>NW_028318136.1:2949801-4404602 GCF_062004578.1 Staurois parvus
AGGACAGAGGGTCAGTAGGGTGGTGGATGGGGTCAGTAGAACAGTGGAGAGTGTCTCAGTAGGGTGGTGAATTGTGTCTCAATAGGGCAGTGGACTGTGTCAGTAGGGAAATGGATGGCGTTAGTATGGCTGTGGACAGTCAGTAGGGCAGTGGATGGTCAGCAGTAGAGTGGATGGTGTTGGTAGGGCAGTAGATAATGTCAGTAAGGTAGTGGACATGCAGAAGGGCAGTGGATGGTCAGTAGAGCAGTGGATGATGTCAGTAGGGCAGTTGACAGTAGGGCAGTGGACAGTCAGTAGGGCAGTGGATGATGTTGGTGGGGCAGTGTATGGTGTCAGTAGGGCAGTTGATGGTCATTAGAGCAGTGAATAGTGTCAGTAGGGCAGTGGATGGTCAGGAGGACAGTGAATGATGTCAGTAGGACAGTGGGTGGTTTCAGTAGGGCAGTAGGTAGTCTCAGTAGGGCACTGGATGGTGTCAGTAGGGCAAAGGATGGTGTCAATAGGGTAGTGGGTGCTCAGTAAGGCAATGGATGGTGACAGTAGGGCAGTGTGAAGTCAGTAGGTCAGTGGACGGTCTGTAGGCAGTAGGGCAGTAGATGAGCAGTAGGGCAGTGGTTAGTCAGTAGCTAGTAGGGCAGTGGATGGTCATTAGGCAGTAGGGCAGGGGTGGTCAATAGGGTAGTAGATGGTCAGAATCTTCCTTCATATGTAGAACAGGAAAGCACCAGCTACATACTACAACTTGCTCTTCTAGTGTGCTGTCCCCTCCACATATCCATCCCCTAGGACAGTGGTGGGCAACCTTTTTTTTCAACTGAGCCAAATCTCGCCAAAACCACGATTGAAATTTATTTTGAGAGCCACATTTTTAAAACTGAAAATACATAGGATGGTACACTGTTTTTAGTTTCAATAAGTTTTTATAGTAATTCATCCCCCATAGTAATTCATCCCCCATATAGTAATTCATCCCCCATATAGTAATTAATCCCCCATATAGTAATTCATCCCCCATATAGTAATTCATCCCCCATAGTAATTCATCCCCCATATAGTAATTCATCCCCCATAGTAATTCATCCCCCATATAGTAATTCATCCCCCATAGTAATTCATCCCCCATAGTAATTCATCCCCCATATAGTAATTCATCCCCCATAGTAATTCATCCCCCATAGTAATTCATCCCCCATAGTAATTCATCCCCCCTATAGTAATTCATCCCCCATAGTAATTCATCCCCCATATAGTAATTCATCCCCCATAGTAATTCACCCCCCCTATAGTAATTCATCCCCCATATAGTAATTCATCCCCCATAGTAATTCATCCCCCCTATAGTAATTCATCCCCCATAGTAATTCATCCCCCCTATAGTAATTCATCCCCCATATAGTAATTCATCCCTCATATAGTAGTAGTAAGTAAGTAGCAAGTAGTAAGCCAAGTCCCCCCTGTGTCAATTCACTTACCTTTGCTCCGCGCGTTCCTCTCGCCATGTTCCCGCGCCGTTCCGGTCTTCAGGGCGGACTGTGAGAGGAGCCTAGCTCCTCTCACGTTCGTCACGCTGCCCCGCCTACACACATCCTGACAGCCAATCACTGGCTATCAGGATGTGAGTGGCAGCGAGACTGGCCAATCATTGCATTTGAGCACGCTGCCCTGGCTGTTTTTTTTTGGATCACGCTGCAGAGTCCCTGCCGCCCGAGAGGAGGGAGGGGAGCGGGCGCCCGGCACACAAGAGCCGCATTAAAGCGTGTAAAGGGCCGCATGTGGCTCGCGAGCCGCGGCTTGCCGACCACTGCCCTAGGATATCACACACAAGTGCCTGTTATGGGCTTGAGAGGAGGAAACAAGGATCAGCGTTGCATGCTAGGTATGTTCCTTCCCTGTGCCTCTCTGATATGTGGGAGGAGCCGTTTAGCCTGGGGGTTGGCAAGGCAGGGTCACGATGTACACATCACCTGGCAGCAAACAACAGGTACATCACGATCAATGACCCCCAACAGTATAGATGAATTATCTCATTAAGTTTAAGGGTCTGGCATGTATTGTAAGGGGGAACCCCACGCTGTTATTTTTTGGGGGGTCCCCCATCAACATTTATATCAGACCCTCATCTAAGATAAGGGTCTGGTATAAATGAATGAATTAATATGTTTACAAATGTCAGTTTTGCTGTAGTAAATATAAATAAATATTGTACAGATGCACCCCTTCACAGGCAGGTTAACTACATCCCCCGGGAATGTTATCTAAAGGAATTTTGCAGTATTAAAACCGTTACTCCCTGGCAAGCATAATTTTTTTTTGGTACATGCCCCCCAGAGCAGTGCCCAATCCCTATATAATTTGACAATCCCTATCCTATTAGCCTAGAAATGACCATTACTGTTTTTAACATTTGGCTTCAGTAGGATTCAGATTATGCAGCTGAACTTTAGTCATGTTCTGCAAACCTGCTTCGAACCAAACTCAAGTACATTTGGCTCCTCTCTATTTACCGGTCCTTAGATGTGGTAGTTTTCTTTTTTAGGCCATTTTCCTTTATTGTACCTGATTATGTGGTCAGTAAAACACTTATTGTCTTAGTTGGCTGCAATCATTCCTCCATTGTGTCTATGGTGGAGTAACATAACCACCTTTGGACAGCAGCAGCATTGTTAAACTTTGGAGAGGGTAGTGTTGGATGGAGTAGAGGATTTTGATGTACAGTTGCAAGAAAAAGTATGTGAACCCCTTGGGATTACGTGGAGTTTTGCATGAATTGGGCATAAAAGGTGCTCTGAACATCATCTAAGTCACAACAATAGAAGAACACAGTCTGCTGAACATAATACTACACAAACATTAGATGTTGCCATGGTTTAATTGCACATAACATGTAAACATTCACAGTGCAGGGAGGAAAAAGTATGTGAAGCCGTAGCTTAATGACTTCTCCCAGAGCTAATTGGAGCCAGGAGTGAGACAACCTTGACTCCAATCAGTGTGATGATATTGGATGTGTTGCTGACAGCTGTCCTGCCCTTAAAAAACACACACCTGTTTTGGGTTTACTGGTTTCAAGAAGCACTGTCTGATGTGAACCATGCCTCGCAGAAAAGAGCTCTCAAAAGACCTACGATCAAGAATTGTTGACTTGCATGAAGCTGGAAAGGGTTACAAAAGTATCTCCAAAAGCCTTGATGTTCATGTGTCCATGGTAAGACAGACTGTCTACAAATGGAGAAAGTTTAGCACTGTTGCTACTCTCCCTAGGCGGGGTCGTCCTGTAAAAATGACTGCAAGAGTACAGCGTAGAATGCTGCATGAGGTAAAGAAGAATCCCAGAGTGTCAGCTAAAGACCTACAGAAATCTCTGGCACATGCTAACATTTTTGTTGACACATCTACAATAAGGAAAACATTAAACAAGAATGGAGTACATGGGAGGACACCACGGAGGAAGCCATTGCTGTCCAAAAAGAATATTGCAGCACGTTTGAAGTTTGCAAAAGAGCACCTGGATGTTCCACAGCACTACTGGCAAAATATACTGTGGACAGATGAAACCAAGATTGAGTTGTTTGGGAAGAACACAACACTATGTGTGGAGAAAAAAAAGCACAGCACACCAACATCAAAACCTCATCCCCACTGTAAAGCATGGTGGAGGGAGCATCATGGTTTGGGGCTGCTTTGCTGCCTCAGGGCCTGGACGGATTGTTGTCATTGATGGGAAAATGAATTCCAGAGTTTATCAAGACATTTTGCAGGAAACCGTACGACCATCTGTCCGCCAACTGAAGCTCCGCAGAGGATGGGTGATGCAACAGGACAATGACCCAAAGCATACAAGTAATTCAACAAAACAATGGCTGCAACAGCACAGAATACGCCTTCTGGAGTGGCCCAGTCAGAGTCCTGACCTCAACCCGATTGAAATGCTGTGGCATGACCTTAAGAGTGCGATTCACACCAGACATCCCAAGAATATTGCTACACTGCAACAGTTTTGTGAAGAGGGGTGGTCCAAAATTACTCCAGATCGTTGTGCAGGTCTGATCTGCAAATACAGGAAATGTTTGGTTGAGGTTATTGCTGCCAAAGGAGGGTCAACCAGTTATTAAGTCCAAAGGTTCACATAATTTTTCCTCCCTGCACTGTGAATGTTTACATGTTATGTGCAATTAAACCATGGCAACATCTAATGTTTGTGTAGTATTATGTTCAGCAGACTGTGTTCTTCTATTGTTGTGACTTAGATGATGTTCAGAGCACATTTTATGCCCAATTGATGCAAAACTCCACGTAATCCCAAGGGGTTCACATACTTTTTCTTGCAACTGTACTTTACATACAACTAACAAATTAAAGCTGAACTCCAGCAGTTACAGAGGCTTTTTTTTCCTTTTGGGATGAAGGTTTTACATAATTGAATAAAAGCTGGTCATGGTAATCCCCACTGTCATTGTTCAATGGTTTGTCCTCTAACTGCCACTTTCACTGGACAGCTTGGTCTGTTAATGCAGAGTTCCACCTGAAAAAAAAATTAAAGTCAGCAGCTTAAAAAACTGTAGCTGCTGTCTTTTAAATTACAGTCACTTACCTGTCCCTCGGTCCAGCGGTGTCCTCACCACTGCTGATTTCACTGGCCCTCTTCTCTCCCTGGCGCCGGCATCTTCGGAGTGGGCAACCGGCTGGGACAGCTTGCGGCTTCACAGCCGGGTGCCCACTGCGCATGCGCGAGAAGAGCTGCGCTTTGTGAATGGCCCTGTAGTCTTTTGGGACGTGTCCCAGAAGACTACGGAGAGGGAAGGGGGAGGACAACTTCTGCTTCCGATTGCCTAGGCGATTGCAGCAGAAGTGGGAGCGGTACCCGCTCGCCAAAGGTGCCAATCCTTAATGGGGAGTGGTGGGCAAAGCATGAAAGCGGAACTTCCCCTTTTGGGTGGAGCTGTGCTTTAAGCACGTTGTGTTCGGTTTGACAAGCCAAAACAGATCCAGGTGTGGGCAATATTGTCAGCTGCACATCCGCTTACATTTGTCCGCCCATAGAGATACATTACAGTCCATTTTTGATCTAATTACAGGTCACAGATGGACTGACTGAACAGCCATGTGAAAGGGGTCTAAAACTTAGCAAGCATTCCAATCTTTTAATACTCTTAAAAGCTAATAAAATTTAAAAAAAAACATATTAATAATTAAAAATGTGCAATATTATTTTTTGCATTTTGAGCCTACAAAGCATTGGAAATCAGTGGATCAGTACTGAAGTATGGACTTTCAGTTACGAGGCTGCAGGAAGTACCATGGACTACAAGGAAGACATCACTTGTGCTCCATTGAGAACTACAAGTCCTTCTGCCACAATGGAAGACAGGGCTGGTAGTTTTTTGTGGCCGAGTCATGAAGAGCCACACCAAATTCTAATGATATCAGGAGTTGGTTGTGAGAAGAACCCCCTGATCCTGTAAGAATGGGAGCACTTTGGGGATGGGGGGCTGCAGGCTGTGACCAGATTTGATGTTAGAACTCATATAGGTGTAACATGAAATATGGTCATAAAGATGGACTTCTCTTTTAGGGCTCATTTGCACTGGTGGCTGCTTTTGCTAGACTGCTTTTCAGAGGGCAGTTGATAGGTGGTTGGGAGGCAATATGTTGTATGTGTATCTCTAAAAAGCCCATACCACCTTTTCGTTTAAAATTTTGGACAGAATAAGGGAGGGTTATATCCTTCAGTTATTTTTTGCCATCTGTGTCCCATTGAGGAGATTTGCCTTCAATTCCTGTCCCATAACAAAAACTGGGAATGAGAGGAAATCCCTGCAAATTAAGGGAATCCCTTGGGGACCCCCTGGTCATGATAACTAGTGTCCCCATTGGAAAATGTCCTCTGTATTGCTTTTCTGGGGACACCGGAAAATTTGGTATTTTCTTTTACTTCACCTTTGATGATAGTGGTAAACAGGACAAATAGAGAGTAATCTCCCTAACGGGGGCACTTACTGCAATAAAAACTGACAGGTGTTCTAATCCATCTTCACTCTATCCAAAACTTAAAAAAAACTTTGCCTTTAGTTATAATTTAAAATACATTTTTGGCCAGACATACACTATAATTGTATGAATTAACATTCAATTTCAGAATGCATGGAAGTGATGTAATGTTTTTGTTTGTAATCCTACCACATACCATATACTGTATACTATATGAGATGATCGAATGTTCATGACAGACAGCGAAAGTTCTACTTTTGGATCAAACTGCACCTAACACATGAGCAATAAACAGAAACCACATTCACAGTTCATTCCTTCAGATAAGAAACAATTACTATTTTCAATCCTTTTTCTTCGATCTTTATTGTCACTATGGTTGTTCTGCATATCATTGTATTGAGTAGAGAGCCATCTATTGGGTATTCACTGCAACTACGCCTGTTTTATTATTCCCTTCTACCAGAGCAGGAAGTGTTTCATGTTGTTAAGAATAAAGATTTTCCATAAACCACTGCAGCTTTGTTAGCTTCTAGAAGAGCACCACTGAAGGTCTTCTCTATTCTCCCTTTGATACACATATGCCTGTAAGTTCTTTGTTTGTTAAAGTCACATACATAGCTAGATCGCATTTCAATGTGATTTGTAGGTAGCTGTTTGTGAAAAATGTGTTCATTGTATGCATTTGTAATAGACATGTGTACAAGCATATTGTAATTTCAGTTTATGTGATTGTATTGCAGTTTTACAGAACTATTCACAGAGGTAAAGTCAGTTTTGGAACGAAACACAACACTGCTTCTGTCAGTTTTGTTAGCTAGCTGTCATTTAACCATTAGTAGGACAGCATATTAGTTGAAATTGATTGTTGATGTTTTCTTATTAGCCATTAAAAAAAATTAAAGGAACATTTCCAAAACTATAGTAATATTAACTGTGCATGGCTAGCTTATGCATGTTTAGCATATGGCCTGTGGATTCCTTACATACACTCATTCTTTTCCTGTTTTCTGTGAGCTGCTCTGTACTTTAATGGCAGTTACAAACAAGATTGATTCTGGTGGCCTTTTTTTGTTCTTTACACATAGCGTCTCCATTTGTGAACAGATCATTAGCAGTATGTGAAAATGTGGGTGGAGCCAGAAGGAAAAAGAGCGTAAAGAATCACTGAAAAGGTAATTGAATTATACTTCTACATGAGAAAATGAACAATATAGGTAGACTTTGTCTTTTGATATTATGATTTTTATATGATGAAAAAGATACATTTATCCAGAATTTCTGCCACACATCAGAATATGCTGATGGAATACATATATGTGAAGTGTATGTATAAGATGCTTCTACCATGTGTTTATTCTATGCTTACCATGTGTTTGGACTGCATTCAAATTAACTTGTTTGGAGTAATAAATGCAAACCGCAAGTAACTGCATACTGACCTTAACTGATATTAAAAGCTCATGTATGCAATCCCTTACTTGGAAAATGATTTGGAGTTCTGTTCACCATATCTAGTGATCCAGACTCTTCTGCCAGACAAGACTGCCATGTCACGACCTTGCTTTTCCTAACTGCAGTTATTATTATTATTATACAGTATTATTATACAGTATTTATATGGCGCCAACAGTATGCTCAGCGCTGTACATTATAATGGGGGACAGTACATGAGACAATACAGTAACAATACAATACAATACACGAGGGGTTCGAGGACCCTGCTCCTTGGAGCTTACAATCTAGGAGGGAGGGGAGAGTGGTACAGGAGGAAATAGTTGTGGGGGATGGAGTGGTGGGAAGAGTGGAGGAGATCGGCAATTAGGTGAGGGCGGGGTAGGCTTCTCTGAAGAGATGGGTTTTCAGGGTGCGCCTAAAGGTCAGGAGGGTAGGTGACAGTCTGATGGATTGGGGTAATGAGTTCCAGAGGATGGGGAAAGCCCTGGAGAAGTCCTGGAGGTGGGCATGGGAGGAGGAGACCAGGGAACTAGAGAGTAGGAGGTCTTGTGAGGAGCGGAGAGTGCGTTTTGGGTGGTAGATGGATATCAGGTCGGTGATGTAGTTTGGGGCAGTGTTATGAACAGCTTTGTACGTCAATGTTAGTAATTTGAATTTTATGCGTTGGGCAATCGGAAGCCAGTGGAGGGATTGGCAGATATGGAGCGGTTAGTAAGGTGGATGAGTCTGTCCGCAGTATTCAGGATAGACTGAACAGGGATAGCCTGTGTTGAGGTAGGCCGGTGAGGAGGGAGGTACAGTAGTCAAGTTGTGATATAATAAGGGAGTGAATGAGTTGCTTTGTAGTTTCTGGAGTTAGGAATGGACGTATTTTGGAGATGTTGCGGAGGTGGAGTCTACCAGGCACTTATACCCCCTTCCTGCCCAGGCCAGTTTTCAGCTTTCAGCTCTGTCGCACTTTGAATAACAATTGCACGGTCATCAACACTGTACCCATATGAAATTTTTATACATTTTTTCACACAAATATAACTTTCTTTTGGTGGTATTTAATCGCCACTGGGTGATTTCTTTTTTGCGCTATCAACAAAAACAAAAAGAAATTGAAAAAAAAGTTTTTCTTTGTTTCTATTATAAAATTTTGCAAACAGGTAATTTTTCTCCTTCCCTGATGTACATTGATGAGGCTGCACTGATAGGCAGCACTGATGGGCACTGATAGGCGGCACGGATAGGTGGTACTAATAGACGGCACTGATAGGCCGCACTGACAGGCAGCACTGATAGGTGGCACTGACAGGCAGCACTGATGGGTGGCACTGATTGACGGCATTGCTGGACACTGAAACAGCGATCACGGAAATTGCCGGGTGCGTGCCCCTGGGGCATGCAGGAGGGCGCGTTCTGCGAGGACATCATATGACGCCCTCCCAGAACTGGACAACTGCGCTGTAGCCAAAATTTGGCTATAGCGCAGTTGGCAAGTGGTTAAGGAGAAACTTCACTACATCACTACCACCCCCTCCCCCCCAACCAATCCGTCCAGTTAAACCTGTGTGGGAAGGGGTGTGTGTGTGTGTTTATGTCAATGTTATTTCCCATATCCTTGTATATTGCAATCACGAAGATGCCTGAGAGTTTCCTGCTGACACTACCGATTGTGGAAGGGAGTTCCATGTTCTTACCACTCTAACAGTAAAGAACCCCGTACACAGTTTATGGTTAAACCACTTCTCCTCCAGTTTCATTGAGGGGCTGCTTACTAAGCTCCCTGAAACAAAATAGTTTTTTTCTCTATGATAGCATCACAATTGAGCTATTTGTATATCATTATCATATCTGCTCTTAAGCATCTCTTCTCCAGGGAGAATATGTTTAACCGTTTCAATACCGTGTGATTTTACACCCTCCTGCCCAGGCCATTTTTCAGGTTTCAGCGCTCTCACACTTTGAATGACAATTGCGCGGTCATACCACACTCTACCCAAACTAACATTTTATCATTTTCTTCACACAACTAGAGCTTTCTTTTGGTGGTATTTAATCACCGCTGGGGTTTTTATTTTTTGCTAAATTAACAAAAAAAGACCAAAAATTATGAAAAAAAAACACATTTTTCTTTGTTTCTGTTATAAAAGTTTACAAATAAATAATTGTTCTTCATAAATTTAGGCCGAGATGTATTCTGCTACATGTCTTTGGTGAAAATAACCCAAATAAGGATGTATTTTTTAGTTTGTAGGAAAGTTATAGAGTTCACAAACTATGGTATAGATCTGAATATTGATCAATCCTGAAGTACTGACAGCCAATCTAATTTCTTGAGGTCCAAGAATCTCAGAATAGTACAGATATCCCCAAATGACCCCTTTTTGCAGAGTAGACAGTCCGACGTACTTCATAAGAGGCATGGCGAGTTTTTTGAAGTTGTATTTTTTTGTCATAATTTTTCGGAAAATTAAAAAATTAAAAAAATTATTTTCACTATTTTTTTTTTTTACATACTGTCACCAGTGCAGTACAGCATCTTCATATAACTGGCATGGCGGTGAACATGGACACTGACTAATGACAGTATGAAAAAAATATATATATATATTTTTTTTTTTTTTTTTTTTATTATATTTAATTTTTTATTACATTTTTTTAAAGATTTTTTTTTCATATTTTACTATGACCAAAGTAGTACAATGTTACCATAGTAACATTGTACTACTTTGGGGGAGTGATCAGTATTTTTTTTTTTTTTTTTATACACAGTTTGCTTATAGCAAAGAATTACTTTGCTATAAGCAAGCATTTAGCTGAATGAAATCGATTCATTCAGCTTTTTTTTTTTTTTTTTTTTTTTTGTGCTTAGCTGTGATTTGGTCACAGCTAATCACATGACATGTGCATGTGACCTGCTGTGACCATTCACAGCTAGGCACTAGTATACAATGGATGGCATCATGAATGAAGCCATCCATTGTATACAACTATCATGTGACCTGCTGTGATTGGTCACAGCAGGTCACATTGTACCAGCTACGGGAGCCGGTACTCGGATCTGTCATCGGCCGTGTCCGAGGTGCACGGCCCGTGACAGATCCCGCTGCTGCGCTGCTCTGCTGTGCCGCAAACTGCGCATGTGCGGGAGCACGCCAAATGGCGTGCACCCGGAATACAGGAGCGCATTTCAAGCCGCCAAACAGCCATTGGCCGGGCGGCTAATGGTTAAAGAACTCCGGGATCGGCAAAAAAAAATAAACCTAATTTCTGTAGTTCACAAGATAACAGCACCTGTTCTGCCAAGGAGGAGGTGTAACAGCAGGGATTACATTATATCCTCTCTTCTCTCTCTGCAGTAAAAGGAAACTACAGTTCCCATCAACCACAGGGGATTGTAGTGAATGTGGGCAGGTACACTAGGCCTGTGCATGTTGAATGAGTCTGAGAGTCTTGGTACGCCCACCACTGCAAGTGGGGCTGAATTACATCACTGTTTCCTGAAGAAAGAACTACAGAAAGGATGTGCCAAGACCAGTGGTTGATGGAATAGGAGGCATAGCAGCCACTGGTCTTACAAACAGGAAACCAAAGAGAATTAATGGTTTGATTTGAAAATGATAGGCTATTTTAGAGCAACTACTGAGTGAACCAGAAGGTGGATGACATATTCAGTGAAGGTGGGAAATCATCAACAACGACATGTTGGGCAGCACAGTGACTAAATGGTTAGCAATTTCTCTTTGCACCAGGGTTGCTGGTTCAAATCCCAAGGAGTACACTATCTTCCTGGAGTTTCCATGTTCTCCCTGTGCCTGTGTGAGTTTCCTCTGGTACTTCAGTTTCCTCCTATACTCCAAAGACATGCTAGTAGGTAAATTGGCCCTAGTATATGTATGTATGAATGTGAGTTAGGGACCTTAGATTGTAAGCTCCTTGAGAGCAGGGACTGATGTGAATGTACATATATATGTGAAGCACTATGTAAATTGATGGTAATACTGTATATAAGTAGCTGTAATAAATAAATGTATAGAAGTTTTTGCCTGGAGTTCTGCTTTAATGCTTGTAGTCGTTCCTTGTACCTGAGGTCCTCCAGTCCCATTATTAGCTTTGGTGCCTTTTTCTGGACTCTCTCCAGTTCCAGCACGTCCTTCCTGGGGAATGGTGACCAGAACTGGACAGCATACTCAAGATGCGGCTGGGCCAGAGTTTTGTAAAGTGGCAGAATTATAGTTTTATTTCTTAAGTAAATACTCTTTGTAACACATGCTAATATGCTCTTACCTCCATAGCTGGGTTCTTTACTAAGAAATACCCACACACCCAGCAATCCTGTGGTGTTCTGTAGAGATCTATCGGTAAATGCCCAATCCCATGACACTGTCTTTTTCTGACATCATCAGGGGCCACCTATCTGTTCCAGGTTCTTGCAGCTAGCCCTGTGATGATGCGCATGCGCCATGGTGTGTCATCAGGGGCCAACTGCAAAAACCTCATAGCCTCTTGGCAAGCTTAGTGTGAGTATACCAGGAGGTTGCATGCAACAAATACAAAATGATCACCTAGGTGAGAAACCAGGAAGTGTGGGAATGTGTACCCCACAAAATTATAAATATCTGATTATGTGAGAAGAGGAGGGTAGGGTGGGGGGTGGGGAGAGTAAAGATCTGTGTTAAGTAGCAGGACCACAGTGATTACATCATCCATTCTAGTCCTTCCTTCTGTATTACTTCATTAGATTGACTATTGTGCAGTGCAGTTGATCTTGATTGGCTCACAGTGCTGCCCTATTCCTATTGTAAGTTGTGCATTAAAGGGCATTATAAGAAGCTGATAGAAATACAAATTCTGGGACTTTTATTAGATACATTTAAAAAGACATGTAATGATCTTCTTTAATGGATTCATAACAGGCTTATATTATGCTATTTAATATCTTCATGGAGTTCAACGGTAAAATTAAATAGGACATACAGTAACAGATCTCAGTGGGATGTACTGACTATAAGAACAAGCATTTTGCCGAGCCAGACATGAATGAGGTTTGATGTACAAAATGAAACAGCAGACATTTGTTCTGGAGGAATATACAATAAATGTATGATGTCCTACATAATGTGACATCTGGGGGCCTCAGCAGTGTGCCCTAAATAAGCGTTGCGATGTGGGGTGAATAGGGCAGGTAGAATCGGGGAGAAGAAGGGTGAATCGGCAGGTATCCCTGTCTAATGTGTTTCTTTGCCAGCCAAGAAGGATGGGGGAGACTGAAAATTGCATCTCTAGCAGGACCTGTCAGAGGCCAGCAAAGAGTAATGAGTGCAACGGTTCCCTTCATTAACATAAAGTCATTTACTTGATCAATGGTCCCCCAGCAGTAAACAACAATCTTTAATCCATAGACGAGCTGATTGGCTTTTGCCATCTCTGGGAGCCGAGAGCACAGCGATCCGCCTGACAATAAGGGAAGAAAAATGTTAGCTCCTACCCCACAGCCGAGCACAGCCTGGAAAATTAAAAGGGGGGAGGCAAGCGAGGGAGAGAAGGGGAGATGGATGATAGAGAGAGGGAGACGGGGGAGTGAGGGAAACTGCATTTCCAGGGAGAGACAAGGAGAGAAAAAACAATACAATAAAAAAAAGTTATAAAATGGAGAGAGCCGCCAATAATTTCTCGGCTTCGGTACAATATTGTTCTACAGTGATTGACCTTGGGGTAATATACACCTTGTTATGCCCCTAATCCAATTTGAATCAAATAACTAAAACAAATGAGCGAATTGTCAAATGAAAAACCCTGATTTTTAAAATGGGTTCAGTCTTTACTGGTGACAAATTCCAAACCATTTAGAACCATGCACATCAGTCCCTGCTCCCAATCTAATTTTTTGAATACAGTCATTGACACTATCAACAATGTATCTGGATTGAAATAGGGAAATCAGACCTAACCAACATGAGCAGGGAGTACATGCTAAAATATGCCAGGAGTACATACGGACAATGAGGTCAGAATTGAGCCCTGAAGAAATACACACCAATCACTGTGGCATGGTGGGCCCAAGGTATAGTTATCTACCTATGCATGGAGTATTGTTCATATCTGTGATGCCAAAACCAATGGCATGGGAGCCACATGCCACCTGCTTGACCTTTTATTACAGCATTCTTGGGTTGGGTACAATATTGTTCTACAGTGATTGACCTTGGGGTAATATACACCTTGTTATGCCCCTAATCCAATTTAAACAAATAACTAAAACAAATGAGTGAATTTTCTCATGAACAACCCTGATTTTTAAAATGGGTTCATTCTTTACTGGTGACAAATTCCAAATCATTTAGAACCATGCACATCAGTCCCTGCTCCCAATCTAATTTTTTGAATACAGTCATTGACACTATCAACAATGTATCTGGATTGAAATAAGGAAATCAGACCTAACCAACATGAGCAGGGAGTACATGCTAAAATATGCCAGGAGTACATACGGACAATGAGATCAGAATTGAGCCCTGAAGGGATACACACCAATCACTGTGGCATGGTGGGCCCAAAGTATAGTTATCTACCTATGCATTGAGTATGGTTTACATCTGTGATGCCAAAACCAATGGCATGGGAGCCACATGCCACCTGCTTGACCTTTCCTTACATCATTCTTGGGTTGGGTAAATGTTTTTTATGGCGTATTTTCTATCTTCCATCTCTCCTCTTAAACCCATCTAATCTTTGGACATTACTGCTGCTGCACATTCATTGGAAGGAAGGAATATCTTTAAGATCATATCGTTCAACTATTCCTGTCATTCTTTCATCTAAGCATTAAAACTTTCCTAATTTTCACTTTGGTTCTTTTTTTTCCTTTTATGTAGAGAAAACTGGTCTAGCTGATCAGGTATCAGGAAATGTATCTGTAAAAGCTGTTGAGAAAGAAAAATGTTCCCACATGAAACATAATTTGTTATTTTTCATATGGCAAAGTGTCAAAGCAATTATTCATCAACCATCTGTTTGATAAGGGTAACTTGGCTATATACATCATCATTGATCTTTTCACTGCCTTATTAAAGGCCATCTCATATTTCGGTTACTGTAGTGCTATTTTGTATGGGCATCTATGGATTGAATTGAGAATGGGCAACCTCTCAAAGACTCCAAGGCTTGATTTCTCTGAAATGGTTTACATCTCAGTACTGTCCTACAAGACCAAAACCACAACAAGTGCAGTTCTCTTGTTCTTCCACTTGCCAATTATTTGTTGATGTGACATTATGGAAAATGCATTTTGAGAGACGATACAGAAATTATGTTGTGTATTTTGTACTACTGGAGGTTTCAAGACATTATGTGATTAGGTTTACCAAAAATATCAGGTGGAAGATCTTTGAATAAGGGATTCAGAGATATTAATGTGACACTTTTAGATGGGGAACAGTTATATTAAACTGATTGCTATGTGGAAGATATGTCTTTGTCATCACCTTATAATAAGTCTGAGGGGTTGTATTTGGAAATAAAACCACTGTATCCTGTTATGCTGGTCTTCAAGCATGCTTGGAATTCATTTGATTCTTGCTGAAGCAGTTGAAATTCAAGCTGTGGTTTGCCCCATTGACACCACCTGCATCCACAAACACCAATGTAAAAATCAAAGGGGCAGGAAATTTGTGGCCAAACAGTGACTGCAGCCAATCAGATAAGTCACTCTTTGGGTATTCTGAAAGCTGAGGGGCAGCATCTCTCAAAATACAATAACCAGAAGGGGAGATTCCTCCTTCCATGCTGTTTAGTGTCCACTGATTTCTATTGTTCAGCCCGTGAGAATGAATAAGAGAAATCCTTAAATATACTGCAGTGGTGTAAATAGAATATTCAGGGCCCCAGTGCAACAAACCTTGAAGGGCCCATTGACCCCCAGCCTGGTGGCGGAATGCCAGGGCCCAGTCGCAAGTGCGACCTTTGTGACCCTGGCAGTTCTGCCACTGGTGTCAGTAGTTCTTTTTATTTGTGTGATTTTATTTTTTTACCATTTATTTTATTTTTTACAATATTATTTTTTTACAATGTTTTTAGGACCCCTGTTGGAGGGCTTTGGTGAGATATCAGGGATCTAACCAAACCTCTGTTGTTCCAACTTTGTGACAGAGAAAGGAGATTAAGGACACAGCCCTCAATTTCCATCTGTGCAGTCTCAGCAGCACAGAATGAATGGACAGGAATACAGTGTCTTGAAAAAGTATTCATACCCCTTGACATTTTCCACATTTTGTCATGTTACAACCAAAAACGTAAATGTCTTTTATTGGGATTTTATGTGATAGACCAACACAAAGTGGTACATAATTGTGAAGTGGCTGGAAAATGAAAAATGGTTTTCAACATTTTTTACAAATAAATATCTGAAAAGTGTGGATTAGCATTCAGCCCCTGATACCCCTAGCTAAAATCTAGTGGAACTAATCGCATGCAGAAGTCACCTAATTATTTAAAAGAGTCCACCTGTGTGTAATTTAATCTCAGTATAAATACAGTTGTTCTGTGAAGGGCCCTGAAGGGGATCAGTCAGAGGCAGCGGGGGTGATGGGGGGATGAGGTCAGTGGCACTGGCACTCACTTGTTCTCAGTTTGTCAGTGGATTCCCCCTCCTTGCTCAATGTGTCTGTATCTCTGAGTCTGGCTCCCTTCACGTGCCTCCAGTAATTCCTCTTTCAACATGGGGTCTCCATGCACATCGAAGACCTCCTACCCCCCACGCCTACTGGCCGTCAGCTGGCCCAATGGGTGGGCCACATTTTTCTGAGTAGGTATGACAGTGGCAGTGAGTGCACTCAGCCATAGTGTGCTATCTATCTCCCGACTCCCATTAGAATAAGCGGTGGGGTCGGGCAGTAGGCAGTTGTACAGTGGGTAGTCGGGCGGTGAGCGGACGGGCCCCTCCACAGTGGCAGAACTCCATGGCTGGGCGCAAGTGTGACTTCTACGACAATGGTAGTTCCGCCACTGATATACTGTATATTTATCCTTAGTATGAAAGACTATTTGAAAGTCTCACCAAATTAACAATTTTACTTTTTTTGTATTATGTGCAATCCCTTTCGTAATCACTAAAGAAGGTGATCTGAGCCAAAAGCTTAGGTGCAAAGATTTGAATTTTGGGTAGATGCGTTTTTAATAGGTATCCATCTGAATTCTATTGCCAGGCAGTACAGGCTTGTCCTGCATTGCCTGAGACCTCTGTGAAGCCTAAATGTCAGTTGGGCAATACAAACTGGCCTTAGGCTAGCTATACAATATTAGATTTCTCTATTCAGCAATGACTGAAAAATACAAGTTATGACTATTGTATTCAACAGCCGTGACACATGCAGCTATATGAGTACATGGACAGCAAATGCATCTGATAGGATGCAGTCACTTTTTGGCCATCTTTTTTCTCCCTGCTCCTTTGATTTTTAAATCAAAGTTTGCCAAGACAAATGGTAACAGCAGGACAACCCACAGCTTGAATTTGGCCTGATTCAGTAGGAATATGCCAAATTCAAAACACTTATGGCCACCCTGTGACGTTTTTAAAAAAAGCTGCAGTAATAGTAGACTGATGAGCTCAACAATCTACTCGCGCCTCTCCCGTGTTAGCTAGACAGGCCCGCATATAGCCTGATTGGTTATCAATTTTTCCCGTTCCAAACTGAGTCCTGCGGAACAGGGGATTACAGGAGGCCATTATGAAGACAGATTCAATTATTCCAGCTCTACTGTATGTTAAAATATATGCAATGATTTTTGAATGAATGCTAACTCAATGAAACTGCCTTTTTATATCTACCTGAAGTTAAGTTTTAAGATAGTTTAGGTAAGTAAGGAATGCAATATTGGTCAGCCATTTTGCCCATGATAGCCTGCCATCTTGATATAGTCTACAGACAACTTGCAAACAGTTCTGAAAAGAGAAGTGTCTGGGTTATCACTTTTAAATAATGGGTTTACTTCTATGTTTAGTAGTCCAGCACCACCCTGTAAGTTAGAGCAGTTTAATGAACGCTGTGTTATGCAGGTGGCAGGTGCGACACTAGCAGAGAGAGAGCAGAGTGGATATAAACAGCCTTAGAAGCACAAAAAGTGATTAGGAGGGAGGCAGGATGGTGAAAAATGAATGTTGGGAGCAGAGTAATTTGCCGGCTATCCGAGGTGATAGATGGTGCAGGCGGGTAATCAATGCTTGGAGTGCGTGCCGAAGGGAAATGGAGCAATATGTGGAGTACAGCTTGCTCTGGAGGCGGAGGGAGAGCAGTCGGGGGAATGGAGGGAAAGAAAAATGTTTTCTCCGTTGACCAGCCTTGTGCCGGTACTGGCCGGGAAGGGATTTCAATTATCGGACTGTTCCCAGCAAACCCTCATAGCTCACAGGAACAGAGCTGGGGAGAAGATGGATGAGAAAGACGGCGACTTCAATCTGCTGTATGAGACGTGCAAATCCTGTGTCTGTAATTCACAGCTACCACCTCCTTGCCAGAAATCTCTGTATTGTGAATACAGCAAGATTCTGAGAATGGCCGCCATCCTGTCTATGTATATAATCTATGTTATATGGCATCATATATTCCTTCTAAGGCTGAACTTACAAAGAAGTAGTCTTTTGTCTGATCTGATATGAACACAGTGCTATGACTGTATTATTTATTTTTTTAATTCAGGTTCAGCGCTGTCAATTTACACAGTGCTTTACATATATATTGTACATTCACGTCAGTCCCTAACCCTCAAGGGGCATACAATCTAGGGCCCCTAACTCACATTCATACATACATATACTAGGGCCAATTTAGACATGATCCAATTAACCTAACAGCATGTCTTTGGAGTGTGGGGGGAAACCAGGGTACCTGGAGGAAACCCATGCAGACAAAGGGAGAACATGGAAGCTCCAGGCAGGTGGTGCCATGGTTGGGATTCAAACCAATGACCCTAGTACTGCCAGGTGGAAGTGCTAACCATTTAGCCACTGTGTTGCCCATTTTATATTTAGATATTTTCTAAAAGGTAATTGACAGTGCAGGTTTGAATCTGGTTGCTCCCGGCCAAAACAAGTAGTTCATATGTCATAACCATCCATAAACATACCCCATTGTATTAGAGATTCTTTGCCAATGCAGCATCAGGGGACGTTTGGAGCAGAACATTTTCCAGTGCCCTCCTGTCCTCTGCTTAATCAGTCGAGGCAAGATAGTACTGAATGTAACCAAGGCTAGTGCAACAGACACACCAAACAGACGCCAAGTGACAAAAAATGCTTGGGAGGGTCTGATTGAATCAGTTATGACTTGCCAGCCTAATGATCACTACAATAATATAGAGCAACTCCCGTAGGAGCCATAGGAATACTGTCCAGATCCTCCCCGAATACCTTTCCCCGCAGCTAGTCACATAGGTTCATTCACTCATTTCTCCAACAATCAGTCTAGGGGTGTTGTTTTTGTTGTTTTTATTTTTTGTTGTATAGGGATAGAGATGAGGGAGATGAGTGGGATACTCTAGATTAGGAACTATGTACACTGAGTACTTTGTCTAATCTTCAGAACAAGCTATATCCAAGTCCTTGCTGAATCAAACAGTGGACTTCAGCTTTAAGCAGTAACAGCAGTAACTTCTTTAGAAACCAGGGCAGTGTCCCCTTAAGTAGTAGAAGAAAGGTGGACAAAGCTTTTTGGAGCTTTTGCTTCAAAAAGCAACTGGACACCTTCCTCCATGATACCAGACCAGATCTTCAGTAGACAGTGCCTCAGTCAGCATAGCAGAACCCGGGTCTTAGCAATTCAGGCCCTCAGGTGTTCCACCTGAGGCCTAGGGCAGCAGCTGCCTGGGAGGGCAACGTGCCTTCCCCAGGCTTGGGCAATCCTAGCCAGGAAAGACCCAGAACTCCATGTGCTCATACAGTTATCCAGCATGCCTTGGAGCCCCTCACTCTGGGATAGGCTGAGGCTGTATCCATATTCATGCTGCTATCTGCAAATATCCATACCTATCATCCAGAAACTTCTGCAGTTTTCTGAATACAGAGGAATCTAGGCAGACTAGCACTTGAGCACACAGAACAATCCTCACAAAGCGATCACAGCTTACTTAGTACAGTGAGCTAACTATGCTTTTTCCTAACAATATTTACAGCCACTCTGACTACAGAGTGACACTAAATTTGTCAAAAACATAACTAATCCTATCTATCTAATCCTAGCACCTACCTAGGAGGGTGCTACATTAATATAAAATGTATTTCTGTAACCAAAAAATACATCTTAGTAGGCTTGCTGCTAGTTGCTTGGATAGTTGGTGGCTGTATCCCAGAATATGTCACTTAGCCAAGGAGCCATTGTACTGTATTTAAAAATGACAGGTGGCGCTCAATTTGAGCCTTGCTTTTTTATTTTGTCTCCTAAACCAATTGTATTGTTTCTTAAAGTGGAGCTCCAGGCTCCCCCTGAAAAATTAAAATTCAGCAGCAACAAATACTGTAGCTGCTGATTTTTAATATAAGGCCACTTACCTGTCCAGGGATCCAGTTATGTCCTCACCCGAGCCAATTCTTCAATTGGCCACACTGCATTCTTTTTTCCTGCCTTTCAATCTGGAGGAAAATCCTTTCTGTTATGTCTCTTTCTTCTACAATACCTTTATCCAATCCTTGGTTCTGCTCTATTGTTAACCACTCGGTAACCTGTTACCTTCATCAGCACCAGCTTGTCTGTGTTTGTGAGTACACAAGGCCTTGTCTCAGTTGGACCTAGTTGTTCTTCACTATATGGTGCAGCAAGCCTTTGCATAGATGCATAGAGTACAGTCCCACTGCAATTGGTGACCTCAGCCCATACTATTGTTGATTAGAGCCATCTTTTGGGGTTTTCCAGCTGGTACCAATGCTTACAACATGGATTCTGGGATTCCTGGTACTATAGAATTATTCTCTCCCTGGTCTTGTACAGCTACCCAGCATGAGGCTGAGGCTTCATATACATCCACCAAGACCTTTATTATCCACTTCAGATTTCAGAAGTGCACTTTCCATGATGGAATCTCACTGCAATCATAGTGGTCCTCTACATCCAAGTATGCTTGAGGCCCCTATTGCTATCTCTGATTCAGATTTAAAGTCTTTACAAGCTGAAGAGCCTGTATTTCAGAAAGTTTCATACGATTCTATCTTAAAAGGTGTCCTTATAACTCTGATCGATGAAGTACATTCTGCCAAGCAATTGGAGGATCGGCTTCTTGTTCCAGGCATTGGGTCTTTCAGAGCTGTTGCTTCTAAGACCTCCCCTTTATACCTGGTATGTAAACCCTTCCTCTGTGAGGATTGAGAACAACATGTGGAGTCACAGCTTCCTCCTGGAGCTTCTTCCCTTTGAAAGGAAACAAAATGAAAGGTAGGTTTTGTCCACTGTAGACATTTCAGTCATTCACATCGACAAACATACTATCAAACAATTAGATGTTTTCACCCTAAGGGGTTAGATTCCCTACTTAGGTCTCAGTTTCAGTTTTCTGGTATAGCTGTCTGTCCCTTATTGGTAGAGACTCAGATTTGCAAATCCATGTCAGTATGGATCAACTCTCTTAAGCGAGGCTTCTCTGCCCTGGAGTCCTGAAGTTCTTGAGCTTTTGGAGCAAATGTGTGGCGCCCTACAATTCAGCAGTGATGGTCTATTGCAAGAATCTAAGCTGTTGTCCCACATTATGACTGTTCAGATGTTTAGAGCATGTTATCTTTGTTCTTGGCATGCTGAGGATACACAAAGGGAGCATTTGATCTATTCACCCTTTAATTTTAAATTCCTTTTTGGTTTTGCCCTTGACACAATTGTTCCTGATGCCTCTAGTGTCCAGAATGTGTACCTGCCTCAGCGCAGAAGATCATAGGATGGATCGGAGGATCCTGATTCTTCTTTTGCTATTAAAGTAGTACTTTGTACTACTCACTCACAGTCTACCTCCCACTCAGATGCCAGATCTCAAGGTTAAAAGTCTTTGGTTCATCTCTTCAGCCCTCCACATAAAACTTGTATAACCACTTTTACACATGAGAGTTATTTGTTTGTGCTGATAAATCCCTTACTGGTTTATCTCCTAGCAGTTTAGAGCCCCAGCTTTTACTTGTAGCTCCATTCTTTAACTTTTGTTCGCGCATCTCTTTTTTTTTCTGCATTACTGCACTCCTGGTGCTTTTTCCAGAACCTTTTGAATTCCCTGCTCTTTGGGATCTCTGATTCCTAGGTTAACAGAAGTCAATCCTTAATCCTCAATTAAAGGCTTTTTTTCATTAAAATAAAAAAGAAGCTATACTTACTTGCTCTGAGCAACAATATTGCACAGAGCAGTCCCTTACCAACTTTTCCTGGAAGTCCCCATACTGTGCTGTCAGCTCCTCCCTTCTGCAGGTGCGTCCTTAGCAAGATGTGTGCTATGTGGGCAACCGTGCTTGTGTGCTCCCAAGCTGGGCTGTGTGCATCAATAGACAAACACAGTGTTGGTAAGCCACACCCCTGCTCTCTCCTCAAGGGAGTGCTGTGGTCAGGACAGCAATGGAGCAGTGGGAGCAGGCAGGTAAGTGTTTAGGGATGGGGTGGGGAACAGTCAGTGAGGCATTTTTTAACTTAATGCAGGAAAAGCATTAGGGTAAAAAAGTCAGACTTTAGAACTACTTTATGGTAGGGTGCCATTTGATTCCTTACTCCTCTCTGCAGCAGAGACCTCACTTTGTCTCCATTATCCTGAGCTGCTGTCCTTTAAATGCTTTACTTTGTTTCCCTTTGAAGGATTTTATGACTTGCTGGGTTAACGGTGATCAGTTTCCACTACTTTCTTGTCCTGTGGTCGAAAATCATCCGAAAATGGCCGACTTGGTAGGAACCTGCTGACTTTTGGCCCGTCTGTACAGCTGTCTGTTCTACAGAAGTCGGTCTTATGACTGGCTTCTGCCGAACAGGCATACTGGAATACCAAGATCCGGTCAATGTGTTCTGGCATAGATGGCAGGCCCCCTGTCAGAACACAAAGGCACAGCAAAGAAGATCGCCACACTAACCTCTCTTTTTGTTCTGTTCAGCCCGCTGGTTGAATGAAAGAGAAAACTTATAGTGTGTACCCAGCTTTACACTTCTGAGTATTCCTAATCCGTGGCATTCATTGATACAGTATGTTTACCTGGGTGCCAAGTGACTTAGCTTCCCCATTGTGGAATGCCCTAAAGACCCTCACCAAAGAATCAGTGTCCTAGTTTTCCTTACAGTCTCTACTCATCCAAGATTTCTATCACTTATCATTTTGGGTATGACAAATGTTTCCATTTACCTCTCTATGTAAATATAAAATTGTGAGTGTACTTCTTATCTCATACACCTTCTTATTGCTCCTTAGTATATTCCTTTTTCCTCCTTTGTGGACGAAAGAATCTGGACTTTTTTGACAACGTATAAAGCGGATTCTTTGGGTCAATCAATCCATAACTTTGGTTGATTCTGATCAAGGTGGCTTTTATCCTTAATTCCTTCTTCTCTTCCTGGGGGTATTCTCCTGACAGATGTATCTATTTCCTACTCTTAGAGTCCAGTTTGCAGTCACAGTCAGCTTCCTATTTTGTAGGATTCTCTCTGTTGGTCAATTTTTATAGACAGTTTGTCTGGTAAACATCTGAACTCTACAAAATTTTCTCCTTCAAATATTTGAATATTCCTCTTTCAGTTGACTGGATGACTAACACCATACTCCATATAATGTAAGATGCTGTGTGTATTTCATGTCCACACTGCGTTTTTTCTTTGTACTCCTAAATGTTGCTATCAGATCCCTACATTTGTTGTCCCACAGTTAACTCGGTGGGGTAATGTATTTGAGTGTGTCTCCTTCCTCACATGGAAATATTAGTCCTGTATTTCCTCTAAGGCCATCAGACAGAACTCTATGTTACCCAGCTATGGGGTTTCCCTCAGTGACATAGTATAATTTTTTTTTACCTAACCCTTTTTTATGGCTAATCATTCCAATTAACATTAGATGGATTCTCCTTCTGGTTCCTATTGGGAAAAAATCACTTTGTACATTGCCATGCAATTTTTCAGATTTCTTAGAAACATGTATTTACAATACAGATAGAAAGTATAACTGTGGCTCATATACCTTTTGGCTGTGAGCTAAAAGGTCTCCTTCTCACCTTTTTGGTCCTAAGAGCCTTGTTCCTAAATTACTCTTTTAAGTGAGTGTAACAGTTCTTCTCACTTTAAATTTTGAAGGAATTGAAATTTCTACCCTTTTTTAATTTCAGTGATGATTCTGTCCCTTTCTTCAAGTACATTTTAATTGAGAGAATTGTCATAGCCTTTTCTATATCTTTAGAGATTTCCTGTCAGGTTCATCCTGTATGTTATGAACCTTTCTCTTCTTGAACCTTAGGTCTACTCTCCTTAGAACCTTAAGCCCTGTACGCACGATTAGAATATCAGACAAATGATTGTCTTTTTTTTCTAATGCTAGTCTCATATCAAAAACGACTAGTTTACTAAAGTTACAAAAATTCTTGTAATACAGAATACAACTTCGGAAGTAATTTAATGTATTGTATTCTAATGTATTCTTTCATTTCCGAACATGTTCAGTCTTGGTCATTTGATATTTTTACGGACGAATACTATACTGATTAAACGAAGATTATTTGTTCTGATATTGTACGAGAAAACTTTTCATGTTGTTCCTTCTGATAATTTCATGTGAACTGTTGTGATCGAAAGCTGTGTACTATCGATCAGATTATCAGATGATCGCTTCGAAAGCAGTATTTTTTTTCTGCTTTCCTCATTGTGTGTACTAGGCTTTAGGGTCTGAGACTCTGTAAGCCTCTGGCTGTTTATTAGTTTTGACATATCTTTTTTATCCAACTATCCTTTCCCTGGTTGTTAACCGTTTGGTCTTTTAACCTGGATATACCTTGCCCATCCTACTTTTCTTTCCCTGCAGTCAAGGTCAGGTATCCTGGGTTTTGGCCTGTTCCCCTTTTGTTGACCTCATTGCTGTTGGTCAGATCTGTTCTCTTGTTTAGACACTGTCACACTCACTGGTTTGCTGTTCCAGCATAGGGTCTTTACCTCTGTGTTCAGATGCTGGGTTCCTGCTTCCACCATCATAATTCTACAGCCAGTCACATGGGAAGCCACTGTCCTGTATCCAGCTCCTGTGTCCCCAGTGTACTCTAACCTGTATCCAACTTCTGTGTCCACAATGTTCTCCATTCTTTATCCTGTTCCAATGTGTCCCCATGCACTCCAACCTTTATCCTGCTCAAGTCCTGAGTATCCATTTACCCCATACACTCCAGTTTGTACCCTGCTCCTTTGACCCCCATGCATGCTAGCCTGCATATAGCTCCTGTGTTAAGGACTATCTTGACTGTGTTCTGTTTCCATTGGCAACTCTACTTACCATAGACTGTTACTTACTACTGGCCCTTGTTCCTAGGAACCATGTACTGCAAGAGCTATTTTCCTTGGGTGAGTCAGAGGGCCGCAACCTGGGAGTCATCAGCAAAAATGACAGTCACCCTTTGCAAGGTGCTCTGCTGAAAATCAGGTGGCACTTTAGACTTTGCTCCTTGGCCCTCCTAAGGTCCTCACCTTCTTCAAACATGTGAGTATGCTGGGTCCTATTCCTTTGGTGCCACTGGTTATCCTGCTTCTCCAAGACTCCACTGGTACTCTGTGTCTCCTGCATGGCCTACACCACCAACCCATCCCCAGCTGTTATAGCCAAGTTCCGGTTAGCCAGTCTGCCTATAGCTGGAACAGATTCCCAACTGTAACAGAGAATTTTAGTTTCACATTTTTTGCCTTTTGGTGAATGTCTTGGTCATGGCACTTTACATACTTGTCTTTGTCCCCCTTTTCCAGTTATCCCTTATTGGGCAGTGATAGTTTTAGTCTTCCTTGTACTTGATTACAAATCTACTGTTGCCCACCCCTTGGTTGGACTGCTTTCTAATGTCTAAAAATCACTATCCTCCTGTGTACCACTTTTTCTTGAAATCCATTGAGGGACAAAGGTCCCAACGTTCTGTTTTATTGGCTTTGTGTACTGCGTGCTCACAAAACTGAGGTATGACATTTGGAGGTAGGTTATGCAGGGGCTGGCTTAAAGTGTATATAAACACAAATAACACATTTAGTTACTGCTCCTTAAATGTATTAGGTTTCTTTTTAGTAGGCTTTTTTTCCTTTTTTTTCACCTTGTGATTTGGCCAGTAACATATTTTCCTTTCATAAGGTGGCTCCACTTTATGAAGGTACAAAAAAGCCGATCTTGCACAGCTGCATTGCCAACCAGTAGAGAGGGTAGTGTTAGATGTGCTAGCAGATTTAGATGGACTCAACTAACAAATTAAAGGTGACCACCCCTTTGAAAAAATACCTGAAATCAATTGCTTCCCGTAACCATCATGGGTTTCTTACACCTCTCTACTGGAATTTTGGACCACTCTTCTTTCGCCAACTGCTCCAGATCTCTCAGTTTGGAAGGGTTTCTTTTCCCAGCTATAAACCATAAAATGTTGCGCTACATTCAAACTAATTAAAGTAAATGTGGAATTCAATAAAATAATAACAATAATAATAAATATAATAGAAATTGTGCTAGGTGATAACACAAAAATGATAGCAAAACACAAACTTAAATCGATACGCATGTGCATGAAAAATGCACATACATATATTACATCACACGTGCAAATATGTGAAGTGAAATATGTCTAAATAATACACGCAAACTCAAAGTCCAATAATGAAATATTAAAGGTGAAAAAAAGGTCCAATAATGGAAAAAGGTGAAAAAATATTTTGGTAAACTGTGTTTCCAATATGCTGTAAAGTGACCACAGGTGAAAACAAAACGTGCAGGTATCTGGGTGTAGATAGAGCTTGTGAATCCAACCACCTTCTGGATTAGCCTCTCACCTCATCACTTCGACCCTTGCGGGTCAAAGAGCAATATGGATCCCTCTCACAGATCCTCCAGGCACCAAATCACTCCAAAACCACTTCTCAGGATATAATATTCCCACTCAGCTCTTCTCCAGGTATAGATGAAATGTCACTTTCCCAGAACAAAACAGAGGGATCCTCCCATAGTGTAGTATGTTTATTATACCATAGGAACATCAAAAATTAAAAATGCACTTACGTAGCAGCCAGTCCACATTAAACCCTCATGCTCTCAAATGAGGATATGTGTATGTAAGTTGGGTGTACAGCTGAGTCCACAGGTGTACCAAGATGGCCGCCACGCCGGAAGTACGTCACCGCGCTACGCCGACGCGTTACGTCACAATATCACGTGACTTCATCAGGGCCCTGATGAAGTCACGTGATATTGTGACGTAACGCGTCGGCGTAGCGCGGTGACGTACTTCCGGCGTGGCGGCCATCTTGGTACACCTGTGGACTCAGCTGTACACCCAACTTACATACACATATCCTCATTTGAGAGCATGAGGGTTTAATGTGGACTGGCTGCTACGTAAGTGCATTTTTAATTTTTGATGCTCCTATGGTATAATAAACATACTACACTATGGGAGGATCCCTCTGTTTTGTTCTGGGAAAGTGACATTTCATCTATACCTGGAGAAGAGCTGAGTGGGAATATTATATCCTGAGAAGTGGTTTTGGAGTGATTTGGTGCCTGGAGGATCTGTGAGAGGGATCCATATTGCTCTTTGACCCGCAAGGGTCGAAGTGATGAGGTGAGAGGCTAATCCAGAAGGTGGTTGGATTCACAAGCTCTATCTACACCCAGATACCTGCACGTTTTGTTTTCACCTGTGGTCACTTTACAGCATATTGGAAACACAGTTTACCAAAATATTTTTTCACCTTTTTCCATTATTGGACCTTTTTTTCACCTTTAATATTTCATTATTGGACTTTGAGTTTGCGTGTATTATTTAGACATATTTCACTTCACATATTTGCACGTGTGATGTAATATATGTATGTGCATTTTTCATGCACATGCGTATCGATTTAAGTTTGTGTTTTGCTATCATTTTTGTGTTATCACCTAGCACAATTTCTATTATATTTATTATTATTGTTATTATTTTATTGAATTCCACATTTACTTTAATTAGTTTGAATGTAGCGCAACATTTTATGGTTTATATTCACTTGATCATTGGTATATGATTTAATGTTAGCAGCTGTTTGGGGTTCATTTATTATTTTAATTTGTTTTAATACACATTTGGAGCGCAGGAGGGTCACACCATTATTTCTTTTCCCAGCTGCTGTTTTGAGATCTCTCCACAGGTGTTCGATTGAGATCTGGACATATTGCTGGCCAATTCAGTACTCTCCAGCACTAACCATTTCTGGGTGCTTTTTGATGTGTGCTTTTTGTCATTGTCCTGCTGTAAGACCTATGACCTCTGATGGAGACTCAACTTTCTGACACTGGGCCCTACATTGCACGCCAGAATTCTTTGGAAATCTTCAGATTTGATAATGCCATGCACACGGTCAAGACATCCAGTTCCTGAAGCAGCAAGACAACCCCAAAACATCAGTGAACCTCCACCACGTTTAACTGTAGGGACATTATTCTTTTCTTTAAAGGTCTCATTGCTTTATCTGAAAACAGTAGAATGACGGGCTTTACCAATAAGATGTAATTTTTTTTTTGTCTGTCCACATATTCTCCTAAAAGGATTTTGGCTTCCTCAGGTAAGTTTTGGCAAACTCCCTTCTGGCTTTTTTTTATGTTTCTGTGTCAACAGTGGGATCCTCTTGGGTCTCCTACCATAGTGTTCCTTTTCATTCAGATGGCAGCGTATAGTGCCAGCTAGCACAGTTGTACCCTGTGCTTGAAGGTCAACCTGAATTTGTCTAGAAGTTGATTGAGGTTCTTTATCCACCATTTGAACAATTCTTTGTTGCAATCTTTGATCAAGTTTTTCTCTTTTGCCCACGTCCAGGAAGATTAGCTACAGTGCCATGGGCTGTAAACTTCTCTACAATGTTGCACACAGTGGACACAGGAACATTAAGATCTGTTAAGTGATACAGGTGAGTTAAGTTACAAATTACAAGAGCATCAAAAACTCGGAATGTAATTATTTTAAAAAATTTTGAGATGGTGCCAATAATTTTGTCCAGTCCATTTTTTTAATTTTGCGTGGACCATGTCAGATTTAGCTTTTTGTTTCTCTGCTTTTTTGTGTCATACAAATACAAACAAAAGAAATAAACAGAATGCCTAAACATTTGTAATTGCAACAATTTTCTGGGTGAAGTGGTGCATTATCTGACAGAAAATGCAGGGGTGCCAATTTTTTGGGCCATTACTGTAGTTAATCATATTAAAGAAAGGGAGGGGGTATTCTATATTTGTCTACACTTACAACAGGCAATATACACTATATTGCCAAAAATATTGGGACACCCCACCAAATAATTGGATTCAGGTGTTCCCATCACCTCCATGGCCACAAGTGTATAAAATCCAGCACCTAGGCATGCAGACTGCTTCTACAAACATTTGTGAAAGAATGGGTCACTCTCAGGAGCTCAGTGAATTCAAGCGTGGTCCCGTGATAGGTTGCCACCTGTGCAATAAGTCCATCCATGAAATTTCCTTGCTACTAAATATTCCTCGGTCGACTGTGAGTGTTATTATAACAAAGTGGAAGCAACTGGGAACAACAGCAACTCAGCCACAAAGTGGTAGGTCACATAAAATGACAGAGCTGGGTAAGAGCTTGCTGAAGCGCACAGTGCGCAGAAGCTGTCTGCAGAGTCAATAGCTAAAGACCTCCAAACTTCATGTGGCCTTCAGATTAGCACAACAGTGCATAGAGAGCTTCATGGAATGGGTTTCCATGGGCAAACAGCTGCATCCAAGCCTTACATCACCAAGTACAATGCAAATCGTTAGATGAAGTAGTGTTAAGCATATCCACCCCCACCTCCTCAGGTTCTGTGAAATTATAAGATACAGTCAGAATTAATTTTGGCCAATTTCTAACTATATACATAAACTTTTTGCACATATACTCATGACACACATCATAACTATTGCATTGATTCCACTGTGTGGACCCTAACTTCCGTCTGGGAGCCTCACTGTTGAACAGGAAAGGAATACATAGCGATTGACTGTGGAACATATGGAAATAAGTTTTATGTATCTATATTATGTAACATAACTATAAAATGTATAATACCAAGTTCAAACCATACTTGTTTTAACTGTGCTATATTAAAAGTTGAATTTTAACAGTAAAATATATTTTGGTACAATTATTGGCACCTTTAATGTCCCATAACTAGAAGAAACTGTTTTTGTATCTATTGACCACTGAACAAACATGCCTAGCCTAAGAGAAGGGTCAAAAGTAAGCTGCAGTCCAAAAAAAATAACCCACTAAATGCATGCAGGAAACCCAGCCTACTTGCTTAGGGGTTCAGTTTTTCATCCACACATAAATGTGTGGCATGAGTTTACTCCAATCACTGTTGCTGGTTATCTAGGTACCTTTTTTTTGCTTTCTTGTTTTTATTGCAGGAGAGGTATTCCCAGACACACACTGAATGATCCTTCCTTTTTCTGTACAGAAAGCCCTTCATGTCAATATGTCAATGCAAAACATTTCCTCACAGCCACAAATCAGATGGAGCAATGGATTCAAAGCTGGAGGAAGTTCTGACCAAAGCAAATTATTGTCATAGCATAGCGGCTCTCCATTGTCCAGTTGAGCCTTAGTAGGGTTCCAGGGAGAATCAGCTTGTGTAAAGAGAAAGGACACGAGTGCCAAGCCATATGGATTTGTCCAGATATAAATTTTTTATCAAACGTTGACAGCCAACATGTTTCACATACAAATTCCCCTTCATCAGGCATTGGAGTTTTTTTTACAAGAGCCATCTGGAAAGTTAGCAAATCCTAGGTTTTAGTTTTTATAATTTGAAGCTCGCGCAATAGAATTTACTGGCAGCAGAAGACTTTACTGAACGAGCTTCAAACTACTATACACCAATACTTTCAGCAGTGGCATCGGCAGCAGAAGTATATTTACTATTTTCATTGCAGACGTCTATTCAAATTTTAGGTTTAAAGTGGTTGTAAAGGCTGAAGGTTTTTTTGCCTTCATGCATTCTATGCATGTGCACAGGAGCCTCGGCTGTCCTGGGTCTCTCTCTCCTCATTGACTGAGACACAGCAGCAGGAGCCATTGCCTCCCACTGCTGTCAATCAAATCCGATGAGGAGAGAGAGGGGGCAGGTCCAAGCTGTGGCTCTATGTGTCTTATGGGTGCATAGAGCGGTGCTTGAGCATGCACCAGTGCCCCCATAGCAAGCAGATTGATATTGGGGGTTCAGTTCAATGGAAGGAGCCAGGGGTGCTAGTGGGGGACACAAGAAAGAGGGGATCGGGGTTGCTCTGTGCAAAAACCATTGCACAGAGCAGGTAAGTATAACGTGTGTTATTTAAAAAAAAAAAAATTATCACATTAAATTTAACTTTAAGCAACTGGCAGAGTTAACTGGAATTTTAAGGGCCTCACTTTCTCAACTTCTGACTTAATACTAAAGTACTTTGGGGATAAACACAGCACTTTTATGTATGTAAAAAAACTTTTAAATATTTATCAACCAGTTTTGTTCAATTATTAAAATAATGCTTTTTGCAAAATGTTACCTCTAACAAAGGTGCAGCAAAAGATTATCTAAATCTTTTAGCAAAAATATTATAAAAGAATCTATAGCTGCAATGGCCTGTTAAATTGGCTTAAATCAGTTTAAATTTGTGGAGGCCTTCATAGAAACAGGAAAGGTGCCCACACAGCTTGGCATGACCTAGTTGAATTTCTGTGATTCTCTGTCTGCTATGAAGGTTATATTTTCTATTGATACTTGATTGTATGGAGTTTTGCTTAACCTAAAATTTAGCAACTTCATCAAAAGTGCTTGAGAGCCTCAACCATGACCTTTTCCAAAGCAGCAGAATTTGGAAGTACTGTATATAAAAGCGAGAAAAAACATGTTCTGTAGAAAGCATAAAATCTGGAACCCTTTATCCCCCTCCTTTACATCACACAGCAGATGGTAAGAAGAAAATAACATGCATGAATGCTATTTGCTCTCAAGTCCACTGACAGGTGGCCTATGGCAATAAGGACCTGGTCTACCGCTTTGCAGTACAACACTCTGGAGTGTGTTGGAGCAATTAATATACATGACACCAATAATGAAGGAATGAAGGGGTGAGCTTGAGCCTATAATGCAGAATTGGCTTTAGAAAATGTTCAGCCATCTGAGAGTTTATGCAGGTGAGGACTGGCTAAAGTGGTGTTAAGTAAATTTGGCCTACTGAATGGGGCAACTTTGGACATTAAGCTCCCCAATTCTGCATCATAATGTGGGCTGCCAGCAAACTTAATACCATCCCTACAACTATTAGGCTCCTCCAACGCTTGTTAATCCATGAGCTGAAATGATAGAGGGGAGAAACTGGTAATTATGTATTCAGGAGCGACAGAGGAATTGAGAAGTGTTTCATGCTTGGGTTCACCCCAGCTGTTAATTGAGTGATCTCGTTAAGAGAGCCTTTCAGCCTCTGACAGTTTCTCTAGCTAATTCCTTAATGGCCCCGGTAGTTAGCGGCCCTAGTTAGGTGAAGAAATGAAGGGGGGGAAGTTACAAATTTAATGGCTGCTTTCCGAGCTCTGACGCAGCCCCTATTGTGATACAGTTTATATTTAATCCTAATAGATTGGAGGCTAGGGGAATACATGAGGTGCGGGACCGGCAAGATATAAAACTCTATGCTACTAGCACTAATTATTTTAACCCCTTAAGCAGTGAAAGTCATTTCCAGTAAAGATCTTACTCTATGACCAGTGAGGTTACAATGAAAGAGCCAAGAGGAACCAAAAGCCACTAAATTACTGTGAAGTGGAGCATTACCTTTTGAAAAAAATAAGGCATTTTATGACTTTACACTTTAGATAGCCAAGGGACACTTTAGCCAGAATTTGGAATAGCAGTGCCCCTGGAATTTCGCACAGAAGGCCTTATCTTCACAAGTCAGAAATCTTTATCTCATTAACCTCTGAAATAATAAATGACTCTGAATGTTCTTGGCTATAATTCTCTTTGGATGACCTAACAGCTTCAGGTTCCTATATGTTAGTAGACCCTTTACACCAGGGCTGGGGAAGGGGCAGGAGGGGTAGCTGCCCTGGGCACTGGTATTATGTGATGTGGGAGAGGGGTGTTACAAGAAGAGTTCCTGATGCTACAAACTGACAGGAATAGTGACAGTGGCTGCATTACTCCTGTCACCTTAGCTCAGAAATTGAAATTGACCGGCCGAATCTATAGAGGAGAGAGCCTGGAGTGGGCTGCGCTCTCCCCCTCTAGCTCCACAATCATGCCACAGCACTCCCAGGTAGGGACTGTGCAGGGTTTGTTTACCCGCCCCCATCTCCTCCTAGCAAAGGATGTGAGTAGGGGGCAGGTGACAGACAGTGGCATCACTAGTGCGGGTCCACGGTGCCGCGATCCTATGCCTGACAAACGTATTGCTTGTCTGCTTCCCCTAGGCTCCTCCTCAACTGTGACATATCAAAATGAGGAGGAGCCTGGGAGGAAGGACATACCACAGTCTTCTGCCACTCTACATCTGAGGACTGTGCTGGAGGGAGGGGAGAATTATACTGGGGACCTGAGGGGGTGGAAAGAATAAAAAAATATTTGTGCTGGGGATGAGAGTGTGCTAGTAGTTGGGAAGGAGAAGAGGATTCATGCTACGTGGGGGGATTTGTGCTGGAAAAGGGGAATTTGGGGAGTTGACAGGGGGAAAGATTTGTTCTAGGATGAGAAATTTTTTTGGGGGGGGGAATTTGTGCTAGGATGAGGAAGTTGGGGGGTCACGGGGGTAAGATTTGTTCTAGAAGAGGATATTTGGGGGGACTTGTGTTGGAAGAGAGGAATGGGGGATATTTCTGGGGTGGTTGAAGGAAGGGGATTTGTGTTGGCAGGGGGAATTGAGAGGTGACAGAGATAAGATTTGTTTTAGGAGGGAAAATTGGGGGGAAATTGTTGTTCTAGGAGGGGAAATATGGGGGCATTTGTGCTAGGAGAGGTGGTTTCTATGTGTGGGAGGGGGAGTTGGGTTGGGAGAGTGGATAGGGAATATGATTTGTGCTAGGAGGGGGGACTTGGGGGGGGGCTTGTGCTAGGGGGAAAACAGGGGTGGGGATTTGTGCTGGGAGAGGGAATTTAGGGTTGAGCAGGGGGTAAGATTTATTGTAGGCTGGGAAATTTGGGGGGCATATGCTAGGAATGGTGATTTGGGGGGATTTATGCTGGGGGATGGGGGAAAGAGGATTTGTGTTAGGAGGAGGTTTTTGGGGGGTTGTGCTAGTAGGGGTGATTTAGGAGAGGGGAGAGAATTCATGTTAGGAGGAGACATTTTTTTGAGGGGTAGGTTTGTGTAAGGATGGAGGATTTGGGAGGAGGGTTCGTGCCAATAGGGATGATTGTGGGGGGGGAATTTATGCTAGGAGGGGGATTTAGGGAGATAGGATTTGCGCTGGGAGGGGGGATGTGGGCAGAAATTTGTACTGGGAGGGGAGATTTTGAGCACGGGTAAATTTGTACTGGGAGGAAGGGGAATTTTTGTTTGAGAATTTGAGCAAATGTTATTTATGCATAGGGAGTCAGCGTGCAGATTAGTGCTCAATATTTTTTTCTGGGGGGGAAAATGTTGCTGACAAATAATACTCATACATCTTTGAGGGTGGGCACAGTTTGGCATATTCGCTCTGGGCGCTAAATGACCTTGTCCTGGTACTGCTTTACACACTTGTCTACTTGTTTTCTTTTTTTTTTTTTTTTCAATCCTTTGCCAACGTTTTGGCCAGCAATGACATTTTTCTTTGCTATGTATCCCTGAAAGGGCATAACCGAAAAAGTTCTGCCAATCGGCAATAATCACTGTGTTCTCCCGGCAGATAGGAACTTTAAAATATACACATTTAAAAATCTTGGCCAAGAATACAAAGACTTTTTAAACAAGATTTTTAAATACCCATGCTTTTAATAGTCTGCTCTGGTGAGTGCATTTCCTTGTAGGGGAACCTCTTTGGTTGAGCTCCCTGATGATGTCCTAGGTGGGGACAAAACTCTTAGAGGCGGGTACTTCCAGTTACTAGTATCACTTCCAGCGATGTCACTTTCGTGGTGTGGAATGCACACCGCTTCTGGCTTGGTGGGATGGCAGTATCTTCTAACTCTGCTTTGTTGCGCTGGATATAATGGCCATCGAGAGGAGCACCATGAACATGTGAGTGTACAGCACATGTTTTATTTATCTTTTTTATTACCTGATAATAAATATTTGTTGTGCAATGAACTCTTTTCTGTGGATCTGTTTTTCCCTGATTTGAGCTGTTTGATAAAGGACTTATATGATAGCCGGGACCTCTTGTCTGGAAAGGTGGAGTGGTAGAACCCTGTGGTACATAAGATACACTTAGAACCAAGGGGTCAACCTGCTCTCCAATGGGTCAACTTGCTCTGGTGAGTGCATATCCTTGTAGGGACACCTCTTGGATCACGGCAATTGGATTGAAGATTGAAAGGGCATTTGGTTATTAAAGTTTTCAGAGCACAAATTCTATTGTTGTAGTGGAGCATGGACTTTGTATATTGTCGCACTCAGCATGGGCACTTTTTGGAGCCCTTAAGTTAGTGTAATTGTTTTGAGCATTATACTTACCTAATCACTTGCACCTTGGTATATATATACATGTGGACACACAGTAATGGTTTATGTTGAACACTAGTTCATTTTTGTAATGGAGTGCTGCTTAATATTATATTTCAGTTAGCCATTGGAATAGATTAAACGTAATGACAGAGAATTTAGCCAGAAAGGCTGCTTGTTTTACTTCTGTGCAGGGATTTGAATTAGGGAGATGGAATGATGTAATTATAAGACATTGCTCTGGAAAAAAGGAACAGCCATCAACCTGAGTACAACTTGGAGTTTATTTGGCCCTTCAGCGGGATTCTTGCTAGTTGTCCCATGTGCCCACCTGAAATCTGCCATTCCCATATGAGGATCTCCCCAAGCGTTAACCTTGAGTTGCCGGTGGGAATGTGCAGTTAGGAGTTTTAAAAGCACTACATCACTAGCCAGAGGGGAACTTTCAGTAGCAAAGTGAAAAAAAGACTGCCGAACAGAAATAGGTGAACGTTATAATAATGTTACCTATAAGGCCGAACCGTGCAAGACAATAAAAACTAGGGAAAAAAAACACTTAAGTATAGATTACCCCACAATATGTGACTTAAAATCAACATGTGTACCCAGCACTGTGGTACGTCTTGTAGAATAGAAGGATATAATGTAGTGTGTATTACAAATACTAGTAATGATCTAACAAGACATGTATAGCCAAGAAAACGGTATGTAAATGTACAGGGAAGCCCTGCCTTAGATTGTCCATGTTGCTTGTCCCATCCAGGGTACAGGCTTTACCCATCATGGTGGCCATACCACTGAGGGGGTTTTCAGGGTCTGGGTGCCATAGGTATGGACCACAGCCCAGGACCTGTAAAGTACCCTGCAGCTAACCCACATGCCAAGGTGAATGCTGAATGCAGGATCCAGCACTCGAAGCAAACATTACAGGCAGGCCCCATCTGCGTATGGTTCCAAAGATATACACCAAGGGTAACCGGTCTGGAAACTGTTACTATGCTACTAGGCCATAGGACAGTAATCAGTCAAATCTTCATAGAAGTGTCAGTCAAGAAGGAAAGGAAACCTGGTGAAATAATAGAAAAAAAGTGTTGTCCCACAGGAGCTGATCACGTAAGGAAAATAGAAAAAAGATGGTGCCTCAAAAAGTAGTTGCAATTATATGGCAACACTGTTGGCCAGTCCCAGCAAAGCTTTTGCCAGTGTCCAATTACCTAAGGGTAGCAGCATATAACTCATGGTTCTATAACGAACTCCTGCTAACTGTACTGTACAATGAAGATTTTAAAACGGTAATAAACCTCAAACCAAAAATGTTATATATTGCAGCTTATCAATCATTAGATGTGGTGGCTGCAGGGCCGGACTGACCATTTGGAAACTCGAGAACTGCCTGAGGGCCTGGGGTCAGTAGGGACCCCATGAGATGCCCCTGGTACCTTTTTCATAGGCGTTTTTCAGTTTGGGCAAGGACACAGGGGCCCCATGATCCCCTATTGCCCTGGGGCCCCATGAGTTGTCAGTCCACCCCTGGGTGGCTGAATTAGTTTTTTGGAGGTTTTTTTTCTGTCCTTTTTCACCTGGTGATCTGGCCAGTACCACACCTCCTGTATTGAAGTGCGTCCACTCTGGATGAAGGTGCATGTGGGGCACAGCATACAGCAGCATTGTCAATCTAGGGAGAGAGGAGTGTTAGATGCAGATTTAAATACACTAAAAATTGAAGGCAAACTCAAGCTCTTGCTTTATAATTAGTTACAGCAAACAGTTGTTTTTTTTCTTTTGGGATAAAGGTTTTACACAAATAAATACAAGCTGATAATTGTAAACACCCCTGTCATTGGTAAATTATTATTATTATACAGTATTCATAAAGCGCCAATAGTTCGCTCAGCGCTGTACATTACAAAGGGGGACAGAACATGTGACAGAACAATACCAATACAATGCAAAACATGAGGGGATTGAGGGCCCTGCTCTTTCGAGCTTACAATCTAGGAGGGAGGGGATAGTGGTACAGGAGGAGATAGCTGTGGGGAATGGAGTGGTAGGAAGAGTGGAGGAGGTCGGCAGGTTAGCAGGGGGTGGAGTAGGCTTCCCTGAAGAGATGGGTTTTCAGGGTGCGCCTAAAGGAGAGGAGAGTAGGTGATAATCTGATAGGTTGGGGAAGGGAGTTCCAGAGGATGGGTGACACCCTGGAGAAGTCCTGGAGGCGGGCATGGGAGGAGGAGACCAGGGAACTAGAGAGAAGGAGGTTTTGTGAGGAGCGGAGTGTGCGTGCTGGGCAGTACTTGGATATTAGGTCAGTGATGTAGTTCGGGGCAGTATGATGGACGGCTTTGTACGTCAGTGTTAGGATTTTGAATTTGATCCGTTGCGCAATCGGATCCCAGTGGAGGGATTGGCAGAGGGGGGCGGCGGAGATGGAGCGGTTGGAAAGGTGAATGAGTCTGGCAGCCGTATTCAGGATCGACTGAAGCGGGGATAGCCAGCGGCGAGGCAGGCCAGTGAGGAGGGAGTTGCAGTAGTCGAGTCGTGATATGATGAGGGAGTGGATGAGCTATTTAGTGGTTTCTGGGGTTAGGAACGTGCGGATTTTGGCGATGTTGCGGAGGTGGAGTCTGCACGAGTTTGTTAAAGATTGGACTTGGGGCTGGAAGGATAGGCTGGAGTCCAGAATGACACCCAGTACTCTGGCCTGCGGGACGGGTTTGATGGTGGCATTGTTGGATGTGATGGAGAAGTCAATGGGGGGTGGTGTGCGGGCTGGGGGGAAGACAAGAAACTCGGTTTTGGAGAGGTTCAGTTTAAGGAAGTGGAGCGACATCCAGTCTGTTATGTCGCTCAGTAGGTGTGTGATTCGGGCGGGAACCGAGGGGGTGAGGTGGGGGGTTGAGAGATAGATTTGTGTGTCGTCGGCATAGAGGTGGTAGTTGAAGCCGGGAGAGTGTATGAGTTGGCCAAGGGAGGAGGTGTAGATGGAGAAGAGAAGGGGCCCAAGGACAGAGCCTTGAGGGACCCCAACAGAGAGGGGAAGTGAGGGGGAGGTGGTAGCATTATAGGTAACGCTGAAAGAGCGTTGTGACAAGTAGGATGAGAGCCAGGAGCCAGGAAAATGGTTTGTTTTATCCCCGTAACTGATTTAGCTGAAAGAGAGCTTGTTCTTTTGAAAAACAAAAAACATAGTGGCCAAATCACCAGATGAAAATAGAAGAAAGAAACCCTAAAAAAAGCCATCACATCTAAAAATTGGGAAACTGTAATATTATAAATGTTTGCGTTTGGGTTTAATACTGCTTTAATTTCTTGGTTTGGACACACAAGTCATAGCAATGGTACATCATTAAATTACCATGACAGTACTGTATGTGTTTGATACCTTTTTAATGAAATCCTTGTTTTGATGCTGACGAAGCAGACTTACAGTCTGAGGAGCGCATTGAATATCACTTCTACCCCACCACTGGAATCAGTGGAATATATAATTGATAGAACTCTTCTACATTGTATGTTTCACACTTTACATTGTATGTTTTAATCTGTGAAGCACTGACTGCTGGGATATTCAGGGGGTGTATGTGGTAGCAGCAATAATTGTTACAATTATGTATGTCTGTATGTGCTTCATGGTATGGTATGTAACAATATTTCAAACCCTTTTGTGTTTTATGAGACATTCTAATTTCTTGCCTTAAATGGGGCAGCACAGTGCCTAAATGATTAGCACTTTCACCTGGCAGCCCTAGGGTTGTCGGTTTGAATCCTAGCCATGGCACCACCTGCCTGGATTTTGCATTCTCTCCCTGTGCTTTCGTGGGTTTCCTCCCACGCTTCAAAGACATGCTAGTAGGTGAATTGGCCCTAGTATGTATACACTATATTGCCAAAAGTATTGGTCGGCCTGCCTTTACACTCACATGAACTTTAACGGCATCCCAGTCTTAGTCCGTAGGGTTCAATATTGAGTTGGCCCCGCCCTTTGCAGCTATAACAGCTTCAACTCTTCTGGGAAGGCCGTCCACAAGGTTTAGGAGTGTGTCTATGGGAAGGTTTAACCATTCTTCCAGAAGAACATTTGTGAGGTCAGGCACTGATGTCGGACAAGAAGGCCTGGTTTGCAGTCTCCACTCTGTGCAGGCCAGTCAAGCTCCTCCACCCCAAACTGGCTCATCCATGTCTTTATGGACTTTGCTTTGTGCACTGGTGAGCAGTCATGTTGGAACAGGAAGGGGCCATCCCCAAACTGTTCCTACAAAGTTGGGAGCATGAAACTGTTCAAAATGTCTTGGTATCCTGACGCCTTAAGAGTTCCTTTCATTAGAACTAAGGGGCCAAGTCCAACCCCTGAAGCACAACCCCACACCATAAACCCCTCCACCAAACTTTACACTTGGCACAATGCAGTCAGGCAAGTACTGTTTTCCTGGCAACCGCCAAACCCAGACACGTCCATCGGATTGCCAGGCAAAGAAGCATGGTTCGTTACTAAAGTCCAGTGGTGGCGTACTTTACACCACGGCATCCGACGCTTTGCATTGCACTTGGTGATGTAAGACTTGGATGCAGCTGCTCGGCCATGGAAACCCATTCCAGGAAGCTCTCTACACACTGTTGTTGTGCTAATTTGATGGCCACACAAAGTTTGTAGGTCTTTAGCTATTGACTCTGGAGACAGTTGGCGATTTCTGCACACTGTGCGCTTCAGCATGTGCACAGTGACCCCGCTCTGTCATTTTACGTGGCCTACCACTTCGTGGCTTTGTTGCTGTTGTTCCCAGTTGCTTCCACTTTGTTATAATACCACTACAGTTGACTGTGGAATATTTCATGGATGGACTTATTGTACAGGTGACAACCTATCACGGTACCACACTTGAATTCACTGAGCTCCTGAGAACGACCCATTCTTTCACAAATGTTTTAGAAGCAGTCTGCATGCCTAGGTGCTTGTTTTATACACCTGTGGCCATGGAGGTGATTGGAACACCTGAATCCAATGATTTGGAGGGCTGGCCTAATACTTATGGCAAAATGGTGTATCTATGAATGTGAGTTAGGGACCTAAGGCTACGTTCACACTAGTGTTGTGTGCAGGCGGCAGAGAGGCGCTTGGGAAGTGTTTTTACCGCTTCCCAAACGCCTCTGCCAATTCTGCACATTACAGCACATGGTGCTGTTCTAATGGGAGCGTTTGCGTTGCGTCGTGTTGCGGCAAAACGGACGCGTCTGGTTGAGTCAGGAGGCGTTGAAGCCTCCTATTCTAGCCTATGGTGCCACTCCGCAAACGCCCGGCCGGCTTTGCAGTGCGGTTGCGACACGGTTGCGGGGCGTTTGCAGAGCGGTAACACCATTCAAACTGCATTATAGGCATTTGTGGGGCATTTTTAACGCTCGGCAAACGCCTAGCAACCGCCGCTAAACCGTGCATGCGGCGTTTGCAGAGCATTTGCCAAGCGTTAAAAAACACTCTGCAAACGCCGGACCAAAGCTTGCCAACGCTTGCCAACGCTTGCCAAGCATTGGTAAAACAGCCAAGTGTGAACGAGCCCTTAGACTGTACACTTCTTAAGGGTTAGGGTCTGATGTAAATGTGCAAAAAAATAAATAAATAAATAAATAATTAAAATAAATAAATATATATATATATATATATATATACTTTATATGTAAAGTGCTGAGTAAATTGATGGCATTTTATACTGTACGTACCTGAAATAAAGACAGCATGTGCAGTACATGTGTAGTTTATTAATGTAGCATGTGAAAAATTATAGTACACTTTGCTTCAATGGTGTTCTTATTTAAAGTAATATTAAACCCAAAAGCAAAAAGGTAATATATTGCAGCTTAGCAAGCCTTACATCTGGTGGCTGTGTTTGGCTTTTTTTCTAGTTTCTTTTTTTTTTTGCCTTATTCTCCCATAGTGATCCAGCCAGTAACACACTTCCTGTCCTGGGGTGTCCCCAGTCTGGACAGAGGAGCAATGAAGACAACTTTGGACAACAGCGTTTTCAAGCTGGGGAGAGGGAAGCAAGTTTCCCTGTCAATCTTAAATGGTTTGTTCCAAGTCTCCAACCACCTCTTTTGCTGGACAGCTTGATCTGTTAAAAGAAGTTGAAAAATAGACTTACTGGCTGAATAACCAATCTGAAAGTACATTTTTAAAAAAAACCTTAAAAAAAAGAAAACTAATGCAGTCAACACATCTATGAATTGGCAAGCTGTATTATATACATACAACATATTTGCTGGCTCAGTTCTATATGTAGCTATTCTTTGAACAGAGGGTATTTACGTGTCTCTCATTTCCTCACAAATCATCGAGAATATGGAGATTCTTTTTCATTTTGGGATAGTGCGTAGAACCATGCAAATCATTAATTTATAATGAGAAAAAAAAGCACACTGCAAATATATTGATTAGAAATTGCTCTGAAACTGAATTTGCTTTGAATAAACTCCTTGATTTTCATATTTGTGAAAGAATGTCACATAAATATCTTCTGACTTTAAAAGATAATCCTGTACTTTACAGTATTTAAGTAGAGGACTTCTTATTGGTTTGGCTCCTCAATATAACCTGTATAGCTATACTAGTTGATAATCACTTTCATTTTCAGACTGAAAGCGAGACTGTTGCATTGTGTCCAAGCCTTTTGTAGCAGTTTGGAAAAATCACAGAAAAATAGAACATCCAAAATAGCTCATGTCACAAAGGCAAAATTCCTGTAAAAATTAATTATACATATGCACACCTGGGCATTAGTCATTCTGGCCTAGGCATATATAATCTCACCATTCTTCCCCATGTATGCATAGTAATAGCAGAGAAGAACGGAGCATTAATTGTAGAAGGCACCAACCTATGCAGCGGCGCTGTGTAGAGCTCGATGTTTGCAGTAAATGAAGATTTATGGCTCTGTCAGGTTCTTGCTATAGCTGCAGTCCTGGGTCCCAGGAGAAATCATTGGAGTGACTAACACCCCCTCCACTCACTAATACCAGCCTTGGGAATCATTTGCAGCTTTTGATTAAAGTCCCTCATTAACCAATTCACTGCTGTTTAATATCCATCTGCATTGTCTGAGGGGACATGAACTCAGCCACATATATATATTTATATGGAGTATGTATATACTGTATCTCCATGTACTATACACCTCCTTCTTAGAGGTACATTGTGCTGTAGTGTTAAGGAACCTGGTCTTAACTGTATGCTCGCACATTCCAGGCCTAGTCTGGTTGGCTGCTTTAATTCTAGAGGAACTAGATTTAAATGTTCTTGCAATGATAATAACAACAATACAGAGTATGGTAGTTTAAAGAAGAACTCTGTAAAAAGTGTTTTATTTCCCATGCAGTAGGGCTGTGCCTGCACTGCATGGGTTAACTGCTCGTTTTTGTCTAGGGGATTGGAGAGCCAAGATATACTTACCTAATCTGCTGATCCTCCCAGTTCAAGACCCTGCTTCACCTTCCCCCCCATGGTCTAGCGGTCTTAAGGAGAGCAGGAACACTCCACCGGTCTTGAGGAGAGCAGGAACAGTCCACCGATGGACATGGGGGAGCACTGTTTTCCAGAGGAAAACAAAGGATCGAGTGAGTATAGGCTCTGTGTTCTCCACTAAACAAAACGAGCTATTAACGCATGCAGTGTGGGCACAACCCTACTGCACTACTGCATGGGGGGAAAGAATTTGCCTGTGGGACACTGTTGGAGGCTACTGAGTTCTACGGTGGGGCTGGAGACTCTGCAATAAGATAGGGGGAATTGCAGGGGGCTGGGGGTACCGTGAGGGCTGAGGGCCCTAAGGGGGCCTTTGGACACTTTGCAAGGTTGAGGGGCAATGTGAGCCACTCTGGGGGGGGTGGCACTATGGGAGCTGAGAAGCTTTGTGAGAGGCTCAGCAGAGGGATCAGCAGTTGGCTGGGGACCCAGGAGCTGATAGGCAATGGGCAGGTGGTTGACAACCACTGATCTAAATGAAAATGGGACTGACATGCAGGTACCTGCTACATATGATAAATGTAATTTTAGATACTATTTAGGGCCAAAAGATGCATTTTAAGTTATCAAAAATGAGATCACCACATCCTCAGTGACCATTTGCCTCTGGCTAACACCAGACACCCCAACCTCTCTGTTTCAAGGCATAGTAGATTAGCTATGTTACTATTATTAGTATACAAGATTTATATAGCAGTGACAATTTGCACAGCACTCTACAATGTGAGGACAGACAGTACAATTACAATACAATTTAGTACAGTAGGAAATAGAGGGCCCTGCTTGTTAGAGCTTACAATCAATTTATATAAAAGGCAAGAACTGTGGGGGAAGAGCTGATGGAGAAAATAAGGTACAGATATTAGGTGGGGGCAGGAAAGGCTTGTAGGGTAGGAGACAGTTGGACAGATTGAGGTAGGGAATTCCATAGGATGGGAGAAACTCAGGAAAAGTCCTGGAGGAGAGCATGGGAGGAAGTGACAAGGGAGCTAGAGGGCAGAAGGTCTTGGTAGGAACGAAGAGAACAATTTGGTTGGTATTTTGAGACTAGGGTAGTGATGTAATGATGTAGCTGGAGGTAGAGTTGTGGATGGCTTTGTAAGTTGTTAGTATTTTTAATTGAATTAGTTGGAAGAGCAGAAGCCAGTGGAGGGATTGGCAGAGAGGAGTAGCAGAGCAGACACAGAATGGTTGGTAAGGTGGATGAGTCTGGCAGCAGCATTCATGATGGACTGAAGAGGGGATAGCCTATGTATTGGTAATTCAGTGTTGATGGAGTTGCAGTAGTCAAGGAGAGAGATGACCAGGGAGTGAATTAGAAACTTTGAAGTGTCATTGGTTAGGAAGGAATGTATTTTGGAGATGTTGCATAGGCTGAGGTGGCGAGCTTTGGGCAGTGATTAGATGTGGGGCTGAAAGGATAGTACAATTACAATACAATTTAGTACAGTAGGAAATAGAGGGTTCTGCTTGTTAGAGCTTACAATCAATTTATATAAAAGGCAATAACTGTGGGGGAAGAGCTGATGGAGAAAATAAAGTACAGATATTAGGTGGGGGCAGGAAAGGCTTGTAGGGTAGGAGACAGTTGGACAGATTGAGGTAGGGAATTCCATAGGATGGGAGAAACTCAGGAAAAGTTCTGGAGGAGAGCATGGGAGGAAGTGACAAGGGAGCTAGAGGGCAGAAGGTCTTGGTAGGAACGAAGAGAACAATTTGGTTGGTATTTTGAGACTAGGGTAGTGATGTAGCTGGAGGTAGAGTTGTGGATGGCTTTGTAAGTTGTTAGTATTTTTAATTGAATTAGTTGGAAGAGCAGAAGCCAGTGGAGGGATTGGCAGAGAGGAGTAGCAGAGCAGACACAGAATGGTTGGTAAGGTGGATGAGTCTGGCAGCAGCATTCATGATGGACTGAAGAGGGGATAGCCTATGTATTGGTAATTCAGTGTTGATGGAGTTGCAGTAGTCAAGGAGAGAGATGACCAGGGAGTGAATTAGAAACTTTGAAGTGTCATTGGTTAGGAAGGAGTGTATTTTGGAGATGTTGCATAGGCTGAGGTGGCGAGCTTTGGGCAGTGATTAGATGTGGGGCTGAAAGGATAGTTCGGAGTCCAGGATAATACCTAGTACCTTGGTATGCGGGGACGGGTTGATAGTTGTGCTGAAGGCATCTTTACAGAGAAGTTGGGGAAACAGGCACATGGTGGAGGATATATTATGAGGTTGGTTTCTGATAGATTGAGTTTGAGGAAGTGATGTGATATCCAGGCTGATATGTCCCTTAGTAGATTAGTGATGAGTGTGGAGACTGATGGAGTGATCTCTAGGGTGGAGAGATAAATTTGGGTGTCATCAGCATAGAAATGGTATTAGAAACCATGGGAGGCTATCAACTGACCCAGGGAAGAGGTGTAGATCGAGAATAGGAGAGGTCCAAGAACAGAACATTGGGGGACACCAACGGAAAAAGGAAGAGGAGTAAGTGTGATTGTAATTGATGCTGAAGGTGCAGTGAGATAGATAGGATGAGAACCAGCAAAGGGTACAGTCACGGAGACCAATGGAGCGGAGTTTTTTTAGAGGAGGGGGTGGTCCTCTGTGTCAAAGACAGCAGAGAGGTCCAGGAATAGGAGTACAAAATAATGTCCATTGGTTTTAGCTGTTAATAGATCATTTGTGAGTTTTAGGAGAGCGGTTTCTGTGGAGTGTTGAAAGCAAAATGCAGACTGAAGAGGATCAAGAAAGTTATTTTCAGTGAGTTGGTAACACAGTCAGGTTAATTATTTTTGGCTGATCTTACTAGGCTAGGCTGGGATAAATAGACAGTTTGCCATTGCACACCTCCTTCTGAACATGTTAAATGCCTGGCAGTGTCTTTAATCAGTCATTTCTGAGTCACTAAACCAGATGCAGCCAAGTCAGAACACCTGACCTACTTAAAGTGGAGTTCCACTCACCCTGTCAAAAAATAAAAGTCAGCAGCTACAAAAACTGTAGCTGCTGACTTTTAAAAAAACAGCCACTTACCTGTCCCTCGGTCCCATGGTGTGTCCCCCCGCAGCCCGTTTTAGCGGCCGCCCTGTAATCCAGGAGGCCGGCATCTTCAGTGTGGGCACCCAGCTGTGATAGCTTGCGGCTTCACAGCCGGGTACCCACTGCATATGCACGAGTAGCGCTGCGGTTCATGAATGGTCCTGTAGTCTTCTGGGACCTGTCACGTGTCCCAAAAGACTACAGGGAGGGAGGGGGGACACCTTGTTTCCGATAACCTAGGAAAGTGGGAGCGGGTACCTGTCAAATTTGGGTACATGCCCCCCAAAGGTGTCAATCCTTAATGGGGAGCGGGGGAGCAGTCCTTTTGGGTGGAGGTCCACTTTAAGAAGACAGTAGGTGGAAACGCTGCACAACGAAGCCCAGGCACTATACCGATATGGCTTCAGCTCCTACTGAGTACACTCCTTGACATGTTTCACCACACTCATATCTGTATGATTAAGTCCCAGAGGTGGGGCGAAACATATCAGAGGAGTGTAGTCAGGAGGAGCTTAGGCTGAAGCCATATCTTCACCTCTCTCTTTAGTGGCTGGGCTTCGGTGTGCAACATTTCCACCTCCTGTCTTCTTATTTCCTCCTGTTAGCCTAGATGAGGTTGTTTCAATGCCAGCACCCATTCATTGCTTTGGACTACAGGGGGAGGCTTTGTAGGGCTTCCAGCGGGGATCCAAGTCCTTTGTATATAGGTCACAGTTACCTACTTACTTGTTCCAGTTCAGTGACTTGCACTGGAACCATTAATCAAAATAACCACCAGGAGATTAGCATTACCAAGAGATTTGATAAACATGACTATGCTTATGGAATGATTGTTTATTCAAAAGATTGTTTGGGAAGAACACCTGACCTCAGTCTAATGTCTATGGATAGCTAAAGAGGTTAGGAATGTAGCCCAGAAGTGGCTGGATCCTTACCTTAATTCCAATCAAGGGAACAAACTGTGCATGATCAATCCATGTTTGTCTGGGCTTCCCAGAACCAAAATGCAAATAGTAGTGGAATAGCCCTCGATCAATTTGATAATAATATGTGGTGTGTGGGTGTTTGTCTTTATGATTGTGGTGGGGACATGAGATTGGTACTACAGTTTCAAAATGCTGTTACTCTCATATGTCATCTAGTGTTATGTACATTCCCTCCACCGACATCAGCACAAGTTCCTGGAATAGCAGTAATCAGGGGCGGACTGATCATTTGGAAACTCGGGCACTGCCCGAGGGCCCGGGGTCAGTAGGGGGCCCCATGAGATGCCCCTGGTACCTATTTCATAGGCTTTTTTGAGTTTGGGCAAGGACACAGGGGCCCCATGATCCCCTATTGCCCGGGGGCCCCATGATTTGTCAGTCCGCCCCTGGCAGTAATCATGGGATTTTGGTCCAAGTAGAATACATGGCATTGTATAAATGGGAATGCAGTGGATTGCTATACATGTGCAGCAACAGAAGAAGCAGACACTTGAAAATATGGCACCAGCAGTGGACTGTAGGGGGAATACAAAAAGCTAGAAGAGGTGTAAATTCTGTATGGTTGCACGAGCTTATAATTCATGACTACAGTTCTGTGTTATGGGCAGGTAATGGTATGACTGTGTTGATGATGTATAGACAAAACATTTTTCACTAGCTTGCTAGGCTTCTTTTGTAACCTATATTTATATAGGAAGTGCCATAGAATATGCCATATAAATTGTAGCAGAAATGGACAAATCCCTGGATACAAAATTGTATTACAATACTGAACTGGCTAAATTTCCTACTGTTCAGCCAAGGGTTGAGTTGGTGGGAATTTGGTGCAACTGTTTTCCCTCCACAGTTATTATTAGTATTATTATTATACAGGATTTATATACCGCCAACAGTTTGCTCAGCACTTTACTATTTAAAGGGAGACAATACAGCAAGGATACAGTTCAATACAAGAGGGTTAGGAGGGCCTGATCCTGGGAGCTTACAATCTAAGAGGGAGGGGTTGGTGGTACAAAAGGTAATAACTGCGGGGGATGAACTGATAGGAGAAATAGAAGATTTTGTTATCAGCTGAAGGCAGGATAGGCTTCCCTGAAGAGATAGGTTTTCAGAGATCGCCTAAAAGTAGGCAGAATAGGCGATAGTCGGATAGATTGGGGTAGAGAGTTCCAGAGGATGGGGGAGGCTCTGGATAAGTCCTGGAGAAGAGAATGGGAGGAGAAAACAAGAGAGCTAGAGAGCAGGAGGTCGTAGGAGGAGCGGAGAGGACGGTTTGGGTGATATTTGTAGACAAGATTGGTGATGTAATTTGGGGCAGAGCTGTAAATGGCTTTATATGTTATTGTCTGGAGAATAGCTTCTGATTTTGAATTTTGCTTGTGATAATTGGGCGGATTCTGACTTTCCATGGGTCAATAAATACACCTCTGTTGTCTCGCAGGTAAATCTTTTTGCCCCACTGAATCATATTGGCACAAGCATCGACAGTACTATATATCTTTCTTCTATATAAAAGAGCAAACGAAAAATGGTACCCTCCTGATAACAGGCAAGTATCTCCTTTCCTGCTGTTCTCAGAGATAAAGGATTCCTCTATGGTAACCCTGATGGAGATATCTGATCAAATTGGTTCAAAATTCAAAAATATCAGATCAGGCTGATTAAAAAAAGCAAAGTGAAACAAAAACGAGAAGCGCACCAACCTTGCGCATTACCACAGCAACCAAATTTTATTAATTAAAGAATGGTACTCACAAACAGCGAATAAAATCAGGCATGTAGTCCTCAAAGGGACTTCAGAGATAAGGAGCCAGCGCGAATCCCATCATGGGGGTAGACACTCAGTACCACTGACGCGTTTCGAAGGCCATGCCTTCTTCATCAGAGCTAACTGGACTGAGAGTGTTTGCTCCCTTTTAAGCCCACAGACTAACATTTGGCCCTCCCCACTGGGTTGGGCAGTCTCAGGCTGGGAGGAGGGGCTAGGTTGTCAACAAGGTAATATTACTGCTACGAGTTTATGCATTCATATTGAACATGTTATTGCATTTTTTATCTGTCTTTTGATGGCTGGCTAATGAGATATTGTACCTTGTTGAGGCAGAACAAAAACCCACCACCTCTGCATCCTAGAGCAGCAGAGTTTGAGCAGAAAAAATGCTTGATGCTACTAAAAGCTGCTAACCGTGCCTAAACGCGCCTAAATGCTGGGTGCATATAGCGGTTGCGCATTAATTAATTATAATGGGCAGAATAAATTATTTATACTGGCCAATGAAACAAATTATTGCTCAACAGCTTGGTGCCTGTAAAAGCTTTTAAAAGCTTTTAAAAATGTAGAGACTTTTACAAGTGTCAGGCATCTTTTCAGCAAAAACGCTGCTGGCTTCTAGGAGAGTTAAATGAATGTCCTGTGTGTATGAGGCCTTAGATATGAGCCAGTTAACCTGTGGGAGGAAAGCTATGTAAGCACAGGGGGAACGTGCAAACGCCTTGCAGTTTGCGTCCTGGCTGAGATTTGAACCAAGGACCCCAATGCATAAATGCTAGCCACTAAGCCACGGTACTGACCCACTTTAACCACATCAATACCGGGCACTTTTACCCCCTTCCTGCCCGGGACAATTTTCAGCTTTCAGCACTGTTGCAATTTGAATGATAATTGTGCGGTCATGCAACACTGTATCCATATTAAATTTTTATCATTTTTTTCACACAAATAGAGCTTTCTTTTGGTGGCATATAATCACCACTGATTTTTTTATTTTTTACCAAATGAAACAAAAAAAACCCTTAAACTTTTGAAAAATAAACTGCATTTTTCTTCGTTTCTGTTATAAAATTTTGCAAATAAATAACATTTCTTCATAAATTTAGGTCAAAATGTAATCTGCTACATTTCTTTGAAAATAATAACAATTTAATTAGCAATTGTTTTCTATTTTTTTTTTATTACATTATTTTTTCTTTTTTTACTATTTTTTTCTTTCAGCACACTGTGACCAAAGCAATACAATGTTGCCATAGTAACATTGAACTACTTTGGGCAAGTGATCAGGATTTTTCTTTCTTTTTTAACACATGATTGCTAATACCAATGTATTTCATTGATATTTGCAGTCATTGTTACTGAATGAAACTGATTCATTCAGTTTTTTTGTTGTGATTAACTGTGACTGGGCAAAGCTTATCACATGATACAGATGGGCTGTGAATGGCCCTGTCTGTATCACGTGACTGCTTTGACTAGTCACAGCTAACAACATAACTCTATACAATGGATGGCATGACAGGAAGCCGTCCATTGTATACAATTGACATGTGATCTGCTGTGATTGGTCACAGCTGTCACATGACACTGGAAACAGGCCGGTGTAGTAATATGTCATTGGCTGTGTCCCGTGGACACAGCCGGTGACAGATCGCGCTGCTGCGTGGCCCCGCGGCCGGCTCGTTTTGACAGGATGTCATATGATGTCCCGTCACAACGAGGAGTGTCCAGTCTAGCCGTAAATCTGCAACAGGCCGGGCAGAAAGGTGTTACAGAATTTGTAAGCCCAACATATTCCTGATATGTGCCTGCTGTATCATGTACTTGTATGACAAAGTATCCAGATCTCTTTGTATTGCTTCCTTTGTGTGAGATCCCTGGTGTTCCTGCCAGTCTCTCTGCTTTCCTATAAAAAAAAAACCAACTGACCACACTAGGCATGAGAGCACAACGTAGTCAGTTCTCTAGCTATGCCTGCTCTCCTCCAATGATGAGTCGTGTGTTGACACGCCCCCCATTTCCTGCACAGCCATTCACTGGGAAGATCAGTGTGAAGCTGTTTCTCTTCCCCTAGCACTGTGAGCTCTTTATGCAGCTGAGAACAGAGGGTATGTGATCACTTATAAAAAAGGAAAAAAAGGTATTTCTAATGTTTTTATATGTACAGTATATACAAATGTTTTGCCTTTCATTTCAGTTTTAAACTGATGGGTTGGTTTACAAGGTGAAGGATCACATATAATTTATTAATTTAATAATGCAGTTAGTTATTAGGGAGTAGACAGAAAGGATGTTATATTTTATCTGACAGCTAGAAAACACAAGTCCCATGGCACTGCTGGCTTTAGGTCAGGTGATCTGAAGCCATGGCAGCATTAATTGGAGCACAGAGCATTCTCTGAAAGTGAGAAAATGAAGACTCTGCTGTCAGTCCCCACAGTGCAGACCTGCTGCCGCTCACATGACCTGAAAATGGAATGCTTTGGCGCCTGCTTTTTCCAGCTGTTGGGTAAAGCCATACATTAGTAGAATTTTGAACGAATGTTCAAATGTACATTTAGTAACTTGATAAATATACAATAAATGACAAAACCAATTCAAAAATTTTTTTGCTTTTAGCATTCAATTTTGGAACAAATGGACTCTGAATGAAAAACACATACACAGTTAGAAATTGGTTCATTCAAGAAATAATTTCCATCCTGCTGCTTTGGATTTTCTCATCGATTTGACCCAAACAAGTATTCCTAGAATAAAAAATGTCAAATGAAATTCTACTATTGTATGGCCGACATAAATCAATATTAAACTGAAATGCAAACATTTACGCTCTATGCACACTAGCATTTTTTTTTCAGCTCAAAAAACGCTGGGAAAAATTCTGGGAAAAATGCTGGAAAAAAAACGCTGGCAATATTTATTCTTAGTAGCATTTTAGTAGCATTCAGAAATGCTTAGGAGTGGTAGCGGTTTATTAGCCTTTTTTTTAGTACATGTAGAGGGGGAAAAAAAAGCTGTTAGGAGCATTGTAATAGCATTTAGCATCATTTAGAAGCATTTAGCATTTTTTCTGCTGGAAAAATGATCCAAAAAACTCTACAAAAACTATTTTTTTTCCAGATGCTAAAGCTCAAAAAATGCTACTAGCCTAAGGTTTAGTGTATGGACACATAGGAGAACACATTTAGCTTCTAGGAGCAGAAACAAATATGCTGATAACAGCTCCTAGGAGCTTAAAAAAATGCTAGTGTGCATGGAGCCTTATTATATTGCAGCGTACCAATTCCGAGATGTGGTGGCTGCATTAGTTTTCTTTTATAGGCTTTCTTTCTATTATTTTCACCTGATGATTCTACCATTAAGACTTGTTTTTCAACAGAACAGGCTGTCCAGCACTTGTAGCAGTAAGAGGGTTAAGACAAACCATTTACCAGTGTAACTGCTTAAAAAGTTCTAGTTGGAGTTCAGCCTCAGTTTTTATTTACTTCAGGTATTTATATAGCGCTGTCAATTTACGCAGCGCTTTACATATATATTGTACATTCACATCAGTCCCTAACCCTCAAGGGGTGCAGAGTCTAAGGTTCCTAACAGGAGAGGACTGACAGCTCATGGGGCCCCTGGGCAATAGGGGATCATGGGGCCCCTGTGTCCTTGACCACACTCAAAGCACACCCAAAAAAGCCTATAAAAGGTACCAGGGGCATTTCATGGGGCCCCTTACTGACCCTGGGCCCTCAGGCAGTGCCCGAGTGCTCTAATGGTCAGTCCGCCCCTGGTCCCTAATTTACATTAATACATACACATACTAGGGCCAATTTAGACTGGAGCCAATTAACCAACCAGCATGTCTTTGGAGTGTAGGAGGAAACTGGAGTACTTGGAGGAAACCCACACAGGCACAGGGAGAACATGCAAACTCCAGGCTGGTGGTGCTGTGGTTGGGTGCAAAGAAACAAACAGAGGGCGCACAGGCCTAGTGCATTACTTTCTAAAGATGACATTTATTGAATAAAAGGTAGTATACTCACAAAAGGCTAAAATCAAAGGCACCTCACAAAAAAGACAGCATGGTCCAATCTCCCTAGATGGTAGCTATTAGGGGACTGTGGGCCTCCAAATGGCTGACGCATTTCGAAGCAGAACCTCTTTCTCAGAACCAAGAGGTTCTGCCTCGAAACCCCCACAGTCTCCTAATAGCTACCATCTAGGGAGATTGGATCATGCTGTCTTTTTTGTTTTGTGCCTTTGATTTTATCCTTTTGTGAGTATACTACCTTTTATTCAATAAATGTTATCTTTAGAAGGTAATGCCCTAGGCCCATGCGCCCTCTGCTTGTTTCTTTGCACACAGTTCCTTTGGATTTCCCTGGTCCATTGAGGGCAGCAAGGCTTGCATTCCCAAAAGTACTCCATGTGGGGTCACTGACATTTTGGAGCTCATCATCCAGCGCAGGAGTTCCAGCATTCATTTGTCTAAGCTTTTTTATCAGACGTGCTGTGGTTGGGATTTGAACCAACAACCTTTGGACTGCCAGGTGGAAGTGCTAACCATTTAGCCACTGTGCTACCTGTCTATTGGAATCTGGTAGTGCATCTTGTACTCTCTTCCCCCCCAGACTGACAGTGCTTCTGTCCAGAGGTGTCTCTGTTGCTCCTTCATCCAGAGTGTGGACACTCCAATACAGGAGGCATGTTAGTGGCCAGATCGTCAGGTGAAAACAGAGGAAAAAAAGCCTAAAAAAATAGAAAAGTAATGCAGCCACCACATCTAGTGATTGGTAAGCTGCATTATATTACATTTTTTGTTTTGGGTTTAATATTGCTGTATGTTTTGCAACCTTTCCCACCACTCCCCTTACTATATCTACTTATTATTAAAATGATTTATAAATAATTAAAGAGAACCTGACATTGCACTGCATGTCACCTTCCAGATTTGGACCAGAGCACAGTGAATGTTCGATGCAAAAATGTTGCATGATTACTCTGAAATGAGTTGCAAAGTGTGACAACGTCGGTCTCTTCCTTTAATTTGCAATTGTCAGTGACAAAGTGATACTGGCATATTAAATGATATAATAAATTATCATCGGTGATCTTTGGTCACCTGATGAGTCCAGGCATACGGGTCCTGCTGTGTCACAATGAGGTGGCAGTGGCCTGCATTGCTTTAATGTGTTTGATCCTACTGGTTCCTCTAGCTGTTGTGTACTTTGATCCCATTTAAGGTTTTTTTTTGTCATTCCTCTATATTGTCTTGTTGCCCCTCCTCATCCACCTCTTGCACAGTGTGATTCTGGACACACAGATTAGATGCAGGGAAGACAAAAGGAGCTGTGGATTCTCCCTTCCCTCTGTCAGATCTCCATGTGCTGGACTTCCAGAAGAGCAGGGGGGGCCGCGGGGGATTTTCAATACACACAAAAGTGTTTTCACCCCCTGTTTGTGTTAGTGTTTTTCCCTGCCTTGATATGTGCATTCTGCCCCCAGCCCTGTGGAGAGGGATGAAAAGCCCCTTTGCTATTCCCACACATTGGCCCCACATGACTGGAGGCAAGGAGAGGTCAGGGCCCAGGCAGGGGATCACTGTCCACACTGGGGGGTACGGTAGCGGGCAACCCTGCAACTGAAATTCTTTCCTTTTTTTTTTTTAGGGTGAACACCAAGCATAACTTAGTGGATGTTTGTCCTCTGCTAAGACAGTTTTACTTATACGGCCAGCCATGGACACGGAATTGTGGCTGGGAAAGTGTATGTTCCTTCTGCTCAGCAGGAAAAGCATCACACAACCAGCCTGTCCTATCCTGGTACAGGAAACATTAGCAATTGGCTCATCCATTCTTTAATTTGCATTATCGAAAATCCTAAACTGTATAATCTAAATCCTAACCTTGATAATCTAAACCCTAACTTGACTAATCAAAACTCTAGTCTGGCTAATAAAAACCCCAGCCTAGCTAATCAAAACCCAAACCTGGCTGTTCGAAACTCTAACCTGGCTAGTCAAAACCTTAATCTGACTAATAGAAACCCTAACCTAGCTAATCAAAACCCCAACCTGGCTAATCGAGATTCTGACCCTAATCAAAACCCTAACCTGGTTAATCGAAACCCTAACCTAGCTAATCAAAACCCCAACCTGGCTAATCGAAACTCCAACCTAGGTGATCAAAACCCTAACCTTGTCAATCGAAACCCTAACCTGGTTAATCGAAACCCTAACCTGGTTAATCGAAACCCTAACCTGGTTAATCGAAACCCTAACCTGGTAAATCGAAACCCTAACCTAGCTACTCAAAACCCCAACCTGGCTAATCGAAACTCTGACCTGGCTAATCCAAACCCTAACCTTGTCAATCAAAACCCTAATCTGGCTAATCGAAACTGTAACCTAACTAATCAAAACCTTAATCTGGCTAAATGAAACTCCAACCTAGGTAATTAAAACCCTAACCTTGTCAATCAAAACTCTAACCTGGCTAATCGAAACTGTAACCTAGCTAATCAAAAGCCCAACCTGGCTAAGCAAAAAGTCTGACCTGGCTAATCCAAACCCTAACCTGGTCAGTCAGAACCCTAACCTTGTCAATCAAAACCCTAACCTGGCTAATTGAAACTGTAACCTAGCTAATCAAAACCTCAACTTGGCTAAATGAAACTCCAACCTAGGTAATCGAAACCCTAACCTGGCTAATCGAAACCCTAACCTGGCTAATCGATACTTTGACCTGGCTAATCAAAACTCTGACCTGGCTAATCAAAACTTCGACCTGGCTAATTGAATTCTCCACCCATAAGACCTGTTAGCTATGATCATCTTATGTCCATGGGTGCTTTAAAGGAAAGGAACAAGTAGCATCCGTTGCTACCCTTCCTATAAAAACACTAGTTGCCTGGCTGTCATGCATATCCTTTGTCCTAAGTGCTTTTGGAATCACTGACCTAGAGCAAAATGAAGTCAGAACTCCTGATATACATAATTGTTCAGGGTCAGTAATTCAGAAAACATTGAGGTCGGTTCACACCAAAACGCGGGGCGGGAAAGGTGTATTCCATGCGTGTTTCCCACACTGTGTTCAAAACGCACCAGATCGCATGGTATCGCAGTATCATGCAATCTGGTGTGGTATGAAGCTCCATGTGAGGTAGAGGAGACTGCTACGTTCTTGTGCCTTATACAGTGCCAAGGTGAAGAAGTGGAAGAAAGACATCAGTTGGTGGGATCTGGATGGAACCAATAGAAGCTAGCAAGCATCAGTACAAGCTAGCAGCTTCTTGCAAGGGGCTTATAGACTTTAGAACTACTTTAAGGTGTCCATGGACACAAGTAGACAATTAGTAGGTCTTGCCAATAGTGCCAAGTAGACATACTTGGCATTTGCCAAGATGGCACTTGCAAGATCAATTGTTAGCATTGTTTACTGTAATGTTATAGTTATTATACCTAAGATGGTGTTAGCAGGGAACATGAGACAGTCCCCAGAGACTGCAGTGAGGTACTCCTTGTTTTGTGTGCCCCAGCTTAAGTTTCTAAACCAAAGAGGTCCCAGCATTGTAAAAAGACAAAAACTATTCCTTAATTTACTTTGAACTAAATAAATACAATTTTATTAATGACAATGGAGAGTGTTTATATTGTTTATTTTTCCCTATAGGTGTGAAGGACCATTTTACCAGTTCACAAAAGGAAGAGAATGCAATTTACCTTTCATTTATCTAACAAAGGCAAAACTGAGATCTTACTAGTTGTTGATGGTTACTGCAATTAGGACTGGTTGACCTATTATTATTACTAAATTTGTTTTTATTTCAAAATTAATCTTATTTTTTAGCTCATGGGGTATGTCAGGGTACCTGTCATGATTTGAATGAGGTCAGCCCTCTGTAGAGCTGTGGGAAGTGACAACCACTTGGGGTTATCAGCTAATCCTCTGACATTACTTATGACACTGTTGACCCCAGCCTCTTAGCCTGGTGTCACACTGACATCGTAGTGTGCTGTGCTTTTCCAGTCCAAAACTGGAGCATTCTGAAATCCCTGTAGTGGCATATTATAGCAAAAAGGAAAAATTAGTTTCCTGTGTTACAACAAATTATATAGTTGGCATTCTTACAGGCAAAGCACTCCCATGTGGCAGTGAAACTGACCCATATAGCACTAGGGGCTCCCTGCTGTGTGTGGCTTTGTTGCCCATAACAAACTAATAGGCGTTTATTCTGCCTTTCTATCCAGGACTAGAGAGAAGGACCATTGGGATTTAACTGTTTGATGTGCCACATGGACATTTTATCAAGTTTTTTTAACCAATTATGTACAAATTGGAAACTATGGTGTAAAAAAAAAAAGAAAAATACACTCATAAAAAGTGATCAGGCTGATACTAATCAACCTATACATGGAATGGTTTTATTTTTAACGTCTCTTTGTAGAGTTTGTAATCATGTAAGCACATGAGGACAGTCATGTTAGCACATTACATAATCAGAGACCGCTTCCTACTTAGTACACCTGTACAGACCTTGAAAACGCTAAACAGCGCGAATGGACAAATCTCCCACTGTGGCTATTGTGTTCCAACATCCAGCACCCGAATAGTGATTGCATCTGATTCGGTGCCGCCGTTGTTCAGCCATCAATTTTTGATCTAGCTCCTTTGGTTTTTCATTGTGGGCCACCCACAAGGTGAATTTCAACCGGTTCACCAGGAACTCAAGTGATTTTTATTTCAGCAGGCATTCACTAGAGGGATCATTGAAAGATCTTCAAATGTAGTATATGGTACAACAAGCGTGTAGAAATGTAAAAGTCATATATACTGCTCCAAAAATGTAAAGGAACACTTTGAAAAAACACATGAGATCTCAATGGGGAAAAATATCATGCTGGATATCTATACTGATATGGTCTGGGTAATGTGTTAGCAATGTAAGGATGCCCCATTGTTTGATGGAAATGAAAATTATCAACCTACAGAGGACTGAATTCAAAGACAGCCCGAAAATCAAAGTGAAAAAATGATGCAGCAGGCTAGTCTGCTTTGCTGAAATTTCATTGCAGCAACTCAAAATGGTCCTCAGTAGTTTATATGGCCCCCATGTGCCTGTATGTATGCCTTACAACATCGGGGTATTTCCTCCCAAATCTGGACCAGATCTGGAAACATTCACACCAGTGGCCTGCTGGAGGTCATTTTGTAGGGCTCTGGCAGTGCTCATCTTGTTACTTCTTGCACAAAGGAGCAGATACCGGTCCTGATGATGGGTTAAGGACCTTCTACAGCCCTGTCCAGCTCTCCTAGAGTAACTGCCTGCCTCCTGGAATCTCCTCCATGCTCTTGAGACTGTGCTGGGAGACACCGCAAACCTTCTGGCAATGGCACATATTGATGTGCCATCCTGGAGAGGTTGGGCTGCCTGTACAACCTCTGTAGGGTCCAGGTATTGCCTCTTGCTACCATTAGTGACACTGACCCTAGCCAAATGCAAAACTAGTAAAAAATGGTCAGGAAAGATGAGTAGGGAAAAAAATGTCAGTGGCCTCCACCTGTAAAACCATTCCTGTTTTGGGGGTCGTCTCATTGTTGCTCATCTAGTGCACATGTTGTTAATTTCATTAACACCAAAGCAGCTGAAACTGATTAACAACCCTCTCTACTACTTAACTGACCAGATCAATATCCCAGGAGTTTAATTGACTTGATGCTATACTCTGATTACAAAGTGTTCCTTTAATTTTTTTTTGAGCAGTGTACAAATCTACTTTGAAGTAAACTTGTCTTGAGAGATACACAGCAAAGGCTGCCTTTGCTGAGCTCTTGAATATGTTAATGCTGATCACCTGACTACAATACTTTCAGATTCACCAATCCTAGATACAATAAGTTTGAGTATGACCATGGATTATGCAATTTTCTTTCCTTAAACCACTCAGTCAATCAACATAGACTTTTCTTCAGTTACTTCCTGGTTTTCAGGCCTACGCAAATGATGTCATACATCCCAGGAGCCTTTAGGAGGGTAGGAGGGCTTTTTTAAGCTAAGCACACTCTCCTGTCCTGTATGTATGCCTGAGCTAGGGGCAGATGGATTCCATTAATTAATTGCTACATGAATCATCTGTCCTTACTCAAGTTGGACATGTTTAGAAATGCTGGGAGGTGTTTTTCAAAGTGAATTCCCAACAAAATAAAACATGGAGACATGGATGGGGGAGTTTTTTTATGAATATTAAAAATCTTTTTGGTTTGTGGTGCTCAGATACAGTGCAGTTCCACTTTAAGTATGCAGATCAACAAAAAGAAATAGGCATAGTCAAAGTACTGAAGCAATTAGACCTGCATGACAGCCATATGTTGGAGGAGAGCTCAGCAATGGCATTCTGCGTATTTATTTCTCTCAGAAAACATGCTCTGCAGAAAACATTTGGATGGAAGTAGAGGCGGGCTCGATTTTAATGTTCACAGGTAACAGGTGAAGCCAATGCATTTTAGAAGAAATAGACAATAAAATCAACTAATAGGTATCTCATCCAATAATATAGTTATAAACAGCTCAAAAAAAGATATCTACTCCATAGATAGTGAAATGGTGTATTACAATGCCTAGTACATACGATAGGAAATCAGACAAAAAATACCACTTTCAAAGAGATTGTATGATAATCTGTTCATTCTACACAGCTTTCGAGAGACGATAATGATAACTCCTGTGAAATTATCTGAAGGGACAAGCTTGAAAATTTCTCTTGCATGATAACAGAATGAACGATTTTCATGTAATTAGTACAGTATTTGTCTGTAAAAAATCGACTGGCGAAGACTGCACATGCTCGGAAACAAATGAATACATTACAATACAATACATGAAAAGAAATTTAATCTCCAAACACGGAAAGGTTTCTTCACAGTGAGGGCTGTGAAAATGTGGAATAGACTCCCTCAAGAGTTGGTTCTGGCCAGCTCAGTGGATTGATTCAAAAAAGGCCTGGATTCTTTCTTAGATACACAGAATATAACTGGATACTAACATTTATAGGTAAAGTTGATCCAGGGAATATCCGATTGCCTCTTGGGGGATCAGGAAGGAATTTTTTCCCCAGCAGGAGCAAATTGGATCATGCTTTGCTGGGTTTTTTGCCTTACTCTGGATCAACTGTGGGTATAGGATTATAACTTTTTTTTTTTTAATGTTTGAACTAGACGGACTTTTGGTTTTTTTCAGCCAGACTAACTATGTTACTATGTAACTATGACATCACTTTCAAAGTTGTTCTGTCATACAAGTATTTTTGTAACTTTAGTAACCTATTCCTTTTCAATATGAGACTTGCATGCAAAAAATAAAAAAATAAAATCATTCGTCCAATGTTCTCATCGTGTGTACTAGACTTTAGTGGCTTGCACATTAATATAGAACACCCAATGAAAAAATGAATACACGTATTAAATAGATAATAAGACAAAAATACATAAATTCATAACCTCATAAAAAATCTGCTCTCTATTTTGCTTAGGCAACAGATAAATCATTAAAATGCACAGACTGTCTCAGTACACTCATCTTGCGTGAAGGTAATGTTAATTTATATTATTTATATATATATATATATTACAAAATAAAAAGAAAATAAAAAAAAGGAACATAACAACATAATAAGGCTCCATTCACACCTATGCAGTTTGCTATTTGTCCGTTTTGCAGTGCTTTTCGCAGTTCATTTTGCATTTTTCTATACGCATTTTTACCGCGTTTTGCATTTTGTTCAGCTCTTTTTTTAAGTACAATTTTTTTTTGCTGGGCAGAATAAAAATGCAAGACGTGGCAAAAATGCACTACCATCCATGCATTTTGGCAGATTCCATTAACTCTATTGTAGCAAAAACGCTGCTCAAAAAAGCATAGATGTGAACATGTTCCATAGGAAACCATGTTAAATGGACTGTAGTGCGTTTCTGCAAAAACCACTAAAAACCACACTGGTGTGAATGGAGCCTTACATCTGAAGTAGTGGCCAAGGAGGTGGAACTGCCCTGTAATAGTGGCTATACCTTGAACAGACATGGAACTGAAATATGGCTGAGTATGAGTTCTGTTAGGCTAGGTTCACATCTCTGCGGGTGGTGCTGCTGCGGATCCGCACGAAAATCCATGCAGCCGCACCACACCTCACAGAGAAATACGAACCAATGGGTGGGTGCCATTGGTTCTAATGGCACGTGGCCCACACTGGAAAACGCAACCGTACTGGGAACCGAGGTTCCCGTGTGGGCTGCGGTTTCCAAAGAAATGCAGGGACTTCTTCCCTGCGTGTCACGGGGCACGGGAGTCCATTCAAATGAATGGGCTCTTATGTCCATGCAAAACGCAGCCCACACGGCTGCATATATGTGAACCAGGGCTCAGAGTGATGGATATTTTCCCTGAAAGGCATTGGCCTTACCTGTGAACTGTTAACTTCAATATACATTTGAAACATACCCTCAGTTTTGATGAACTTTAATACCAAGCTTGCCTTTACACTCATCCAAACATTTTCTTCCAGTGTATTGGTATTATTATTATTATTATTATACAGGATTTATATACCGCCAACAGTTTGCTCAGCGCTTTACAATATAAAGGGAGACAATACAGCAACAATACAGTTCAATACAAGAGGGATAGGAGGGCCAGATCCTGGGAGCTTACAATCTAAGAGATTATAACATCTTGCCCCTTTTCTACGTAAATACCCTTTTGTGTATGCCACAGTAATGCAGGCCATAGACGCGCTGTTTATTGGCCAAATTGTCGGCCGATAAACAAAAAATCGGTCGGTGCCTTTTTCGATGCTGCTACCAATGTCCACGAAAAACGGACGTTTTTTGTGGATTTTCCAGCATGACCGATAAAAATAAATGAGAAGATCCGCAAAAAACGGCCGACGGTCTGGCCCCACTAACAGCGTGAATATCGGTCGCTTTTTCGTGCGGATGAAAATTCGGCTGATAAACGACCCGTCTATGGCCTGCATAAGCTGCAAGATAAATTCAAGCACATTGATTTTTCTCAAGTGGGTTTCTTGTGCCTCCTGGGGGCTCAGGTGGAGAGTTCTTGGTACCTGTAGGTACCTGTGCTACCACCTTCACCACCTGCCACAGTCACAAAGAAATAGAAGAAAATAAAATAATTTAGTATTGCATCTGATGCTGAAGTGTCCTTTTTATTTCCATTAATCAGTAATTTGGGGTATTATTACAAAAACTTTGAATTCTTCATCTTCAAATATCTGTGATGAAGAATAGTTCTAACAATTGGAGAGCTGCATGCTGCACCAGATGCAATGCCGCCCTATGTGCTCAACAACTGTCCACATAGATAGACCATTTATTTTGGTGAAGTGTTCCTCAGTGTCTTCTACCCAACCTTAAGGGACATGCTAGGCTAGTATTGGATCATTCTAACTTCTAGATAACTGTACACAGACAGACAGGAGGCATAAATCTCTCTGACCTGTCCTCACATCAATCAGGACCACCTTTAAGGCAAGTAGTCTTGAAGCCTTAGGACTATCTCAGATTGTATAAATGGCTGCTAAACCCTAATTATCACCTCTCAAGGCTCATTCTTAGCTGGGATAGTTTTATGGACCCTCTGATTGGCTGACACAATTGCATGATGCTTTTGTTTTTTGCCTGCACAACGGGGACAAGACAGAGTCATTAAAAAGCCATAGATCAGCCAGTCACAGACTGTGCGAGGTGCCAGTGAATGACCTGTCTGTCACGCCTGCCTGGATGCCCTTATTTAACAATCTGTGTCAGATATTAATTACTGATAGCAGTAAGCATGGCAGGCACCTCCAAACATTATCCCCCATGTCATTCAATAAACTTCATTTAATGCGACAATGAAATTTGGGTGAAGATTCTTGTATACATAAAGCAATTAGCAGCAAATTGCACAACACTGTGAGTTATGATAGGACTGTGAGTTTATTAATGCTGAACTCTAGACAGGTAGGAAGAAACCATTTCATCCAATTATATATTCCTCAGGAACTTAATAAATGTATTTCTAAACACAGCAGGCTTGAGTTCCCGGATCTTTCTCTTAGTTTCCTGTATACTTCTGCACAGCAACATTTAGCCCTCCAGAAAATTTCTGAAGGTAGTTGTGCATCTAGGCAAGATCTAAGCGCCCTCAGGGCAATCTGGCTGTGGAGAGTTAAGCCGGCCATACATACGTTTCTACGACAATTCTTAAAAATCCTTCATCACAGCATTCCATCTTGCCATCATTGAGTCAACTAATTTAGTTTGAGAGCCCTAAAAGGGTAACTCCACTTTCGTTGGGGAAAAAAATGCAACTAAAAAAAAGAAAGTTATCTAACCCCTTGGTGCCGGGAGGCAGGGCGGGGTTTAGGGTCATGTGACCACCATGATTGGCTGTCACGGCGGTCACATGATCGGAAAGCTCCCAACCATAGGAAGCGATCAGGACGTTTCTGTGAGGAGCCAGTAAATGTGGCAGGAGGACGCATAGTGCATGCTCTCGGCACATCTTTTGTTTACATTGGGTACACAAATATGCGCCCCTTGGCTCCAAGGTCCAGCCACTGAGAGGTTACATATTTGCATACGCTCGGCGCCAATGAGTTGAAATTACCTTTCCTTTTCAGTCCTCAGCACTGTAATTTTCTTTAAAATGCACAGGCAGCATAGCAGCTACATGGTTAGCACTTCTGCCTGCCAGTACTAGGGTTGATGGTTCAAATCCCAACCATAGCACCACCTAGCTGGAGTTTGTATGTTCTGCCTGTGTGGGTTTCCTCCCACCCTCTAGGTGAATTGGCTCCTGTCTAAATTGGCCCTAGTATGTGTATGTATGAAGGTAATTTTGATACCTTAGATTGTACACCCCTTGAGGGTTAGGGTCCAATGTGAATGTACAATATATATGTAAAGCACTGCATAAATTGACAGCACCTGTACTAAATAAAAAAATAGTATACCTACATGGAGGTGTTCTATACACAGAATGTGTACAGAGCAGGGGTGGACTGACAACTCATTGGGCCCCTGTGTCCTTGCCCAAACTCAAAAAAGCCTATGAATAAGGTACCAGGGGCATCTCATGGGGCCCCCTACTGACCTTGGGCAGTGCCCGAGTTTCCAAATGGTCAGTCTGCCCCTGGTACAGAGCATCCCCCCCTTCTTCTGCAGCAATATAATTTCCTGCTTATACATACGAATGGCTCACTGATTTTCCCAGAAGTCTGCTCTAAGATACAAGTCAGATTTCAGGCATCCCCTGCAACAAAATGTTATTTTTGGTGAGATACTCCCAATAGGAAATCACATCTAAGGGGATGCAGACTCTGCAACTTTCCTCATTAGAGCAGGTGGTGCAGCTGATTGATCATTATGAAACAACTCCCATACAGATTCACTTTATACATGGACACAAACAAACAAACAGCTCTTTCTTCAGAATAACAATAGGTAGGAATCTGCAACAAAGTTTGTTAAATCCTTGCAATGTACATAAATCATCCAAAGGGGAAGGTTTTCTTCTCAATTAAGTTACACTTAAAATTTTCATCCAGAACTTCTGCTTGAATGGAATGCCAAACTTATCAAATCAGCTCCTTTCGTGCCTAGAGCATGCACGTTACAATATGTACTGTTTCACAATTTAATTCGAGAGAAAAAATCCATGCTGTTCCTTCGAATTTTCCCAGCACTGGGAGTGGTTGAAAATGATCGGCAATTTGACTCCACTAACCATTAGAAAATCAAATGAATATTTAAAAAATAAAAAAATTCAAACACAATTCTACGCCGTCAATTTACGCAGCGCTTTACATATATATTGTACATTCACATCAGTCCCTAACTCTCAAGGGGCGTACAATCTAAGGTCCCTAACTTACATTCATACATACACATACTAGGGCCAATTTAGACAGGAACCAATTCACCTACCAGCATGTCTTTGGGGTGTGGGAGGAAACCCAAGTACCCGGAGGAAACCCACACAGGCACAGGGAGAACATACAAACTCCAGGCAGGTGGTGCCATGGCTGGGATTCAAACCAAAGGCCCTAGTACTGTCAGGCGGAAGTGCTAACCATATAGCCACTGTGCTGCCCAGTTAATCACTGCACTATGGCATGAAAAAAGCATTTTTAGAGCACGTTCTGATGTGAATGATTCTATATATACTATGAACCCACTACAGCAGGAAACTACAAGTCCCATCATGCCTCTGCCTTTGGGAGTCATGCTTGTAATTGTCAATCTTGCAATGCCTCATGGGACTTGTAGTTTGGCAACAGCTGGAGGGCCGCCAGCTTGACACCTGTGCTCTACAGAATTGGCTGGCGCTTTGTAAATGATAAAGTAAATAATGAATTTCAGGGTCTCCTCTCCAAAAGAATGCATTTATCTATACAGAACAGTGTTCACTCTTGTAGGATACTGGCCCATACTCAACGTCAACTTTATAAAAAACTGATCTTCTGGTTGTTATGAGCAGAATTGTTTCTCTGTGTCCTTACCAAGCATTTCAGCCATTTTGAACTTTTGCAGTCATCCTGCTGTTAGGCTTTGATCTACCACAAATTAACAATACATTTATAAATGAACAGTCAGTTGTAGTCTGCAGTAGAACTCTCCAGATTTTTATGAATTGACATTTTCACATCATACTACCATTTTTTGTGACTAAATGCAATGTGTGTTTCCTTAACAGCCATGTTTGGTTGAATGGCTGACTATTGCCCTTGGGGTTAATGGACAGACGAGTATATCATTGAAAACTGGAAATGGAAAAAGTATAAATATTTCTCCGCTCTAGTGGTTGTGTCTCAAATATCTTCAGTTCTGGTAAGTTTCTGTTTTTTTTTTCCATTACATCAACACTACTGTTGTTGAGCATTGTTGTAACAGTTTCAAGAGCTACACCAATGGCTAAACCAATATTGCCGTGCTCTAGTAAGCTCTCCATGCCGTCGTTCCCAAACTAATAATTCATTTGGAAAGTATAATACACATCAATAGACAAGTTTATTTGTTGTACCTGCTATTTTTAGGGGACAGGGAGTAAGTAAGCACTACTTCTAACCAAAAAAATGGCTGTCACCAACCCAACACCACTGCAATTTCAGAAAGAAACACGATTTGTTTAGGAACCAGATGCTTTGTTTATAATAACCTTAGGTCTCTAAAATTAAAATTTTGAGCTGCTAGTTCAATAAAATTTAATAGTAGTACAGTGGCTAAATGCTTAGCACTTCCGCCTGGCAGTACTAAGGTCAGTTAGTTCAAAATCCCAACCACAGCATCACCTGCCTGGAGTTTGCATGTTCTCCCGGTGCCTGCGTGGGTTTCCTCCGGGTACTCCGGTTTCCTCCCACACTACAAAGACATGCTGGTAGGTTAATTGGATCCTGTCTAAATTGTCCCTAGTATGTGTATGTATGAATGTGAGTTAGGGACCTTAGATTGTACACCCCTTGAGGGTTAGGGGCTGATGTCAATGTACAATATATATGTAAAGCGCTGTGAAATTTATGGCGCTATATACAGTGGCGTCCCTAGGCAGGTGCAGAGGGTGAGCGCCTCACCGGGTGACACCTATCGCACGGGGTGACACCGGACCCTCTCCATGAGCTCCACGAAAAGGAAAGTTTTAAAGCAAGCCGACAATCCTCGCAAGATGGATCAGATCTGCAGATTGAGCATAATGGATCAGAGTCCGATCCATTATGCTCCCCAATCCGCAGATCCGATCCATCTTGCGGGGATCGTTGGCTTGCTTTAAAACTTTCCTTTTCATGGAGCTTGAGGAGAGATCAGTTAACCCCATATAGGTTGCAAGACGACGATCTCCGCAGGATGGATCAGATCTGCGGATTGGGGAGCAGGATGGATCAGATCTGCGGATTGGGGAGCATAATGGATCGGACTCCGATCCATTATGCTCAATCCGCAGATCCGATCCATCCTGCGGGGACCGTGGGAGAGGTGACACCAAGTGTTACAGCACCGGGTGACACCAACCCTAGGGACGCCCCTGGCTATATAAGTACCTGAAATAAATAGAACAAAATAAGACTTGAGTATGGTCATTCCCTCTGATTAGAACGTCATAAATGAACAGGACTCCACTCTAGTAGTTTTAGTGGAGGGGGTGTGTATATACGCAAAGAAATTAGATGTATGTTTTATTAGGTTAAAGTGGTCGTAAACCTCAGACATATGAACAAAGCATATCGCTCTATAGTGTGTACTTGTCTCAATTAAGAGCAGTAAGTGTCATTTCTGTCTGCTGCTTTGTTCCTCTCCTATCAGCAGGAATAATTTTTGACAGGTTTTCCTGACAGCAAGAGAAAAATGGTGACGGGGAGGGACCACCAGCAGATTGCCAGCCTCAGCTTTGTTCCTGTGAGTTGTGTGTGGAAGAGAGTGTGTCTCTTCCCTCCAATCAGCTCTCAGAACTCTCCTCACTGAGCTCTGCAAAGTGTAACTTCAGCTCTCCACCCCCTTTTATTCTGAACTCTCAAGCAAGCTTTAAAAATCCAATACTTTGAACGGCTGTAGAGAGAAGAAGGCTGCAGATAGACAGATACAACTAATGTAGGAGGATTTGTTTCATCTCTGTGTATCACCTGAGGCCAGTTACTTCACTGGGTATATGTAAGGCTTTACAACCACTTTAGTGTTATCAGCAGCTTTGCATTGCAAAGAAAACCTGTCATAAGAAAAAAATAGCTAATCATTTGTGACCACTTTCTACAAACGCTGGTTGCCAGACTGTCAAGCTGACCGGCTTTCAGAGTCATTGATAGAAAACTGCAAAGTAGGCAGTCAGTGAAGTTGGGACTTATTTGGAGGAACCATCTCCCCTTTCTGTTCAGTTGTCCCTCTTTTTTGGTCTGATGTATAGATCTCTATACACTTACAGACCACTTTATTAGGTACACCTGTTCAATTGCTTGGTAACACAAATTGCTAATCAGCCAATCACATGTTAGGAACTTAATGCATTTAGGCATCTAGATGTGGTGAAGACAACTTGCTGGAGTTTAACCCGAGCATCAGAATGGGGAATAAAGGGGATTTAAGTGACTTTGAATGTGGCATGGTTGTTGGTGTCAGACAGGCTGGTCTAAGTATTTCAAAAGCTGCTGATCTACTGGAATTTTCACGCACAACCATCTCTAGGGTTTACAGAGAATGGTCCAGAAAAGTGAAAATATCCAGCGAGCGGCAGTTGTGTGGACAAAAATGCCTTGTTGATGTCAAGGGAGAATGGGCAGACTGGTTGCTGCGACTTTCAGATGGTAGAGTCAGAATTTGTCGTAAAAACAAGTATGACCGGCTTTCAGAGTCATTGATAGAAAACTGCAAAGTAGGCAGTCAGTGAAGTTGGGACTTATTTGGAGGAACCATCTCCCCTTTCTGTTCAGTTGTCCCTCTTTTTTGGTCTGATGTATAGATCTCTATACACTTACAGACCACTTTATTAGGTACACCTGTTCAATTGCTTGGTAACACAAATTGCTAATCAGCCAATCACATGTTAGGAACTTAATGCATTTAGGCATCTAGATGTGGTGAAGACAACTTGCTGGAGTTTAACCCGAGCATCAGAATGGGGAATAAAGGGGATTTAAGTGACTTTGAATGTGGCATGGTTGTTGGTGTCAGACAGGCTGGTCTAAGTATTTCAAAAGCTGCTGATCTACTGGAATTTTCACGCACAACCATCTCTAGGGTTTACAGAGAATGGTCCAGAAAAGTGAAAATATCCAGCGAGCGGCAGTTGTGTGGACAAAAATGCCTTGTTGATGTCAAGGGAGAATGGGCAGACTGGTTGCTGCGACTTTCAGATGGTAGAGTCAGAATTTGTCGTAAAAACAACATGAAAGCATAGATCCATCCTGCCTTGTATCAATGGTTCAGGCTGGTGGTGGGAGTGTAATGTGGGGGATATTTTCTTGGCACTAGCAAGGTGTACCTAATTAAGTGGCTGCTGAATATAATGCCCCGTACACATGATAAGAAAATCGTACGAAACATTTTGCGGAACCACTGATCAAATGATTTCTCTTCGTTGATGAGCAGGATGTTTTAACCGATAATGATATTGTGAACAAAAAAATCCGGTTGAAAAATGTTGTTGTTTCGCATATGAACGACCGATCTTCTATGCGATGGTATGACGGTCATACGAAAAAAATCTATCAAGCGATATCATGCATGAGCGGAAACAGAAGATGATCCGGATGTTTATGTCCAAGAAATCTTCGTAAACACAAACGAAAAATCCAAATGTTAAAAGTAGATTGTCCTAATGAGGTAATGAAACCAGAATTCTGCAGATTATATTTTATGTATCTCTATTTATGTATATAGGTCATGTAATAAACGATATTATACTCATTGCTGGTAATTGTTGTGTATATCGCGCTTTCTGGCTGGAAGGGCGTGGCTACAAGGTCACACGCACACCGCATCACTTCCACTTGTACCGAAGACATCAACACTATGTATTGCCCGACGAACGATTTTTTTAGATTGGTTACTGTGGGCCACAATTTCGACCAATGAACGAACGCCTCTCGGTGGTCGGATGACCGATCGGTCAATTTTTTTAATTGTGTATTCCCACCTTAAGCGTCTTACTATCATATCATTTTTATTTTACATTAAACATTTTATCCAACCTCTAATTTACTGCAAGGTCACTATAAAGAAAAAATAGTTATGAAAAAAGCATTTACTGATCATTGTTTGGACATCAGTTCTTCGTGGTTCGTGTAAGTCCTCATACACACGGGACATTTTGATAACGCTGGTAATGTTAGCTGTGTAAAGTCACATTAAAAACTTGAGTTTTTCAGCTTTTTTTAGTGTTTTTGCATTAATGTTTAGCGGCATTTTGCTGCGATTAGCGGCGTTTTTCTGCATTTGCGTTTTTTTGACTAGCTAAAAAACCCTCTAGAAACCCACTAGTCCTGGGTTTTTATCCAGCCAAAAAATGTTGATTACAGTTTATGTGTGCATGGACACATAGGATAACATGCTGGGGGTTTACTAGCTGTAGAAAAAAACGTCAAAAGCCAAAAACAGCCGCTGTAAAAACGTCCATTGTGCATGAGGACTAATGCAGGCCATAGACGGTTGGTTTTTTGGCCGAAAAATTAAAAATCTGTTGTTCTGTTGCCACCAATGCTTCCGAAAGTCAGCCATTTTTCGTAAATTTTCCAGCATGACTGATAAAAGAAATGAGGAGGAACCGCGAAAATCGGCCGACGACATTACCCCACTAACTTTTTTAATGCAAAATTGCTCAGCGTAAAAGCAGCCTATTGACCCAAAAAGGTGCTGAAAATAAATTCATATTCATTTAAATTCATGATATTAATGACACAGTCAAATATAATACAATTTTATATATATATATATATATATATATATATAAATTACACTGTTCAACAGGTAAAAAGTTTTGGGCATAAAATTAGCTAATCTTACATAATTTTGGGGTGCTGAAAACGAAAATGACCCTAAAAAATGTTGATTGGCTCTAGTTTCCATGATATATTCACCCATCTAATGACGTAAGCCATTCAAAATTATGATGCAACTTCAGCTGCATATTGCGCAATTGATACTGGTGACCAATAGAAAATTGCATGTATACTGAGATGATGCAATATTAGCCTTTAATTGCATCACTTCACTGCATAAAAGCTGCAGTATCTGTAGCTGATTGTAGTTCGACAGCGTCTTTACATTTCGTTTTATGCTTATATAGGCTACTCAGTAATGCCTCGAACTTGTGTGAATAAAGCAGATAATTTCTGCTATATCTGCGGTGAAATAACTTTTGTCTCACAAAAAAGGAGGATAACAGGAATGATTAAGAAAGCCTACAACTTGTATTTTGGCTGCAAGATAGGAGACCAGGACAAGAGCTGGGCACCACATATATGCTGCAATTCTTGTGGGACGGCACTGGAGCAATGGTTGAATGGAAAAAAGGCATCTATGCCTTTCGCTGTGCCAATGATTTGGAGAGAGCCAACAGATCATGTTAGTAATTGTTACTTTTGTATGGTGCCTCCAATTGTAAAAGGGCTAAATAAGAAGAAAAAGTTATCTGTGCACTATCCAAATATTCCATCGGCAATACGTCCAGTTCCTCATGGAGAGGGGCTACCAATTCCTAAAGCACCAGAATCCTTCGTGGTTGAGTCAAGTGAGGAAGAACCTGAAGCGTGTAGTCACGTGCAGTTGTAAGAGATAGCCCTTTCCTCGAATACAAGAGAAAAGCCAAGAGAAGCAAAACCGACACAAACTGAAGACAAAACTAGTGAGAATCCTAAGTATTAAAATGATTCAACTTAGCTTATGGCTATAATTTTTCTTGGTAATCCTATGCAATATATTATGCCATTTAGGCTTTGTTATGTAGTCAATATCACTTGCTTTATATTTGTGGAAAGACATCTATCTATATAATTATTGTGCATTATGTAGTCATTACGCCTATAGTAGAAAACTTTCCGTTTACAGAAAAACTAGAGCCAATTGACAAATTTCACTGTTATAGTTGAACTCAGAATGTGAAATTCATTAAGAAATGGATCCTTTTGTTTCCAAAACTGGCAAAAAATAAAAATTTGTTGAACAGTGTTATATATACAAAAATTAAAAAAAAAATAATAGCATTTTTTATATATATTTATTTATTTCAGATACTTATATAGTGCTGTAAATTTACGCAGTGCTTTACATCTACATATTGTACATTCACATCAGTCCCTAACCCTCAAGAGGTGTACAATCTAAGGTCCCTAACTCACATTCATACATACATATACTAGGGACAATTTAGACAGGAGCCAATTAACCTACCTGCATGTCTTTGGAGTGTGGGAGGAAACTGGAGTACCCGGAGCAAACCCACGCAGGCACAGGGAGAACATGCAAACTCCAGGCAGGTGGTGCCGTGGTTGGGATTCGAACCATTGACCCTAGTACTGCCAGGCGGAAGTGCTAACTATATGTATATTATTATTATTATACAGTATTTATATAGCGCTAAAAGGTTTGCTCAGCGCTGTACATTATAGTGGGGGAGAGAACATCAGACAGTACAGTAACAAAACACGAGGGATTCAAGGGCCCTGCTCTTTCGAGCTTACAATCTAGGAGATATATCCCCACCATGGCGCCTCCTGCATGGAGTTTGCATGTTCTCCCTGTGCTTGCGTGGGTTTCCTCCGGGTGCTCCAGTTTCCTCCCACACTCCAAAGACATGCTGGTAGGTTAATTGGATCCTGTCTAAATTGGCCCTAAGATGTACAGTATATGTATGAATGTAAGTTAGGGACCTTAGATTGTACACCCCTTGAGGGTTAGGGATTGATGTGAATGTACAATATATATATATATATATATATATATTATATATATATATATATGTAAAGCGCTGCGTAAATTGACGGCACTATATAAGTACCTGAAATAAATAAATAAATAAATGTGTGTGTATATACAGTATATATATTAAAAAAACACAAATATATATATAGTTAGCACTTCCGCCTGGCAGTACTAGGGTCATTGGTTCGAATCTCAACCACGGCACCTCTTGGGTTTGCGGGATTCGGCCATCTGACTGGCTGAGCCACGATGACGTCACTCCCACACATGCGCCCCTGAACAGCACAAAGCTCTGAAGGAACAGCACAGGTACGCCTTTTCTTTTCAGTGTGTCTGTGACATCACCGGCTGCTGCTCGATGGAATATCTCCTAAACGGTTCACACTGTATCATACGCTTAACTGTAGCTACACAAATCACAAAAACTAGTTTACTACAACTACAACTTTAAGCCCGTGTGCATGGAACCTAAAAATTATAATGTAGTGTAAGTGTAGGGCAGCACAGTGGCTAAGTGGTTAGCACTTCCACCTGGCAGTACTAGGGTCGTTGGTTCGAATCCCAGCCACAGCACCTCCTGCCTGGAGCTTGCATGTCCTCCCTGTGCCTGTGTGGGTTTCCTCCGGGTACTCTGGTTTCCTCCCACACTCCAAAGACATGCTGGTAGGCTAATTGGCTCCTGTCTAAATTGGCCCTAGTATATGTGTGTATGAATGTAAGTTAGGGACCTTAGATTGTACACCCCTTGAGGGTTAGGGACTGATGTGAATGTACAATATATATGTAAAGTGCTACGTAACTTGACAGCGCTATATAAGTACCTGAAATAAATAAAAAAGAAAAGAAAACAGTGCAAATATCAGCCGATTATTCTTTCGGCCGATAAACGAACCGTCTGTGGCCTGCATAACTGGGAGACAAATCTGAGAACGTTAGGAAGGTTGAATTTGTTCCTGGCCAGTGAATAAAAAACTCTTGAGCCATAGGATTAGCATACAGCCAGGTAGCTAGCATTTTTTATTAGGTGGCCAATAATATCCGGCCTTCGTATTTCCCTTGTGACGGGTTTCCTAAGCTTTTATTTTTATCTCAGCAGAAGAAAATCTTGGCCTATATAAATGAAACCTTTTTTTATTTTTCCTTCATTTCTAGATTATACGTTCAGGAGGCCATTTCTAACGGTGCGATCATTTCGTCCGCTGGCAGATTCTCTATTAATGAACCATCCAACGTGCAGCACATGGATTTAATGAGCCTTATTGTTTGTTTTCTCTTGAGTGAGCATCGGGAAGGTGTGAAAAAGCGTTAACTAGGCGATCACAGCCGCTGTTAAAAATAAAATTCCCCACATACTGGTGGAAGAAAACCATGAGGGAAGATCTTGAGCATCTCCAGAATGGTGGAGGGAAAGAGATATATATCTCCTGTGTTCTGGAAGCCGTGATAGAACGCAGCCCCCACCCCATGAAAGACATAGAGTACATGACTGTGTCAGTGAGAAATGAGGGGGGGGGATGCTGAGGGGGGTCAAAAAAAGTTCACTCTTTACAGAAAAATGCAGCTTCTTCTGTGTAAAAGGATCCTGTATGGGAAGGGGGGGTGGGCTACAGAGGGGTCTGACCACCACATGTCTGGATAGCATCTCTCTGTATGAACCGGGGAAGGAGGCGAAGGGTTAAAGCATGAAATCTGACAAGGAAGGCCGGGGTAGGGTGGGGGGGTTACAGGGAGTACACCATGCTTCCCCCTACTATTTCGTATTGTGAGGGTGACATTATATGTGATTAAATGCTTACTCTGGCCTGGAGTGAGTAATGACAGTGTTGAGGAGACAGATGTGACCTCTAAAGCCTATGTTACCAATGCACTGAAAAAAAAAACCCCACACATTTATATATATATGTATATTTATTTATTTCAGGTACTTATATAGTGCCGTCAATTTACGCAGCGCTTTACATATGTATTGTACATTCACATCAGTCCCTAACCCTCAAGGGCCGTACAATCTAAGATCCCTAACTCACATTCATATACAAGGGCCAATTTAGGCAGGATCCAATTAACCTACTAGCAGGGGCGGGCTGACCATTTGGAGACTCGGGCACTGCCCGAGGGCCCGGGGTCAGCAGGGGGCCCGTGAGATGCCCCTGGTACCTTTTTCATAGGCTTTTTTGAGTTTGGGCAAGGACACAGGGGCCCCATAATCCCCTATTGCCTGGGGGCCCCATGAGTTGTCAGTCCGCCCCTGCCTACTAGCATGTCCTTGGAATGTGAGAGGAAACTGGAGGACCCGGAGGAAACCCACGCAGACACAGGGAGAACATGCCAACTCCAGGCAGGAGGTGCTGTGGCTGGGATTGCGAACCAACGACCCTAGTACTGCAAGGCGGAAGTGCTAACCATTTATATATAGGAATGAAAAAAACATTTCTTAGCAATAGAAACCTAATTCAAACTCGTTTCCAATATTATGGTAAAAAACAAAGGCCTTGTGCATTTGCAGTCAAGGTGCCTCCTACTGCTATCTCTTGGGCTGGCCATACATGGGTGGAATTCCAAGAGATTTTTCTGCCCAAAATTGTAATTTGAAATCGTTGACCATTACTGAGGCTGCAGCAATGACCAATTTTTGTGCAACCATTGAATTTGATCGGGCATGTCGGAAATTTTCTGAAAAACAAATTTCTAATTGTTGATGGGAGAATTGTACAAGAAATATAATCGAAAAAGAAATGTATTTATTTCAGGTACTTATATAGTGCCGTCAATTTACGCAGTGCTTTACATATATATTGTACATTCACATCAGTCCCTAACCCTCAAGGGGCGTACAATCTAAGGTCCCTAACTTACATTCATACATATACATACTAGGGACAATTTGGACAGGAACCAATTCACCTACCATCATGTCTTTGCTGTACATGAGCTGTGACCTGAGACGGAAAGAAGATTCTCGGCCACAAAATTTCTTTTCCAAAACAACAGGAGGTGAAATTGAAGGCTTGGTTGGACGAATTTCTAAAACAGTGATGGCACCATTGGTTTCAAAACACACATTTTTGATTTTCAACAAATTGGAATTTGACCCATGTATGGCCTTGATGAATGAGATTGATTTACTAGGTCTGCAGATTGCAAAATCTGGTGCAGCTGTGCATGGTAGCCAATCAGATTCTAAGGCTGGCCATACATTATACAATTTTCTTGAGATTTTTGCTTTAGATTTACCATAAACCATATAATATGAGGTCAAACCTAACAACACTTTCAATTGTATCCAATTAGGCAGGCTCTTGCACTACATAGTTGAAGGTAAATCTAAAGGAAATTTGGCAGAAACTGGACAGAAAATTGTATAGTGTACGGCCAGCATAAAGGTGGGAATACACGATTAGAAAATCAACCGACCGACAACCGAGAGGCATTCATTCATTGCTCGAAATCGTGGCCCACATTAACCAATCTAAAAAAATCGTTCGTCAGGCAATATGTAGTGTTGACATCTTCTGTACAAGTGGAAGTGATGCGGTGTGCGTGTGACCTTGTAGCCACGCCCTTCCGGCCAGAACGAGCGATATACACGACAATTACCAGCAATGAGTATAATATCGTTTATTACATGACCTATATACAGAAATAGTGATACATAAAATATAATCTGCACAATTCTGGTTTCATCATCTCATTCGGCCAATCTACTTTTAACATTTGGATTTTTCGTTCGTGTTTACGAAGATTCCTTGGACATAAACATCCGGATCGTCTTCTGTTTCCGCCCATGTGTGATAGCACTTGACAGATTTTTTTCGTACGACTGTCATACCACCGCATAGAAAATCGGTCGTTCGTATGCGAAACGACAACATTTTTCACTGTTGTTCAACCGGATTTTTTCCTTCACAATATCGTTATCGGTGTTAAAACATCCTGCTCATCAACGAAGAGAAAATCGTTCAATCAGTGGTTCCGCTAAATTTTTCATACAATTTTCTTATCGTGTGTATTGGGCATTGGGCTGGCCATAGATTATACAATTTTCTGCCCAGTTTCCTTTAGATTTACCTTCAACTATAAAGTGCAAGAGCCTGCCTAATTGGATACAATTGAAAGTGTTGTTAGGTTTGACCTCATATTATATGGTTTTTGGTAAATCTAAAGCAAAATTCTCAAGAAAATTGTATAACGTATGGCCAGCCTAACATCAGCTTGTTTAATTAAGCTTTGACAATAAAACCTGGAAGCTGATTGGTTTCTAGGCACCAGATTTGCACTCTCCAATTTTAGTAAATCAACCCCATTGCATCCTACAGATTAGAATGAGACCTTTGTTTTTATTGACATGTTTGATAGTTATAATTTGGTATCTTTTGTTAGCTGAACACCTAGAAACGTTTTTTTTTTGCATATGGTTAATGCCCTACATCACTGTGCATCTCCCTAGTTGGCTGTAAATTGACTGAGGCTCATTTAGCCTTTTTTTATAAATAAAAATGGGTTACATTGGCCCTACCAATAAAAGCCACCAATCCCATAAATCACTAAGACACATGTCAGAATAAGCTGACATCACCAAATTGCATTATTATGCATGCCATGAATACAAAATTACTACTCTGAGCTCTATAATGTCACTTATAGGCAAGCAAAGATGACATGGTGGCAATATGGGTTTTTACATCATTGAAGACTGCAGAGATTCTAAGGTTTTCCATCAGACAAGGAGGAGAAAGAAGAAAGATAACAGAGCCTGCTTATGTAATAAACCAAATATTATTATATTTATTATTATATTATTTTTTTATTATTATTATTATTATTATTATTATTATTATATTATTATTATTATTATATTATTGTATTATTATTATATTATTATTTTTTTTATTATTATTATTATTATTGTATTTTTTTATTATTATTATATTATTATTATTTTTTTATTTTTTTATTATTATTATAATACAGGATTTATATAGCGCCAACAGTTTGCAAAATGAAGGTAGACATAACAGTTACAATACAAGAGGAAACAGAAGGCCCTGCTCGTTAGAGCTTACAATCTAGGAAAATATTGTTACATCTATCAGCACAAAATAATTAAAAGCTATGTTTTTGATACAACACACTTTGTTACGATTCATTGCATATCACTTATTATTTTTACATGTATATCAAAAAGCTACAGGTTCTCTTTGAAATAAAGGAGCTTAGCACCTGACATGTTTTGATCCCAGGTTGGTGTTTCAATAGATCCTCTACCTGTAGACAAATAGGGCTCAACAGAACTGGGTGCCACGTCCTTTCATGGCATTCTTGTGGAACGAAGGTTGCTTTTTACATATTATTTATTTATTTCAGGTACATATATAACACCATCAATTTATGCAGCACTTTACATATGTATTGTACATTCACATCAGTCCCTAACCCTCAAGGGGTGTACAATCTAAGGTCCCTAACCCACATTCATATACAAGGGCTAATATAGACAGGATCCAATTAACCTACCAGCATGTCTTTGGAGTGTGGGAGGAAACTGGAGTACCCAGTGGAAACCCATGCAGGCATAGGGAGAACATGCAAACTCCAGGCAGGAGGTGCTGTTGCTGGGATTTGAACCAACGACCCTAGTACTGCCAGGCGGAAGTGCTAACCACTTAGCCACTGTGCTGCCCTACACTTACACTACATTATCACTTTTAGGCTCCATGCACACAGGCTTAAAGCTGTAGTAAACTAGTTTTTGTGATTTGTGTAGCTACGGTTAAGTGTATGATACAGCGTGAACCGTTTAGGAGATATTCCATCGAGCAGCAGCCGGTGATGTCACAGGCACACTGAAAAGAAAAGGCGTACCCGTGCTGTTGCTTCAGAGCTTTGAGCTGTTCATGGGTGCATGTGTGGGAGTGACGTCATCGTGGCTCAGCCAGTCAGATGGCCGGAGCCCGCAAACCCAGGAGGAAGACCAGGACCCTGCATTCACTATATCTGGTCTCCTACAGTAAACGCAACACGGAAATGCAATTATTTTAGTAAATATAAATTGTTAAATACCTTTACTCATCAGTAGTTAGAGCAGTCTTGTGACTTCTATCAGTGTCCAGCTGAGCACTGGTTAAAGCTTGTAGGAGGAGTTTTCTTTCTGCTCTAAGAGGGTGTGAAACCCTCTTGTCCCTCTGTCTGGACAGTGCTGATTGTCCCTGTGCTGCTCACATGCACTCTCCCAGAAAAAAAAAAACCCTCTCTAGCAATACACACTAAACTGAGCATGTGCTACGGATTCAGTCTGTATCAGGTGGTCATCTCTTAGATTGTATTGTAAAGCGCTGAGCAAACTGTTGGCGCTATATAAATCCTGTATAATAATAATAATTTCAACAAGATGATGGGCGGAGAAGACAGGATCAAACAGCCTTTTCACACAATGCGGAGGAGTAACCCCTTACGTTCCACAGTGAGTATAACAAGCATGCTTTACTGCATATACAGACTGATGTTACTGTTGTGGGTTTAGTAACACTTTAAGGCAAGTTTTTCATAATGTGCTAATATCCAATGCATACCAGCACGTTATGCTATTGCCTTGCAGGAGGACATTTTTTTTTAAGCTTTACTACCACTTTAAAAAAATGCTACTCCTAGAGGAGTTTAGCGTTTTGTCTATAGAAGCAACTGATGTTATCCTATGCATCTGTGCACATTAAGTAGTCTAGAGGTGTATTTTTAAGTTCAGCGTTTAGCCCCGGTTCACATATATGCGGCCGTGCGGGCCACATTTTGTACGGGCACAAGAGCCCATTCATTTGAACGGACTCCCGTGCCTGGTGACATGCAGGGAAGAAGTCGTTGCACTTCTTCTGAAAACGCAGCCGCATGGGAACCTCGGTTCCCAGTGCGGTTGCGATTTCCAGTGTGGGCGGATTGCCATTAGAATTAATGGCACCCGCCCACAGTTCCACACTTCTCTGTGCGGGTGGTGCGGCTGCACTGATTTTCGTGCGGATCCGCAGCGGCACCACCCGCACAGATGTGAACCTAGCCTTAAAGTAAGAATAAAAACCCTTCTGTTTTGCATTTTTGAGAGCATTTTTTTGGCAGAAATAAACGCTAAACACTCCTAAATGCTTGTACAAAAAAGGCTCAAAAATCAGCATTTTTTTTTTCTGCCAAGAGCACTGACAGTTTTTTAAGCCAGTGTGCATGCAGCCTAAATATACACTGAGATGTTGGTCAGGAAAAATGGATATATTGTATATTTAAATGCAGACGTATTAGACTGCTATTTGTATTTACCGTAGACCTGCATGTGCTCCTTCTTTGCGGCATAGCCTGTTATACACCAGCTGGATATATTTTTTAAAATTTGCTATTTATGTATGAAAAAAAATAAATATATTCACCTTTAACGCTATTTCTCTAAATTGAAAGAAAGAACAGAACAATTACATAGTCAGATCCTTGACTTTGATGTACAAGCTACCAATACAACAGCATGTGCTAGGCTGGCCTGTATTTGCAGAAAACAGCCGGTATTAAAGGAATCCACCAAAGGCCTTCGAACTGCTTTAATTGCTGGATTCTCTCCATACAGGATCAGATTATTTTAGGAAGCGAGAGATATTAGTTATATCAGGATATGGATGGATAGTGTATAAAATTTGTGGAGCACATGATGCTCATAGGGTCTTATTTTCATCCAGCGTGACACTGAACATACTGGGGTCCCCCAATGTAGGGGTCTCTGCCATCTTTATATTATGGTGTCCTACATGGAGGCACCATAGTGGAGACTGATTGTGATTGTGTTGTCAGTGCCCCCCAAGGACAGCGCAGGGTTAATGCTGCACCGTACAGACTGTGTACAAGATGCTCTTCGCTGTCTCCCGCCGTCAAATAAATCATCTTTATGGTTTAAACTGAATTAATGATTCCAATTTCCAACCAGCAAAAAAAATGTTCTCTTCTGCTCAGATCTAGACAACAGACTCAGATTAACCGCCCTGCCTCTTCTGGATTAATTACATTAAGCAACAAGTTTGTGGAAAGAAAAAATCCCAAGCATATTGTAAGCTTTTTAGTCGGATCCCCAAAACTGCAATGTGGGTATTCCAGGGGAGCAGAAAGGTAGAGGAATTGTCAGACCAAATTCACCTTTTGTCTTCTCCTGTTTACACAAACAGATTATCCACTCTTGTCACTTCCCCAGGTCTTGTGTATATAGAATGACTTCACAAAGGTTCACTGACCTCAGTGGGAGAAGATAGACCCTTAAAGGGCTACTCAGAATCCACATATTTAAGGTGGATATCTAAAGGGATTTTAGTAACATTGACGAAAGAATATATAAATCTTGGAGGAGATTATGCAAATAGAAGATTTTTAAAATGTAGGCAGTTTAGTGGGGAGTGCGGTCATAAAGCTACATTCTTGTCCATTATTTTCATCAATCGTCAACTTACGCAGCGCTTTATATATATATATATATATATATCAGGGGCGGACTGACATGGGGCCCCCGGGCAATAAGGGATCATTTTCATCAATCGTCAATTTACGCAGCGCTTTATATATATATATATATATATATATATATATATCAGGGGCAGACTGACATGGGGCCCCCGGGCAATAAGGGATCATGGGGCCCCCGTGTCCTCGCCCACACCCAAAAAAGCCTATAAAAAGGTACCAGGTGCATCTCATGGGGCCCCCTACTGACCCCGGGCCCTCGGGCAGCGCCCGAGTGTTCAAATGGTCAGTCCGCCCCTGATATATATATATATATATATACATGGGGCAGCACAGTGGTTTAATGGTTAACACTTCTGCCTGGCAGTACTAGGGTCATTGGTTCAAATCCCAGCCATGGCACCACCTGCCTGGAATTTGCATGTTCTCCCTGTGCCTGCATGGGTTTCATTCGGGTACTCCAGTTTCCTCCCACACTCCAAAGACATGCTGTTAGGTTAATTGGATTCTGTCTAAATTGGCCCTAGTATGTGTATGTATGAATGTAAAGTTAGGGACCTTAGGTTTTACACCCCTTGAGGGTTAGGGACTGATATGAAAGTACAATATATATATATGGCGCTACATAAATTGATGGTGCTAGATAAGTACCTGTAAGAAATAAATATATACATACATACACACATGGGGCAGCACAGAAGCTAAATGGTTAGCACTTCTTCCTGGCAGTACTAGAGTCATTGGTTTGAATCCCAGCCATGACACCACCTGCCTGGAGTTTGCATGTTCTCCCTGTGCCTGCATGGGTACTCTGGTTTCCTCCCACACTCCAAAGACATGCTGGTAGGTGAATTGGCTCCTGTCTACATTGGCCCTAGTATGTATGAATGTAAGTTGGGGACCTTAGATGGTATGCCCCTTGAGTGTTAGGGACTGATGTGAATGTACAATATATATGTAAAGCACTGTAAATTGACAATAATAATACACATATTCACATCAGTCCCTAACCCTCAAGGGGCTTACATTCTAAAGTCCCTACCCTACATTTATACATACACATACTAGGGCCAACTTAGACAGGATCCAATTAACCTACCAGCATGTCTTTGGAGTGTGGGAGGAAACCGGAGTACCCGGAGGAAGCCCACGCAAGCACAGGGAGAACATGCAGCCCATTGAACCCTTAGAAGAAAAGGACAATGTTAAAATAGTTAGCATCATTTCTCAATGTTTGCCATGTTATGTTTTTTATTATCAATGTGCTGCCATTTTCCCCCACAGTCCAAAAAACATACTGGCAAGTTAGAAGACTCTTAAATAAATTGGCCCTATTGTGGGGTTAAGTTACTAAACCTGGAGCACTCAGATTTTGGTACATCTGTGCATGGTAGCCAATCAGCTTCTAACTTCAGCTTTTCAATTAAGCTTTGACAAAACATCTGGGAGCTGATTGGTTCCTCTTCAGATCTGCACCAGATTTTGCACTCTCTAGTTTTAGTAAATCAACCCCTATGTGTTTAAGTACAACCAAGGTAAGGCCATTAGACTCTTAGCTCATTGTGGGCAAGTACAGATTTGAATGTTTCTATGTACCCTGTAGTGCTGAATGGTAAATTGATACGGTCAATAAACAATATATTTTTATTTATTTATTTATTACAGGTATTTAAATAGCATCGACAATTTACACAGCACTTTATCTATTGTACATTCCCATCAGTCCCTGCCCTCGAGGCACTTACACTCTGAGGTCCCTACTCCATGTGTATACATACACATACTGGGCTCAATTTAGACAGGTGCCATTAACCTAGTTGTGTCAATGTATCCTAATGTTTGGACAGCTTGGGTACCTTTACATCCATAGCTTAGAATATTTCTTAAAACGGTATGTTTTTGTTTAGTGACTCTTGAACCAGGCTTGTAGAAGCAATCAAACTTGAAAGAAGCTTTTTCATATGTTAAACACATCCACTATACTTCTCATCGGGGCTCTATCCTTAGGCTCTAATGTGTGGCACTGGCCTAACTCAACCTCCTCAACAGAGAAGTATAGAGTATCATCTGATGTTTTTGTGATCCAGATCCTAATGCTCAGAGGACACTGTGACAGCAGCGTTTATGCCATGCAAAGATTGTTACAGTAGCTGTCCTCAGCACCAGAAGCTCTGATATTTTGGGCATGTCATACAACTCTTCTGGAATAAACCGATTGTATGACAACCTGACTCTATGCAGGGAAGGAAGTCTTTGACGCCATTCAGGCAACCGCTCTACCTCTATCTTCCAGAGCAGAAATTATGAAATCCTGGATTTTACCATACAACTTGTTGGATTTTGCTATTAAAATACTAGTCAGACAACAAGATGGGAGCAATTGATATTATTGATTAAAATAAATAGTGTAGCGCTAATAATACTAACAAATTACGTGTTAAAATGCACAAACTCTATATACATCCCCTACATATATATATCCAAGGTGATAAATCAATACATAAATAATAAAATAGTTGTGTCATACGTGAATTCCCTCACGGGGAATATTTAGTGAAAAAAGTGACAAACACGTTCCTGTTTGCACATTGTGAAACAATATGTATACTGGTGCACAAAATTAGTAAACAAATAATCAATTCAAAAAGTCCAAAATGATATAATAATAGTAATACGATAATTTGTGATGATCCTCACACTTCACTCTTCATGCAAGAATATATAATGTGCCGTATACGTGGTACACACGGCCAATCCTTTACCAGCCAAAATACCCCCTCACCTCCTTCATTAGACCCCACAGGGTCAACACGCTTTGAGGATCAAGTGATCCTATCAGAATGGGTCCCTCTCAGGCTTTCCCCTCACGTCTCCAGCCTCCAACAGACTAACAGCCAGCTCCTCACAGGATCATGATAAGACACAAACAGAGACCCTCCATAGTGCAACCGGTTTTTATTGCATCAAATTTAAAACGACAATAAGTATTACACTCACATTTGCCCACGAGTTTTCCAGCTTTTTACCACATGCTATGGGTGTACTGCATGGGTGTACTCAACAGGGTGATCCAATATGGCCCCCACGCCGGAAATGACGTCACTGGAAGCTCCTCCTCACGTACCGACGCGTTGTGCCATGCCCACCTCGTGACTTCATCAGGAATTTTGGAATTGATATTATTGACTTTTAATTAATTGACTTTATTTTTGACTCTTTTTAAATACTGATCTTGTTCTAGCTTAATTTTGCTACCAATGTTGTATATGTTTTGGGCAACAGTACACCTCTAGACTACTTAATGTGCACAGACACATAGGATAACATTAGTTGCTTCTATAGACAAAACGCTAAACTCCTCTAGGAGTAGCATTTTTTTAAAGTGGTAGTAAAGCTTAAAAAAAAATGTCCTCCTGCAAGGCAATAGCATAATGTGCTGGTATGCATTGGATATTAGCACATTATGAAAAACTTGCCTTAAAGTGTTACTAAACCCACAACAGTAAAATCAGTTTGTATATGCAGTAAAGCGTGCTTGTTATACTCACTGTGGAACCTAAGGGGTTAATCCTCTGCATTGTGCAAAAAGGCTGTTTGATCCTGTCTTCTCTGCCCCTCATCTTGTTGAAATTATTATTATTATACAGGATTTATATAGCGCCAACAGTTTGCTCAACGCTTTACAATATAACGGGAGACAATACCGCAACAATACAGTTCAATACACGAGGGTTAGGAGGGCCCTGATCCTGGGAGCTTACCATCTAAGACATAGTTAAACCTATGGTATGTAAAATATGGGAGCTACCATTCCTGGCTTCCTTTCGTCAATACTACCTGCCTAGTTGTCTTTGGGTCCACCAATTGTTTGCGCCATTGACCTGAAATAAGCATGCAGCAGGTAAAGTTAGAACACCTGATAACTGTTTCAGGACAGAGACTTGGAAAGTGTTGAAGCCGGCTGATAAGTACATCAACCAGGTTACAAACAGTTTCAGAAGAAAGGTCAGCAAAGGCTCCATATTTTTTCTATGATGGGTTTCCTTTAAAGCTGCCTCTTGCGTTAGTTTTAGTTTTTTGCAATGTATAAAATAGGAGAGGCCCAGGCATCATCTGTGACACACATGTGAGGCCCGCAATTAACAAAACTTGAGAAGTGCCACTTTTTGGAATATCTACTTAGTATCCACACCAATTCCTGTCCCTGGAATATACAAAGTGGCTTCCTGCTTGCTAGTCCCCCAGTAAGCCAACAAACAACACTAAGGCCAATTTAGGCAGAAGCCACCTAACTGATCAGATTCCACTTATTCCATGAAAATTTCTGGCTGATATAAAAGCATCATCTTGCCATGAGCCAGATTTTTACCCATAAATGTCAACAGTGCAAGTATGAACAAATTCTACCTAGGAAGGGCAACAGTTTTTGCATGCTTAATGCCCAATGGCATTGAGCAATACCTTGATATTAAAACCACAATGCCAACATGATATTTATCCAAGAAACGTTTGTACAGAATTCTGAACTTTGTTGATTTCCCTCTTTACATAAAATAAAAAATAGAGATATAAAGATGTAAGCTCCTTTTGTGCAGGTCAATAATTCTCATTGTATTTTGTTACTTTAATCCTTCATGGAATTGCAGTAGCTACTTTTTGTATCTGTGTAAAAAAAAAACACATGAAAGGTTATAATATTGATCACAATAGCGCCATCATCTTCCATGACATAGTACGGAGTTTGTGTTACAAGACACAAGAGAAATAAAAAAGTGACATAAATCCCGTGTTTTATGTATTTCATTTAGTATCATTATATAGTTGTGATGGTTGGAATACATGTGCATATACATAAAGGTTTTTATAAATCGAATAAAACGGATTGGCACATTTTCTACAAAGATGACCCAGATGAGATTCCTTAGTGTTATGTCTACTCTCCGTAATGCTTTTCCTATAGCTATACAAGGCACTTCCATAGCTGGGACTTACTACAGGCTTGCATAAGCTTCCGTACCAGCAATTACAGACAACCAGCCCTTATAGAAAGGATATGGCACTTTAACTCCTTAATTACCAGAATTTAGGGAAAGTTCACTCTCTTTTAGGTAGGAAAATGAAAACACAAGGCGGTGGATTAAAAGATTATTTGTGCGTATTAATGTGTAGGATTTGCACAAATCCCATGTTTGGGATGTAGATTTTCCTCCCCTCCTCTCCCCTCTATCCATCTTCATAAGAGTTTATTTTTCCAAAGCAGCCTGACACTAATTGCCTTTGCAAATAAACTAATCAGTTAAATGTTTAACAGTTTGTTCTGAAAGAAGATCAGCTGAAAGGGGAAGACAGAATGAGGAAAATAAACTAAATCTCCTAAAGCCCCCCCTCCCCTCCTTCTCCCCAGCACATGGTGCAGGGATCTCACCCATATAAATAAAAGCTCCAGCCCATTAACCCTTTCAGCAGGTGACCAGCCCACGACCCATTGTCCTGGCTGCACCAAGCCCACAGCATCTGTGAATGAGATTTTATCTGCCTCTCGGGCGCATAGGCTCTACACTGCAGCAGAGAGGAAAGAAAAAAAAAATATTGGCTTGTTATTCCATCAATTTATGAAAACGGAAGCATGCCGTTTAATTCCGCACTTATAAATTCAACTTGGTTGCACAACCGGTAATCTGGAAATTAAACAGTTTAAATGCATGAGATCAAAGGTCGATTTTAAAATAAAATATACACATTTTCAAAATATCTTTAAAAAAAATAAAATTTGAAAGAAAAAAAATTCAATAAACTTTAGATAGCATATGCAAATTTTTACATTAATAAAGTATGTGACGTGAAATAATATTTTAACAAAAGAAGATAAATTACAGGGAAGGTTCAAGCACAGGAACGAAGCACAGTACGGGGTCGTTTTGCTCTCACCAACACGCCGTCAAATTCCACTTTTATGATCAATAAATCTTGACCCTCCATTATATTGTACATTTTGTTTTCACAGAGCCTGGGTTTTAAGCACTCTTTTTTTACTACTAAATATATATCAAGAAGCTTGCAAGCATCCCTAATTCCATTTTACCATGCCTTAAAAAAAATCATTTTGCTTTTTTTTCTCTTTCCTTTTTTTGTTTTCTAAAAAAATAAAAGCATTCAATTTCTCTGAATTTTTTTGTAAAGAAAAAAGCAAGAATATTTTCTACAAAATTAAAGATTGCATGTAACAATATACACTGACTTTAAAAAAATGATTTTTTAATTTCTAACTACATTACAGGGAAATACAGTAAAAAGACGGTAGCCTTGTGATTTTGCATATATTATCCTTGGGTGTAGTTTTTAATGAAGCATAATATTAACCTTTTCACTGTCAGCTTTAGACTGAGAGCCTCTGGTAAATCTAGCACCAGTTATTTTGCTAGCATGTTGGTAGGAACATTTTGCTGAAGAAATGCAATCTTTTTGTGACAATATGTGTGAATAGTGTATCTAAAATTAGCAGCACAGTTGCCTAAATACTGTAAAGCAGATTATTTATTTTAACATCTTTATTGATACAGAATGTGTGTGAAAATGTTTGAATGTCTGTTAAAGAGTGGCACAGTAAACGAGCAAATATAAAAAATCTGTAGCAATTTTTTTTTTTGCCTGAATCTAATTCATCTGGCAGTTTGTTTACTTGGCTTCAAGGCGGGGGGAGCAGCATGGATTCTAGCTATTCGGTATAATGAGTGTTGCACAAAAAAATTCCTTGCTGTGCATTTGTGTTATTTTTTTTTTTTTTTAAGTTTAGAATAAACTAAAAACTATTTTGAACATGGTGAAAATGACCATATGATATTTGGAATTAAACAACCACGTGGACTGCTGTGGAATATTTTGTACTTTTATAAAAAAAAAATATATATATACTTAACATAGTAAATATTGCACATTAGACTTTCTGGGTTATATTTTTTAAACATTTGAAAAAAATTACTAAATATTGTTAAATTGCAGTGGTGTATATTTTACATTGTAATAAACCATGCACATAAGTCATAATATAATTTTTTTAGATGTTATTTTTCGAACCCATCCATATTATGCACCGCTTTACAAGAGGCAATTAAAATTAACATATTATATAGTAAAACATAGAATATAATAGGGTCAATGGGGCCCTAAAATAACAAAGAAGACTTATATCTTTTGCATTGTATTGGTATTGTTCTGTCACATGTTCTGTCCCCCTTTTGTAATGTACAGTGCTGAGCGAACTATTGGCGCTTTATAAATACTGTATAATAATAATAATAATAATAATATCTTCCAATGTAAAATCCAGAGAGAAAAGACAAGCTATACATACCCTAATGGTAATCTGAACTGTGCTTATGATTTTATCGTTTACTATTTGTAATTTAAAAACATAGTTTACCTTTGAAATGGACATTTGAAAAGGCACGCATACTTCCTGGCAACTTTGAGTTCATGAAAACCAAACATTTTTGATTATTTGCATGTTAACAATTTTTTTTTCCTTACTTGGTGATTATGAATACTAATATGGGGTTTCATCACTTTTCATTTATTTAATAAAAGTCAAAGGGGTTATTTTTTTTGTGCTTCCATTTGAATATCTATAGTATAATGGAACCAACAATATTGAGCTAATAGCTGGAGTTTGGTCGTTATGCTTTTTTTTCACCACAGCTTGTAAATAAAGCCTAGGCGCTTCATTGATTAGCATATCTATAGTAAAAAACTGTCCTGCATCTACTAATGAGATTCATACTTTCCTTCTTCAGTCTTCCAACTGCCATTTTCCAGGACAGGTTTGGTTGTTGCATTTCAGGCTTTTGTAAATACGGGTAGTTAAGGAAGTGCGGTTATGTTTTGCGTTGCCTTTTTTTTATGGGACTTCAAGTGAGCTTGAAGTCACAAACCTGTATGATTGAAACCAGCAGAAATGTATGCAAATAATGACCATTCCTATAGCTTTCCTCCTCTTGAGCCCCTCTATTGGTCAGCCAGCCTGCCTGTTACATGAAAAGACAAAGCAGGAGCTTGAGAAGCATGATCATGCTTGACTTTTTCACAAAAAGTTTAAATCTGTATATAAATTCAGCTCATATAGATGTATTTATAGATTATTTTGACCTGTGGTTTTCGCTAAAAATAACCCCTGCCTAGGCATTTTTTTGTCACATGATCAGTTTCAGTTACAGGAGACAGGTCTACTTTAAGCATAGAACTGTCACTTCTGTGGCACATTTGATACTGTAGAGCAGGGCAGTGAAATAAGAAACTTTGTAAGTGGTATTACTAATTTTTTGTTAAGTCCGTACAGCTTTTTAAAGTATCTACTATGCCCTACTGGAAATGTTAAATGCCCCAGAGATCTCGCTACAAATCACTACAATCTGGAATTGGTTTCAGCATTTCAGATGATCAAAAAGTGCCAGATCAAGTGACCATCTCAAATCTGTAGAACCTTGGGCAGCCCAGATAACTGTTCTGTGGGTTAGGAAATCTGAGTGACCACTATTGTTCCTTCACAGATAAGCCAGTGCTGGAGCTGTCATGCTGCAGATCTCTCCTCCAACCCCTTTTCCTTTCCACAAACGTCAACTGAAAGCTCAGTCGAGCCAAACTTGCACATTTTTTCATCTCTCATCATTCTTATTTGGCCGATTTATGCCTTCAAATCCAACCACTCTCTTGAGTCTAGGGGTTGACTTAAGCCAGAAAAGTTTGCAAAGGGTAGAGTTACCCTTTGCATATGCTTTTGGAGCTGGAAATATCATCTTAATCTTCTGTGACTCCTAATATTTCTCAGTGTCATCTAGCACATACACAAACCCCTATTTTGTGTTTTTTTTTTTTCACAGTGACGTTACGGAGGTTGCGCTACATCAGTTGGATGTTTTGCAAAGTTTGTTTTCTCCTTTCCTCCCCTTGGTGATCTCCAGCAGGCAAAGTGTTATTCTGCCCCCTGTCACTAGCATGTTAGGAATTAATTGAGTGTTAATGTATTTTTATCTTTCAAGAACCAGGCCAGAACCTTATGATGAATGGAGAAGGATCCACACTAATTGCTTTGTACTGGCAATTATGTGTGAGTTATCTGAGATTGCACAGAACTGTTATAGGGGGAGTGAGGGAAGGGAGATAGAGAGGGTAGCGGCATGGTGGAGAGGTGGTGACAGATTTGCCAAGGAAAGGGGTAAAGCGGAATAAACTCAAGATGTGGGGTGATAGGAGAAGGTAGCTGTGGGAATTGGTAAGTTTAGAAAAAGGGAAGCAAGCAGTGGGTTATATAAAATACTCACCAAGTGTGTCTATACTCACCTAAATCCATGGGGCAGGTTAAGAACCAATTCAAGCTATAACATGAAATAGGCATTTTATGTGAAAATTATTTTACAGAGATTCCAACATTAAACACAGAAAAGTAGAAATCCCCATATCTACACTGCAGAGCCCTAGCTACAAGCCACAGCCTTGGGGTATAAACACTAAACAGAGGTTACTCGAAGAACAACAGCTTGCCAGGAGAAGGGAGAAATATTCTTGTGCCAGTAGCAGCCATTTATGTCTTACCTCCTATCCAATGAACAGACGTGGCATACACAGTCACCCCTCATGATGGGTTCATTACACCTTTATTTTAAAATTCCAGTTTTTGTAACTGATAAAAAGCTTTTCTGGCTTTCGCTTTGGTTCTTATTGCCTTCTAGTGCAGCCATAAACAGCCCAATTTTCAGCCCAGCTTCCTTTCAAAAAGTAGAATAGGGGGCTGGCCCCGACCACTTATGGGGCATTGAATGAAACAGGTCCTGTTCAACCATTGGTCTGCTAGTTTGGGGTAGACCCAAGGCTGCATTTATACCTGAGTAACACAGAAACAAGTGCATTTTCTGCCAGTAGGAAATAATGGCACTAAAATGCGCATTGTGCTTGTGGTGCCATTATTTCCTACTAGCACCCCAAATGTGGGTAGAAGTTGCTTGTTTCGTTGCCCATTTTTTCATGTGAAAAAATGTGCATTACCAAATAACACTTGGCTCAGTGCCAAAACTTGGTACTTGAGCTTCTTTGGTGCGTTTGTCACGCAATAGGCAGCACACTCAAGTCAATACAAAGCATTGCGTCACGTTGCTCAGGTGTGAATGCAGTCTAACTTCATCATCTTCGGTATGCCTAACCAACGTAGAGGTTTAAACATTGGATTGGACTATGTGAAAAATAAATATATGACCGCATATGTACAGCGCTGTCTCTTTAATTAAAAAGTTCTCGTGACAAAACCAAAAATCCTCCAAAAATATAAAAACATATATACAAAAAAGAAAATTGGATTGCTGCACATAAAAAACTTTTATTGCTGAAAAATCACCATACAAAAGAGTGATAAAAAAAAATGGACAAAGCCATACATCATAGTGTTCAACAAACTATTATGGTAACGCCCTTCTTCAGATCAGAACACATATTGAAATACAAAATGCTACTAAGGCTGGCCATAAGCTCGAAAGAGCAGGGCCCTCGAGCCCCTCGTGTATTGTATTGTTACTGTCTTGTCTCATGTTCTGTCCCCCTTGCTACTGTACAGTGCTGAGCAAACCCTTTGGGTCTATATAAATACTGTATAATAATAATAATAATACCTTATACAATTTTCTTGGGAATTTTGCTTTAGATTTACCAAAAACCATAGAATATGAGGTCAAACCTAAACAACATTTTCTGTTGTACCCAATTAGGCAGGCCCCTGCACTACATAATTAAAGGTAAATCTAAAGGAAAGTGGGAAGAAATTGGAGAGAAAATTGTATAGTGTATGGCCAGACTTAGGCTGGCCATAAATTATACAATTTTCTTGAGAATTTTGCTTTAGATTTACCAAAAATCATATAATATGAGTTTAAACATGAACGTTTTCACTTGTATCCAATTAGGCAGGCCCTTGCACTACATAGTTGAAGGTAAATATAAAGGAAATTGGGCAGAAAACTGTAAGAAACTTGTATAGTGTATGGCCAGCCGTAGATCAATATATACATACATCATAAATGGAATCAATTATGTAATCAACCACAAATTGAATGCACATCAGATGAACATCTTCTAATAAAGGTGGTGGTTTAAGAGTGAAAATTCTGTCAGGAAGAAACGTCCCCATATTAAAGATTTGGAATGTAGACATAAATACCTATTATAAAAAGCACATATATATATATATATATAAAGGAAAAACCAAGAAGATATGAAAAAGTACATTTGTATATATATATATATATATACACACACACATGTATGTGCAAAAAAGCACTAAAATGCGCATTCTGCGCATTATTTCCTACTGGCACCCAAATGTGGGTAGAAGTTGCTCGTTTTTTTGCCCATTTTTTTCATGTGACAAAATGTGCATTGCCAAATACCACTTGGCTCAGTGCCAAAACTTGGTACTTAGGCTTCTTTGGTGTGATTGTCACACAACAGGCATTGCACTCAAGTCAATGCAAAATATTGCGTCACGTTGCTCAAGTGTGAATGCAGTCTAACTTCATCTTCTTCAGTATACCTAACCAACGTGGAGGTTTAAACATTGGATTGGACTATGTGAAAAATAAATATATGACCGCATATGTACAGCGCTGTCTCTTTAAATAAAAAGTTCTCGTGACAAAACCAAAAGTACACAAAAAATATCAAAACATATATACAGGTATATGGTGCTATCACTTTAAATTTAACAACACAGTGCTGCAATATGCTGCAAAAACATATAGTGCCACAACCAGAGGTGGACTGGCAACTCATGGGGCCCCCAGGCAATAGGGGTTCATGGGGCCCCTGTGTCCTTGCCCAAACTCAAAAAAGTCTATGAAAAAGGTACCAGGGGCATCTCATGGGACCCCCTACTGACCCCGGGCCCTCGGGCAGTGCCCGAGTTCTCAAATAGTCAGTCCGCCCCTGGCCACAACATATAAAGATATGAATCTACAGATAAATTAGAGAATCCACAAATCCACTGCAAACGCTTGTGAACAAACAAGTCCAAGTAAAAGTGAAGCATCACCAACACTATAAATACCTCCACACCATGTGAATTGGTATCCAAAACCAATCTTTTCACCACCACCACAAAAATTGCACTCCTTATGAGATATGTAGACCCCTTATTACATGGAGGTCAACTGCGCTTATTCCAAATATATGGGTATCAGGGTAGCCAGCATTTGATTGGTCACTTTCAGAATACTCTCCTCAGATTGTCCAAAGTGCTCAATGTGCCATATAATTAAGAGAAGGGAAAATGTCACCAGCACACCGAGGATCACCAATATGGGTCCAAACGTTTTAATGAACGATCACATAGTTACAGCAAGGCAAAGTTTCGGAGTCTCGCAGGACCCCTTCATCAGGTATGTGACGAGCACCCACTTATACACACAGCCATTTTTAACGCAGGAACGTGTGCGTTTGGATTGTACACTTATATAATTAAGAGAGACACAAACTGCACATAGTGTGATATTGGAAAACAACTGAAATGTGTTCACCAGCAGATTTACTCATAAAGCAACAGTGATAAATTCACATATCGGAGCTTGCTGTACAGTGCACATGTGCAGTGTGTGACGACGTCAGCCAACATGCCCTGTCCAACGCGTTTCATTAAGGCTAGGTTCACACCTATGCAGTTTGTGTTTGATGCATTTCTGCAGTGCTTTTTGCGTTTTTGTTGCATTTTTTTTTTCAACTTGTTGCTGGGCAGAATAAAATGCAAAACTTAACAAAAACGCATCAAAAAGTCTATAGAACCAGAAACGCAATGTTTTGCATTTAAAAAAGTCCATGACCCTTTTCAAAAATGCATGGGGTGAAAACGCGGAGATGTGAACCTGTCCCATAGGAAATCATGTTAAATGGACTGCTGTGCGTTTCTGCAAAACACAATACGCTGCGGAAAACGCATGGGTGCTATCCTAGACTAGCATCTGGTGAAGAAAAAGAGAAAACTTGGAGAAACCATGCAGGGGCAACTCAGGCCCGAAATCTGCATCCAGGGTGCAAGTGGAGATGGGCACATGCTCCCCCTACACCAAAATTCTGGTTATTACCAAAGACTTGCATTTAATAATACCCAGTGATTTTGCCATGAAGGTCCTTGTTCAGGAACTTTCTGTTATATAGTGACAACACTTAGTCCCTGTCTCCCAACTGTGCTGCTGCATTGTTGCACTATTAAATGACCTCTCAGTGGAGACTACAAATGGGCATTTAACACACATTGGGGTGGATTTACTAAAACTGGAAAGTGTAAAATCTGGTGCAGCTCTGCATAGAAGCCATTCAGCTTCCAATTTTTTCTTTTTTCGTCAAAGCTTAAAGCGACGTTCCACCCAAAAGGGGTGCCTTTGTCTCCTGATCCCCATTAAGGATTGGCACCTTTGGGAAGCGGGGGGGGAGGGGTACCCGAATTTGACAGGTACCCAATCCCATTTCCACTGCGATCTACTAGGCCAGTGGTCGGCAAGCCGCGGCTCGCGAGCCACATGCGGCTCTTTACACACATTAATGCGGCTCTTCTGTGTGCCGGGCGCCCGCTCCCCTCCCTCCTCTCGGGCGGCCGCCCCAAAAGTCAGGACTCTGCAGCTAGCCCAGCAATGGGCAAACTACGGCCCGCATACGGCCCGGCGGACCTTTTAATCCGGCCCGCGGAGCGTGGCAAACATTGGATGTCAGGATGTAGGCGGGGCAGCGTGAAGAACTCCTCTCCTCTCACAGTCCGCCCTGAAGACCGGAACGGCGCAGGAACACGGCAAGAGGAACGCGCGGAGCAAAGGTAAGTGAATTGACACAATATGGGGAATGAATTACTATAGGGGGGATGAATTACTATAGGGGGGATGAATTACTATGGGGGATGAATTACTATGGGGGGATCAATTACTATGGGGGATGAATTACTATGGGGGATGAATTACTATATGGGGGATGAATTACTATATGGGGGATTAATTACTATGGGGGATGAATTACTATATGGGGGATAAATTACTATGGGGGATGAATTACTATATGGGGGATGAATTACTATATGGGGGATTAATTACTATGGGGGATGAATTACTATATGGGGGATGAATTACTATGGGGGATGAATTACTATGGGGGATGAATTACTATGGGGAATGAATTACTATATGGGGGATGAATTACTATGGGGGATGAATTACTATATGGAGGATGAATTACTATGGGGGATGAATTACTATGGGGGATGAATTACTATATGGGGGATGAATTACTATATGGGGGATGAATTAGTATAGGGGGGATGAATTACTATGGGGGATGAACTACTATATGGGGGATGAATTATTATGGGGGATGAATTACTATGGGGGATGAATTACTATATGGGGGATGAATTACTATGGGGGATGAATTATTATGGGGGATGAATTACTATGGGGGATGAATTACTATATGGGGGATGAATTACTATGGGGGATGAATTACTATATGGGGGATGAATTACTATAGGGGGGATGAATTACTATGGGGGATGAATTACTATATGGGGGATGAATTACTATGGGGGATGAATTACTATGGGGGATGAATTACTATATGGGGGATGTATTTTCAGTTTTAAAAATGTGGCTCTCAAAATAAATTTCAATCGTGGTTTTGGCGAGATTTGGCTCAGTTGAAAAAAAAGGTTGCCCACCACTGGCCTAGGTGATCAGAAGCGGAAGATGCCCTCCCTCCTTCCCTCCCCATAGTCTTCTGGGACATGTGACAGGTCCCAGAAGACTACGGGGCCATTTACAAAGCTCGGTGCTTATCGGGCACCTGGCTGTGAAGCAGCAAACTGTCCCAGCTGAGTGCCCACACTAAAGATGCCAGTGCAAGGGAGAGAAGATGGCCGGTGAAACCAGCGGTGGTGAGGACACCGCAGGACCGAGGGACAGGTAAGTGTCTGTATTTTAAGAGTCAGCAGCTACAGTTTTTGTAGCTGCTGACTTTTATTTTATTTTTTTTTCAGGTGGAACTCTGCTTTAACTGAACAAGCTGAAGTTAGAGACTGATTGGTTTCTACACAGAACCAGATTTTACACTTTCCAGTTTTAGTAAATCCACCCCAATGTGTGTTAAATGGGCATTTGTAGTCTCCACCAGGGGCGGACTGACCATTTGGAAACTCAGGCACTGCCCGAGGGCCCGGGGTCAGTAGGGGGCCCCATGAGATGCCCCTGGTAAAAGCCTTTTTCATAGGTTTTTTTGAGTTTGGGCAAGGACACAGGGGCCCCATGATCCCCTATTGCCCAGGGGCCCCATGAGTTGTCAGCCCGCCCCTGGTCTCCACTGGAAGGTCATTTAATAGTTCACCAATGCAGCAGCACAATTTGGAGACAGGGACTATCAATCTCGAAGTGTCTTCAAGAGATGCAAGAAAGGATAAAAATGTTTAAATCAATTAGTTTAGTTAAAAATGGCAATTGTTTATGACACATGGTGCCATAGCAAACTAAACACCATTAATTTAGGGCTTACATCTACTTTAACGGTTTCCAATATCCTCCTGGGTGATTACCAATCAAGCCAGCTATGTGATGAGAAAAAGAATTATTTTAGTATAATTTTAGATATATTATTTCTAAATACTTTTCTGCGAGTGTTAGTAAAAACTTGTTTACAGAACTTCACATGTATTTCATCTTATGATCCTTTAGCCTGGGTTCACACTGATGCGGTGCAGAATTCGCAGTTTCTGTATGAATTCCGCACCGCATCAAAATCGCACCCCGTGTATGTTAACAACACCCTGAAATTGATGCGCAAAATGCAATGCGATGTGCAGAATCAGATTGCATAGGTGTGAATACCCATGCGATCCCATTCTGGTGCGGACCAAAAAACGGGTCCTGCACCTTTCTGGTGCGGTTCCAGTGCGAATCACATGCGATATGCTGCACCGCTGAAGTGTGAACCCAGGCTAAAAGAGCAACCCCAAAAAACAGGGGAGTGGTGTGAATTATAGGGCATGCAATTGATTGTAAAGAGGTGGGCATATATACTGTCCTTTTGTTTTTAAAAAAAAAGGCGTTGTTGGGAAATTGAGAATGAGGCATATGTGTAGGTGTCCAGCTTACTAGTGACTGCAGGGATTTGTCAGTTGGAGGAGGTTTGTTAAATCGAATAGGTGCCAGGATAAAAACTATAGCTATTGAGATTGATTTACTAACACCCCGGCCACATCCAGTGCGACTTGGCATGCCAAGTTGTATGCCAAGTTGCACGGTCGCAACCCTATTGTCCGCAATTACAGCGGTCAAATCTGTACGGTTCCGTCTTGCTCGGAGCCGCACCAATTTCTAAAGTAGTACATGTACTTCTTTTGGTGTGATTTGCATAGACAAATTCATACGAGGACTGATTGTCCAATAATCGGATTGTTAGTACGTGGCTTTCAAGAGCTGATCATGACAATTCGTGCGACAATATACGAAGGAACAAGCGTGAAAAATTTTCTCGTATGATACCAAATCGGACATTTTTTATTTATTCAGAAAATTCAATAACAAATACATCACATCACTTTTGAAATTCTTTTCTTTCGTACAAGAATTTTCGTATCTTAAGTAACCTTTTGTGGCAGATGTCTTGCAAATCGCACCTGAAATCAGCATCTCACCCAACATTGAAATCATGCGACTTCACTGTAAGTCGCACGATTTCAGAGTCGGGCTTGATGTGACCGGGGGGTAAAGGCAAATTGTCTGTGCACTTTGCAAGTGAAGATGCATTCAGCAAGAGCAGTTGCTCCAGAGCTTAGAAAATGAGCAGAAGCTCTGCTGACTTCCATCATTCAATCACGTACAAGCAAAAATGCATTTGTTTTTATTTTCCTTGCATATAATTGGGCATTTTTGCAAAGTGAAGCTTTCCCTCATTTACTAAGCTTTGGCGCAACTGCACTTGCAAAGTGCACAGTCTATCTGCCTTTAGTTCTGCCCTCTGTATTCATTTAAATTAAAGTTTTCCTTTAACAAGACTCATGCTTCAATTTCATTATCCACGATGTAATCTATTTTTTTTTTTCCTCTGGCAAAACCTCCAAATTTATTTTCTAACCAGTTTGATGAAAACCACCCTAAGATGTTTCTTTGTATACTGATTTTTAAAAAAAGCAAATTAGCCACTGTGCATATTCAGTTAGGAAGAGAGCAGTGTGCAAACCTCAGTAACCTATGGCAACTCACCTGGAAGTCACGAGGTCACGTGACGCAACGCGTCGACAGCATAGCGTGGTGACGTACTTCCGGCGTGACGCCATCTTGGAACACCTTATTCTCATGCTCTACACCCAGCACATGGGAGAATGCCTTGCTATCAGCTATGTAATGTGAGTTTGCATTTTGGCTTATTTTTATCCGTTAATAAAGCGGTTTTACACTATGGAGAATGTGTTCTTCTCTTGTTCTATGGGCAATTGAGCTATGATCTATATGAGAATACCTATTGATCTACATACCAACCGGTCCAGAGGGATATATCTCAGTGGTGAAAGTTGATTCCAGAGAATTCGCCCAAGCTACCAGGCCATAAGGAGTACCTTATGCTGAGGGGATCCAGAGGTTATCTATATATGCTTTGTGGCCCTGCAGGGTCGCAAGGTGGAGGTGAGAGGCCATTGCAGCCATTTTGGGATCACATTCAGGGTGTGCTGTGTACCCACATTTTACATCTTGCATGATCAGAAGGAATGCAGCACCGATTATTGGACTTATTGCACAGATCTTTATTACGTCATCTTAATTATATTGTTTTACACTGAGTGTATGAATTTGATCCCTCTGTAGGGATTCACTTAATATTGGATTGTGTCCCATATTGGGTACCAGGGGTCACTATTTTTATGTATCCCCATGTGGATTGGGGTCACTATTCTTATATAAGTCACTTTAATTGGTCCATTATTAGGACCTTATATGTGTTTTTATCACCTTGTGGTCACTTATTTATTATTATTATTAATAAATGTATTAGTGTATAAGCGCTACATCAATTAAATTTCATTTCACCTGGAATCATGGTTCATTTTTCTGATAGCTCTAACCTCAAGAATTAGTTTGGAGTCATATGAACTACTTACTGGAAACTCCAGAACAGACTGGGAAGATGGGAATGCCTATTAGGAAATTGCTGGTAAACCGTTAGATTGCCTGGTCCTCATGATATTTTTGCAGAGATTGTATTTGCCTTTTAGATGACTTCTTGTAAATTACGTCCGAAAAAAAACCTGTTATAGTAATGTGACCACTAGGGGCAGTGCGATCTGCCAGATTCCATGCCTCGTATACCAGACAGTACAATGGAAAGCACTGCAAGGAGGGAAGGGAATCAGTCTACACAGCTTGCAACGTGAGTTATGCAGGCCATACATGGGTCGAATTCTGCACGAATTTTCTTTAGAAAATTAGAAATTTTGTGCATTTTGTAACCCGATGGTGCCATCATTGATTTTGAAATTCGACCAACCAAGCCTTTAATTTCACCTCATGTTGCTACAGAAAAGAATTTTCATTGCCAGGAAATTTCTTTTCTTTCCAAGTCACAGCTCACACTAATTTCTTTTTCGATTACATTTCTCCCATTAATGATTAGAAATGTGTTAGTTTTTCAAAAAATTTCCACTTTCACTCAAATTGGATGAATAAATAAAAAATAACGTGCAACGTTATTTTTTATTTGTTCATTGATCTTGCCCATATATGAGATAGGGTTTTGTGTTGTAGCAGTTATATATGTATTTGGGTATATTCACATATTAGATGCACCTGATTTTTTGATCCATAGTACAATGTACGATTTTTTCATTTCACTCAAATTGGATGGTCGCTCGAAAATCAGTCTTTGCTAATGCTACGAAATTCGAAAGAAAACCTGATGCCTCGTACACACGATAAGAAAATCGTATGAAAATTTTCATACATGACTGATTGTCCGATAATCGGATCGTTAGTACACAGCTTTCGAGAGCTGATCATGACAATTCGTGCGACAATATCCGAAGGGACAAGCGTGAAAAATGTTCTCATACGATTCCTAGATCGCACGATTTTCGTTTATTCAGTACAGTAGTTGTCTGAAAATACAATACAAATACATGATATCACTTTCAAAATTCTTTTCTTTCATAGGAGAATTTTCATATCTTTAGTAACCTTTTTACTTTTGATGTGAGACTAGCAAGAAAAAATAGATGAACGATTGTTCGTCCGATATTCTCATTGTGTATACCAGGCTTTGGAAAAGATTTTTAAAAAAATGATTTTTGGTTGCTGGAATGAGATACAAGCTACTTATTCTGGCTGAGTCATAAGTTACAAATTTTGTTTGTTCTGAAACATTTTCCATCCTGCTCCTTTGAATTACAGTTGAAAACAAACATGCATTTGACCCTTTTAACCATTAAAAAATCAAATTAATGTTCCAGAAACGAAACTCTTTGAAATTCTATTAACGTATGGCCAGCTTTGGTCTGCCACAGGGTTTCGGGGTTCATCCTTTGGCCCATTCAGGCATATGTGTTGCGGTAATACATGTGCGTTAATGCATGCTTTTTTTGCATTAAGATATCCTATTCATTTAAATAGGCTCTTAGCTTCTAGGCATATGTCGGGTTGCAATATGCTGCAAGTGTGTATGTGTTACTGTATATACCCCTGATTAAATGTGTGCTGTTGCAATGCATGTTTCAGCACAAGCTTTAATTCATGTTTCCACAGCATATACACTATATTGTCAAAAGTATTGGGACGCCTGCACGTGAACTTTAATGGCATCCCAGTTTTAGTGGTGGTTCACATATATGCAGATGGGATGCGGGTTAAACCGCATCCCATCTGCATGATATGTTAAATAACATGGCTTTCTATGGTGTCTGTTCACATATGTCCAGTGCACTGGCGGTGCAGATTCAGTGCGGTTTGAAAAAGAGTCATGTACGATTTCTGAGCAGTGCCTTCTGGTTCAGGTGCGGATTACAGGCTATTGACTCCTATGGGAAGCGTTTCTAAACCACATAACAGGATAATATCCTGAGCTAATCTTGTTCTGAACCTGATGTAAAGCTGACCTGAACTGCTAAACAGCTACTGTATCAATTAGCTGTGAAACCTGAGCGTCAATCTAAACCGCACATGTGTGAATCAGTTCTGAGTCCGTAGGGTTCAATATTGAGTCGGCCCACCCTTTGCAGTTATAACAGCTTCAAATCTTCTGGGAAGGCTGTCCACAAGGTTTAGGAGGGTGTCTATGGGAAGGTTTGAGGGGGCCATCCGCAAACTGTTCCATCAAAGTTGGGAGCATTAAATTGTCTATAATGTCTTGGTATGCTGAGAGTTCCCTTCACTGGAACTAAGGGGCCAAGCCCAACCCCTGAAAAACAACCCCACACCATAATCCCCCCTCCACCAAACATTACACTTGGCACAATGCAGTCAGGCAAATACAATTCTCCTGGCAACCGCCAAACCCATTGGATTGCCAGACAGAGAAACATGATTGGTCACTCCAGAGAACACGTCTCCACTGCTCTAGAGTCCAGTGGGGGTGTGCCTTACACCACGGCATCCGACGCTTTGCATTGCACTTGGTGATGTAAGGCTTGGATGCAGCTGCTCAGCCAGGGAAACCCATTCCATGAGCTCTCTATGCACTGTTGTGCTAATCTGAAGGCCACATGAAGTTTGGAGGTCTTTAGTTTTTGACTCTGCAGACAGTTGGCGACTTCTGCGCACTGTGCACTTCATCATGCACTGACCCCGCTCTGTCATTTTACGTGGTCTACCACTTGGTGGCTGAGTTGCTGTTGTTCCCAGTGGCTTCCACTTTGTTATAATACCACTAACAGTTGACCGTGGAATATTTAGTAGCAAGGAAATGTCACGGATGGACTTGTTGCACAGGTGGCAACCTATCACGGTACCACGCTTGAGTTCACTGAGCACCTGAGAGCGACCCATTCTTTCACAAATGTTTGTAGAAGCAGTCTGCATGCCTAGGGGCTTGATTTTATACAGCTGTGGCCATGGAGTTGATTGGAACACCTGAATCCAATGATTTGGAGGGCTGGCCCAATACTTTTGGCAATATAGTGAATGTTCTAATGCTCTTCTCAAATAAGGTTGATCCTAGGGTCTCTGCATGGTCAGGGATAACAGACAATATGAACCTGTATTTGCACATATCTGTCTTCTGAAACAATTTCTAAGTGGCAAGTTCATCAAATTATGTCCATGGCTTATTCTTTAAACTCATTTGATGACTTTCAAATGGTATCCAGGAAACATCACAGCTATATAGTGTATGTGTACATGGGCCCTTACAAATGGGGCATCATCAAATAGAGAAGATGAATCTCCCTAAGGGGGGCACAGGCAGCAAAGAAACAACTAACAGTACAGATGGCCAAACCTCCTGCTGTGGCTACATTGTTTTCACAGTCCACCCGGGAGGCTGTCCAATTACCTGAAAAGTGGCTGCATCTGACTGGATGCAGCTGCTGTTTGGCTGACAATTTCCTGATCAACTCCTTCAGTTTTATCAATTTAAAGGGTGTTGAGTGGGGGGGGGGGAAGACAGGGCCACTCAGGAAGTACACTTTGGCCAGTTTTTCAGGACAGTATATAGCCAGCTTAAAGGATAAAGTCACCTTGTAGTAACATGTTACACATGTATTTAGGGCGTAACATGTTACTAAGCACCAATCCCCGCATCTCCCAATCCCCCACTTCCCCGTGACAGTGGGCAGAGGTTCCTCTCTCCACACCCACTGCCACATTTAAAAAACAGTGTGGGCTCAGTGGGAGCAAGATCTGGGTATTTCGATTGCGGCGGAGGATTGGCGTAAGGCCTGGGATACGGTGGCGAAATGTTCATTTAATACAGTCACTCTTGAGGCAGCCTAAAAAGTTCTACTTCGATGGTACTGGGTCCCGGCTCGGACTGCCCACTTTAATCCGACTGGCGGAGATAGGTGTTTCCGGAACTGTGGTCTGCGTGGGGACGTCTTGCACAGTTGGTGGTCGTGCCCACGATTGATCGGCTTCTGGTCTAGGGTTTTCGGTTTGCTTCAAACGCTATTTCATATTACGGTCCGTAGGGATACAAGGGTGGCCCTCCTGCATTGCCCAGTTTTGGGTCTGTCTAGGTCTCAACAGAAATTGGCATCCTACCTATTCATTTCGGCTAAACGTACTATAGCTCAAGCTTGGAGAACCCCTTCGGTAGCCTTCCAAGGGGTGAGGACTCGGATGAATGCTATGTTGTTCAATGAGCAGATGTCTAGCATTCTTCATGATTCTCATCCAAGATTCCTTAAGGTTTGGGAACCTTGGATACGCTATTCCTTGCCATCCCTACCTCCTACAAGTTATGGCCTCCTATAGTCCCTGCTGGTGTTAGCCCCAGATCCGTGATCCCTTTAATTTCCCTTCTTTCATGTTTTCTTTCCGATTCCCTTTTGTTTTCTTTTCTTGCTCTTTTCTTCTAATTTCTTTTCTGTTCCCTTTTTTTCTAATATAATGTTGGATTATTGCTGCTCTTTGGCTCGGCTGTTTGCCATCCCTTTTTGATGTCTTTGGACTTTTTTGTTATTTGACTATTACAAGGCAGCAGGATGTTCCTGTCTATATGCTATTATTCTGCTCTGCCCCTGCAAGGGCATATTTTGAGTTTGATATGTTCTTAAAAATCAAACCTTTCCTAATAAAAATATTGAAACAGAAAAAACAGTGTGGTTGTGTGGGGCTGAACCCACAGAAGCACATCATCCATTCACAGGAATCTGTGAATGAATGAACTACAAGTCCTGTTTGTCACTGCGGCAGACACCTTGAAAAAGGAGGGCACTTGTGAACGCTCTTGTAGTTAACTGATACTTCTTACAGCTGTCAAACAGAAAGCCTGTACAGAGGTACAGACAGAAAGCTGTAGGCAGGAGCCTGACATTGCACTTGCAATCTGCTGATTGTGGGTGCAATGGTCTGCAAGCTCCTGAGAGGAAAAAAAATAAATGCATATTTTTTACCTGCAAAATCATGTGCATTTTTAATTCTTTTTAAAGGTGAACTTAACCTTTAATTCTACCACGTTTGGCCTTCAGTGGCATTTGACAATCCTGAAGGACATGTGACGGTCCCTTCTGTCTTACAAGTTGTAGTTCAGTTCTGGTGACAGCAGCTTGCTGACCATATTCTGCCCTCTGCTAGACTATAGCCAGTGTTAGGGCCCTGAGTGTACACACTGCTTGCCTTCTGTCGCCAGGGATATGTCCAAATGCTCCTTGATGTCTGTTTAGTGAAGCAGACAGTAGACATAAGATGACATAACTGCTGGATTGTCCAACAAGTTGATCATATCTGTGGTTACTACAGGCTCCTGCCAACCAACAGCTCACTGATGTGGCAAGTTAGTAAACCTGTCTTGAGCACTATTTCTATCACCTGAGACAAGCCTGTCTGCATAGTTCACCTCCCCCCTTCCCCCTTCCATCAACATAAAAACTTGCTAGGTTGACAGACCTGACCTTGCAAATTTGTGGTTTGCTCTGTAACATTCAGAAGATTTTCTACCCTAAGGATGGTTGGATCATTTCTGCATCTTAAACCACCTTCTGTAGTCTATGAGCATCCTACCTTATTTTATTCCCAGAACATTGAGCTTGAAGGTCATGTAGGGTTGCCACCTCATCCCTTTAAAACCGAACACATTTTAACTACACAGGTTCTAAGGCTATTTTAATGCAGATAAGGCTCTAAGTGAGTTTAAATAACACCTTAATCCGCCGCAGACCCTGTGTAATTAATACGTGTTCGGTTTAAAAGGGATGAGGTGGCAACCCTTAAGTTGTCTACCCACAAATGAATAAGGTGACACCAATGTCTAGGTATTCAAAATATAATATATGAAAGATTCCGATGCTCACTGACCCCATTAGACACAAATATCTGCAAAGTGCCAAATAACATTTTCAGTATATATCTTTACATCTCTGTGACTGTTGAGTAGAACAATGAATACTGCTTGGGATATTCTACTACCAGAGGCCTTGAGAAACATGGAATGTCAGTCTTGCATAAAAGGAGCTCCAAAAAAAAAAAAAAAAAGTTATCACATAAAATGACAATTTTTATAACAATAAAGGATAGACCAAAATGTCAGCATTAAAAAATGTAGAGGTGCCCATAGGTGTGATATTTTTAGAAAACCCTCTTGTGTTTATGGGCACCTGCAGACACTGTGAGATCTCAGGCTGGAAATAGGGATCAGGCAGGGTAGAAAGGCCTGTTCAGTTACGGTACTATTGTTTTCTTCAAGATAAGCCGGCACCAGAGGTGTCTGCATTAGACTCTTCCTTCTCGCTTCATAGAATAAATATAAATGCTGACCCAAGCATTTATGTGTATATTAAGGCTGAACTGAAAAACATCTTCAGTTGGTTGTATCACGCCTGTACATAAGAATGTCCTGTGAAACATATGGTCAATTTTTAGCTGAATTCCAGCTAAAATATAAGAGTTGTGAAGGATAGAAACCTCGACATTTTACTTCTCTCAGTCTCCTTTGGGGAGATTCCCCCTCGCTTCCTGTCTTAGGAATGTCCTGTATGACAGTCTGTGATCTCGTGTCACTAGACAGGAAACCTAGATTCCTGAACATCCAACATAGGTTGTAGTGTAAGACACCAAGGCAGTTTGGGTGGCACACAGCCACCTACATACGATGTTGCTGTCAGTAACACATTCCTATGTATAATAAAGGTTTACAGACTGCTGCTGTGCCTGCCAGTGCCATCCAACCAGGGCGGACTGACCATTTGGAAAACTCGGGCACTGCCTGAGGGCCCGGGGTCAGTAGGGGGCCCCATGAGATGCCCCTGGTACCTTTTTCATAGGCTTTTTTGAGTTTGGGCAAAGACACAGGGGCCCCATGATCCCCTATTGCCCGTGGCCCCATGAGTTGTCAGTCCGCCCCTGCATCCAACACATTCCTCATTGTTGCTGCCACGGCACAGTTTGTACATTTTTGTTTGTGAAATATTGTGCTGCATAATTACAGTTCATTCATTGTAGTTTCATAGATGTTTCAGCCTCTCCAACCTCAGTTTCTACATGCCTTGTGTGCCTAAGGCCCCATTCACACTTGCAAATGAATCTATGTGAGACTGCATGCAGGAACCCTGCTGGGGGTTCCCAGAGATAAGCTGCGGGAGGAAGCCCCATTGAAAGCAATTGGAGGATGACAGCTCCCACAGCTAGTTGTAGAGTGTAAAAGATTAACACTGCACCAGGGCCAATCATTTGCAGGTAATCGTTGCTTGAGCAATTACAAGTCAGCAGCCGGCCATAATTAGCTATGTAAATTGTCAGCCCCCCCCATGGCTTTCAATGGAGCTGTGTTCTACAGCTAAAGGCCAGGAACCCCCACTTCTATGTAATCTCACATAGCCCCATTTGCAAGAGTGAATGGGGTCTAAGGCATATGATCTCAGTAGAGTGCCACTAAAGATGGCCATACACTGTAATGAGTGAAGGGCCACACACTGTTTAGGGTGAATGACAGAAATCCATCAATTCCCCCATAGATGCCAAACATGTGGATGGAGGAATCTATCCAGCTATTGTATTCAGCTGGCACCCTTGGCTTTCAGAATACCCAAACAGCAGCTACATCTGATTGAAAGTTTGTTCTATTTATTCTCGACTCCTTCGATTTTTAGATCAAAGGATGTTGGACCTGAAGGTTTAAAGAGCCAATCGAGGGCCAAATTACATCTGGTTTATCAGAAAATTTGCTCCATGTGTAGCTAGTATATCCTGGGCAATCAATTGGGATAGGAGGGGGAAGGCACAAAACAGCTTAGGGGGGCAGCAAGTATACACTATATTGCCAAAAGTTGCTTTCACTTTGTTATAATACCACTAACAGCTGACCATGGAATATTTAGTAGCAAGGATGGACTTATTGCACAGGTGGCAACCTATCACGGGACCACGCTTGAATTCACTGAGCTCCTGAGAGCGACCCATTCTTTCACAAATGTTTGTAGAAGCAGTCTGCATGCCTAGGTTCTTGATTTTATACAAGCTGAGAGCAACAGAAACTCAGCCGTGAAGTGGTAGGCCACGTAAAATGACAGAGCGGGGTCAGCGCATGCTGACGCACACAGTGCGCAGAAGTCGGCAAAGTCTGCAGAGTCAATAGCTAAAGACCTCCAAACTTCTTGTGGCCTACAGATTAGCACAACAACAGTGTGTAGAGAGCTTCATGGAATGGGTTTCCATGGCCGAGCAGCTGCATCCAAGCCTTACATCACCAAGTGCAATGCAAAGCATCGGATGCAGTGGTGTAAAGCACGCCACCACTGGACTCTGAGCAGTGGAGATGTGTTCTCTGGAGTGATGAATCACGCTTCTCTGTCTGGCAGTCAGATGGACGTGTCTGGGTTTGGCGGTTGCCTGGAGAACGGTACCTTGTCTAACTGCATTGTGCCAAGTGTAAAGTTTGGTGGAGGGAGGATTATGGTGTGGGGTTGTATTTCAGGGGTTTGGCTTGGCCCCTTAGTTCCAGTGAAGGGAACTCTTAAAGAGTCAGCATACCAAGACATTTTGGACAATTTCATGCCCCCAACTTGTGGGAACAGTTTGGGGATGGCCCCTTCCTGTTCCAACATGACTGTGCACCAGTGCACAAAGCAAGGTCTATAAAGATGTGGATGAGTGAGTTTGAGGTGGAGTCCTGACCTCAACCCGATAGAACACCTTTGGAACGAATTAGAGCAGAGACTGGAGTCAGGCCTTCTCGTCCGATGTCAGTGCCTGACCTCACAAATGCGCTTCTGGAAGAATGGTCAAACATTCCCATAGACACACTCCTAAACCTTGTGGACAGCCTTCCCAGAAGAGTTGAAACTGTTATAGCTGCAAAGGGCGGGCCAACTCAATATTGAACCCTACGGACTAAGACTGGGATGCCATTAAAGTTCATGTGCGTGCAAAGGCAGGCCGACCAATACTTTTGGCAATATAGTGTACGTCTTGTCCTGTAGACAGAAACATTTTCCCAACAGGGACACAGCAATTAAAATCTTACACTAACATATCTCTGTTCTATCTAAAACTAAAAATAGGCTGGGGTTGGGCTTTAAAGTAAAACTCTAGGTCAAACATATTACCAGTTTTTAATAGAATAGGTAAGCTTTATGTAGGGACCCTACCTAAAGTAGAAGTGTCATTAGTCCAAATTTAGTAGGCCGCTAGGCTCCGTAGTCAGCCTGAGCTCTGATTCTTATTGGTTCTGTGTTTGTTGAGTTTCCCCTAATTTCAGAATATTCTTTGCTTCTGCCTGTTGCAGGAGGGTGTTTCCCAGTAGATAGAGCAAGGAGAAACAATGTTGTGAATTATGAGTATTTATTTCTCTCCGACCAGTCACTAGAAGGTTTATTGCCTGTGATATAGGCCAGGAAGAAGATAAATATTTGGGGATCACCTTCTAAAAAATTTTTTTGGCATCCTGGGATCAAGGATTGTGCCCTGACTGTTGAAATGCTAGCCCACCAAGCCACCTGGGGTCTTTCTTTACCACCCAGGGGTAACATATGTTTTCCTATTGCTACATAATGTATGTCACCATAGGCAGTTGTATGGCATTTATTGCTGTATATGTGACTCTCACTCTCTGCCCTAATCTCAGTGGTTACCTGGATAGAAATGTGGGGTAGAATTCCAGCCTACCACTAACTAATCTTCAAAATTTCCACTCCCACCTCCTGCTACTTACAGTGGGGCAAAAAAGTATTTAGTCAGCCACCAATTGTGCAAGTTCTCCCACTTAAAAAGTTGAGAGAGGCCTGTAATTGGCATCATAGGTAGACCTCAACTATGAGAGACAAAATGAGAAAAAAAAGCCAGACAATCACATTTGCTGATTTGGAAAGAATGTATTTGCAAATTATGGTGGAAAATAAGTATTTGGTCAATATCAAAAGTTCATCTCAATACTTTGTTATATATCCTTTGTTGGCAATGACAGAGGTCAAACGTTTCCTGTAAGTCTTCACAAGGTTGGCACACACTGTTGCTGGTATGTTGGCCCATTCCTCCATGCAGATCTCCTCTAGAGCAGTGATGTTTTGGGGCTGTCGCTGGGCAACACGGACTTTCAACTCCCTCCAAAGGTTTTCTATGGGGTTGAGATCTGGAGACTGGCTAGGCCACTCCAGGACCTTGAAATGCTTCTTACGAAGCCACTCATTCATTGCCCGGGCGGTATGTTTGGGATCATTGTCATGTCGGAAGACCCAACCACATTTCATCTACAATGCCCTTGCTGATGGAAGGAGGTTTGCACTCAAAATCTCAGGATACATGGCCCCATTCATTCTGTCCTGTACATGGATCAGTCGTCCTGGTCCCTTTGCGGAGAAACAGCCCCAAAGCATGATGCTGCCACCCCCATGCTTCACAGTAGGTATGGTGTTCTTTGGATGCAACTCAGCATTCTCTCTCCTCCAAACACGACGAGTTGTGTTTCTACCAAACAGTTCTATTTTGGTTTCATCTGACGATATGACATTCTCCCAATCCTCTTCTGGATCACCCAAATGCTCTTTAGCAAACTTCAGACGGCCCCGGACATATACTGGCTTAAGCAGGGGGACACATCTGGCACTGCAGGATCTGAGTCCCTGGCGGCGTAGTGTGTTACTGATGGTATCCTTTGTTACGTTGGTCCCAGCTCTCTGCATGTCATTCACTAGGTCCCCCCCATGTGGTCCTGGGATTTTTGCTCACCGTTCTTGTGATCATTTTGACCCCACGGGGTGAGATCTTGCGTGGAGCCCCAGATCGAGGGAGATTATCAGTGGTCTTGTATGTCTTCCATTTTCTAATTATTGCTCCCATAGTTGATTTGTTCACACCAAGCTGCTTGCCTATTGCAGATTCAGTCTTCCCAGCCTGGTGCAGGTCTACAATTTTGTTTCTGGTGTCCTTCGACAGCTGTTTGGTCTTCACCATAGTGGAGTTTGGAGTGTGACTGTTTGAGGTTGTGGACAGGTGTCTTTTATACTGATAACAAGTTCAAACAGGTGCCATTGATACAGGTAATGAGTGCAGGACAGAGGAGCCTCTTAAAAAAGAAGGTACAGGTCTGTGAGAGCATGAAATCTTGCTTGTTTGTAGGTGACCAAATACTTATTTTCCACCATAATTTGCAAATAAATTCTTTCCAAATCAGCCAATGTGATTGTCTGGATTTTTTTTCTCATTTTGTCTCTCATAGTTGAGGTCTACCTATGGTGCCAATTACAGGCCTCTCTCATCTTTTTAAGTGGGAGAACTTGCACAATTGGTGGCTGACTAAATACTTTTTTGCCCCACTGTATATTGCCTATCCTGTGTAAAAAAGATATGAACTGTATTTGTTTTTACCCCACTCTGGTCCGATCACGTGATCCACAGCTTCAGCTTCCCTGTGTTAGTGAGTGGACAGAGCACTGACAATAGCTGGGACATTGGAATCTATGAGTGAAGTCATGGCTCCTAGAATTCACAGCCGTTGTCCTGCACTCCTTCATCTCCCCTGCAGCTGCTGCTCAATAACATGAGGGAACATGTGTCCAGACCGGAGCAAACTAAAAATGGGTATGAATACACATCTTTTTTTAACACAAGTTAACCAGTATAGGTAGCAGGAAGTGGAGCGGGAACATTTTTAGGACTAGTTAGTGTTAATTCAGCCATAGACGGTTCAAATTTTGGTTCAGCAGGGACCGGCCGAGATGCATAACATGTATGGGCAGGCAGATTGTACCCAAGTTGATGGATCGATCAACTTGGGTACAAATAGTATGTCAGATTTTTCATGCAATTTTTGCCAGTGGCCATAGTCACTAACAATGATCACTGTGTTCTCCTAACAGGGACCCCTGTCGGGGAACACACGACACCGTGGGAGTGATTCCCCCATCAGCACTGACTATTGATAGGGGAATTGAGTGATTTTTGCAACACGTGCTTTCAAATAAGTAAATCACACCATCTATGGCTGACTTTACGCTGCCATTCTACTTCAAATTTCAGCAGTTGTCACCAGAAGGGAAAATCTATCAATGGGTACAACTATTTCCAATGACAAGGCTAAAGTTGGAATTTTTTCTGAATCTGGGATGATCTCTGCTCACTGTTGTGTCTGTGGGACTGGAAGTCCTAACTCATGCTCTAATTATACTGTAACTAGAAGAAAGTTTGGTCTGGACATCTTCAGAAAGCCTGTGTGACCCATACCTGACATCCAGGTAGCATGGAACCCCGATCCATCCAAGTCCTGCAAAACAGCTATAACTGGAAACAAAATAGATCCCTACAAGCTGAGATCACAGATAAAAGAAACTTGGAAGCAACAAGTAATTAGAGAATGAACATTTCTATGTAGAACATCATTAAGTGTCACCTCCATGTGACTGATTCATCAAACCATGGAGAGTGTGAGACAAATGGAGAGTAATGAGACCATGTGTGGCCTTATCTGCCATCAGTGTTTGTGGCCAGTTTGTGCCTCCTGGGGGGCAGCTTTCAAAGACCTGTTATCCCAGCAGAGGTGAACAGCATTGTCCCAGTGCTTGCTCCTCAGGGTAGATAAGATCTGGATGCTCATTGAGGAAAGGGATATGGGAGAAGGTGCAGAATCTTTCTTGACCCCTGACTGACCTCGGCTAATACTTTGTACAAACAGGACAAATAGGGGAAACTGCAAAAATAAGCTAAAACAAAAACAATGATATTCCCCAGGAATTACCACTGAGGAAGCAAGTGTGTGAGCCATGGGGCCACAGATAAGAGAAGTGTCATGGTAATTGGAATTCACTGTGCAGTATCCAGCAGATTATATTATTTGTTTAGACTTCATAGATATGTCCCACAGATCTGCAGAACAAGGAACATGTCCTAGGGTTACAGTAAGGCTAGCCACGCACTGCTTGAATTCTGTCCAAATCCTGTGTGAATTGGCCAGCAATTTACTCCTCTGTTTCTTTGATTTTTTTAAGTCAAGGACTTTGGGCAGGAGGGGGCTAACAGGGCCACCTACTAAGTAGATTTCACTCGATTCACAAGGAACCTGTTGAGATTTAAAAAGTTTATGGGCAGCTAAATTATCGAAAAATTTTAACAAAAAAGGCAAAGTTTAAACTGAAGGTAGAGAAGAGAGACAGCAGCGCCACTCTAAGTGTAGACGGTTAAAATCAGGCAGATCGGCCTGATGAAGGAGTGAGCATGCTCCGAATGAGCGCCATCTTGAAAACCCAGTCCATGCGGTGACATCATCCCTGCGAGCCTCCCTGCACCCCTCTGCTACTCCCTGTCAGGGCAGGAGCTGAGGAACAAACAGGCAGGCCTAATAACAATGTAACGCACTGGCTGACGACAACCACCACCCACAGACTGAAGTCCCTCAGGGCGCGGAGTCTAAGTCCCAGGCTGCCCTTCACCAGGGCCCCTGATGCTGGGGATGGACTTGACACAGCCAGGAACCAGGTCGCGGCCCCCGAGACACCCCAGTTGCAGTAATGGCCGCCGCCAATGGCGTGTAGCTGGTGGAAAGGACAATAGAGTAGTCGGGCAACAACAGGGACAAAACGGTACAGGACAGCAGACGAGAATCACAGGTCACGAGCCGGGTTCAGCAACGTAGGGTCAGATCAAAGGAGAACACAAAGAATGGTCGAGTCACAAGCCGAGTCAGATTCCAGGAGAGTCACGAAAGTCAGAACAGAGCTGTAGCGACACAAAGACACAAGTGCAAAGAGCATGTGCGGACCACAGGCTTATATGTAATCAGCCACACCCCTCTGGGGGATGGACCTCAGAGACCTGAAGGCATAAAAGATTCCCACCATGCTCTGCAGAAATTCAAGATGGATGCCAGCACATGGAGTAACATAACCTGTGGGAAAAGGTAGGACCTTGACACTCCCCGAGCCCTGGACACCACCAGAGCGGCGGGAAAACACCCAAAGCGTGGCCAAAAGACCTGATGCTCCCACTGGACCTCCATTATTTGACATGCCTACCTGTTACCTATCTATGTGAGTGCAAGTTTACCATCAAATCTGCCAGATTTTAACCGTCTACACTTCTTTTCTCTACCTGCATTAGGAGTATCTACAAGCTCTTACAGCTGGCTGCCTTCTCAGTCCATACTATTACAAGCCCCCCACTACAGATGGACTTGGACACCACCTCCTCATGGACCTTCTACTAACCCCCATTGCTGAGGGTCCATCCCCAAACGCACACAGGGTAGATGCGTCTTAGCGCTCCCTCCCCCCACTCACCTCACCTTAAACTGAAGTTCACTGACTCACCGTGCAATAATGGTCTAATATTCTACATCACAAAAGAGCTATACCGGTTAAAGCAGATTTTTTGTTTATACAACCGCTTACCGGATGGTCTGCACATTTCTGATACTCACCCACCCAGAACATTCAGCGTTGTCCCACAGAGATCCTCTTGTCTTCTGCCAGCACTCTGTCCTGTGCCACCATGTTACTTGTGACATCACCAAAAGGCCCGCCAGCTCTTTCAGGTTCAGCTCACACATCTCCTGATGATGCGGTGCTAGGCACACACCCCATTATCATTTCTGAATGGAGGGCTATGCCTCCAGGGACATATTATTATTATTATTATACAGTATTTATAAAGCGCCAATAGTTCGCTCAGCGCTGTACATTACAAAGGGGGACAGAACATGTGACAGAACAATACCAATACAATGCAAAACATGAGGGGATCGAGGGCCCTGCTCTTTCAAGCTTACAATCTAGGATATTATTACAGGTACTTCTGTAGCACCATCACTTTACACAGTGTTTTACATATATATTGTACATTCACATCAGTCCCTAACCCTCAAGGAGTGTACAATCTAAGGTCCCTAACTCACATTTATACTCTAGGGCCAGTTTGGACAAGAGCCAATTAACCTACCAGCATGTTTTTGGAGTGTGGGAGGAAAGTGGAGTAAACCCACACAGACACAGGGAGAACATGCAAACTCCAGGCAGGTGGTGCCAGGGGCGGACTGACCATTTGGAAACTAGGGCACTGCCCGACGGCCTGGGTTCAGTAGGGAGCCCCATGAGATGCCCCTGGTACCTTTTTTCATAGGCTTTTTTGAGTTTGGGCAAGGACACAGGGGCCCCATGATCCCTTATTGCCCAGGGGCCCCATGAGTTGTCAGTCCGCCCCTGGGTGGTGCCATGGTTGGGATTTGAACTAACAGCCCTAGTGCTGCCCATCGGAAGTGCTAACCATTTAGCCACTGTGCTGCCCGTATGACATGCATATCCCGAGAGGCACAGCCAGCACTGTGCATGTCAGTTGTTTAAGTTGGTGACGTGCACAGGGAGCGCTACACTTAAAAAAAAAAAAAAAAGTAAATACACAAAAACACACCCAAAAAAACCCAAAACAGCGATATTTATGTAGCGGAGGAGAGAAGGGGTAGATTAGAGGGAAGTCTATTTAGAGGGTGAAGATCCACTTTAAGAAAAACCTACTGAAAATAGACATGGGGTATGGCCAGCTTAAGGTTTTTCTATGCATGAAGGTAAAAAACCTTCTGTGTGCAGCTGCTCCCCCAGCCCCCTCAATGCTTACCTGAGCACCTTTGCGATCCAGCGATGTACACAACAGCCTCGGCTGTCACGGGTCTCTGCCTCCTCATTGGCTGAGACAGCAAGTGGGAACCATTGGCTCTCCCTGCTGTCAATCACAGCCAGTCAGCCAATGAGAGGCCAAACCATTGCTCTGTGTGTGAATGGACAAGCGGAGCAGCGGCTTGGGAAAACACGCCTGCTCGGGTGCCCCCATAGCAATCAGAGGAGCCAGGAGAGCCAGCAGGGAGCCCAAGAAGAGGAGGATCCAGGCTGATCTGTGCAAATCTACTGCACACAGTAAAAAAAAAGAACCTTTAGTATCGCTTTAAGCCTGTATGTCTTGTCAGTTTGCCTCTTTGCCCCCTTATGGAGCTTTTGCAGTCCCACCTTGCTCATCCAGTCTTGGAAGAAAATCAATTGTAAAAACTGTTTTATATGTTCAAAATATGTGCTTGGTCAGCATATAGGTAAACATGCTTGGCAGCAGCTCAACACCCTACTCTGTTCTAGAGTTACTGTACGTAAATATATATGTAATAATCATGACAATAGGGATCATGGTAGCTTAAAGGAAAACTTAGCCTGAGAACAAAAATTGAATACATTGCAACTCGCCAGTCCTTAGATGTGGTTGCTATATTAGTTTTATTATTTAATTTCATCATTTTTCTTCAGTTTAATAAAGAAATGATACATAATTTTGTATATTAGTCTTTCATTTATTAATCATATGTTAGTCTTTCATCATTTTGAAATAGTTTTTAAGGCCTTGTGTACGTAGCTGATGGAGGCAAAAGCATCTCTATGAACCCCCCTTTAAATGCAGAATGCTTTAGTCATTAGCATGTCTGCTTTGCAGCACTGGGGTTCTTTGGTTCCTTGGACACAATCTGCATGGAATTTTCATGTTTTTTTCCTGTGCTTGCTTGGCTTTCCTCTGAGTACTCCGGTTTCTTCTTACACTCCAAAGACATGCTGGTAGGTTGACCGTCCCCCGTATGGTATTCTATTGAGCACAACCAAGGTGGCTGCCTCACCTCCTATCTGCCCCAACAGCACTTTTGAGTCCCCAGAGAGAAAAGCACAACATAAATAAATACCAACTTCTTTTGGTAAAACAAGTCATGCGTTAGGCTATGTTTGTGATGTATTTTGTAAACTTTACCTTTTGTTAATAAAGGTTTTGGGTTTCATAAGGTGACCACTCAGAAAACTGAGCTATGAGAAGCCTGGATTGGGTGTACTGTGCTCTGAAGGCATCATCCCTGAACACATGGGTCGAATTCCGAACGAATTTTCAATCAAAATCAAAAACATCGTTCATTTTGTAATCCGATGGTGCCACCAATGATTTTGAAAATTGGTCGTTTTTCACGAATTTTCCAGCATGCCCGATAAATGGGGAGGAACCATGAAAATCAGCCAGTGCCATTGCCCCACTAACTGCCAATTATTCTTAGGTCCGATTTTCAAACGAAAAATCGTTTGAAAATCGACCCATGTATGGCCGGCCTTAAGCTCAGTTTACACTAGTTCCGCCTTGCGGGTCGCGGCACTGCAGCTCATTCATTTGAATGGCACAGCAGATCATTCATTTGAATGGCACAGCAGATCATTCATTTGAATGTGCTGCCGTGCCTCACAAAACTCAGGGAAAAGGTTCCTGCACTTCCAGAAATCACAGTCCTCACTGGGAACCACACTACAGTGCAGTTCCCAGTGCGGGTGGGATTTCCGGTGCATTTTGTTTGCAGGTTATTGCAGCTGCGGGATGAAGCGTGGGTCCCGCAGTGGCTTCCATCTGCAATAGTGTGAACCGAGCCTAAAGCAGGCCATAAATGGGTCGAATTCCGAACAATTTTTCGATCGTAAATCAAAAACATCATTCGTTCTATAATTCGATGCCACCAACGATTTCGAAAATCGGTAGTTTTTCACAAATTTTCCAGCATGCCCAATAAATGAAATGGGGAGGAACCATGAAAATCAGCCGGTGCCATTGCCCCAATAGCAGAGCGAAAATTGGCCGATTATTCTTAGGTCTGATTTTCGAATGAAAAATCGTTAGAAAATCAACCCATGTATCGCCGGCCTAAGACTGCAATTGAAAAACCTGTACCTAGAAAAATGAGCAAGAGGCTGTCATTACCAGGTATACATAGCAAGAATCAAACATTGGGACCTCTGAGTGACTAGCTACTCCTTCTATAAAATACAATCTCCCATGCATTGGGAACTAGGCTCATAAAAGTCTATTCTCTAAAAAGCAATTTTGCATTTTAGGGTGCAGCTAAATAGCCACTGTCAGGTGTTCAGGAGGCAATCCTGCCACCTTCTGAATGCCTGTTTTTTATTTTTATTTATTATTATGATTTTTTTTTTACACTAATGCACAGCTGTGAGCCAAGTGTTTGGCCTGCGATTGTGGCGGCCCATTTGAATGGAATGGGCAAGTATGGCAATGCCACCTGTCATCTCAACATGCCTTGTTAAATTTGCTGCAGCCTCAACTCAAAACATTGTGGCCATGGCATGTAAAAAGCCCCATCTGGTTGTAATGTAGACCTTAGGTGGGTGGTCAGGGGGCAATAAAACTTCAGCTCAACCACCTATTTCTACTGCCCCTGTGAAAGATGCCTAATTCTGTTGTAGGCCAGCTGTGCAGTCAACAACATGTTGTATGCAACATTTTGAAGCAGACACACACATTGTTTTGTGCCAATCACCAAACTACATATTATCTGCTAGTAATGAGTGAGATCATTCAGCACATTTTTTTATTTGCCTAGGATGGCTCCCGCTGCTGTCAATCACAGCCAGTGAGGAGGAAGTAAGAGGCGGGGCTGAGTCACGCTTTGTGTGTCAATGGACACACAGAGCACGGCTCGGGAGCTAGCTTGCATAAGTGTCCCCATAGCAAGCGGCTTGCTTTGGGGCACTCAGCAGCAGGAAGGAGCTGAAAGTGCAGGTGGGGACTCCAGAAGTGGTGGATCGGGGCTGCACTGTGCAAAACCATTACACAGAGTAGGTAAGTATGACATGTTTGTTATTAAAAAAAGAAGAAAACTGAACCTATACTACCATTTTAAATACAGTATTGGAGCTTTGCCTTCAGGAATCACAATTTTCTAGATTCATGAATTGTACAAATCTTCTCAGATCAGAAACTTCTACAGTACATTCATGTATTTAGGCATATAATACTCTGCCCCAAATTACATCACCGATCTTGTCTCCAAATATCAGCCAAACCGTACTCTCCGCTCCTCGCACGACCTCCTGATCCCTAGCTCCCTTGTCTCTTCCTCCCATGCTCGTCTCCAGGACTTTTCAAGAGCTTCCGCCATCTTCTGGAACTCTCTACCCCAATTTATCAGACTATTGCCTACTCTGCTCACTTTTAGGCAATCTCTGAAGACCTATCTCTTCAGGGAAGCCTATCCTGCCCTCAACTAATAGTAGAATCTTCTACTCCTCCTACCAGTCCATCCCCCACAGTTACTACCTTTTGTACCACTAGCCCCTCCCTCTTATATTGTAAGCTCCAAGGAGCAGGGCGCTCCTAACCCTCTTGTATTGAACTATATTGTTGCTGTATCGTCTCCCGTTATATTGTAAACCACTTAGCAAACTGTTGGTACTATATAAATCCTAAATAATAATAATAATATAAAGAGTCAAAGGATCAGCAATTCTAATTCAGTTCTTGCTGCCTTTACAAGGAGAAGATGTAAAAATGTTAATGTTGGTGGTAAGTGATTTCATTCCCCATTTCATCTATCATATTGGAGTCCTTCTTTAATCAACAAATCCTGACCACAATGAGTAAAAAGTAGAGTAGGTGAAAGTGCCTTCTGCTCAAAGGATTACAACCTAAAAGCAGTGTGCTGATAAATATAAAGAACAACAAACTCCCGCTGGACATTAAAAAGATTTCTGATGTTGTGCCGGGGTCTTGTGCCTTTGTACACCCTGGTGGCTGTTAATATTCCTATAATCTACAGTAGGGGGTACTTTCACAGGCCAGAATCCCGCAGCAGGCATTGTGCTGCCTTCACTTTGATGAAAGGTGGGAGTTTAATTGAAACATTTACATAGAGAGATCCCACATGCGGTGTAGAGACAAGTTTTGTGCAATTAGAATATGAAACATAATATGGGGTGTTTATGCTGCTATAAAGTTTGCTGAAAAATGTGCAACACTAGAGATGGAAAAAATATTGATAAAGTGATATCTTTTAGTGGTCAACTAAAAATATTAAAAAGATGCAAGCTGACGGAGCTCTAAGGCCTCTTTTACACGGGCATACCGTATGTCCATTTTTCATCTGTCTGTTTACGGATGAAAAAGGGACACCCATGTATTTCTATGGACTAGCAGATGTAAACGGATGATGTCTGTATCCGTTAACATCTGTTTTTTAATGGAAGAAAACTCTATTTTTCTTCCGTAAAAAAATGGAACGGAGGAAAAACTGATGTAAATGGACGAAAAACGGATGTAAACGAATGAAATTGGATGAAAGCGGATGAAAAACTGATGTAAACGGATGAAAATGGATGAAAACGGATGAAAAACAGATGGAAACAGATGCAAAACGGATGTAAACGGATGAAAAACAGATGGAAATGGACGAAAAATGGATGTAAACGAATGCAAATGGATGAAAGTAGATGAATAAGTGATGTAAATGGATGTAAATGGATGCAAATGGATGAAAATGGATGAAAAACTGATGTAAACTGCTGAAAAACGGATGTAAACTGATGAAAAAAAATGGATGTAAACTGCTGAAAAATGAATGTAAACTGCTGAAAAATGAATGTAAATGGTCGAAAAATGGATGTAAATAGATGAAATTGGATGAAAAAGTGATGAAAATGGATTAAAAAACGGATGTAAACTGCTAAAAAACAGATGTAAACTGATGAAAAAAACAGATGTAAACTGCTGGAAAACGAATGTAAACTGCTGAAAAATGGATGTAAATGGACGAAAAATGGATGTAAATAGATGAAAATGGATGAAAGCGGATGAAAAAGTGATGAAAATGGATGAAAAAACAGATGTAAACTGCTAAATAACAGATGTAAACTGATGAAAAAAACGGAAGTAAACTGCTAAAAAACATGTAAATGGATGAAAAATGGATGAAAATAAATGAAAGCGGATGAAAAAGTGATGTAAATGGATGAAAATGGATGAAAAACGGATGTAAACTGATGAAAAACCAGATGTAAACTAATGAAAAACAGATGTAAACTGATGAAAAAATGGATGAAAACTGATTTGATTTTTCTTTGCAAAAATGTGACTGAACTGATGAAAAAAACTGAACGCCCGTGTGAAAGGACCCTTAGCCTAGGTTCACATATATTCTGTGCTATACATCGCATGTGATTCGCACAGGAACCACACTGCATTCCTGCGCAAATCACATGCGAATTGTGTGCGGTGCGATTGGAGCCATATATTTTGTATGGCTCAAATCGCACAGCATCCGCACCAAAAAAAGTGAAGGACCCTTTTTTTGGTCCACACTAGAATCGGATCGCATGGGTATTTACACATATGTGATCTGATTCTGCACATTGCGCCGCGTTTTGCGGACCGATTTTGGGGTGTTGTTAACTTAACATACACAGCCGCAGTGGTTCGCATAAACGGGTGCGATTCTGATGCGATGTGGAATTCGCACAGAAAACATTGCAAATTCTGCACCGTATCAGTGTGAACCAGGGCTGAAGCTCCTTCTTTATGTATCACAAACTTTGACAAGATTGCTATGTCTGCATTTATTTCTAGCTAACATGGTACATTATTAGGTGGAAAATGTTATCTGATTTAACATTTTCTGGTAGATAGACAGATAGATAGATAGATGTCACCTTGGAACAGGCAGAAGAATCCTTAAAGTGGATCTGTGTTGTATTTTAGTGGACATAAGCTCCCAGTGGACACTTGTACCTACAGGTAATCTCCTAATAATAAAGCTTCCCTGTAGGTACAAGGACTATCTCCTAAACGTGCACCATTTTGGAGATATTCAGTGTCCCTGCAGCCGATGATGTCACCGGTGCATGCCATCCCTTCAGAGCTCTGTGCCGCGGCTGAAACTCCTGCGCGGGAGTGACATCATCGCGGCTCGGCCAATCAAGTGGCCAGAGCCTGCAGACCTGGAAGGAAGACCGGGTGATGATAGAAGCCCTGTCAGAAGTGATAGCAGGCCGCTGGAGGGCTTTGTTCTAAGGAAAGTCTTTCATAATGCGCTAGTATGCAATGCAATGATTATTTTGCAGGGGAAATTTTTTTTTACATTTTATTTGGAACAGTTTACTATCGCTTTAAAGCTGAACTCCAGGTATGACCTTTATTGCATACTTACACTTACCGGCCACTTTATTAGGTACACCTTGCTAGTACCGGGTTGGACCTCCTTTTGCCTTCAGAACTTCCTTAAAGTGGAGCTCCACACCAAAGGGGAAGTTCCACTTTAACTTGTTGCCGACCGCAGATAGCCGAATGACGGCTGCACTGCGGCCGGCCAGTTCTGGGTGGACGTCATATGACGGCCTCCCAGAACGCGCTCTCCTGCGCTCTCCTACGGACACAGCTGATCACGTGATGTGGTAAAAGGCCAATCACAGCGGCCTTTTACCACCTGATCAGCGGTGTCCAATGACACGCTGATCAGAGGGAAATGCAAGTGCCGGTTCTCGGCTGCACTTTCCTCACGCTGTCAGATCGTGAGGAAAGTACTGCCGAGAACCAGCAGTTGTCAGAGCGGGGATCGGCACCGATCATCAGGGCACTGATGATCAGTGCCCTGATGATCGGTGCCCAGCAGTGCCACCCGCAAGTTCCACCCACCTGTGCCCAGCAGTGCGCCCACTAGCTCCGCCCACCTGTGCCCAGCAGTGCACCCACCTGTGCCACTCTGCAATGTCACACACCTGTGCCCAGAAGTGCCACCTACCTGTGCCCAGCAGTGCCACCCACATGTGCCCACCAGTGCCACCCACCTGTGCCCACCAGTGCCACCCACCTGTGCCCACCCACCAGTGCTGCCCACCAGTGCCACACACCAGTGCAGCCCAGCAGTGCTGCCAGTCAGTGCCACCAGTCAGTGCCCAGCGGTTGTGCCAGTCAGTGCCGCCAGTCAGTGCCCAGCAGTGATGTCAGTCAGTGCCGTCTATCAGTACCCATCATCAGTGTCACCTATCAGTGCCGCCTATCAGTGCTGCATATTAGTGCCGCCTATCCGTGACACCTCATTAGTGCTGTCTATCCGTGCCACCTCATTAGTACTGCCTATCAGTGCCCTTTAGTGCTGCCTATCAGTGCCCATCAGTGCCGCCTATCAGTGCCCATCAGTGCTGCCTCATCAACGCACATCAGTGAAGGAGAAAAATTACCTGTTTGAAAAATTTTATAATAGAAACAAAGAAACTTTTTTTTTTTCACATTTTTGGCAATTTTTTATTTATAGCGCAAAAAGTAAAGTGCCCAGTGGCGATTAAATACCACCAAAAGAAAGCTCAATTTGTGAGAAAAAAATGATCAAAATTTCATATGGGTACAATGTTGCATGACCGCGCAATTGTCAATCAAAGTGCGGCAGCGCTGAAAGCTGAAAATTGGCCTGGTAAATAAGGGGGTTTAAGTGCCTGGTAGGCAAGTGGTTAAGCGCTTGTCCCCCGCTCCCTTTTTGACAGGTACCCACTCCCACTTCTACTGTGATCACCTTGCACTCTCCAGTTTTAGTAAATTAACCCCGTTATATTTTTTGATTGGACGAGGTGGAAATCATATCACCTCCGCGCCTCTCCACCTCGTCCAATTAGAGCGGGGGTCAGCAACCTGTAGATTGTGATATCAACCTCATTGTGTCTTTAACATAGCTGTGATGTTTCCTGGATACCATTTGAAAGTCACCAAATGAGTTTAGAGAATAGGCCATGGACTTAATTTGATGATCTGACCACTTAGAAACTGTTTTAGAAGACAGATATGTGCAAATACAGGTCCATAGTGTCTGTTATCCCTGACCATGCAGAGACCCTAGGATCAACCTTATTTTAGAGGAGCATTAGAACATACACTAAATTGCCAAAAGTATTGGGCCAGCCCTCCAAATTATTATTATTATACAGGATTTATATAGCGGCAACAGTTTACTCAGCGCTTTACAATATAACGGGAGACAATACAGCAACAATACAGTTCAATACAAGAGGGATAGGAGGGTCTGATCCTGGGAGCTTACAATCTAGAAGGGAGGAGAGGAAATAATTGGATTCAGGTTTTCCAATCACCTCCATGGCCACAGGTGTACAAAATCAAGCCCCTAGGCATGCAGAATGCTTCTACAAACATTTGTGAAAGAATGGGTCGCTCTCAGGAGCTCAGTGAATTCAAGTGTGGTATTCTGGTAAGTTACCACCTGTGCAATAAGTCCATCCGTGAAATTTCCTTGCTACTAAATACTCCACGCTCAACTGTTAGTCGTATTGTAACAAAGTGGAAACAACTGGGGACAACAGCAACTCAGCCACAAAGTGGTAGGCCACAGAAAATGACAGAGCGGGGTCAGCGCATGCTGAAGCGCACAGTGTGCAGAAGTCGCCAACTGTCTGCAGAGTCAATAGCTAAAGACCTCCAAACTTCGTGTGGCCTTTAGTTGCCAGAAGAACAGTACTTGCCTGACTGCATTGTGCCAAGTATAAAGTTTGGTGGAGGGGAGATTATGGTGTGGGGTTGTTTTTCAGGGGTTGGGCTTGGCCCCTTAGTTCCAGTGAAGGGAGCTCTTAAGGAGTCAGCATACCAAGACATTTTGGACAATTTCATGCTCCCAACTTTGTGAGAACAGTTTGGGGATGGCCCCTTCCTGTTCCAACATTACTGCCCACCAGTGTACAAAGCAAGGTCCATAAAGACATGGATGAGCGAGTTTGAGATGAAGGAACTTGATTGGCCTGCACCTGACCTCAACTCGATAGAACACCTTTGGGATGAGTTAGAGCGGAGACTGTGAGCCAGGCCTTCTTGTCCGACATCAGTGCCTGAGCTCACAAATGTGCTTCTGGAAGAATGGTCAAACCTTCCCATAGACACCCTCCTAAACCTTGTGCCTTCCCAGAAGAGCTGAAGCTGGTATAGCTGCAAAGGGTGGGCCAACTCAATATTAAACCGTGAGATTTGCAATATAGTGTAGATAATCAATCCTCCCCCCATTCCACCAATCTCCCAAGAATGATTTCTCAAACAGGTGCAGCTGATCATCTGAAATCAACCTAGTCAAGTCCTGGTGGCCTATAAGAACAGCTGTCTGGGCAGGAGATGAAAAAGACCCTGATTGCTATCATTACCCACTGAAATAACAACAACAACAACAACTAATCACACCCATCCCTTCTACAGTGTGTGTTCTCCAAGCAGGGCTCTCCTAAACCAATTGTCTTGAATTGTTTTGTAACTGTACTGTCTCCCTTTTATGTTGTAGGGTGTTGCACAAATTGGTGACACTATATAAATCCTGTATGATAATAATAAGGATGCATAGCAACAAATACGAAACCTGACCAAACTCGACTGCCACGTTGAACCATGCACATTAAGTCTAAAGGTGGCTTAAGACACCCTGCAATTAAATAATCCAAAATGCTTTAAAATGAAAACTTATGAAAAAAGGAGCAATGCAATCCCACAGTTACTTTATAAGACCAACCATTACGTTGTGCATGTTCAACCAGCAGTAAGTTGAAACCATTGAATGGGTTAATTTAGCTTCTGAGTGCAACAAGGGGTCACCTGCAGATTTTAAGTTTACAGCTGCCCAGCCATAAATATATATTTTCTAGCTCAGACTTTTCTTGAAAAAAATTGGGTGTGAGGGAATGGTGGGGAGGAATTCTTAAAATGCTCTCTTCCTTATGACCCCAAATCTCTGGGTTTTTACACCACAAAATAAACACTTTGCTCGGTGGAGTTTTATGGGGTCGAGTTTGGATAATTTATAGCGCTGGATCAGCACGGCAGGGCAGGACCCCTGGACCTTGCTCCTCATTGGCAGAGGAGGCGTGGGGAAGGGGGAGAAAGTAATAGGATTTCGAAATGTGAAACAGGGGAAGGCTTGAAAGGAAAATTAATAGCTGTCATAATGCTTTTTGACTTGTTGAACCTTGCCCAAGGTGGAGGGGGGAGAACGGGTGCTGGATCCCTCTGGTCTTAAGTGTATTACTGTTCACCTAACAAATTGGTATTGGTACCATATTGTTAACCCAGATGCAGTGTTGCCCACTGTAGTATATGTGGGTATTTCCAGGTCCAGACGGAAAGGCACCAACTCTGCATAGCTGCACTATAATTGACAGTTGTAATAAATGGTATACTTTACTCAGGAGACTCAACTTTATTGACTGAGAAGGTCTTATTTTTACCATGGCACCCAACGTCCAGTTAACCATCCTGCTCATCACACCCTTCTGGCCTTATTTTCTGAATGGCTTTGAACCTGAGTCAGCCAAAATGCAAGCCAACGCTCTTTATTTCTGGGACCAGTCCCTGCACATCTTATTGAGGGAGGTTCCACTAAATCTTATGTTGTCTGGGGTTGTTAATCTTCTAACAGGCTTTGTTTATTGAACTAAAGCAATACTAGACAAGGCAATATTGGTATTGGTACCACACTGTTAACCCAGATGCAGTGTTGCCCACTGTAGTATATGGCAAGGTGGGTATTTCCAGGTCCAGACGCAAAGGCATCAACTCTGCAAAGCTGCACTATAATTGACAGTTGTAATAAATGGTATACTTTACTCAGGAGACTCAACTTTATTGACTGAGAAGGTTTTATTTTTACCATGGCACCCAACGTCCAGTTAACCATCCTGCTCCTCATCCTGAGGCAGCCAAAATGCAAGCCAACGCTCTTTTTTTCTGAGACCAGTCCCTGTACATCTTATTGAGGGAGGTTCCACTAAATCTTATGTTGTCTGGGGTTGTTAATCTTTTAACAGGCTTTGTTTATTGAACTAAAGCAATACTAGACAAGGCAATAGAATAAAATTCAGATCCAAAAGTAACCTTGATATAGCAAGGTTCAGCTTTTTTTTTTTTTTTTATAAAATGAACTATCGTTTTAATAATTCCATATTCAAAGTTCTATATATCAACAGACAGTGCTGGGACAAGGCTCTTTGGCACCTAAGGTGAGGAAGCCAAAGTATCCCCCCCAGTTCTTTAAAAGGTAACTCCACGTTTGTGGGGAAAAAAATAGTAAATATGAAACAGTATATAGCATATACAATTGGGACTCAAGTCAGGCAGCACAGTGGCTAAATGGTTAGCACTTCCACCTGGCAGTATTAGGGTCGCTGGTTCGAATCCCAACCACGGCACCACCTGCCTAGAGTTTGCATGTTCTCCCTGTGCCTCTGTGGGTTTCCTCTGGGTACTCCAGTTTCCTCCCACACTCCAAAGACATGCTGGTAGGTAAAATTAGATCCTGTTTAAATTGTCCCTAGTATGTGTATGTATGAATGTAAGTTAGGGACCTTAGATTGTACAACCCTTGAGGGTTAGGGATTGATGTGAATGTACAATATATGTGTAAAGCAATGCATAAACTGATGCTGCTAAATAAGTACCTGAAATAAATAATAATAAGTCATATTGTAATTGAATGTTATTATGAATGACCTTTGCTTTTCAATCTGTAATACTGTCATATTCTGCAAAATGCAATGCAATATGGCTACCTGGAGGCGTTCTGTACAGAATGCCCCCTGAAAATGTAATTTCCTGCTTGTGTGATGAATTACTGATTTTTCCAGAAGTCTGCACTAAGATACAAGTCAGATTTTTGGCATCCCCTGCAACAAAAATTGCTAATTGATAATTATAAAACCACTCCCATACAGATTCAGTTAGCACATGGACACAAACAAACAAACAGCTATTTCTTCAGAACAGCAAAAGGTAGGAATCAGCAACAAAGTTTGTTAAAATCCTTGCAATGTACATAGATCACTCAGAGGGAATTTTTTTTTTCTCAACAAAAGTTGAGTAACTATTTAATTCTGCAAAATCTAACACAAATGTACAATGTGTATATAGAAACAATTTAAAAAAATGAAGTTAATAAAAAACAATTAGAGTTAACGAATATTTTACTTAAATTAGGGTTACCTAAGTATTTACAGTCACTGGCCACTTTATTAGGTTCACCTTGGTAGTACTGGGTTGGACCTCCTTTTGCCTTCAGAACTGCCTCAATTCTTCATGACAGAGATTCAACAAGGTGTCGGAAACATTCCTCAGAGATTTTGGTCCATATTGACATGAGGGCATTCCTTTCTATCATCTCGAACCAGTCTGCCCATGCTAACATTGACGTATAAAGCTGTTCATAATACTGCCCCAAACTACATCACCGATCTGGTATCCAAATACCACACAAAACTCACAAGACCTCCTACTCTCTAGTTCCCTGGTCTTCTCCTCCCATGCCAGTCTCCAGGACTTCTCCAGGGCTTCCCCCATCCTCTGGAACTCCCTACCCCAATCCATCAGACTATCACCTACTCTCCTCACCTTTAGGTGCACCCTGAAAACCCATCTCTTCAGGGAAGCCTACCCCGCCCTCACCTAATTACTGAACTCCTCCACTCCTCCTACCACTCCATCCCCCACAGCTATTTCCTCCTGTACCACTATCCCCTCCTTCCTAGATTGTAAGCTCCAAGGAGCAGGGCCCTTGAACCCCTCGTGTATTGAATCGTATTGTTACTGTACTGTCCCCCACTATAATGTACAGCGCTGAGCAAACTGTTGGCGCTATATAATCCTGTATAATAATAATAGCTATGTGACAGGTGCTGCGCCCTGTTTATCAGGAGCAGACAGAGCTCCTGATACAGGGCAGGCAACTGTCACACTGACAGCAGAATGGAGAGCTCTGATCTGTTTGACAGTTCAGTCCTGCACAATGCAGCAGACCAGCATGCTATGCAGAAGAGGCTTCTGCCCCAGCTGCCCCCCCCCCCCCCCCCAGCATCCGCCAAAGACAAGTCTCTGCTGGCCTTGTCAAGTCAAGGTCCATTTTTTTCTGTGATATACAGTAGATGATATTCTTTCCTGATAGGACACATTCTCCTAGATCAGTGTTTCTTAACCATTTTTTAGTCAAGGCACCCTTTAAAATCACGGCCAGTCCTGAGGCACCCCTTAAAAATATGGACAGTCTAGAGGCTAAATGTGAAAAATTATTCTAATAACTTTATATAACACAGCAACATCCACACACATAGGACACCCAACATTAGAGGTGATTTATTCTTCCAAAGCAAATACACTTTTGCACACTGGTACTGACTAGTATTCCATTGTTTCTCTTCTCCCTCAGTTTTTCTCCATCACTCAGCTAATGAGACCCCAACTCTGAAGGAGAGAGGCAGGGGAGGGTCAAACTAGGATGCTGTGCAGGCAACTGACCTCCTCCTTATCAACGGATGAAGTCATTGGTTGTCAGGACGCCAGCGGCTAGAAGGTCGTAATGGTGTACAATGAAAATCTGTGGCTTCGTGTAACTATAAGGCAGGCTTGTTCCACCTGCTGGCTTGTATACACGTTTTGGGCAATTTTTAGACATTTTTCCAAGGCACCCCTGAAGAAACCTCAAGGCACCCCAGGGTGCCCGGGCACCCGGGTTGAGAAAAGCTGTCCTAGATTGTAAGCTCTAACGAGCAGGGCCCTCTGTTTCCTCTTGTACCAAATTGCATTGTAACTGTAATGTCTACATTCGTTTTGTAAAGCGCTGCGCAAACTGTTGGCGCTATATAAATCCTGTATAATAATAATAATTTCTATGGGCAGCATGAAGTACTATCTCCTAGACTTTTTCCTTCCGTTCATAGTTGGGAAAAAGCTGCATCTAATAAAGAATTACATAAGAAGAATGATTGTTTGCAAGTGCCAGTCACTTCCGCCTGGCAGTACTAGGGTCGTTGGTTCGAATCCCAACCATGGCACCACCTGCCTGGAGTTTGCATGTTCTCTCTGTGCCTGCATGGGTTTCCTCTGGGTACTCCGGTTTCCTCCCACACTCCAAACACATGCTGGTAGGTTAATTGGCTCCTCCCTAAATTGGCCCTAGTATGTGTATGTATGAATGCGAGTTAGGGACCTTAGATTGTACGCTCCTTGAGGGTTAGGGACTGATGTGAATGTAAAATACAGTATATATGTAAAAGCACTGCATAAATTGATGGCACTATATAAGTACCTGAAATAAATAAATAAACATGCATACTTCTAATACAAGTGCATGGTTGTTTATATCAGATGCACATATAAACAACTGAATATTAAAAGGAACTCGTTTTCCAATTTTTCAGTTTTGGATATAGTGGAGAAGGATTAGATAATTTGCCAGGTTATTATTGCTGCCTGTGCCACCAGGACAAACAGCAAGGAGAAATTTAAATTTTTACTATTGTCATCAGAGCAGGAGGCCAGAAAAAAATCACCTCTTCTGGTGAGCTCTCATTCGAAGGGAATAAACTTCCCATTTCCTGTTGTGTTCATGGGAGAGGAAATTCTGAGAAATCTCCCCAGTGGTCACACAGCAATAAAAAAGTGACAGAGGTCCTAATCTTTATATCCAAAATTAGAAAAAAACACGACTGGCATTCCACTCTTACAATGAAGAACCCTGCTCCCTTATTATCTGTGAGTATGCACATCTCCAAAAAGATTGGATTGTGTTTGTAGCTACAACTGTACAGTTGTCATAGCCCTTTCCAAGCACTCTGATCGATTATTTATAAAACTATTCAGCAGAAACTGTCCATATTAAAATATTTTATATGCTAGTATATGGGTACATGTGCAGACCCCCCTCTTTTACGCAGCTTGTGATTGCATGCAAAACATAGCATAAGGTAATTTTACTCCCACATTCCAAAGACATGCTGGTAGGTTAATTGGTTCCTGTCTAAATTGGCCCTAGTATGTATTAATGTCAGTTAGGGACCTAGATTGTATACTCATTGAGGGTTAGGGATTGATATGAATGTACAAATATATATATATATGTAAAGCGCTGCGTAAATTGGCAGAGCTATATAAGTACCTTTAATAAATAAATAAGATACAGTTGGTGGCACCCAATGGAAGGGTAGGGCAGATCATCTGTACTCTTATTTCTATAGAATAAAATTGTATAAAATTGGTCATAAATGTCAGAAATGGGTTAGACATCAAGACATGATCCAACCATTAGGAGAAATCTTTTGCGGTCTGATGCAAACTGAACATTAAGTTGGTCATAGATCTCAGATGAGTATCAAACTTGGAGGAATGATCCAAGCATTGCAAGAGGTTTTTTAGTGCGATGAAAGCAAACTCGTGAGTGTTCAAGTAATACAAGTGATCATGTTTATACCTACATATAATAAAGTCAGTGAGGTGGAGACACCGACACTGGCAATTCTCTGGGGTACAGCAGTGTCAGCAAAGACTTTCAAACCTGTTCAATGGAATGTCCTTATATGCCTGTTGGACAGAGATGTCCACTTGTGCCACTAATTTAAAAACTGTTCCAAATCCTTCCCCAATAAAATATCAGTATACGCTCATCTTATGTCTATCGTCAGCCTAAATGCACTCAGTTGGTTCTATGAAGACCATACTGCCAGACTTTGTTGGACTTATGTGATGGATAAAACCTTTAATGACATAGAAATGCTGACTGTTCATTATTATCACATAAATGAGCAGTTTCCAATATAATCAAAAGACACAGGTCTAAATAAGAAACATCCATAGGTGCAATATACAACTACCGGGCATAACATGAATACAATGTAATAGCGAACTGAAAAGAGAGCAAGGTCGCTGTCAAGACTGGCAGAAATGTGAATGGGAACTCATTGTCCCAATGAATATTAAAAAAAAGAAACCAACATTCCAGTAGTTGTAGTACTTCGCATCACAAGCCCAAAGATGGGGATATCATGATGAAGGCTAATCCCATGTAGACCTTTGACCAACGGGGGAACTGCCTAAGTTTTACGTATGAAGGAGAAACAAAGACATAGAAAAGAGAAGCAAAGAAAAAGGGAGATGAGAGAGGGAAGTGGAGTATAATGTTGGTATACCCAGGGGAGGGTGAAAGAAGCCTCTAGCATCCAGCAGAGCCCACATCAGAGAGAGTCTTGCCTTCCTCAGAATATGTAAACATGTCCCACAAAGTGCAGGTTTTTGAGTACACCTCTCGTTTATGTTGCAAAGAGAGCATCAAATCCTCCATCAGATTCGATTCCTCTACCTTTTTGAGCCAAAGTCCAATGGACGGTGGCTGGATGTTTTTTCAAGGTAAGAGGGATACATTATTTGGGGGCATTAAGGAATTGATGGAGTATTGCTTTTTATAAAATCTAGCAGGAATATTGGAGATGTGGAGGAGAAAGAAGTTTGGGTCCTCTGGCAGTAAATTTTTGGATGATCCTCCGAACCTCTTTACAGTAATCGGTGAGTTTGGGGCAGGACCAAAAGATATGTAGCAATGTTCCCCATTCCTCCTGACACCTTCTGTATCAATCAGAAGTATTTGGGAAATATTTATGCAATAGAGACAGGGTATGATACCACAGAGTAAGGATCTTAAAATTGGACTCTTGTACAGATCGAGGACTTCAAATTGAACCAAATGATATTAGTCCGCTGATCCACTGTAAACTTCCTACCCATATCAGATTCCCATTTCTCAAGAACTAGGAATGGTTTTCCGGAGTTGCAATCAGCAGGAAATACATTTTCCAGAGTGTATGAGGCAATGCCCCCTGGTCAGAGCAATATTCCTCCAATGCGGTCAGTCGGCAACTATAAGTACACAAGCTCAAAAAATCATGCAACTGCACCACTCCCCAAAAATCCAGCCAGAAAGGGCCAGTAATGTCCATCAAAGCCTGCAAGGTAGGCCAAGCATCACCCACCAAGAATTGAAAGGCCTGGTGACGCCAAGTAGCGAGCAAAAAGTCACCTCCTGAAGGACTGGAATGAAATGTTCTAGCTTCCATTTTACTTAAATTGCCTTTTTTCTTCTATTTTTCTAGACACATCCTATATCTAAAAAATACAGGTGCCAGCAGGATGAAATTCATGGCTATAATACTACAGAATTCTGTGTGCTTGTTTTGCACACATTATGATTGTTCCATGACCTGTGTAGAAGGCTCTAGGGAGACCAATGTCCAAGCAAGACTTTTCTAGATTTAAATTTCTTGCTTAGCCTCCGTATTTGTTGCAGACCTCCGTAGTGGTCTCCTCAGTATTAACCACTATATAAGCACAACTGATTAGGGATCCATCATTTTCACAAGTATTCACAAATATTCTTCTGACTCAGATCCCAAATCTGCAGCCTCTTAAAACTGTAACCTTTGTGTGTTATCCTAGCCATGATAACGAAACCAAAGGATGTGACTTTGGCTGCCATGTATACGAATTTTTGCACAGAAGTTTTCTTGTGTAAACCAGACGTCCTGTTGATAAAATTCTTGAAGGATGTTTTAGGAAGTGTTTCAGGAAGTTTCAGAATTGTGCTTAGATGACTGATAAAAAGGTGCAATGGCCTGAACTAGGAAAGATTATATATTTGCAGCAAGGAATGACTGACCCTTCCTATTTTCCAACACAGTGCACATGTTCCAGACGGTCAGTTCCCCTTTCTGTGGAGTGAAGGGAACAATTTGATAAAACATGTTGCAAAAAACAATATTGCAGGTGCTTGTTATTGCCAGGTAGCATAAACTGTTTCTGTTCAGATAAGTTGCTGTGAAAATGGCATCCCTTCCAGTGGGCACTGAGCATGCTGACAGACATTTTATCTAGAACACGATGCCTAGGCATTGCCATTATGTTAACTTGTCCATTAAAAATAAGTGCCATGTACACAAAACAACTTCCTTCCAACAATTTTGAAGATGGAAAATGTCTGCACTTTTATTGATCTGGAGTGTTCATTATTACTCCCTAGAGAATCCCCACACTACCCTATCTTGGCCCATTCATTACACCAGGACATCAGATTAACTTTTGTATTGGAGCTACCAACAGACATCAAACTGCCATTGGACATGCAGGCTCAATCCAGTCTCCATCTTTGTCAAGTCATCCCACCAGTAGCCAAACTTTCTCTGCCATGAACAGCTTTGCGGGGAAATGAAGACTTTCTGATTTCATCTATGGGCACCATCAGAGTATTACTCTACCTATTTCTTGTCACAACAGTATGCAACATTACTGGCAAAGCTAAAAGTGAGCACAAAGCAACATTTCTTATTCCAACTGATGTAGAATGGTAGATTGTTCTTTGGCCTAGTCTGTGTCCCAAACACACAATACCCTACAATACCCAACAAAGGAGTGATAATTGTTTTCTAATTTTTTTGAGAGGATAGTGGATTTCTATGTCATGAGATCCACACATTCCCTCAAATCATTTGCTGATAAATGCTAGAAAGGATCAGTCAAACTTCAGGCAGGGGAGGTTTGGAAGGAACTCAGGCGCTTCTTATCTGATGGCCCCTGTCTCACCTCTGCATTAAGCTACTGGTGTCAGAGGAGGAGCAGTTCACCTTTTAAATACCCAGATTAATGGTCATTTATCCTGAATTCACAGTAGAAAGTTTGCAAAAGGGGTTTTAAGAGTTAGTTGTTTTAATTGCCTCTGGGGGAGGTGTGGGGGGTTAATTTTGAGAGTCACAGTGTTTGATCCTGACACAGTCAGTTCATTACCAGTCCATTACACTAAAGCCCATCAACACAAATCAGTACTTAAGTTCCATGTTTTTATGGCTGTGGGCAAAATAAATGGGATTGTTTATGTAATCATAGTCTGTGCTGCCCATAGACCTGAGAGGGTGATTGTTCATGCAGACAAAAATTTGACCACCCTTAGTCCGAGTTGTCCATGGAGCACTGCAGAGGACTTGGACAGTCGGTTCTGCCAACCTTATGATTTTGTATCTTAACAGTCACTATGTGACTACAGAGAGGAGGGACAGGTTGCTCACAGCGAAAGTAAGAATTATTTATAGGTGGGGAAATAATAGAAATTGCAACAGGTTTGATAACCTGAACAAAAACCATTCCACCCACTAGGCCAAAAAAGTGATACTATGAAGATCAAAGTACCAAAAAAAAAAAAAAAGAAAGAAAAAAAGACTTGATCCTTGCTCATAAGTTGTGGTGGAGATGTTAGATCAGAGTCAGGATTTTACCCAGCCTTACCCATAGACATGAGATGACAGTCGCTTGCTTCAACCTTTTCTGGATGGGTATAGTTATCTATTGTTGGAGGGGAACTAAAAATTGGACACATTATCACGCCTAAAGTACAAAAATGGCCAGCATCCCAATAAAGACCTCTAATTTTTACTGAGTTGCAAAAACATCATAGTTAGCACATAGAAAACATCAAACCTACCAATGTTGCGGAAACACTGTGGCGTCCTTTCTGAAAATGGATTGTGACACCTTGAGAAAGGAGGCCAAGGTGTCGCTGAAATGTCTCAGTGGAAATGTGAGGTCTATATAGGGGTGCTAGCCATTTTGTACTTTAGGTCTGATAATGTGTCCAATTTTTAGTTCTCCCCCACCAACAGCTACCTTTCTCCATCCGGAAAAGGCTGAAACAATCGACATCTCAAGTTTATGGGTAATGCTTGCAATAACCGGTCAAATTCTGACACTGATCCAACACCTTCACCACAACTCATGGGCAAGGTTCAAGCCTTTTATGGCTACACTTTGAAGACAAAGCTTTTCCTTCCTGTAGCACAAGCAATTGTTTCTTCCTACATAGAATTTCTATGAAAATGTGTCTGATCTTCCCAAATAATCCTCCCTTCTTCATAGTGAGTGACTGCACATGTGCAGCTTCAATCCATCAGGTGAAACACACAAGTATAGCATTGCAATGAAGCATGAGCAGATGTCTCCCATGCTGGCTTTCTCATGGAACTCATGGAAACATTAACGGCATGTTTACAAGACAACTTTTGATAAGCACAACAAAGTGTGGGAACTCTAGTGTGCTAGAGAAAATCTGCCTTAGTTGGGATATCCTTCATTTCTTTGGTTAGAGTTAACTTTTGCGCATTTGGCATTTACTGAGGTAGAGAGACTGGCATTGTTACTCATTCGACTTTGTACTTTCCATTTTTTTCTCTTTTTTCTTTCTCCTTTCACTCTGATAGATGGTGTACAATTCTGTTTTGAGTGTTCCATAGTTAGGATAATCTAAGGAGTAGAACAGCTTTAGTTTACATTGATTCTCAGAAGCCTTCCATGTTTTATGTGGGACTTTGCTCATCTCTTCTGAACATGTGCTATAGTGACCTCCATTGGTGTTTGCTAAAAAAAAGCTGTACCTGTCATTATGTGTTTAACGCAGTTTGAGAATGTTTTCCAACATTGCTTGTTCATCACTGGATCTCACATACTTGTTCAAGGCTGCCATTCCTTTTATAAACAAAAATGGAAGAACAAGATGGACGTTTAAGGTGCCAATTATAACAAAATATTTAAAACCTACCTTTTTAGTGACACATATAAAGAAAACAGTTAAAACACATTGTTAAAAGTCAACAATGTACACTCAACATATTAAGCCTCCCTTGAATTCAAGCTCATAGGCACACAGACACCAAAAAAATCATAATTTAATAAAGATTCTGAACCCAGTGATTTCCACATGTACTTGGGGTGTCTTCCCTATGGGTACCTCGACACGTTTCACAGGAGCACCCCGCTTCTTCAGGAGATGAGGGGAGCTAAACAACAATCCGGTGGAAGTCTGACAACTTGAAGAAGGAGCAGGCACAGGCGTAGGCAGAAGATATCTCTCCCTGGGGACAGATGTGAAAGCCAAATAAGGTGGCACATCTAAATACTGGCTACTAAAAAAATTGAGACAACAGTGCAACGGTAAACGATAAAGTGAGCACAGGGGTGCTGAGGTACAAGAACCTCCAAAGTTTCCACAGTCTTCTATAGTAACCAGGTTGAATTTATCACTCCAGAATAAAGTATGTCTGATAGAAGGAGGAATGTTTTCTGATAGAAGGAGGAATTAGAATGTTTTCCAACATTGCTTGTCCATCAGAGAAACAAAGGGGGGGGGGGGGTCCAGCACTTGGCAATGATTAAGACATCTTGCACCAACACATGCCTTTTATGTCAGCTCCCATGTTCTTCTTCCATATTTGTCTTTGATTCTAGCTTGTTGGCGCTTTTTAGCAACCCTCCAATATACCTGTTTGAATTCCTTTTGTAAAATGTCCATATACATTTCTTTTTTTTTTTAATTGTCACAATGACTATTCTGTTTGTAATGAAAAATTGTTTAATTAAACTGTCAAGATTTTAAAGAGATTTCTTAACTAGGCCCTTTCAGTCAGCAAGTCACACAGCTCTAACAGCCATATGGATATGGAATAATTCTTTTTATAAGTGACCAGTGTTTGGCCACTCTTCCTTATGCTCAGCCTGTCAGGGACGACTAAAAAAGCCTGTAATACATACACTCTATGCGTATATTTATAAAGCAGTGAATTTAAATTTCATTAAACATTCCCTGGTGGAGAATTAATCATGTCATTTAAAATAGAATTCTGCCTTAACTTACTTAATTTCCAAGCTTAACCCAAACTATGTGTCTGCTGTGTGCGCTGTATGGGCTCTTTCACACTGGGCAGTAAAAACAGTCGGCTGAGCCCCCTTCCTCAGCCACCCACCATAATTTCAACATTACAGCCTGACAGGCTTGTACACATGCTTTGCTTCATGGCCACTGCAGAGTTTGACAGGCAAACACTTGGCTTGCAATTGAGGCGTGTGGCGGCAATCGGCAATTATTAAAAAAAGTAAAATAAATAAATCAAAACAGCCATCAAGAAGCGGCTGCTGCTATTGCCGCCTGTCTGAAAGAGCATTAAGAGCATTTGCTACATAGAGTATAGTATGCGGTGCTGTGTTCCGGCAGCGGTTCAAGTGAGATACCATCTGCTGCTGGAACTAAAGTTGACATGAATTCATCTCCACCATTCAGGAGAAGCATTGTATTTTTCTGCAAGGATTTGTCTGATTGGCAGAGGCTGACCCTGGTCAATCAGAGGAAGCCTTGTATTCACTGATAAAAATGCAAGGCTTCTCCTAACTGGTGGAGACACATTAAGGTTGACTCTATTTTGTTTCAGCAGCAGACTGGAAGTTACCCGTTCTGCTGCAGGAATACAGCGTGGCATATTGGAAATAGCAAATGCTACAACAGTAGTAGTAGTAGTAGTAGTAGTATTTCATATTTGTCCAACTATCTCCTACTTTGTCTACTTTTAGGCAATCCCTGAAAACTGTTCTCTTCAGAGAAGTCTAGCCTGCCTCCACCTAACAACTGTATATGTAAAGCACTGAGCAAACTGTTGGCACTATATAAATCCTGTATCATCCCCCACAATCAGGGCTGTGGATAAGGGGGTACCACCAGTTCTCCTGTACAGGGCCCAGGCTGGTAACCGGATGTGGGCAGGGAGGGTGATTACGGTGGAGGTGCAATTACTGGAACCGATCCCCTTTATAGCTCTCTCTGCAGCAGCTGAAAGCTGGCTTCTTCTCCTCTCCCTCCCACTGGCTTTCAGCTGCTGCAGAGAGAGCCATACAGGGGATCGGTTCCAGTAATTGCCCCCCTGTCGCACTGTATCACCCTCCCGGTGCAACATATGTTTCCCCATGCTGCTCAGGCCCCCTGTGTGCCCCCACCCCCCACAGTGCTGCCAGCTATCCTTCCCTCTTTCTACCAGCAGCTGCAAGCACAAAATAGGATCCTTCAGGTTGGAGAGTGGTTGAATGGTCCGGTAAAAATGTCACACTTTACCAGCCCCCTTCTTTCCTGGATGAACACAATGAGTGCTTGGTACCGATCACTCACTGTGTTCATTCATATCCAAAGCAATTTCAAAATGGGGCTTGATGTGAGCGGGGGCTTAAAGTCTAATGTCAATGTTAAACTGGCATGGAGCAACAGGAAGAAGAGTCAGCCACACACCAGAGGATAGATGAATATAGTGTATATTTATTATTATAATTATTATTATTATACAGGATTTATATAGCGCCAACAGTTTGCTCAGCGCTTTACAATATAAAGGGAGACAATACAGCAACAATACATTTCAATACAAGAGGGATAGGAGGGCCCTGCTCCTTGGAGCTTACAATCTAAGTATTTATTGATCCATAGGACACACAAAACACCAGGACATGAATACAGGACCTGTTAACACATTTCACACGATCTCGTGCACAACCCCTTCCCACCCGCGCCTCCTGGCCCTTTAAGAGTTTCAGACGCCGGGAGGCGGGGCGGGTGGGGAGTGGTTTTCGGAATCATGTGACCGCCGTGATGCATCATCACGGCGGTCACATGATCGGGAAAGGTCCCGATCGAAAGAGCGGACCGGGACCTTTCCGTGAGTACCACACATTTGTGCTGGGAGCGCGCAGTACATATGTTTTTTGCTACATAAACGCACATGTGCGGCCGCTCGGCGTCTAGGCCCAGATGCCGAGAGACCACACATTTGTGTGCGGCCGGCGCAAAGGGGTTAATCATAGCAAAAAAAACAACAAAAGTGCTGTCTTATGCAGGCCATACATGGTTCGAATTCCAAACGATTTTTCATCCAAAAATCGAAAACATTGTTCACTCGGTAATCCGATGGTGCCATCAATGATTTCGAAAATTGGCTGACCAAGTCATAACGTTCACCCCATATAACAGGCGAAACTTCTGTTCCTTCCAGGTCAAGGCTCATATGCATATTCTTTTCGGAAAAACCGTCGTACGATTTGACCATCATTGAGTCGAAAACCGGTTCTTTTTCACGAATTTTCCAACATGCCCGATCACCGAAAAGGGGAGGAAATAACAAAAATCGGCCGGTGCCATTGATCAACTAACAGAGCGAAAATCGGCCTATTATTCTTAGGTCCGATTTCCGGACAAAAAATTGGTAGAATTTTGACCCATGTATGGCCGGCCTAATATAGGTGTTAGTTAATAAAGAACACCTGTCCTAATCAGCACTCCTGAATCCTGAGGATATGCCTACTAGTACATTGTAACAAAACATATAAAACCATTGTATCAAAAACAGTGATCTCAGAGAACAACAAGAAAGAAAAGATAAAAGAAAAACGAAGTGGAAAAAAAGAGAAACAAAGAAAGAGAAAAAGATTAATGAATAAAAATAATTATGAAAAAATTATAACTGAAAAATGTCAATGTCAAACTGGCATGGAGAAAGTCTTTATTACAACTTACAAAGCCATCCACAACTCTGCCCTCAACTACATCACCAACCTGGTCTCAAAATATCATCCAAACCACTCTCTTCGATCCTCCCAAGACCTTCTGCTCTCTAGTTCCCGTGTCACCTCCTCCCATGCTCACCTCCAGGACTTCTCCCAAGCTTCTCCCATCCTATGGAACTCCCTACCCCAATCTGTCCGACTGTCTCCTAATCTAACCACCTTTAGATGATCCCTGAAAACCTTTCTCTTTAAAGAAGCCTATCCTGCTTCTACCTAGTAAACTGCCATTTGTTTCCTCCATCAGTTCATCCCCCCCACAGCTATTACCTTTTGTATCACTCAACCATTCCTCCTAGATTGTAAGCTCTGATGAGCCTCTGTTTCCTCTTGTACCAAATTGTATTGTAACTGTAATGTCTACCTTCATTTTGTAAAGCGCTGCACAAACTGTTGGCGCTATATAAATCCTGTATAATAATAAATATAATAATAATAATAATTACCCCAGAACTCATACATGATATTCCATGAATACGGATGCCAAATAGTGTGTTTTATTTTATTTGAGTGGATTTGTTCTTTTTATTCTCTGTGAGTCTTTCACTCCCTTGTACCACATCTGCCAGGACACCGCTGCCATGCTTGCTGAACACTTTCTCATCGTAGGACTTGTCTTAGCCATCAAACACGCTACGGCCCATTACAGGCCAATAGATCAGCAGTAACAGTTGTCGTTTGTAGTGGGAGGGGGCAGCCCTTTGTGCCAGACAGGCGGAATTTGGCAGCCATCGCTCTATCCAGCCATTGCGGCCTCATTCTCTTGCTCAGTAATTGGATTCTTAGCCCTCGAAAGGCCCATTTTCACCTGTATCATTGATTAGCAAGTGCATAAGGGAACGCATTAGAGGACCGAGTATCTAGCGGAGCAGGGTTTAATGGCTGACACTGCTGACCCAGCTGGCAGGGAAAGGATTCCTCCGGATTTCTCTCTATCTCTTGCGGAGAGGCATTGAAAAGCTTTGCACATCCTGCTGGCTCTCTTGGCGGCTTCAAGCAATCTTAATGCTGTTGGTTAACATCTTTCTCCTCCGCTGGAATGCAGCTCCATAGATCCACTACGCTCTGTTCATTATTTGTGGCTTAATATGCTACTTTCATGAACTTCATCATTGGAGTTCTGATTAGGAAAGCCAAATATTGTTCAACGATTTCCATTGCTGATAAGCTGCTCCTGCTTTATGTAAAGCTCATCTAATGTATACTATCCAATGGATGTACATGTTGAATAAAAACAGTTTCAAAAGTCTGATGGATTGTTTTGTTTGGATTCTTTTATTCTAGAGAAGGGTTTATGTGTGTGACCACTTGCCCTCCAAAGGATTTACCCCCCCCCCCCTTCCTGACCAGGCCGTTTTTTGCGTTACGACGCTGCGTTACTTTAACTGACAATTGCGCGGTCATGCAACGCTGCGCCCAAATGAAATTTATGACCTTTTTTCCCACGGAAATAGCTTTCTTTTGGTGGCATTTGATCGCCTGTGCATTCTATATTTTTTGCGCTATAAGAAAAAAAATGATCGACAATTTTGAGAAAAAAAAACTATATTTTTGACTTTTTGCTATTAAACATGTCCAGTAAAAAAAAATCTAATTTCGTCATAAATTTAGGGCAAAATGAATTCTGATACATGTATGCTAAAAAAAAATCCCAATACGTTTAAATTAAACGGTTTATGTGAAAGTTATAGTGTCTACAAATGGCGGTATATATACTAGGAATTTGTTTTTCCTTACTAGTAATGGCAGCGATCAGTGACTTATAGTGGGACTGCGGCAGGAATTCTAACACTGGGGCGGAACTGACTTGGTGTCACTGGCATCCCCAGTGACACCAATACAGTGATCAGTGGTAATAAAAAGCACTGACACTGTACTAATGGCACTAGGCAAGAAGGGGTTAACATCTGGGGCAATCAAAGGGTTAACTGTGTGCTGTGCTGTGTTTCACATTATGTGATGTGTGTGTGTTTTACTATGTAAGCACGCTGCTTTGTTAAGGGTTAACTGTGTGCTGTGTGTGTTTTATTATGGAGGCTGTGTCTGTGCTTTTCACTGTAAATAAATTTCCCCTCCTAGCACAATTCCACCCCCCAAATCCCCCTTCCTAACAGAAATCGACCTTTCTAGTACAAATTTCCCCCTCCAAATCACCCCTTCTAGCACAACCCCCCAAATCCTCACTGCACCCAGGGCAGCTGCCCCCTACTGCCCACCCCTTGTCCTGGCCATACAAAGCAGTGTGAAGGAGCTGACAGGGGGCAGAACTGTATTGTTTACATACAGTTCTCTCCACCGTCGGTAATACTTGGTGATCACCGGGTGCTGGCAAGTAATCACTGGCCGGGACCTGGTGATTGACAGCCGAGGCTGCGAAATGCAAAATATATTGATTTTGCGCACCCCTGCCACTCTGTAGCAGTATTTCTGCTATAGGGCAGCGGGAAAACAGGTAATCATTAATGCTCCACTCCAAGCAGTTGAATGCACAAATTAAATTTACCTGCCAAATGATTTATATTTCTTCCCATCAAGTCCTGCATAGCAGGTTGGGGAACCTGATCTTTCTTTGCTTCATTTTCACTTTTAGTTACAGGTCTCCTATACTGTGACTGGACAGTGAAAGAAGAAGCAGCACACTGATTAGCTCATCTCTGTGTTCCTCTAATTCCTCATCCTATCAGCAAGCTCCTTGCACTGCAGTACACCCAATAGGTTCCTTATGCTGCTTCTCCCTTCCCTCTCTAAGCTCTGCTGTGCAGGGACTGCAAGAGGCTAATACCAGGTCATAATCAGGTACTTAAACTGCTTGCATATAAAGAAAGTAATGATGTATTAATGAACACAGCTGAATTGATTTGTGTCTTTTATATCTGCCTCATGTCCAATCACTATCAAAGTCATGCAGGCTCCACCTCCGCAACATCTCCAAGATACGTACGTTCCTAACCCCAGACACTACTAAACAACTCGTACACTCCCTCATCATCTCACGCCTGGACTACTGCAACTCCCTTCTCACTGGCCTACCCAAACAAACGCTATCCCCACTCCAGTCTATCCTGAACTCAGCGGCTAGACTCATCCACCTCACCAACCGCTCCACATCTGCCACCCCCCTCTGCCAATCCCTTCACTGGCTCCCGATTGCCCAACGCATTAAATTCAAATGACTAACTCTGACATACAAAGCTATTCACAACGCTGCCCCAAACTACCTCACTGACCTGATACCCAAATACCACCCTACCCGTGCCCTTCGCTCCTCACAAGACCTCCTACTCTCTAGCTCCCTGGTCTCCTCCTCCTACGCTCAACTGCAGGACTTCTCCAGGACTTCCCCCATCCTCTGGAACTCCCTACCCCAATCCATCAGACTGTCACCTACCCTCTTCACCTTCAGGCGCACCCTGAAAACCCATCTCTTCAGGGAAGCCTACCCCACTCTCACCTAACAACCGATCTCCTCCACTTCTCCAACCACTCCATCCCCCACAGCCACTTCCTCCTGTACCACTATCCCCTCCCTCCTAGATTGTAAGCTCAAAAGAGCAGGGCCCTCGAACCCCTCGTGTATTATATTGTACTGTCTTGTCTCATGTTCTGTCCCCCTTGCTAATTTACAGCGCTGAGCAAACCCTTTGGCGCTATATAAACACTGTATAATAATAATCTGCCTGGAGTTCAGATGTAAATTAGGGAGTATCAACTGCAGTCACTATTCAGCTGAGAGCCATTCAGGTTCCCTTTAAAATATATTTTCGTTTTTTTCTAACTGGTTATGTGGCTCTTAAGCTGGCCATACATGGATCGAAATTTGTCCGGTTCAGCTGAAAATAGCCAAATTTTGATCCATGTATGACCATTCCTGTTCACAAGAGGTTGATCTATCGATTAACGTCTCAAGAACTGGCTTGCTGGAAAATTTTGCTTCATCAGCAAAAGCAACCAATCAGCTGCAGCTCTGATCAGTGTATTGTGAAGGCAGGGAGTCCTGCTGTCAAAATACAATGACACAGCAGGGAGGATTCCCACATCCACATTAAATGTGTGGATTGGGGAAACGGTTTTACGTTTTAAAAAAAAAAAAACGAAGCATTTATGGCCAACTTTACTTGTTGTTGGAGGCAGGGCCAGGACAAGGGGTGGGCAGTAGGGGCTGCTGCCCTTGGTGTGGTGAGGATTTGGGGAGTTGTGCTAGAAGGGGCGGTTTGGAGGGGGAAATTTGTACTAGGAGGGTTGATTTCTGGGGGGGAATTTGTGCTAGGAGGGGAAGTCTGTCAGGGAATAATTCTAGGAGAGGGGATTTGGGGGACATTTGTGCTGAGAGAGGGGAATTTGGAGGTTATATGCTCATTTGAGTGGTACAGGATTTGTGCTAGGATGCGGGATTTGAGGAGGGAGAGGATTTGAGCTGGGAGGATGGATTTGTACTAGAAGAGGGGGATTTTTATTTGGAGAGAATTGTGGCTTGCAATGGGAATTTATACTTTGGGGGTAAATGTGAAGATTAGTGTTGGATTTTTTTTTTTTGGGGGGGGGGGATTTGCCCATTTGGCATCTTTGCCCTGGGTGCTAGATGACATTGTCCAGGCACTGGTTGGAGGTTTAAGGAGATTAAAGACATGCAAGCTGGCGTAATTACATCCGTCCATGTAAAATGGTGAGGCGTTATAATGCTTTATGTACCCTGTGATTTTTGTGAGTATAATATACTGTATATATAATACATGGCAATGCTTTAGCAATACTACTCTATAGTCTCCTATTGTTCTCTTGCTACTATCCTACTATCCCTGAGGAAAAGCTGGGCATTTTTGTGAATTTTGGATTGACTGGACATGTTTGGAAAGTGGCAGTGGACCCTGGGAGTGATCTTACATAAGTGTACAAGCGCTTTTGATCTCTTCTGATTAGAGATCCTGGTGATCTGGTAAGGAGGTGGCACTTTTGGTTATTTGGTAACCTGAGAGCACTGCATGCGGAGGTCATAGCACACAGCATTCATATTTTCAGTGGATCTTCCTTTTTGGACCGTAATTGGGTACTGGGTGTGGACTGGTAATGTTTATTTGGTTTTTTTTTCCTTTCACTTTTATTTTTATTGTAATATTGTTTATGCATTCTTGGTCACACTGTGTAGCTTATTAGTTTCAAGGTGGAAGTTAACATTGGTTTCTTGTTAAAAAATATGTTTTCACATACATAATATAGAGAGGTAATGAGATCATAATTTGTAATAGTTGGTATAGTAATATAGGTATTAGTGCCCTTTTTTGGCTTAAATATTATTTGTAACTCCTTGTTTCAAGAAATTTGAGTACAGCATTTTCCTTTTGCACCTAAAACATAAAGTATTGGAGTTAAGAAGTTACTCCTTGCTCAAGGAGCCTCTAGCAACATCTGGAGGAACCCTAAAGCCTCGTACACACGATGGGAATACTGGACGAATGATCGTCCCTTTTTTTTTGCATGCTAGTTTTGAAAAGGAATAGGTTACTAAAATTCCGAAAATTCTCGGAAGACAGAATACAATTTCGGAAGTGATGTATTGTATTGTAATGTATTGTTTCGTTTCCGAGCATGCGTGGTCTTGGTCACTCTGTCTTTTAGGGACGAATACTGTACTGGTTAAACGAAAATAATTTGTTCTGTTATTGCAGGAGAATAACTTTCATGCTTGTCCTATCTGATAAATTAGCATGAACTATCGTGATCGGCTCTCAAAAGCTGTGTACTAACAATCAGATTATCGGACGATTGCTTCGAAAGCAGTATTTTTCATCTGATTTTCTCATTGTGTGTACTAGGCGTAAGGTTCCATGGAACCCTGATTGAGAAAGGCTGATCTACAAACTATAGCCACCAACTACAGTCAGTATCCAGTAAACTGTTTTCATATAAAGACCAATCTTACTGTAGCAGGACAAGGGTCCCCTAGAGGTCACACAATTGCCCCTTAGGCCGTATTTAGCATAGGAGAGAGATGTGGGTGTCATTGCCCTACAGGGCAGGATTAACAAGGTCTAAAATCGTTATAATCCCAGTGTTACATCAATACAGACTATTTACCAAACCATGGAAAGGCTAAATGAAAAGCCCTGAAACGTATGTTGTGAATAGACTCTGATCATAGTATACTTGCACTGCTCCTGTCATTATCTTGTGTACCTGGAGAGGGTGAAGAGGTGTTCCAGAATGGGAGGTAGAGGATCCATACATTTATTGGCTAATTTGTGAGCTTTACATTGGTCTTATAGGGGGGAAACACATCATTCAACAATCAGACCCCAAACAATTTTCTGTGTACATTAACTGCAAATCTACTATTCATTGTGTGTTGGGTAGATCTCCCCATTATGAGGGCCCTGCGTATTACCATACAGTACCTCCTTGTTTTTTTTTTCAAGCAGAACCAATCACAGGTTTGGCTCTCGGTATGGAAAACATTATAATTAGCAGTCCCATGTGCCCTGACCTTTAAACTTAATATAACCCTTGGACTGACACCAATACTTAAAGTGTTACTAAACCCCGGACCCTGCATTCACTATATCTGGTCTCCCACAGTACACACAACATGGAAATGCAATTATTTTAGTAAATATAAACTATTGCTAAACACCTTTTCTCATCAGCAGTTAGAGCAGTCTTGTGACCTCTATCAGTGTCCAGCACAGCACATGTTAAAGCTTGTAGGAGGAGCTTTATTTATGCTCTAGGAAGATGCAGAACCCTTGACCTCTGTCTGTACAGTGCTGATTGGCCCTGTGTTGACCACATGCACTCTCCCAAAAAAAATACACACTAAACTGAACATGTGCAGAGTGTTTCCTAGGGCTCTGTATTATCATCAGATGGATTGGGGACAGTAGAAGGGGGGAAGACAGGATCAAACAGCATTTTTACACAATGTGGAGGATTAACCCCTTAGGTTCCACAGTGAGTATAGCAAGCATGCTTTACTGTATATACAGACTGATTTTACTGTTGTGGGTTTAATAACACTTTAAGCCAAGCCTCCGCATGATATGTCATATCAAGAAATAAGAGGGGGACACTGAAAGAAAGGGAGGATCAGGGAAGTCAGTTTGAGTATTCTGACAGCCCCATGTACTTGCTGTCAGAATGCAGTAGCCAACGGGAGATTTCACCAACCATATTGCTTAGCATGAATGGTGGAATCAAATGATTTCTCTTGTTTTGCCCGTGGGCTGAATAAGAGAAATCCTATACTGTATGGCCAGCTCTTAACAGTCCAGCCTTACCCTAATGCTCAAAATGTAATTGTATTTGTGTCTATGTAATGACAAAATATTATACTATGCTTTGAAGAGGATATTGAACCATTGACTTCCCTTGAAGGGTCAGACCACCTGTAAGTGATTTTGTTGTGAGTTGTTTCCGGTGGTCTGAGTCATATTTCAGTAGTATGGCAGTAGTTTCTGCCATAATCCCCAACTCTGTTCCTGTCCACATGGGAATTTCGGTGTTCCCATCCAACTTTGTGTATTCTAGCATCACTTGTTGCATTTGCCATAATATAAAATATATATTAAAAAAAATTCATGAGGGAGAGGAGAACCCCCTACAATGACCATAGTACACGTGCAGTCCCCAAGTACAGAGATCTCACTAATGGAGTCCCTACAACACATAGTAAAGTTGGTGTAAAAGTACTTTAAAGTGGAACAACTGGCAAAATCAAAGTTGACATACGTGCAATGTATGCAATACTGAGACAAGATCTGTTAGCACCCGAGGCAACAAAGCCGAAATACCCTCCTTCTATGAGCTGTGAACCACTTCAACAGCATAGGTTGCAGGTCCTGAACTTTTTACACCCCCATCCCCCTGAAAACGCCTAAGGCAGCATCCTCTTCTGCCTACCCCTCACCCCAGACCTGCATGTACAATGTAGTCTGTCGGTAATATGAACAAGGCAGCTTTAGCCCCCAAGTAACACCATCTTTTTGATCCTGCTAGCAGATTCATTATTGTTCCACTTCCTTGAAGAGGGTGACAACACTGTTCATTCTGTAGTAAAATCACGCAGTAGTGTTGTCGCTCTGCAAAGAGGGTAGTCTTAAAGGGATATGTGGTTTTAAAATGAACTGTAAGTAAGAGACAAACTAATTACAGCAAAAGGTTTCAACAGTGTGACTAAAAGCTAACAATTGAAAGGAACCCCTGTCAGTACTATATGGTTTGTCCCAACTTTGTAACTGTCACTTTTGCCAGACAGCTTGGTCCAGGGCCTTGGATAAGGGGGTACAACCAGTCCTCCTGTGTGGGGTCCAGGCCAGCTTAACTTAACCCATACAGATCTGCACGATGGGCTGGTTCACACCACCGTTTCTGAACTCTGGATTTTTGATGCGTTTTTGATGAATTTTTTATGCATTCCATTTCATTTCCCTTTTTTTTAAATTAATCTCAGTTCAGGACATGTGCATTCCAGTGCGTTTTTGATACATTTTGCTGTGCTTCCATATAGAAATAATACAGATGCGCTTCCATACAGAAAAAATGCACCATGTTCTACTTTTGTTTACTTCCGCTGTAACTGACTGCACTGATATGAACTAGGGCCTTTGAAATCCATGGAAAACACTGTACATGCGTTTTTGATGCAGATTAACCTCCCTAGCAGTCTGATTATGTCCATATTTCTGTGCTCAAAGCGGTACATTTTTTTGCATGGAAATATGTATTTTTTTATTGTAGGCCTGTAATTTTTAGGAATAACTCACTGAAATCTGTCCGAACAAGAGTCTAGTAAACATCCCGGGTATGTTACAATTTGAAACACAAAATCATAAATTATAATTTAATAAATAATCATAAAAAATAATAATATAATAATACATTTAATTCAATAATATAATCAAACCAAAAACACTGAAATTTGAAATATAGCGCCAAGTTCACACATCACTGAGCAAAGTTGCAAAATCATTTTCAGTGTCTGATGACAAATTTCCCCACGAATCATTATCACTCAATTCTGCAAGTGGTTCTGATTTACTATCGCTGTTCTCTAGTTGGTCTAAAACTGCTTTTGACCTAAAGGGACGCTTTTTGGACGCCATGGACATTTTTCAGTTTCCAGGCAGAAAGAACAGTAAAAATGCAGGCAGGTGACAGGACAAAGCACTCGGAACAAAATGTATGTGAAATGGTTTGATACAGTAATGTTATACTATGTGATTTTAGTGTATTTAGTGAATGTCACTTTTTGTCATTTTCAAATTTCCCGCCGTTCTGTCTCCCGTACGTCCCGACGTCGCAGGGAACGGAACCCAGAAGACAGATGCCGGCATCCGCCGAAGGACATTGCCGGGGACACTGCAGGAGGGACATCGCGGGAGTGAAGGACAAGGTAAGTAAAGAAGAGATCCCGGAGCAGCGCCGCATGTTAAGCCCAAGTGTAGCTCGGGGTTACCGCTTTTGGTACTGAAACTTTACCCCGAGCTACACTCGGGAATACCGCCAGGGAGGCTACAAACACACCAGACTGCATCTGGTGTAAACCAGTCCTTAAAGCAGGGGTATACAAACTCCAAAGAAAGGGCCAGTTTACTGTCCTTCAGACTTTGGGGGGGGGGGCATACTGTGGCCAGTGGGAGTAGAAATGGTTCCAATGCCAGTGGGAGCATTTGTGCCTCATCATTGGTGTCAGTGGGAGGAATTGTGCCCCATCATTGTTTCACTGGGAGGAATTATTGGGGGAGTACAACTGGGGGAATCAATGGTGGAGAAGGATCTGGGAGTTCTAGTAGACCACAAGCTTAATAATGGCATGCAATGCCAAACTGCGGATTCTAAAGCGAGCAAAATCCTCTCTTGTATTAGAAGATGTATAGACTCCAGAGAGAGAGATATCATATTACCCCGGTACAAATCATTAGTAAGACCTCATCTGGGATATGCAGTTCAGTTTTGGGCACCAATTCACAAAGAGAACATTGGGGAACTGGAGAAAGTACAGAGAAGGGCAACCAAACTGATAACAGGCATGGAGGAGCTCAGCTATGAGGAAAGATTAGAGGAACTGTATTGATTCTCTCTTGAGAAGAGGAGATTAAGGGGGGATATGATCACTATGTATAAATACATCAGTCATTCATATAGTGAACTCGGTGTAGAGCTATTCACCCTGAGGTCATCACAGAGGACAAGAGGGCGCTCTTTATGTCTGGAGGAAAAGAAATTTAATCTCCAAACACGGAAAGGTTTCTTCACAGTGAGAGCTGTGGTTGGTTCTGGCCAGTTTAGTGGTTTGCTTTAAAAAAGTCCTGGATTCTTTCCTAGATACACAAAATATAACTGGATACTAACATTTATAGGTAAAGCTGATCCAGGGAATATCCGATTGCCTCTCGGGGATCAGGAAGGAAATTGGATCATGCTTTGCTGTTTTTTTTTGCCTTCCTCTGGATCATCTGTGGGTATAGGATTATAACTTTTTTTTTAATGGTTGAACTGGGTGGACTTTTGTCTTTTTTCAGCCAGACTAACTATGTAACTATGTAATTATGCCCCATCATTGGTGTCATTGGGCCCCTTCATTGATGTCAGAGGGGGGAATTATGCCCCATTGTTAGTATCAGTGGATAAATTAGTGCCCCAAGGGCTGCAGATTGGAGTCCACTGCCTTAAAGTGTTGGCACCAAACCTAGCTGCTTTGTTCAGTTTACCCTTTTGGGTGAAGTTCCACTTTTCTTGCTCCTCTCCCATGTTTGGAATGTTCGTTGGGAGGGAGGGAGCGGGTACCTGATTTTGACAGGTACTCTCTCCCACTTCCGCTCCACCAAGGTAATCAGAGAAGACGTTCACCAACCCCCCCCCCCTTTCCCTGCATCCTCTTGGAACATGTCACAGGTCCCAGGAGACTGCGGTACTATTCACAGGGCGCAGTGGGCAGCTGGCTGTAAAGCTGCAAGGAGTCACAGTCGGTTGCCCAAGGTTAAGATGCTGGTGCCTGGACCCGAAGACAGAGCAAAGAGCCGGGTAAGGTGAGGACATTGCTGGATTCTGGGACAGGAAAGTGTGAAATTTTTAGAAGTCAGCAGCAGGGGTGGACTGTGGACCATTTGGAAACTTGGAAACTGCCCAAGGGCCCGGGGTCAGTAGGGGGCCCCATGAGATGCCCCTGGTACCTTTTTCATAGGCTTTTTTGAGTTTGGGCAAGGAGACAGGGGCCCCATGATCCCCTATTGCCCGCGTCCCCATGAGTTGTCAGTCCGTCCCTGGTCAGCAGTATTTGTAGCTGCTGACTTTCACATTTTTCTTTACAGAGTGAAGATCCTCTTTAAGTAAGATTGACTAATAAGGCAAAACCAGTGGTAAAACTACCTACGTAAATCTCCAGTGTGGAGTGACCTATGTGAGCTGTATATTACTTTACTTCAGGTCTGTCATTTCTGTCTTTGTGATTGGGATCTGCCATGAGGATCCCTATCAAAGTGGGCGGTAGAGTGCTTTATGTAGTGAAAAAGCAGTAAACACCAGGATAATGAAAATACTCAGCTAGTCTATTGCCTAATGAGGGCTGTAAACACATTAAGAATAAAGCCTATTGTATCATGCCCTGGAGCAGCCTGCAGGGAAATTTATAGGGCAAGGAAACCCCAGGAATGGCTTTAATGTGGCTGTGATAGGCTGGGTGAAGCGGAAGAGTTACCTGGCTGTTTATTTTATTTCATTCACCTACTGTATATAGCACAAGAAATTCCATAATGTTTTACAGAGTATCTACACTATTAGTTCACTGTGCTTCAGATGGGCTTAAAATTTAAAAAGAACCCCTGAGAGATAAAATATAGAAGCTTTATCATTTTTAAGGTACAGATTCCAGGGCTGCTATATTGATCTTGTCTTCAATGTCTGGTGAGCCACTTACCTAAAGCAAGCAAGCATGCAGAGCAGGGGTTTAGGTTTTTTAGTCTTTACTGGCTGCATGCTTGCTGAAGGTCGATCACCTACTAGGTAGTGAAGCTATAAACAGAATGAAAGTGTATCAAAATCCAAGAACAAAAATGAAATATATTGCTGATTACCAGTCCTTAGATGTGGTGGCTGCATTAGTTTTCTTTTTTTAATTTTATTCTTAAGCTGGTGTTCTTGTCAGTACCGCACTTCGTGTCCTAGGGATACAACGCTCACAAGCGGTACTGTATATATGTAGGAGCAGCACGGGAACTCTAGGAGTGTGCTTGGACTACAGAACATCTTGCCTTCTCCTAATTTGCATAACCGAGGGGTGGTGGTCTGTAGTCCACAAAGGTGAACTGTGAAGGGTTGGAAATAAAATTGCACAGACTCAAGAATGCACAGGACAGCACTGGATTTCTGGCACGTATTTTTTTGCCTTTATCAAGCAGACATAGCAAAACACTTTCAATGTTACATTTAGGACAAGCAGGGAGAAAATTGGGGATTTTATTTGGTAGGATCTATATGTAGTTTAAGCCCTGGTTCACACTGATGTGGTGCGGAATTTACAGCGTTTTCTGTGTGAATTCCGCACCGCATCAGAATCGCACCCCGTTCATGCGGACCACTGCGAGTGTGTATGTTAAGTTAACAACACCCCGAAAGTGGTCTGCAAAATGCGGTGCGATGTGCAGAATCGGATCGCATAGGTGTGAATAACCATGCAATCTGATTTTAGTCCTGCACCTTTTTGGTGTGGGTGCGGAGCGATTAGAGCCATACAAAATATATGGCTCCAATCGAACAGCACACAAACTGCATGTGATTTGCACAGGAATGCGGTGCGGTTACTGTGCGAATCACATGCGATGTACTGCACCGCATATATGTGAACCCAGGTTAAAGCAAAACTAAACTTATCTTTTCTCTAGGGGTCCAGGTCATTCGCTGGTGCTGGCGCCTTCTCCTCGGGTGCCGGTCTTCAGGCATCTCCATTGATTTGGCACGGGATGACGTACTGACTGCACATGCACAGGAGCCAGCCATCCCGGCACACAGGGACCCATGTCAGCATGTAAGCTGAGCTGCACGTGCACAGTTCAGTTTACATGTAGCAGAAGACTGCAAGCAGGGAGGCAGGTGTATTTATCATAAAAGAGACATTATATATCCCTTTTGTGATAATATCCTGCCTACTCGCTATCTGTTCTAAATAAGCCTTTAAGTCCTTAACGTCTGCACTCATAAAAACAAAGGCAGCCATAGCGTTTATATTTCTGTCCACAAAAACATGGGAAGAACATACACCCTAAATACAGGTCTCTGCTTAAACAGTTTGCATGATGATTTACAAAATAAAGTACAGTTATAATTCAGTACAAGAGGGTAAGGAAGACCCTGCTCATGAGAATTTACAATCTAAAGTGCTTACAGGGACTGAACCCAGAACCACAGCTCTGCATGGCTGTGCGCTCCAGCAAAGTGCAAAGTTCTGCTGTATAAATGTGAACCTGATTCATACATCTGCAAAATATTTGCATGCCCCTGATCCTAAGATTGATTAGTTCATTGTAATATAAAGCTTGATTATATCAACCAGCTGCTCCCAGTTTCTTTAGAAGAAAAAAAAAATCAGACTTCTGAATGGATGTGACTTTTGTGCTCTGTGTTTGTCAGTCATACTTGCTCATACTCCACATCCTTCCCAGCTGATGAAACGAAATGCTGTCCATTTATCAGTTTCAGAAGGAAGTTAGGAGCAAAGGATGCCTATGTGATGATTTCAGTGTTGTCCCCACAAATGCTATAAGGTACTCATACACAATATGTACAGTAGCTGCTTTCCATCACCTAGCCCAGATAAGGCCTCACCTGCCCAGTAACTGACCTGAATATGGGAAGCATAAAGCCGTGAAATACAGGTAAGGACAAGCACTGCACATCGAAGGTTTAGGAGTCCTTAAACAACCAGCTGTTAAAACACAGTTTTGGTGGAGAGGAGCAACGGATTAATTACAGAGTTAATGCCAATAAGTCCACTGCTCAAGTCAAACCAGAAACTAACCAATAAGTCCACCACTCAAGTCAAACCAGAAACTAACCAATAAGTCCACCACTCAAGTCAAACCAGCAACTAACCAATAAGTCCACCACTCAAGTCAAACCAGCAACTAACCAATAAGTCTACCACTCAAGTCAAACCAGCAACAAACCAATAATTCTATCACTCAAGTCAAACCAGGAACTAACCAATAAGACCACCACTCAAGTCAAACCAGCAACTAACCAATCATTCCACCACTCAAGTCAAACCAGCAACTAACCAATATGTCTATCACTCAAGTCAAACCAGCAACAAACCAATAATTCTATCACTCAAGTCAAACCAGCAACAAACCAATAATTCTATCACTCAAGTCAAACCAGTAACTAACCAGTAAGTCCACCACTCAAGTCAAACCAGCAACTAACCAATCATTCCACCACTCAAGTCAAACCAGCAACTAACCAATAAGTCTATCACTCAAGTCAAACCAGCAACAAACCAATAATTCTATCACTCAAGTCAAACCAGCAACAAACCAATAATTCTATCACTCAAGTCAAACCAGCAACTAACCAATAAGTCCACCACTCAAGTCAAACCAGCAACAAACCATTAAGTCCACCACTCAAGTCAAACAAGCAACAAACCAATAAGTCCACCACTCAAGTCAAACCAGCAACAAACCAATAAGTCCACCACTCAAGTTAAACCAGCAACTAACCACTAAGTCCACCACTCAAGTCAAACCAGCAACCAACCAACCAATAAGTCCACCACTCAAGTTAAACCAGCAACCAACCAATAATTCTATCACTCAAGTCAAACCAGCAACAAACCAATAATTCTACCACTCCAGTCAAACCAGCAACTACTGCCTTGATGAACAGAGAACAATAAATCCCCCTGAAACATGTTGGCCTAGAATTTTTGGAGTTTCGTGATGAAATAACTACTCTTGGATTGTTTAAACTTTGGTATTTTTTGTACATTTGTATTTTTATGAGACACCTAAAGGCTATGAAAGCAGAAAGCTGCTTAACTAGAGTTATAGTACTCTACAATATGGACTTATCTCAACACTAAAATACTGACTCAGCTTTGGATTCAGCATCTCCAATCAACATTTTGTATAACCCATAAACATGAAATGAAGTGGCAGTCACCTGATCAAGCTATATTTGGCCAGATTGGACACCAATATCATGTTTATTGTTCCAACATCTACCTGTCGTAAATCCGACCTCAAATGATCAATTAGCCAGTTTATAAAATTATAGTAATATCTACTGTTCCTTCAAAGGAGAGCAGCATTGTTTGTGTCCTCCCTCCTTCCACAGAAACAAACATGTTGCAGAGCTCTCATATTTGTGTTCCCACTAGGTAATGATGCCTGAAGGAGTATGGATGTCCAAATGCCCTTGAATGTGAATGGGCAACCCTTTTGTGTGCCTTTTTGTGGATACTTTCTTTCTTTGACCAGTCATACAGAAAACCTGACATGTGAAATGTTGTTAAGCTGACATTATAACTTCAGCTTTTTCTAAGTGACCCAGAACAATTATGTATATCAGGAGTTCTGACTAAAGCTGACCATACATGTTAAGAGATCTCTTGTTCAACAAGTCACATGAGCGCCATTTTTTTAAAATGGAAAGTTCATCTATATTTTATCAAGATAAAGAGAGGAGAAAATGTAAGTAGTATTCTCTGACCATTTTGTACAATTTAGGGTATTATTTCCTACTTCACCTTGACATCAAAAGACTCACATAGATTTTCAATGATAGTCCCCCCAGCTGGCCTGTTATCAGGTGAACGTTGATTGTCTATATGGAAGCACACAACAGCCCGATTATTTTATTTCTCAAGCATTCTTGAGAAATGAAATAACTGGTCAGGTTAGAAAACCTTTCCCAATTGTTACTGTTTTACCCAACACCAAGACTACCTATACACAGCTTCCCCTACCTCCTTTTGTGACCTAAATATGAACACTTATGGCCAGCAATCATCATGAGATGTTCAGATTGTGCTTGTATGTCCAACTATCCTCTGCTGTTCATGGACCACCTAAATCACCAATTATATTGATAAATTCCTCAAAAACAGCCAGAAATCAGTGGATATCTCCTGTTTTTAGCTGTAGTTGGGTAGTTTTTGGATTAAGGACTTTGTTGTTGTTTTTAGGTTTGATGGTTGCCAATCTTCATCAACTTTTCTGAAGGACTAGCCCATATGTAGCCACACAGGGAGAACTGGTGCATATGACATGACATGTTTGTTCTGTTACTATCTGCTGATCTACTGGAAATACAACATATTGGAAAACCTTTGTACATGATAATGTACACTTCTCCCTGTGATAAATTGTGAGAAAAATTAAAAAAGAGCTAAGGGAAGGTTATAACCTCTGTCAGGATTTATTTTCCTTCTCTGTCCCATTTGGGGGATTTCTCTTCACTTCCCGTCTCATAGCCAAAATAGGACGTGAGAGGAAATGCTCCCAAAGTGTAGGAATCCCTGTTTGTCATCAGGATCACCAGAATTAGTGTTTCCACTGGATGATTTCCACTCTGTTCCCATTCTGGTGACCACTCAAAATTTGGGATTTTCTTTCTCTTTCAGTGATAATGCTAAACAGGACAAAGAGATAGAGGGTGAATCTCCCTAATGGGGGGACACATGGCAATAAGAGGGTGAGGGGTGTTTTAATCCCTCTCCATCCTATCCATAACTAAAATATAATTTTTTTTTAAAGCTTTAGCTAAAATGTTCATTTGATGTCAGTGTATTACTGTAGCACTTGGCTCCACCCCTTAAACCAGCGTTGTCCCAGCTGCAGCACCGTTGCTCCTTCTTCCTTTTCTCACAGGAGACACTGAGGGCCATTGGCTCCTGCTGCTGTCAGTCATATCCTGCGAGGATAGATTGGAGGTGTGGCAGATCTGCACTGTGTGTGTCTATGGATGCACACAGCCTGGCTCGGAACCACACATGTACGTGTGCCCCCTTTGCAGCTGGTTCGGAAGAAGAAGGAGCACAGTGTGTCTGCAGGGTATTCTAGAAGGGAAGGTATTTTCTTTTACTTTTGTTGATCACTGAGCATTATTACTAGCGATCTATGTTGATTGCAAAACACTTCTCCCTATGCTACTGTAAGGGGGAGATGTTATATAGTCCTAACACACTTCCTAGGGTGACAACCATGCTCCTTCTAGATACAGTACAGTTGTCACCCCAGGACAGGACATATGATCCTAACCAGATCAGCTGGTGAAAATATAGAAGTGTGAATAAAAAAAACAAATGCAGACACCATATCTAAGAAAAGGTAAGCTGCAGTACAATCAATGTTTGAGTTTAGAGATGCTTTAACCCTTACATGTTCCAATTACTTAAAATGATGTCAAATCGGTTCTATCTATCACTTGTAAAAATAATTTTGTATATGGTCTTTACATTACAGATGTGATTGTTTTCATGTGTACATGTGATTGTCCACTTCACCATTCCTCCCAGAATTGTGAACACATTTAGCAGAGGATGGTGTGAATTCGGACAGATAAGCTGTGATAAGAAAATGCTTATCTATTTTTTCCTGGGTGAGAAGGTGACAGGGATGGATGCCTTGTGGCTAATCTACAAACACAGAACAAACCAGATTTTTTTAAATGTGTTTGGAATAAATCAAGTCTCTCCCTAGATCCTCCAAACCTTTTCTCTCTATTTTAAATCAGAAATGTCCTCATATCTGTCAACTGTTGCCAAAGCACAGCGGGTTGTAGTTGACATGTTTATTCATTAGTCATTTTATCACAGGCAGAATTAGTGTAATAAAGTACTCAAGTGTAAAAGTAAGTGTTGCACCCTACAGTGGCCGCAATTTGACTTTGCATGTGACTGGGACACTTCACACCAGCATGGGATCTCTGTGTTTGGAAAGCAAGGTGGTGACAAAAACTCCAATGTAATTACTGCTCTTCTAGTGAAATGTGTAGGAATGAGATCTCTTACCCAACAAATGATGCAATTATTTTGATCGTTTTGTGTGCTTGTTTAGGGTTAATGTTACCGATAACTGAACAGAAGCAGTTGTCTTGGATCTTATCCAGGATGTCGTGAAATATTTTAAAGCGTCTGTCAAGAGAAATGAAAAAAAAAAAGCCACGCGCATTAATATTATTATTATTCAGGGTTCATATAGCGCCAACAGATTGCACAGCTTTTTGTAATATAAAGGGAGACAAGACAGTTACAATACAATTCAAGAGCAGAAGGTAAGGGGGGTCTTCCTCCTAAGAGCTTACAATCAGGGATGAGCTGAGGCATGTATAGACACAAGTCTGAACCCACCTGAGATATCCTGCAGGGAAGCTGTCAAAGCAGACAGCCAATCATAGGCAGTGGAGGCATTCCCCACCCAGTGTATACACGCCCCTTGCATACGTGCGGCTACGTGCGGCTCTGGGGTGGGAAATGCCTTCGCCACCCATGATTGGCTGTCTGCTTTGACAGCTTCCCTGCAGGATAGTATAGGCGGGTTCAGACTCAAATGTCCAAAAATGTCCAAACATGCTTGAGCTCATCCCTACTTACAATATAAAAGGGAGGGGCAAGTGTTGGTTGTCGGAAGGCTGAACATTTTGGGTGATGCATTATGGTAAAAAAAAAACCTTCTGTGTTCAGCCCCCCCCCATACTTACCTAAACCCAATCTCCATCTAGCATTGTGCACAAAAGCAGTAGTTCTCTTGGCTCTCCCTTCTCACTGGACATAGAAGCAGCAGCGGGAGCCACTTACTCCTGCTGCTGTCAACCAAATCCTGTGTGAAGGGAGTGGGGGGCAGGGCCAAGCAACGTTGTGTGTGTCTATGGATGCACACAGTCCAGCTCAGGATCGAGCCCACACAAGTGCCCCCATATCAAGCAGCTTGCTATAGGGTTACTCAGAAGGGGGGAGGAGCAAAGAGCATTGGCGGGGGACCCCAGAAAAGGAGAATCTGGGCTGCTCTGTGCAAAACCATTGCACAGAGCAGGTAAGTATAACATGTTTATGATTTTAATTTAAAAAAACTGAAGCTTTATTACCACTTAAAACTTTCAGTTGTTGGGTTGGGTGATAGATTTCCCTGAGTAGATGAGTTTTTAGGGATTGCTCAAAGGTGGACAGAGTAGGAGATAGCTGGGCAGATTGGAGTAGGGAGCTCCAGAGGATGGGAGAGGCTCTGGTGAAATCCTGGAGGCAAACATGGGAGGAGGTAAACAGGAAGCTAGAGTGAGGGAGATCTTTGCAACAGAGGAGAACAGTTTGGGTGATATTTGGAGATTAAACCGGAGTTCCAGCTGAAAAAAAAACTAGCTGCTAACTTTTAAAATACAGCCACTTACCTGTCCCTCGGTCCAGCGGTGTCTTCACCATGGTTGCTTTCACCAGCCATCTTCTCTCCCTGGCGCTGGCATCTTCAGTGTGGGCACCCGGCTGTGACAGCTTGCGGCTTCACAGCCGGGTGCCCACTGCGCATGCGCGAGAAGTGCTGCACTTTGTGAATGGTCCTGTAGTCTTCTGGGACCTGTCACGTGTCCTAGAAGACTATGGGGAGGGAGGGGGGGAGAATAACCCCCCCCCTCCCCAAAGGTGCCAATCCTTAATGGGAAGCGGGGGACAAAGGCTTAAAGCGGAACTTCCCCTTTTGGGTGGAGCTCCGCTTTAAGTTTGTGATGTAGCTGGAGGCATATGCAATGCATGTACCCTGTAAGTACAGAAAAATATCTGTTGATCTACCAATAATGGTACCAGCTCTTTCCTATTGTGGGCTGACAACACTGGACTGAATAGTGTCAGCACTGGCCAATAACTTTTGCTAAACTATTCAACTATTCCCAATGTCGTCTTATCCAGCAAAGACGATGTCCCAAATTTTTTTTCATGTATTAGTGGGTTACACTTGAGCAGCAGCACCAGTATTGATATTGTTTTCACTTTTAGTCTTTTTGTTTTCATTATTGTTTTCACCTATAGCGCACGTTTTTTGTTTTTACTATTGAAGGAAAGCAGCTTCAACCCCCCCAATGCAGGCCACGCCCCTGATGCATTTTGCCCCACCCACAGGGCTTAGTTACGTCACATTATCCACAGCATATACACTAACTGACTTGTAGTCCAAGATAACAACAGGGTGGGCTTAATAATATCTTAAAGGTAACACTGGAAGTGTGGAGAGGACACAGGACAACCATGAATTTCTGGCAAAATCAAGAGGTAATGTTTGATATAACTAAATGTTTTCATATATATTGGTATATTTACCAGACCAAGTAGGGGCAAATCAAAGTTCATTGTTAGAGTTTACACTTTAAAGCTGGCCATACACTGTTAGATACAGCATGGATGGACGAATCTCCCACTATGCCTATTGCATGGATGCTGCCACTGTTTGGCTAAAAATGTTCATCTGGCTCATTCCATTTTTTCAGTCAAAAGGTGTCAGGCAGAAGGGGGTCAACAGGGCTACCCACATAACTAATTTCAGCCAATTCTTCAGGATCCAGAAGAAATCTGCATAGTTTATGGCCAACTTAAAGTGTTACTAAACCCCGGACCCTGCATTCACTATATCTGGTCTCCCACAGTACACACAACATGGAAATGCTATATTTTTTAGTAAATATAAACTGCTAAATAACTTTTCTCATCAGCAGTTAGAGCAGTCTTGTGACTTCTCTCAGTGTCCAGCAGGGCACTGGTTAATCTTGTAGGAGTTTTCATTCTTCTTTGGCTGTCCTGTGAGGCTGCATGACCCCTGACCCTCTGTGTGGACAGTGCTGGTAGACCCTGTGCCAATAACATGCTCCCTCCCCCCAAAAAATTAAAGTGGAGTTCCAGTCAGTTTTGTGTTTAATAAAAACTGTAGCTACTGACATTAAATAATGTCCAGTGATGTGCTCACCCACGCCTCTTCTCTCCCCGAAGCCGGCATCACAACTGTGGGCACCAGGCTGTGACAGCTTGTGGCTTCACAGTCGGGTGCCCACTGCGCATGCGTGAGTCGCGCTGCACATTCTCATTGGTCTGGCAGTCTTCTGGGACCTGTGAAGGTCCTCAGGAGAGTGCAGGAGGAAAAAGGGGGCCGGACTTCCGGCTCACTTCGCCATGACAAACTGAGCTGTAAGTGGGAGCGGGTACCTGTCAAAAACAGGTATCTCTTCCCCCCTCCCCCCAAAAGGTGCCAAATATGACAGTGGGGGGGGGGGGGGAGGAGGAAAATAAGTGGACCTTCCGCTTTTGAGTGGAGGTCCGCTTTAAAACAACTCTCTAGCGATACACACCAAACTGAGCATGTGCACAGTGTTTCCTAGGACTCTGTATTATCAGCAGTAGAAAAGGGGGGGGATACATAGAAGACAGGATCAAACAGCCTTTTTACACAATGCAGAGGATTAACCCCTTAGGCTCAACAGTGAGTATAACAAGCATGCTTTACTGCATATACAGACTGATTTTACTGTTGTGGGTTTAGTAACACTTAAAGCCAAGACCAACAATTCTACTTGCTCTAATGGAACATGCCCTAGGCCTAGGCAATGAGGTGAGCAAGAAGTATCTTGTGTTTTTGACATTTTTCTGCACCAAGCTTGAAAATCCTGATCACAGGAACAATGAACAGAAGCAAAGAAGATCAGGAACCAAGTTTTGGCCCTAAGCCAGGACCTTTTTTCACATGTGTTTTACCGCATTTCTTGCATGTTTTGTCACAGGACAATTGCAGCAAACTGTCACTGCGATTGGGGTGCCATTCAGAACAATGATATGGTGAACACGCTGCAATGTGCTGAAAAATAGCACTGCATACATTACTTTTTTATTTCAGTGCACATCACCACAGCACAGTGATATTATTATTATTATTATATAGGATTTATATTATTATACAGGATTTATATTATTATATAGGATTTATATTATTATACAGGATTTATATAGCGCCAACAGTTTGCACATCGCTTTAGAAAATGAAGGTAGACATTACAGTTACAATACAATACAATCTAGGAGGAAGGGTTGAGTGATACAAAAGATAATAGCTGTGGGGGGATGAACTGATGGAGGAAATAAATGGCAGTTCACTAGTTAGAAGCAGGATAGGCTTCTTTAAAGAGAAAGGTTTTCAGGGATCGTCTCTAAGGTGGATAGATTAGGAGATAGCCGGACAGACTGGGGTAGGGAGTTCCAAAGGATGGGAGAAGCTCGGGAGAAGTCCTGGAGGCGAGCATGGAAGGAGGTAGCACGGGAACAAGAGAGCAGGAGGTCTTGGGAGGATCAAAGAGAGCAGTTTGGTTGATATTTTGAGACCAGGTTGGTGATGTAGCTGGGGGCAGAGTTGTGGATGGCTTTGTAGGTTGTTGTTAGTATTTTGAATTTTATTCATTGGGCGAGTGGAAGCCAGTGGAGGGATTGGCAGACACTGAACGGTATGAACTGACTTCAGAGCAAACAAGGAAAATGTCTTTTTTCTATGCGTTGGGACTGCGCAGTCTAGTGCAAATGGATCCTCTGATGCTTACAGATACACTCATATTCTATTTGTCTCCACTGGTTTGCATTCTTCTCTCATGGGCCACCTACTTGTGCTCTCCTGTGATGCAGGATCAGCTGATAGCGGGCTAAAGTGTGGTGTCAGCTGATGTCGCAGAGCCCCTGCAGGCTCTGGAAGGATCCAGACCATATTGTCGAGATCCACCCAAATTTTTTTTTTTAAGTCCACGAACGTGCGAAAAAACGAAAAACCTGTAAGTGTACAAAAAAACGTGCCAGTGCAAAACCAACACAAAAAAGTGCACTTAGGGGTGTGCTTTGTCCACCCCCAAAGGGGTTAGATCTCTACCCTGATCCCCCTGGGCGCAAAGCTCCTGACAGGGACAAGGTTCCCATGTGGTCCACCTAGCCAAAAGGCCTGGCAGGCCCTGTTCCTTGTGGCCAGCCTAAGCCAGCCACCAAGTACTTGGTAAGGGGGCTCTCCCGAAGAGAAAACCCCCCTAGGGACAGGGGAGGAAGGAACCAAAAGGCCACACATCCTCCCCATCGACTTCAGGGTAGGCCCAAGGACCCACACCCTACAATCCGTGAGAAAAAAAACACACACATAAGTGAAAAAGTGACAAACGTGGGAGGAAAAATAAATTAAATAAATAAATAAATAGATAAAAATAAAAAAGTGGCCGAGATGATCGTCCCAAATGCCTAATCGGCAGCTGGCTCAGCCGCTCAGCATGCTGCTGAGAACCTGAGACAGCCACTCCCGCCCCCTCTCCTGCCGGCGCTTCAGTGAGTGATGGAGAGGCAGAACACAGAACAACGACTGACAGTCACTGCTCTTGGCTCTGAGCTGAGGAAGAACTGAGCGATCAGCGGTCATGTCCTGAGTTGGCGGGGGACAGCTGCAGCATGGAGGTGAGTTTGTATGTTTATGTTTTTACATATCACAAACTTCTCTACATTCTTAGAACAGATGTCTGATAATTGTACAGAACTAGTGTCGTTTTTTTAAATTTGTTTTTCTGCTTGTTTCTTTAACCACTTGCCCTCCAGAGGATATATCCCCTTCCTGACCAGATAATTTTTTGCGTTACAGCGCTACGTTACTGTAACTGACAATTGCGCAGTCATGCAACGCTGCACCCAAATTAAATTTGACACAAAATGAACTTTCTTTTGCTGGTATTTGATAGCCTGTGCGCTTTTTATTTTTTGCACTGCAAACAAAAAAAAACGACAATTGTGAGAAAAAAACAATACTTTGACTTTTTGCTATTACATATCCAGTGAAAAAAAATAAAAAATCAAATTTCATCATACATTTATGCAAAAATGTATTCTGCTCTATGTCATTGCTAAAAAAAAATCCCAATATGTGTAAATTAATTGGTTTCCATGAAAGTTATAGCGTTTACAAATTATAGCGTATACAAAGTTATAGATACTGGAATTTTTTTTTTCCTTACTAGTAATGGCGGCGATCAGCGACTTATAGTGGGACTGCGTTGGGCATTCTAACACTGGAGCGAACTGACTTGGTGTTACTGACATCCCCAGTGACACCAATACAGTGATCAGTGCTAAAAAAAAAAGCACAGACACTGTACTAATGTCAGTAGGCAGGAAGGGGTTAACATGAGGGCGATCAAATGGTTGATTGTGTGCAGGGAGTGTTTTACAGAGGGGGCGGTGTGTGTGTGCTTTACTGTAATCACACTGCTCTGGAGGGCTGTGCACAGCCCTCCAGAGCAGTGTGCCCGAGCTGACAGGGAGGAGGACTGTTAGTAAACAAAGCAGTCCTCCTCCCTGTCGGAGATGCTTGGTAACAACCGGAGAATCACCAGCTGGGACCCAGTGATTGACAGCCGCGGCACGAGTAGGGCGCGCACACCCTGCCCGAAACACAAAATACTGTATGTATACGAGATTTTGCGCACCCCTGCTGCCCTCTAGCAGTATATCTACTATAGGGCGGTCGGGAAGCGGTTAATGTACAATTTGTCAACCAAAAAGATGCAATCTTATATGAAATGTTTACATTGTTACATGTTCCTTTCAGCCTTTTCTTATAGAATACCTTAGCAATGGCTAAAATGTACCTAAGTACCTTGAGCTGCTTAAAGAAATATTACACCCCAAACCAAAAATGTAACACATCGCAGCTTAACAATCATTAGATGTGGTGGCTTCATCCTTTTCTTTTCTTAGGCTTTATTCCCTGTTTTTACCTAGTGGTGTGGCCAGTAACACACCTCCTGTATTAGCATGCCCCCACTCTGGATGGAGGAGCACAGGGGGCACAGCAGGCAGCATTGTCAGTCTGGGGGGAGAGGAGCATTAAATGTACTAGCAGATTTAAATACACTAGCAAACTGAAGCCAAACTCCAGCTAATAAGGAGCAGGGCCATCCTTTCCTTGTATTGAATTGTATTGTTGCTGTATTGTCTCCCGTTATATTGTAAAGTGCTGAGCAAACTGTTGGTGCCATATAAATCCTGTACAATAATAATAACACATATGCATGGGCAGCACAGTGGCTAAGTGGTTAGCACCTATGCCTGGAGTTGTTAGTTCAAATCCCAACCACAATACTGCCTGCCTGGAGTCTACATGTTCTCCGTGCCTATGTGGGTTTCCTCCCACACTCCAAAGACATGCTGGTGGGTTAATTGTGTCTAAATTGGTCCTAGTATGTGTACATATGAATGTCAGTTAGGGACCTTAGATTGTAAGCTGCTAGAGGGCAGGCACTAATGTGAATGTACAATATATATGTAAAGTGCTGTGTAAATTGACAGTGCTATATAAGTACCTGAAATAAAAAAATAATAGGCAAATCACAGCAGTTTTGCTCCTTTTGAGATAAAGGTTTTACGTAAATAAAATGTTTTGCATTGTATTGGTATTGTTCTGTCACATGTTCTGTCCCCCTTTGTAATGTACAGCGCTGAGCGAACTATTGGCGCTTTATAAATACTGTATAATAATAATAATAATAAAAAATAATAATCATTGTAAGCACCCAGCCAGTGTTATATGGTTTTCCTCATCTCTGCAACCAATTCATTCTGCTGGAGAGTGTGTTCTTTTGAAAAACAACAGACTTGTTGGCCAGATCACCAGATAAAATTAGAAGAAAGAAAGCCTGGAAAAGAGAACAAATACAGCCAACACATCTAAGAATTGGTAAGCTGCAATATATTAAATATTTGTTTTTGGGTTTAATCCCACTTTAATAAACTTTATTATTAAAAAAATTAATGAGACATAATTACCTAAGTATTGTCCCTTTATAGAAAAATGTATGAGGCCAGAGGACATCGGGTACACTTTGATGCAATGTGGGGGGAATGGGTCCGCTGCCCCAGCCCCTGTGAAGTCCAGACTCCAATGCCACAGATACTCTCACACTCTGTTCGCCTTTACTGGTTTGCATTCTCTTTTTTAGGCTCCCTTTACACCTATGCAGTTAGCTTTTAGTCCGCTTTGCAGTGCTTTTCATAGTCCATTTTGCGTTTTTCTACACGTGTTTTTTTTTTTACTCTTTTTTTTTTAAAGTGGAATTTTTTTTTGCTGGGCAGAATAAAAATGCAAAACACAAAATGGGGCAAAAACAGGGCAAAAACACAATACCACGCAATTCAACAGATTCTCCATTAAACTCTATTGTATCAAAAATGCTGCTTTTTGCTTTTAAAAAAGTCCCTGACCCTTTCCAAAAACACAGCAGCTCAAAAAAGCATAGATGTGAACATGTTCCATAGGAAACCATGTTAAATGGACTGTAGTGTGTTTCTGCAAAAAGCATTAAAAACTGCATTGGTGTGAACGGAGCCTTAAAGAAGTATTTCTAGATAGTATATTTCCAGGAACTGCAGAGAGTTATTGCTGTTTTTAATTTTTTTATTTTTTTTGGGGGGGGGGATTTTTTTCTCTACAGTTTGTATGGCCCACTGGTTGAAAAAAACATGTATGTCCAGGTTTAGATGTGGCTCAATTAATTTCTTTTTTTTTTTCTCTCTTTTTTCCTCTGATGATCCTGCCAGGAGGACACTTCCGACTCTAGGATGACAACTGTATCTTCCAAACAAACGATCTGCACCTCCGTTCATTGCTCATAAAATCTTCAATTTATTAATAAATCCACAGTGTGCATGTTCAATACAGCAAGTTACCAGTGACAACCGTACCATGTCTTAAAGGAGCAGCGTTGTCACCCTAGGAAGGGAATCTGCTAGGACTATATAACACCTCCCCTTCTTTATAGCATTGGGAAGGTATTTTGTAGCCAACTGAAAAAATTATTATCTGTGAGCAGAGCGTAAGATTTCTGGCTGACTAAACAGCTATTTTCAGTTATATATAAAAATAAAAAAAAAAATATACAATAAAAATTGTATATTTAAAGGGAGCAATTCATAGAAATGTATTGTTAGAGCTTACATGCCCTTTAAAAAAAAAATGAATGAGACCTAAAAGATCTTTAACCTGATGAGACTAGGAATGGTCAGAGGTGGTCCTAGGTGTGCAGGGGGTTAATGACATGTGAGGACACTTTGCTGGATTGTGGCACAGCATGGGGAGGGGGCAGAGCACACAGCCCTGTGAATGGCCAAGCCAGGCAGTGCAGGAGTTAAAGGGCCTTCTATTTCCGGGTTTGCTCATTGCTCAGGGCTTGGAGAGGGAGGGAGAAAGAGGGAGAGGGAGAGGAGCATCCCCCCATGCACTCTCCTTGCTACACACACAGCAAGAACTGAGCATCTTCCTCCAGGAAGCCAGGAGAGGGTTTGCACCATGACTGTGTGACACACACACACAGGAGAGCCTCCTGCACTGATCAATCACCCACAGGGGGTGCCTAGGCTCCAAGGCTGCTGTTTGGGGGTCTGCCTGCACACCCCACCCACTGCTCCCTCTCATCATCAGTCATCTGGATTTTGACAGATCCCCCAACCTTGATGGACAGGCAGAGAGGAGACCAGCTCTGAGAGAGGAGGAGGGGGGTCTGTGTCTCTCCATGCTCCCACCTTATCCCCCAGCCCTGTGGACCCCTCGAGCCAGGAGCTGCCGCTGCTAGCACCCCTCACCTTCTTCCATTGTCTGCAGCCAAAAGGACAATCACTGGCGGATTGCACTCGGAATGGCACAAAGGGTAGGTCCTCCATTGTCACCGCCGGCTGCACGACACTTTTCAGGGGCTTGAGGCCGGCACAGCGGCTCGGGGACAGGCACAGGAGGGGGCAGCCGTGACTACACTGGACCGGGGCTCCCATTTACTGCGGGCGGGGACACTGCTGGACGGGATCGGGGCTCACCTACTGATCGAGACGACGTGGAACTCTGCTATACATTGCACAGGATAGGGAACTCGAATATACATTGTACAGGATAGGGAACTCGAATATACATTGTACATACTAAGGAACTCTTCTATATATCGTAGAGGATGGGGAACTCGAATATACATTGTAGATATACTGTGGAACTCTTTTATATAGTCTGTTTAATATATTACACTCCATACATTGTATATTATATGGAGCTCTTCTATACATGGTAGAGGATAGGGAACTCTTCTATACATTGTATATTATATGGAGCTCTTCTATACGTGGTAGAGGATATGGAACTCTTCTATACGTGGTTGAGGATAGGGAACTCTTCTATATATTGTATATTATATGGAGCTCTTCTATACGTGGTAGAGGTTAGGGAATTCTTCTATACATTGTATATTATATGGAACTCTTTTATATAGTCTGTTTAATATATTACACTTCATACATCGTATATATTATGTAACTCTCCTATACGTGGTACAGGATAGGGAACTCTAATTTACATTGTAAATACTATGGAACTCTTCTATACATTGTAAATACTATGGAACTCTTCTATACATTGTATATACTGTGGAACTCTTCTATACATTGTATATACTGTGGAACTCTTCTATACATTGTAGAGGATAGGGAACTCTATATTTAATATACATTGTATATACTGTGGAACTCTTTTATATAGTCTGTTTAATATATTACACTCCATACATTGTATAGTATATGGAACTCTTCTATACATGGTAGAGGATGGGGAACTCTTCTATACATTGTATATTATATGGAACTCTTCTATACATGGTAGAGGATAGGGAACTCTAATATACATTGTATATTATATGGTAGTATATAGTATATTATATGGAACTCTTCTATACATTGTATATTATATGAAACTCTATATAGACTGTTTCATATATTACACTCCATTATTATATATACTATGGAACTCTTGAGATAGGGAACTCTTCTATACATTGTAGAGGATAGGGAACTCTGTTATATAGTCTGTTTCATATATAACACACCATACATTGTATATACTATGGAACTCTTCTATACATTGTATAGGATAGGAAACTGTTATTACACCATATTGATTCTAAAACTCTTCTATATTGTCTATATAATATATTACACTTAATACATTGTATAAACTATGGAATTTTTCTATACGTGGTAGAGGATAGGGAACTCTTCTGTACGTTGTATATTATATGGAACTCTTCTTTACATTGTATATTATATGGAACTCTTTTATACATTGTATAGGATAGAGAACTCTTATTACACTATTTAGAATATTAAACTCTTCCAATCAATGTATATTATATGGAACTCTTCTATATATAGTCTCTGTAACATATAAGACTCCATACATTGTATATAATATGAAACTCCTCTAAACATTGTATAGGTTAGGGAACTCTTATTGCACTATATAGAATATAAAACTCTTCCAATCAATGTATATTATATGGAACTCTTCTATATAGTCTCTATAATATATAACATCCCATACATTGTATATCATTTGGAACTCCTATATACAATCTATAGAATATGGAACTCTTATTACACTATATAGGATATGGAACTCTTCTAAATGATGTATATAATTTGGAACCTTCTATGTAGTCTATATAAGCAGGAACTCTCCATATATTGTATATAAATATAGAACTCTATACAATATGTGTATTATATATCTCTTCTATATAACTCTCCATTCATTGTATACAATATTGAACTGTTCCATACAATGTATATATTATGTAACAATATGGAACTCTTAATACATTGTATATAATATGTAATTCTTCAGATAATGGATGTGCCTTTTCCATACATTACATATAGTATATAACTCTTCATTCACTGTATAATATGTACATCTTAATGCAATTTATATTATATGCAAATGTTCTATACATTGTATAGAGTATTTAACTTTATATACACTGTATATAATATATAACTCTTCAATATGCTGTATATATATATATATATCTCTTCCAGACATTATATGTAATATGTAACTCACCAATACAATATATATAATATATAACTCTCCCATACATTGTAAAATATATAACTCTTTACATTGCATATTATAGATAACTCTCCCATGCACTGAATAATATATAAGACTTTGTATATAATATATAACTCTCCCATACACTGAATTTTATATAACACTTTATACATTACATATTATAGATAATTCTCCCATACACTGAATAATATGTAGCTCTTCTATAGATTCTATATATGCAACTCTTCTGTACTTTGTTTAGGATATGTAACTCTTTCCTACATTGTACCTATGTAACTTCTGTACACATAATATGTACCTCTCCATGCTTTGTATAATATATAACCCTTCCATACATTGTATAGAATATTGAACTATGCATAGATTGTAAAGAATATAGAACTCTCCATATATTGCATATAACTCTCCAAAATATTGTATAGAACATAGAACTTTCTCCATTAATTGTATAACACATATAACCCTCCATACAATATATTGTGTATTTAACTCTCATATATTGTATAGAATGTAGAACTCTCTCAAACATTGTATAGAATATATAACTTTCTCTATACATTGTATAGCATCTATAGCCCTCCATGCATTGTATTGTCTGTAGAACTTTTTGCATAAATTGCATAGAATATAGAACTCTCCATATATTGTATAGAATATAGAACTCCATATATTGTACAGAATATAGAACTCTCCATATACTGTATATAATATAGAACTCTCCATATATTGTGTAGAATATAGAACTCTCCATACCTTGTATAGAATATAGAACTCTCCATACATTCTATGGAATACAGAACTCTCCAAACATTGTATAGAATATAGAACTCTCAATACATTGTATAGAATACAGAACTCTCCCTACATTGTGTAGAATATAGAACTCTCCCTACATTGTGTAGAATATAGAACTCTCCATATACTGTATAGAATATAGAACTCTCCATACATTCTATGGAATACAGAACTCTCCATATATTGTATAGAATATAGAACTCTCCCTACATTGTATAGAATATAGAACTCTCCCTACATTGTATAGAATATAGAACTCTCCCTACATTGTGTAGAATATAGAACTCTCCATATACTGTATAGAATATAGAACAATCCATACATTGTATAAAATATAGAACTCTCCATACATTGCATAGAATATAGAACTCTCCATACATTGTATAGACTGTAGATCTCTCCATACATTGTATAGAATATAGAACTCTCCATATACTGTATATAATATAGAACTTTCCATATATTGTATAGAATATAGAACTCTCCATACATTGTATAGACTGTAGATCTTTCCATACATTGTATAGACTGTAGATCTCTCTATACATTGTATAGAATATAGAACTCTCTATATACTGTATAGAATATAGAACTCTCCATATACTGTACAGAATATAGAACTCTCCATACATTGTATAGACTGTAGATCTCTCCATACATTGTATAGAATATAGACCTCTCCATATACTGTATAGAATATAGAACTCTCCATACATTGTATAGAATATAGAACTCTCCATACATTGTATAGAATATAAAACTCTCCATACATTGTATAGACTGTAGATCTTTCCATACATTGTATAGACTGTAGATCTCTCCATACATTGTATAGAATACAGACCTCTCCATACATTGTATATATTAGGTGAGGATCCATGGATCATTCATTCATCCACAGTAACATTTCGCTCTCTCGGTGATCTTTGTTGATGGGATTTTGGATTGTTTGTAAACTGGAAATATACTGCAAAAAAAAAACAACAAAACCCCAAAATATTGAATTCCTCCATCCAGATCTCACCTAATACAAAGCCCAATCACAGCCTGTGCTCTCCCACCGATCCCCGAACACCCCCCACCGTGGCTGGATGACCCCCAGCGATCGATTCCAGCCGATGTGAAGTAGAGGGATCTGTAGGGATCTCCAGCAACCCGCTCGGTCCCCACCCACCCTCGGAAAACTTTCCTTTGCAGACACCGGAGCCTCGATCCGAAAGTTTCCATCCCCCGATGTGCCCTGTGCCGGGTCCCGTCCACCCATCAGCAGCATCTCCCTCTATGCAGATCACACCGAGCTCCTAATTAGTTCTGTGCAAATTAACACTGGAATGCCAGGCTCATTAAATGTGTGAATTTACACCGAGATGTCTGCTGCTGTTTACTAAACTTCCCCCAGTGGAGCTGCAGAGGGGAAAATCTCCAGCCACTGCTATCTGGTGACAGTTTTCTGTCTGATCCAAATATACAGGCAGTTGGGGAGCAGGGAGCAAGAATGACCATGGCCAACATAGGGACATGGGGACAGGGATAGGTAGATGAATAGGACCATTGTTATGTCCTGAAAATGCATGGGGTAGAAGCCAGGGATCTAGGATTGAAAAAGTTCTATATATGTGTGTGTCTATAAATATGTGTGTACTTTATATACAAACATGCGTGTATATATAAAAAAAAAATATATATATATATGCGTATATATAAATGTATGTGAATATATATATAAAATATATTTAATGATTGTACTTAATATAGTGTGTATATAAAGTAGCTAGAGATCTATTTTAAAACCTACAGCAAAAGGTTTTAAAGTAGCATAAATTTGTATTTACAAGACAAAAAAAAAAGTGGCAAGCCAGAGATCTGTGATGTAAAATATATATATATCCTGTACATGACATAGGGTGTAAGTAAGCTAGAGATGTGTTATAAAGCACACAGCACAGGGGTAGTGCATGGTTTCTAATGCATGGTTTCTTTCAAGCCCTGTTTTGAGTGTAAGTTAGTGTTTATATCACAAAACTCCAGGGCAGAAATTCACACACTTCTTCAAACTTCTTCAAATCTCCAGGGCCGGTTAGAGGAAAATGTAAACGCTGAGAAGTTTTGGCAGAATGAGAAACTCGCGAGAGATTTGCATTTTGAAAAAAAAAAAACTTTTCTTTACAGTTGACTGATTCCTGTCTGGAAGTTTGGGAGTGAAGTGTGGAGAGAGCGAATGTAACGTTTAAAAAAAAAAAAAAAAAGAATTAAAATACAGAAATACGATTTTCCATGGGGTTGGGATTGTGTAAAATAACAAATTGGAAGATTATCCTAAAAAAAAAAAGAAAGTTAAGTTAAATGAACATCATGTTTAATTCAGTGTTAGAGAAAGACTGTGTTTATACATAGATAAGTAGATAATTTTGCAAAAAGGTGTATAGATGTAAAACATTTTAAAAAATGCATGGTTTAAAAAATAAAAATACGTTTGCAATCTCTTCATAATAGCATAAAACTGGGCTGCTACAGTTAGGAATGCAAAAATATTTTTAACTTCAAGGATATTTAAGAAAATATTTTAATGTAACCATTTGAGAACAGGAATAAAACTACAGAAAAGGCAAATTTCCCTCCAAATATTGCTCATTTTACATTTGTGTTCTAATCTTGGGTGTATCCTGTAAAGGTTTGAAAGGGCAACAGAAGTAAAACTTACTTTGGTATCAGTGCCTAAAAAATCCTTTTTTTTTGCAAGCTGTGGGCAGGGTTTTTGTGCCTATATTTTTTTATCTGTTTATTTTTTGCATATATGGTGTTAATATGCTGTGTAGGTGTGTATATGTCTGCATGTGCTTCTGCTGTATTATGTACTCCATCTGCATGTACAATGCTGTTAATATATCTGTGATATATTGTAGGAACATATCCTTAACTATATATATATATATATATATATAGTGTGTGTGTGTGTGTGTATATATATATATATATATATATATATATGTACATATATATATATATATATATATATATATATATCCCAGAGAAAGAAATCTATAACAGAGTATAGATTTATGAGCAGGCCATTATATATTTATGTTTTGCCCTAGGTATTATTGTAAAGGTAACATTATTTGTATCAGGTATTTATGTATATTACATAGAATATAGATCATGCATGTGTTAAACTGCAGATTGCAGACTAATTTGCTTGTGGTATAATAGCCTAGAATAAATAGTGATGGGTTCAAGGCTTTGTATATATTATTTATAGGGTATAACAGCACACGCCATATAGCAATAATGTACGTTGTGTTTTGGGCGCTGTAGACATTATAGCAGTGTCTGTGTTACTGACATTTTAGCAAGTTTGCTTGAGAAGCAGATGGAGTAACAATACAGATCCTGCACTGATGAGTGTCGATGGGCATTCTTGGGCATGTATTTATGTCTTCATGGAAAGTTACAGATGTTCAAATGAAATGTGGTGTGTTCACATCTAACGTTTTTATTTTTTTTTTTCCTTGGTTCTGTGGTTGCAGTACGACGAAATGGTGCATTACCCGGGGTTAGATGGCATCCCTTTGGCTGGCTTTGGGGATGCACACACAGGAAGAGCAATGCAACACCACTCTCTCAGCCAGAGCTCACCCTATGGGTCTGCGGGGGCGGCTCACCGGGTCCCAATGCCCCCTGGTATGGGCAGCAATGACGTCTTGAAGAGGGAGAAGGATGAGATTTATGGGTAAGAGAATTCTGCTGTCCTCCATGGCTGTTGTATATTAGTGTTGACCTTTTAGCGGTTTACAATGCACTGTGCTGTGTAGGGATCGGAGAAGGCCTGGGCTGCACATTATATACACAGTTTATGGCTGAACATCTATGGCAGCTGTGCCGACATACAGACACACAGTTGTACACCATAGAAACCTGTTTATAAAAATATTTAAGGGCTCAGCTCATTGTATATAAACACTCGTCTGTATTGGGAGCGAGCCATTTAAAAGTCACTTTTGGCCATATCGAGCGCCGATTTATGTAGAATTTGTGCTCATTGTGCCGAATTCATCTCGTATCAGCACATAAACTACGACTAAGCAACTGTTTTTTAATTTTTTTTATTTTATATACTGTTTCTGTATTTTGTAATTAATAAACAACTGACTGTGCATTTGTACTTTCCATTATTCATCCTCAAGTGCATTCTGCTCCAGTTCTTTATATGTATGTTGCTTGTATGTTACTATAGCATGCTGACTTATGAGGCTTGCATTGAGGTTAGCATCAAGGTTCTTGGCTGGGTTGTACACATGTGTACCAGGTCAGCAAGCGGATTATTGGCAAAATATATTGAAATCTTCCCTGATTTATAATCCTGTATTGTATTTATGGAATATGTACAGTCTGTAGATAAATAGATTTTTTCACATTGCTGGAAAGAGCATAGGGCTAGAACATGTGTCTTATACAACATTGACTTGTATTCCAGATTTAAAAAGGGATTTAATCCGGAGAAAGAGCTGACAGTTATTTTTCTGGGTTGAGGCCAATATTTGTGTTTGCTAAACAGCAGCATAGTTGAAGATCTGGGACTGTATACTGTGTCTTCTGTTATAGGCTTTTGGAAAAAAAAGATATATGGCTTTTTGGTATATAGCTAGTCTTTTAGGCTATATACAACAGAGTAGACAGATAGCTATGACAGTAGACAAGAAGTGTACTAACTCAATGTTTTAGTTTCTTATATAGATTAATAAAAGATGCATTCTCATTGGCTGGAATGTGTTATTAGCCCTAATTATTAGTTTGTTTGCAGGTGTTCAAAGTCTTATAGCCTATATCCCTAATGTAAAGCAAGATCTCAAGGCATGGTTACATTTGTTATAACAGATATGATATATGAGGTCGATTTACTAAAGCTAGAGAGTGCAAAATCTGGTGCAACTGTGCATGGTAGCCAATCAGCTTCTACCTTTAGCTTGTACAATTAAGCTTTGACAAACAAAAGGGAAGCGGATTGGTTTCTCTGCTGAGCTGCACCATATTTTTGCACTCTCAAGTTTTAGTAAATCACCCCCCCCCCCCCCAAATGTTATATTATTGTATCAGCTGTAACAATTCAGGGTAGATTTACTAAAATTGGAGCACTCAGAATCTGGTGCAGCTGTACATGGTGGCCAATCGGCTTCTAACTTCAGTGTGTTCATTTAAGCTTTGATACTAAAACCTGGAAGCTGATTGGTTTCTCTGCACAGCTGCACCAGATTTTGCACTCAAGTTTAGTAAATATCCCCTCAAATTTTATATTATTGTATCAGCTATAACAATTCGGGGTATATTTACTAGAATTGGAGGGCTCAGAATCTGGCACTGCTGTGCATGATGGCCAATCAGCTTCCAACTTCAGTGTGTTCATTAAAGCTTTGATACTAAAACCTGGAAGCTGATTGGTTTCTATGCAGAGCTGCACCAGATTTTGCACTCTCAAGTTTTAGTAAATCACCCTCACAAATTTCATATTATTATATCAACTGTAACAATTCGGGATAAATTTACTAGAATTGGAGCACTCAGAATCTGGCACAGCTGTGCATGGTAGCCAATCAGCTTTCAACTTCTGCTTGTTCAATTAAGCTTTGATACTAAAACCTGGAAGCTGATTGGTCTCTATGCAGAGCTGCACCAGATTTTGCACTCTCCAGTTTTAGTAAATAACCCACTTAGTGTTTTTCTGTATAAATTGTGGATTATTTTCATGATATGCCTAGTCCAAAGATTAAAAAGTGCAATTGTGTTGTGAGCCATAGAGCTGAGAAAAAAATTTCCAGTTTTGTTATAAAGAAAAAATGCCATTTTTTGGGGTGCGTGCATTAAACAGAGGCTGAGATTTGTCTCGTTAAACCAGTGTTAAGAGTCCAAGTGTAATACAATACCACCCACAGCCTGTCTATAAATATACAGACACGTGTGTGTACATCTAAAAATACATACGTCTTTATAATCAGCCAGTATATAATGTATGCAAACATCTTCATCTGTCCATGATACCTGTACATATTATTGCTGAATAAAATGGATCTCAGTATACAAATGTGTGTATTTGTATATGTACACAGATGCCATATAAGATTTATATAAAAAGAGAGCCCACTTTTGATGTGGCTGCGGTTGCGGAGAGGAAATCTTGTTTGCGTAGCATTTGCCGATACGTCTAGCTGATGAATGGCTTCGCATACGGCCTACTCAGTTCTCAGAATTTCCATAGACTGCAAGCCTTTGGAACCACCGCTGGATGACCAGGGTCTCTAAAGCCTAGAGATGTGTGTAGATTTTTTTTTTTTTTTTTGTATTGAAAGTGAGAGATTTTATTTCTCAGTGTGTAACTGTAACACTGTCTCTCCCCCCACAGACACCCCCTCTTTCCCCTACTGGCACTGGTGTTTGAGAAGTGCGAACTGGCGACGTGTTCACCGCGGGATAATTCCGGCTCCTACCCAGGGGGGGACGTGTGCTCATCGGACTCCTTCAACGAAGATATTGCTGTGTTTGCTAAACAGGTGAGTGTGCGCAGAAGTAAAAAAAAAAAAAATCCCAGCTGATGGTTTGTTGGATGTGGTGTGTTTTTATCCAGAATGTGATCAGGAAAAGATGGATTCAATTAGCACAAAAGAGGAAAGGTCACTTAGAAGCCTAGAATGTTGACGTTAGATAAAGAACAGTTGGCCTGACTTGTAATTGACATCTCTGGATGGTGGGCGGGACTTCAACCCACCCCCCACCCTCTTCCCCATACATCTTCAGCAGCCAATGAAGACTGCAAGTTGGGTTCTTGAATTTTTCCTTGGCTTACCTAAACACCAAAAACCACAGCACCTTTTTTTTTTTTTTCCGCATTTTGATGGACTACAACAGCACAAGTAGCAAAAGTAGCCAGCCTTTATATTAAAAAGTTGAATTCTCAATGGCCTGCTGGATGGGTTCATAGTTAGGCATGGTTTATGTTGCCGTTAATTTGTCTTCTCTAAAATGCTGCTGAAAAGACAGGACAACCAATGAGGACTGTGAGTTGGGTTCTTGAATTTTTGCTTGGCTTACCTAAACAGCCAAACCACAGCACTTTTTTTTTTTTTTCTTTTTTTTTTCATTTTCAGTGTTTTGATGGACTATAACAGCACAAGTAGCCAAAGTAGCCAGCCTTTATAATAATCAGTTTAATTCTTCTGGGACTACAAGCGTCAGCATGATCTGCTGGTTGGGTTCATAGTTATGCATGGTTTATGATGTCATTGATTTGTCTTCTCTAAATTGCTGATGAAAAGACAGGACAACCAATGAGGACAGCGCGTTGGGTTCTTGAATTTTTACTTGGCTTACCTAAACAGCCAAACCACAGCAGGTTTTTTTTTTTTTTTTTTGTGCATTTTCAGTGTTTTTGATGGACTATAACAGCACAAGTAGCTAAAGTAGCCAGCCTTTATAATAACCAGTTTAATTCTTCTGGGACTACAAGCCTCAGCATAGTTAGGCATGGTTTATGGTGCCATTGATTTGTCTTCTCTATACCGCTGCTGAAAAGACAGGACTTAGTTTTGCAGTTGCATGAAGACTGTGGGGTGAATTTACTGAAGGCAAATAGACTGTGCACTTTGCAAGCTCAGTTGCACTCATTTTCTCTAGAGCTTAGTAAATGTGGCAACGCTTTGCTGATTTCCATCATCCAATCATGTGCAAGAAAAATGCTGTTTCTTTTTATTTTCCTAGCACCTGATTTGGTATTCTTTACAAAGCAAAGCTTTATCCACATCACGTTTACTAAGGAAAATGAGGGCAAATGCACTTGCAAAGTACAGAGTCTATTTGCCTTTAGTAAATCAACCCTCATACCTAGTCTGATTTATGTATTTATTTGTTATAGATATTTATATAGCACTGACAATAAACCTACATATATTACACATTCACATCAGTCCCTGCTCTCAAAGGGAGCTTACGATCTATCAGTCCCTGCCCCACAGGCATACACACACATGCATTCATTTCTATATCTGTTAAAATATGCTAAGTCAAAGCTATTTACCTGTGCTGGCTTTTTATTTCCACATCCACTGTTTAAAATAAATAGTATTCCACAGTAGTGCTCGGGGCCTGCAGTAGGACCTGGGGCCTGTCTCAGAAAAATATGCTGCTTCAGTGCATTCTGGACAATGAAACAACCATTACACACAGTTCATTTCCACCCAGCAGTGAGCCGTCCTCCATCAAAAATTCTCTAAACTGTACAAAGCACTTCTCCAGTTCACAAAAAAAAAGATGAGTGCACATATCCCGACATTGGGGTTATTTACTAAAACTGGAGAGTGCAAAATCTGGTGCAACTCTGCATAGAAACCAATCAGCTTCCAGGTTTTATTGCCAAAGCTTCATTAAAGAAATTGAACTTAGAAGCTGATTGGCTCCCATGCACAGCTGTACCAGATTCTGCGTTCACCATTTTCAGTAAATCTCCCCCATTGTGTAAGTTTACTTCACAACCGCTTTTGGTTTTTGTTGGCTTTGTACTATGCCCCCCTCCAAGTTTTATTCTACTACAGTCAGAGAGAATATAATCAGAGTTCTACCCATAAGGCCTCTTGCACACTGCTGCCTAAAAATGCAACGATTCTAGGCACACAGGCGTTTTTTACTGATGTAAATGGAGACCATTGTGTTCAATGTGCCTGTAGAGACGCGTAAACATGCACTGCATATAGATCAGTTTAAAAAAAATATAGAAATCTGCATTGCCAGTCAGTATTTTTATGCATGTACATGCAAATACGCACATATATGGCCATACACCACACTCCCTTGATTAAAATATAGCTAGAAGGATTTTTATGGGTGTGTACGCATATGCGCAAATAAGTGCAAGTGCTATACAGCCCATCCTCACTTTTATTTTCTGCCAGGAATATTTTAAGTTCATTAATCATTACAGCGTGTAAGCATTCTACAGGTTTTATAAAGCATCAACAGTTAGAACAGTACAATTACAATACAATTCAACACAAGAGGGTTAGGCCTCACACACACAAAAGGAATATCGGATGGATGATCATCCATTTTTTTTTCTTCTTTGCATGCTAGTCTCCTATCGAAAATGAATAGGATACTAAAGTTATAAAAATTTTCATAAGACAGAATACAGCTCCCGCGATGTTGTAATATATTATATTATAATGTATTCTTTCATTTCTGAGCATGCATTTGAATTTTTTTTTGTAGAAATACTATACTAATTACATGAAAATCGTTCGTTATGTTATCTTACGAGAACAATTTTCGTGCTTGTCCCTTCGGATATTTTCGCATGAACTGTCGTGATTGGCTCTCGAAAGCTGTGTACTAATGATCAGATTATTGGACGATCGCTCCGAATGCGTTTTTTTCATCTGATTTTATCATCGTGTGTATTAGGCTTTAGGAGCTGCTCCTGAGAGCTTACAATCTAATGTTGTTATGGAGAGGACAGGTTTGAATAAGACATCTGATTACCCACTCTATCATCAGCAAAACTATGCAGTACAAGCATTGCTAAATGAACACTGTTAAACAATTCAGTGTAGTTGGGCTGCTGTACTGCATATGTGCACTGGCAATGTAATTAAAAGTGTGAGTTTAATGACTAATAATGAAGTATGGTGTCAGTACATCTTGGGTGGCTGTTAAAGAGATGCAAGCGGCTTGTATAACCTGTGCCCCTTTTTCAAGCTTGGTACAGTGATCAGGATCTTGAAGCCCCAGGTCTTAATTTCTCTAATTTTTTTATATTTTTACTGCATAATGTCATCCAAAATTCTATATTTTTCTTTTATGAGTCCTTCAGGCCTACAGTTTTATTTTTCAAATGCATTGGTTGCCATGTGTGATCTATACACAAAACAAACTATATGTTCAGAGCAAAGCGGCCAATGGAATCTCCCAAATTAACCTCATCCAACCAATGATTTAGAAGCCCAATATGTGTGATATATACACAAAACAAACTATATGTTCAGAGCAAAGCGGCCAATGGAATCTCCCAAATTAACTTTATCCAACCAATGATTTAGAAGCCCAATATGTGTGATATATACACAAAACAAACTATATGTTCAGAGCAAAGCGGCCAATGGAATCTCCCAAATTACCTTTATCCAACCAATGATTTAGAAGCCCAATACGCTGATTAAGTCATTAAGGGTTGGCCTAGGGGTCAATAATGAGTGTTCTTTACTCAAGACAGTCTAGCTAAGCCTTTCTCAACCTTCTTAACATGGAGGAACCCTTGAAATTACGTTCCAAGCTTAGGGAACCCCTGCTAAAAAGTACTAAATCTACAGCTCATGGTACATTAGTGTGATGGTCAGTGGGAAGAATGCTCCTTACACTTGTGGTCATTGGGAAGAATTCCCCCCTTGCAGATAGCTTAGGGAACCCCTGCTACAAAGTACTATATCTACAGCTCATGGTACATTAGTGTGATGGTCAGTGGGAAGAATATTCCTTACACATGTGGTCATTGGGAAGAATTCCCCCCTTACAGATAGCTTAGGGAACCCCTGCTAAAAAGTGCTATATCTACAGCTCATGGTACATTAGTGTGATGGTCGGTGGGAAGAATACTCTTTACACTTGTGGTCATTGGTAAGAATTCCCCTCTTGCAGATAGCTATAAAGATCATTAGTGTCATTGGTTACTCACTTGAGAGGCAGAAGTTGCTCATTGCTCAAGGATCCTTTAGCAACCTCTGTTGGAACTCTGGTTGGGAAAGACTGATCTAGCTTGTCAGGGAAATCTCCGCCCAGAACTGATCCTTTTCTTACTGAGTAGAGGGAAAAAAGTGGTAGATAGAAGTGAAACACTTGCAGATAGCTATAAAGATCATTAGTGTCATTGGTTACTCACTTGAGAGGCAGAGGTTGCTCATTGCTCAAGGATCCTTTAGCAACCTCTGGAGGAACCCTGGTTGGGAAAGACTGATCTAGCTTGTCAGGGAAATCTCTGCCCAGAACTGATCCTTTTCCTACTGAGTAGAGGGAAAAAAGTGGTAGATAGAAGTGAAACACTTGCTCTTGCTAGGAGAATTGTGCAATATAGACCAGGACCTTTCCATTCCAAGCTCCTTTCTTGGGTTGACATTAACCAAGTATATGGCCAATCTAACCTGGCTATAACTGACTTTCCTGCACAATGCATTCCACAGCAGCCCCAGTAAAGCAAAGAACAGAGTGAAAATCTGGACTTTTTAAGTTTAGGACAGCCCACATAAGGCCAGCAATAGAGACAACTGTATCCAGAGAATCATATAAGGAATTAAAATGATACTGACTCTGGGGTTTGAACTGAAACATTGAACTGAAATTAATATGTTTTCTGATATACAAAATTAGCGTTTCTCTTTAAAGTTTCTGGGTTCTTTTTAAAAAATTATTTTGTTGAGCATAAAATAAATGCTAAGGGGAAAAAAATCAATGCAGAAACACTTAAAACACACGATCACTCTTTCTCCTTATAACAAATATCTCTTTCTGAAGTTGGGCGATAGGAAAAATCCCGATATCTCCTCGCTGATGTTTTATGGATGGGGAAAGTGAGAGGGTTTAGGATATTAAAGGAGAGCTGCTGACGTGAGGCCACAGAGGAGCCTCCTCTAGGGGATACGCAAGGCAAGAAGATCAACCATTTAATAGATTATTGGAGAATAAAATGCAAAGTTTATCTGGAAGAGAACTGGAGGGGGATAGACATAGTGTCAGCGGGACGGAGAGCTTCTCTCTTTGATGGTAACGCACTGTGTTTCTGCTTTATGTCTCCAGGTCAGAACGGAAAAACCTCTCTTCTCTTCCAATCCGGAGCTGGACAACCTGGTAAGACTTGTGTGAGAGAAGATCCTGGAATTTCTCATTATCAGATTCTATGGCACATGCATTTTTCATCTGTGCTGCCCATTACAACCTTTCATATTGCTCCATCCATTTTCCAATCTACTCTGCAAAGATTCGATTGGCTGTTTTAGGCCAGGTGGCCCCTCATCATATCATTTTTCCATTTCAAAAATTGCTTCTTGCGAGTTCATCTAGCATTTTAAACTTTTTTTTTAAAGGAAACGTCAGAGGTCTTTAGTGAAAAAAACTTTTTGATATAGGTTGGTGGGTAGTTATAGATGAATTAAATGTACACAATATTGTATAGTTATATATATTTTATTTGATCAGAGATATATAGCACCAAGCAGATCTTTTAAAGCAGTGGTCTCCACACTGCAGTCCACGGGTCAAATGTGGCACTTTGCTTGCCTTTATCTGGTCCTTAGGGCACTTTTACTCCCATTGATACAAAGTGCTATTCCTCCCACTGATACCAACAATGAGGAACAGTTCCTTCCACTGACACCAAAGATGGAGCACTATTCATCCCCCTGATACCGTGCAGAGGGCACTATTCCTCCTATTGACACCAATTATGGGTCTATTCTACCCACTAATGCCAATGGTGGGAAACTATTCCTCCTACTAACACCATTTATAGGGCACTATTCCTCCCACTGATACCAAAGCTGGGGCACTATTCCTCCCACTAATAGCAATGCTGGGGCACTATTCCTCCCTCTGATACCAATGATGAAGCACTATTTCTCCCACTGATACCAGTGATGGGGAACTATTCCTCCCTTTGATACCAATGATGGGGCACTATTCCTTCCACTAATAGCAATGCTGGGTCACTGTTCCTTCCACTAATACCAATGATTAGGCACTATTCCTTCCACTAATACCAATGATTAGGCACTATTCCCTCTACTAATACCAATGATGGGGCACTAATCCTTCCGCTAATACCAACGATGGGGCACTATTCCTTCTGCTAATACCAACAATGGGGCACTATTCCTTCCGCTAATACCAACGATGGGGCACTATTCCTCCCCCTGCCACCAGTGATGGGGAACTATTCCTTCCTCTGCTATCAGTGATGGGGAACTATACCTCCCACTGATACCAATGCTGGGTCCCTATTCCTCCCACTAATTGCAATGCTGGGGCACTATTTCTCTCACTAATACCAATGATGGGACACTATTTCTCCCACTAATATCAATGATGGGACACTATTTCTCCACCTGACCACAAACCTACAGTATGTAAATGTTTTTTACCTCAAGACCATCAAGTCTAAGGCATTTTCTACTCCCCCTGGTCAAAATCCATCCCTCTTAAATTCTGAAGTACAGTAAACTCACTCTTTGCTTAGAAAGTTTGGTGGCCCCTGTTTTAAATCAGTAGCTCTTCAGTTTTGTTGAATCATGTATTGTAATTGTTATATAAGACATTTAATGCTAAAAATATAAGTGAGTAATGAGTAAATGAGCAATGTTTTTCTAAAACTGTGGGGGAAATCACCTTTTTCTCCTTTTTACAACAACAGTAGAAGTATGTGTAGACAGACATTCTAGAAATTCTGGATCCCCTGCTTTTATAAGTGTCTCACCACTTTCTCCAGAAGCCTGTGCAGAGCTTGAGGTCAAATTTCAAGCATCCCCAGCAAGCTGCTGTACTAGGAACTTCAGGTTCAGTGAGACAATTGAAAAAAAAGTGCTGTAAATTTGAGAGCATGCTGGGTGTGGTTTTTTTTTTACTATTATACTAAGTCTAGCCATACATGGCTCAATTTCTCTCAATCAGCCCCGCAGGCTGAATGAAACAAATCAATTGATTCGACCAACCAGAAATCTCCATTGTATTGTATTCTATTCAGGCAGCCCCAGATTTTATTTCTCAACCTGTAGATTTTTTTTTTTACCTAATGAAATTGAAGTTTCATTTTACACAAGGAAGAAATTAGATCTTCAGAGCTCCGAGAATTTAGGATATAGGCTTGTTATGAGCATCACAATCCAGTCTACATCTCAATCCTCTTTACATTACTAGCAGGCAGGAGCGGACTGACCATTTGGAAACTCGGGCACTGCCCGAGGGCCCGGGGTCAGTAGGGGGCCCCATGAGATGCCTCTGGTACCTTTTTTCCATAGGCTTTTTTGAGTTTGGGAAAGGACACAGGGGCCCCATGATCCCCTATTGCCCGGGGGCCCCATGAGTTGTCAGTCCACCCCTGCTAGCAGGCCCTCATAGCAGCACCTGTCCCGGTGGACTTGAAGCCAGTCCCTTTTGCCCTTTCATTATATTTGCCCTAGCTGTTGGGCAACACAGACATCGACCATGAGTCTACCAGTCTTCTTCGATATGCCAGTAGTAAGGGCAATGGGATTGATTTACTAAAGACAAATAGGCTGTTCATCGTGCAAATTAATTTTGTTAGCTTAGTGAACAAGATGAAGCTTTACTGACTTCCATCATCCAGTCTTGTACAAAAAAATACATATATTTTCCTTGCACGTAATTGGATATTCTTTGCAAAGTGAATTTTCACCACATTCACTAAGCTAAGGGAAAATTCCCTTGCAGAGTCAACAGCCTATTTGCCTTTAGTAAATCAACCCCAATCTTAGAGTACCTAATACCGCCAATTAGAAATCCTCTCTTAGTACTTCTGACTATGGTAATCTGGTTACTGAATTGTACTCATGCTTTGGTTTATTGATTAAATATTGTGACTGTAAGCTCTTGGAACACTCAGCAAGCCATGGTTATGGATGTGATGAATTGGGGCTACAGGACAGTTACAGTGCACCAAATAAGCCTCATGGATCGTACATAAGTGCATACACATCATTTGGGCTTGCTCAAAGTGAATATAATTCCAAAGTCCATCAAAAGCACACTTAACTACAATGCACTTAGTGTATATTGGACTTTAATTAGATGTGATGTACAATATTGTCCTGCAGCAGCACTCTCTTAAATGACTTAAGTGTCAGATATGATTGACAGCTCTGCTTCTCTCTCTTTTTATTTGCAGATGATACAGGCGATCCAGGTTTTACGATTTCACTTGTTAGAGCTGGAAAAGGTAAGATAAAATAAAGAAATATCAGTCTTTTTGGGGGGTTCCCAGTTGTTGCAGTTCAGCTGTTCGGTCTCAAGTGAGCAGAAAGTGATTTGGTGAATTCAGTGATGTGCATGCTGATCTGGGGAGGGGGGGGCAGTGTGAAGAGGTGCTGAGCTAAGGTTTGTACCCTCTAGTACTGTAACTAGGACAAGCTGAACAATTATTTCCACATAGACACAGAACACTACAGCCCTCAAGACACAGTAGCTCCCTCTCAGTTTTCAGCTAAGGAGGAGAAGACACGTCATATGTTCGACTCAGGATAGCTACTGTAAGAACCAGCAGCCAGGGAGTTTAGCAATGTCCAGCCTGTTACACACTGGTAAGCCTCTAGCTTTTGAGGAACTACAAGTCACAGCATGTCCTACCAGCTTGGGGTGGGACCTGCAATTTCTGAAAGAGACTCAGGCTAGTTATAGACGTGTAGATTCCCCTATCCCCCTCAATTGATTCCACCATTCAAGCTAAACTGTATGAATGTACTAATCTCCCCAGTTGGCTATTCTGACAACCGCAGAGCCTGTGGCTGCCTGAATACCCAAACAGTGACTGTATCTGAGAGCATGCAATAGTGGTTCATCTGACAGTTTTAAATCGATTGTTGTCAACTTTGGTGCTGACAGGGTCACTGAGGGCTTAAATTCCATCCAATTTAGCAGGAATTGGACTTAAATTTGAACCGAGTATGGCCAGCTTGCAATTGAAAACAATGTGCCAGTGTGTGTAGGCTCAGGTGAAACTGTTACTCTGACTCTTGAGCTCCATGCTACGGGAAGGCAAATTATTGGTGAAGTTTTAAAGCCCCCAAAATAGCATTGAACCTCGGAGTCAGAAAAAATGCTTACTGTCACAACAGATGTTTTGCTTTGTGACAGGTCCACTTCAAATGTTGTGCAGTCTGATTTTGGCCCATTTCAGAAGGGGCGGACCCCTCAGCGGATCCGCTTGCTCAGTGGGGGATCTCTCCACTGATCCCCGCTGAGCAAGCGGATGACAGGTCTGTGTCCGCTCTGCTGCTGCAGAGTAGACACAGACACAGCTCGCTGTTTTATATGGGGCGGTCAGATGGAAACGGACTGCCTCTCCATTTCCATCCGACTGTCATTCGATCTGCCAGATAGATGGGGAACGATCGCTATCCGTCTGTTTTTAGTGTACAGGATCAGATCGGATGCTGGCAGGTGTCAGCAGACACCCGCTGCTCCATAGTGAACTATGGATTGTCAGTGTGAAAGGGGCCTTAGGCTGTGACAACTTGGAATCCTTCCTTCTGTACAGGATGTCTGGGCAGTCAGGACAAGTTATAAGAACATGCTTGTTCCAGGTCATTTACTGAGTAATGAAGGATAAGCATGACGGCCCTGGAGCATGCACATTCACAAGCATGTCAGCAGTGATAGCTCCTCTATTTCTTTCCAGACAGGTTCACTTTAACAGAGGAGAAACTGCAGATTACAGTGCTTTATGATTGGTAATCTCTCTTCATTACGCCATTTCCACAAGCGTTGTCACTGTGGAGATACATTTGAAATGTCAGATAACTTTTCCAACATGTGGTTGGTTCTGCCAGTTGTAAGCCCTGCCCTTCGCAGCTAAGCTCCACCTCCTTTAGTGCACTGTTGCGGCTAGTAATAAACTTTGTCACCACACTATACATAATAGGTAAGCGCAGTAAGATATATTAGTTGCCATTCCTACTTTTGCTGCACAATGGTTTACCCAATGGTATAGAGGATTCTGGGAAATGAACCTGGTCTGTAGCCATAGCTCTTCACTGACGTGTACAGCAGATTTGCACACACATCAACAGGGGTGGACTGACAACTCATGGGGCCCCCGGGCAATAGGGGATCATGGGGCCCCTGTGTCCTTGCCCAAACTCAAAAAAGCCTATGAAAAAGGTACCAGGGGCATCTCATGGGGCCCCCTACTGACCCCGGGCCCTCGGGCAGTGCCCGAGTTTCCAAATGGTCAGTCCGCCCCTGCAAATCAATGACCATGTCTTTATACTGAGCTGCATTTACAGAAATTACCTAATGGTGTAACGGCATAGTCCACCTTTTACAAAAATGAATGCACCCACTATAATAAAATTAAAAAACGAGCATTTATTATTTCTTAATTTTTTCATTGAAGCCTGAAGAGCACTGCAACTGCGATCAACGCATTGCAGGTGCAAAGCAAAGGCTTCTGCATCCCAGCTCCAGGTTTGTACGAACATAAAGACCTAAAGTTATGGGACTGGAGGTAGTAATCAAAGGGATACAAGTGCGGTGACACTTGGGCTCCATTGAGATTTACGACTCTCGCCATGGTGGGAGTTGGGACTTGTAGTCTCTCTATTCACAGATCTGTTTGAATGGGTGATAGGGCTGTGCAAGCAGAGCTGGGAACAGCTGAAATCAACAAGACACTCCAGAAAGAAGCACCCCACAATTCAGGTAGTGGGGGGCAGTTTTGAGAGTAAGGATTTAGGGGAGGTGACCGTGTTTCATGTTACACCATAAAAATGGGTATAGCATGGTACGTGTTTACAAAGGTGGACTGAGCCTTTAAATAAAAGCGTTTTTAATATTATTTATAGTTAAAGGGATATAAGGTTCCAGAGATGATCAGAATTGAAGATATTAAAAATGACGGCTATAAACAATTGGCTTCCTTTCCGTAACCCACAAAGGAAAATGACCAACTGCCATCCTTTTACCTAACAAGGCAGCCAACACAGAATACCAGATTACAAGACACCAAAGAAACATAAATGTCTCATTGTCTCAGTTTCTGTGTTAGCATGGATATATGTACACATAGCTGTGAATGTTATTTGTACGTCTTATAACACAAGAGTTAGAATAGGTTTTTTTGGTGTCGTTAGTTATTTAAATAGGAAGACAAGAAGCTGAGCTGATCTTGCCCTCTAGATTGTAAGCTCTCTTGGTTAGAACATTGTAGCACCTGCTAGATCTTGCTGTTTCAGTGTATACTGTGAGGGCTGTACATAAACACATTAAGGTCCGCTGGATATTTAGGTCAACTGCTACGCAGTGCATGTAGTTTTCTGTCTATTTTACACGGATGGATGCGAGGTGCAGTAATGAGCTGTGCATGTAAAGATGAGGAGGCATACCAAGGCGTGCTCTGCATGCCCGCAGGCAAGAAAAGGTTAATTGTACAGTCAGGAGAAAAAAGGGATCCCCCTGCCTCCTCCCATATGGAGAATCCCGTCAGGCTGTAGAAGAGCACTGCTGGCACATACCACTTTGAGAGGCAGGGGAGGGGGCAGAGATGAAAGGCACCACTTCAGAACTGCCCCTCTGGTTTGATAAGCTAATGAGCTCATTAAAGGATACAAGAGGCGCTGCTGGTTTGTAACCAGATAATCCTCTTGTTAATGTGGTAATTAACCCTTTGATTCCCTTCACTGGCCTGCTGGGAATCTGGGAGGATTAAAGAAGGGGCCTGGGGGTTGTAGAGGTGGGAGGTAAGAGCTGTGTGTTATAACTGAATAAAGATTGCCCTCTCTGTGTTCACCTTACACCTAGGTTACCGACCGCCAGGGGGATGATAATTGGGTGGCTTTCTCAGTCTACAAGATTTATGGTTACACTGTGTGTCTCTCCAGTAGTTTAAGAACTACAAGCCCCAGCATGCCTTTCTAGCATGTGAAGGACATGACACGGCTGGAATTTAAGGGCTCATGCACGCAGGGCTTACAAAAACAAAACACAGCGTTTACAGGCATTTGTCATTTTTTTTTCTGCCTGTATATGTACCTCTATGTTAGCCTAGGAGTCTATGTACACATAGGCATTTTCAGGTGTATTAGAAGAGGAGCATTTACAAGCAGAACAAGAAATATCGTCAATGCATTCAGGAGAGGAGGTTTAGGGCAAAAAGAAAAAACTCTTGACATGCCTAAATGCTAGATTCTTGTAGCACTTCATTCATTCCAAAGGCCAAAATAAATTAATATTCTGGCCAATGGAATCCATAAACACCCAAATGCTTGACACGCCTAAACTCATGTGCTTTAGGCTTTTTCCTGCCTGGAGTAAAAGGCAGGAGAAGTTCAAACGCCCAGTATACATGAGCCCTTAGGTTCTCAGGTTCACGCTGTTGCTCTGTCTACAGTGTGTGTCTGTTGTCTGTTGACCTGCTCGCCAACAAACGTTCACACACATTAAACCTCAGTTCCACCCAGGGGCGGACTGACCATTTGGAAACTCGGGCACTGCCCGAGGGCCCGGGGTCAGTAGGGGGCCCCATGAGATGCCCCTGGTACCTTTTTCATAGGCTTTTTCGAGTTTGGGCAAGGACATGGGGCCCCATGATCCCCTATTGCCCAGGGGACCCCATGAGTTGTCAGTCTGCCCCTGCCTGGTACCTTTTTCATAGGCTTTTTTGAGTTTGGGCAAGGACACAGGGGCTTCACGATCCCCTATTGCCCGGGGGCCCCATGAGTTGTCAGTCCACCCCTGGTTCCACCTAAGGCCCCTTTCACAGGAGGAGGAATCCACTTTGCTCAGCAAGAGATCTGTCCGCTCATCCCCTGCTGAGCAGAACAGGACGGGTGGATGACCCACCAATCCACCTAGATGGAGGAGAACAGATCCCCTCCTTTTTTTTTTTTTTTTCTAGCGGACTGAATCGGAGGTAGATGGGTGTAAACAGACATAAGTCCATTTACACCTGCTGGTCTAAACGGATTCATGGACAATCTGATCAGGTCTGCCTGAAAAACTGACAGGGAGACCTGATCGCATCTCCTGAGTGATGAAAGGGGCCTTTGGCTGGCCACCAGTTGGTTGGAACACCTGCTGGCTTTTTCTATTATTATTATACAGGATTTATATAGCGCCAACAGTTTGCTCAGGACTTTACAATATAAAGGGAGACAAAACAGCAACAATACAGTTCAATACAAGAGGGTTAGGAGTGCCCTGCTCCTTGGAGCTTACAATCTCTAAGAGTATATAATAATGAAATATACTTGTATTCGTGGATTTCCTAGCTTTCCTGAAAGGCTGAAATCCTCTATTTGTTCATTCTACACTGGGAAGCATAACATTATTATTGGCTTTCTACTGGCTATGGATGGTTTGGCGGATCTGGGAATTTTGGTGGGCATGTCTCACCACTGGTGTCTCATAGAAACACCAAAGAAACTTAGAAAAGGATTGGCGTGAGAGCTCTATAAACCTATTTGAGGTAGATTAATCTGTTAAGGATAAGCAACTTATTCTATCATTTAACAGCATCCCAAGAATACTTTTGCATAGATAGGTAGAAAGGTACTTTTTCCGGAATAACACATAACTATTATGCCCTTTGCAGGTTCATGATTTATGTGATAACTTCTGTCATCGATACATCACCTGTTTAAAAGGCAAGATGCCCATCGACTTGGTGATAGACGACCGTGATGGTTCCTCCAAATCAGACCTGGAAGATTTCACAGGATCCTGTACAAGTCTATCAGATCAGGTAAGGACATGTATCAAGGTGCTTTACTGCCTTCTAAGTTCACAACATGCAACCTACTGTACATCTGAGAATCACAACCATTTTGTTCTCGGATGTATACTGCTGCCCCCGTGATTTCCTAAAATTCCACAAGATCTTGCAGTCTAGAGGTGAAATCTCCCTGGAAGGCACTGGTGACGTAACCTTCCCAGGAGCAGCTGTGAGGCCCTGACTACATCACCAGTGCTGCAGAAAATCCAGGAAGTAGAATTTTTAGCCACTTCCTGTCCGGACACTTTTACCCCCTTCCTGTCCAGGGCAATTTTCAGCTTTCAGCGCTATCACACTTTGAATGACAAATGCGCGGTCATGCAACACTGTACCCGTATGAATTTTTTACCATTTTTTTGAAACAGATAAAGCTTTATTTTGGTGGTATTTATTCACCGCTGGGATTTTTATTTTTTTTGCTATGTAAATGGAAAAGTCCAAAAATTTTGAAAAAAAGTGTTTTTCTTATAAAATGTTGCAAATAAATAATATTTCATCATAAATCTTAGCCAAAATTTATTCCGTTATCTTTTTAGTAAAAAAAAAAATAAGCCAAATTAGTTTATAACCAAAAATTATAATTTTTAAACATTTTTTTTTACATATTGTCACCCTAGCAGTACAGTTTCACCATGGTGACACTGTATTACTTGTGGGGGGTGATGAAGATTTTTTTTTTTACACTGATTACTTTTACACCCATATAGGATGTAAAAGCAATAATTTCTCTTCCTCTCTGTCTGCATTCTTGCAGCCATTGAGAACTACTGAGTGAGCTGTGATTGGTCACAGCTTGTCACATGGTACAAGGCTGTTGTGAATAGCCTTGTACCATGTGACCTCTGTGATCATTCACAGATTTCACACGTAGTAAGCAATGATGTCACAAGTGACATCTAGCTTACTACTTTGCATGTGATCACTGATTGGCTAATCAGTGATCACATGATCGGGACCTCGTACAGAGGTCCCGTCCGACGATCGGTTTTTCACTGTGTCCGGAGGACACAGCGGGCACCGGATTGCGGTGCTGCGCGCTCCCAGTGAGCGCCCACAAGCAGGGTGCGGGGAGGCCATTTATAAATGGCCAAACGACCCTGCACTGCCACCGTCCGGCCGTTTATATACAACGGCCGGACGGGAGGTGGTTAAAACAATCGAAATAAAATTCTTCTTTTACAACTCACTAGAACAGGGTTTCTCTACCAGGGTTCCTCCAGAGGTTGCTAGGGGTTCCTTGAGCAATGAGCAATTTCTGCCTCTCAGATGAGGTCCGATTAACACCATTGATCTTTTTAGCTATCTGTTAGACGGTAATTCTTCACAATGACAGCTAGTGTAAGGAGCATTCTACTCACTGACGATCACACATATGACTTCTAGATATAATCATTTTTAGCAGGGGTTCCCTGATACCGGAAAGCTATTTCAAGGGTTCCTCTGTGCTGAAACGGTTGAGAAAGGCCAGCCTACAAAGTGCTTGGAGAACAGCATGCGCCATGCTTTGTTTGTTCTGGGGAGGAAAGGTCCACTTTTAAAAGCCAAAGTATTATTAAGGTTTTTAGAATTTACAAATGAACTCCTCTAAGCTGAATGTGTCTAAAAAAGCCAGACTCCGTAACCCCAGTGTAGTTCCTGAGATCACTCTGTGGAAGAAATATATGTACTTTATAGCATACTCCTGGATTTAACTGCCAGTAATACTGTATGTATAACATTTTACTTCCTCTGTGTGACTTCTGCTCCGCATGTCACATCTGAGCAGAGCTGATTTTGGAAAAATACAGTAACTTTTTCTAACTGGTTGTTCCCAGCATCCTTCTGTAGATCGGATGTATTGGATTGAATGGATCATATGGTATTTGCTTGTTTAAAAGACGTTAGACAGAAGCAATATTGTGTATTTAGCCATTTTAACAGAGCCTAGTGTTCCCCTTTTTAAATAGATCCCAGTTTCAGTGACACTAAACAATTTCCCTATACTCGAAAAATAATCCATACACATTCACTACTTAATGGCCCTGTAATTTATTTTTCATGAAATCATTACTCAGTCTGTGTTTCGGCATATGTTATCTGTGAGCTTCCGAACCTCTACTATCCCAGGGGCGGACTGACCATTTGGAAACTCGGGCACTGCCCGAGGGCCCGGGATCAGTAGGGGGCCCATGAGATGCCCCTGGTAACTTTTTTATAGGCTTTTTTGAGTTTGGCCAAGGACACAGGGGCCCCATGATCCCCTATTGCCCGGGGGCCCCATGAGTTGTCAGTCCACCCCTGTACTATCCTCCTCACTTCCGTTTGTTTGGAACAAGCAGTGCATGGGAATTGTCGTCATGTGTGCTGCTCTGTGCACACTACATATCCCATAGTCCATAGTCCATCTTGGGAGTGAGTATGTGATGGCGGCTACGTTCATACATACAGTGGGACCATAGAGAATGAACGTAGCCATCCTCTAACAGGAAGTTGGATCACAGCAGCTGCATTGTGTAAAAATTCATCCTGTCCAAAATGTCTTCAGCTCACACTAACAGCACATTGGTTTAAACCAAAACAATAAGACATTTGGCCAACGGCCTTGTCTAGCCATTGGAACTGCCCAATGCATATGATGTGAATGGGCCCTCTATTGAAATCCCTTATTATTATTATACAGGATTTATATAGCGCCAACAGTTTGCTCAGCACTTTACAAAATGAAGGTAGACATTATTATTATTATTATACAGTATTTATAAAGCGCCAATAGTTCGCTCAGCGCTGTACATTACAAAGGGGGACAGAACATGTGACAGAACAACAACAATACAATGCAAAACATGAGGGGATTGAGGGCCCTGCTCTTTCGAGCTTACAATCTAGGAGGGAGGGGATAGTAGCACAGGAGGAGATAGCTGTGGGGGATGGGGTAGTAGGAAGAGTGGATGAGGTTGGCAAGTTAGGAGGGGGTGGGGTATGCTTCCCTGAAGAGGTGGGTTTTCAGGGTGCGCCTAAAGGAGAGGAGAGTAGGTGATAATCTGATGGGTTGGGGCAGGGAGTTCCAGAGGATGGGTGACACCCTGGAGAAGTCCTGGAGGCGGGCATGGGAGGAGGAGACCAGGGAACTAGAGAGAAGGAGGTCTTGTGAGGAGCGTAGTGTGTGTGCTGGGTGGTACTTGGATATTAGGTCGGTGATGTAGTTCGGGGCAGTATGGTGGACGGCGTTGTACATCAGTGTTAGGATTTTGAATTTGATCCGTTGCGCAATCGGAAGCCAGTGGAGGGATTGGCAGAGGGGGGTGGCGGAGATGGAGCGGTTGGAAAGGTGAATGAGTCTGGCAGCCGTATTCAGCATCGACTGAAGCGGGGATAGCCAGCGGCGAGGCAGGCCAGTGAGGAGGGAGTTGCAGTAATCGAGTCGTGATATGATGAGGGAGTGGATGAGCTGTTTAGTGGTTTCTGGGGTTAGGAACGTGCGGATTTTGGTGATGTTGCGGAGGTGGAGTCTGCACGAGCTTGTTAAAGATTGGACTTGGGGCTGGAAGGATAGGTTGGAGTCCAGAATGACACCAAGTACTCTGGCCTGCGGGGCGGGTTTGATGGTGGCGTTGTTGGATGTGATGGAGAAGTCAATGGGGGGTGGTGTGCGGGCTGGGGGGGGCATTACAGTTACAATACAATTTGGTACAAGAAGAAACAGAGGGCCCGGCTCTTTTTTCCAAATGCTTTAATTGATATCACTTAAAAACATTACCCTTCCACACACCACCAAATGTAATCAAAATCCTATATTTCTTTCTTTATTACAGCTATTTATATAGCACTCAATATTTATGTAGCACTTTACATAGTGTGTATTATATCAGTCCCTCCCCCAAGGAGCTTACAATCTAAGGCCCCCTATTTCACATGGGTACATACACACTCACACATTCTAGGGCCAATTTAGACAGAAGCCAAATAATCTAACAGCACATCTTAGAAACCTGGAGTACTTCATGCAACCACATGGATAATATGCAAACTCCATGCAGGTAGTGTCTGATTGTGCAGATCAGAAGCATGTGTGGTCAGCATGATGCTTTCTGACTGTCCTTAGAAATACCTGAATCTGGTGGATTTATAGAAAACAGGCTGTGCTTAGTCAGCCTGTGTGTACATGTATGTACCTATTGTAGTAAGCTGCAGTGTGTAAGGGCCTTGTTGTGACGTGTGTACATTAACGTAGGCATGTGATAGAAGTGGACCCAGCACACAGGGATGCTGTGCTGCATCTTTAATGAGGCACATCCCAGGATTGTAATTGTTGGTTACGTTCCCCTCCAGTTAACGAAGCCCTGCCCGGCCTTCTCCCGCCTCTCTTCCCAAACTAATGCAGGCGATGATGCATTTGCCTATAGCTGGACTGATGCATTTTTAATATTCCTCCAGGCTAAGGAGCGAGCAGGATAGAGAGCGAGGCCTCGCACTGAGTGCACTAATTCCAAATTCCAAGCAGCAGCCTATTGTGTGCATGTCACCCTGCTCGCAGCATCACCACCTAACCCTTTCCTTACCATAGACCACTGCCCACGCTCACTGCTCATTAATATGTCTCCCACCACTGCTGGACATTCCATATTCCTTTAATATTAAATAGCAAAAAAAAGTGTGCAGCTGCTAATTCAGCCGTGTTTTATCTGCTACAGGCAAGTGTATCACAGAGCTTCCTCAGTCAGCCATGTTGACTTGGACTTGGAGGGGTGAAGCATTTTTTTGGGCAAATGGGGAACCATTTAGGTTCGGGTGACTTTTCTAGTCATCTTCCCCCTTAAATTGCTTGGCGAGCCTCTAGCCTAGTCCCTAGTATGCAAGCGTTAGAAGTAAGAACTGTTTGTAATTCCTCACAACTACCAATCAAATTCACACTTTAAAATGACATTCCCCAGGGCAAGCTTGAATCTGATTGGTGGCTGTGGGAAAATACTGTCAGTTCTTATAACTGATACCCGAGACGAATAACGCCAACGTAGAACGGTGGTGGTTACCGGTATGATAGTATTTCCAGCACAGTTGGTCTTTTGAGAACCATTCTTGTGTGCTTTCCTGGAGAGATTTAATTTTGGCAGCATGGTGTCACTACAAAGGTTAACGCTGCCTTGCAGCACTAAGGTCTTCTTTAGCCCAAGGGCACTATCTATATGGAGCTCCTATGTTATCCTATGTGTGTGTTGCTTTCCTTTGGATGCTCTGTTTTCCTCCCACAGTCCAAAGGCTTACTGGTAGATTAACTGTCTTCTGGCTAAATTATCCCCCGTGAGTGTATTTGTTAGCTCCACTGGGGCAGGGAGTGACGTGTCTGAATACATTTATCTTGCAGTGGAGATACACAACTTGTAGCTTCTCTGCAAAGCAATGACAGAAAAGAAAATTTTCCATTTTTCAAACTGCAGGTGAATAAGGGAGATACATTACTTTATGGCATTGTGAGCGGTATATACAGTACATTAATAGGGTGCTTCATTATAGCAGCTCAGGCTTACAGGATAGGTACACTTTAAAAAAAAAATCTTAATATAGCACAATCCTTTTCCTTGTCCCCTGCCTCTGGTGGCACTTTGAAGAATTGCACATGCAACACAGAAATTAATAGCCATCGCTAGCTTATCCTATTCACTCAATGTACCATTTCTTCTCACATGTTCAGTGTGTAGGTTCTAAACACTGTGTAGCCCTGGGTAGGCAGTGATATAGGGGGGAAGGGGGGGGGGAATATCTGTATCTACAGTAGGTATTTTTTTGATGAGTGGGTTGTATGAGTTGTCATTTGGTGAAGTGTGAGAGAGTTCCTCTTAATTACCCTCAGTGTGAGTGTTGGGAATTATGTTGGGTATTGACTTTGAAACAGAAGAGCTTGTAAGGTCCACACGTTTGTTGGAATAGTCATGATTTACCAGTATTATTAAGAGAACCCTGGTCATCTGGAAGAAACCCATGCACAGACAGGGAGAGCATCAAACTCCATGCAAATAGTGTTCCTGTTGGGACACTTAGCCATCAAATATAGAGATCAAAGAAACATTGTAGTGCAAATACTATTAAAGTTGTGTAGAGTCTGCAGATGCTTCCTTAGTGGCTCTCCTCCTTCACATCATGATCACCACTGACCAAATACTATTACAGTGGTAAATACTATTAAAGTTGTGTAGAGCCTGCAGATGCTTCCATAGTGGCCCTCCTCCTTCACATCATAATCACCATTGACGAAATACTATTACAGAGGTAAATACTATTAATGTTGTGTAAAGTCTACAGATGCTTCCATAGTGGCCCTCCTCCTTCACATCATAATCACCACTGACGAAATACTATTACAGCGGTAAATACTATTAATGTTGTGTAAAGTCTACAGTGGCTTCCATAGTGGCCCTCCTCCTTCACATCATGATCACCACTGACCAAATACTATTACAGCGGTAAATACTATTAATGTTGTGTAGAGTCTACAGTGGCTTCCATAGTGGCCCTCCTCCTTCACATCATGATCACCACTGACCAAATACTATTACAGTGGTAAATACTATTAAAGTTGTGTAGAGTCTACAAAGGTTCCATAGTGACCCTCCTCTTTCACATCATGATCATCACTGACCCAATACTGTTACAGTGGTAAACACTATTAAAGTTGTGTAGAGTCTACAGAGGCTTCCATAGTGGCCCTCCTCTTTTACATCATGATCATCACTGACCAAATACTATTACAGTGGTAAATATTTATTTATTTATTTCAGGTACTTATATAGCGCCATCAATTTACACAGCGCTTTACATATATATATCAGCGCTTTACATATATATATTGTACATTCACATCAGTCCCAAACCCTCAAGGTGCGTACAATCTAAAGTCCCTAACTCACATTCATACATATACATACTAGGGCCAATTTAGACAGGAGCCAATTAACCTACCAGCATGTCTTTGGAGTGTGGGAGTAAACCAGAGTACCTGGAGGAAACCCACGCAGTCACAGGGAGAACATGCAAACTCCAGGCAGGTGGTGCTGGGGTTGGGATTTGAACCTACTGCCAGGTGGAAGTACTAATCACTTAGCCACTGTGCTGCCCCAATACTATTAAAGTTGTGTAGAGTCTACAGTGGCTTCCATAGTGGCCCTCCTCCTTCACATCATGATCACCACTGACCAAATACTTACATATGACAAATACTTACACTGACAAATACTTACAGTGGTAAATACTATTTAAGTTGTGTAGAGTCTGCAGAAGCTTCCATAGTGGCCCTCCTCCTTCACATCATGATCATCACTGACCAAATACTATTACAGTGGTAAATACTATTGTGTAGAGTCTACAGATGATTCCATAGTGGCCCTCCTCTTTCACATCATGATCACCACTGACCAAATACTATTACAGTGGTAAATACTATTAAAGTTGTGTAGAGTCTACAGATGCTTCCATAGTGGCCCTCCTCCTTCACGTCATGATCACCACTGACCAAATACTATTACAGTGGTAGAGTCTACAGATGCTTCCATAGTGGCCTTCATCTTTCACATCATGATCACTACAGACCAAATACTATTACAGTGGTAAATACTATTGTGTAGAGTCTACAGATGATTCCATAGTGGCCCTCCTCTTTCACATCATGATCACCACTGACCAAATACTATTACAGTGGTAAATACTATTAAAGTTGTGTAGAGTCTACAGATGATTCCATAGTGGCCCTCCTCCTTCACGTCATGATCACCACTGACCAAATACTATTACAGTGGTAGAGTCTACAGATGCTTCCATAGTGGCCTTTATCTTTCACATCATGATCACTACAGACCAAATACTATTACAGTGGTAAATACTATTAAAGTTCTGTAGAGTCTACAGAAGCTTCCATAGTGGCCCTCCTCCCTCACATTATGATCACCACTGACTAAAAGTGAGCTAAGGGAGGGAGCCTACTGGAGTTTGACTTTCTTTACTAAAGTCAAGTTTTATGTAATAGACTTAAGGCAGTCTATACTTGAAGACTACTACTTTCAATTCCAAACACTTCTTAGTCTAAGCTGCCAAAAAAGATGAATGAGGTTGACATTAATGCCAGTACTGGAGGCTATATAATATGGTCTGGTCTGTTTTTTCTTGGACTTAACACGATGTACAGCAGTACATTCTGATCCTGGGGGGGCCTACCTGATAATGTCTGACACATTTCATTCCATAGAAGGACTGATTCACTAAATGTGCCACTGACATTGGTATACTTTGGTCCTCGAAAGGACTGACCCGTAAAACACGCCAGTGTCATTGCTACACTTTGGTCACAAAGGCTCTGACCCCAGAACATGTTTCTGTCATTATCTGGAAATATGGGAGTATTTTCCTCATTTTGCAGTTGAAGAGAAAGAGAGAATTAACATGTAAAGGCCCCAGTGCCTGTATTTCATTTACATTTCATGTCTGAATCGAACCCCCTGCAGATTTTAAACAAAACTCCCCCTGCATAGTCCCTCCTGGAGGTCAGAGCTGCAGCCTGCTCCCTCTTTAACCCTTGTGTCCCATTTGCAGCCCCCAGGTTAATCAGGACAGGGTAAGGGGTCACAGTTTCTGCTGTATCCAAATCTTCACAGCTGGAACCTAAAACTCTCTGATCACCTGGAAGTAGCAGCTAAAACTACACAGTTCAGGAGAGAGGGAGCTGGGCTGGAGCCTAAAGGCAGCAAACTCTTTGAATGTGGGATTAAAGGGTCAATAAGGGTCACTTCAGCTCCCAGAGGGGGTGTATGTACAAATGAAAACGACCCCTCACATCCCAAGCAGCAGATTTCCTTTCATCCTGCTCTTATCTCCCTGGTGTTAGGTTTTCTAAAAGCGCTCACAAAAGGAACCATAGAAAATCAAGTTCTCCCTCTAATGTCTGCAAGTTCCTCTCTGAATGTGTGTTGTTACTGAGCCTGCTGCTACCTGTTAGCGATCAAACATTTAACCGCCTCTTGTGACCAAACAAGAGGTTGATAAGGTTACTGAATCAGTGGTGGCGTTCAAGACATGTATAAAATGTATACCTTGTACAGATACGTCCAAATGACTGCATAACATGGAACTTCTTATGTATCCTGACATACATGTTTGAAAGGATAACCCAACCCACAGTAGGCCACATTCTGTATTTTAAAGAGCGACTGAAATGCAGGATATTGTTCTAGGCTCCATGCACATGGCCTTACAGGAATTGGTAGGGTTCCTTGTGCAATGAATAATTTCTGCCTCTTAGATAAGTAACTCTGCCCATTGATTCAGCAGATGCGGCTGTACACGATTATGCAGCAGGGGATTGAATAAGGTACCCACACATTTATGCCCCTACAGATAGCGCGTGTTCAGAGCATAGTACCGTGCAGGTACTTTATACAACCCCTGGCGAAAAACTTCTAATTCATCTCAATGGACACCTGTCCATGGCATAAACAGGGTCGATGAAGAGTGATTACACTACACACTCTACGGCCATGTACATGAAGCCTTAAAATGAGGATTTGTTGAATATGATCAAATGTTGCCATTTAAGGATAATACATACGTTCATTGCCCTAAGCCTGCCATATATGGCTCAGATTTTTACCAATTCCTACTGAATCCGGTTGAAATTTAATCCGTTGGTGGCCCTGTTGGCACCACTTGGTTGACAAAAGTCATCTTTTGTCAAAGAAGCCAGATGGAAACTAGTGCAATTGGATTGGATCCAATCACATGCAGTCATTGTTTGGGTATTCTGACAGTAGCCAGTGGGGCTAGTGTTCAAAATACAATAGCCAGCAGTAGAGATTCCTTCATCCACACTGCTGAGCGTGGATGGAGAAATGCATTAGTGGGCTGAATAGGAAAAATGCATACGTGTATGGCTAGCTTTTAAGAGAGCATCTAATATATAGAACAGAGGCCGGCAACCCTGAAAAGTGTTGTCTGTCTGTGTCCCCTTCTTTACATAATGCTAAAGCATACCTTACACACAGCAGATTAAGAGAAACTTACTGCATTATGGGAGTAGAGTTTTTCCTCCTGGTTCAGATCTGTCCTGCTGTGATACTGATGGGGGTTCAAATTCATTTACATGTACTTCACTGTTTGAGACATTGGGAATTCATACATAGTAGGAGTTAATTCTACAAAGCAGTTGTCTCCAAACTGCAGCCCGTGGATCAGATGTGGCTCTTTGCTTGCCTTTATCTGGTCCTTGGGGAACTATTCCTTCCACTAATATGAGGTACTATTTCCACTGATGCCAAAGACAGGGCACTATTCCTCCCATTGACACCATCAATGGAGTACTATTCCTCCCACTGACACCAGAGACGATGAACTAATTCTTGCACTGACACCAATAATTTCATCATTTTTACTCCCACTGACCACCAAGCACTGTTTACTTCCACCAATACCAGGGCATTTTCTACGTCCTCTGGCCACAGTCCAGCCCCCCTAATATTTAAAGGCAATACACTGGCCCTTTGTTTCAAACATTTGGAGACCCCTGTTATAAGTCTGTTGAAAATATAATCTTTGCAAAACAATTGAATGATATGTAGGCATTTTTTTTTCAAATCACATTCAATCTTTTTGCTATACAGGTTGTACCAGCTCAATTCAGAATACTAATAGTTTACTTTTTTCCCAGAATAATTCATGGATACGCGACCACGATGAAACAGGCTCCACCCACTCAGGAACGCCGGGTCCGTCCAGTGGAGGGTTGGCTTCGCAGAGTGGGGATAATTCCAGTGAACAGGGTAATGCTTCATTTCAACTTTTAATTATCTTTTAGCATGTATTGTAGGCTAAAGCCTATCACTTGTGCCATGCAGTCCGTTAGTAACAAAATATACTTGGTAGAAAAAATGATTTGTAAAAAATTTAGATACAATTTTGAAATATGAATTTTAACGAAATGTCTTTATTTGTGGACTTTCTGATTTCTCACCTTTGATAAAGCAGCCATCTTGGGTCATCTTGGGCAGCACAGTGGCTAAATGGTTAGCACTTCTGCCTGGCAGTACTAGGGTCATTAGTTCAAATCCCAGCCATGGCACCACCTGCCTGGAGTTTGCATGTTCTGCCTGTGTGGGTTTCCTCCAGGTACTCTGGTTTCCTCCCACACTCCAAAGACATGCTGGTAGGTTAATTGGCTCCTGTCTAAAGTGGCCCTTGTATGTGTATGTATGAACGTGAGTTAGGGACCTTAGATTGTATGCCCCTTGAGGGTTAGGGACTGATGTGAATGTACAATATATATATGTGTAAAGCGCTGCGTAAATTGACAACTATATATAAGTAAATAAAATAAATAAATAGCCGCTTAGAGGCGCAGTGTCTGATCACTGAGCCGCAGGGCAGTGGGCTAATGCTGATTATAATCACAAAGGCTGCTAAGGAGAATGCAAGATTGTTCTTTTTGCAGAATTGGGTGAAGAGGTAAAGCCAATCAGAGATCATTGAGCAAGGGGGGGCACTAGACCCCACCAGGGACAATTGGGAAAGCCAGCTGCATTTCGAGTTGGTCATGAAGGCATTTCAGTGTTTGCTTATAGATCAGGATGACTGATATGGTAATTAGGAGCGGGATTCCAGCACTTGGCCTGTACGGGAAAAGAATGGGAGCTGGGGAAGTGCCTGAGCGAGGGGCCACAGAGAGGGCAGCCATACACTCTGCAGGCTGACCCTGTGTTGTCCTAGGGGAGCTCAGTGATAAACTGCTGAGAGCTCTCTCTTCCTCATGATTCACCATTCAGATCTGCTGACCATCCACGGCTACTCCATTTCATTCTGTAATGTCATCTGTAACATGAACATCCTAGTCAGCGTCCACAGGGTGCAGCACCCCCCCCCCTTTCCGCCATCGTTAAAATGACACGTTAACGCATTGGGTCTGTGTGCCCCTGCAAGAGACTTAGCACTGAAATCACAGCTTGCTTTTCTCCTTGTGCCAGACCGAGGCCCCCCTCTCTTATTGCGCCACCCATCCTCCTTTGCTCTCAAACTTCAAGGTCATCAGATAAATGTGCAGAGCCAGTTCTTGTTAACTGGGCTGCTGAAGAAGTTTTTTTTTTTTTGTTTCCCCATCTGTGTGCGACCTCTCATTCATAAATATCTCCCCCCCCCCCCCACCTTCATTGCCTGACACAACTCCCCCCTTCGCCACTTCTCCTTCTCCATGCTGCTTCACTGTGTGTCTGCTTCATTGACTCACAGCAAGGGCTGCTATAAAGCCACAGGGAGTGTTGGTTAATCACAGAATAATCCTAAGGGGGGGCCCAGTATACAGCCCCCAGATCTGCGCTCTCCCCTCTCCCATCGCAATGACACCCTCCCTCTTCCAGTCGCTCCTTGCAGTATGTAAACTGGATTAGTGTAAAATAAACAACTGGAACAGACGTGTGCTGGCTGTTCCACTAACTGCCATTCTAGCTTGGACCTGGTGGATCTCATCCAGGGCCTGTAGTAGCTGTACGCTTAGGCTGCCCGTAGGCATAAAACAGCGCTTGCCAGAGTCTTGACTGATCCTTCGGTTGTATAATTTAATATGAAAGATCGCTCCATATACACTAACAATCTTCCCGCGTTTGTGGTGCCGGGTAACATCAAAATGCTTCCGGGCGCAGGCAGTGTCGTGCCACATTTACACATGTATGTGGATTGGACGTGTTTCCCTGGATAAACAGAAAGGAATGTTCATACAAGGGAAATCAGACAAAAAAATTCTATTTCCACAGATTGTTCAGACAGCACTGGTCTGCTGTCAGAATGAATGGCTTGAAACCTAATTTTCTAAAGATCACTATCGTATGTCTGCAGGTAACTTGGATTTGTTAAACTGATACATAAGCTAGAGGCTAAAATATTAAGATATAATAAGTATATTAGGTTAAAAAAAATATTATTGGGATCTATCTATCCATTCAGTCGTATCCGACCCTTGGCGATTGGATGGACCGTCACTCGTAAGCGACTTTTTCATTATTGGGATACCACCCTGCAATATGGCGGTCATTATAATGCTTACTGTTTAAATGTTCTTTTAATTGCACCTTCTGAATATGCTAGTTGCCTGGCTGTCATGCAGACTCTATGGCATATTTTATCTCCACCAAAATAGGTTCTTTTTTTTTGCTCTGCCCAGTAGAAATCTAGCAGAACCTCACAATTCTCACTAGACAGAATGGGGGAGATTATTATTATACAGGATTTATATAGCGCCAACAGTTTGCGCTGTACAAAATGAAGGTAGACATTACAGTTACAATACAATTTGGTACAAGAGGAAACAGAGGGCCCGGCTCATTAGAGCTTACAATCTAGGAGGAAGGGTTGAGTGATACAAAAGGTAATAGCTGTGGGGGGGATGAGCTGATGGAGGAAAAAAAATGGCGGTTTACTAGGTAGAAGCAGGAAAGACTTCTTTAAAGAGAAGGGGAGATTTACAAAAATTCGAGAGTGCAAAATCTGGTGCAGGTCTGCATTGAAACCATTCCTCTTCCAGGTTTTACTGTCGAAGCTTAATTGAACAAGCTAGAAGCTGATTGGCTACCATACACAGCTGCACCAGATTTAGTAAATCTCCCCAATGTATGTTTAACAAGACACTGTAATGATCTTTGCATTTTTTTTTTGTTTTTTTTTCTACATACAAGCGACCTCAGTGCAACATGTGCAGTATAATCCCCTAATCTGTGTGATAAAGCCTTTAGTAAACTGAAAACCGAACTATACTATAGTAAATTAACACTATTACATGTTAACGTTTTAAAAATATGTATAATTCAGATGTCTACTCTCCCTTTTTCTCAATAAATGTTTATGCATTATTGGCCAGCCATACTGGTACATTCAATAAAAAGGCTCTTCATACTGCCTAATAGCAATGCACAATGGCTGTGCCTTTCTTATGGTGGCCAAAAATGGATCAAAATTAGGCCAGTTCAGCAGGAAGTGACTGAATTTTGATCCATCTGTGGGCAAGCTGGTTGTACTATCGATCTATCAGTCTATCAGGGTTTTTTTTTGGTCAATCTCTGCCTGCGACTATAGCCGCCAGCAGTGATCCTTGTATTCTATCATGGGGAAGGCTACCTGCTGGCAGATCACAATAGTGCCAGGATTCCCTCCCCAACACTGACTGTGTTGATGGGGGAATCAAGCAATTTTTTTCCTTTAATCCGTGGTTGAAGAAAAGAAAATTGCCTAATGTATGGCCAGCCTTATCCTCTTTTGTTACCGCAAGTTTACCAGGCAGCGCATATACAGTATAGTCTGATTAAATAGAACTAATTCTCTAGTGATCTGAAACCCCCACAGCTCTTCTGGTAGCCAAGGACCATGTGATCCAGATTACCCAGTTTTAGAGCACACAAGGGAGCTGGAAAAGCTTTAAATTCTTGGCAAGAAACAAGAACTTTTATATTCAAAATAATTTGATTTGGAAATACTGGCATACTTTCAAATTAGGATTTAACATATTCATGTTTAGAATCTAAGTTTGGTTATATCCATATTATATATCCATCCATCTCACATAGAAGACAACAAAAACATGTTATAAAGTCTATTGCTAGGCATACACATAGGGCTGCCACCTCATATAATTGCACAGGTTCTGTGACTGATTAGGGTGGTAATTAAACTCACTTAGTGCCTCATCTGCATTAAATTAGCCCCAGAACCTGTGTAATTAATATGTGTTTGGTTTTAAAGGGATGAGGTGGCAACCCTACATACACATAGTGACCCTAAGAATAATGAGTGCCCCTCCATGTACAAACAAACAATCCAGTGGCTTCAATGCTATTGGATGCCAACATCCAGCATGGCTTGTCCAGCCTACCGAAAATGATTGTCAAAAAGAATAAGGAGCCACACATCAGTTGCCAGCCCAATCACCATGTGTAGAAAATGGCTTCAGCTTGTCCCCTCCCAAGCCACACCCCTCTGACACATTTCACCCTCCCACGGGCTTAGTCAGAGGTGTTTTCTTTTTGATAGGCATATGCATAGCTAAACGTGATCCACCATGTATTTAACTTTTAAAGTAATAATTGGCTCAGCACAACAAAGAAAATGATTTAGTGAAACCCAACTAGGTTTTCTGCTAAGGCTGGTCATTATCTTTAAATGTGAAAGATTGTTAATTGATCTGTAAAGGTTCCTATTTATTGAGGATATATCTAGTAGTTAATCACACCCAACTGGACGTGTTCTGTAATGTTGAAAAAAACAGTTCCAATGAGTGTCAGGAAAATATCCCAGCATTTATATCTGAACAGGTAGTATCAACACCTCAATCCAATTACCATGGGAAGGCAGATGTTATTGTCATAAGGACAGGATGGGGGTTTCACACCTAACATCCTGTCCTTGGACAAAAACATCTGCCTTTCCATGGTAATTGGACCAAGGTGTTGGTGCTACCTGTTTGGATATAATTGCAGAGGAATATTCCTAACAATTCTGAGAAATGAAGAAGTGACTTGGACAATCTACAAAATGCCTCCATAATTGCAGAAGAAGTCCAGCTGAATGTGACTAACTATTGCTAAATATTTTAATTGATCAAGCCAAAAACTTGGGCATTTGATTCACTGAAATAGTCAAAGAAGGATCATATCACGTATACCCTCCACATAGAGCTGAGATGACGATTGCCCAGTCTGGATTTTTTGGGGTAGATTAGTGATTATCTCATTATGTCTATGAGCTACCTCCAATAATGCTGGCCCCTCTTGGAGGAGACAAGTAACCATAGAGGTTAGAATAACTATCCTTTTCCCCTTGATAAACAAACATGAGTCTCCTCCCGGTTCCATGCCCTTCCCCTCTCCATTACCATATATTCCTAAGGTCGACCTGGAGAGAAAGATCAGTGGTTGGACCTTCTGACCACCATCTCATGTTAATGTCCAGCCTAAACCACACAGCTCTGGTGCACATCCAAAGTGGAGTTTATGATTTAAAAAACCTTTAAAGGTTGTGAATAAACCATGATAATCAATGTATGAGAGAGATATTGCTGCTTTAGGGTATATACTTGCAGTGTCAGAAGACATGTAAAACCATTCAAATGCCTGTGGTTTTTCCAATGTATTGTATGTGTTTCCAATGTCTATGATCTAAAATTTCAAGTTTGGCTCCAAGCAAGTATTAATTTCCAAATCACAAGTGCATTTATATGAATTTTGATGCATTTCTATAGAGTTCTCTTACAGCCAGCTCACACGTGTTGACCCTACAGAATATGGGCCCAGACATATCTTTAAAAATGGATAGAAGTGCTATGTATTGTAATGTGCTCGATTGTAAAAGTATTTCAGATTAAATTAAAGGCACTACATTTCAGTCATGTGCATAATATTTCAGTCATGTGCATAATCAACCGCACAGAAGCTGCAGAAGTGTATCTGTGTCCTTAAAGTGGAATTCCACCCAAATCCTAACTCTAAACCTGCTCCCAGCCACATTCAAAGCCTAATCTATCTTACCCTGTGAAGACAAGATCCCTAGACTTACCGATTCCGAAGCCGCTTTGGTCCATTCTCCAGCAGTGGCTTCTGTGTAGAGAAAAAGCCAATAACGGCTGGGAAATGAAGAGGAGATGACGTCACCCATAGACTTTCTTTGGGCATCCATTGTTGGCTGCCTCTTCTCTACACAGAACCCACCGCTGACATCTCAGCATAGGACCAGACTGGAGCAGCTTCAGAATAGGTAGGTATAGTGATCTTTCCTTCACAGGGTTGGATAGCTTAGGCTTAGAATGGGACTGGACAGCCCGGTCAAAGGATTCTTTAAATTTATCTACAATGTCTATTTCATTTCCATTACCACTCACTTATACTTTTATTTCACGCATTATATCTCTGTGTATTTGTTGTGCTTATAACACTTTCTACTGACTGTGTGTTATGTAAAGTTAACATGGGACTGGAAGTAGGTGGAATTCCACTTTAAGCTGGCCATAAATGGATCAAATCTTGGCCAGTTCTGCAGTGACCATCTGAGATTTGATCCATCGATGGGCAGGCTAGTTGCACTGAAGTTGATCCATCAATCGACTTCAGTGCAACCAGCCTTGCAGATTTTTTTGCATGCAATCACTGCTGTAGCCGCCAGAAGTGATCATTGTGTTGTGTGAATACAATAGTGCTTCAGGAGGGATTCCCCTATCAATACTATCTTGATGGGGGAATCAAGCAATTTTCTTTCCTTTCAGAAAGAGAACTGCTTAATCTGTGGCCTGTTTAACTCTTACCTCAAGGGCCAGGGACAGAATCATCCTCTGCAAGTACCCCCTAGTTATTATTATTATTATTATCCAGGATTTATATAGCGCCAACAGTTTGCTCAGAGCTTTACAGTATAAGTTTTACATGCTTTTCTGGTAACAGACACCTATCAATGGCAACAATGAGGACCCTCTTATCAATGGATCATTACAATCCATACCCCAAATGCAATATTTGTGAGCATTAAATATAATCTAATCTGCTCCAGTCCACAGATTAATGTCCGCACTCCTCATTATATCAAAGCCAGGATGGCTGAATATGTTCTAATCAGCAGAAAGCTGGCAGCATCACTACCTAATAATGATAATGTAAACAACAAAGCAGTTTAAAGGGCTCTGACCCTCGCATCACTATGATCCTCCTACTACTGATATAGCTCTAATTATGGACTTCAAGGGAGAAGAAGGCCTCCTGATTTGAAGGCTTCATTCCAGTTTTAGGGCACGGAAAACAGATTCAGTTTCACTGCTCTAGAAGTAGCAGGTGGCAGATGAGTTGAAAGATGGCTACTTCTTTAACTGCCCCCTTTGCTTTGTGACTGAGTCCCTTTAAGGACCATTAAAAATCACATTTTGCAATACAGAATGTACTGTGACCAAAAAAGAACAAGTCAAAAGGACATGGAGTTCACATCACATCATTGCATTGAAAGCTGTCAAGTTGCCATAGTGTAGTTAATTCTGCCACAACCCTCCCATGTTCATGACCTGCAGATCAGTAATTAGTCCACCAGACAATACAATCCACACCTTAAACCCCACAGATTCCTGTGACCCCAACATATATCAGGCTCTCCTCTTTCTTGCCTCTCGCGTAGGCAGCCTTTGTTCTCTGTCTTTATGGCGCTATGAAAATTCATAAGACAGGGATAATTTTTGCATATGGAAACAGAGGGCATAACGGGGTGTTGTGGAGGTGAGGGGAGGGAAGCAATACTGTGCAACACAGGGCAGAGCAGACGCAGGCTCTGATGCATAATTTACTTCCCCTCCAGGCAAGCTTTTAAGCCTCTCTTTTGCCGCAGGTTATAGGAGCTGAGCAGCTGTTATATAGTCCCCCCCTGTTGTCCTCCTCTCTGATTTATGTTTAAGAGACAGGAGAGATTCTGCATTTGCGAGGCCAGGCCAAAGGAGATCTCGGAGATAGATAGTAAGAGGGTCATCTGCACTCAGATATATAACCACTGCTTACTGGACGAAGCCTTGGCCGTTGCCCCATCTAAGCCTTGATGTGTGTTTTGCTTGAAGGTTCTGGTACTGTTACTGTAAACCACTATCTCTCCTGTTGTTTTTTTTGTTTTGTTTTTTTAAATAATGCTTAATTTAAAATAAAGATTAGTATGCAAATACACAGTCCTGACATTGGTAACAGTGGGCTCTGTTGCATGCACACTGAAATGATGGTCCCATTTTCTATGGACGCCCATAGATTTCAGAGAGTGGTCAGACATGCAGGCACAATCTAACAACCTTCAAACAGATTTTCCTTGGGGCACATTTCTAACATGTGAGTAGGCTTTTTGAATGTCCATTTTCTCATTTAGGAAGAGGCTGGGCTGTCTACACATCACATCCATATCACAGGGAAGAACAATAGCAACAAGTTACAGAGGGTAGTCAGCCAGCATTCACTTTTGCAAACAAATTGGGGTAACTTATACATCGCTACATAGTTAGTCTGGCTGAAAAAAGACAAGTCCATCCAGTTCAACCATTAAAAAAAAAAAAAAGGTATAATCCTACACCCACAGTTGATCCAGAGGAAGGCAAAAAACCCCAGCAAAGCATGATTTTATATTTCTTACATGCTCTCATTTACAAAGCTGTAGGGGGTCCCAAAACTCAGTGACTCCTAAGGGGGTAGTGCTACAAGCATTTAGTGTATCAAGCTTTATGGACCATCTAGTAGGATCACTCATAAACAAATATGCATTGTCCCATACCAAATGTCATATGCATACATGCTAACTTTAAGGCCTCATACACATTGGGCATTTTACAGCGGCTGTTTTTGGATTCTGGCTTTTTTTTTCTACAGCCAGTAAACCCAGCATGTTATGATGCATGTCTCCATGCACACATAGGCTTGAGGCTCCGTTCACATGCAGTTAGTCCTCATGCACACCTGACCCTTTTACAGCGGATGTTTTTGGCTTTGACATTTTTTTATACAGCTAGTAAACCCCCCAGCACTTTATCCTATGTGTCCATGCACACATAGACTGTAATCAACATTTTTTGGCAGGGGTGTTTTTTAGCTGTAAAAAAAACCCCAGAACTAGTGGGTTTCTAGAGGAGTTTTTTTAGCTGTAAAAACGCTCTAACGCTGAAAAATGCTGTAAAAAGTGGTATAACACGGTAAATTAAGGCAAACCAGCAGTTTTGGACTTTTTTTGACAAAAAAGGATTTTTTTTGGGTAAAAAAACCTCTAAAAACCGCTAAAAACGCAAACACGAAAAAAAACATGGCAAAATGCTAATACAAAAACGGTAAAAAACTATGAAAATCTGATGTTTTTAACGTGACTTTACACAGCTAATGTTACTAACGTTAATAAAACGTCCCATGTGCATGGAGCCTTAGGTCCATATATATTTGGACACAGGCACAATTTTAGTTGTTTTCAGGTATTTACTAAAACACATTGAAGCTATAGTTATATAATGGATATGGGCTGAAAGTGCACACTCTCAGGTTTATTTTGAGGGTATGTACATCCAAATTGGAGGAAGGGTTTAGGAATTACAGCCCTTAAGAGTAGCCATCCCCCCTTTTTCAAGGGACCAAAAGTAATTGGACAGTTAAATCAAAAGCTGTTTTATGGCCAGGTGTGGGCTACTCCTTTGTTATTTCTTCATTAATTAAGCAGGTAAATGGTCTGAAGTTGATTCTAAGTGTGGTATTTGCATTTGGAATCTATTGCTGTGAACCTACATCATGCGTTCAAAGCAGCTGTCCATGCAAGTGAAACAGACCATTGTATGGCTTCAAAAACTAAATAAATCCATCAAAGAGATAGCAGCAACATTAGGAGTGGCCAAATCAACAGTTTGGTACATTGTGAGGAAAGAAGAATGCTCTGGTGAACTCAGCAACATAAAAAGGCATGGATGTCAATGGAAGACAACAGTGGTGGATGATCGCAGGATTCTCTCTATGGTAAAGAAAGACCCATTCACATCATGCAGACAAGTGAAGGACACTCTCCAGGAGGTGGGCGTATCATTGTCAAAGTCTACAATCGAGAAGACTTCATGAGAGCAAATACGGAGGATTCACCACAAGGTGCAAACCATTCATAAACCAGAAGAATAGAAAAGCCAGATTAGACTTTGCCAAAAAACATCTAAAAAAAGCCAGACCAGTTCTGGAAAAGCATTCTTTGGACGGATGAAACTGGGATTAATCTGTACCAGAATGACGGGAAGAAGAAAGTGTGGCAAAGGCTTGGAACAGCTCATAATCCAAAGCACACAACGTCATCTGTAAAACATGGTGGAGGCAGTGTGATGGCATGGGCATGCATGGCTTCCAGTGGCACTGGGTCATTGGTGTTTATTGATGGACGGCGCTTCACAGTACAGATAGACAATGATCCAAAACACACTGCAAAAGCAACCCAGGAGCTTTTGAAGGAAAAGTGAAATATTCTGCAATGGCCGAGTCAATCACCTGATCTCACCCCAATTGAACATGCATTCCACTTGCTGAAGGAAAAACTAAAGGCAGAAAGATCCACAAAGAACACCTGAAGACAGCTGCAGTTAGAGCCTGGCAAAGCATCAGGAAAGAGGAAACCCAGTCTTTGGTAATGTCCATGGGTTCCAGACTTCAGGCAGTCATTGCCAGTGAAGGATTCCCAACAAAATATTAAAAATTAACATATTTATGATTATATTCAATTGTCCAATTATTTTTGGTCCCTTGAAAAGGAGGGATGGCTACTCTTAAGAGCTGTAATTACTAAACCCTTCCTCCATTTTGGATGTACATACCCTCAAATTAAACCTGAGAGTGTGCACTTTCAGCCCATATCCATTATGTAACTATAGCTAGAATATGTTTCGGTAAATACCTGAAAAAAACTAAAATTGTGCCGGTGTCCAAATATATATGAACCTAACTGTATATGCATTTTGCGTTTGATGCTTTCTCCAGTGCTTTTTGCAGTTTGTTTTTCATTTTTCTACACGTGTTTTTCATGAATTTTTTAATGCGTTATAGATGCTTTTTTTACCGTGTTTTGTTCAGCTTTTTTTTTTGTTAAAGTGGATTTTTTTTCGTTGCTGGACAGAATAAAAATGCAAAAGGGGGCAAAAACGGGGCAAAAACGCACTACCATGCATTTCAGCAGATTCTCCATTGAACTCTGCTGTAGCACAAATGCTGCTTTTTGCTTTTTATAAAGTCCCTGACCCTTTCCAAAAACGCAGTAGCTCAAAAAAGCATAGATGTGAACATGTTCCACAGGAAACCAAGTTAAATGGACTGTAGTGCGTTTCTGCAAAAAGCACAAAAAAATACATTGGTGTGAATGGAACCTTAATCAGCCTTTTTTGGCAGGGGCGTTTTCTGGGAATAAAAACAGAACTAGTGGGTTTCAAGAAGAGTTTTTTAGCTGTAAAAATGTTTTAATGTTGGTAAATGCAGTATAACACGGTAAAATGTGGCAAACCAGCATTTTTGTGCATTTTTTGAGTCAAAATTTTTTTGTGTGTGCAAAAAAAATGCTAACACAAAAATACATGGCTAAACACAGCAAACCACTAATGCAAAAATGCAGAAAAACCTTTTTACTTGCTCTTTTCTGAAAACTCCAGAACTGAAGTTTACCTCTGCTAAGCCGAGGTGGCTGGGGGTTTAATGTTAGCCATAATTAACCTTGCCTGTACTATGCTGGCAGATCTCATTATCAGTTGTAAAAAAGTTTTAACCATGGTCTTTCCTAACAAAGGATTATCTAGAAACTGGCTTTGGACATTGTGTGCTAATGAGGGGAAACTCTTCGTATCCATCTTTGTCAGTGGGGACCGAATGAGTTTCCTATCATGTTCAGAGTAGCTTACAGCCTGCTTGAGGCCAGCTCCAAACAATCATCCAGAAGGGTAAGAATTATTATTTTTTTAATAATTTTTAGGTATGCCATGTAAACAAACATATGTTTTATAAAATTTGACTGCAATTGTGTTATTAGCTTATTAAAAGTCAAATCTGACATGTCCCAGGCAAATCACAGTCCTCACATTCTGCTGAATAGGTATGCTATGGTTGCCAGGGTTCCAAAGTGGGGGGATGTCTGTTAGCCTTTGTGGATATTTGGACAGCTTGCATCTCAGATGCTTGGGTGTAGGAGGCGGTTTCCAGGGGCTGCAAGCTAGAGTTACACTCCCACCCCCTTCTTCGGTTCATCAGCTCCAGCATTCCTGTGTCATCACAAAGATTAGCAGGTCTCCAGGTAGCACTAGCAGGTCTTGTGGACCCCAGGGTATCATTGCGCAGTTCTGTGGCAGAACAATTCACGGTTCCCTCTCCAACTTGTTCACAGTTCCCAAGGCAAAAAGGGAATATTCACCCCATCTTGGATCTCAAAGCCAGAATTTTCTTTCCCCAGAGAAACCTCAAACTTAAGCTCTGAAACTTGTTTTGTTTAATCCAGAGGACTGACTTTTCGCTTTTGCATGAGTCCTGGGTTTAATGGTAAACTCATTCAAGGCAATCCCATTTTTCCAGTTCTACTCCATAAAACTTCAACACAACAAGCTGTTTTTTGACAAGTCAGTCCAATCTCTGGTCAAACCTATTTGTCTGGCACCCAGGACCAGGTTGTCCTTGGTCTAGTGGCTCAAGAATTCAGCTCTGGGGATGAGGAAGTCCTTCCATTCTGTATTTTTGAAGATTCTGATCCCAGATCTCAGCTTGTAGTGCTGAGTTGGAGTCCTGGTCATTCTTTCACTGCAGGGGACTTAGACATTGGAGAAATCTCATTGAATGAACAGCTTTCTGAAGCTTCAGGTGATTTACTGTTCCTATAGTGAATTTCCCAGCTGGCAGGTCATCCGATCCAGATTCAGTTAGACAATGCTATATCAGTGGCCTACATTAACCACCTGGGAGGAACTAGTCTTGGCATGGCAAGAGAGGTAGAGAATATTTTGTCTTGGGCAGAACTTCACATTCCAGCCTTATCTGCCCATTACATCCAAGGCATGGGCAGTTGGCAGGCAAGCTTCCTCATTGCAGTGTCTGGACCCACAGGGAGTGACCCCTACACCCGGAGGTGATCCAGGACCTGTGTCATAGGTGGGGGATGCCAGAGGTCGACCTCCTGGATTCCCAGTTCAACAACAAATTTTACAGGTTTGTCTCCAGGTACAGGGATCTTTTAGTGGAGTAGTGGATGCTCTGGTAGCTTCATGGGATCAGTATAATCTGATTTATACCTTTTCTCCCCTAAATTCTCTTTCTTGTCTGTCAGCCAAGATGGGGGGCATTCCAATGAACCTCATAACTCCAGACTGACCCAAACAAGTGTGAATTTCCAACATGAGAATGTCACCAGCACACCAAGGATCACCAATATGGGTCAAAAAGATTTAATGATTGATCACATAGTTACAGCAAGGCAACTTTTCCAGGTCTTGCAGGACCCCTTCATATGCCTAATGAAGGGGTCCTGCAAGACTGAGTTCATTAACACTTTTGGACCCATATTGGTGATCCTCGGTGTGCTGGTGACATTCTCCCTTACTGATTCTGTTAGTTACCAGCCACTTATACACACAGCCATGTTTAACGCAGGAATGTGTGTGTGTTTGGATTGTACACTTGCTTTCCAACATGAGAGACTCCTCTTTCACAATTCTCCACTAGCGCCACCCACTTATTATTTTGTTAGTTCCATTGGGTGATTTGTGGATGCATGGAAGCCAAACTCAATGTCTACTGAAATATGGCTATTGAATTCATCTGGTTTTACCTGCCAAGTTATGCACAATGTAGCACAGTGCAGGTCACATAAACTTCGGAAGAGAAGCAAAAATTTTTTTAGAGCTGCAAACGTAACTTAAAGCTTAAATTGCACTTCTCTCTAAAAAGAAGCAAGTCGTTTTGTGGGTTTATCCAACTTTCAGCCTATCGATTGCTAAGCAATAGCAATGTCAATAGATGGACCACACATGGGGAACAGGGGTGGAGGAGATCTCACACAATGCAGCAGAATTTGTGTTGTACCTTTTCTGAATATAGTGGAACTGATAACAATGAAAAGGCTACAGTGAAAAAAAATATCTGAAGAGGCTGCAGTGGAAAAACAAAGTAAGCGTGACCAGTGATAGACTGATATCTTTGTGCTTTTTTCTGGAATCCAGTCATTTATGGTGATGCCTTTACTGTAATACGCACATCTTTCAGGGTTGTATATCTGGATGCGCTGCTCAATAAAGTATATTTTATTATGTGCAGTCAGCAGAAGTGGCTCATATAAGGAGATTCCTCTATCCGTGTACATTTACTGATACTGTGTCGTGTTATTAGGAGGAGTATGTTCTGAGACCACCCCAGTCTGGTAAATGTCAAATTTCAGCTACAAAATATAGGCATTCGTAAAATTTTCAGAAAGTAAGATTTAATATCAAATGAAAATACAGCGAACAACACAAACTGTATCCTGTTAACACGTATTATCCGTACTCTCCGCTCTTCGCACGACCTCCTGCTCTCTAGCTCCCTTGTCTCCTCCTCCCATGCTCGTCTTCAGGACTTCTCCAGAGCTTCCCCCATCCTCTGGAACTCTCTACCTCAATATATAAGACTATCGCCTACTCTGCTCACTTTTAGGCGATCTCTGAAAACCTATCTCTTCAGGGAAGCCTATCCTGCCCTCAGCTAAAAGTAGAATCTTCTACTCTTCCAACTAGTCCATACCCCCAGTTACTACCTTTTGTACCACTAGCCCCTCCCTCATAGATTGTAAGCTCCAAGGAGCAGGGCCCTCCTATCCCTCTTGTATTGAACTGTATTGTTGCTGTATTGTCTCCTGTTATATTGTAAAGCACTGAGCAAACTTCTTGGCGCTATATAAATCCTGTATAATAATAATATTGTACATTGTTTTTTCCCCTATAGGTGACTGTCTAGACAACAGTGTGGCCTCGCCCAGTACGGGGGACGACGATGAGTTAGACAGGGACAAAAAAAGGAACAAGAAACGAGGGATTTTCCCTAAAGTCGCCACAAACATCATGAGAGCGTGGCTCTTCCAGCACCTTTCGGTAAGAAAATCTGATGCTAGGTCAAAACACTAAAAGGCGAAGTAAAACATGTTTTCAGTAAACACATACTTTTTGTTCATTTTGATGTTTGCTCTTCAATATTTGTATTGTTGTTTTTAATATAAAGATTAGCTATTAGGAGAGCTGTGTTTCACTGCAACCAATCTTCTTCCGTGCTTCAAAGCTGTGGAGGTGTCTGCTCCAAAAGGCATGCATTGCGTGAAGGAGCAGTAAAGAACAACCATGGTGTTGCACTGCAGACTAATGTTATCATACAAGATATAGTCGTTGTCATAACAAGCTGTGTTATGTTGTCACCTGACATTGCCTAGACTAGGAAATAAGCCTTCATATATCCACAGCAGACTATAACCCCTGGTTCACATATACATTTTGCGCGGGCACGAGAGCCCATTCATTTGAATGGACTCCTGTGCCTGTGACACACAGAGAAGTCCCTACACTTCTTCTGAAAACGCAGCCCATGCAGGAACCTTGGTTGCCAGTACGGTTGCGTTTTCCAGCGTGGGCGGCGTGCCATTAGAACTAATGGCACCCGCCTGCGGGTCCGCATTTCTCTGTGCGGGTGGTGCGGGTGGTGCGGCTGCACGGATTTTTGTGCGGATCCGCAGCCGCACCACCCGCAGAGATGTGAAGCCTTAGACTACTATGGGGCCTGGAATCCTAGGGGGCCCGGAGCTGTTTGGCTACTCACTGATTTATTCTGGCAGCAATAACATTTGGCAAAGACTGTGTATTCAGTATAGGAATTTGATACCTTACCAATGCTATGTCAATTTTTGCCTCTTTCTTAGCTTTAAGGAAATCTATCAGAATTGAAATATGGATGCTGAGTTCATTTTTCAAGAAGTTCTTTAGGGAAGGAAAAAAGGAGCTTCCATTGCTGATTTTGGTGCGATGGGCTTTTGTCCTCTTCGAAATCCAAAATATCTATCGAGCAAAAAAATAGCTCATACAATTGTACCATCAATTGTTTTATTCTTTTTAATAAAAATGTTGGATCAGTCACTTTTGATTGCGGCATGAAAATCGCGTGCTGCAGCTGAAAATCGCGTGTTGCAGCTGGCACACTAACAATGTGAAAAAACAAACAATTCAAAATTTTTGTTCGGGTTTCACGCCTATGGCCAGCTTAAGTCTTTCACTGACCAGGCAGAAGCATGTAGCCAGTAAAGTGCTGGGACACCTAACTTGTAGAAACCTGTTTTGGGTCAGTGACCCAACAAATAGTAATAGAATGAAGATGAGGGCTTAGGAACTTGTACTTCTCTAAATAAGTTAGTAATAGTGGCTGTGCTTAAGGCTTATATAGAGAAGCCCATAATATAAAAGATTGGGCTGGCAAACACTATTCAGGTTAGAAGAGCTCAGTCTTACAAATGTGATGTTGCACATCCGAGCTGGACTGTATGGGGACAATTGAATTGGTCTTTATGGTTTTTTTGCTCCCTGCTCTAGTTAATGAGTAAGTATTAGGCTCCGTTCATACCTATGCAGTTTGCTTTTTGTTCATTTTGCACTGCTTTTCGCAGTTCATTTTGTACGTGTATTTAATGTGTTTTTGACGTGTTTTGTTCAGCTTTTTTTTTTAAAGTGGAATTTTTCTTTTGCAGGGCAGAATAAAAATACAAAATGCGGAAAAAATTTACAAAAATTCAGCAGCTCAAAAAAGCATAGATGTGAACATGTTCCATAGGAAACCATGTTAAATGGACTGTAGTGCGTTTCTGCAAAAAGCACTAAAAAACGTATTGGTGTGAATGGAGCCTTAGCCAGGATATGCCCTCTGTCTACATCAGCCTTTCTCAACCCGGGTGCCCGGGCACCCTGGGGTGCCTTGAGGTTTCTTCAAGGGTGCCTTGGCAAAATGTCTAAAAATTGCCAAAACATTGTATACAAGCCAGTGGGTGGAACAAGCCTGCATTTTAGTTACACAAAGCCACAGGTTTTCATTGTGCACCATTACGACCTTCTAGCCGCTGGTATCCTGACAACCAATGACATCATCAGTTGCCAGGGAGGATGTCTGCTGCCTGCACAGCATCCTAGGTTTGACCCCCGCCCGCCCCTCTCCATCAGTGCTGGGGTCACGTTAGCTCAGTGATAGAGAAAAACCTGAGGGAGAAGAGAAACATTGGAATACTAGTCAGTACCAGTGTGCAAAAGTGTATTTGCTTTGGAAGAATAAATCACCTGTAATGTTGGGTGTCTTACGTGTGTGGATGTTGCTGTGTTATATAAAACTAGAATAGTTTTTCACATTTTAGAATGGACTGTCCATAATTTTAAAGGGTGTCTCGGGACCGTCTATAATTTTAAAGGGTGCCTCGGGACTGTCCATAATTTTAAAGGGTGCCTCGGGACCGTCTATAATTTTAAAGGGTGCCTCGGGACTGTCCATAATTTTAAAGGGTGCCTCGGGACCGTCTATAATTTTAAAGGGTGCCTCGGGACTGTCCATAATTTTAAAGGGTGCCTCATGACTGTCCATAATTTTAAAGGGTGCTTCGGGACTGTCCATCATTTTAAAGGGTGCCTCGGGACTGTCCATAATTTTAAAGGGTGCCTCGGGACTGTCCATAATTTTAAAGGGTGCCTCGGGACCATCTATAATTTTAAAGGGTGCCTCGGGACTGTGTCCATAATTTTAAAGGGTGCCTCGGGACTGTCCATAATTTTAAAGGGTGCTTCGGGACTGTCTATAATTTTAAAGGGTGCCTTGACTGAAAAAGGGTTGAGAAACACTGATCTACATTTATGTTGTAGTAAGTTACATGTTACCTTATCTGACTGATTTCCTTGTATAGGGTGTTTATAAGGAGCAACATTTTATTATGTATTTATATATCAGTCAGATCTTGTAATGGCAGCATAGGGTGGTTTATTACAGTTTTGTGCACTGATGTTGTTATGGAGGTAATGACTGGGGAGCAGGTCAAAGGGATGAGTTGACTACATATGGAGAGGAATTGGAGGTCAGGCAGCGCCTTCCTGGAAGGTATGGCTGAAAAGCAAAGAGAAGAGGTTAGCACTGGTTTTTATTTATTCCTTTATTACGGATATTTATATAGTGCCTTCCGTTTACACAGATCTTTACATACTGTACATTCACAATAATACCTGCCCTCAAAGAGCTTACAGTCTAAGGCGTATTTGGCCTGCAAGAGATCTGGATCCACTACTGTTTCTTTGTATGAAGCCATTTCATATCTTCCACTTGCTTTACAGAGAATACTGTTGCAGAGTGCTCCTTACTATGCAGAAAAAATTGACCATAGGAAGTAATGTGATTAGACAGAGGACTTGGAGCTTTATATATTGTGCTGTCAGTGCATCCTTTGCGTTTAACCATTTGCACCAGAGGGTACACTCTGCCCCACTCCATGCTGAGAAATCTTTGCGATGCAGACCCAATTAAAAATTACTAAAGCGGCATAAAAGCTGAGAGTCTCGGCTGCAGCTACCCATGAAGTCCGCCCCGGGCTACATCTCAGCTAGCGGAGTGCACAGAAACAATTAGTCAGAACGGAGCCCGTCCCTGCCTAGTTAAACAAAGCAGAGTTAATGAACGCTGACCAATTAGTTACTAATTGACGAAGCTATAAACCTATTAGAAGCTGGTAAACGGGTAATCAATTCTAGGTAATTACCCTGAACCTGCTTAGCGGCAGGCAGGCACCGGGGAGGGAGAGCTGGCTGGCTGAGGAAGAGCTACATCTGACAGGCGAATAGGCAAGGGGGAACCCACATCACACACCCCTGATTATCTGTGTTATTTCCTCTGCTTGTTGGAGGATGGTAAGAAATTCTTCAGCCAATGTAGAAAATGCAGGACATCTGTAAAGAATAGAATTTTGTTGGAAAATTTTCGATATCAAAACATTTTTTCTATTTTCTAATGGTCACTGGGGTCAAATCGACAATGGCCAGCTTAAGACTTCTATGTAACATGACAGGTCGGTGATGAATACAATTTGTAATTCTTCAAGGCTAATGTATTACTAAACCCCAGACCCTGCATTCACTATATCTGGTCTCCCCAGACCCTGCACTCACTATATCTGGTCTCCCCAGACCATGCACTCACTATATCTGGTCTCCCCAGACCCTGCATTCACTATATCTGGTCTCCCCAGACCCTGCACTCACTATATCTGGTCTCCCCAGACCCTGCATTCACTATATCTGGTCTCCCCAGACCCTGCACTCACTATATCTGGTCTCCCCAGACCCTGCACTCACTATATCTGGTCTCCCCAGACCCTGCATTCACTATATCTGGTCTCCCCAGACCCTGCATTCACTATATCTGGTCTCCCCGGACCCTGCACTCACTATATCTGGTCTCCCCGGACCCTGCATTCACTATATCTGGTCTTCCCGGACCCCGCATTCACTATATCTGGTCTCCCCGGACCCCGCATTCACTATATCTGGTCTCCCCGGGCCCTGCATTCACTATATCTGGTCTCCCCGGACCCTGCATTCACTATATCTGGGCTCCCCAGACCCTGCATTCACTATATCTGATCTCCCCAGACCCTGCACTCACTATATCTGGTCTCCCCGGACCCTGCATTCACTATATCTGGGCTCCCCAGACCCTGCACTCACTATATCTGGTCTTCCCAGACCCTGCATTCACTATATCTGGTCTCCCCGGACCCTGCATTCACTATATCTGGTCTCTCCAGACCTTGCATTCACTATATCTGGTCTCCCCAGACCCTGCATTCACTATATCTGGTCTCCCACAGTATACAGAACATGTAAATGCAATTATTGTAGTAAATATAAACTGCTAAATACCTTTTCTCATCAGCAGTTAGAGCAGTCTTGTGGCTTATATCAGTGTCCAGCCCACCACTAGTTAAAGCTTGTAGGAGGAGTTTTCTTTCTGCTCTAGGAGGATGGAAATCCCCTGACCTCTGTCTGGACAGTCCTGATTGGCCCTGTGCTAATCACATGCACTCTCCCAAGAAAAAAAAAAATCTCTCTAGCAATACACACCAAACTGAGCATGTGCATAAGGGCTACAGGTTCAGTCTGTATCAGGTGGTCATTTCAACAAGAGGAGGGGCAAAGAAGAAAGGATCAAACATCCTTTTTACACAATGCAGAGGATTAACCCCTTAGGTTCCACAGTGAGTATAACAAGCATGCTTTACTGCATATACAGACTGATTTTACTGTTGTGGGTTTAGTAACACTTTTTCTTTTTTTTTTTTTCAATCAGCCAGGAGGCTGATAAAAAAAAAACAAAGGGATTCCTCCATCCACACAGCACGCTGATCGAGAAAAATGTTCCAACAGTCCCGTTGGACAGAAAGTCGATCATTAGATAAACTTCTGTCGAGCAGGAATGGCTTTAGATGGATAAAAACAAGGCCAGCCCCTGCTGAACAGGCTGAATTTTGATCCATCTACAGCCAGTCTAACTTCACTCAGAACTGTTTGATCAGTTTTGATTGGCTGCTCTGAGGCTCCAGTAGCAAGTTATGTTGAGTTGAATATGCAGTTCTACCAAACTGTCACAGCCAGTACTAAGCCAAATGATGGTGTCACACACCCTGATGATGCTTTAAAGTTCACCTTTGGGAACATGTTACATGTTTCACCCATTTTTAGGGTGAAATATGTAACATGTTTGCATTGCCGCAGCTGCCGCCCCCTCCTCCCTCTGACAGATAGTACAGGGAAACTTCTCCCGTAATATCTGTCAAATTTAAAAATAGTGCAGCCGTGCAGGACTCCCTGTCATTCATTCATGGACTTCCGTGAATGAATGAATGAATGAACTGCAAGTCCCAACAGCCTTAGCAGCTGTCAACTTTTAGTTTTCAATGAACTGCCACGGCACTCCACAGCGCATTTCATTGAAGCTTCCTGTCAGTATATCTGCTTGTCCGTACATCCCGTACGGCAAGCAGATATTCTGACAGGTCTTCCAGGCTCCTGCAGACAAAAATAATAAAATGCACAATTTTTTACCTGCAAAAAAATGTGCATTTATTATTTTTGTCTAAAAGATGAACTTATCTTTTAAAAACTGCAATGAACAAATAACTTTGAAATCCAGAGACATTACTATTATTATTATCACTAGCACCTTTAACCACACGCAACATCAGACCCCGACCGCTCCAGCCCTGGCAGACTGATCACACCAAAACCCTCAAACGACAAAGTCGTGCCCTGGAGCGACTATGGAGCAAAACCAAATCCCAACAAGCCTTCACCCGCTACAAATCTGCCTTCCACACCTACACCTCCTCCCTCCATGCTGCCAAACAGGCCTACTTCTTGGCCCTCATCAAGGCCCTCTCCTCCAATCCTCGCCGACTCTTCTCTGCCTTCAACTCTCTACTCTCTCCACCCCCCCCCTCCACCCAGCACATCACTCACTGCCCTTGAGATTGCCAGTCACTTCAAAAACAAGATTGACACAATTCGCAAGGACATTGCCGCAACTCACACACCCTCTCAGCCCTTCGTCGCTGCTCGCTGCTCAGGACTTCGTCGCTGCTCAAACTCTCTCCAACCCCCTTCACCCTCACTCAGCTACCCCCTCATCACCCCTCTCCCATGGCCCCACCACTGCTCTGACCTCCTCTTCCACCCCACCCTACATTCCTCATACTGAAGCTCCCCCCACACTCCGCACCTTTGACCTTACTACCATCGAGGAAGTCTCCAAGATCCTCTCTGATGCCCGCCTCACCACCTGCCCCCTCGACCCTATCCTCTCACAACTCCTACGACCTTCCTCCTCCTCCATCCTACGCTCCCTCACCCACATCTTCAATCTCTCCTTCTCCTCAGGCACTTTCCCCTCCCCTCTGAAACATGCACACATCACCCCCATACTTAAAAAGCCCTCCCTGGACCCCAATGACCCGAACAACCTCAGACCCATCTCCCTGCTCCCATTTACATCTAAACTCCTCGAGCGCCTAGTCTACACCCGCCTATGCTCTCACCTCAACGACAACAACCTCCTCGATCCCCGACAGTCCGGCTTCCGTCCCCTACACTCCACCGAAACCGCCTTACTCAAACTCTCCAACGACCTGCTAACCGCCAAAGCTAATGGCCACTATTCAGTGCTCCTACTCCTTGACCTTTCTGCGGCCTTCGACACAGTCGACCAACCCCTCCTCCTCAAAAAACTACACTCCCTCGGCCTCAGAGACTCTGCTCTCTCCTGGCTCTCATCCTACCTATCACAACGCTCCTTCAGCGTTACCTATAATGCTACCACCTCCCCCTCACTCCCCCTCTCTGTTGGGGTCCCTCAAGGCTCTGTCCTTGGGCCCCTTCTCTTCTCCATCTATACCTCCTCCCTTGGCCAACTCATACACTCTCACGGCTTCAACTACCACCTCTATGCCGACGACACACAAATCTATCTCTCAACCCCCCACCTCACCCCCTTGGTCTCAGCCCAAATCACACACCTACTGAGCGACATATCAGACTGGATGTCGCTCCACTTCCTTAAACTGAACCTCTCCAAAACCGAGTTTCTTGTCTTCCCCCCAGCCCGGACACCACTCCCCATTGATTTCTCCGTCACATCCAACAACGCTACCATCAAAGCCGCCCTGCAGGCCAGAGTACTGGGTGTCATTCTGGACTCCAACCTATCCTTCCAGCCCCAAGTCCAATCTTTAACAAACTCGTGCAGACTCCACCTCCTCAACATCGCCAAAATCCGCACGTTCCTAACCCCAGAAACCACTAAACAGCTCATCCACTCTCTCATCATATCACGACTCGACTACTGCAACTTCCTCCTCACTGGCCTGCCTCGCCGCTGGCTATCCCCGCTTCAGTCCATCCTGAATACGGCTGCCAGACTCATTCACCTTTCTAACCGCTCTGTCTCCGCCACCCCCCTCTGCCAATCCCTCCACTGGCTTCCGATTGCGCAACGGATCAAATTCAAAATCCTAACGCTGACGTACAAAGCTGTCCACCATACTGCCCCGAACTACATCACTGACCTAATATCCAAGTACCGCCCAGCACGCACACTCCGCTCCTCACAAGACCTCCTTCTCTCTAGTTCCCTGGTCTCCTCCTCCCATGCCCGCCTCCAGGACTTCTCCAGGATATCACCCATCCTCTGGAACTCCCTGCCCCAACCCATCAGATTATCACCTACTCTTCTCTCCTTTAGGCGCACCCTGAAAACCCATCTCTTCAGGGAAGCCTACCCCACCCCCTGCTAACTTGCCGACCTCCTCCACTCTTCCTACCACCCCATCCCCCACAGCTATCTCCTCCTGTGCCACCACCCCCTCCCTCCTAGATTGTAAGCTCGAAAGAGCAGGGCCCTCGAACCCCTCGTGTATCACATTGTATTGGTATTGTTTTGTCACATGTTCTGTCCCCCTTTGTAATGTACAGCGCTGAGCGAACTATTGGCGCTTTATAAATACTGTATAATAATAATAATTATTATTATTATACAGTATTTATATAGGGCCAAAAGGTTTGCTCAGCGCTGTACATTATAGTGGGGGACAGAACATGAGACAATACAGTAACAAAACACAAGGGGTTCAAGGGCCCTGCTCTTTCGAGCTTAGAATCTAAGACATTCCTTTAATATAGGATGGGGCAAAGACAATCGGACCACTCTAGTCTCAAAAGGATTATTATTATACAGGATTTATATCGCGCCAACAGTTTGCTCAGCACTTTACAATATAACGGGAGACAATACAGCCACAATACAGTTCAATACAAGAGGGTTATATCAACATTTGCATGCGGTCAAACGTTGTGGCTTATCTACAGATGTTGGTGCCCCAGTTCAAAGTCTGGACCATTCCTCTATCTTAAGCCAGCCATCGATGGTGCAATTTTTGCTTGATTCCCCCATCACAGTCAGTGTTGATGGAGGAATCCCTCACGTGGAGCTGTTGTGTTCTCTTTGCGGGAGGGGGGAGCGGTCCCGGATGGGAGAACACACAGCGATTATCGCTACGACTATAGCCACTGGCAAAAATGGCATGAAAATTCTGACAGGCTGGCTGTAACCAAGTTTATTAATCGATCACCTTGGGTGTAATCAGCCTGCCCATACATGGTTTGAATCTTGGCCTGTTAAGAGCTGTCTATTGCCAGCTTAACTTGATATGATATCAGTTGTCACAAGACCAAGTGCAAGGGCCTAGCTTCATGTGCAACTGCTATGCCCCTGATTAAACCCACCTAAAATGAAATATTAGTATTGGCTGGAGGAGTCCTTCACAGAACTCAAGCAAAATCACCCATGTTTCCATTTTAGGGCCATGTCACAGTAACGTTATAAAAATTTCACACTGACGTGAAGAATTCTGCAGCACCCTTGTGTGAAAGTCAATTGGAAAAAAAATGCCAGAATCGTGACACATGTAGAGTTATTTGTGAATAAGATAGGATCTTGGCCATGAAATCACTGCCTGACATCTCCTTTATATTAAGATACGTCACTTCTGTCTAAGCAATCAAAGAATATTCTGTGCTGCCAGTTGTGTTAAAAATCTGGAAATGTAAGGAAAAGGTGTATTGATTACTGTGGCAATACAGGTCTCCCAACATGTCAAAAAAGGCCCATTCACAAAATACAATTTGTAGGTGCTTTTGTACACCCAGGCAAGATATGTTAGGAAACTCATTCACAGTGAATGGGTTTATTTATTTTGTATTTATTTATTATAGGTAATAGGCTATCAATTTATGCAGCACTTTATTATTATTATTATTATTATTAATATTATTATTATACAGGATTTATATAGCGCCAACAACTCCTTGGAGCTTACACTGTAGGAGATTTACACATATACATTCACATCAGTTCCTGCCCTCAAGGAGCTTATAATCTAAGGTCCGGAACTCACATTCATACACAGACATACTAGGGTCAGTTTAGACAGGAGTCTGGGAGGAAACCGGAGTAACAGAGGAAGCCCACGCAGATACAGGGAGAACATGCAAACTCCAGGTAGGTAGTGTCGTTGTTGGGATTTGAACCGACAACCTTAGTGCAGCTAGGTGGAAGTGTCAATGGCAGAGATAAACATAGGTTCAGTATGATTTCTGGTGCAGGGCAACAGTACGCATGTAGTATAGGCATCTGCGCATTGCAGTACGCTATAACACAGGTATATTGCAATGCATTGTAGATGTGTGTTGGGGTACAATTATTTATTTATAAGATTCCAAAGCACATCTACAGTGCTTTACTGTGTTTTTCCATAATGTGTGGCACATAGGTGCTCATACGTGGATACTCATTACCATACGATGTGGTACGAACACTACATGTAGCCCAACAAAGACCTCTGCACTGTTTCCTTTAAGGAGGGTACTTTACACCATTAAAATGCACTAATCATTGTTTTATAAAGTATAATTGTATGTAGAGATGCAAGCTTATTGTTAGTTCAGAGGCAACTATATGGCCATTCACAATTGTAGCTAGAGCAGTATGCTGTGCGTTTGATTTGCATCTGCCATCTCAAATTGGATTAGGCCTGTCACAGCTTCCCATGATCCACAGCATATGTTCTTCTGTAAAATCTTTGCTAATGCCCTTTAAAGCTTCATCCATGGTAAACCATTCATACTCAGTCAAAGGAAAAACTAGAATCGGGAGAGAGTATTATTTTCTTTTAATTATTTGTATTCATCTGTAATGAAAGTGTAAGCTAACCCGAATTATAGAAAAGAACTAGCTGTCAGGATTCAGAAATACAAGTGGTAATATACTTGTGCGGTAAATTCACTGAATGCCATTTAATGCTGATGGTCTTCAGCCACTCCATCGTACCCATGCAAACATTGCCTGTCCTCTGAGACTGGCAGGTACAACTATCATTGTTTATAATGTATTTAACATATTTGAACTACACAGTGAAAGCATCAGCCTGTGTTCCTATGGAAGCAAGGTTTGAGATTTGCAAACCTAGCGGATATTTAGAATGAGCCTGAAATGGGAATACTGCATAAGGTAAGGTCAGCCTATTGAGATTCTGTGGCAGCTGGACACTGGTGCAGAAGAAAACTAAGGCTGTTGCCCTCAGCAACTAATTAGGTTATCCTTCATCTTCTAATGAGCACTAGGAAATGAAATTTCATTTGATTGGTACTCCCAGCAGTTCCGATTTCTATAAATCATTAAGTATGTAGAGCAACCATTTTGCACCTTATCTGCCTTGTCTATTAATCTTAATAGTATCAGAATACCCACAGAACCTGAATGTTCTTATGTGATAATGTTCTCAGTACCTAGTAAGAAGGCAAATGTATGCATGTTTATACTGTTTTTTTTGGAACTCTTCAGTAAATAGTTTGGGTCTTCCATTGCCATTTAGTTAAGTATGCAAGTGCGCATCAGAAAATTTGAAAGGAAAAACTTTGTTACAGACTGATATTTGCAGATTTTAAAAGTTGTGGCCTGGTCACCCTTAACAACCATTTAGCCTCGGTGCTCTTCAACTCCCCCATCTGCACTCATGTCCTTCATCTGTCACTAACCTGTCAAGCAAAGGTCTCCAACTGGCTGCAACCTAAGACCCCCAATCCCATCCATCATTGCTGCCCTTGACAGCTCCATGGCCATTTTTTTGTTTTGTATTTTAGGTCCTCCTGATCAAGCAAAGGGCCAGTTGCACATTTCCTGGGCTCCTGAAAAAGAAAGGCGCTATTTGTGCCGGTCCCATCTGTCCTATAGATCTAGAAGGACACCATAAAAGTCACCCTCTTGCTCCCACTTAACAAAGCAGATGGTTGGACATTTATTGGAGAATGTTTAGATTATTTTCAATTCATCCATTCCGTGGCCTCGCAGAGTAGTTTTGCTTTAATAAACTATTAATTCTTCCACTCACATAGAGAATCTTTATATTATTTTTAATTCATCCATTCTGTGGCCTCGCAAAGTAGTTCTGCTTTAATAAACTATTAATTCTTCCATGCACATAGAGAATCTTTATATTATTTTCAATTCATCCATTCCGTGGCCTCGCAGAGTAGTGGTGCTTTAATAAACTATTAATTCTTCCATGCACATAGAGAATCTTTATAATTTTTTCAATTCATCCATTCTGTGGCCACACAGAGTAGTGTTGCTTTAATAAACTATTAATTCTTCCATACACATAGAGAAGCTTTATATTATTTTCAATTCATCCATTCTGTGGCCTCGCAGAGTAGTGGTGCTTTATTAAACTATTAATTCTTCCATGCACATAGAGAATCTTTATATTATTTTCAATTTAATCCATTCTGTGGCCTCGCAGAGTAGTGGTGCTTTAATAAACTATTAATTCTTCCATGCACATAGAGAATCTTTCCAATTTTTTCAATTCATCCATTCTGTGGCCTCGCAGAGCAGTGGTGCTTTAATAAACTATTAATTCTTCCATACACATAGAGAATCTTTATATTATTTTCAATTCATCCATTCTGTGGCCTCGCAGAGTAGTGGTGCTTTAATAAACTATTAATTCTTCCATGCACATAGAGAATCTTTATATTATTTTCAATTCATCCATTCCGTGGCCTCGCAGAGTAGTGGTGCTTTAATGAACTATTAATTCTTCCATACACATAGAGAATCTTTATATTATTTTCAATTCATCCATTCCGTGGCCTCGCAGAGTAGTGGTGCTTTAATAAACTATTAATTCTTCCATACACATAGAGAATCTTTATATTATTTTCATTTCATCCATTCTGTGGCCTCGCAGAGTAGTGGTGCTTTAATAAACTATTAATTCTTCCATGCACATAGAGAATCTTTATATTATTTTCATTTCATCCATTCCGTGGCCTTGCAGAGTAGTGGTGCTTTAATAAACTATTAATTCTTCCATGTACGTAGAGAATCTTTATATTATTTTCAATTCATCCATTCCGTGGCATTCGCAGAGTAGTGGAGCTTTAATAAACTATTAATTCTTCCATGTACGTAGAGAATCTTTATATTATTTTCAATTCATCCATTCCGTGGCATTCGCAGAGTAGTGGAGCTTTAATAAACTATTAATTCTTCCATGCACATAGAGAATCTTTATATTATTTTCAATTCATCCATTTTGTGGCCTCGCAGAGTAGTGTTGCTTTAATAAACTATTACTTCTTCCAAGCACATAGAGCAAAGACTGAATGTGGTGTTTTTCTATATGAATAGTAGACAGGAAATCTCTATCTACACCTCCTGTATTATCTATTCAGGTCTGATTAATGAGCAGACATGCAAAGCTTTGACTGTATATGAAAGCATATAATAAAATTCATGTTTTATGTGATATTTTTGACTCTTTGATTGGGTTGGATCCTATGTATTCAATCTGGTGTAACCATTTTTTTTCTCCATTAAGCACCCATACCCCTCAGAAGAACAAAAGAAGCAGCTAGCACAGGACACAGGGCTTACGATACTTCAGGTCAATAATTGGTAAGTAGTCTCACAATCTCATCCTAGTCCTAGTTTAATGTTTTTAAAAATTCTGAAAGAAGAACTGTTCTTGATAACAGTAACAACCATCCAGATCCTTCTATTCATTTGTCCATATTGCACTGGAAATGGATAACCTGGTTATTACTGTTGGCAATGAGGACAGTTATTCAGTCACTTTTATCCATGCTGTCCAATATTCTGAGAATTCTGTTCACTAAAAGTTGGTGATGCCAAATTCAGCACCTTACAAATATCTATATCTTCTGCATGTGTCATAGATAAATAGAGATAAAATGTAAAGCTGCAATTTATTGCCATAGAAATGAATTTTGTTACCAAGGTAAATTAGTCTATTATTGTAAGGTGCTGTCATGGTCTACTCCTAAGAAATGTTCTCATTATCTCCATTAATTTCTTCTCTTTGGGGTACAGGTTCATTAATGCAAGAAGGCGGATTGTTCAGCCAATGATTGACCAATCAAACCGCACAGGTAAGTACACTGGCCTAGGATGCAGAAATGAATTTACTTCCTCTTTTTTTAGTGAATTCTACTATAGTGAGCCAGGTTCTATTATAATGTAAAATTACATCAAGTGCTTTTATATTAGGGCTGCAGATCTTGTCACCCAAGAAAATATGTATTTCTAACATAGATGATCCATATGCTGGATGCAATCTTCTGTTCTGAATGCAGCACTTAAAGTGGAACTGCACTGCATCTGAGCACCACAAACCAAAAATTCTATATAATTCACTTTTAATATTCAAAGCAAACTCCTCCATCCATCCATGTCTCCATGCTTTAATTTGCTGAGAAATCATTTTGAAAAACTCCCCCTGGCATTTCTTACCATGGCCATCTTGAGTAAGGGCAGATGATTCATGTAGCATTTACTTCCTGGAATCCATCTGCCCTTAGCTCAGGCATCGGCTGAACTGAGAACCCTCCCCTCTTGAAGACTCCTGGGATGTGTGACATCATTTGCCTAGGCATGGGAAACAGGAAGCAACTGAAGAAATGTAAAAAAAAGTTTAAAACAAGTTAATATGACATATTTTCCTATCTATTTACTAATGCTAGCAGTATAAGTATTAGAAGTAGTCGATGTTGATTGAGAAAGTGAAGTCCCACTTTAAAGAAAACCTGTCATGAGAACAATGTGGGACACCCATTGTTGACTGCCATCTGAAAATGCTATATACGTATCTGTCTATGGCTTCAGTAACAAGTCTTTTAGTCAAAACAAGCATGCAGCCAGTGAAGTTAGAACTCCTGATCTGCATATTTATTCATGCAAAAAGTGATGAATTCCTTTGGATGAGCCTGGCAACTGGCATTACAGAGGTAAAGTTCAGCTATGGAAGCCTGTTTGTTTTTCCCAGTACAAGTTTTCTTTCTAATAGAGAAATCAAGCTGGACTTCCCTGCATTGGTATTAAAGAAAACCTGTCACTAAACCAACTAATCTGTCTGCTTAGAAGGGTACCACAACATGCCAACATATCAATATACCTTCTGGAATCTTTTTCTGGATTACTTAGAAGTCTCTGATGCTTGGCATGTGCAGTTTCTACATTTTAACCTGGGCTCCATGTCAGATTGCTGCAGCCTGTGGTTAGGCATATGCAGTTTGGGAAATCGCAAATTCTACATCATGCCATGGTTTCAGGGCTCCCAAAAAATGTTTCAAGAAGTTACACAGATATGTTAAGACATTGGATTAGTAAATACGTCACTTAGTTTAGCTTAATGGCAGGATCACTTTGATTCTGTAGTACACTGCGCTATGCATAGCCAGCCTATAGACAACAGTTTTGTACTCCAGGTGTGTGCAGATCACCCATGGGAGCAGATAGATAGAACTAGGTGAAATATGAAAGAGAAGTTTATTAATATAATAGCAAAAATAAAGAATAGACATCAAAGATAAATACAAATGGTAACCATCAAAGCACAGTCTAATGAATTGTCGTTGTTACCGTAGGTCAAGGTGGTGCACCTTATAGCCCAGACGGTCAGAACATGGGGGGATATGTCATGGACGGCCAGCAGCACATGGGAATCCGCCCACCAGGTGAGAGATGGGACTGGGACATGGGGGAGAAACAAGGGGCCAGATAGAGGAGTATTGTATGATAGTCACACTTTTCCACTTCTGATGAGATTTGTCTGCTATTTAAGAACACTGTGTAGCCTTAGATATACTTTATGTGAAGGGACTTGATGTCACACAGGCAAAAGGAGTTAGTAAAGTACCCTGGCACTATTATAGTGATGTATGATCAAAAAAAAAAACCTGAAGGAAACAGTGGAGCTGCCATTGTGGAAATGTTTATATAGTAAACTTGTTATGATGAAAATATGGCTGCTAGCGATAGCCAAGGAGGGCACCCTACTTTTTAACAACAAACGGCCCACCACTGCAGCCTTCATGTTTTTTTCTATGACATGTTCCCATAAAAGATGCAGGCTTTTGCGCTGTCATCTCCATCCCAGCTTCACTACCTTGTGAGTCACGGAACCAAGCATACAGCCATCAAGTTTGAAGATCTGAACTCCCATCCTGCATGAATGTTCAGTTCAGTGACTCACTAGGTTTGGCAGCTTCCATCTTTCTGTCTCTACAGGTTCACTGTAGCTCAGAAGATGTTAGAGGTAGCATTACTTCCGGTCCGCTTTTACTCATATTCTTGTGGCAAAACCAAGCAACTATTGGTCCTGCTGTAGTTTATAATGTCTTAATGTTATCCCCTTTATTGTCTTGTTTTGCTGAGTACTGTAGGAGATTAAGATGCTTATGTATGATAGCTTTTGGGTTGAATATTTCTCCATGAGAAATGACAAGATGCTGTACTGCAAAGGCTTAAGCTGGCCTAATAATGATTGAATTTTGTCCGGTTTGTGATGAAATGGACGAAATTCGATTAGTGGGTGGCCTTGTCAGCATCCTACCACCCAATGTCCTTCAGTTAGAAAAGGTGGATTATTCTTGGTCGAAGAGTGAATACAGCCAATCAACTGCAGTCATTGTTTGGCAGCACTCACTGTATTTTGACATCCAGCTGTCAGAACACAGTAACCTCAGTGGGAGATTCGTCCATCCAGGTTTGTAGCGTGGATGAAGGAATCTGTTTGATTTTTTTCATTTAGCTCTCAGGCTGAACAAAAAAAATCTGTTTAGAGTATGGTCAGCTTCTGATCTTAGGCTAGCCAATAATGTGATAACTGGGTTTACGGTCTTGCAGGTACTGCCTAAAACTGGTTATTGAGCTTGGGCACAAGGGATTCCCAGTTTGGCAGTACGTGCCTGGCAAGCTTAGTGGCCACACTGACTTTTTGCAGTGAGCAAGAGGGTGGACTGACCAGGACAGGTAATACATGGCATGTGGGTGGTGACTGTACCACAGTGTTATTCTTGCAGTCTTAGTTGCCTGTCTTCCCCTAGGAGCCATGGGAGGCTTAGGCATGGCCGTAGGTATGGAAGGGCAGTGGCACTACATGTAACCCCCTGCCACCTTTCTGGTACTAGGGATGTAAGTAACTATTTATATATATTTTAATCTTTTGACCTGTAATGGGGAGGGGCAGGGTGCTTGTCAATCACAATTTCCCTTTAAACTCTGTCATTCCACACCCACATCACCCTTACCTCTCTCTCTCATGTCGTCACACCACATGTAATGCCTCTCTCACGGATGTCACATGCATGTACATCACTGCATGTGTGGTATTTGAAGTATGGATGAAATGTTGGCACAAATTCTCAATTACTTGACTTTTCATGAACTTCAGTTGTTTTCTCAGAAGAAACTAGTATTTGTGCTGAACCAATTTTCCTGAGCACCCCAACCATCAGATTAATGGGAATAACGTCTGGTCAACAAAACAGTTCCCTTCACAGTGTGCCGATATACAAGGAACACTGGTAGTATGGGATGTCTGCAGGGATGAGTGCACATGGATAGAGATGAAGAATATAATAAATACTGTTGTCCATACCAATCAGATTCCTGCTACTTTTTGCACTGCATGAGAAAAAAATTGGAACCTAGATGTCATTGGTTGTGATGAGCAACATCTTTTATTTATTCATCAGTGTCAAGGTAGACATTCAGCCATTATGCAAAGGGAGAAGATTTAAAAAAAATATATTAAATTTTGGTACAAACACATTCATTCCATAGTCTGCCGAAGAGTTTTTTTTGCAGGTAGAGCTTACCTATTGCAACATTTCCACTTCCATCCATGTTAGACTAGAATTCTACAAACTGGTGATTACGGGAAACCTGTATTAGGGGTGTAATCGCACTGGCAGTTTTAACTTTTCCTGAGCACTGTTCACCCCCTGGTCTGGTTCATTTGTGCAGCATTCTCAACCATGCTCAGGTATGGTTAAGCATACTGTGCCCGGGACCGCTTGGAAAAGGTGGTGTGGAGCAAGGTTCAATTGTAGTTTGGTGCGGTTTGCTTCAGTGTGAGCGCAAACTGTGCCTGAGCATTGAACTATCCATAGATCGCTAAGGACAAAATCTGAGATCACCGTGTTCTCTCTGGCAGAGGTGATGACATAAGCATTCCCGGGAACACTTCCTTTGAAGCACAATGTGAGCGCAGACTAGCAAGGGAGTGGGGGCAATCGAACACAAGCACAGGTCAGTTCAACCATGCCCAGTGTGAGCAGGGAGGATGATCATCACGGGGGGGGGTTGGTGGAGTGAATTACTGGAACCGATCCCCTGTATGGCTCTCTCTGCAGCAGCTGAAAGCTGGCTTCTTCTCCTCTCCCTCCCGCTGGCTTTCAGCTGCTGCAGAGAGAGCCATACAGGGGATCGGTTTCAGTAATTGCCCCTGCTGCACCCATCACCCTCCCTGTACACCATATGTTTCCCCCTGCAGCCCAGGTACCCCTGTCTGCCCCCGACCCCCACAATGCTGCCAGCTTCCCTACTTTCCTTCTCACTGACAGCTGAAAGTACACAATAGGATCCTTCAGGATGGAGAGTGGGAGAAGGGTCCAGTAAATGTCACATTTACTAGCTCCTCCCTTTCCTGAATGAACACAATGAGTGATCGGTAGTGCTCAGTCACTGTGATCATTCATAACTGGGGTTTTTTTTTGGGGGGGGGCTGTCAGATTGGCTGTATGGGGCCCTGTGATTTCTAACAGCAGCCCTGAGTGCCCCTGTAAGAGAAATATGTAAGTTGGCCTTTTTCGGAAAACGCTAGCCTGGCTGTCTCTGGCATTATTATGTGGGCGTAGGATTATAACTTTTTTTTTTTAATGGTTGAACTGGATGGACTTTTGTCTTTTTTCAGCCAGAATAACTATGTAACTATGTTGAATGACTACCCTGGAACAACCAAACACTAAGTGACAACAGAACATAGAAGTTTGTAGTTCAGCTTGACAGCCAAGGAATTTTGCATATTCAGTAGATGTCATCAATGGCTACCCACATATTTTCTAAAGCTGGCAATACACTAGTAGATTTTAGTACAAATATTCTCTGTACATTTGATAACTTCACAAATGTCATTTGAAAGTGCTTCAACATTTTGTTTGCTTTTATCATTCAATTTTCAAAGGAATGCTCGTTCCTGAACTAAAACCATATTCACTGTTAAAAATTTGTTAGGAAAAAAATTTTCAATCCTGCTCCTTAGAATTTTCTTGCAGTTGAAAACAAAAGCCAGTTGGACCCCAGTAACAATTAGAAAATCAAGCAAGTGTCCTTGAAATTTAAAAATTTGTAATAAAATTTTGATAGTGAATGGCCAGCATTAGTACAGGTGGAAAGGGATCTGTCACAAATCAGAAACTTCCAGTTGAAGTTTTACTCCCCAGCTGCATATTTTCTTCAGAGCATTGACTGTATTCTACAGCGCTGGTACCAGCCGAGAGTTGGGCGGAGGCAGCTTCCATTATAGCCTTTTGTGACACATATTTTGCATTGTTACGGATTTTGTTTGGAAGCAGTACACTCTCAGTTTTGACAATATATGCATAACAAAGTAGGAGTTACACGGAGATGTGTCAGGAAGAAAGCAAAAAAAGGGCGCACTCTCCTCGTGCATTACTATGATAAAAAGGAATTTATTGAAAATGACAAAAGTATATACTCGCAAACCAAGAGTCATGTAAACACACAAGGAACCAATGTGAAAGTCCCAGCAAATGGTGGTCTTGCAACAGGGTATTCTAACGCGTTTCGGGAGACGTACTCCCTCAGAGCAGCACGTCTCCCGAAACGCATTAGAGTGCCCTGTCACAAGACCACTGTTTGCTGGGACTTTCACATTGGTTCCTTGTTTGTTTACATGACTCTTGGTTTGTGAGTATATACTTTTGTCATGTTCAATAAATTCCTAATGCATGAGGAGAGTGCGCCCCTTTTTTGCTTTATTTATTTCAGGTACTTATATAGTGCTGTCAATTTACGCAGCGCTTTACATATATATTGTACAGTCACATCAGTCCCTAACCCTCAAGGGGCGTAAATTAGTGGCGTCCCGAGGCAGGTGCTGGGGGTCCGCGCTGCACCTAGTGACATCTACCACAGGGCGTGACACCTATCTCACGGGGTGACACTGGACCCGATCCACGAAAAGGTAAGTTGTAAAGCAAGCCGACGAGATCCCCACAGGATGGATCTGATCCATCCTGCGAGGATCGTCTGCTTTCTTTACAACTTACCTTTTCGTGGAGCGGGTCCGGTGTCACCCCGTATAGGTTGCATGCTGACGATCCCCGCAGAATGGATCAGATCTGCGGATTGGGGAGCATAATGGATTGGAGTCTGATTCATTATGCTCAGTCTGCAGATCTGATCCATTCTGTGGGGTTCGTCGAAGGGGGAGTCACCAAGTGTTATCACACCAGGTGACACCAACCCTAGGGATGCCCCTGCATACAATCTAAGGTTCCTATCTTACATACACATACTAGGGCCAATTTACTTACCAGTATGTCTTTGGAGTGAGGGAGGAAACCCACGTAGGCACAGGGAGAACATGCAAACTCCAGGCAGGAGGTACCGTGGCTGGGATTTGAACCAACAACCCTAATACTGCCAGGCAGAAGTGCTAACCATTTAGCCACTGTGCTGCCCATACTTTCTTCCAGTAATATCAAGATTCCCTAATCTTTAGAGTGACTGTTACCGTGTTCCTAGGATGTTTACAGACCTGAGCACTGGTTTTTCTTTTTTTCTCTTGATTACATGGAGATGTGCATTTCATGGGGGGGGCAAAGCTAAAAGGATCTGAAAGCATCACCCATGGCAGCCAATCAGCTGCTTACTTTCAGGATTTGAACTTGGGTTAGAAAACAACAGCGACTATGTGGCTGCTAGGATTCTTCTTTTCAACAATTTTTAATGAGAAGCCCCTACTGACTTGTAGGATAACGGGTTCACACTCCAGCAAGCTGTGCGCCCCAGGTGACTGGAGGAGTAGGGGTTGTGAAATGCATCAAATTTAGGGGCCAGAATACATAGAGATGACGAGGAGAAACAAGAACCCAACCATAGCTGGAGAGATCAGAGCAGGGAAGTAACAGTGATGAGAGAGGGGGCTGGAGGTCCTCCCCGCATCTCAGGAATGGGGGGTGGGGCTGCGAGGAGAATTAGCTACAGAAGATGAGGACACAGGACCCCAGCAGGAGCTAATTGATAGGCAGCAAACTAAATAGTCCGTCTGTGGCGGCGTGTCGAATCACAGTGACTGCGCAGGTATGTAGATTTCTCTGCTTCCGAGCGGCGCTTTATCATGGGTCAGCGGAGGGCGCACTACGCTGCAGCGGGAAGTATTTCATTTTATAAATGAGGGAAATTATTAACCCTCGCTGACAGCTGCGGGGAACGCTTACATCAAGCGTCGCTCTGCTCTCAGATACACTGTAATTGTGGTGGAGCAGAGAATTAGCCCATGTGAAGATGAAGGAGACCTCATATCAAATGTAACATAGATTGTTGTATTAACTGACACATAGCAGTGAGTGAAGAAGATGAATTATCCCCCCGGAGGAGCATCACCGCCTACAAGTACATCTCCAGTCTATCTGCCTTTGTCAGCATCTGCTGCTGGGACAGTCACAGGCGGGCGGGTAGATCTCTATTACCAGATTTGCTTGACATCAAAGCAGTTGTCACGTGACTCTATCCTTCAACAACTGCACCCAAGTTACCGATCTTCTGCATTTGGAGCATGAGCAAAGGGTCAAAGGGAAAGAAGATCTGCAACTACCAGCTCTAAGGGCTCATTCACACCAGTCCCTGCATTGAAACGCAGCGGCCGGTGTGCGGTGCAGTGGGACCGAGATTAGCGCAGTGATGATGCACTGAACTCAGCACATCACACAGTTTCCTTTTATTTTTAGAATTTTTTTTTTTTTAAGAAACTATTGAGATATCACACAGACATCTCATAAAGTTAAATTGCCAGCCACATGGCAATGGAGTTCCTCGCGCTGCTCTAAAAAAAAGTACTGGATGCAGACCACTGAAACACAGTGCCATGAATCAGACACATAGGAGACAATCCTTGTCCATGCAGAGGTACAAAAGGAGAAAAAAAAGCACCTCTAAGTGCAGTATGTAAAACATTTATTGAGAGCAATGTAAAAAACACTCACATGGTGGAGGGATAAAAGAAAGCATTGGTATATAGAGTAGAAGACACGGCCGAGTCCTCGCTGTAATAGCCGTGGTCCGCGGTGAGGGAAGACTGTGGATGTACACAAGAAGCCGTCCGGCATGTGTAAGTCTTGGAAGATGGCGTTTGGAGTGTACCCTGGAGCGAAACGTCGGCGTCAGCGTGATGACGTAGGGGAGACCAGCATGCAAAGCGACGCGTTTCGGAGCATGCGCTAGGCCACTAGAAGACAAAAGCGCGTTCCCTTCTCAAGCATAAGCTGACTCTCTTCTCTCTTTTTTTCTCCTTTTGTATCTTCACCCAGAGCCTGCTACAGCCACAAGAGCTTGCCCTAGTGCTATATGGACTCATTTGCATTGTATCATATGATATTGGACTTTATTATGAACTTTTCCTGTGTCCCCTGGCATTAGGATTTGGGGAATCTGTATGCGCTGATTTTTTGTTTTCTTTTTTTGTCCATGCAGAGGGACTGCGCTGGAAAAGCCACCCAATCCAATCCTCTGCATGTGAACCTAGCCTAAAGCTTTTCTAGAACTTACGCAGCGTGTTCCCTCAAATAAGATGTTACAAAGATTTGCTGGGTTCCATGAACAGTATAGACGTTAGAACACCAACCTTACATTGGGCACTAATTTTTTGGGCAAAGTCATGTAACATGTTTATTTGTAGGGATTGAAAATGGTTTTATCTCTGAGCTATGGGATATGACTTCAATGTTCCTATAGACCAGACTTTCCAAACCATTTTTAATACAGAGGGACCCTTCATTTTAATGTCATGGGGAACCCCTGCTAATTTTTTTCATCTCTAGTTAGTGCATTGTTTCTCAACTCCAGTCCTCATGGACCCCCAACAGGTCATGTTTTCAGGATTTCCCTCAGATGAAAAAGCTGTGGTAATTACTAAGGCAGTGAAACTGATCAAATCACCTGTGCAAAATAATGGAAATCCTGAAAACATGACCTGTTGGGGGTCCATGAGGACTGGAGTTGAGAAACACTGAGTTAGTGGCATATTTGTGTGGTCAATAAGATGTAAGTATAATAATACATAAAAGAATAAAGAGTGTAGTGTAGCATATCTGACACCTAGAGTATTTTTTTAACACTCCTCTGCTCTATAAGAAAAAATTATAGCAATAACAATCATAAATTGAAACAAATAATAACAATGGTCAGAAAAGATACACTAACAGTAAAAATTGTAGTGTCCTTTAAATTGGTGGTCAGTGAAAACGTGCCTTAATATGTTGATAGTTGGTGTAGTGATCCTATGCATTGGTGGCCAATGGGAGAAGGACCCCTTATATTAATGGTCAGTGGGAGAAGAAAATTCCTACATTGTTGACCAGTGGAAAAACAGCCCCCCATACACACTGATATCAGTGGTTACTGGGAGTTTAAAATTCTTCACTACTTAAGAGACCCCTAGCAACCTCAGGAGAAACCCCAATATTCCAAAGAACCCTGGTTGAGAAACCCTGCTATAGACAGATTGGAATGTTGTGCCCAGCATTGTAAACAAGTGGTTAAACAAGCGTTCTCTATTGCTGCCTCATGGGCTCCAGTTAACACATATTGAACAATGGATGGGACAATTGTGTAAAGGGAGGATTCACAGAGGCTTTGATTGCTCATTTGAGTGGTTAGATCCCTCTTTCATGGGTAAATTGTGATGAGATACCTAAGGGGATTAGTAGCAGATTCTTTGAAGTTGGCCATAGATGCATTAAGTCTTGGAGTTTCATAGTGCCCAAGTCTGCAACACCTCGATTAACAAAAGTCAATTTTTGAATCAATTTTTGTCGAAGGAGATGGGTGGAAAATTGTTGGCCAAAAAAGTGCCTGCAGCCAATCAGATGGGAGATTTGTGCACCAGCGCTGTTAGTGTGAATGGAGGAATCTGTTAGATTTCTTAAATTTGGCCCACAGACAAATAAATGAAGTAAATGTGTGTATTGCCAGCTTAAGGGGACAGTCTAGAGCAGGGGAAACTGTCCAAACAAAGGGCTAGTTTACCGTCCTTCAGGCTTTAGGGGAGCTGAACTGTGGCCATTGTGAGAGAAAACAATGCCCCACCATTGGTTTTAGTGGGAGGAATAGTGCCCCAATTGTGGTATCAGTGGGGGGGGATAGTGTCCCATCATTGGTTTTAATGGGAGGAATAAAGCCCCAATGTTGGCATCAGTGGGGGGGAATAGTGCCCCATCATTGGTTTTAGTGGGAGGAATAGTGCCCCAATGTTGATATCTGTGGGGGAAATATTGCCCCATCATTGTTTTTAGTGGGAGGACTAGTGCCCCAATGTTTGTATCCGTGGGGGGATTAGTGCCCCATCATTGGTTTTAGTGGGAGGAATAGTGCCCCATCATTGGTTTTAGTGGAAGGAATAGTGCCCCATCATTGGTTTTAGTAGGAGGAATAGTGCCCCATCATTGGTTTTAGTAGGAGGAATAGTGCCCCATCATTGTTATTAGTGGGAGGAATAGTGCCCCATCATTGGTTCTAGTGGGAGGAATAGTGCCCCATCATTGGTTTTAGTGGAAGGAATAGTGCCCCATCATTGGTTTTAGTAGGAGGAATAGTGCCCCATCATTGGTTTTAGTAGGAGGAATAGTGCCCCATCATTGTTATTAGTGGGAGGAATAGTGCCCCATCGTTGGTTTTAGTGGGAGGAATAGTGCCCCATCATTGGTTTTAGTGGGAGGAATAGTGCCCCATCATTGGTTTTAGTGGGAGGAATAGTGCCCCATCATTTATTTTTAGTGGAAGGAATAGTGCCCCATCATTGGTTTTAGTGGGAGGAATAGTGCTCCATCATTGGTTTTAGTGGGAGGAATAGTGCCCCATCATTGGTTTTAGTGGGAGGAATAGTGCCCCATCATTGGTTTTAGTGGGAGGAATAGTGCCCCAATGTTGGTATCAGTGGGGGGAATAGTGCTCCATCGTTGGTGTTAGTGGGTGAAATGGCTCTCATTTGTGTCAGTGAAAGGAATAGTGCCTCAAGGACCGTATAAAGGCAGGCAAAGGACCACATCTGGACCCCAAGCCGCAGTTTGGAGACCACTGATCTAGAGTGAAAGGAGCACAATGCAAATGCATGATTGGGATGATAAGTGTGTGCATGTTATGAATGGCAACCACTGTACCTGTCTAATTCTTCTCCGTTATATTCATTCTTGTTTTAAGAATTCATATCTGCCCCTTATATATGTTTTTGTGGTTTTGCTTCTGTTCTAAACATACATTTTAATATTGATGCAGAATTATGCTGGGGCTCAGTTATAAAAGTGGGATAAAATGAGAAGACTTGAAGCAAGCAGCAAAGTGCAGTCACTCACACAAAAGCAATGCACTTGTACTTATCTGATTTCATTAAACTGAAATCTGGTGGCTGTGGTCTCCTGCAATTTGCCATCATTTTTTTTTTTTATACCGCCTTGCCAAATAAACCAGTAAGTATGCATGATACCCATATTACCCAATCAAGTGTTTACTTCCATCCAAAACTGACTTCTCCGTTTAGGATGAATTCTGCTTTTTATAACATTTTTATATTGCCAATAGACAATACAATAATATAGTAAATGATCCCAGAATTACGGTTTGCTGATTGTAGGATCAACAGTTTATTAATTGTGGGAATTCCATATAGAAACACCCATTGATTACTCATTTCCCCTATAAACATATCTTGATTAATACAAATTTGAAGGAAAAAACAATATTGTTTACTCCAGTGAGTAATCTGTATTGATTTGAAGAGCTGACATTTTCATTTCTCTTTTTCCGCCAGGCTTCCAAGGAATCCCAGGGGACTACACTGCGGCCCCGGGCTCTATGGCCATGGGATTCCCTCCAGCCGGTTACACGCCCGCCATGCCCTCGCACCCTGCCGGCCTGCGTCACGGACCTTCTTTACACTCCTACCTCCCAGGGCACCCCCATCACGCCTCCATGATTCTGCCCGCAGGCACCTCCCCTCACCACCTGGTGTCAGCGCAGAGCCCGGCGGACGCACTTCTCAACGGTCAAAACATAGACATTCACGCTCACTAACATTCAGCCAAACCGGGTGTCAGCTTCTCTTCTAACCTTTTCTTCCAGCTTCCAAAAAAAACTATTGTCTTTAGAAAAAAGGGATTTGTTTGGTCAGACTTGCTACCCCTTAGACGATTGCAGATTGCTTTTACCGCAGAACAGAGACTGATGGGAAAGCGGGGACATGCAAGGGAAGGAAAACAAACCCCACTCTACCGTCTTCCTAAATATGCCGCAGTGTAAACCGAAGAGCTGATACTCGGTGCAAGGAAACCACTGATTTTTTTTTTTTGTGGGTTTTTAAGTTTTCACGCACACCCTCCCGACCCACAATTCCCTTTCTATGAATGGACCAACACAGGACTCAAGTCTAAAGACAGATGAAGAGCGCAAGATCTTTGAAATCTCGTTTTTCATTTTGTTTGGTTTGAAATGTTTGTTTTTTTTTTACGTCATCACTCGCAGCAGGGACTAAGTTAACTTGTACATTTTTTTAATTAATATTATAATTATTTGAGTTGATAAGTGTATTGTTTTACCTGTTTTTTATGATAAAAGAACTTGAAAAAAATCCACTGTGGATGTATATATATAATTGTATAAATATTTATAGTACCCATAAACTTCAGGGTCTGTAGAGGAATGCCTTCCGTTTTTTTATTTTATGATCTACAATGCTGTCAGTTATCCCACAATCATGTCAGCCAGGCATCTGTTCTCATTAAAGCTCCTTTTACACAGGGGTGATAAAAACAGGTGGTTGATCTCTATTTTTACCACCCACCTGCAAGCGGATATGGTGCAGCAGTTTAAATGCTACATACCATGTTTGACAGGTGGCACCGCCTGTCAAACTCTCCCATGTAAGTGCAAAACACTTGACTTGCAGTTGTGACCTAGTCCCACAATGCACAAAAAAAAGACATCAAGTGGTGGCAGTATTGCCTCCTGAACCCTTGCAAACCTCATTCATTGTATCACCCTCAGGAAAGCAATCCACAGTGGATCACTTTTCAGGGGAATGGTAAACACTCCTGGTCATGTAAAAGGAGCCTAAATGTGTTCACTCAGTCAAACATTTTGCATTCAAAGCGAAACTCCACTCTGAGAAAAGGATAAAGACGCTTCCGGTCAATTCTATACATTGCAAGGATTTTAACAAACTTGCCTGTTGCTGTTCTGTTGAAACTGATGCATTGTTTCCATCTACTTCCTACTTCCTATTTGCTTCCTTCCTCAAAGCAAATTTAATGCCCAGTCATACTGGTGCGATTTCAGGTGCAATTTGCGAATTGAAATCGCATCTAATGAATGTCAATGTCCTAACATGTGGAAGGATTTTAACAAACTTGCCTGTTGCTGTTCTGTTGAAACTGATGTATTGTTTCCAGTTACTTCCTACTTCCTCTTTGCTTCCTTCCTGAAAGCAAATTTAGTGCCTGGTCATACCGGTGCGATTTATTATTATTATTATTATTATTATTATTATTATACAGGATTTATATAGAGCCAACAGTTTGTTCAGCGCTTTACAATATAACGGGAGACAATACAGCAACAATGCAGTTCAATACAAGAGGGATAGGAGGGCCCTGCTCCTCGGAGCTTACATTGTCAGTGTCTCAACACATGCGATTTGCTGCAGCGCGATTTCTTGCATTACTTTTTCTGCAGTTTTGTTGCGATTTCACAAACATAGAATATAATGGAAATCGCAGTGCAAATTGCAAGAAATCGTTGAAAATCTTCACAATTAGCAATAAAGTCTTCAGAAATTGTACTTGAAATCGTGCTGAAATTGCACAGATATTGCGTGATTCACAATTTTAAATCGCAGCGGTGTGACCACTGGCTTAGAGATCTGCCTGTTGTAGTTACATGATCAGTGCCAGTAAGGAATCCTTCACACCAGCCTGTATTCTAAAACGATCTGTTTTAGCATGAAGATTATTGTCTGTTCTGCATAGGAGGTGCCTTATGTTTTTACAATGCAAGGCACTATTACCTTTTTTATGTTTCTTTTTTAACTTTATTGAAATGTCACAAAGCTACACTTCACTTCTGTGCACTGCAGTTGAACTCAGATGCAATTCGCTCTGTACCTCTCCACTCCATTGTGGTGTGAATGGAGACATGCATTAATCGGGTACAGGAGAACGCAGGTCTCCACACAGTATGTGAACAAGCACTAAAAGAGAAAAGAGGGAATAGCCCTGAGCCCAGGGGCGGACTGACCATTTGGAAACTCGAAACACTGCCCGAGGGCCCAGGGTCAGTAGGGGGCCCCATGAGATGCCCTTGGTACCTTTTTCATGGGCTTTTTTGAGTTTGGGCAAGGACACAGGGGCCCCATGATCCCCTATTGCCCGGGGGCCCCATGAGTTGTCAGTCCACCCCTGCCTAAGCCTATAATATGTGCAGGAAAGAAGATTTCTTGGGACGTTCAGTACACAGTTGGGGAGATTTACTAAAACTGGAGCACTCGGAATCTGGTGCAGCTGTGCATGGTAGCCATCCAGCTTCTAACTTCAGCTTGTTCAATTAACACCCTGATTGCACTGGGTGCAATTTCGCATATGACTTGCATGCCATGCGACTTGTAAATCGTACGCCAAGTTGCACCCTATTGTCTGCAGCTACAGCAGTCAAATTGGTGTGGTTCCGACTTGGTCGAGCCGCACTGATTTATAAAGTCGTACATGCACTACTTTTCATGCGATTTGCATTGACATCTGTGTCAGATGTCTTGCAAATCACACCTGAAGTCGGCAGGTCACCTAACTTTGAAATCGTGCGACTTCACTGTAAGTCGCACAATTTCAAAGTCGAGCTTGATGTGACCGGGGTGTTATGCAGGCCATACATGGTTCGAATTCCGAATGATTTTTCGTCTGAAAATCAAAAACGTTGTTCGCTCTGTAATCTGATGGTGCCAACAATGATTTAGAAAATCGGCCGACCAAGTCATAAAGTTCACCCCATATAACAGGCGAAACTTCTGTTCCTTCCAGGTCACGGCTCATGCGCATATTCTTTTCAGAAAAGTGATCGTACGATTTGACCATCATTGAGTCGAAAAGTGGTCGTTTTTCACAAATTTTCCAACATGCCCGATCACCGAAAAGGGGAGGAACCACAAAAATCGGCCAGTGCCATTGACCCACTAACAGAGCGAAAATAGGCCGATTATTCTTAGGTCCGATTTTCGGATGAAAAATTGGTCGAATTTCGACCCATGTATGGCCAGCCTTAGAGTTGACAATAAAACCTGGAAACTGATTGGCTCCTATGCACAGCTGCACCAGATTTTGCACTCACCAGTTTTAGTAAATCTCCTCCAGGGTATACACTCACTGGCCACTTTATTAGGTACACCTTGCTAGTGCCAAGAAAATATCCCCCGCACCATTACACCACCACCAGCCTGAACCATTGATACAAGGCAGGATGGATCCATGCTTTCATGTTGTTTACGCCAAATTCTGACCCTACCATCTGAATGTCACAGCAACCAGTCTGCCCATTCTCTGACATCAACCAGGCATTATCATCCACACAACTGCCGCTCACTGGATATTTTCTCTTTTTTGGACCATTCTCTGGCACCAACAACCATGTCATGTTCAAAGTCAATTAAATCCCTTTTCTTCCTCATTCTGATGCTCGGTTGCAACTTCAGCAAGTCATCTTCACCACGTCTAGATGTCTAAATGCATTGAGTTGCTGCCATGTGATTGGCTGATTAGCAATTTGCATTAAGTAGGCCATATACATGAGTCGAATTCCGAATGATTTTTCGATCGAAAACGTTGTTTGTTCTGTAATTCGATAGTGCCACCGATGATTTAAAAAATCGGTAGTTTTTCACGTATTTTCCAACATGCCCGACAGACGAAATGGGGAGGAAAATGAAAATCATCCGGTGGCACTGCCCCACTAACGAAAATCGGTCAATTATTCTTAGGTCCGATTTTTGAAGGAAAAATCTTTTGGAAATTGACCCATGTATGACCGGCCTTACCAAGCAATTAAACAGGTGTACCTAATAAAGTGGCCGGTGAGTGTAGATCACCACAAATGGCCATAGTTGCAAAGACGCTAAGTCTTAAAAAAACGTTTACTAAAGGCAAATAGGCTGTGCAGCTGCAGATGCCGTTCCTCAAGTGCATAGAAATGGTGTGAAGCTTCACATGCAAGGAAAATACAAAAAAAAAAAAGGATTTTTGCTTGCACTTGATTGGATGATGGATTTATTCTAATGATAATCTCTTACTCTACTTATTCTAATATTTCCATCCAAATATTTTTCTGCTGCACTTGTCTGCCTGCTTACTACCGCTATAATAAGGACAGGATAGGAATCCTTATTATTATTATTTATTTTGATTTATTTCAGGTACTTATATAGCACTGTCAATTTACGCAGCACTTTACATATATATTGTACATTCACATCAGTCCCTAACCCTCAAGCGGCGTACAATCTAAGGTCCCTAACTCACATTCATACATACACATACTAGGGCCAATGTAGACAGGAGCCAATTAACCTACCAGCATGTCTTTGGAGTGTGGGAGGAAACCAGAATACTTGGAGGAAACCCACACAGGCACAGGGAAAACATGCAAACTCCAGGCAGGTGGTGCCGTGGCTGGGATTATACAGGATTTATATAGCGCCAACAGTTTGCTCAGCGCTTTACAATATAATGGAAGACAATACAGCAACAATACAGTTCAATACAAGAGGGATAGGAGGGCCCTGATCCTGGGAGCTTACAATCTAAGAATCCTTATTTTCAAATAAGTGTCAGTTATTTTCAGTTATGAGACTGAGATTTGAAAATGACAGTCAGGTGGCAGAAATGAAAGATCCTTATCCTTGTGTAACTGTTTATGAGTTGAGACAATCGTCTTTTAATTGACCGTAAACCTCAGCCAGAGCATATAAAGTTTGATGATCTCTGCTTCAGGCACCTTTTTGGGAACATTGTACCCTGGTCAGTAATAAGCAGAGGCAAAAAGATGTTAAAAGACTGGAAAAATCTAACTACAAATTATGTACAATTTCAAATTAAAGTATATGTAAACCCTCAACCAATTCAGTATAAAATAGAAATGAAAGGCAAAAGATTTTATATCTTTTCCCCCTTTTTTTAATATGTTATCACAAACCATCTTTTCTCAGTTGCAAAAGAGCTGGGGGAGGAGAAACAGCCACACGCTGATCTTCCCAGTGAATGACTGGGTGATAATTGTCAGAGGTCTCTTTCAGATGGACAAACCCCAAGACAGATGAGCAGCAGTTTTACTGCCCCCAGCTACCCACCTGAATTGGCAAATACAGCTGTACAGAGCTGAACACATTCTGGAGCAACTGCACATGCTGTGCTGCCACATTTTTACGCAGGGTGCAGAGTATGACAGGCGGTTCAATAGGGCTGCACCACTGCTACGTGCAGTGCACACAATTCCAGCATGGTAGTGCTGCATTACAGGAATATATCAGGTGGAGAGGAGGTGATATAATGCCTGTTTACGGCCTGTCAAATGCCCTCTGAAAAGCAATATAAAAGTGAATCACTGTTCAGAAGGCTCTGCACTTAAAGAGGATATCCCTTTCTTTGGAGAGGTCTCTTCTCATTTCTTGCTAAGTCTCTGGAAATGGAAATTCACGGCAAATCAACCTGACAAAACACAGACAAAAAAATAAAAACCGCCAGGGGACTTGGAGCCCATTTACACTTGTGCGACTTGTCATGCAACTTTGGGGTCCAAAGTCGTATGACAAGTCGCACCCCATGTTTCTCATTGAGTACTATTCATATCTCTGCGAATTCAAAGTAGTTCCTGCACTACTCTGGTCCGATTTTCCTTCGACTTGAGGGCCCTAGACTTCAATATAAACCCTCCAAAGTGGCATGAAAGTCGCACCTGAATGTTGTACATGCGACTTGTGTGTGACTTTGTACAGCGCAAACAATCATCCTTGGTCAAAGCCAAAGTTGCACCAAAGTCGCACTTATCCAAAGTTGCACCAAAGTCACACTTTTCCAAAGTTGCATCAATTCGCACTTATCCGAAGTTGCATCAAAGACACACAAAAGTCGTGTCAAAGTCACATCAAGTTACAGTGAAAATCGCATGATTTTGAAGTCACACAACTGTGAATGGAGCCTTACCATTCACAGCTCTATCCAAAGCAAAAAAAGTTTTTAATATACTGTACATTAAAGTGTCTCAGCTGGGGTAACAGAGATGAAAGGCATTCAACCAGCAGAGCCTGAACCTAACTGTAATGTTTCTGGATCTCCCCGGCATGCAAAACACAGAGTTTCCTTTTATAGCTGTACACTAGTAGAATTTTTTCATTTTTAGAACATTCGTTCTATTTTCTAATGGCCAGAGGAGTCAAATCAACGTTTGTTTTCGATCGCAGTGATGAGAAAATTCGAAGGAGTGGGATGGAAAAACTTTTTCAGAATTTCTAACAAGGAATGTGAATTTTGTTTGGGGAATTTCATTTACTCCGAAATCGAATAACGTTCGTCCAGTCATCGATATTCGTCCAGTCATGTACAAATAATTTTTGTATGAATGTTAATACGAATATCCGTACAAATGTTTGTTTGAAAAGCTACTCATGTATAGCATGCCCATTACTATACATTACAGTGACAAAGTACATCATTTTGCATCTTTAACCACTTCAAGTTCGGACAGTTATACCCCCTTCCTGCCCAGGCCAATTTTCAGCTTTCAGCGCTATCACACATTGAATGACAATTGCGCGGTCATGCAACACTGTACCCATATGAATTTTTTAGCATTTTTTGGAGACAGATAATTTGGTGGTATTTATTCATCACTTGGATTTTTATTTTTTTGCTATATAAATGAAAAAGTCCAAACATTTTGAAAAAAAAGTGTTTTGCTTATAGAATTTTGCAAATAAATAATCTTTCTTCATAAATCTTGGCCAAAATGTGTTCAGCTTTTTAGTAAAAAAAAAATAACCCAAATTAGTTTATAACCAAAAATTATTTTTAAAAACATTTTTTTACATTTTTATTTTTTTTATATTGTTATTTATATTTTTTAACATACTGTACTACTTGTGGGGGGTGATGAAGATTTTTTTTTTTTCTTATACTGATTACTTTTACACCCATAAAGGCTGTAAAAGTAATCATTTCTCCTTCTCTCTGGCTGCATTCCTGCAGTCATTGAGAAATACTGTACGAGCTGTGATTGGTCACAGCTTGTCACATGGTACAAGGCTGTTGTGAATAGCCTTGTACCATGTGACCTCTGTGATCATTCACAGATTTCACTAGTAGTAAGCAATGATGTCAGAAGTGGCATCTTGTTTACTACTATTCATGTGATCACTGATGGACCAATCAGTGATCACATGATCGGTCCCTCACACAGAGGTCCTATACAGCGATTGGTGTTCCGCTGTGCCCGGAGGAAACAGTGGGCACTGGATCGCGGTGCACACGCTCTCAGGAAGTGCACACAGACAGGGAATGTGGGAGGACGTTTATAAACGGCAACCCGTTCCTGCACTGCTCCCGTCCAGCCGTTTATGTACATGGGTTGGACAGGAAGTGGTTATATTGTATTTATTTCTCATCCATTAAGGCTTCGGTCACCCTGAATCTGACTTTGAAATCGTTTGACCTCAATTGAAGTCTCATGATTTCAAAGTCAGATGTCAGTGCGACTTGGAAGACATCTGTGCGACTTCATGCATAGATGTCTATGCAAGTCGCACCTGAACTTGCAAAAAGTAATGCCTAAACTACTTTCAAAATCACTGCAGAGTCGCACAGATTTGACCTCTTCTGTTACGGAGAATAGGGTGTGACTTGCCATGCGATTTGAAACTAAAAAATCCCATGACAAGTTGCACCGGTGTGACCGGGGACTTAGGGACATAGGAAGTCTTTAAAGTGGTTCTAAAGCCTAAACTTTTTTTCACCTTAATGCATTCCTTGAATTAGGGTAGAAAATATTTAGGCGTCAGTATTAGCCCCTCAGCCAACATACTTACCTGAGGCATCATTCGGTCCAGCACTGTGCACGTCTGCAGCTCTTCTCGCTTCTCAATTCTGGGTTTCACAGGTTTTGCTGAGGCAACAGGAGCTGATGCCTCCCTGCTGACTGTGTCAATGGATGTAGGTGCGTGGCACGGGAGTGAGCCTGCACAGGTGCCCCCATGGGAAGCGGCTTCCCATTGAGGGCACTTGGCAGAGGGGAGGAGCCAGGAGTGCCAGAGCCAAGCTTTAATCCTTAGGTATTAGTTCCAGCTACACAAGGATAAGATGTTGGCAAACAAAAACTGTAGGCCAGTACAGGATAACCCCTCCGACTACCAGCATGCCTCAATGTTTGCTGGTGTCCTAGGAGGATGGACGTCATTTCTCCAGCTCTGCTGCATTAAAGTCTAACCTATTTTTTGCTACCACTTTTTATCTTCCAATTTCTTTTCATCGGTTGACTTTCCTCTACATCAGGGGTCTCCAAACTTTACAAGCAAGGGGCCAGTTTACTGACCTTCAGGCTTTAGGAGGGCCAGACTGTGGCCAGTGGAAGGAGAAAATGCCCTGATACAGTGCCCCGTCATTGGTTTTAATGGGAGGAATAATATCCCATTGTTGATATCAATGAGACGTATAGTGCCCCAATGATGACGTCAGTAGAAGGAATGGTGCCCCATCATTGGTGTCAGTTGGTGGAATAGTGCTCCAAAGGCCAGATAAAGGCAAGCAAAGGGCCACATCTGGCCCCCAGGCCACAGTTTGGAGACCACTGCTCTACATCACTGTTGGAATTTTGTCTAGTCTACTGCAGCTATCTGGAGAGGTCATCTTTAGCCTGACTTTTGAGTGCCACGTCCAGACACCCCAAGGACTGGCCATTGATGAAGCCTTGACGAAGCATCTCCCTGCTGCTTCTCCTGCCTGCAAATAGCCACATGGAACGTTGATCCATTTTTGCTGCCCCTACACAGTCACTTTTGTCATTGCTTAACTGTCATGTGGTTGCAACAAGTCTGATTCTAGATACGGCAGGGACAGTCCCTCCATACCTGAACCCCCCAGATTACTTTCTACTAATGGCTTTGGGGCTGATTGCAGTGTCTTTACTGACCATGCCGACGTTTGCAGCCTAGAAGTATATTGTCCTTTGTTCCTAAAGTCTGCTCCAACCCTGGTGTCCTCCATAGCTCCGTTGCGTGTGGCTTGGTCTTCTGCCCATTTGGCTGAGATCTTTACTACAATCATGCAAAACATTATGACCCAAATTACCTAATTATTTAGGTTTTCTATTTCTCTGCCCCCCTTCCATGTTTGAAGGGAAAGAGAGGGGAGAATAGATCCAGCGCAGTGCACAGCTGCATCTCTTCTCGTCTCTTTCTCTTCACACAGCGCTCAATCAGCTGCATTGAGGAGGAAGTGGGGGCAGGGCTAATTCCCGCTGTGTGAGTCTATGGAACGCTGCTCCTTAGACACACAGCTCGGGAGCGAGCAAACACTTTGTGCCTCCATAGCACATGGCTTACTATGGGGACACACTAAGAACAGGAGGATCGAGGCCACTCTGCAATACCACTGCACAGAGCAGGTGAGTATAACATGCTTATCATTTTATTTAAAAAAGTGACTTGAGTAACACTTTAATTTATTTATTTATTTTACTCACCAAGGATCAATGCTTTCCAAGCAAATTAAGATAACCGTCACATACAAAAAACATGCAGCGCTAGAGTATAAAGATCTGTCTCACGATAAAGTGTGACCACCTCAATAGGTATAAACGCAGCTAGCATAAAGGTAATGGTCTATGCAACCAATACTACAACATTCTCGTGGTTAAAAAGGTGTAAATGGTGTCATAGGTGTCAAAGTCAATATATCATTGGAGTGACATCAAAAATCTGTGACATCTGTGGTAGAAAGTGTGGCTGTAGAATGCACTAACCAGATAGCGCAGATACTAGCGCATTGGAGTAAAATGACCTACTCCTGGTCAATGGATCAGGGAACCTGCCGGAGTGGTGGTCGTCTCTGCTGTAGTCACCAGAATCATCTGCGTCCTCTCCAATTATGGAATTACCAGGTGTCCAGTGGGATAAACGCTCATCCGGTATGTAGTGGAATCCTTATGTGTCAGCGACCTCCAGGGGTGCGGTGTGCACTCAAGGAACAGGAATCACCTTCAGGGCTCAGAAATAAACCCAAAAGAGAGGCTTCCGATAGTGTAATAACTTTTATTAAGGAGTAATAAACAAATAAAGCACTTACATGGTGCAATACACAATTCCAAAGATGGCCGCCCCTATCAAGGTGTGGACCATGTGGGCAGTAGTAGTAGGTAAAGTAGCATCTCCCTACCTACTTTACCTACTACTACTACCCACATGGTCCACACCTTGATACGGGCGGCCATCTTTGGAATTGTGTATTGCACCATGTAAGTGCTTTATTTGTTTATTACTCCTTAATAAAAGTTATTACACTATCGGAATCCTCTCTTTTGGGTTTATTTCTGAGCCCTGAAGGTGATTCCTGTTCCTTGAGTGCACACCGCACCCCTGGAGGTCGCTGACACATAAGGATTCCACTACATACCGGATGAGCGTTTATCCCACTGGACACCTGGTAATTCCATAATTGGAGAGGACGCAGATGATTCTGGTGACCACAGCAGAGACGACCACCACTCCGGCAGGTTCCCTGATCCATTGACCAGGAGTAGGTCATTTTACTTCAATGCGCTAGTATCTGCGCTATCTGGTTAGTGCATTCTACAGCCACACTTACTACCACAGATGTCACAGATTTTTGATGTCACTCCAATGATATATTGACTTTGACACCTATGACACCATTTACACCTTTTTAACCACGAGAATGTTGTAGTATTGGTTGCTTAGACCATTACCTTTAGGCTAGCTGCGTTTATACCTATTGAGGTGGTCACACTTTATCGTGAGACAGATCTTTATACTCTAGCGCTGCATGTTTTTTGTATGTGACTGTTATACCACGAGGCGTTTTGGAGGCTTGCCTTTTAGAGATGAGCGAATCGAACATGGCGAAGTGGAATTCGTTTCGAATATTGGGAAATATTCGATTTGCGCCGAATCCAAAAATTAGCCAACTTCGGATGCACGAATCGAATTTTCCCAAAAATGGCGGCGACATGTGTGGCGACGGAGCGGGGATCTCTGGGAAGGCGCGCAGACAAGGCGCGCTGACCCATAATGCATTCATTCATGACATGTGATCGCATTAGCCAATCAGCAGCCAGCCAGCCAGCACTGTGTAATGGTGGAGCTATAAATTGCGGCCATCTTACAATTCTCCATTAGCCTCCGGTCATTCAAGAGAGACAGACCTGTCTGTATTAGGGACAGAGTTAGGGCCAGAGAGACTTTAAGGCCACAGAATCGTTACTTAGGGACACAGAATCGTTACTTAGGGACACAGAATCGTTACTCAGGGACACAGAATTGTTATTCAGGGACAGACACAGAATTGTTACTCAGGGACAGACACAGAATTGTTACTCAGGGACACAGAATTGTTACTCAAGGACACAGAATTGTTACTCAGGGACACAGAATTGTTACTCAGGGACAGACACAGAATTGTTACTGAGGGACAGACACAGAATTGTTACTGAGGGACACAGAATTGTTACTGAGGGACACAGAATTGTTACTCAGGGACACAGAATTGTTACTCAGGGACAGACACAGAATTGTTACTCAGGGACAGACACAGAATTGTTACTGAGGGACACAGAATTGTTACTGAGGGACACAGAATTGTTACTCAGGGACACAGAATTGTTACTCAGGGACACAGAATTGTTACTCAGGGACAGACACAGAATTGTTACTCAGGGACACAGAATTGTTACTCAGGGACACAGAATTGTTACTGAGGGACACAGAATTGTTACTCAGGGACACAGAATTGTTACTCAGGGACACAGAATTGTTACTCAGGGACAGACACAGAATTGTTACTCAGGGACACAGAATTGTTACTCAGGGACACAGAATTGTTACTCAGGGACACAGAATTGTTACTCAGGGACAGACACAGAATTGTTACTGAGGGACACAGAATTGTTACTGAGGGACACAGAATTGTTACTCAGGGACACAGAATTGTTACTCAGGGACACAGAATTGTTACTCAGGGACACAGAATTGTTACTCAGGGACACAGAATTGTTACTCAGGGACAGACACAGAATTGTTACTCAGGGACACAGAATTGTTACTCAGGGACACAGAATTGTTACTGAGGGACACAGAATTGTTACTCAGGGACAGACACAGAATTGTTACTGAGGGACACAGAATTGTTACTCAGGGACACAGAATTGTTACTGAGGGACACAGAATTGTTACTCAGGGACACAGAATTGTTACTCAGGGACAGACACAGAATTGTTACTCAGGGACACAGAATTGTTACTCAGGGACAGACACAGAATTGTTACTCAGGGACACAGAATTGTTACTAAGGGACACAGAATTGTTACTGAGGGACACAGAATTGTTACTGAGGGACACAGAATTGTTACTCAGGGACACAGAATTGTTACTCAGGGACACAGAATTGTTACTGAGGGACACAGAATCGTTACTGAGGGACACAGAATTGTTACTCAGGGACACAGAATTGTTACTCAGGGACACAGAATCGTTGAATTAAAGAGTATGTCAGACAACACGCAGAGGAGTGGCAGAGGAGGCAATGTTTCAGGAGCGAGCAGACGTGGCAGCAGAGGAAGGGGTCAAGGCAGCACTAGTCGCAGCCAGAGGCCAGTGCTCCCGGTGTCATCCAGCGGTCGTGTCTCCACCGACAACCCTGCCGTCATCGATTGGTTGGCTCGGTCGTCTTCCTCTTCCCAAGTCACCTCTGACACCTACAGCCAACGGTCGGTGGGTACATCAGACACAACCGTTAGTTGGCATGGCCCGGGAGCAAGCCCACTGAAATCACGTGTCCTCTACCTGCCCCTGTCCTTTGGTGTTCCCTCACCAAGCGAAGTATCGCATGCTGTGGGCTCAGCCCCACTGTACAGTGAGGAAGAGCTAACAGAGGGCGGCCAGGAACGGGGGGAGACATCCGCCTCTTCAGCAGCCAGGCGAAGAAGTACTGGCGAGGAGAGTGGCTCGGTAGCCGGTCTAGAGACAGGTCTGTCTCCTGACCCACACGCAGCCGAGGGGGCTAGTAGTGAGGCGGAGACCCTAATTGATGATGATGAGGCTGATCGCACTTGGCAGCCTCGTCGTCATCTGCCAGGCCCGTAATCTGCCATGGGCCCCCGTACCGACTCCTCATGCTGCTGCCAGGCCCGTAATCTGTCATGGGCCCCTGTACCGCCTCCTCATGCTGCTGCCAGGTCCAGAGTGTGTCATGGGTCCCTGTACGGCCTCCCATTGCTGCTGTCTCCATCGCCACACTCTGCCATGTGCCACTTTCAGGTCTCCTCACACTGCTGGTGGGTTCCATTTTGTCATAGGGTGCTGGCAGATTACGGGCCTCCCATTGCTGCTGCCAGGCCCGTAATCTGTCATGGGCCCCTGTACCGCCTCCTCATGCTGCCTCCAGGTCCAGAGTGTGTCATGGGTCCCTGTACGGCCTCCCATTGCTGCTGTCTCCATCGCCACACTCTGCCATGTGCCACTTTCAGGTCTCCTCACACTGCTGGTGGGTTCCATTTTGTCATAGGGTGCTGGCAGATTACGGGCCTCCCATTGCTGCTGCCAGGCCCGTAATCTGCCATGGGCCCCCGTACCGCCTCCTCATGCTGCTGCCAGGTCCAGAGTGTGTCATGGGTCCCTGTACGGCCTCCCATTGCTGCTGTCTCCATCGCCACACTCTGCCATGTGCCACTTTCAGGTCTCCTCACACTGCTGGTGGGTTCCATTTTGTCATAGGGTGCTGGCAGATTACGGGCCTCCCATTGCTGCTGCCAGGCCCGTAATCTGCCATGGGCCCCCGTACCGCCTCCTCATGCTGCTGCCAGGTCCAGAGTGTCTCATGGGTCCCTGTACGGCCTCCCATTGCTGCTGTCTCCATCGCCACACTCTGCCATGTGCCACTTTCAGGTCTCCTCACACTGCTGGTGGGTTCCATTTTGTCATAGGGTGCTGGCAGATTACGGGCCTCCCATTGCTGCTGCCAGGCCCGTAATCTGTCATGGGCCCCTGTACCGCCTCCTCATGCTGCTGCCAGGTCCAGAGTGTGTCATGGGTCCCTGTACGGCCTCCCATTGCTGCTGTCTCCATCGCCACACTCTGCCATGTGCCACTTTCAGGTCTCCTCACACTGCTGGTGGGTTCCATTTTGTCATAGGGTGCTGGCAGATTACGGGCCTCCCATTGCTGCTGCCAGGCCCGTAATCTGCCATGGGCCCCCGTACCGCCTCCTCATGCTGCTGCCAGGTCCAGAGTGTCTCATGGGTCCCTGTACGGCCTCCCATTGCTGCTGTCTCCATCGCCACACTCTGCCATGTGCCACTTTCAGGTCTCCTCACACTGCTGGTGGGTTCCATTTTGTCATAGGGTGCTGGCAGATTACGGGCCTCCCATTGCTGCTGCCAGGCCCGTAATCTGCCATGGGCCCCCGTACCGCCTCCTCATGCTGCTGCCAGGTCCAGAGTGTCTCATGGGTCCCTGTACGGCCTCCCATTGCTGCTGTCTCCATCGCCACACTCTGCCATGTGCCACTTTCAGGTCTCCTCATACTGCTGGTGGGTTCCATTTTGTCATAGGGTGCTGGCAGATTACGGGCCTCCCATTGCTGCTGCCAGGCCCGTAATCTGTCATGGGCCCCTGTACCGCCTCCTCATGCTGCTGCCAGGTCCAGAGTGTGTCATGGGTCCCTGTACGGCCTCCCATTGCTGCTGTCTCCATCGCCACACTCTGCCATGTGCCACTTTCAGGTCTCCTCACACTGCTGGTGGGTTCCATTTTGTCATAGGGTGCTGGCAGATTACGGGCCTCCCATTGCTGCTGCCAGGCCCGTAATCTGCCATGGGCTCCCGTACCGCCTCCTCATGCTGCTGCCAGGTCCAGAGTGTCTCATGGGTCCCTGTACGGCCTCCCATTGCTGCTGTCTCCATCGCCACACTCTGCCATGTGCCACTTTCAGGTCTCCTCACACTGCTGGTGGGTTCCATTTTGTCATAGGGTGCTGGCAGATTACGGGCCTCCCATTGCTGCTGCCAGGCCCGTAATCTGTCATGGGCCCCTGTACCGCCTCCTCATGCTGCTGCCAGGTCCAGAGTGTGTCATGGGTCCCTGTACCGCCTCCTCATGCTGCTGCCAGGTCCAGAGTGTCTCATGGGTCCCTGTACAGCCTCCCATTGCTGCTGTCTCCATCGCCACACTCTGCCATGTGCCACTTTTAGGTCTCCTCACACTGCTGGTGGGTTCCATTTTGTCATAGGGTGCTGGCAGATTACGGGCCTCCCATTGCTGCTGCCAGGCCCGTAATCTGTCATGGGCCCCTGTACCGCCTCCTCATGCTGCTGCCAGGTCCAGAGTGTGTCATGGGTCCCTGTACGGCCTCCCATTGCTGCTGTCTCCATCGCCACACTCTGCCATGTGCCACTTTCAGGTCTCCTCACACTGCTGGTGGGTTCCATTTTGTCATAGGGTGCTGGCAGATTACGGGCCTCCCATTGCTGCTGCCAGGCCCGTAATCTGCCATGGGCCCCCGTACCGCCTCCTCATGCTGCTGCCAGGTCCAGAGTGTCTCATGGGTCCCTGTACGGCCTCCCATTCCTGCTGTCTCCATCGCCACACTCTGCCATGTGCCACTTTCAGGTCTCCTCACACTGCTGGTGGGTTCCATTTTGTCATAGGGTGCTGGCAGATTACGGGCCTCCCATTGCTGCTGCCAGGCCCGTAATCTGTCATGGGCCCCTGTACCGCCTCCTCATGCTGCTGCCAGGTCCAGAGTGTGTCATGGGTCCCTGTACCGCCTCCTCATGCTGCTGCCAGGTCCAGAGTGTCTCATGGGTCCCTGTACGGCCTCCCATTGCTGCTGTCTCCATCGCCACATTCTGCCATGTGCCACTTTCAGGTCTCCTCACACTGCTGGTGGGTTCCATTTTGTCATAGGGTGCTGGCAGATTACGGGCCTCCCATTGCTGCTGCCAGGCCCGTAATCTGTCATGGGCCCCCGTACCGCCTCCTCATGCTGCTGCCAGGTCCAGAGTGTGTCATGGGTCCCTGTACGGCCTCCCATTGCTGCTGTCTCCATCGCCACACTCTGCCATGTGCCACTTTCAGGTCTCCTTACACTGCTGGTGGGTTCCATTTTGTCATAGGGTGCTGGCAGATTACGGGCCTCCCATTGCTGCTGCCAGGCCCGTAATCTGCCATGGGCTCCCGTACCGACTCCTCATGCTGTGACGTTGCAACAAGGTGGAATTCAACCCTACATATGTTAGACCGCCTTTACGAACAGCGAAAGGCCATCACCGATTTCCTGATGTTACAAGCGGATAAAGGTACTCCCCTGTGTAACTTAGATGTCAGCCATTGGCAGCTCATGCGTGACACCTGCCGCTTGCTCAGGCCCTTTGAGGAGGCCACGCTATTCGAGAGTCGGCAGGACTATGGGATGAACGACGTCATTCCTCTGTTGCACATCCTGGAACAAATGCTGTTAACAATGGCTGGTCAGGGTGCGGTAGACGGGGCGCACAGATCTCAACGCCACATGACCCCTGTGGGGGCAGGACAGGAAGAAGAGGAGGAGGTAGAGGAGGACATTGGTGCTCAGGAATTATTGAGTGAAATGGGTGGTTTTTCCACTCAGCGGACAGGAGTGGAGGAGCAGGAGCATCTGGTAGAGGAGGAGGAGGAGACAGAGGACCCAGACGCACCGTGGCAGTATGCTGTGGAGATGGAGGCAGGGAGTCCCTCGCATTCCTTGGCACAAATGGCCCATAGCATGCTCGGTTGCTTGCGTAGCGACAGCCGAATAATAACCATCAGACAGAGGGATGACTTTTGGCTGTCCACCTTGTTGGACCCTCGCTACTGTTCAAAAATGGTGGCCTTTTTCACACCTGCTGAGAGGGAGGCCAAAATAACGTACTATAAAAACCACCTATGTAGTCAGTTGGTCTCTGCCTTTGTGCGCCAACGTCCATCCTCAGACACTGTGGGCCCTGTGCGCTCGCGTTCCGCTGCCATGGCAGCAGGGGAGGGGTGGGGTGGTAGGAGCAGTGGCAGCTCCACCAGCAGCGGCTGCCTCAGTCTGCAGTCGATGATGAGTAGCTTTCTTCACCAGCGCAGTGAGGAAACTACTAACCAGCCGCAGCAGCAGCAGCATCAGGTGGACCTGGAGCAGGACCTCAAACAACAGGCTTGGGCCTACTTGGACAGCACCCTGCCAACCGAGGTAGACAATCCCCTTGACTACTGGGCAACGAAACTTGACCTTTGGCCCCAACTAGCTGAATTTGCCCTTGAAAGGCTGTCATGCCCGGCCAGTAGCGTGGCATCGGAGCGCGTGTTTAGTGCGGCAGGAGGTATTGTAACTCCGCGGAGGACACGACTGTCCACCCAAAGTGTGGAGAGACTCACGTTTGTGAAAATGAATCAGGCGTGGATTAGTCTGGATTTCAAACCACCAGTTCCTGACACAACTGACTAAATCCGTCATGAATCATGCCCAAAACATGTTATTATTTTTAACATAGGCCTCTGTATGGCCTTCAATTTAAGCTGCTTACGCTTCGCCACTCTGCCATGGGCCCCTGTACCGCCTCCTCTTGCTGCTGCCAGGTCCAGAGTGTCTCATGGGTCCCTGTACGGCCTCCCATTGCTGCTGTCTCCATCGCCACACTCTGCCATGTGCCACTTTCAGGTCTCCTCACACTGCTGGTGGGTTCCATTTTGTCATAGGGTGCTGGCAGATTACGGGCCTCCCATTGCTGCTGCCAGGCCCGTAATCTGCCATAGGCCCCCGTACCACCTCCTCATGCTGCTGCCAGATCCAGAGTGTCTCATGGGTCCCTGTACGGCCTCCCATTGCTGCTGTCTCCATCGCCACACTCTGCCATGTGCCACTTTCAGGTCTCCTCACACTGCTGGTGGGTTCCATTTTGTCATAGGGTGCTGGCAGATTACGGGCCTCCCATTGCTGCTGCCAGGCCCGTAATCTGCCATGGGCCCCCGTACCGACTCCTCATGCTGCTGCCAGGCCCGTAATCTGTCATAGGCCCCTGTACCGCCTCCTCATGCTGCTGCCAGGTCCAGAGTGTCTCATGGGTCCCTGTACGGCCTCCCATTGCTGCTGTCTCCATCGCCACACTCTGCCATGTGCCACTTTCAGGTCTCCTCACACTGCTGGTGGGTTCCATTTTGTCATAGGGTGCTGGCAGATTACGGGCCTCCCATTGCTGCTGCCAGGCCCGTAATCTGCCATGGGCCCCCGTACCACCTCCTCATGCTGCTGCCAGGTCCGGAGTGTGTCATGGGTCCCTGTACGGCCTCCCATTGCTGCTGTCTCCATCGCCACACTCTGCCATGTGCCACTTTCAGGTCTCCTCACACTGCTGGTGGGTTCCATTTTGTCATAGGGTGCTGGCAGATTACGGGCCTCCCATTGCTGCTGCCAGGCCCGTAATCTGCCATGGGCCCCCGTACCGACTCCTCATGCTGCTGCCAGGCCCGTAATCTGTCATAGGCCCCTGTACCGCCTCCTCATGCTGCTGCCAGGTCCAGAGTGTCTCATGGGTCCCTGTACGGCCTCCCATTGCTGCTGTCTCCATCGCCACACTCTGCCATGTGCCACTTTCAGGTCTCCTCACACTGCTGGTGGGTTCCATTTTGTCATAGGGTGCTGGCAGATTACGGGCCTCCCATTGCTGCTGCCAGGCCCGTAATCTGCCATGGGCCCCCGTACCGCCTCCTCATGCTGCTGCCAGGTCCGGAGTGTGTCATGGGTCCCTGTACGGCCTCCCATTGCTGCTGTCTCCATCGCCACACTCTGCCATGTGCCACTTTCAGGTCTCCTCACACTGCTGGTGGGTTCCATTTTGTCATAGGGTGCTGGCAGATTACGGGCCTCCCATTGCTGCTGCCAGGCCCGTAATCTGCCATGGGCCCCCGTACCGACTCCTCATGCTGCTGCCAGGCCCGTAATCTGTCATGGGCCCCTGTACCGCCTCCTCATGCTGCTGCCAGGTCCAGAGTGTCTCATGGGTCCCTGTACGGCCTCCCATTGCTGCTGTCTCCATCGCCACACTCTGCCATGTGCCACTTTCAGGTCTCCTCACACTGCTGGTGGGTTCCATTTTGTCATAGGGTGCTGGCAGATTACGGGCCTCCCATTGCTGCTGCCAGGCCCGTAATCTGCCATGGGCCCCCGTACCGCCTCCTCATGCTGCTGCCAGGTCCAGAGTGTCTCATGGGTCCCTGTACGGCCTCCCATTGCTGCTGTCTCCATCGCCACACTCTGCCATGTGCCACTTTCAGGTCTCCTCACACTGCTGGTGGGTTCCATTTTGTCATAGGGTGCTGTATGGCCTCCCATTGCTGCTGCCTCCACCGCCACACTGTGGCTCCACACTCTGGTTTTGGCCCCGTGACTGCCCAAATGAGTGAAGTGTGCGGTGATTCTAAGATCGACGGCACTCATCTGCATGTCATACTGACTGACAGTATTATTTCTCTTCCCCAGCAGACTCCAAGGGCATTTAAATTAAAGGTACAGTGTTCTGCACTAATATAAAGGCTCTCTGAAGCCTAGAAACACCCTTTTTATAAGTTAAATTCGCAACGAATATATTCGACTCGAATCGAATTTATTCCGCGAATTCGCCGAATCAGCCGAATCGAATTTTTGAATACTTCGCTCATCTCTATTGCCTTTCATGCCAGCAGCTTGTATATTTTGCTCTTAAACTATCCAGCGCTCGTTACACCCTTTTTATACCTAAATTAAGATAACCATTTAAATTGTCACTAAACCCACAACAGTAAAATCAGTCTGTATATGCAGCAAAGCATGCTTGTTATACTCACTGTGAAACCTAAGGGGTTAATCCTCTGATTTTTGTAAAAACGTTGTTCAGGTCAGTGGTCCTGCATCCTCCTAGAGCAGAAAGAAAACTCAACCTACAAGCTTTAACATGTGCTCTGCTGGACACTGATAGAAGTCACAAGATTGCTGATGAGAAAAGGTATTTAGCAGTTTATATTTATACTTATATAGCACCTTCAATTTACGCAGAGCTTTACATATATATTGTACATCCACATCAGTCCCTAACTCTCAAGGAGCGTACAATCTAAGGTCCCTAACTCACATTCATACATACACATACTAGGGCCAATTTACTTATGAACCTACCAGCATGTCTTTGGAGTGTGAGAGAAAACCAGAGTACCCGGAGGAAACCCACACAGGCACAGGGAGAACATTCAAACTCCAGGCAGGTGGTGCCATGGTTGGGATTTGAAACCAATGACCCTAGTACTGCCAGGTAGAAGTACTAACCATTTAGCCACTGTGCTTCATAGTTACTAAAATGATTGCATTTCCATGTTCTGTGTACTGTGGGAGACCAGATATAGTGAATGCAGGGTCCGGGGTTTAGTAACACTTTAAGCAGTATAAACATGTGAATATTATATTATAGACTACATTGTACCTCATCTTTAATGAACATTTCAGAAAAAAAAGAACATAATGGGTCTTTACTGGTACAGTACCGGACAAACTTGCATTTGTAAATTTACATATTTATTTGGAATACATATTACAATGACATCATTTAAAAATAATACATGGATAACCATCCCAAATAGTAATGGCATTAACTTCTATAGCATTGTATCCTCCAAAGTTTGCCACGTTTCGCTTGTTAGCTTGTTCAGGAACAAAAAATTGGAGGCGAAAAGATCAAATTCCTTAGCTAAGAAAATATACATATATACACATACATAGATCATTAGTCATACAATATAAATTCCACAAAAACCATAAAAAAAAAAAAACTGTTCTCTACAAACTCATATATCAATATAGACGGGGATGCAGGGCATCGGCACCCACACAGGAAGTCAACAGAGTGCTCTCAAGTGAGCATCCATATCCACCGCCTCCCCCAATGTCCCAAGTCAAATGGTGTCCTATCCCAAAGAACAAAAAGAGACAATCCCATTGAAGGAGGAGATATGAATAAAAAAGGGGGAGAAAGATCGTGAGCCCAAAACACAAGCAACACTAAGTCACTTACTTAGTCAGGAGACAAGTAGCGGATAAGTTCAGTGTAAACATGTACTGAAAATCAGCTGGTTCAGCAGAACTGGAGAAGTTTTGATGTGTGTGTTTCCCTCTCTGTTTACCAGAAGCCAGCCTAACAACCGGCTTCTGTCGAACAGTCCTGCTGGAAAACCAGTATTTGATCAGCCGCTGTAGCCAATGGCTGCAGCGCTGATCAGCATATTCTGGCGAAGGGAAGTTCCCACTATCAGAATACAATACCGCAGGGGAAGAGATCCTTGCATGCAGATCTCTTATGTGTGGATTGGGGATTCAGTTATTTTATTTTCTTAAAAAAAAACTCTATATGTATACCCAGCTTTACAAAACTGTTGTCTACTTGTGCATACGTTCATGTGAGCAGTCACATGATACAAACAGTGACAGTTCAGTCAAGTGTATAGATGGGTGACTGATAGGTAAATCAAGGGAGGAATTGCGAACCAACAGACCATTAGAATTCATTATCATAATACTTAACAAACTTACTTTTGGATTTGTAATTGGTTTATAAATGATGCTGGCAAACAAGTTCAACCTCACAGGTCAATCGTCTGAGGCAGGCCATTTCAACAGACAATTATAAAGGTAGAGTTTTTTCAAATTTTTTCCAATGACACCAGTTCTTTCAGCTCTTTCATTTTGAGTTGTTAAAATGAATTCAAAAGACCATCAAGAAGTCAAGATGTTAATTCAGTGAGACCGTAGAACCGTATAAATATAGTGTGTTTCACAAGGCATATTGGACAGTGGTTTCTTGCTGTTTCCTAAGCAATGGCTCATTTTTATGGCGCCAAGCTGCTAGCTTTGTTCCCAGCCTTCTACCTTTGTCAGCACTGACCTATAAAGGTCACAAAAAAGCTGATTCTGGTTTATAGCAGATACTGGGGGGATTTTATGACATAGTGGTCACTCAGAGAAACGGGTCGGTAGACAATTGGCCAGCAAAGCCTATCACATGGCAAATAAAGTTGAATTTTGTCCTAAACTTAAATTATTTGCAAAGAGAAAGGAATTATATTACAGAAGAGACATAAGGGAGCTGCAATTAAAGGAGTTGGTTCTGCTTTAAGAGAGAGTTGTTTTTACCCAGTTTGGTGCTTTCTGTAACAAAGAATGTACCAGAAGAAGTAAGAACATCCATCTTATAGCACAGTGGACTCCAAACTGTGGGGGGGGGGGGGGGGGGGCTTGGCTTGCCTTTATTTGGCCCGTGGGACACTATTCTTTCAACTGATATGAGACACAATTCTGCCAACTGACATCAACAATGGGGCACCATATCTCCCACTGATACCAATGATGGGGCACTCTTCCTCCCAATGATACTAATTATGGGGCACAATTCCTCTCCTTTATACCAAATGTGGCAATGTTTACTACCACTGATTCCAGGAAAAGTTACACTTCCGCTGGCTACAGTCTGGCCCCCTTAATGTCGGAAAGACAATAAACTGGCCCTTTGTTTGGGAAGTTTGGAGACCCCTGATCTAGCACATCATCATTCTTGCTGTTCAGGTCTACTGTAAAGTGGACCTACACTCAAAACCTGAAGTGTGGCTTTCTAACAAGGATTCATTAGCACGGTTTATATGACAAAGTAATCAGTAAAAAGTGTACCTTATGCATAATCTCTATTAGAATCAGTAGAGCACTTCCTGACCTGTGACCATACCTAGGCACCCACTGTTCTTCCAGGTTTACAGGAGCCCCATTTACATCATCAGAGCTATATCCCACACACTCTTGCTCCTGATCACTGGATTAAATTGATAATGTCATCAGGGAGTGGGTCCAGGAACAGGTAGAACACCTCCATAAATATGGTGGCTGCCTCACAGCCACAGCAATATGGAATGAATGACAAACTGGACCTGGGCATAAGAGTAGCTATAGAATGTATTTTATCAACCTCAGCTGATTTGTCTCACACTGAAAGATAAGATTGCTGGAGTTCAAGCCCCTTTAACAGTTAAGGAAACAAACTTTAGCAATGGGTCAGCTTTAAGGTTTTCTTTTTTTCAATCCCATTAACCTGATGTAAGCCAACCATGTACCAGACCCCTATGAGAATATCTGTGTTGAATGTTCCTGATACAGAGGTGTCAAACAAAGACCATGCATGTTGCTTCATCCTATTTCCATCTGTTCATATTTGTCACCCTGTTAATTTGACACATCCACCCTTCTCTGATATCTTCTGTTTTGCACCTGCCAATGACTGGGCCGTCACAGAGCCTCATTTGCCTACAGGCACAATGCTGGTGACAGGCTGTCTATTTCCTCCCACTACGCTGACCCGGAGGTCAGTTTGCAGCCACTAATTACAGACGGCAGTAACACTTCAATGTATTGATGAATTAATCTCCTGTTTGGTCTGGAAGGTCTTGTATCTTATTGTTTGCTCTGTAGACTGGGTCAGAAGATTGCTTTCTGTGTTCATGACTTCCAATTCTATCTTACTTGATTTCTGGTCTAAATTGGGAAATAAAGATAGAAATGAATGACTGTATATTGAACCGATAGCTAGGCATTTTAAAGGGCTACAAACACAAACAACAAACAACGTAAGATAAAGGTCTTGGAATGCAAGAAATAACTTTTAAGAAAATAGATTTGATCATTATTAGAAGTGGTAAGAAATCTAGACAACTCATTAACATTGTTTGGAGAGCTGGTTGTTTATTCTCATGTTAGGAGACCAAGATATAGAAAGATTCCAAACAGAGAGAGAAAGTACAAATAATCTTTGGGAATCTAAAAATAAGCAAATTGATAACTTCAGATGACCAACCATGGAGAGCTGTAATCATGTGCAAATGCACCAAGGGCAAAATCAGGTGAAAAACTTCAATAGTGCCATCATTCATGGCGCCTTACAAAATACCTCAATATGATTGGCTGAGCTCCATATATGTGGATGTTATTGCATGACTTACACTATAGCTACTCATATCATGTGACAATTTCAGCCATATACACTCACTGGCCTCTTTATTAGGTACACCTGTTTAATTGCTTGGTAACACAAATTGCTAATCAGCCAATCACATGGAGCAGCTCAATGCAAATAGGCATCTAGACATGGTGAAGAAAACTTGCTGAAGTTCAAACCAAGCATCAGAATGGAGAAGAAAGGGGATTTCACTGACTTTGAACTTGGCAAGGTTGTTGGTGCCAGACGGGCTGGTCTGAATATTTCAAAAACTGTTGATCTACTGAGATTTACAGAGAATGGTCAGAAAAAGAGAAAATATCGACTGAGTGGCAGTTGTGTGGATGAAAATGCCTTGTTGATGTCAGAGGAGAATGGGCAGACAGTAACTCAAATAACCACTCGTTACAACCAAAGTATGCAGAATGCCATCTCTGAACACACAACACGTCGTACCTTCAAGCAGATGGGCTACAGCAAGACCACACCGGGTGCCACTCCTGTCAGCTAAGAACAGGAAACGGAGGCTACAATTCACAAAGGACAAAGGATCACCAAAATTGGACAATTGAAGATCAGAAAAATGTTGCCTGGTCTGATGAGTCTCAATTTCAGCTGCGACATTCAGATAGTAGGGTCAGAATTTGGCGTAACCAACATGAAAGCATAGATCTATCCTGCATGGTAGCACCGGTTTAGGCTGGTAGTGGCGGTGTAATGGTGTGGGGGATATTTTCTTGGCACACATTTGGTTCCAATTGAGCATCGTTTAAATTCCACGGCCTACCTGAGTATTGTTGTTGACCATGTCCATCCCTTTATGACTACAGTGTCCCCATCTTCTGATGGATACTTCCAACAGGATAATGCCCCAAAGCTCAGATCATCTCAAACTGGTTTCTTGAACATGACAGTGAGTTCACTGCACTCCAATTGCCTTCATAGTCACCAGATCTCAATCCAATAGAGAAGCTTTGGGATGTGGTGGAACGGAAGATTGGCATCCTGGATGTGCAGCCGACTAATCTGCAGCAACTGCGTGATACTATCATGTCAATATGGACCAAAATCTCTGTGGAATGTTTCCAACACCTTGTTGAATCTATGACATGAAGAATTAAGGTAGTTCTGAAGGCAAAAAGGGGTCTAACCCGGTACTAGCATGAGTCCCTGCCCCACTCCTGCCTTTACTAGAACACTATCCCTCCTGCTGAGACCGAACCCTCTGCCATGTTGTGCCTCACTCCATGTCAGAGGCCTCCACACAACATTCCCGGCAGTTGACCTTTATATCTCAAGAAAGGAAGGTCCACACATAAATAAGGTTGCTGCATCTTATTCATGGTACTCAGGGGATGGCATAACAGACACATCACATCAACATACATCAACATACATTCTGGAGTCACAGCAGTAGCATGTTAAAGCATAAGCAGCACATCAAGCAGCCATCTCCTTCTGACAGTCTCTCCTTCCACCCGGGGTCATTAGTGATCACAAGACTCTCTGTAAGCACCTCCTCCATAGATACACCTCTCCCAGGACTGTCCAGGGAAATAGCCTCCCTCAGGGAACTCTTGGCCTGGCCTTAAAGGTCTTTTGCAATCGACCCTAGCCCCCACCTCCATAAAGGTCAGAAACTCTACAGCCAGCTCTCCTGCATACAGGTCTACTCTTCCCCAGCCTCCGACAGGATCTCCACAAGCTGGGTACATCTGTGCTGGTGTTGGTGCTTGGCTCCCATGCCCCATGTGTCTTAGGGCTCCTCTTAACCTGACTAGTAACTGGGCACTGACTTGCCCATGACATCACTGCAGGAGAGCTCTAAGGCTAGGTTCACATTTATGCAGTTTGCGTTTGACTCGCTTCTGCATTGTGTTTTGCATTTTTGCACCTGCATTTTTATGCGTTGTTTTTTTTTCTTCTTGTTGCTAGGCAGATTTAAAATGCAAAACACATCAAAAACGTGGCAAAAACGCACAACATGCTTTTCTGCAGCGTTTCCATTGAAGTCTATAGAACCAAAAACGCAGCTGTTTGCGTTAAAAAAAGTCCCTGACCCTTTCCAAAAAACGCACCAGGTGAAAACGTGGAGATGTGAACATGTCCCATAGGAAATCATGTTAAATAGACTGTAGTATGTTTCTGCCAAACGCTGCGAAAAGTGCTTAGGTGTGAAGCTAGGGTAAAAGGGGTCTAGCACCTGATGACATTGTCTGCTATAACCAGGCACTATCATAGCACAGAGTCACCTAGTGGCAGACTGGCTAGCTGAACCTGACTACATACAGCTGCCTTTAAGTATTTAGGTCAGCCTGTTCAAATCAATGACATGCATCCAGCTGCAAGGACCTGCACAGATCTCCAAGCACATCCCGGACTGCACATCCATATGGACCCAATGCATGGATCAGAACACAGCATACATTTTAACATACATTACACAGGCATGGTTAATTCGGTACTGCCATCCTTTGACAAAAATGGCATTTGTTTATGTTACACAGTGCACAGAGCAAATGAGATCCTATCCAGGTAAGGTTTATATCTACTTTTAGACTCCATGCACACTAGCATTCTTTTTAAAGTGTTACTAAACCCCGGACTCTGCATTCACTATATCTGGTCTCCCACAGTACACAGAACATGGAAATGCAATTATTTTAGTAACTATAAACTGCTAAATACCTTTTCCCATCAGCAGCTATAGAAGTCTTGTGAATTCTATCAGTGTCCAGCAGAACAATGGTTAAAGCTTGTAGGAGGAGTTTTCATTCTTCCCTGACTGTCCTATGAGGCTGCAGAACCCCTGACCTCTGTCTGGATAGCGCTGACTGGCCCTGTGCTGATCACATGCACTCTCCCAAGCAAAAAAAAACAAACACTCTAGTCATACACACCAAACTGAGCATGTGCAAGGCTCTGTTCTATCAGCAGATGGATTGGGGACAGTAGAAGAAGGGGAGGATCAGAGAAGTCAGAATCAAACTTCCTATTTACACAATGCACAGGATTAACCCTTTAAGTTCCACAGTAAATATAACAAGCATGCTTTACTGCATATACAGGCTGATTTTACTGTTACAGGTTTAGTAACACTGTAAGCTCAAAAAACGCTGGATAAAAAAAGCTGGTAATGGCATTTTTTAGTAGCATTTTACTAGTATTCAGAAGCATTTAGGAGCATTAAGGACCACTAGCATTTTATAAGCATTTTTACAGTAGATGTGGAGAAGAAAAAAATAAAAGCTAGAAAAAAGCTGTTAGGAGTGTTTTAGTAGCATTTAGCACTGTTTAGGACCATTTAGGAGTGTTTAGTATTTTTTTTTTGTACTGGAAATACGCTCCAAAAAACTCTACAAAAACTATTTTTTTTCTGCTCCTTGACGCTGAAGCTCAGAAAATTCGAATAGCCTAAAGTAGAGTGCATGGACACGTAGGATAACAATATTTAGCTTCTAGGAGCAGAAAAAATACTAATAACAGCTTCTAGGAGCTTAAAAAAGGCTAGTATGCATGGAGCCTAAGAAATTCTGCGTCAAATCTACAGGAGCAGAAAGTTGGGGGGTGGTCTTTTGCCCTGATAAGCCAGCTCCTAAGGTATCTGTGCGCACATGTACGCACACACATATGTGCATACATGCACATGCTAAGCATGAGTGCCTTCTTGGGCCTAATGTGTGTTTTTATGGATCTGCCAGCAGGTACCTAAAAAGCAATGAGAGGTGCACAGGCAGGCAAACATGTATGGGTAGGTAATTAGAAATGTATAGGTGGACAGTCACAAATGCCCAGGAGGGCATATAGAAGTGCAGTCAGATAGGCAGTCAAAAGTGTACAGATAGATAGTGGCAAGTGCCTAGGATAGGCAGTCAAAAATGTACAGGTATGCAGTCAGAGGTGCATGTGGAGGCAATCAAGAGTGCATAGGTAGGCAGTCAGAAGTGCCCAGGATGGTAGTAAGAGGGTCAGTCACAGGTAGATAGCTGGAAAGTTACAGGTAGGTAATTAGAAGTGCCCAGGCAGGCAGTCAGAAATACACAGGTGAGCAGTCAGATGTGTATAAGTGACAGTCAGATGTGTATAGGTAGGCAGTCATAAGTGCACAGGTAGGCAGTCAGATGTGTACAGGTAGGTAGTCAGATGTGTATAGGTAGGCGTTCAGATGTGTATAGATAGGCAATCAGATGTGTATAGGTAGGTAGTCAGATGTGTATAGGTAGGCAGTCATAAGTGCACAGGTAGGTAGTCAGATGTGTATAGGTAGGCATTCATATGTGTATAGGTAGGTAGTCAGATGTGTATAAGTAGGTAGTCAGATGTGTATAGGTAGGTAGTCATAAGTGCACAGGTAGGTAGTCAGATGTGTATAGGTAGGCATTCATATGTGTATAGGTAGGTAGTCAGATGTGTATAAGTAGGTAGTCAGATGTGTATAGGTAGGTAGTCAGATGTGTATAGGTAGGTAGTCAGATGTGTATAAGTAGGCAATCACATGTTCCCAGGTAGGCAGTCAGAAGTTCACAGGTAGGCAGTTATAAGTGCACAGGTAGGTAGTCAGATGTGTACGGGTAGGTAGTCAGATGTGTACAGGTAGGCAATCAGAAGTGGAAGGTTAACACCTTTGGGTAAATACTACTACAGGTGAATGCTCCTTTATACTGAGGCTTTATACTGGGCTTTCAAGTATAACCAAAACCATTACACAACTATCCATGAAATATATACAGACTGATCTGTGTGATTTATTTTGCTGCATGAAATGTTCACCTTATGCAGGTGAGCACCTTCTGCAGCCGTATTTGTATATCTTGTATCTGTACACATAGCGCTGCGTCCCTTGTAATAATGCGCTGATATTTCTGGGCCAGATGCCAGACAAAGAGGAGAGAATAGAGAGAGCGAGGGAGGTCTGGAACACACAGCAGAGCAGAACCTGAATCTAAATATATCTGAGAAGAAGTGAGCAGATGTGCTGGGGTCAGCCACACACAAGAAAGATGTGGGAGTATGTCACACCCCAACACTGCTGCAGACCAGCTTTCCTCAAGATAGGAAAATAACAATGAGGTCTAATACTTTTCACAGTGGCGGAGGCCATTTTGTAAACTTAAAGTGGTTGTAAACCTTTACGGATCCTCAGTGAAGTGACTGGGCTCAGGTGATACAGAGAGATTAAACAAATCCTCCTACGTAAGTTGTACCTGTGTATCTGAAGTCTACTCTTCTCTAAAGCTATTCAAAGTCCAGAAATTATAAAGCCTGTCTGAGCTGTCATAAAAAAGGGTTGAAATTACACTCTGCAGAGCTCAGTGAAGAGAGCTCTGAGAGCTGATTGGAGGGAAGAGACACAACCGCCTTCACACAGGCCACAGGAATAGAGCTGAGGCTGTCAATCAGTTAGAGGTCCCTCCCCGTCACCATTTTTCTCTTGGTGTTAGGAGTGACTCATGCTGATAACAGAGGAATGAAGCAGCAGACAGGAATGACAGTTTGTGCTCTTAATTGAGGCAAGTACACACTATCGAGCAGTCATTCTCAACCTTTTCAACACCTTTTTGGTCTCAGGAACCCCTGCTAAAAATGACTGTATCTACAGCTCATGATACACTCGTGATGGTCGGTGAGAAGAATGTCCCTTACACTTGTGGTCATTGAGAAGAATTACCCCCTTATAGATAGCTATAAATATCAATGGTGTCAGCAGGAACCTATCTGATAGGCAGATATTACTCATTGTATGTAAAGAGACAAAAAAAGGATGCACAGTCCTAGTGCATTACCTTTAAAAATGAGATTTATTCATAAAAAGTAAAATACTCACAAGAGAAGTAAAATGAAATGGAAAGCAAGTCACAAGGGATGCAATGTGGTCCAAAGCCAGAGGAAGAGGTACAACCTCGAAACGCGTCAACCACCAGCTATCTAGAGGTCTACAGTCCCCCACCACACTACCTTCAGTGGTTTTGGACCACATTGCTTCCCTTGTGACATTCTTTCTATTTTATTTAATTTCTCTTGTATTTTACTTTTTATAAATAAATCTCATTTTTAAAGGTAATGCCCGTGCGTCCTCTTTTTGTCTCTTTACATACAGTTCTCGTTGGATTTCCCTGGATCGTTGAGGGCAGCAAGGCTTGCATTCCTTTCATACACATGTGGGGATGTTGACATTGTGGAGTCCACTGTCCAGCGTAAGAGCTCAGGCATTCGGTTGCATTTTTCTTCTTTCCGGATATTGCTCATTGCTCAAGGAACCCCTAGCAACCTCTGGAGGAACCCTGGTTGAGAAACCTTGCTATAGAGGGATATGCTTTGTTCATATTTCATGCATGTCTGAGGTTTAAACCACTTGCCGTCCGAAAGGTTTTACCCCCTTCAGGACTAGGCCTTTTTTTGCAATTTGGCACCACGCTACTTTACCAATTGCATAGTCATGCAACACTATGCCCAAAGTAAATTTAGATAATTTTTTTCACACAAGTAGAACTTTCTTTTGGTGGTATTTGGTCACCGCCTGGTTTTTATTTTTTATTATATATATGAAAAAAAAACCTAAAATTTTGAAAAAGAAAAAAAAAATATTATTTACTTTCTGCTATAAAACATACCCAATAAAACAATTTTAAATAATTTTTCATAAATTTAGAGCAAAATGTATTCTGCTACATATTTTTGGTAAAAAAAAATCTCAAAAAGTGCATATTAATTGGTTTGCGTGAATAGCGTCTACAAACTACTGAATGTATACTGGAATTTTCATTTATTTATTTTTTTGGCAATCAGCGACTTATAGCGGGACTGTGATAGTGTGGAGGGCATCTGACACTTTGTGAGAACTAGCTAACTGACACTGACATCACCAGTGACACTAACACTGTGATCAGTGCTAATACTATACACTGCCACTGTACTAATGACACTGGCTGGGAAGGGGTTAACATTTAGAGTTGATCAAGGGGCTAACTGTGTGCCTAACAAGTGTTAATGTGTGTAATATGTGCTGCTTTTACTAATGAATATTGTTGTTTTTTTCCCTGCTTAGCAGGGAATGAAAAAACAGCAAAATCACCTGTCACTATACAGAGCTCTGTGTTGTTTACCATCAAAGAGCCCAGTTCGTGAATCATTAAGTCGATCAATGGGTCCCAGCAGTCAATTTTTGGCTGGGACCCACTGATCGGTTTGTGCTGTAATGAATCATAGCACAGCCAGGTCAGTGGGCCTTTGTGCACCCTACCCGGAGGCACTGATCACGTACCAGGTGCCAGCCATCTTTCTGTCGTACATCTAAGTGATGCGGTTGACAAGCAGTTAAAGTGGATGGTTGAAGTACAGGGAAAATTTAAAAAATAAGCTTTACGTATACAAATGCTACAGAAATCATATTGTAATTTAATGTTATTAAAAAAAACTACCTTTCTTTTTCAATCAGTAGTTACTGTAATTGTCTATAAATTCAATGCAATGTGGCAACCTGGAAGCATTCTTGTAAATATGGCAACTCCAGAATACAAATTTCATAGGCAAAACAAAGCATAGGTTGACTAAAAGTGAGACTAGCAACTTTAGTATTTAGATTAAAAATTATTAATAAGAGTTTGATCTAGAAAAAATGGTAAAACTGCCTACTGCTGATCTGTGGAAGTGTCACCCTGAAAAAACAGTCATTAAGGTGTGTTATTAGCCCTGCTGAGCAATTCTGAAACTACCATAGGTAAGCAAGCTGACAAGGTGCCTGTGAGTATTTTAGCCCTGTCTGTTCTGCATTGTTATTAATGCAGAAAGTGTTAGTTAGCTGCTGCCAGGCAGAGAGAGAAAGGTTTAACTTATTTCTCCAGTCTCTGTTTTTGGCAGGCTGCTGCTGGGCTCTGCCCCCTCCCTGCACATATAAAATCAGGAGGGAGCTCTGCCCAGCATGTCCGGCCATATGGGAGAAGATAGGCTGACAGCTGAGATGTAACCAGATCCTCTAGCAACAACCCAAGGACTCTGTCCCTCTCTGCCTTCAACTACTACTCATCCTTACTGTACTCACTGGAGATTGCCTGCCTGAGGAGCCTGCTGACACACCTTGATCTGCTGAGCCTTGTGGTCCCACAACACACAGCCTCCTGCATGGAAAGAAAAGACACAGAAAAGCCTTCCACGTGTAGGGAGAGTGCTGGGACTTGCAGTCCTCCCAGAAAATACAAGCCATGGGCTCTTTCTTAAGCAGGTATGCCGGGGAAGCCACAAGCCTGTATTTAGGGACTAGGGATGTTAGGAAAAGACTGTTATCTTGCATTATTTCAGTAAAACTTTTAAAACATTGTCATGCCTGGTCTGAAGTTACTTAAAGCAGAGTTTCATTCACTCTGTCAAAAATTAACAGTCAGCAGCTACAAAAACTGTAGCTGCTGACTTTTAAAAAACAGCCACTTACCTGTCCCTCGGTCCCGTGGTGTGTCACCTGCAGCTTGTTTCACCGGCTCTCCTGTATTCCAGGAGGCCGGCATCTTCAGTGTGGGCACCCGGCCGTGATAGCTTGCGGTTCCACAGCCGGGTACCCACTGCATATGCGCGAGTAGTGCTGAGCTTCATGAATGGTCCTGTAATCTTCTGGGACCTGCCACGTGTCCCAAAAGACTACAGGGAGGGAGGGAGGCAATCAGACTGGAAGTGGGAGCGGGAACCTGTCAAATTCGGGTACCCACTCCCCTCCAGCCCCCCAAAGGTGCCAAGGGAGCAGGGAAGGCGTCCTTAAAGTGGACCCTTTTGGGTGGAGCTCCGCTTTAAAGGGGTGCATGGTGGTAATGCCTTATAGAAAAACAGGGCTGTGATGCACACAAGGGGTAAAGTGGTGACAAGCCATTGCTAGGGGCAACAAGCACAAGGAAAAGATGTTATGACAGCCAGACAGGGAGAGGTGATGAGTCTTAGGTATAGTTAGGGGAGTGGTTCAGAGCCTACCTCCCAAGCAGTCAGTGCCCCCAGGGCTGTAGATAATTTTTTTTATGAGGGGTTCAGCTGGCAGCTGAGCTGCATTGTTACCGCTCCCCCCCCTTCCCACACACACACACAAACTTCTCCCCCTTGAAAGAAGAAAAGGAAGAGAAGGATAGAAGGAATGGTAGGTGGAAGGAAGGGAGTGGTTGGTGGAATGAAGGGTGGATAGAAGGAAGGGAGGGGTGTGTGGAAGGTAGGGAGTGGTGGGTGGAAGGAAGGAAGCAAGGAAAGGAGGAGTGGGTAAAAGGGAGGAAGGGAGGAGTGGGTGGAGTGAAGAAAGGAAGGAAGGGAGGGGTGGATGGAAGGAAGGAAGGGGTGGGTGGAAGGAAGGAAGGAAGGGGTGGATGGAAAGGAGGGGTGGGTTGAAGGAAGGAAGGGAGGGTTGGGTGGAAGGAAGGGAGGGAGGGGAGGGTGGAAGGAAGGTAGATTGAACTCATGTGCTCACTCAGATGCATCAGAGTTGTTGGCTGCTGTGTTCAGTTTCCCGCCCACACCTCCTCTGAAGCTGCACGGACTGGAGTGTGGGCAGGCACAAGGGGAGGCAGAGCAGATCCAGCCTCTCTCTCCTCTTCTCCTATTGGTGCGGAGGATGGAGGGAGGGGCTGGGCAGTGAGAGGAACACAGTGGCAGTGCGGGGGAGAGAACTGACCTGACCAGACCTGAACACAGTGGCTAAGTGGTTAGCACTTCTGCCTGACAATCCTCAGTTTGATTTCCAACAATGGCACTGCCTACCTGGAGTTCACAAGTTCTCCCTCTGCCTTTGTGGGTTTCTTCCAACACTCCAAAGACCTGCTGGTAGGTTAATTGGCTCCTTTCTGGAAAAAAAAAATTGGCCCAAGTAGGTGTATGTGTGAATGTGAGTTTGATTAGAGTGTAAGCTTCTTGGGGGCAGGACAGATGTGAATGTAAAGCATGTAAAGCACTGCATAAATTGTCGGCACTATATAAATAAGTCTGATCTCTCAAGATGGTCTGCTAGTTACTCCAAAGGAGCATTTCTTGCCTATATTGGGACATTTTTGGTTGTCTTAGTGCTGATCTGGATTAAACCGAAGCCCTAAATCTCACTTCATGCTGCTGGATAAGGCTGATATTATACACTCTATCCATGATCAGCTGTGATGCATGTCACAGTCCTGTTGGATGGACCTGTGAGGGGTATCCTGTGTTTTGGAGGAGGGGATGGGGTCACACAAGGCAACAGGATATGGTCAGTGTAAACACTGGCAGGCGCCTGCACAGGAGAAGTGTTTGTAACCGGTAATTACCCAGAGACAGGGCGAGGGGTGTTTTGTTATGGCTGGAGATGCTGACTGATTACACAGGAGGGGTAAAATCACTGCCACTGGAGGAAAATGATTATGTCTCCATACTGTAAAGATGGCCATACACCAATCAAATTCTTTCAAACATCCAATTCTGAAAAATCATTCCTCAGAGCATTCTTTCTTGCCAGTCAACTCATTTTGTTCAAATCTGATCCAGACCTGCTACTTGAATTGAACCCCAGGCATATTAGTTATTTTATACCTAGAATATGCAAAAAAAATGTCAATCCTTTCTTTCAAATTTTCTCATCATTACAGTCTAAACTACTTAATGATTTGACCACAGTATCCTGTAGAGAATTGAATGAACTTTTTGAAAACAAAAATTTTCAAACAAAATTCCACTTATGTATGGCCAGCTTTTGTTATTATCTTTACCTACATGCACCCTATATATGTAATCATCCTGCCATATGAGGCTCCCCCGCTATCAATGTCCCTGTTATGGACCTAGATCCTTATGTTACTCTTTTTCTTCTGCCATTTATCTTTTCGATCAGCTTAATTTAATAACCTGTGTGTGTTTTAGACCAGGATCACATATGTTTTCAGTGCAATGGTTTCAGTGCAATTTGTAAAAGAAGTCTGGTGTAGTTTCATTTAGTGGTTCAGTTGCGATTCAGGTGCCAATTGTTTTTCTAAATTCTTTTTTCACAAGTATTCAAGTCAAAGAATAATCTGGGCCTGCAGGCTCCAAAAACAACAAGCGGCACAGGGAATGAGCACATCACACATAAAAAAGTGAAAACATCAATAGTACCATCACAGAGGAACTAGCATAGCGGATAGTTACTATAGGCAGATAATGAATATTTACTAAACTATCAAACACCATAGAAGTGCGATCTACCTTACTCAGTGCCTTCTGACGAACATAGATCTTGTATAACTTTTCAATATGGACAGAGAAAGGTCAAGAAAGAAAGGAAAGGAAGAAAAAGAGAGGAAGGGTAGGGTCCAAGAAAGATAAAATTAAAAAAAAAAAAAAAAGGGGGAGGGGGGTAAATTAAAAATAAAAAGTATGTGCATGGCCTGGGTACAACCAAGCCCCCCAAGGAATTCTGTTGGGGTTGCTGGCATCACTACTAATAGAAGGGCCAAAGATGTTACAGTTGGGAACCTGATATTCAGATGAATAAGTGAATTCAGTCCAATAAATCCACGTTTTATAGACCCGTTATACTCTATAGTGTGTTACAGCCAAGAGATCTTCCATCAGTTGAACTCCACTGATCTTGGCAAACCAAGTCTGAATGGTAGGGTGTGTGGTTTGTGTCCAAAATAGTGGGATACAGGCTTCCACGGTGTTGAATAAATAAAGTAATAGGGAATGTTTATACCGCTTCATCAACATAGGGGTCAAGTGCAGTAAGGATGCAACATCCGGACATCAGTAAACTGCAGAATCCAGTGCTTTTGTGACCAGAAATCTTTAAAACCCAAACAGGACCAGAAAATATGGATCATAGAGCTCCTTTGCCACCAGTACCTCCAGCAGAGCGGGGAGCTCTTGGGGAACAATTGATGTAAGGCTTTAGGGACTCTATACCATATAGTTAGTATTTTGTCTCGGTCTCATGAATCTTAAAAGAGAATGGATTGCCTTGTGAGTCATCTGTGTAATCCTGTCTCTCTGCTGATCAGTAAAGGTAACATCCAGATCACGCTCCCACAGGTGCCAATTTTAAAAGCGTTTGACACTTGACTTTTTAAAATCACACTGCGGCTGGCCTGGACATCTGTGAAACAGTTCCATAGAAAGCCGAAGTGCTTCACATATAATGTGAATCAGATGCATCTCAAAATACATCCAATTCGCATATACTGTATGTGAGCCAGAGCTTACTGTTTTAAAAACTTTCTTTCAGTAACTTGTAATGATATGTGCACTCTGAAGCAGCAGTGTTTGCTCATTAGATACTGCTGCCTCTTGCTTGGTAGTGCTGCACAGAGGCTGTGCTTTACTTTTCCTTTCTCTCGATGCAAATCCATTTAAGTGAAAACTTGCCAATCTGCGGGAGAAGACCCATACGGTGCAAGGTGTGGTCACTCTCCAGGATCCTTTATTCATCTCTTGTGGTTTGTCCAAAGTTGCAGAGGTATTGGGTGGGTGGGGACCCTTAACAGTCTTCTGGGAACTAACCTTACATTGACCCCCTTACCTGTCATCTCAGGTATACTGACTTATCCTCAATTGACCAAAGCTTAGCACTTTCAATTTCTTGAGCATTATTGATAGGTCACAGGCTAATTTAACTTGGATCTTTCCCCGATCGCCCACTCTGTCTGAATGGTTGGTGGATCTTAATAGGTTTATCTCTTTTGAAAAACACGCCTACTAACTTAGGAATTCCATGCGGACATTTGATGCCATATGGTCCCAATGATTAGTGTTTATGTGCCCTACTCATTCCTAATGCAGGCCAAAGACAGGAAGAAAACCGGCCGTTTTTTTTTTAAGAACGAAAAATCGGTCGTTTAATCAGCCAATGTTACCACCATTGGTAAAAAAAAGTCAGCTGATTTTCGTCCCGTCTACGGCCGGCAATTAGTATAAAAGCAGTGTCCCTGCAGAGATCTCCGCTATATTTGACATTTAAAAGAAGAAGAAATAGAACATGAATAATAATAAGAAAAAGTTGCAACATTGTATCTATTTGTATCTATTTCGGATACAGATGTTTCTATTCGGATACAAATAGATACAATGTTGCAACCCTTATACTTTTAAATGTCAAATATCATAGCGGAGCTCTCTGCAGGGACACCGCTAATAGATTTGCAATTTTTTTGTATTGCGGTTGCAAACTTTGTATCTATTTGTATGGATACAAATAGATACAGATGTTCTTGTTTTTTCTTTGGTCACGGCTCATGCACATTTTTTTAATCGGGAAAAAGATTGCCCGATTTGCCCATCATTGCCGTGAAAATCGACTGATGGGCAAAATAGGCCATTTTTTTCTCAACATGAACGATTAAAAAAATGTGTCAAAATCAAGAAAACCGGCCAACCAATTCAGCCACTAACGATCCAAAAATTGGCCGATTATTTTTTTGGATGAATTTTTAGCCGGTTTTCTCCCCGTCTATGGCCTGCATAAGTCTCCATGTGCCTTTCTGGGTTGGTTCTACTTTTATCTGAATCTGCTGTATCTAGGCACTGTTATGTTTAATGTACCCAAAGATTTCTGTGGATGCTGTTTCTTTGGCCTCTGAGATGGTTGCTCCTTTCTTTATCTTTGACTTACGTCTGTTCTGCCCTGTGTTGTGGGTTGTTTCTGTGTTTTTCTAAAAGTTTAAAAATAGCTCTCACTAAAAAAAATCTGATTTTAAAAAAGAAAATGTATCAACCTATACATGAAAAATGAAAGAGCAAGAATATAAAGAGGTGAAAATCAAATCACAAGCCAGTCTGCTACACTTTACTGTAATACCTGAAATAGTGTTTTTCTAAACTCTAACAAAGTTTCCTGCTATAGAGATATAACTGACATTTACGACTTCCAACCTGCAATAGAGGGTCCTATTTATTGACTTTAGGTAGTCATTATCAATTCAATCCAGGCCTCAGTCTGATCACCCAATGCAGTGCTTGGGATCAGAAATCTTAGGGCTACTTTAGGGGGTGATCACTTCTTCCCTGCAACCCAGCCAATCCAGAAGGAAGGAAAGTGGGCCATGTTATGGGCCTGTGTCTACAAGATTAATGGGCAAATGCAGCACATACCATTGTGAGTTGCTTCTGAGGTCATTCAGCATTAATTGCAGGTGCATTTGATCTGCTGTTGACTTCCTTCTTGCATTACCATAGACTTGTATTGGGAGAAAAGAAATTCTGAAATTTGTAAAAAGCCATTCGACACAGGCCTTAAAACAGCAGAAGCTTATTATCAATACTCTACAGGAGTTATATAGTGCCAACAGTTTGTGACTTTAAAGAATAAAAGCAGAAGTCTCAACCTGCCCATTTCAACTACGGCCAGCCATACAGAACTTGAATTTCGGCTAATTCCTGCTTTATCGGCCACCACATCTAAGGACTTGTAAACTGAAATATATTGCACTTTGGTTTTGGGTTTAGGTATATTTTAAGAGTAACTAAGAAAGGTTTTTTTTTATCCTGCCTATTGGCTGTTTCCAGTACCACCATTATTTCTTGTTTAAGGGTACTGCTAGTCTTGGGGTTACTTTATACAAATAAATGCACTTTGTTGTGTATTAATAATGGCTGTAGGGCAGCCTTTTTAAACCAGGGTGCACAGGCACCCTCGGATGCCCTTAGGTTTCTTCAGGGGTGCCTTGGCAAAATGTCTAAAAATTGGCCAAAAGTTGTATACAAGCCAACGAGTAGAACAAGCCTGCCTTTTACTTACACAATGCCACAGATTTTCCATGTCTACCATTACAACCTTCTTGCTGCTGGCATCCTGACAACCAATGACATCATCAGTTGATAAGTAGGATGTCTGTTGCATGCACATCATCTTTGTTTGACTCTCTCGTGCCCCTCTCCGTCATCGTTGGGGTTACATTAGCTTAGTGATGGAGAAAAACCGAGGGAGAAGAGAAACACTGGAATACTAGTCAGTACCAGTATACAAAAGTGTATTTGCTTTGGAAGAATAAATCACCTCTAACATGGAGTGTCCTACATGTGTGGATGTTGCTGCGACTGTACCAAATTTTTGTAGGGTGCCTTGAAATTGTCCATAATTTTAAAGGGTGCCTTGACTGAAAAAAGGTTGAGAAACACTGCTGTGGGGTTAACATTGAGTGAAGCTGATTCCAGCTTGGATACTATGGTAGGCCAGATCTAAAATCTGGAAGATATTTACGGTAGTTTATCATTCAGCAGTAACTGGGTTTATCTGCTCAGATCTCCTGGTAGTAGTGCTGTGGAGCAGCACTGGGATGTCTGCAGGCTGGAATGCTGTGGGATGTGCAGACTCCTCATTCCTGGTGTCAGATCAGAGGCAAAGGGACTGCTGATAAATGCTTCTCCAGAAGAGGTCAGGGTTACATTATAGGGAGACAGGATAAGTCTGGCAGCTCCCACTCCCCTGAGACAGCTAAGGAACATTCTGCAACAGACGGGTGTCCTGTCCATCCAGAACACAAGGCTGTCCACCTGTGTGGATATTTATATTTATTTTTGTGATTTCCTTGTCTCTTTATCCAGCTGTCTACACACCTGTCTTTCCAGATCACCACAAATAAACCCAAGGACATTTGCAGCTGTACACAGTGGGCAAAATAATTATTTGATCCCCTCCAGATTTTGTAAGTTGGCCCACTTACAAAGAAATGAAGGGTCTATAATTTTTATCACAGGTGTATTTTAAATGATAGAGAAAGAGTATCAACCAAAAATCCTGAAAAAACACATGGTACGAATGTTATAAATTGAGTTGCAGTTCAGTGAGTAAAATAAGTATTTGATCCCCAAGCAAAACTTGACTTCGTACTTGGTGGAGAAACCCTTGTTGGCAAGCACATAGGTAAGCCGTTTCTTGCAGTTGGTTACCAGGTTTGCATCTCAGGAGGGATTTTGGTCCACTCTTCTTTACATATTTTCTCTAAACCCTTAAGGTTTCTTGGTTGTCGCTTGGCAATTCTTTTCTATGGCAAATTTTTATAAAGGTTTAAGGTCTGGATACTGGCTAGGCCACTCCATGATTTTAATGTGGTTCTTCTTGAGCCACTCCTTTGTTGCCTTGGTTTTGGGTCATTGTCATGCTGGAAGACCCATCCATGACCCATCTTCATTGTTCAAACTCAACCTCTCCAAAACCGAGCTTCTCGTCTTTCCCCCTTCCCGTGCCCCCCCCCCATCCTTTCCATCACTACCAACAACACCACCATCAATCCCGCCCAGCAAGCCAAGGTCCTTGGCGTCATTCTGGACTCAAACCTTTCCTTCCAACCTCATGTCAAATCACTCACAAATACATGCAGGCTCCACCTTCGCAACATCGCCAAAATACGCTCCTTCCTTACCCCAGACACCACTAAACTACTCGTTCACTCCCTGATTATCTCACGCCTTGACTACTGCAACTCCCTCCTCATCGGCCTACCCCAGTGCAAACTCTCCCCGCTTCAGACCATCCTGAACTCAGCTGCCAGACTCATCCACCTCACCAGCCGCTCCACCTCTGCCACCCCCCTCTGCCTCTCCCTCCACTGGCTCCCCATTGCCCAACGCATTAAATTCAAACTGCTCACTCTGACCTATAAAGCCATTCACAACACTGCCCCTAACTACCTCACCGACCTGATTCCCAAGTACCACCCTACCCGTACCCTTCGCTCTTCACAGGACCTCCTTCTATCTTGCTCCCTGGTCTCCTCCTCCCACGCACGACTGCAAGACTTCTCCAGGTCCTCCCCCATCCTCTGGAACTCACTACCCCAATCCATCAGACTGTCACCTTCCCTCCTCACCTTCAGGCGCTCCCTGAAAACCCACCTCTTCAGGGAAGCCTATCCCACCCTCACCTAACAGCCGCTGCCCTTCCCTCCTCCTACCACTCCATCCCCCACAGCCATTTCCTCCTGTACCTCTACCCCCTCCCTCCTAGATTGTAAGCTCGAAAGAGTAGGGCCCTCTTACCCCTTGTGTGCTGTTTGATGTTACTGTACTGTTTCATGTATTGTCCCCCCTCTATTGTACAGCGCTGAGCAAACCCTTTGGCGCTATATAAACTCGATAAATAAATAAATAAATAATAAATAAATTGTTCTGGCTGAGGAAAGAAGGCTCTGATCCAAGATTTTACAATATATGGCCCTGTCCATTGGCCCCTCAATGCGGCAAAGTCGGCCTGTTCCTTTAGCAGAGAAACATCCTCAAACCATAATGTTTCCACCTCCATGCTTGATTGTAGGGATGATGTTCATCAGGGTCATAGTCAGCATTGTTCTTCCTCCAAATGCAGCGAGTCGAGTTAATGCCAAAGAGCACAATTTTGGTCTCATTTGACCAGCACTTTCTCCCAATCCTTCTCTGAATCATTTAGATGTTCACTGGCAAACTTCAGATGGGTCTGTACATGTGCCTTCTTGAGGAGGGGGACCTTGCGGGTGCTGCAGGATTTCAATACATGGTGACGTATTGTGTTACCAATGATTTGTTTGGTGACTGTGGTCCCAAATGCCTTCAGATCATTCACAAGCTCTTCCTGTGTAGTTCTGAATTGATCCCCCACTTTTCTCATGATTATCCTTACCCCATGAGGCGAAATCTTGCATGGAGCTCCAGACCAAGGGTGATTGATAGTTATTTTGTATTTCTTCCATTTGCAAATAATTGCTTCAACAGTTGTGTCCTTCTAACCAAGCTTCTTGCTGATGGTCTTGTAGCCCATTCCAGCCTTGTGCAGGTCTACAATCTTGTCCTTGACGTCCTTTGACAGCTTTTTTGGTCTTGTGCCATGGTGGTGAGTAGAGATGAGCGAAGTATTCCAAAATTCGATTCGGCTGATTCGGCGAATTCGAGGAATAAATTCGATTCGATGCGAATATATTCGCTGCGATTTTAACTTATAAAAGGGTGTTTCTAGGCTTCAGAGAGCCTTTATATTAGTGCAGAACACTGTACCTTTAATTTAAATGCCCTTGGAGTCTGCTGGGGAAGAGAAATAATACTGTCAGTCAGTATGACATGCAGATGAGTGCCGTCGATCTTAGAATCACCGCACACTTCACTCATTTGGGCAGTCACGGGGCCAAAACCAGAGTGTGGAGCCACAGTGCGGCGGTGGAGGCAGCAGCAATGGGAGGCCATACAGCACCCTATGACAAAAATGGAACCCACCAGCAGTGTGAGGAGACCTGAAAGTGGCACATGGCAGAGTGTGGCGATGGAGACAGCAGCAATGGGAGGCCGTACAGGGACCCTTGACACACTCTGGACCTGGCAGCAGCATTAGGAGGCGGTACAGGGGCCCATGGCAGATTACGGGCCTGGCAGCAGCAATGGGAGGCCCATAATCTGCCAGCACCCTATGACAAAATGGAACACACCAGCAGTGTGAGGAGACCTGAAAGTGGCACATGGCAGAGTGTGGCGATGGAGACAGCAGCAATGGGAGGCCGTACAGGGACCCATGAGAGACTCTGGACCTGGCAGCAGCATGAGGAGGCGGTACAGGGGCCCATGGCAGATTACGGGCCTGGCAGCAGCAATGGGAGGCCCGTAATCTGCCAGAACCCTATGACAAAATGGAACCCACCAGTAGTGTGAGGAGACCTGAAAGTGGCACATGTTTGGGGCATGATTCATGGCGGATTTAGTCAGTTGTGTCAGGAACTGGTGGTTTGAAATCCAGACTAATCCACGCCTGATTCATTTTCACAAACGTGAGTCTCTCCACACTTTGGGTGGACAGTCGTGTCCTCCGCGGAGTTACAATACCTCCTGCCGCACTAAACACGCGCTCCGATGCCACGCTACTGGCCGGGCATGACAGCCTTTCAAGGGCAAATTCAGCTAGTTGGGGCCAAAGGTCAAGTTTCGTTGCCCAGTAGTCAAGGGGATTGTCTACCTCGGTTGGCAGGGTGCTGTCCAAGTAGGCCCAAGCCTGTTGTTTGAGGTCCTGCTCCAGGTCCACCTGATGCTGCTGCTGCTGTGGCTGGTTATTAGTTTCCTCACTGCGCTGGTGAAGAAAGCTACTCATCATCGACTGCAGACTGAGGCAGCCGCTGCTGGTGGAGCTGCCACTGCTCCTACCACCCCACCCCTCCCCTGCTGCCATGGCAGCGGAACGCGAGCGCACAGGGCCCACAGTGTCTGAGGATGGACGTTGGCGCAGAAAGGCAGAGACCAGCTGACTATATAGGTGGTTTTTATAGTACTTTATTTTGGCCTCCCTCTCAGCAGGTGTGAAAAAGGCCACCATTTTTGAACGGTAGCGAGGGTCCAAAAAAGGTGGACAGCCAAAAGTCATCCCTCTGTCTGATGGTTATTATTCGTCTGTCGCTACGCAAGCAACCGAGCATGCTATGGGCCATTTGTGCCAAGGAATGCGAGGGACTCCCTGCCTCCATCTCCACAGCATACTGCCACGATGCGTCTGGGTCCTCTGTCTCCTCCTCCTCTACCAGATGCTCCTGCTCCTCCACTCCTGTCCGCTGAGTGGAAAAAACCACCCATTTCACTCAATAATTCCTGAGCACCAATGTCCTCCTCTACCTCCTCCTCTTCTTCCTGTCCTGCCCCCACAGGGGTCATGTGGCGTTGAGATCTGTGCGCCACGTCTACCGCACCCTGACCAGCCATTGTTAACAGCATTTGTTCCAGGACGTGCAACAGAGGAATGACGTCGTTCATCCCATAGTCCTGCCGACTCACGAATAGCGTGGCCTCCTCAAAGGGCCTGAGCAAGCAGCAGGTGTCACGCATGAGCTGCCAATGGCTGACATCTAAGTTACACAGGGAGTACCTTTATCCGCTTGTAACATCAGGAAATCTGTGATGGCCTTTCGCTGTTCGTAAAGGCGGTCTAACATATGTAGGGTTGAATTCCACCTTGTTGCAACGTCACAGCATGAGGAGTCGGTACGGGGGCCCATGGCAGATTACGGGCCTGGCAGCAGCAATGGGAGGCCCGTAATCTGCCAGCACCCTATGACAAAAAATGGAACCCACCAGCAGTGTGAGGAGACCTGAAAGTGGCACATGGCAGAGTGTGGCGATGGAGACAGCAGCAATGGGAGGCCGTACAGGGACCCATGAGACACTGTGGACCTGGCAGCAGCATGAGGAGGCGGTACAAGGGCCCATGGCAGATTACGGGCCTGGCAGCAGCAATGGGAGGCCCGTAATCTGCCAGCACCCTATGACAAAAAATGTAACACACCAGCAGTGTGAGGAGACCTGAAAGTGGCACATGGCAGAGTGTGGCGATGGAGACAGCAGCAATGGGAGGCCGTACAGGAACCCATGAGAGACTCTGGACCTGGCAGCAGCATGAGGAGGCGGTACGGGGGCCCATGGCAGATTACGGGCCTGGCAGCAGCAATGGGAGGCCCGTAATCTGCCAGCACCCTATGACAAAAAATGGAACCCACCAGCAGTGTGAGGAGACCTGAAAGTGGCACATGGCAGAGTGTGGCGATGGAGACAGCAGCAATGGGAGGCCGTACAGGGACCCATGAGACACTGTGGACCTGGCAGCAGCATGAGGAGGCGGTACAGGGGCCCATGGCAGATTACGGGCCTGGCAGCAGCAATGGGAGGCCCGTAATCTGCCAGCACCCTATGACAAAAAATGGAACACACCAGCAGTGTGAGGAGACCTGAAAGTGGCACATGGCAGAGTGTGGCGATGGAGACAGCAGCAATGGGAGGCCGTACAGGGACCCATGAGACACTCTGGACCTGGCAGCAGCATGAGGAGGCGGTACTGGGGCCCATGGCAGATTACGGGCCTGGCAGCAGCAATGGGAGGCCCGTAATCTGCCAGCACCCTATGACAAAAAATGTAGCACACCAGCAGTGTGAGGAGACCTGAAAGTGGCACATGGCAGAGTGTGGCGATGGAGACAGCAGCAATGGGAGGCCGTACAGGGACCCATGAGAGACTCTGGACCTGGCAGCAGCATGAGGAGGCGGTACTGGGGCCCATGGCAGATTACGGGCCTGGCAGCAGCAATGGGAGGCCCGTAATCTGCCAGCACCCTATGACAAAAAATGTAACACACCAGCAGTGTGAGGAGACCTGAAAGTGGCACATGGCAGAGTGTGGCGATGGAGACAGCAGCAATGAGAGGCCGTACAGGGACCCATGAGAGACTTTGGACCTGGCAGCAGCATGAGGAGGCGGTACAGGGGCCCATGGCAGATTACAGGCCTGGCAGCAGCAATGAGAGGCCCGTAATCTGCCAGCACCCTATGACAAAAAATGGAACACACCAGCAGTGTGAGGAGACCTGAAAGTGGCACATGGCAGAGTGTGGCGATGGAGACAGCAGCAATGGGAGGCCGTACAGGGACCCATGAGAGACTCTGGACCTGGCAGCAGCATGAGGAGGCGGTACAGGGGCCCATGGCAGATTACGGGCCTGGCAGCAGCAATGAGAGGCCCGTAATCTGCCAGCACCCTATGACAAAAAATGGAACACACCAGCAGTGTGAGGAGACCTGAAAGTGGCACATGGCAGAGTGTGGCGATGGAGACAGCAGCAATGGGAGGCCGTACAGGGACCCATGAGAGACTCTGGACCTGGCAGCAGCATGAGGAGGCGGTACAGGGGCCCATGGCAGATTACGGGCCAGGCAGCAGCAATGGGAGGCCCGTAATCTGCCAGCACCCTATGACAAAAAATGGAACACACCAGCAGTGTGAGGAGACCTGAAAGTGGCACATGGCAGAGTGTGGCGATGGAGACAGCAGCAATGGGAGGCCGTACAGGGACCCATGAGAGACTCTGGACCTGGCAGCAGCATGAGGAGGCTGTACGGGGGCCCATGGCAGATTACGGGCCTGGCAGCAGCAATGGGAGGCCCATAATCTGCCAGCACCCTATGACCACAAATGGAACCCACCAGCAGTGTGAGGAGACCTGAAAGTGGCACATGGCAGAGTGTGGCGATGGAGACAGCAGCAATGGGAGGCCGTACAGGGACCCATTAAACACTGTGGACCTGGCAGCAGCATGAGGAGGCGGTACAGGGGCCCATGGCAGATTACAGGCCTGGCAGCAGCAATGGGAGGCCCGTAATCTGCCAGCACCCTATGACAAAAAATGGAACACACCAGCAGTGTGAGGAGACCTGAAAGTGGCACATGGCAGAGTGTGGCGATGGAGACAGCAGCAATGGGAGGCCGTACAGGGACCCATGAGACACTCTGGACCTGGCAGCAGCATGAGGAGGCGGTACTGGGGCCCATGGCAGATTACGGGCCTGGCAGCAGCAATGGGAGGCCCGTAATCTGCCAGCACCCTATGACAAAAAATGGAACACACCAGCAGTGTGAGGAGACCTGAAAGTGGCACATGGCAGAGTGTGGCGATGGAGACAGCAGCAATGGGAGGCCGTACAGGGACCCATGAAAGACTCTGGACCTGGCAGCAGCATGAGGAGGTGGTACAGGGGCTCATGGCAGATTACAGGCCTGGCAGCAGCAATGTGAGGCCCGTAATCTGCCAGCACCCTATGACAAAAAATGGAACACACCAGCAGTGTGAGGAGACCTGAAAGTGGCACATGGCAGAGTGTGGCGATGGAGACAGCAGCAATGGGAGGCCGTACAGGGACCCATGAGAGACTCTGGACCTGGCAGCAGCATGAGGAGGCGGTACAGGGGCCCATGGCAGATTACGGGCCTGGCAGCAGCAATGAGAGGCCCGTAATCTGCCAGCACCCTATGACAAAAAATGGAACACACCAGCAGTGTGAGGAGACCTGAAAGTGGCACATGGCAGAGTGTGGTGATGGAGACAGCAGCAATGGGAGGCCGTACAGGGACCCATGAGAGACTCTGGACCTGGCAGCAGCATGAGGAGGCGGTACGGGGGCCCATGGCAGATTACGGGCCTGGCAGCAGCAATGGGAGGCCCGTAATTTGCCAGCACCCTATGACAAAAAATGGAACACACCAGCAGTGTGAGGAGACCTGAAAGTGGCACATGTTTGGGGCATGATTCATGGCGGATTTAGTCAGTTGTGTCAGAAACTGGTGGTTTGAAATCCAGACTAATCCACGCCTGATTCATTTTCACAAACGTGAGTCTCTCCACACTTTGGGTGGACAGTCGTGTCCTCCGCGGAGTTACAATACCTCCTGCCGCACTAAACACGCGCTCCGATGCCACGCTACTGGCCGGGCATGACAGCCTTTCAAGGGCAAATTCAGCTAGTTGGGGCCAAAGGTCAAGTTTCGTTGCCCAGTAGTCAAGGGGATTGTCTACCTCGGTTGGCAGGGTGCTGTCCAAGTAGGCCCAAGCCTGTTGTTTGAGGTCCTGCTCCAGGTCCACCTGATGCTGCTGCTGCTGCTGCGGCTGGTTAGTAGTTTCCTCACTGCGCTGGTGAAGAAAGCTACTCATCATCGACTGCAGACTGAGGCAGCCGCTGCTGGTGGAGCTGCCACTGCTCCTACCACCCCACCCCTCCCCTGCTGCCATGGCAGCGGAACGCGAGCGCACAGGGCCCACAGTGTCTGAGGATGGACGTTGGCGCAGAAAGGCAGAGACCAACTGACTACATAGGTGGTTTTTATAGTACGTTATTTTGGCCTCCCTCTCAGCAGGTGTGAAAAAGGCCACCCTTTTTGAACGGTAGCGAGGGTCCAACAAGGTGGACAGCCAAAAGTCATCCCTCTGTCTGATGGTTATTATTCGGCTGTCGCTACGCAAGCAACCGAGCATGCTATGGGCCATTTGTGCCAAGGAATGCGAGGGACTCCCTGCCTCCATCTCCACAGCATACTGCCACGGTGCGTCTGGATCCTCTGTCTCCTCCTCCTCCTCCTCTACCAGATGCTCCTGCTCCTCCACTCCTGTCCGCTGAGTGGAAAAAACCACCCATTTCACTCAATAATTCCTGAGCACAAATGTCCTCCTCTACCTCCTCCTCTTCTTCCTGTCCTGCCCCCACAGGGGTCATGTGGCGTTGAGATCTGTGCGCCACGTCTACCGCACCCTGACCAGCCATTGTTAACAGCATTTGTTCCAGGACGTGCAACAGAGGAATGACGTCGTTCATCCCATAGTCCTGCCGACTCACGAATAGCGTGGCCTCCTCAAAGGGCCTGAGCAAGCGGCAGGTGTGACGCATGAGCTGCCAATGGCTGACATCGAAGTTACACAGGGGAGTACCTTTATCCGCTTGTAACATCAGGAAATCGGTGATGGCCTTTCGCTGTTCGTAAAGGCGGTCTAACATGTGTAGGGTTGAATTCCACCTTGTTGCAACGTCGCAGATCAGGCGATGCTGTGGAATTCCGTTCTGCCGCTGCAGCTCAAGGAGGGTGTGCTTTGCGGTGTAGGAATGGCTGAAATGCATGCAAAGTTGACGTGACATTTTAAGGATGTCTTGTAGTGGGATGGTGGATTTTAGGAACCGCTTGACAACCAGATTGAACACGTGAGCCATGCATGGCGCATGGCACAACCTTCCTTGACGCAGAGCAGACACCATGTTCTTTCCGTTGTCGGTCAACATGGTTCCGATTTTCAGTTTGCGCGGAGACAGCCATCTGTCGATTTCTCTGTTCATTACACTCAGAAGTTCCTCCCCTGTGTGACTACGTTCGCCAAGGCATACCAGGTGCAGCACAGCGTGACACCGTTGCGCCCTGCACATGTGATATGCCGGTCGGGTAATGGGACTTGGCACGGGGGTGGCGGCTGAGGACACGGCGGAAGAAGAGGTGGTAGAGGCGGACATCTTTTGTGGACCAAGGACGTGCAAACGTGGAGGCAAAAGCGGCGTGACCTGTCCAAGTTGCTGGTGCGGCTGTGCCGGCACCACGTTCACCCAGTGGGCCGTAAATGACATGTACTGTCCCTGACCGTAGTTACAGCTCCACACGTCGGCACTGCCGAGCACTTTGGCAGAGACCGACATGCTCAAAGACTGGCCCACCATCTCTTCTACATGTGAATGCAGGGCTGGCACTGCCTTTTTGGCGAAGAAATGACGGCTTGGCACTCTCCATCGCGGCGCGGCACAAGCTATCATTTCTCGGAAAGGTGCTGAGTCCACCACTTGGAAAGGGAGGGACTGCAGCACCAGCAACTTGGACAGGAGGACGTTCAGCTTTTGCACCGTCGGGTGCGTGCTCGCAAACTGTTGTCTCTTGGAAACGGATTCCAAGAAAGACTGCTGACGGAATCCGTGAAGAGGAGTAGCAGGAGAAGGAGCATCTGAACGAGCGGAAGATGCCAACGAGCGACAACTCCCCTCAGCAGAGGTGTTGGAGCCTTGACTGGCTGATAGAGGGCGATTGACGTCGGGTGACGGAGCAAGTAACGGAGCGGGTGATGGAGCGGGGGCTGGGGCAGGCAGAACCGCCGTATCTTTATCACGGTTTTCCCAGGCCACCAAATGGTGACGCTGCATATGCTGCCGCAACGCTGTAGTCCCAACATGGGCCCCCTGGCCACGCTTGACTTTCTGGCCACATAGTCGACATACGGCTACGTTTACTTCCTCGGGCGGCTTGACGAAAAATTGCCACACCGCCGAGTAGGAAACTTTGCCCCCGATACTCCTCACTGGCTGACTGCTACTTCCTCCGTGCACACCGGCACCACTACTGGCCGTGGTGGTAGGCTGCAGTGGAGCTGGTGCTCTACTCCGTGGCCGTTTGCCTCCACTGACACTGCTGCGACCCTGCTGCCTCCTGGGCAACCCACCGACTGTTTTGCTCGCTGCCAAGCTGCCACCCTCTTCTCCTGATGATGCGGAAGCAATAGCCTGATGACGACGAGGCTGCCAAGTGCGATCAGCCTCATCATCATCAATTAGGGTCTCCGCCTCACTACTAGCCCCCTCGGCTGCGTGTGGGTCAGGAGACAGACCTGTCTCTAGACCGGCTACCGAGCCACTCTCCTCGCCACTACTTCTTCACCTGGCTGCTGAAGAGGTGGATGTCTCCCCCCGTTCCTGACCGCCCTCTGTTAGCTCTTCCTCACTGTACAGTGGGGCTGAGCCCACAGCATGCGATACTTCGCTTGGTGAGGGAACACCAAAGGACAGGGGCAGGTAGAGGACACGTGATTTCAGTGGGCTTGCTCCCGGGCCATGCCAACTAACGGTTGTGTCTGACGTACCCACCGACCGTTGGCTGTAGGTGTCAGAGGTGACCTGGGAAGAGGAAGACGACCGAGCCAACCAATCGATGACGGCAGGGTTGTCAGTGGAGACACGACCGCTGGATGACACCGGGAGCAATGGCCTCTGGCTGCGACTAGTGCTGCCTCGACCCCTTCCTCTGCTGCCACGTCTGCTCGCTTCTAAAACATTGCCTCCTCTGCCACTCCTCTGCATGTTGTCTGACATACTCTTTAATTCAACGATTATGTGTCCCTCAGTAACACTTCTGTGTCCCTCAGTAACAATTCTGTGTCCCTCAGTAACAATTCTGTGTCCCTCTGTAACAATTCTGTGTCTGTCCCTCAGTAACAATTCTGTGTCCCTCAGTAACAATTCTGTGTCCCTCAGTAACAATTCTGTGTCTGTCCCTGAGTAACAATTCTGTGTCCCTCAGTAACAATTCTGTGTCCCTCAGTAACAATTCTGTGTCCCTCAGTAACAATTCTGTGTCTGTCCCTGAGTAACAATTCTGTGTCCCTGAGTAACAATTCTGTGTCCCTCAGTAACAATTCTGTGTCCCTGAGTAACAATTCTGTGTCCCTCAGAAACAATTCTGTGTCTGTCCCTGAGTAACAATTCTGTGTCCCTCAGTAACAATTCTGTGTCCCTCAGTAACAATTCTGTGTCTGTCCCTGAGTAACAATTCTGTGTCCCTGAGTCACAATTCTGTGTCCCTGAGTAACAATTCTGTGTCCCTCAGTAACAATTCTGTGTCCCTCAGTAACAATTCTGTGTCTGTCCCTGAGTAACAATTCTGTGTCTGTCCCTGAGTAACAATTCTGTGTCCCTGAGTAACAATTCTGTGTCCCTCAGTAACAATTCTGTGTCCCTCAGTAACAATTCTGTGTCTGTCCCTGAGTAACAATTCTGTGTCCCTGAGTAACAATTCTGTGTCCTTGAGTAACAATTCTGTGTCCCTCAGTAACAATTCTGTGTCCCTGAGTAACAATTCTATGTCCCTCAGTAACAATTCTGTGTCTGTCCCTGAGTAACAATTCTGTGTCCCTGAGTAACAATTCTGTGTCCCTCAGTAACAATTCTGTGTCCCTCAGTAACAATTCTGTGTCCCTCAGTAACAATTCTGTGTCTGTCCCTGAGTAACAATTCTGTGTCCCTGAGTAACAATTCTGTGTCCCTCAGTAACAATTCTGTGTCCCTGAGTAACAATTCTGTGTCCCTCAGAAACAATTCTGTGTCTGTCCCTGAGTAACAATTCTGTGTCCCTCAGTAACAATTCTGTGTCCCTCAGTAACAATTCTGTGTCTGTCCCTGAGTAACAATTCTGTGTCCCTGAGTCACAATTCTGTGTCCTTGAGTAACAATTCTGTGTCCCTCAGTAACAATTCTGTGTCCCTCAGTAACAATTCTGTGTCTGTCCCTGAGTAACAATTCTGTGTCTGTCCCTGAGTAACAATTCTGTGTCCCTGAGTAACAATTCTGTGTCCCTCAGTAACAATTCTGTGTCCCTCAGTAACAATTCTGTGTCTGTCCCTGAGTAACAATTCTGTGTCCCTGAGTAACAATTCTGTGTCCCTCAGTAACAATTCTGTGTCCCTGAGTAACAATTCTATGTCCCTCAGTAACAATTCTGTGTCTGTCCCTGAGTAACAATTCTGTGTCCCTGAGTAACAATTCTGTGTCCCTCAGTAACAATTCTGTGTCCCTCAGTAACAATTCTGTGTCCCTCAGTAACAATTCTGTGTCTGTCCCTGAGTAACAATTCTGTGTCCCTGAGTAACAATTCTGTGTCCCTCAGTAACAATTCTGTGTCCCTCAGAAACAATTCTGTGTCTGTCCCTGAGTAACAATTCTGTGTCCCTCAGTAACAATTCTGTGTCCCTCAGTAACAATTCTGTGTCTGTCCCTGAGTAACAATTCTGTGTCCCTCAGTAACAATTCTGTGTCCCTCAGTAACAATTCTGTGTCCCTCAGTAACAATTCTGTGTCTGTCCCTGAGTAACAATTCTGTGTCCCTGAGTAACAATTATGTGTCCCTCAGTAACAATTCTGTGTCCCTCAGTAACAATTCTGTGTCCCTCAGTAACAATTCTGTGTCTGTCCCTGAGTAACAATTCTGTGTCTGTCCCTGAGTAACAATTCTGTGTCCCTGAGTAACAATTCTGTGTCCCTCAGTAACAATTCTGTGTCCCTCAGTAACAATTCTGTGTCTGTCCCTGAGTAACAATTCTGTGTCCCTCAGTAACAATTCTGTGTCCCTCAGTAACAATTCTGTGTCCCTCAGTAACAATTCTGTGTCCCTCAGTAACAATTCTGTGTCTGTCCCTGAGTAACAATTCTGTGTCTGTCCCTGAGTAACAATTCAGTGTCTGTCCCTGAGTAACAATTCAGTGTCTGTCCCTGAGTAACAATTCTGTGTCTGTCCCTGAGTAACAATTCTGTGTCTGTCCCTGAGTAACAATTCTGTGTCCCTCAGTAACAATTCTGTGTCCCTCAGTAACAATTCTGTGTCTGTCCCTGAGTAACAATTCTGTGTCCCTAAGTAACGTTTCTGTGTCCCTAAGTAACGACTCTGTGTCCCTAAGTAACGATTCTGTGGCCCTAAGTAACGTTTCTGTGGCCCTAAGTAACGTTTCTGTGGCCCTAAGTAACGTTTCTGTGTCCCTAAGTAACGATTCTGTGGCCCTAAGTAACGTTTCTGTGGCCCTAAGTAACGTTTCTGTGGCCCTAAGTAACGATTCTGTGGCCCTAAGTAACGTTTCTGTGTCCCTAAGTAACGATTCTGTGGCCCTAAGTAACGTTTCTGTGGCCCTAAGTAACGTTTCTGTGGCCCTAAGTAACGATTCTGTGGCCCTATGTAACGTTTCTGTGGCCCTAAGTAACGTTTCTGTGGCCCTAAGTAACGTTTCTGTGGCCCTAAGTAACGATTCTGTGGCCCTAAGTAACGTTTCTGTGGCCCTAAGTAACGTTTCTGTGGCCCTAAGTAACGTTTCTGTGTCCCTAAGTAACGATTCTGTGGCCCTAAGTAACGTTTCTGTGGCCCTAAGTAACGTTTCTGTGGCCCTAAGTAACGTTTTTGTGTCCCTAAGTAACGTTTCTCTGGCCCTAAGTAACGTTTCTCTGGCCCTAAGTAACGTTTCTGTGTCCCTAACTCTGTCCCTCAATACAGCCAGGTCTGCCTCTCTTGAATGACTGGAGGCAAATGGAGAATTCTAAAATGGCCGCCATTTATAGCTCGACCATTACACAGTGCTGGCTGGCTGGCTGCTGATTGGCTAATGCGATCACATGTCATGAATGAATGCATTATGGGTCAGCGCGCCTTGTCTGCGCGCCTTCCCAGACATCCCCGCTCCGTCGCCGCCATTTTAGGAAAAATTTCGATTCGCGCATTCGAAGTCTGCTAATTTTCGGATTCGTCGCGAATCGAAATTTTCCTAATATTCGAAACGAATTCCACTTCGCCGAGTTCGATTCGCTCATCTCTAGTGGCGAGGTTTGAATGGAAGAAAGAGATTCTGTGGACAAGTGTCTTTTATACACATAACGAGTTAGGAGCACCTTCTTAAGTTGACAGGACTAATCTGTGTACCACAAGAGCGCATAGCCAGCCTGCGGGAGCCAGAATTATTGTTGGATGGTAGGGGATCAAATACCTATTTTACTCACTGAACTGCAACTCCATTTGTAACATTCGTATCATGTGTTTTTTCTGGATTTTTGTTGATATTCTGTCTCTATCATTTACAATACACCTATGATAACAATTATAGACCCTTCATTTTTTTTAAGTGGGCAAACTTACAAATTCTGCAGGGGATCAAATAATTATTTTCCCCACAGTATAGGAAGGATTGCATAGGAGAATTGTGTGTTGGTAGCAACCATTCAGATGATGTCTAAGCCCTGGATCACACCGGTGCGACTTGTCATGTGATTTCACAGTTCCAAATCGTATCACCCTATTTTTTTCAGAAATAATCTACTGCCTCAAGTCAGAGGGGACTGCTTAATCCCCAGCGAGCAGGAATGACTATCATTAACAGATAAGCTCACTGTGGATCCTCTGAACTAGATAACAAGGATTAAATTTGAAATAAAGAGAATTCTCAGTTATAATTGACAGTGTCCCCTTTAAGTGCTCTATAGTATCTTCTGTGCACCTTTTGGGGCCCAACTGGTGTGACGTTGTGTCCATGGGTGGATGATAGTTCCTCAGGGTAGTCACATCAAATATAATGAGGGAAAAGGAGAAAAGCTAACATTCCCCTAATTGATAGCAAAGCATTAGTGCAAGATTCCTTTTAAGAGCTCCAGCAATGAATTGAACATGAAGCAGTAAATAGCAACATTTGGCAAAAATGATGGACGAAGATAACTCCCTCTGGATGTCAAAGACAAAAGATGAACAATAGTAGGAATCCTGTTTTGCAGAAAGAGAGGGGGATTTCTGAATTCAGTTGTCAATGCTGTATCTCTGTCCATAACTGTATGTCCTGTGGTCAGCTTGGATGACAACTGTACTGCATGTGTATTTCAACAATGGAGCTGGTATAACTAGGCCGCAACTGGGGCAACTGTATGAAATGTTCATAACTATGTGCAAGCATCGAACTTAGGTGACGAACTATCAATGTTCACTTTGTTAGTGGATACATACTTCTCTCTCATCCGATCAATGTGGTCCTGGGGATTGTGGCAATCTGTTTTTCCCAATGAAGAGAGACATCTTGTTCAGTCATGGCGTCCTGCTCTGTCTCCTGCTGTCAGAGTGGCCTGCTTGGTAGCATAGCAAGTCATTGAGTTCTTTCCACTTTCTCTCTCTCTCCAATCCTGGCTCCGCGGCCTAGTTCAGTGCCATCAGCACAGCTCCTCCTCCTTCAATCTCCCTCCACACTCTCCTGGCCAATCTCCCAGGCTTTGATATTTATATGCCCCCATCCAGATACTACCTCCCTGGGAAATGTAGTCCCAAGCACTTTGCTTATCAGCCCATTCCTGCTGTTCAGGAATACAAGTTCCAGAGGGCTTTTCTGTCAATGTAAATAATCTTGAATAGCAGGCCACTGTCATCTAATGTCTGTTTTAATGTATTGCGAGTAATAACATTTCAATGGGTTACAAATATAAGGCATTTTCTGATTGGACATTGTGAAGAGGCATGGTGTTGATGTCACACTCTCCACCTCATCCAATCAGAGAAGGCTTTGTACTCATTGAAAAAAATACAAGGCGTTCTGCAGACTGTGGCAGTGCCAAGTAAGTGAATCCTGGGTTTACTATCACTGTAGTAGCACCAACTGCTGCAGTGGTTGTCAGCTTCCCCAGCGATCGTTCAGGTATGAGATATGCATACATACATTGGTACGAGTTGGACAAATGTGACTATACAATAAAACATCATACCTAGACTTCATCTTCAAATTTACCACCTGTCCTTGCAAAATAAAAGGAAGATCCTGGCTTGTTCCTGTGGTATAGTGTCAGGGCTTCAAATAAAGCTGCCACAATAGAACAAGGGTTGCTATTGTGGACATATCCTTATAAAAATGCATGTTTTGTTGCTGTCATGTAGATCTTTTGACTTTAACATATTTAAAGTCCCTGACCTGTAACGGGTATCTAGATCAGGACTGATTATACTCGCTGAATACCTGTTTCAGGTTAGTGGCACAGAAGGTACTGAGATCAGAAGATCAGCAAGATAGGCAGACAAGGCAAATAGTATTTTCAGAAAGAGGTCAGAAATAGCAGCCTACATTTCTCATGATAGGTGTCCTTTTAAACAGTTTACAGGAACCCTTTGCGGCTGAGCCAGTGTGTGCAGGATCATCCTGTTCCCTGTGTTCTTGGAATACTGCTGAGTACTCTATAACAAATGACGGATCATTTAAATAAATTAGATTAGCATAAATCACGCCTGTTGTTTTTTGTTAATTTGAAAACTAGAAAAGGGAACAGGGATTTCAAAGATTTATTAAAGTGTTACTAAACCCACAACAGTGAAGTCAGTCTGTATATGCGGTAAAGCATGCTTGGTATACTCACTGTGGAACCTAAGGGGTTAATCCTCTGCATTGTGTAAAAACGCTGTTTGATGCTGACTTCTCTGATCCTCCCCTTCTTCCAGTGCCCCCTCTCTTATCTCCTGATAAGACATATCGTGTGGAGACACTCTGCGCATGCTCAGTTTAGTGTGTATTGCTAGAGGAGGTTTTTTTCTTGGGAGAGTGCATGTGATCAGCACAGGGCCAATCAGCACTGTCCAGACAGAGGTCAGGGGTTCTGCATCCTCCTAGAGCAGAAAGCAAACTCCTCCTACAAACTTTAACATGTGCTTTACATGTTGTGTGTACTGTGGGAGAGCAGATATAGTGAATGCAGGGTCCTGCATTCAGTAACACTTTAAGTAACAAACCTTCCTGAAACAAAACCTCAACACTTGGGATCTTCTGCAGCAGCTGTGCTATGAGTACCATTGTTCACAATATCCGACATTTTCATTGATTATAACTTTATAAATCACCAACACATTGCACTGTGTTCAGCAGAGAAATATAAACCAAGGCATCTCTTCCTGTTCTAATGGAGCTTACAATGTAACACCTTTACCATACTCGCACATTAATGATGTCTGTAAAGAGGTTGTCTGACCATTATAGGCTGCAGTAGGCCCAATATGTGAGATCTGACCATCTGTAATGATGGACAAATACCTCAGATAATATTCTTCAGGGAGTGCCCAGATAAGGGGTGAGGGAGTACTTACCATGCTCAGATGCAGGTGCAGGCACCTTTAATTCTTTTTCCCAAAACATTTTGGGTTCCTGAACACACCCAGGGAGATAAGTTTCTCTGCTCCCTCCCTCAGCAGCTCAGAGAGGCCACACCTGATGAGGCAGGGGTCGCTTGGCTAGTGAGTATCCCTGCACTGTGAGAACCAGTGTGTGGGCAAGTGGGCCAGAGCCTAATAGCATGCAGCTTCTTTGGAAGACCTAGGTACTGTGGGGAGAAACTCCCTAGTTGCTACTAGAGTACCCCAATTTCAGTAGGGTGTCCCCATGGGCCTCCTGGCCTGGGATCCCTCCAGCTGTTTGCCTGTGTTACCACAGCTATCCTGGGCTGAGAGTGATGCTATTTATGAAGAAAATCGCAAGTAGCTGTTTGTGTTCTGAATTGTTTTACTTGTAACGCCTTCCCTGATACGGTATAGCTGATGACAGTTTGGGGAGCTGTTATTTGGCTAGTGGTAGCGTCAGGATCAGTCATGTTTGTTTTTTTGGGGAATGTTTAGGGGTTATATGTACCCCTTACTCATTCACTTAAGAGGGGTAGTATCTTTGGGCCCTCTTATTATTCAGTGGTTATTATTATAATTTCTTTGTTTACAATTGATGTTGTTAAAAGAGAAGTAGGGGTTTGGTTTTGTTTGCCCAATTATACTTAGCTAGGTAGATGCAGCATCAGTCCGATGCTGCATTTGTCCCCTGCCGGCTCTAAGTGTGAGAACTCAGCAATCACACGACCACTGATTGCCGAGTTCTCACAGCTACTCTGAGCAGAGTGCGGTGACTGTCAGTCACTGCTGCCTGCTCTGCCCCCTGGAAGCGCTGGGATGTGGAGGGAGAGGGAACGGCTGGCTCAGGCTCTCAGAGGTGCAGCTCCAGACTCTGGGGTGGATTCTGACTTTAAAGTCGGGATCTTTCCCCAGCCTGGACCAACTGAGTGACATCAGCCGACAGTGGACGTCAGCCCACTGTCAGCTGAAAACAGGTCACAGGAGTGCAGAACGATCTGCACTCCTGTGGTCCACAGGAGAAGTAAAGCCAAAAGAGCTTTGGCTGTACTTCTACTTTAAGGCCAATTGACACTTTCGTAAACTGCAAAATATATGGCCAGAAAAAAAATACTGGTAGACACTGTACATCGGTTAGAGAATCCAACTGAATCTGAATTCTTCAGAAGCATGCACATCCCTTTTGGGAAAATGTGCATGCTTATATGTATTGTGTAGACCAACCTGGTCAAAATGAATGGCTGGAAAAACACTATGCCCCTGAAATCAGTTGGGCAGGTGATCAGGGGTTCCAATGAATGGCCCTCAGAAAGCATTGGATCTGTTGCAGTCCTACAGTTTTCTGTAAAACTGTCTTTATTCTTAAAAATCAGGAAAATTAGGAATCAGCATTATGGCATCATCAACAAACTCCCTGGGACCTATGTCTGAACACAAAGGGACAAATAGAGCAACAGGCCTTTCATCCTATACCGAACCCTCCTTTATCTATTATTGTTGCTCCTGCCCACAATCCTCATCTGTCTCTCTCTACTCCCAGTTTGATTCATGCCTCTCTCCTGAGCTGCACATAAAGCCAACCAGACACAAACAAGCTGATTTGATTAATTAAATTTTTCTCGAGTTTGGCCTTGCACATGTACAAATCTGAAACAGCTGGCTCACGATGTAGGCGAATATAGAAGCAACTTAGCAATGACTGCATAAACAGACAGGTGTGGCCATCACACAACCATATCTACCATCACACAATGTGGTTTTAAGGCCAAGTCCATTTGAAACTGATATTTAAATTTTTTATGGTTGCAGGCAAGTTGACTCACACAGTGCTTTCATCTATTGCTCTGGGACATAAAACGTAAATTATTCTGCTCCCTTCCAGAGTTTCCAGCACCTATCAAAAAGCGATGTCATGAAACCTGATTTATTGTTGGCTTTTCCGTAGGGGGGGGGACAGAGACACAAACTGCTTTGGGGAAAAGCCAAAGAGGCTAAAGATACAGAGAAATATAAAAGGATAGCACGGCATCGTACCCAGTTTTGTTCACATAAAACTGAAACACCAGTTTGCAGGGAAACTATAACTGCTCATTGAGACTTACGCTGAACCTTTGCTTTGCCCACCCATAGAGTGAGTCACATGGTCCTCCATACACAGAAGTACCTGGTATTTGCCTTGATGTTGAACGGAGCAATGGGGAAATGAGGACAAGGTAAATCTATCCCGGGGAAGGGAGAATAAAGCAAATCTGTTGTTTTGCCCAGAACTGACAAAAGGTATGTTTGCTGTTAGGACAAATCCCAGCTTGTATAAGAAAATGCAGCTTTCACTACAAGACTCACCTTCTCCTTTGCACTGTTTCTTGCAGACTCACCTCTCTAGTCATCCAACACCAATTCTCTTTCCGGTTGAATAACAATCAACATCATTTAAGCCAATTCCACCTGTTGGAGGTGCAACATCATGGTGGCCTGGGAGTATGCTGGAGAGAAAGGCACTGAAGTCATTACATGAACACCATCCACTGCACCACTCAGGACCAACAACACCAGAGCAGAAGAGGAAAGACCCTGGATATCACCTGGCTGGCCACAAGACAACTGGATTTAAGATATGTATAAAGAGACATTTTTAAAAAATTGGTGCAGGTGGGTCTAGATATGGGCTTTAAATGACCAGACATACTATACTACCATATCTGCCCCTGTATGGGTACCTTTAGTCCTCGCTGTTATTCCTCTGTTCATATTGGTCTTGCAGAGACAATGAAGTCTACCAAGACACAATGCTATGATACTTTGCTCTCATATAATGTAATGTCACATAATGAGCTCTGCACACATTGCTGTTACCTGGCCAGGAGCATAGCCCATGTAATAATCACTTGAAAGAGACGAGGCAGGGACAAGTCTCGAGCTTTATTAAATCACAGATACATCTCTTCACCGAGTGTAATCATTTTAGCAAATGTCATGTGGGGACTCAACAGCTGAGGAGGAGGAGAGATTCTACCTGCAGTACAAAGGAAAGGCCAGCTGGTACAGAGACTGCTTGTGGATGTCTGGTTGGGGCATTAGGACCTGTCTGTGAACAATCCATTTTTTTTAGGGTATTTTAGGCATTTTTAAACTGCAATTACGAAGTTTGCAAATATAACCATTTAATGTTTTCCTCTTTCCTTGTCATGTAAATTACTTTATTGCAAAACTACAGTATGTTCTTCACAAATTTAATTAACGCAGAAAATTTTCAGACTTAAAAAAAATGAGCAGCACAGCAGTTTTAAAAATCAAAAAGGCACATTTTGCTGCTATACTCACTTTCCATCTGGCAATGCCCCTGCAGAAATTCCTCTCTGCCACTAGATGCCACCAGTCTTCCAGGCTGAATGACAGCTAGCATCGTTTAACCCACTTCCTATGAGCTCATGCTGTCATGTACACATCCTGTGATGGGACGTCATCATGTTGGGCTGGACTTAGAGTACTGGGCACCATTATGTGAGCTCTGTTCTGTGCAATTGTATGGAATGACCACCTCAGCAGTTGGAGGAGAAGAGGACCCATGATGTTACCAGCCTAGCCAGGAGAACGCTAAGAAAAAAGGTGTATATTTTTTGGGAGGACAGGGGGACGGTTCTAAGCTGGAGGTCAGCTTTAAACAGTTGACATTTTGGCTGGGTCTCTTCCTTAAAGCCAACAGTATGAAGGTATAAAATGAATGGTAGGTAGTTTACATATTAATTATTGGTAGAGAATTTTGATTTAAAAAAAGGAGACAGGAGGGGAATGTGCAAGGAAGAATGTCACCAGCACACCGAGGATCACCAATATGGGTCCATAAGTTTTAATAAACGATCACATTGTTGCAGCAAGGCAATGTTTCGGAGTCTCGCCGGACCCCTTTAGCAGGTATGTGATATATGCCTGATGAAGGGGTCCTGCAAGACTCTGAAACGTTACCTTGCTGTAACTATGTGATCGTTTATTAAAACTTTTGGACCCATATTGGTGATCCCCGGTGTGCTGGTGACATTCTCCCTTGCTGATTCTGTTCGGTTCCAGCCGACGGTCGCTGCAGCACCCACTTATACAAACAGCCATTTTTAACTCAGGAACATGGGCGTTTGGATTGTACACTTGCATTCAGGAAGAAAATGTGTACATTCTCCTCCTGTGCCACCATCCCCTCCCTCCTAGATTGTAAGCTCGAAAGAGCAGGGCCCTCGATCCCCTCATGTTTTGCATTGTATTGTATTGTTATTGTTCTGTCCCCCATGGTAATGTACAGCGCTGAGCGAACTATTGGCGCTTTATAAATACTGTATAATAATAATAATAATAATCTCTTGTTTTTTCAAACTGTTTTTTGAGCTCCAGGAATTGTGTAGTCTTGTTTGGTGCTCCCCACCTGCTATACGCAAGTGGTAAACAATGAATATTCATATGTAATATTTTATATTCAGTCAATTAAAACTGAATATAGTATTTTTTAGCATTGAATGTAGTTAGTAAAAAAAAATAATGGAAAAGCTTTAAATTCCTATTAAACCAGTCTTACGCACAATCCTAGAGGCAATAGAAAATTCCTGAACAATATGATACATTCGTATCACTCTGCACTGAGCCGATCCTGAAGAGGTTAAAGTGGAATGATTCCGGATTCTATTAAGGTGCTATGGAGGGCTTAGTCGAATAAACAGCCATTGTGTGTGTGTGTGTTTTTTTAGGGATTGGATTAACTGGGAAAAACCACATCTGCTTCAGTACATTAACTGTATTATATGTAATGTGCAAGGAGACAGATAAGGGCAAATTGGGAAGTTAATTCAATAGAGAGCGCGCTGCTCGCTGCACACTACCTCTAGGACAGGTTGTTCTGTAATCTACCAGAAAAACTGAACTTACACTGTTTTTAACTGTGTCTAGAGCAATGCGTCACCTCCAGTAATGCTAAACTACAGTGAGCAGACCAACATATCAGCTCTATAATTGCTGTAAAACTCAAATACTAGAAAAATTAACTTTCATAGGAGTTCAATTGATGTTTGGCACTGTGCCACTGGGCAGTGTATGGGACACAGATAATCACAGTGGCTAAGTGGTTAGCACTTCTGCCCGGCAGCCCTAGGGTTGTTGGTTTGAGTCCCAACCATGGCACTACTTGTCTGGAGTTTGTATGGTTCTCCCTGTGTCTGTGTTGGTTTTCTTCCACATGTCAAAGACATGCTGCTAGATAAAATGGTTAGCACCAGGGGCAGACTGACCATTTGGAAACTCGGCCACTGCCCGAGGGCCCGGGGTCAGTAGGGGGCCCCATGAGATGCCCTGGTACCTTTTTCATAGGCTTTTCTGAGTTTGGGCAAGGACACAGGGACCCCATGATCCTCTATTGCCCAGGGGCCCCATGAGTTGTCAGTCCACCCCTGGTTAGCACTTTTGCTTTGTAGCACTAGGGTTGCTGGTTCAAATCCCAACGAGTACACTACCTGCTTGGAGTTTGCATGTTCTCCTTGTGCCTGCGTAGGTTTCCTCTGGGTACTCCAGTTTCCTCCCACACTCCAAAGACATGCTAGTAGGTAAATTGGCCCTAGTATGTGTATGAATGTGAGTTAGGGACCTTAGATTGTAAGCTTCTTGAGGGTTAGGGACTGATGTGAATGTACAATATATGTGTAAAGCGCTGCGTAAATTGACGGTAATATATAAGTACCTGTAATAAATAAATCAAGATAGATCATTTAGGGCAACACAGACAGCAAAAGATCACATGGTTTCACTTAAAAATGATAACTTTGTTCTATGCTCTGATAGCTGTTTTCCAATGCACAACCTAGTATAAACATAGCTTTGCCTGTATGTAGTCTATATTGTACACTGTAGGAAGCAGCTTGTTTGAAGACCAGGATTGAGAACAGAAAGGCCTGAGGGATCCTTTTTTTGTCTTCAGTTATATGAGATGGTGAATGGACTTGGTCTTGCTAAGCGTATGCAGAGGCTGCCTGCTTCTAGCATTCTGTAATTTGCTTCTCCAATGATCACATGTATGCATATGGTGCTGTGGCAGTGGACACCTTGAATCCACTTGCAATTAACAAAACTTGTATTGAAGGAATGGCTCAAAGATACAAACAGCCCAGCAGGAAGACACCCAGCTAGGAAGACTCACAATTCTGTGCAATAATGTAGCATGGAGCAGATTCTGATGCACCATCAGCATCTGTCTCCAAGGGCGGAATGTGGCCTGGTCAGCCCAAGCACAAATGGGGAGGATTCCGAGGAAGGATAGTGTGTCCCTATCCTGTCTTTACGTGTCCGAAACCTTTCCCTACCACTATTCACTTTCCCTGACAGACGGGTAAGCTACACTGTCCACTCGCAGAATGCGTGCCAAGCTCGGAGCCATGGTCTGAAATAGACTTAGTCATGAATAAGGCCAGTTTGGCTGAAACGTGTAGACATTTGTGCTTGTCATCTGTTACCCACAACTAAACACAAGATTGCAAAGTATACACCGGAGTGCCGGCTTTTCTTTAATTATACGGATTGTGTAGATGAGGAGTCAGCTTCATCTGCCAGAGCACTGGTGATAAAGCCTTAATATTACATTGGGAGGTAGTAGCCCCTACTGTCATGTATTTAGTCTTAAATAGACACTGCCTGATCCAAGATGGCCGCCAGAGTCACATGGAACAGTGCCATCCAACCGGATCACTTCCCAGTGACCCAGGAAACCATAGAGGATTGTTTCCCATGACTTCCTCTCCCTCTGCAATGCCGCTGGGGGCTGAGCGTTACCTGCAGTGGAGAAGCAAGACTGCATCTGCCTCCACTCAGTGCAGTACAGAAACCATAATTTATCATTCCTGACATTGAAACAAGTATGTCGATCAGCTTTAGTATGTAGTGAGGAAATTTGGCTGCCCCCATGAGCATCTAAAATTACAAACTAGAAACAAAGTTTTAAAATGAACAAATATTGATAACATTACAGATTATCAAGTTCCTCTTTTTACATGTATACCTAAAATTACTAAATAGACTGTGCATTCCCTTTTAACCAAAGGTGCATGTACTCAACGATCCCAGTACACGAGTGAAAATAAAACCCTCCTCTTTTCCTGGGGGCTACTCCTTGATCTTGGGAACAGAAAGGTTATACTGCGTAAAAATAGCTCATTATACACCAGAACTTGAATAAGGTTGGCCCTAGATGGACAGATATTTTCCTAAAGGGCTTCTGGGAAGGAAGACATGTGTTCACTACTCCATACGTCTACAAAGTGCAGGATCCACTGTGATCATTACCTGGTAGTGGTGCTCATTTGGTAATTTGGTTTCTTTACACCTTTATACAGAATGATCAGACCCCTTTTCAGACTGACCAACATCCTGAGGCACTTCTATTTGCCCTCTAGGACAACTGAAAAGATTTGCTATATTACAGATGCAGCTAGGTCAGGCTATGTCATTCTGCAATTCAAAGACATTTGCTGTGCAGGCTGAGACTCCCTTTCTTTCCCTCTAGTGTTCAGCGCAGAGTAATCATGTCATTTCCTGCTGACAGAGTGGGAAGTGAGTCTAAAAGCAGATGATCTTGGGACTTGTAGTCTTACAGCCTAGTTATAGTGTATTCCTCAGCATTATCTGGACTACAACTACCAGAAGTAAGCAAACCCCAAGGAATTCTGGGCCAAGATATATATTTCCTTGCTGCAGTCATGTTACCTCTCTTGGCACGGGAACTTGGAAACTAATAGAGGGGAGTGTGACTTCTTCCCAGGAGTCCCAGTCCATGGTTCAGTGGTGCACCAAGTGAACCCTGCTCAGTTGCTCTGTACCACATCACAGTGCGTGGCAACCCTCAGCGTTCCAGGGACCATGGTATTATTTGGGGATTGGACTGGGCATTGCGCAGGCCTCTTCCCCTGTGGGTTGACCAGTTGCCCGTAAGCCATCAAGCGGCATCCTGTACTGCCAAGGGCCAGACATCACGCAGCGGAGTTGGGTTGTGCCACCCTCCAGAGGTTTGGTGAGCAGGCATATGCCCAACAACCCTCCTTGTATAGACATTGCATGCAGATACTGTTGACCTGTCCTGCATCAAATAGGAATCTGCTGTGGAAGTTTGCTGTCTGTCAGAAAGTTCCTTTCTACAGTTGGTTGTTGTTGCACTGTGATAAATCTGTGCTCCATCCCAAGCAGGCTGGAATTAAGGGACACACTCACCGTTGGGACTCCACTACCCAAAGGGACTCCACCTGTGGGGAGGCTGCTTACTTTATATTAATATGCTGAATTACTGCTAAGTCATTTAAAGGAGAAACTCCAACTCAGAGTTATTATATTGTGTTGTTTATTGCCTGTGGCATCAGGGCCTAGTGGAAGCTAATTGACCAAAGGTCTCCTCTTCCCCCTCTTATCCCTGGGATCATAGATCTACTAAAGATTTGATGGTATCTCGATATATATTGTTATAAAATAAGGTTTAATGGTGCTACTATTTAAGTACATATTGTTATAAATCTTTGACTGACCTCCATAGCAGGAGAGTATATTTGTTGGTTCAGGGTCTGTTTCCTTATTGCCTTAATATTTCCAGTAAAGTATTTCCTAAAATTCTAATATCTGTGTGGGTGTCTGCAGTGACTCATCTAACCTGGTATGCCAGAGGAGTAGAGGGTGTTTTTGGGGTTGAGGCAAAGCAACAGGGGACCCAAATACTCAAGCGGCTCCTTCAGGGGTAGCGCTACACAAGTAATGCCTAAAATCTAAAACACTGCTATTTATAAGTGGAATAAATCATTGCTTTATGTAGCTCTTCCTTATATCTAAAGGAACATGGAGTATGGTGTTTGACCACATCTCATACATTTGTCCTGTTCACTATATTCACTCTCCACAATCTGCCACGCATTTTTTCCAAATGACCAGAATTTTGCAATAAAAGCAAAGATATGGAAAAGAATTATGAGGATGTATTAAAAAGCTTTCTGTTAGATATTCTTTGCCTATTATGCCGCTGGATTTAGTGTTGCATATATAAACCCTAAAACTTAGAACCGAATGTGTATTTTCTACAGTTTGGGATATGCAAATATTGCCGCTGTTTACAAGTTTGCTAGCTTGATTGACATGCAGTTGGACTATAGCTGGTGCAGCAACTAGAGAGGCATGGATAAGAGCCTCCCAAAACAGAAGCACAAAAAACTAGTTAAAGATGTTGTAAATGGTCTAAGGTCCAGTGAGGCAATACTGGAGGCAACAGACTTGGCCTTGTTCTGCAGCCAAACCCTTTCCCATCTTGGGATGTCTGGAGAAGACCAAGCACTGATACACAGATTATGTCCTATTTGTTTAGAATAATACTGAACCTATACTCCATTCTCTGCTTGGAGTGCATAGATCCTTACTTGCTTTCCAATCCTTGGTTGCCACTATAATCATTGATCTCCATGCTAGACCATAGTATGTCTCTTTGGAACCCAGACAATGCCTGTTAATTAGATTTCTCAGTTTCATGAACCCCAAATGCAGCCAGAAATGAATTGCTTTCCTTGACAGCAGATCATTCATAGACATAAATAAAATACCGGGTTCTTGTATTACAAATTGTGACTTTCACGGTTATTGAAACTGAAGGATATCAGTATACATTTCATTTTTGATTCAGGGGATTGACCATGTGGTTTTTTTGGGGTCAGGAAGAATTTTGTTTCCTCCTTGGAAGCCACAATTGCCCATGGGATTCCTTTAAAAATGCAGGTTAGAAAATGCTATTATCTGTTATAAGCCGTTTTTTTTTCTCCAGCTTCTATAAGCTGGCCCAGCATGAAGGTGTGTACAAGCACAGAATTTGTGTGTGGCCAGTTACATGAGAAGAGTCATCATGGAACAATTGTTGCCTTGAAGATGCCTGCAGAGAGCTAGCGTGCATCTGCTTTTCTTATGATCAAAGGGAACGCTGGCATCAAGCATAATCAAGTCACCTCTGCAACCTGATCTGTTCTGTTCCCTCATGGCGTCTGGTCTCCAGAGACCCATTACCATTTCATCTCTGATCTCCATACTGTAACCTCAGACTTTTATTACATACTCTGTTCTTCCACCTGAAATCCCTCTGTTCTACCAAAGTACCCCACAAAACTTTTGTGCCTTCTCTGTTCTTTCTGGCTCTCCTTGTGTGCTAAGTCCAGAACTCCCGTTGTCTCTCTGCCGCTCGGACTAATCTCTCTCTTCCATTCGGTATTTCTTCCGTCTTCTATTGTTCCCATTTTGTTTTTGTGCAACCACATTGGTCCATTTGTTTGCCCTTGTTCATCATTCCCCTGGTCATTTCCAGTTATTTTCTGATACTTGTTATCACCACATGTTCCCTATATGCCCAAGTCTCTCTCTACCCCACCTCCTATTTTCTCTTTGCCCCCTGTGCTTTTTCCCTGTACCACTAAGCGTTATCCTCTTCCTTTTCCCCTCTATTCTTTTCCTGTAGTTCAACTGGCTATTCCCTTTCTGATCCCCCTCTGTTCTCTTCCTGTACCCCCCAACCCTATAGTTTTCTTTATACTTCCATGTTCTTCCATTGCACCTCCACCCACTTTTGCTCCCTTGACCTGACTTTGTTCTTTCTCTGCACCCACCAAACCTATTCCCCCACTCATGTACTCTGCAGTGTCTATTTTCTTTTTGCCCTCCTCTCTGTTCTCTCATTGCTCTCTCACCCCATAACCTTTCCTTTTTATTTCCCTGCACCTCCATTCCCTATATTCTAGATGACACCACCCTTCTCATTCTTCTCCTGCAGCGCTACAATCTATTCTATTTGTCTCCTGTTCTCAGCTGACTCTGTATTCCCTCCCTGTTCCCCTCCCTCTTCCAGACACCATTTTTGTTCTATGCCAGAGACTATGCTCCCTCTCTGGCACCCCATCCCCTCATTTTCTCCAGTCTTTCTCTTTTGTGATTGATCCCCACTTTTCTCTAATAAACATCACTGCTCTCTTCTTCTACCAATCACTTTTGTAACTGTCCTCTTCCATTCTTTTCTTGCCCTCTTCCTCTCTCATTGTCCCCCCCATTCTTCTCTGTTCCCACTCCCCATGCCACTGTTTTCTCACTGTCCCTTGTTTATTTATTTTGTACATTTATTCAGGCCCGTTCAAACTTGAGCAATACTACAGCATGACGTTTTTGGGGGGGGTTGCATCTCTTTAGTATGTTTTTGGAGCAGCAACAAGCAGTTGAATGAACCTTCCTCTGCTCCAGAAATGCACTAAAGAAGCTCATGTACCAAATGTTGGTCATGGGCCAAGCACGCTTTGCTCTTTTGCTTGTTTTCCATGCGTTTTGCTGTGCGGAAAAGGCATGACTGCTACCCACGTTTGGAGTGCCATTAAGAAATAGCACATCGGGTGTATTAGTTATTTTTTGCATGTTTGCAAAAACGCAGGCAGAAACGCTCGTTTCTGCTACACTCAGGATTGAACAGGGCCTCATATAGAACAGTTAAATTATGCAGGGCTTTGCATATACTCACATCAGTCTCTACACTCATACGTACACATACATGGCCAACTCAGACAGGAACCAATTAACCTACTAGCATGTCTTTGGAGTATGGGAGCAAACCAGAGTACTCACAGAGTACTCAGAGTAAACAGAGGAAATTCAAGCAAGCACAGGGAGAACATGCTAATTTCTTGTGTCCTGCCTCTCTTTTCTCCATTCCCCTCTAGTTTTATGTTTCCCCCCATCCATCCTTCTTTTTGTGCCCCATTTATTGTGGCCTCTCCGTACTCCTCCTCCAGTCCGTTCTCCCCTTTTTTTCTAACCGTCCCCCACCACTCGATCCTTTCTGTTCTCTTCGTATCCTCCTGGCTGCCCTTTCTCCTACCTCCCTGTCCAGGCTCTTGCCTACATCTAGGTGATGTGTGTATTCCCACCATCTCAGCTTCATGAGTTGGACATGGCACAAGCAGTGAGTCAGGCAGTGAGTGGGGGTGGGGTGAAGCTCTGCTGTCCGGCTGTCAGGACATTTGATGGATGAGAGGTGGTAGAGCTGCAGAAGGAAGCAATGGGGAGTTGGGAGACATTACACACAAATAATAATAAAGACATTAATCATTCTCTGACAGTTGCCAGTCACCCCTCTCCAACCTCCACAGCTGCTCCCTCCACTCACTCCCCCCAGCACCTTGCATGCAGTCCCAGCCATGTGCTGCTTGATATGCACTGGAGCTGCCTCCCGGAATGGAGAACCCACTCCCTCCTTCCTACAGATCTGTCTCCTCCATGTATAAAGCTATTACAATGTACTGATACTACCCAGACCGCCTGTAACCCATCATTTCCCCTACTGACACAAACTACAACCAGAGCTGGTACAGTCTGGTCACTTTGTGTTCTATGTTCCTATATATATATATATATATATATATATATATATATATATATATTATATATATATATAATTATTATTATACAGGATTTATATAGCGCCAATTGTTTGCTCAGCGCTTTACAATACAATATAATATATATATATATATATTATTATACAGGATTTATATAGCGCCAATAGTTTGCTCAGCGCCTTACAATACAATATGATATGTATTATTATTTATATACAGGATTTATATAGCACTAACAGTTTGCGCAGCACTTTACAATATAAGGGAGACAGTACAATTACAATACATTTCAGTACAGAAGGAATAGGAGGGCCCTGTTCGTGGAGCTTACAATCTAAAGGGAGGAGGAGATGATACAAAAGGTGATAGCTGTGGGGGATGATCTGGTGGAGGTGATTCAAGTACAGTTCTTAGGTGGAGGTGGGGTAGGCTTCCCTGAAGAAGTGAGTTTTCAAAGATCGCCTAAAGGCAGACAGGGTGGGGGCTGACCGGACATGCTGTGGTAGGAAGTTCCAGAGGATGGGAGAGGCTCTGGAGAAGTCCTGGAGGCGAGCGTGGGAGGAGGTGATGAGGGAGCTAGAGAGGAGGATATCATGGGAGGAGCGGAGTGGCGATTTGGGCGGTATCTGTGGATGAGGTTGGTGATGTAGTTAGGGGCAGTGTTGTGGATGGCTTTGTAAGCTGTGGTTAGTATTTTGAATTTTATACGTTGGGTTAGTGGAAGCCAGTGGAGGGATTGGCAGAGAGGGGCAGCAGTCGTTGACCGGTCGGTAAGGTGTATGAGTCTAGCAGCAGCATTCATAATAGACTGAAGGGGGGATATCCTGTGTAACGGTAGACCAGTGAGGAGGGAGTTGCAGTAATCGAGGCGGGATATAACCAAGGCGTGGATACATATATATATTTATATTTAGGAAGGCTCATTCAATAGAGATTATTCCAACAATTTTAAATGAATATCTGAATGTGTATGCGCGCACAATGATCAGATTAAAAACAGGAGGATCAAAAAATCTTGATAACTAGAAATCTTTGTTTTTTGAAATGTGTGAGATAAGATAATGGGGCTGATTTACTACAATCAAGTGCAAAATCCAGTGCAGCTCTGCACAAAAACCAATCAGCTTTCAGGTGTTATTGTCAAAGCTTAATTGAACAAGCTGATTGAAGAAGCCGATTGGCTACCATGCACAGTTGCATCAGATTCTGAGCGCAGCAGTTTTAGTAAATCAACCCCAATGTCTTGTTGTTAGGTGCTAAAAGGAAAGGACAAGGGGGTTGATTTTACTACAACCGCAGAGTGTAAAATCTGGTGCAGCTGTGCATGGTAATCAATCAGCTTCTACTTTCAGCTTGTTCAATTAAGCTTTAACAATAAAACCTGGAAGTTGATTGGTTACTATGCAGAGCTCAGATTCTCTCTGTGTGTGATTTCTACTCCTTTATTCACTTGTTACCCTAAAAAAAACAGATAAAATGTACATAGTGTATTATCCTCAATATACACAAAATTATGACTCCAAATCACACTTACAAAAATCCGTGTAAAATGTGCTCCATACTCCACATCTAAATATCTGTTATCCTTACTATTACCCTTTAACTACTTGAAAATCGCCTCGTAACACATTCCACCAGCAAAATTCTCCCACAAAATAGACTTTTCTTCCATCCCTCCTTTCCCAGGTGATGGACCCTCCAAATACAATATGATGTCTTGATTCCTCAATATAATGCTCTCTTGTGCTCCCTTCACTCATCAGTATTGCCACCAGTGAAAAGTGAATCCACACTCCACCACCTCACAGACCATGCACCTTACCAGACCAGGCTGCATCATCAGCATGGGATAACACCGGTTCCTCCTGGCCACTATTGCTCCAAATACCACATAGCAATCAGGCTACACCAATTCTCCAATGTTGAATAACAACGGTTTAGCCAATAATACTTCCGATCCCAGATGTCAGTATATAGTGGATCAAAACAAGAAGGCATCCATAGTGTAATAAAGTATTAAAATCGGCTATTTATTCCATAAAAAAGCACTTACACACAAACAAAATTTAATAGCATTTTCTCCTTTAAAATCAACGCTTGCTCACTATAGACCTCATCCAAGATGGCCGCTCCGCAACTTCCGGTCTATGTCTGATGTCACTTACTGACGCGTTTCGTCACTTCCGACTTTATCAAAGGATGCTGTTGTCAGACCAGCAGCCACTTACTGGTGGCAATACTGATGAGTGAAGGGAGCACAAGAGAGCACTATATTGAGGAATCAAGACATCATATTGTATTTTGATCTTTTTGGAAGGTCCATCACCTGGGAAAGGAGGGACGGAAGAGAAGTCTATTTTGTGGGAGAATTTTGCTGGTGGAATGTGTTACGAGGTGATTTTCAAGTAGTTAGAGGGTAAAGATAACAGATATTTAGATGTGGACACTTGGTGGAGTGTGGAGTACATTTTACACAGATTTTTGTAAGTGTGATTCGGAGTCATAATTTTGCGTATATTGAGGATAATACACTATGTACGTTTTATCTTAACAAGTGGATAAAGGAGTAGAAACCATGCACAGAAAGAATTTGAACAAAGAAGAAGGAGTAATTCATCACTGTGGGGTTATTTATTTAATGATGCTGTGAGAGACCTTTCTTTTTGTTTGAATTTTCGGGGAGAAAGTGGTACTTTGGCATCTAGGGTTGATATTCACAGATTATATGGGGATACCGATTGTTTAAGATTCATTTTATTATGCAGAGCTGCACCAGGTTTTGCATTCTCCAGTTTTAGTAAATCAACTCCTCGATGACTGTCAACTGGTTGTGTTGGCAAGCAATTGTACATCTATGGTCGAAACACAACCCCTGCAGAAACCCCATGGCTGTCTGAATACAGGAATTGATAATTGCAAAGATTTTCCTGGAGATCATTTCTGTTTCTGTGAGATAAGGCTGCCATCATCTGCTCAGTGCATAAACATGGCCAAAATGATCATTTATGCTCCTGTCATTATTATTCTACAGAACAATCAAGCCATCCATCGTCGAGCAGATTTATTCACCATTACCTGGGCACATTGCTCATGGGGTAAGACCATATAATTGGCTTCTATCAAATACCTATTACACCGTGGGCATAACTCCATTGAGGCCCATAGTGGACACGCACATCTCCTAGGCTTTGACAAGATCACCGATAAGCAACAATTCCAACTTCACCTTCAGTGCATTTTATATGAAAAATTAACAATGATGGCTATAAAGTCTTTTCCAGCATTTTGGGGAAATTCTACAAACATCCCCTTCCTTAAGGTTGGTTAAGCTGGTCATCACAAAGTTAATTTTTAGCCGTGGGTCTCCTGCTCGGTATTCTTCGAGCTGGAAATTAAAGAAGCCAGGTGGAAAACTATCAGCCAAACAGTGGCTGCATCCAGATGCTGCTACTGTTTGGATATTCTGACATGGAATAATGCTCTGCTGTATGTAGTGTCCCTGTAAATCCAGACGTAAGCTGGTCATAAACTGTGCAAATTATGACCAAGCAAATTATGATTAAGCCAAGGCACCTCTGCAAAGTGGAGTCCCTAACTTCTGTCTAACAGAGCTCCTATCTTGGGACCTATACAGCAATATTTAGCTTGTGGCTGCCTAAAGCTGACCATACACCTGATGAACCGGCCAAAATCGATCAGTGGGTGGCTCTGTCGGCAAAACTCTGCTCAATACCTTTTAGCTGAAAAATCAAAAGAGTTGGGCAGAAAATTGTAGGCCAAACAGTGAATACATCCAATCAGACAGACACTGTTTTGGTATTCTACAGCTGACACTACACACAGTGAAGATTTGTCCATCTGTGCTGTTTATCATAGATGGAGGGATCTGTTAGTTTTCTATTGTTCAACCCAGTGTTGTATTTTTTTGGTGTATTTTGTTGTGTTGCCCTAGTCCTCCCCTCCCCAGTGCACCAACATTTGCTGAGCAGAACTTGGTGGTCGGCCACATCTTTCTGTGAAGGTGTCAGTTAATAGTATGAGTGGCGTGAAGGTGTCAGTTAATAGTATGAGCAGCGTGAAGGTGTAAGTTATTGGTATGAATGGTGTAAAGGTGTAAGTTATTGGTATCAGCGGTGTGAAGGTGTCATTAGTGGTATGAGTGGTGTGAAGGTGTCAGTTAGTGGTATGAGCAATGTGAAGGTGTCAGTTAATGGTATAAGCGGTGTGACGGTGTAAGTTATTGGTATGAGTGGTGTGAAGGCGTCAGTTAGTGGTATGAATGGTGTGAAGATGTCAGTTAGTGGTATGAATGGTGTGAAGATGTCAGTTAGTGGTATGAACGGTGTGAAGGTGTCAGTTAGTGGTATGAGCGGTGAGGTGTCAGTTAGTGGTATGAGCAGTGAGAAAGTGTCATTTAGTGGTATGAGCAGTGAGAAGGTGTCATTAGTGGTATGAGCAATGTGAAGGTGTCAGTTAATGGTATAAGCGGTGTGACGGTGTAAGTTATTGGTATGAGCGGTGTGAAGGCGTCAGTTAGTGGTATGAATGGTGTGAAGATGTCAGTTAGTGGTATGAACGGTGTGAATGTGTCAGTTAGTGGTATGAGCGGTGAGGTGTCAGTTAGTGGTATGAGCAGTGAGAAAGTGTCATTTAGTGGTATGAGCTGTGTGAAAGTGTCAGTCAATGGTATGAGCGGTGTGAAGGTGTCAGTCAGTGATATTAGTGGGCATAAGAGGAAAAGGGTGGGGAGCACTAAAATACAGTCCCAGGTATATATTCTAACAATGTATATATGAACAGAGTACAGGTTAAAAGTTGAGTCCGTACATGTGTGGTAAAACTGGGGGACATATATAATCTGGCAATGTCCTAATGGGTATAAGTCCAGGACTAGAAGATATCTTCTTGATGGAAATAAGTCTTGGGGCAGAAGGCAGCCGGCTGTCAGAGCAGGAAGCAACTGTAGTGCACAAACGGAAAATGGGAAGACACAGCGGCACCACTTTAAGTGTAGATGTTAGATAAAATCAACAATTTTAATAAGTTTAAAAACTCTCAAGTGTAGGTAAGAAAACGGCATGTCATAGAGCAGTAAGTCCAGGCAGTGCTGCGACTAGGTCCTGTGTGGTCCTCCTTGTCGTCCCGGCTGCTCTGATGGTGTCCAAGGCGGCAGGGAAAGCAGAGAGGCGCAATGCAGCTAGCAGGTGATGACATCACCTGGAAACTGGAAGACTGCGTACACCGTACATTCGGAGCACGGACGCTCCTTCCTCAGGCCATGGGAAGGAGGAAGAAGCTGCGGAAGGAGCGTGCATGCTCTGAATGTAGTCTTCCGGTTTCCAGGTGACATCATTAGCTGCCAGCCATCCTGTGCATATCTGCTTTCCCTGGAGTACTGGACACCACCAGAGTGGCCGGGACGACAAGGAGGACCACACAGGACCTAGCCGCAGCACTGTCCGGACTTACTGCACTATGACATGCCTTTTTCTCAAATACACTTGTGAGTTTTTAAACTTATTAAAATTGTTGATTTTATCTGACATCTACACTTAGAGTGGCACCCCTGTATCTTCCCATTTTCCATTAGTGATATTAGCGGGGTCTGCTGTAGTAAGTGACATATCACAGACATTCCTTCTTCCAGGGGGTGGCGTCGCCCCCCTGAAAAATGCTGCCCAAGGCAAACGCCTTTATTGCCTCGCGGCAAATACACCCCTGGTTCAACTCACAGTCTGAAAGAACTATATGGGTGTATGGTCAGCTTTAGGAGTGTGATATTAAACATGTTCTGTATTCACATCATTGTTTTGAGTAGGGAGCCATCTATAAGGCATTCACTACATTTTCACCTGTTTTTATTATTCCTTTCAACAAGAAAAGGGAGTTTCTTGTAAATAAAGTTTTTCCATCCACCACTGCACTTCAACTTTAGCTTCCAGAAGAATGCCTGTAAGTTCATTCATTGTGTTTGTCACCTACATACAGTATCTATATTGCACTTAAAGTTATTGAATGTGATTTGTAGGTAGCTGTTTGCAAGAAATGTGCTCATTGTAAGCATTTGTGAGAGACATCTCTACAAGCATGTTGTAACTTTAGTCTATGTAATTGAATTGAAGTTTTACAGAACTATTCACAGAAGTAAATTCAGTTTTGGAATGAAACACAACACTGCTTCTTTCAGTTTTGTCAGCTAGCTGTCAACTAACCATTAGTAGGACAGCATAAAACACAAAGTTTACAATCTATTTAAAAACCAAAAAGTCCAATAAGACTAAGCCAACAAGAGAGCTAAAATAATGCAGCATATTGAGGGGTCACTAGTACCGGCTGTTTTGAAAAAATGTACCCAGCCATATGGCTCTTTACATACAGGCATCCTGCTTAGTTATGCATAAGATGAGTTTCAAAACATCACTTTTCTGACATTTTTTTACTCACATTGCAGCTTATTTTATGTTACAAATGTGTGCAGCAGATGTATATTAAAGCCACCTTAGAGAACAATCTATGTTTTCGAGAGGATGCATAAAACAGGTGAGACCTTTGTGTCTGCTTTGGTAAACATATGAGGCCATTGTGAATACACACTGAAAAACAAAGTACTAAAGCAAGAAGCGGTAATTTGCCCTTAAGCTCCCAGCATGTCCTCTTGTCTTCTGGGACCTTTAGTTCCTCAAAGGCTGTGTCTTTTTTTCACACAACAAGGTAACTTTATATTGTGAGAGCCTTCAAAATCAACAGCACACAATCCAAAAACATTTCTTTCTGAGACCCTGTTGGTGATCATTTCCTGTATTAGTTGAATACTCTACCCTGTCCTACAGATGATAAGCTGTCAAGAGAATTTATATAAAAGTCAAATACTGTATATAGACTGGGTGTCTGGGAAAATGATCACTAAAGATCGAACTGAAAATGTTTCTGCTGCCTGACTCATCCACCTTACTAACCGTTTCATATCTGCCATCCCTCTCTACCAATCCCTCCACTGGCTTCCCATTGCCCAACAAATAAAGTTCAAAACATTAACAATAACATATAAAGCCATTTATAACTCTGCCCCAAATTACATCACCAATCTTGTCTCCCAATATCACCCAAACCGTCCTCTCCGCTCCTCGCAAGACCTCCTACTCTCTAGCTCCCTTGTCTCCTCCTCCCATGCTCATCTCCAGGACTTCTCCAGAGCCTCCCCCATCCTGTGAAACTCAATACCCCAATTTATCAGACTTCAGGGAAGCCTATCCTGCCTTCAGCTAATAATGGAATCTTCTATTCCACCTACCAGTCCATTCCCCACAGTTATTACCTTTTGTACCACTAGCCCCTCCCTCTTAGATTGTAAGCTCCAAGGAGCAGGGCCCTCCTAACCCTCTTGTATTGAACTGTATTGTTGCTGTATTGTCTCTCGCTATATTGTAAAGCGCTGAGCAAACTGTTGGCGCTATATAAATCCTGTATAATAATAACAAAAAAAAATTAATAAAATGATATACCGCACAGACCAATAATGCCATGTCATTACACCAGTGATATTCTCTTCAGTACTTAGGATGCCCCCCGCAGGTAGACAAGGACCAATGACGGCATGGTACTGGGAAAAAGAAAGTGAGATTTGGGCTGGAGTTGGGCTTTGAATATTGGTCTCATTCTCTCTGCGAATGGGCAGGATCAGGGTTTGGGCTGGCTGATGCTTCTTGTCCCATGCTCTACAGGGCATTTCTATCTTACTTCCATCACCGGAATGATATGACCTCTCTGACTGATGTTAACAGCTCAGTATAATACATATTTGAATATATTTACACACAGCAAATGGCTTTTCTTAATATACTTACAAAGCGGAACGACTAAATCTTGATAAACAGCATTTATTTCCCATTAATAATGATAGATATATGACATGGATATAATATATTCAGAAGCCTCATTACTGCAGAACTTTAATGCTAACAAGATCATGCACTGGATCCAAGGGAGTCTAATAGTACACCGATATGGAAACAGACCTACTGTAAATACTTTGTTTACAAGCTACTCCAAACATGTATTACATTTAAAATTAGTGTTAGTATTCACTCACCTACATGTTACGGAGGTGTAAAATATGTAATGTAACAGTTTCCTAAAGGAAATATAGGGGCAGACATTGGTTACCTTCTGAAAATACTAGTTTCCTGGCTGTTATGCTCAACCACTGACATCAGTACAGCCTGAGTTACTGACCCAGAACAAATATGCTTGTAATGGTCAAATCTGAATCCCTCATCTACGGTATGTACTTGTTAGTGACTTAGAACAGTTGTCTCCAAACTGCCTGCCTATATTCGGCCTTTAGGGCCCTATTACTCCGAGTGACACCAACATGGGGGCACAATTCCTCTCACTGACACTAATGATGACACTAATGATGGGGCACTATTCTTCCCACTTACACCAACAATGTGGAACTATTCCTCCCAACTATTCCTCCCACTACCGCTAATGATACCGCAATAATTGTCCAACTGACACTAATCATGGGGCCCTATTCCTCCCAATGATACCAATGATGGGGCCCTATTCCTCCCATTGATACCAATGATGGGGCACTAGTCCTCCCACTGACACTGATGGGGCCCTATTCCTCCCACTGACACCAATGATGGGGTACTATTCCTCCTACTAACTCCAACAATGGGGCACTATTTCTCCCAGGGACGCTGATGATGGGGCACTATTCGTCCAACTAACACTAATGATGGGGCATTATTCCTCCTACTGACACCAATGATGGGGCACTATTCCTACTAAGGACACTGATGATGAGGCATTATTCCTCTTACTGACACTGATGATGGGGCACTATTCCTTCCACTGAGACCAATGATGGGGCATTATTCCTCCCACTGACACTGATGATGGGATACTATTCGCCTCACTGATACCAATGATGGGACATTATTCCTTCCCCTGACACCTATGATAGGGCACTATTCTTCCCACTGACACCAATGATGGGCACTATTCTTCCCACTGACACCAATGATGGGGCACTATTACTCCCACTAACACCAATGATGGGAAACTGTTTACTCCCATTGACGCCAGGGCATTTTGTACTCACACTGATAGACCAAACCCCCCCCCCCCCCCGCAAAGTTTGAAAAACAGTAAACTGGCCCTGACTTTGAATAATGAAGTAAATAAGTAAATAAGTCAGAATGACATCCAGGCAACTAGCAGGTATACAATGAGAATAACAACCTTTGTATTTCTCCAGGAAATAGTGCTGGAAATATACTATGCACTACACTCAGATTCAACCACCACTTGCAGTATTTGAGTAATGCACTGGCTAAAGCACGGGAGCAGCAAAGATCATTAGCAGTGACTGCAGGAAGCCTTCCATCATTCCAGAATCATAGCAACTTGGCATGCAGGCTAGATTGCATGATTCACAAAAGCGGGCCAATTATAGCCTCTGCCAAGATTTAAACCACAGGTATGAGGGAGCTGAATGGCACAGAACACACGTGGGTGTCCGCTGTTGGAACACCTCAGTGGCTGTGCAGTGGCGCATACACATATTTCTTTATTTGTGCTGCAGGCACTTATGGAAAATCCAAATTGTGTCACCTTATGGATCCTACCTATAGTTTAGAGATCATACCTTCTGATCAGTGTGGTTCTCAAGGGTGGAGAGATCCACAAGATTTCACACGCTGGATGCTGCATATGTATGTTAAAACCGCAATAAACCTCACAAAAAAAACCCAAACATTTTCCCTGCAAAATAATGTCATAATGTACTAGTATGCATCTCATACTAGCACATTATGAAAGACTTACCTTAGTGTCAATGCTGACAGGGCTTCCATCTTCACCTGGTCTTCCTTCTGGGTTCGCGGGCTCTGACCGCTTCATTGGCCAAGCCATGATGACGTCACTTCCACACTTGCACGTGGGAGTCTCGGCCGGGGTACAGTATGCCATTCCTTCAAAGCTCATATGCGAGTGCTGCCGTTGGCTGCAGGGACGCTGAATATCTCCTAAATGGTGCATGTTTAGAAGATATTCCTTGTACTTACAGGTAAGCTTTATTATAAGGCTACCTGTAGGTACAAGTGTCCAGTGGGAGTTTACATCCACTTTAATACCCAATAATTATGTTTTTTGCACAGAATTTATGATTGTCATTTGACCTTTAGACTTTTGGGATTTAAAACACTCAGCACTAGATTTTTTTTTATGCTTTAATTTGTTTGAGGTGATTATAGACAGTTCACTGTTGTTTCTATTAAGCGCTACCTTTTTTGTATATAAATGTATCAAGTTGTATTTCTTTCCCACAGTCCACCCACAGGCGGTATGCCACCACAACATGGGAGTAGGATGCTGTACTGTATCCGGTGTCCCTGTAAATCCAGGCATAAACTGGCCATAAACTGTGACAATTATGGCCAGTTCCTAAGTCAAAGTTTGCTTCATAGGTGCCCCTGTTGGCACCATCCTGCCGCTGCTGCTCGGGTATTTTATTATATTATTATTATACAGGATTTATATAGCGCCAACAGTTTGTGCAGCGCTTTACAAAATGAAGGTAGACAATACAGTTACAATACAATTTGGTACAAGAGGAAACAGAGGACCCTGCTCGTTAGAGCTTACAATCTAGGAGAAGGGCTGAGTGATAAAAAAGGTAATAGCCATGGGAGATGAGCTTATGGAGGAAATAAATGACGGTTTACTAGTTAGAAGCAGGATAGGCTTCTTTAAAGAGAAGGGTTTTCAGGGATCATCTAAAGGTGGATAGGTTAGGAGATAGCTGGACAGATTGGCGTAGGGAGTTCCATATGATGGGAGAAGTCCTAGAGGCGAGTTTGGGAGGAGGTGACACAGGAACTAAAGAGCAGAAGGTCTTGGGAGGATCGAAGAGAGCGGCTTGGTTGATATTTTGAGACCAGGTTGGTGATGCAGCAGGGGGCAGAGTTGTGGATGCCTTTGTAAGTTGTTAGTATTTTGAATTTTACTCATTGGGCGAGTGGAAGCCAGTGGAGGGATTGGCAGAGAGGGGTAGCAGACATTGAACGGTTGGTAAGGTGGATGAGCCTGGCAGCAGCATTCACGATGGACTGGAGAGGGGACAGCCTATATAAAGGAAAGCCAATGATGAGAGAGTTGCATTAGTTGAGGGTAGTCTGGCAATTGCTGTCGGTGGCTGTCAGAATACAATATTCGGCGGGGGGGGGATTGTCCATTCATGCTGTATAGAGTGGATGGAGGAATCTGTCTGATTCTCTTTTTCTTCAGCTTGCAGGCTGAATGATAAAAGTCTATGAGTGTATGACCAGCCTTAGTGTTTCATAAGATGTAACTGGAAAACTATTGACATATTTTGGAGGTACAATACAAATGGAAGGAAGCTTATCTAATGGTCTCATCCGTAACAACATTATGCTGTGTATAGCAAGCTTTAAAGAGGTTTTTTTTTAAATTGTATGTCAAGCGTGAATTTCCACAAAGAATTTAATGCGCCATAGCAGTGACCCATCTCTTGGTGGATGGCTCAGTATTCAATCAGAAAGAGGCATCCTGAAGGGGACCTATCTTTGTTATGATTTCTGTTTAGATAACTCAAAGTTCTGAGAATCCTCTGTATTAGATGTTTATTTGTAAAACAAATAATGTATGTATGTACTGTATGTATGTATGTATGTATGTATGTATGTATGTATGATAGATAGATAGATAGATAGATAGATAGATAGATAGATAGATAGATAGATAGATAGATAAATACATATACCATGATCAGCCATAATGAACAAAAACAGAGGTAGTCTGAGCCAACAAGAACACAAAATATAAATATCAACTGCAGTTACTAAGAGACAGATGGTCTGAAATCATTATGACCACTGACAGGTAAAGTGAAAAACTGATTATCTTATTGCAATGACATCTGAATGAGATATATTTAGATAGCATGTAAACATATTCCTGACGTTCATATGTTGAAAGCGGAAAAATGGGCAAGCGTAAGGATTTGAGCAACTTTGACAAGGGCCAAACTGTAATGGTTAAACGACTGGATCAGAGCATCTCCAGAACTGCAGCTTTTGTGGGATGTTCCCGGTCTGCAGTGGTCAGGACCAACCAAAAGTGGTCCAAGGAAGGAAAACTGGCAACAGGGTCATGGGCGGCCAAGGCTCATTGATGCATGTGGGGCCCAAAGACTGGCCTGTGTAGTCCGATCCAATCGAAAAGCTACTAAAGCTCAATTTGCTGAAAAAGTTTATATTGGTTCCAAAAGAAAGATGTCAGAACACACAGTGCAGTTTGTTTTGTATGGGGCTGCTAGGCCACAGACCAGTAAGGGTGCCATGCACAGCCAAAAGTGCCTACAATGGGCACGTGAGCATCAGAACTGGACTACGGAGCAATGGAAGAAGGTGACATGGTCTGATGAATCACATTTTCTTTTACATCACAAGGATGGTCCGGTGCCAGTGCATTGCTCACCTGGGGAAGAGATGGCATCAGGATGCAGTATGGGAAGAAGGCAAGGTGGCAAAGGCAGTGTAATGCTTTGTCTAGTGGAGTCCACGCCTCAATGGGTCAAGGCTGTTATGGCAAATAAATTTTTTTTTTTAATATATATATACATACATATATATATATATACACACACAACTCATTTAAAGCATAAACTTAAAATATACAATAAAATTGACCCAATACCAATGCAATAAAGCAAATAATACACTATACGCATAATCCATTCTTCCCTCAAGTTTGAGAGCACAGAGGTATCAAAACTCTGGAATATATCATGCCCTCTGGGAAGCTTTTGTCCTTTATGCAACTTTCTGGTAAGTTCCATCTGCCGACCTGGATACAGTTCCGTTACTGCCAACTACACTATGCCATTAGGGCTCAGTTCCCTCAGCTGTCCCTTCTTCAGGCTGATCCAACCGAAGAACTGCTCACCCAGGGTGACACAGACAAGCCTCTTTCTACACTTTATGGAGCCCTCTTTACTACTGACTCCCCTAATCTTGAGCAGGTGTGGGAAATGTGGAGAGATGATATTCCTTCCCTGGATAAAGACAGCTGGGCAGAATGTTCGGAGGGTGGTCCTAAACTCGTGATTTCTTCTACAGATAAACTAATCCAAGGTAAATTCCTTCATAGGGTATACTATACTCCCATGAGCCTCCATAGAATATACCCAGAATGTGACCCAATGTAACCCCATTGCTGCGTCCATCCAGGGTTTTATCTTCATATGTTTTGGGAATGCCCAAGTCTTGCAAACTTCTGGGCTGATGTTTTTGATATAGTAAATCTTAAGTTGCAACTGTCCCTTCCTACTTCCCCGGAGTTAGCCCTTCTGGGGATTCAGGAGGATGATCAGCATTCCCATCATGCCAAATTGCTAATTTCTTTCCTCTTATTCTATGCCAAAAAAGAATTCCTCCTTAGGTGAACCTCCTCGACTCCTCCTACAGTGTCCTCCTGAGAAGCTATGGTGGATGCGGCCCTGCCCATGTACAAAATTACATATATCAATACAGGCTGTCCCTGAAAGTATGATAAGTGTGGTCTCCCTGCACCTCGAAATAGCGATCCCTTCTCTGTCCCTTTTCCCTCTCCCTTATTCCCCTTCCCTTCTTCCCTTGTCTTTCTTTACTTTTTTCCCTACTACTTTCTTATACCTCTACATTTGGATAGCTACCCCCTTATGGTACTCCAGTACTTCCCCAGACCTTAACCCAGGATATCCTTATTTGAGTGGTGACTTAATGATTTTCTGTTAAGCACGTGCATGATTACTACCCTCCTGTATTGTATAGTTGAGGTCTGTTTATTTGATTTGGCAATTATATATGGCATTGTATACTGTACATAAATTTGTTTGCTCTGTACTGCTCTTGTCTTCAATAAAGCACTCCTGGTTTGTTAAAAAGAAAAAAAAATACAGTATACACAGTTTTCAAAATAGGACACTTACTAAAGGCTCCTAATGCCCAGTGACAGCTACTTGGATGCCCAGATCTAAAGGGAGTTGTGGGAATGACCTAGCAAAACTTAGCATCTTGGCCTCCTTGAAAGCACATAAACACAAACCTTCAACTGAATCCTGGCTCATCATGTACAGAATCATAGTGATTGGGACAGTTTATTTAACCAGTCTGATTTTATGTTGGTTGTCTGCTTCATCCCACAAACATAAGATTCTCATATGTTTTAAATGCCCATTAGCCAAAAGCTTTGAGGGGAAACAAACAATATCCAGGTTAGTGACCTCCTATTCTGTCTGCAGTGTTTACCTGTGCCAATCTCCTCTTCCTACCCTCTGCTAGGAATAAGCATTCTAGGTTGGCAGAAACATGGTTGGAAGTTTTTGGATTGCCATGCAGTGATTCAAAGATTTGCTGCCTTACAGGCACTTGGATAGAGCTTGTACATCTGACCAACCATTTTGGTCTACTGGCAGCTGATAACTGTGATGTGGAGTTTAAATTATTAGCGCTGGGGGCAAGTGACAATATGAATGGTTTGATATTGTCTGTATAGTGCTGTGGAAAATGACAACTCTAGATAAATGAGCTAAATAAATAAATACATTAAGAAACTTATTTTATGTGGGCTGTAGGATTGTACTAACAGACGTCAATTAAAGTATATCTAAACTCCACAACAAAATTGCACAGTATTGGAGCTGATCAGTCCTTAGATGTGATGGCTGCATTAGTTTTCTTTAGGCTTTTATTTTCCTTTTCGTTATCATCAGCCAATCTTATGAATAACTCACGTCCTGTCCCTAGGTGGCTAAAAATCCTGCTCTACTGTCTCAATGGAGGGAGCCATGGTTGCCATCCAGGCTGAATACATCTACCTTGGTCATTACATAGTGGATAATAAAATAGTGGTTTACAAAATACAGATAAGAATTTGCTAGCTCTTCACCTCACAGGAAGTGACAAGGATGCTGTACTAAGTCTAGTACATGCGATCAGAAAATTGTATGAAAAAGATCGCTATCAAAGCGACTGAACGATAATCTGATCGTTAGCACACAGCTTTTGTCTGAAATTATTTGAAGGGACAAGCATGAAGATTTTTCTCATACGATACCAGATCGTACAATTTTTTATTTAAGCAGTACAGTTTCCTTCTGAAAATACAATAAAAATACATTACATCACTTCCAAATTTATATTCTCTCATACGAGAGTTTTCGTAACTTTAGTAAGCTCTTCATTTTTGATATATAGACTAGCATGCAAAAAAAAAAACAACAGATGATCATTCGTCCGATATGCTTAGAAGCCACCAACTTCTAGGACTGGTAAGCTGCTATATAGGGTTACATCAGTATGTATTTTTATGAATATGCAGAAGGCTTGACAGAATGAATATTATTCATGTAAAACCTATATAGTGAAGAAAGGGTTACATTAGAATCTGTCTTTAGAAAGGAGGGGAATCTTTTCATTATAACTGGTGTGGATTTCAGAAATGCTGCTCTCTCCTTTTTGCCCATTTAATTGACCAAAAACTATGAAAGATCTGACATGTTTATTGCTAGTGGAATGGAAGAGGAGCCTTGGAGTGGAACAGAACACACTCAGGATCTGTCTATTTTCTCTTGTTTTTAATAGACCGAAAGATTTACACAATCGGCAAGCAGTAAATAAGCCAGCGGCAGAGTGGCAGTACTGAATGCAGCGTCCAGCAGCATGGTGATGTATGGGCCGGCTAATGGACTGAGGTCACTCCGCACAGGCCCTGTGCATCAGCCAAGAAGAATTATCTTGGCTACAGAACTAGAACTTAAATCTGAGTAACCTGTGGTCCTTCAATCAATCCCAGCATTAACCGTCAATAACCAAACACTAGCTGTCTGTATGTACAGTACACAGGCTTATTTAATAAGATACTGCAAACATCAATAAAGTGCAACCCATAACCCACAGTAAGCAGATTTCAAAAGACTTAAGTCAGCAGGCCGAAACATCAGATATGGTTCTGGTTGCCATGAGGTCTATGGCAATTCCTTTACAGATATAGACCTGGCCGGCAGCCCCTTTACAGTTATAGCCCTGGCCGGCAGCCCCTTTACAGATATAGCCCTGGCCGGCAGCCCCTTCACAGATATAGCCCTGGCCGGCAGCCCCTTCACAGATATAGCCCTGGCCGGCAGCCCCTTTACAGATATAGCCCTGGCCGGCAGCCCCTTTACAGTTACAGCCCTGGCCGGCAGCCCCTTCACAGATAGAGCCCTGGCCAGGAGCCCCTTTACAGATATAGCCCTGGCAGACAGCCCCTTTACAGATATAGCCCTGGCCGGCAGCCCCTTTGCAGATATAGCCCTGGCCGGCAGCCCCTTTACAGATATAGCCCTGGCCAGCAGCCCCTTTACAGATATAGCCCTGGCCGGCAGCCCCTTTGCAGATATAGCCCTGGCCGGCAGCCCCTTTACAGATATAGCCCTGGCCGGCAGCCCCTTTACAGATATAGCCCTGGCCAGCAGCCCCTTTACAGATATAGCCCTGGCCGACAGCCCCTTTACAGATATAGCCCTGGCCGGCAGCCCCTTTACAGATATAGCCCTGGCCGGCAGCCCCTTTACAGATATAGCCCTGGACGGCAGCCCCTTCGCAGACATAGCCCTGGCTGGCAGCCCCTTTACAGGTATAGCCCTGGTTGGCAGACCCTTTAAAAGGATATGTTTACCTTTTAACAAAAAATAATAAATGCACATTTTTTTGCAGGCAAAAAAATGTGCATTTACTATTTTTTGTTTTAGAAGACTGCAGACTGTCAGTGTAATCTGTCCACCCATACATTGTACAGGTAAGGAGAATTACAAGCCCATAGCCACAAAGACTGTTGGGACTTGTAGTTTCCCATTCACAAAACTCTGAATGAATGATGAGGCCAGATGGCTGGAGCTTCGCATGACCACATTTTTAAAAAATTGTGACAGCTAACAGAGGGAGAAGATCCCCTGCTATCTGTCACAATAGGGGATTTGGGGGGTGGGGGGGTTAGGCCAGTCCTACAGTAACATGTTACACCCTGAATATGGGTGTAACATGTAACATGTTATAAAAGGTGAACTTATCTTTTAAGCAGCCCAGGCTTTGCAGCCACAATGCAGTTGGCCCTTTGGTCGCATGTAGCCATCATCCCTTCCTATGTCATTGGGAGCCAGCTGTCTCTTCCCAGTTCTTGCAGCTGGCCCCTGAGGATGTGATACCAGCTCCACTCTCCAGGAACTGCTTGTCTCTGCTCCCACAGCCTCCTGAAATATGTGATAGGGATACCCCAGGAGGTTGCGGGACCCATCATTCTCACCTAGGTGAGAATAGAGGCGTAGGGCTGGCAACAGTTAAAAAACATGTAAATAAACACACACAGGAAAAAAATTATTTTTTTAAATAGTGGAGGGAGCAGGGTTGCAGGAGGGAAAAGTTAATTTCCGGTGAGTGGGCCCACTTTAAGTCACTCCTGATGCTGCCAAAGGCAATGAACAGCTCTTCCCTGTCCTTGCAGAACTGAGTGTGTGGGGAAGGGGAATGAGTGGTGTTGTCAAAAGCTGCCGACAACGCTTATCTTGGGATGGGAAACGGTTTCTAATATGCAAGATCAGCTGTTCTAATGAATATAGGAATAGATCTCACCATAAACATCAGCTTCTGAAGTATGCAACATGAGACTTAGGTAACAGAGGAAAGTCCTGATCGCTGCACTCCAAACAAATCCAGTGGTCATGCGAATGATAACAGCCTCTGCCTAGCTCTGTCCAGACCACACCCCTGACCTGTTTTGCCCTGCCATGACCCATGCTGGTGGGTCAAAACAAGTCAGAGGCATGGCCTGGATGGGGTTAGGCTGAGGCTGCTATCACTCGCATTGGTGCTGGGTTTGTTTGATGTGGGGCGATCGGGACTTTCCTCTCTCCTGTCTGAATACCTAGAGTCAGCATGGGCTGTTTACACTGAGCCGACACCCACAGTGGAGTCTACTGGATTTGGATCTAGGAGCGGCAACCCAAATGCTTTTTCAGGTTACAATGAGACTTAGGTAAGCCAGAGGCATTTTAGGAGCAAGTGCTATAGCAGCTTTTCTCAACCTTTTTACCGCAGGGTAGGGGCAAAATACAATAGCACAATAATAATAATAAACAACTTTATTTTATATAGCACATTTAAAGACAGCTTCTCAATGCGCTTTACAAAAGAAACATGGGACAATTTTGTGAAAGCTTGTCTAAAGAAAAAGTTTTTAGATTTGATTTGAATGTGTTTAGAGAACAAGACTCTCTGGTGTTCTTTGGAAGTGAATTTCAGAGTTTTGGGGCATAGCAGGAGAAGGCTCTATCTCCCATCGAGTGTAGGTGAGTAGGGTGGACACACAGAAGACCAGTATTTGAGGAGCGGAGATTACAAGGGGAGGAGAAAGTTGATAAAAGTTAATACAGATAATGGCGTGCCAAGTCATGAAGAGGCTTAAGAGAGCAAGAGGATCTTGAAGTCTATGTAAAACCTGAAGGGTAGCCAGTGTAAAGATGCCAGAAGAGGGGTAATATGATCACTTGTACAAGACCTAGTGAGGATTCTGGCTGCAGAACTTTATACATATTGTAGTGGATTTATAGTGGATTTAGGTACAACAGCAAAAAGAGCAATGCAGTACTCAAGTTGAGAGAACATAAATGTATGGATCAGCTTTTCAGCTACAGTGTAGGATAGCTGAGCAATGTTTCTCAAGTGGAAAAAATATCACAACATTTGTACATATGGATCAAAGGTTAAACTAGCATCAAATATCACCCCTAGACTTTTCAATTTAGACTCAAGCTCAAGTACAGTGCTATCGATAGATAGACTACCAGGGCTGGCCTTACATAAATGATGGGGAGTACCAATAAGCATGACTTGTCACAGTTTAATTGAAGGAAATTGTGGGCCATCCATGTTTTTGTATCACAAATACAGTAAGATAGGAGAGAAGCAGCCAAAGTAGAATCCGGTTTAGTGTGGATTCTACTTTGACTGCTTCTCTCCTATCTAACTGTATTTGTGACATAAAAACAGGGGAGATCCTTTGTGTTGATTTGGGGATTTTTTGTTCAATCTGGCGGTTGAACAAAAAAAAATGAATGTGTTTACCCAGCTTAAGGCTGGCCAGATTCCCCCATCCACACAATCCAAGTGGATGATGGAATCCTCCATGCTGTTCCATTGAATTTTGACAGCACGGGGACTCCTCCATTGTCAGAATACACTGATCCGCAGCTGCAGCTCGCTGATCGAGAAGAATTTTCCAACAGTCCCACTCGATAGAATATGATCGTTAGTTAGAATGGCCATACATAGATCGAAATTTGGCTGGTCGCTGCTGAACTGGACAAATTTTGATCCATTTATGGGCAGCTTTGTGTAACTTTCAGTGTACTAGACAGGTACAAAGTTAGACTTAGTAATGCAAAACAGGGCAGAATGACAAAGAACATACATACACTGCAGAATAATACAAAAGAGGTTATGAAAGCTGAACAAACATGGACTCTTCATGGCAATGTCTCTATGACTCAATCAGGGAAGCATGTGGCTACATAACAATCTCTATAAGACTTCATAGCAGCCATTTTTAACCAAGGTTCTATGGAATCCTAGGATTCTTCCAGAGCTTATGAGAGGTTCCTTAAGCTGCAGCCGTTGATCTCCCATTGAATGGTGACTACATAGTTTTGTGGCCAATGTCCCTTGGTAAAGACAGAAGCATGGCACCAATTGTTTTTAGATGTCTGTAAGGGTGGAATTCTGAGCACCACTGTAAGGGTTGCATTCTTTCTTCTGACCATCAATGTCGGGGCATTTTTCCCATTGACTACCAATAAATTAGTTTTAGTAAGTGTTCCCCAAGATTTGAAAATTATTATAGGTGTTCCTATGGGATGAAAAGATTAGGAAGGGCCGATCCATACCAAACAGAATATCTAGATAAGAATCCTGAATCAATAAAACAGTTCAGAACATGAAAAGCTACTTGGCTTTTTTCTCATAAACAGGGACACTCTCATTGAAGTCAAGGATAGCTCTGGTAACACAGGTGAAAGGCTGGAGGGATCCAAGGCCTGAGGACACAGGAGGGCCACCCCAATGGAAATGCAGTCCTATGGTAGTAATTGGGGAGGTGCTCTCCACAATTGGTTGTCATCCAGAGAAGCTATGTACAATTCAGCTCTGGCTTGGTTACCAGCATGCCTGTTGTAAAAGCGATGAGCCTTTTACCTTGCTGCAGCTCATTTGCCTTTTCTTCTGCCTCACTAGGTGTGGCTTCTCTGAGCTGCTTAGGGAGGAAGCAGAGAATCTTATCCATCTTGGGTGTGTCTAAGAACCCAAGGCGATGTGGGAAAATTTGAGTGTAACATGTAACATGAAGAAAAATGTGGAGTTAGCCTTTAAGGAGGGAGCTGTGGAGTTATGTTTACCATAATTACCCCTGTCTGTACTGTGGTGTCAGATGTCATTATCAGTTTTAAACTAGATGTGCACTGCCTGTCCTAACAGATCTCAAGACTTGGCTGGTACACTGAATGTTAATGCTCTTTATAAAAGAGCTCCCTGAATATTTTGATGGGGGAATCCCTCCAATGATGCTATTGTATTTTGACAACAGGAGGTTTCCCACCCATCAAGTACAATGGTCACTGCTTGCGGCTATAGACGCCGGCAGTGATCAATTGAAAAGAACAACTTCAGTACAACCAGCTTGCCTTACATGGATCAAAGTTTGGTTGATCCCCGCTGAACAAAGCAAATTTTGATCCATCTATGAATGGCTTAATTGTACACAATAGTTTGAAAACTGCCTGTAGTATCCTATGTAAAGAAATAACTAGAAAGGTAATAAATGTTTTTTTTTATTATTTTTAGGTATGCTGTGTAAATGGAGCAATTGACAAACATGTAGTGGGGGTTTTACAAATTTGACTGCAAAAGTTGTTATACAGTTTAAAGTAGAACTGAACCAGGGACCAGGAGACCACCGAGACATGTTAATTGTACCTATGTAGTACCCTGAAAAATCTGCCTTCTTCTAAAGTTTTTCCTGAAAAATTGCAGTGCACTGGTATGTGAGTATGCCTACAGCTAGCTTGGATATCTGTAGTGTGAGATTTCAGGCACTGCTGCCTCTGGCTGCTAGTCTCAGGAGACTTGGAATGAGATTTGGTTATGTCACCACTGTACTGATCACTTTTCTCTATGCTGGAGGCTCTGACAAAGCAAAGCCCTGCCTCTACCAAGATGGCAGCTTCATAACAGAGACACTGTGCAGAACAAGGCATTGTAAGCCAGTAATGGGGAAATGATCAGCAGCTGGGCACCCACAGGCAATACTGATGATCAGCCCCTTGGCATCTGCTTACCTTTTTTTTGGCCACAGCTTCCAAAGTTCAGTTCTTCTTTAAAAGAGTAATGTGCCTTCTACCAAAAAGATTCTACTTGCTGGCATATTTTTGTTTAGCAAGTTTAGGTTTACATTAATTGAAAAAGACAATTTATTAACTTTACCTTAGAGTTATAGGATAGCCATCACAATCCCCGTAAGTAAATGTTGTCAAAACCTGCAGGTAACTCATAAACACGCAATACATGCAAGACTATCTAAAGAAAAATCGGAGACAAGAGAAATTCATAGACTCCTATTAGCTGCCTGAATATCTCTGGCTGTGATAGCTGGCAAATGGACTGTTACTAAATACTTACTGAGAGGGTGTCCAAACATTTGCATACACAAATTTTGAATATATTATTATCAGCAAATAAATAGTATTTGTGCATGTTTGTTTCCTACAGAGTCTGTAAACTTTATTTCACAGACAATTAATATGCCATGTAATCTGAACAGGGAAGATCAAACCTTTGCATTCTAGCAATACATTAAACATATATCTCACTGAAAATTAATGCATTTTTGAGCCTAATTAAGTCCTTAGGTATACTTATGTAGGTTAAAAACTAGGTCTGGAATTGGACACCATTATACTAAGATTTTAAATACAAAACAAAGCAGGACAGACGTTCCCATGAAGGAGGGAATCCTACAGGGCAGAAGTCGGTGATGGGGTAAAGTGTAACACCAGGGTTTGGCAGATGTACATGAACACAGAAGCTGTCACCTCTCCATCAGAACCCCCCCCCAAACGCCACGCTAACACTTTGGGGTGAGCGCGCTTGGGGTCAGAGGGTACGCAGAGGGGGAGAAGCATTGCCAGTCAAATCACTTTGGGGACAGAGTGGGATAGGACCCAGTTCAATTGGAGGGTAATGAAACCTCATCAATCATGCAATTATACACCTGTCAAGGGTAGAACAATGGCAGAATGCCTAAATGTAGCGTGAGGGGCTGGGGGGAGGTGGGATCTTTCAGATGGGGCACAGTGATTGACAGCATACAAACATGTTTGGGAGAAGAGACAATACCAAGATGACAAGCTACACCTGTACATGGACTTGCACACACTGTACGAAAAAAAACCTCAACATTATTAAATAAGCTGAAATACATATATATAGATATATACCCTCTACCATGTATAATGGAAAGCATGATGAATCCAACCTTATAAAAGCAATGTTTTACCAGTTCATAAACAACTGATATATCTTTTCATTTATTTATAGGTTATTTCGCTACAGGAAACTATAATGCCAATCCTCATTGATCATACCCTGGACAAGTTGGCCCAACTGTAACACACCTGCTGCTAAAGAATCCCAGAGATCTAAATGGCAGTCAGGAGATCCAGCTGCTAAATGACAAACACTATTCGTGAGCTAATAATATTTTAGTTTAATTCTATTTTAAGTTATTTTACTACATATTTTTAATAAAACCTGACTCTGGTCTGGTCCTTAGTGACTGCAACCTGGTCAAGTTGGCCAACCTGTAACTTTGCCACTGTCAAAGAAGCCCAGAGAACTGAGATGGCAGTCAGAAGATCCAACCATTGTATGTCCATTCTTTAATACAGTATGCAAATGCATACGTACCCTCATTACCTACAAAGCAGACTCTTTTGGGGCTGGCCTAATCTCAGAGGAACAATAGAGTTCAGCTGGGAAAATCCATTTCAAAACAATCGATTGGGTTTGACCTGGGGGTATCTACGTAAGCACACTCTGGATTATATTATCAGTTCAGAGTTTACAGAATCCAACCAAAACTATATGAATCAAAAGATAATTACATTAGATTTATGGGTACCACAGTTACAGCATGCTACACCACACCAATACTGGCCTATTTTGAGTGTCACCTGCGATAACTAGGTGTCAGCCAGGCTATATAGAATTCCCTAGGAGGTGATAATACATTTTTAGCTTGCTGTATATGTTCTGTGCATGCAGACTTCAATCATGGTCATTTCTTTAAAAAAAAGTGGAACAAGGTTGTAATCACACTCGTGTCACATTTAGACTGAGATATGTATCAACACAATGCAAAGAGCAATTGTGTACCAAAACAATAAGATTTCAGCAATCTACAGCAGGCTGACTTGAGAAAAGAGATTTTTAATATTCTTGGGTTATTATGCTTTAGGGTATGTACCCATTGATTTTTTTTAAATGTACCTAGTAAACTACTATGGAAAATAAGGCATCACCGCAAGAAAAACTAAAATAAAGGCAATGGGTTTGCAGACTCCATGTACATGGTAACACTGCTGAAAGCAGAAGGGAGCAATATGCAACCTGTCTGGTTGTCTTTTCTGCAACATTTGTCAAAGCATCCCCATGTGTACAGTGAGCTACAATCCTCAATGTCTTCACCACAGCTCTATCTCTGTACTGTGCATGTCGAGTGCTAAACATTAATATAAATACTTTTTTATTTTCTTCTTTAAGGTGAAACTGCAGATTGTATTTTCATGGCACGTATATGTTTCGTTTTTCTTCCAATACTCAATTCAAAATGATTTTGATTTTACTCTCACATTTTTATACACTTGCTGTATCGCACTACCATTATCATATCATCATATTAAATACACCGATTTCTAGATCCTCCCTCTAGTGCAGCCATCCTCAACCAGGGTTCCTTGAAACTCTAGTGTTCCTCCAGAGGGTTTCCTTGAACTGTAAGTGATTGTCCTCCCATCTGATGGTGCCTGGATAGTTCCATGTCCAATGTCTCTTGGTTGTCACCAACGGTATGACGCCTGTGATCTTTTTAGCTGTCGGTAAGGGTGGCATTGTGACTACCGCTGTAAGGGGGGCCATTCCTCCCTTTGCTCACCAATGTAAATGACATTCTTTCTTCAATGAATTAAGTTTAGTAGGGGTTCCCTGAAATCCAAAATGATTTAAAGGGTTCCTCTGGGATGAAATGGCTGCTCTAATGACTGTACCTCACTGTATTTCACAGATTCAGACAGCCTCCCTGATCAATAACTGCATAAAGTCAAAGGCCGCATTCACACTTGAGTGTCGCATTTTAGTGCATTTTTTTCTACACTTTTGTGACAGCATTTGAGCTTCAGGTGTTTTTGCATGAGCCTGTAGAGAAAAGTATCAATTGTGACATCACTTGTTGCTGTGTGGACAACTGTGTGGATCAGCTTGAAGTGGAGTTCCACCCTTTTTTTTATGGTCCTTGCCACACAATGCCCACCTGCAGAACAGTCTGTTATGGGATATTTTTATTTATTTCTAAATATCTCTTTTTGCTGTCAGTATCCTGCACTTCCGGTCCGGTCGCCTAGGTGATTTCGTCATTAGGTGATTCCCTAGGAATCTTGGGATATCGTCATTGGTTTTCCCAGGTGTCTTTGGGAAGCCTAAGTGAAGTCTTGCGGTATTTCTTGACCGGAAGTGACATTATCGGGAGGAATGATTGACAGGTTGCCATTGCAACGGTTTGGGATCTTCCGTTGCCTACAAACAACACAGTGTGCAGTGTCCTTACAGCGCAAGCGCAAGATCAGGAGATGCATGCTGGGTAGCCAGCTGCACCGAATCCATAAAAAAGTAGGAGCTGGGTTCAGATGCCCACACTAGTAATGGCCGCTGCCTGCCTGCCGGGATTCTGCTGAGGAATGTAACATTTACAAGTAAGCAAACGACATACACTTAGAACACTGTCCTAATTATATACTGCAACTGAAGAGAATAATGCAGGTGCTTTTTGTAGAAAAGTGCAGAGGAGACTAGAACTCCACTTTAAGAATGTGCATTAAGGCACAACAAAACACCTGTATTGCACGTTTTTTCATGTACCAATGCAATTCTATGGCAATCATAATGCCCCAAAATGTTGCAATCTGTCTGATTTGAGCTACAGAAGCTTCACATAGATTTAGATAGGATTCGCCAGTACCCAAGATGGCCACTCTGTCACGTCTGGTTCCGCTGTGCATCTGATGTCACTTCCCTTGACGCGTTTCATCATTGACTTAATCATAAGGGACACAGACGTCGGACAGGAAGGACCTATTTATACTCCTCCCTAACATGGCGCCGAGACGCCGCCATGTTAGATCAGGGAGTATTGCCAATAGTATTCGGTATGCGGTAAACGGAGGGTATAACAAGCATCGCGATTAGATATCCAGCTACCCTGGAAGTGATGTCAGATGCACCGCGGAACCGGAAGTGACGGAGCGGCCATCTTGGGTACTGGCGAATCCTATCTAAATCTATGTGAAGGATACCAGGACATTCTTAGAGGTTTGGCTCCTGTCTAAATGGCGTTTTTAAAGATGATTTAAAGTGTAAGCACATCAATAAAGTATATCTTAATGGTGTTTGGCGGTTTTACACTATATTCTGTCATATATGATGAGCATCGGTGGAGCTTAGTAGTAGAGGATAAAGGAATATCCAGATGACATCAGGATTTTATCCATAAGGCTGGGATGGTATTATAGAAGGATCTCCTCGGTGGAGTACACTCTGTGGAATATATCTTTGATTGATGGTTCCTAAAGCGTGTTTATTTATTATATTTGGCAAGGGTATTCACTCCTCACACAATAGAAGTGATCACAGTTATTGACACTTGCTGCTGGATGTTTTTTGCACTTATTTGATTCACTGTCACGTTTGACACAGTTATTCACTTTTCACTGTCAGTGATCACGTGTGTTTTTGGTTTTTGCTTTTTTGGCTTGATACAGCTTGATAAAGTATATTTGCTTATTGAGTGTATTTAATTTATGAGGGATAATGCACTATATAAATTTTCTTTTTTTTTGAGGTTTTCTTTTGTCCGGGGGAGTCATTTGGAAGGCTTCAACACCAGGATTTTTGGAACTTTCACTGAATGACTATATAATTTTTGAAGGACATATTTCTTATGGTTGCACTGATTTTTATTTTGGACTATTTTTATTTTACAATTTTTATTTTTGAATTTATTTCACTTGTTACATGCTTGGAGATGTTTATATGGTATAGGTAGCATATAGTCAGTCACATATTGTCACACTTTTAAGGTGAAAGTGTTTTATATATGCTATTGGGTATACTTTGATTTAAATGTATTTAGGCGATACCGTAAATTTAGCTATTATGATTGTAGCATAACCCCATTCCCCTGATTACGCCACATTCAGCGGCAGTGCTGCCCGTGGTATATGACAGAGGGGATAATGTCTGCCCTGAAGCAAAGCATTGTGGCATGTGTACACTGCTGTCCAGCTGCCTTAAGGCTCAACTGCCTATTTTTACCTTCCCACCAACTGCAAGTGTAAACTAAATCAAAATCTGGCCATACACTCAAAGTTTGTTTTTCACTCAGTCTGTGCGATCAATGAAAGAAAGCTAACAGATTCCTCCATAATTGCTGAGCACTGCAGACGGACACGACTCCCTTGCTGGCTATTATATTCTGGCAGCCGACACTTGAAAAAAACGTAGACCTTCACTAAAGATAGGTGTCATGCAAAGAGGTTACTTTACCAGACTCAGGTGATTCTCAAAATGTATATCAATTTTATTAAACTCCGTCAAATATATTATCAAAAGTACAGTTAGACACAACAGTAAAAAAATACCCTTCACCACAAACCTCCTAAAAATTAAGACAACTTTGTCTCAAACTACAAAAGCCAGCAAGCTCAGGAGGAATCCATGAACGTTTGTCTCTACTACCTGGATGTAAAATCGTCAGAACTTGGGGTTTTCCCTGAAGACACCAGCTACTGGAGAATGCCTCTGATGGATTCTGAAATTACATGGACTCCACCTTTGCAGGTATACCGGGACAGCACATAGTAGGATTAGGGACTTAGGAAATGATTGTGTCATGTTGGACTCTGTACTGTCTACACTTTATTCAGTGAATTGTTGAAGCTTCTGCCTTCTGCCCAGTCTGCAGTTAATCAAAGGGGTGTAATGCACAACTTTGCAATTAGTCTACAGCTCAGGTCACTAGCACATGGCACACGAAGAATCAGCATGTTAAGAGTCATTCTAGTGCAAGGTATACATGTGGTTGCCATAAGCAATGAAGGTACCGTCAGCATACAGCCTGTTGCAGCCATGTAACTGTTATAGGTGCCTCTTGCCGCAAGGAAGATGTTGTCAGCACTCCCTATGCCACATTCTGTCTCCCATAGCAACCGGAACTGAACTGCACTGCAGAGGTCCCCATCCTGTACAGAGGTACAGAAGTGCAAGAGTTAAAGTCAAGTGCATGTTGGAGCCCACGGTATGTGCACTGTGGGGTTCCATGCTGCTATCAGGACCAGTAGTGGAAAATGCTGGACAGGTGACTGTGGTCAGTGTTTTGCACAGTCTGCCTAATTGTAAGCTACAGTGGGAAGATGTACATTTACACGGAGACTGAGAATAACTGAAGAACAGTTATGGTGCAAGTGTCCATAGTGTATCGGTCATCATTAATATAGGAGGCCCGCCTTACGGTTGAGTAATCCCTCACGGTGGCCTCAGCCTTGTCCCAAGGCATTGATGAAATGGCAATAAAACAAAGGTACCCCAAGTGTAGGAGAGTGACCCTGTCTCAGGTGCCTAGAGTAGCCCAGAAGTACCCACCCTGGGGTAGTCCTCTTATGTGACCCAGACTTGGTGCCCAACGAGTTACTTTGGAAACATGGAGGAAGGTTCACTATCACCCACCTAACCCCCACTTACAAGTTTATAAATGTTTTTCCTCTCCCAACAAATCATGCAAGCAGTTTATTGAAGGAAGTCATGATATACTGTACATGTTTTTTGACATGATGGTGAGGTATTCATCGGTATATATTTGGGTCATGTGTAAACATTTTTGAGGGGACCTTAGTGATTTTTGGGCAATTTATATGGATTATATGTATTGTTCCAGATATAGCAAAGGGTTGGTTACCCCAATTGCCAATAATCACTAACGAGGCCTTAGTGATCTAAGCTTGCCAGCTTTGAACTTTGAGGCAATGTTGTCCTAATTCTTAAGAGGTTTGCGGTGACAGGTATTTTTTTTAACTGTTGTGTCTAATTGTACTTTTGATAATACTTTTTCTGGAATCTAATAAAATAATATAGATTTTGAATCACCTGTGTCCATACCACGTAGTTTGTTAAAGTAACCTCATTACATGACCCCTACTTTTGTGGAGGTCTATGTTTTATTGTAATTATGGTATGGTTATAGAGACTATACATAATATGTGAGTTGGCAGGGAGGCTTTTTCTTTTTATTTCTGTATGATTTTTATAGCCGACACTTGCAGCTATCAGAATACTCGAACAATGTCTACATCCAATTGGATTGGTCAACAATTTTCCACCCACCTTCATCAACAAAAGTTGATTGCACAGTCAACTTTCGGTAATCTGGGCAGTACGGATAGGGGCTGCCACGGCTCGAATTTTGTATAGCAGTTTTTGTTTTTGTTTTGGTTTTTTGGGGTATGTTTTTTTTCATTTGTAACATTATTAACACTAAGCTGATCACTTTCACCTTATATCTTAAAAAATAAGACTAGTTTTCCCTTAAATGTTCCTTATAAACAGTGATATAAAAGCTAACATTGTTAGTTCTTTACAAGTACTGAATAATGAAAAATAGGACAACTCCAGGGACTGAAATTTCTAAAATAAAAAAAAAACAACTCACAATGTTTGAAGACTTCTGAAATAATGGACAGTTGGCATTTATCATGACTATAGATTTGGTTGTTATATAAAGATCAGGAGCAAATACATGAAACTGGCTTTTGAACCTTTAGCCTTGTGCCTTTAATACCTTTCCTCCCCAAAATTGTTTGTGTATGGGAGGAATTTTAGCTCTGACACGTCTCTTTCAGCCTCTCTGTCACTTTCTGCCTCCCTGGGAGGTGGCTCCTTTAGACAAGCGGAATTCCTGGGATAGTTCTTCGGCAGAAGAAAGGAAGAGAGAGTAGACACCTGCCTATTGCTAACAGCTGGCTCTATTCTCCACTGTGTGCGAAAACAATTCCTCCTAATACGGCCTATTTACTAAATTCTCCTTGCTGAGGAACCCGGGCAAGCTCCCAGCACCAAACAATACCATATCTAACACAGAAAAGGGAAAATCTTGCTCTATTGTGCCTCATGTGCTCTTGTTTTACTTCACATCCCCATCGGGAATTTAAAAAATGAACGTCCAAAGAATGTTTTGTAGAAACGCAATTACCTTTAGACAAAGATGACCAACGCTTAGAGGCTTGACACTGCCAGATTGTCCTTAAACTCAAGTCACTAACACTACAGATGGCTGTACAATCCTGTACTTTTGTGACATTTTTTGAGTATTTTTGAATGGATTTGCCCATTTACTGACTTCTTTCTCAGTTGTTAAATTTTAATTTGAGCAGTAAGGCAATAATGACATGGCTAAAATCATTTAAGGGGCACTATAACTCGTTTTCCTCCATTTTTTAAGGTAAAGTGCACTTCCAGGGCTCAACTCAGCTCAATAAGTGGACTAATAATACAATCAAGACTGTGCCAGAGGCACAAAGTCCACTTGATTGACCATATTATTATTACAGATATTTATATAGCACCAACAATTTACACAGCACTTTACTCACATTGCACATTCACATCAGTCCCTGCCCCAAGGAGCTTACAGTCTAAGGCAGGCTTTTTCAACTGTTTTAACACAGTGAAGCCCTTGAAATAACTTTCCAATCTCAGGGAAGCCCTGCTAAAAATGACTTCATCTACAAACTTATTGTACATTAGTGTGATGGTCAGTGGAAAGCATGCTCTTTACACATGTGGTCTTTGGGAAAAAGTGCACCCTAAAAGGATCAATAGTGTCAGTGGGAACTTATCTGAGAGGCAGAAATTTCTCATTGCTCAATTAACCCCTAGTAACCTCTGGAGGAACCCTAGGGTTCCATGAAACCTTGATTGAGAAACCCTGATCTAAGGTCCCTACCTAATAAACATACATACCAGAGCTAATTTTATACAGCAGCCAATTAACCTACCAGAATGTTTTTGGGAGAAAAATCTAGCAAGCACAAGTAGACTATGCAAAAGAAATTCAGGTGGTGTCCTGTCTGATATTTGAACCAAGGTGCTGCAGTGTTAACCATTAAACCACTGTGCTGCCCACCATATTTCAAGTCCTGTGTTAAGCTACATTCACATGGGTGCAGATAGGTAGATGCATTCAGAGACAGCTGAACATTGACCCTGGAAGCACACTGGCTGCGTCCAGGGTCAGCTGAAGGCTCTATTTGCATGTAATCGCTCAGTCAAGCAGTTACATGCAAACAGTGGCAATGCCAGCCTTGATTTGTACAGAGTACATATCTGATAGCTGCAGCTAACAGCTGCCCTAGAGTTGAGTATCACTGGCCAAAACATACTGATTCTTTTCTGCCCCTATGCATCCATGTGAATGTAGTCTAATTTGCTGTGAAATTACAGGGTTTCTCAGGTCACATGTAAGGTGAGTGGATCTGCTTCCTGAATCCTGTGCTGTGCAACCTCCTGTTTCTGTTGGTTTTGAAATCCTGGGACAGACCCTTAGAATCCAGGACAGATCCACTGGGGTTGTCATCTGGGAAATCCTCACCAGTCAACAATGGCAGGGGGCATATGGATGAGTCTTTCCTCTCTGTGTCTGAAAATGGTAAGCCTCTATAAGCAGAAACTTCTTTGCTGCAACCAGGCTGATCTACAACAGCTTGACTGTTCACGGTGATCAGCAAACCAGAGAGATATGGGGACTGCGAACGTGTTCAGAATGCTCATGTTGAAAAGGAACAATAGGGGTGGCTATACATGATCCATATACCTGCACTGATGAAGTTCTCATAGGAGCTTATCTTTCCTCCTGACAGTTTAATATGCAGACAGATACACTATATTGCCAAAAGTATTGGGACGCCTGCCTTTACACATACATGAACTTTAATGGCATCCCAGTCTTAGTCCGTAGGGTTCAATATTGAGTTGGCCCCGCCCTTTGCAGCTATAACAGCTTCAACTCTTCTGGGAAGGCTGTCCACAAGGTTTAGGAGTGTGTCTATGGGAATGTTTAACCATTCTTCTCGAAGCACATTTGTGAGGTCAGGCACTGACAAGAAGGCCTGGCTCGCAATCTCCAATCTAATTCATCCCAAAAGTGTTCTATTGGGTTGAGGTCAGGACTCTGTGCAGCCCAGTCAAGTTCCTCCACCACAAACTCGCTCATCCATGTCTTTATGGACCTTGCTTTGTGCACTGGGGTGCAGTCATGTTGGAACAGGAAGGAGCCATCCCAAAACTGTTCCCACAAAGTTGGGAGCATGAAATTGTCCAAAATGTCTTGGTATGCTGACGCCTTAAGAGTTCCCTTCACTGGTGGGCAAAGCCCAACCCCTGAAAAACAGCCCCACACCATAATCCCCCCTCCACCAAACTTTACACTTGGTACAATGCAGTCAGGCAAGTACCGTTCTTCTGGCAACTCCCAAACCCAGACACGTCCATCGGATTGGTAGACAGAGAAGTGTGATTGGTCACTCCAGAGAACATGTCTCCACTGTTCTAGAGTCCAGTGGCAGCGTGCTTTACACCACTGCATCCGACGGTTTGCATTGCACTTGGTGATGTAAGGCTTGGATGCAGCTGCTCAGCCATGGAAACCCATTCCATGAAGCTATATACGCACTGTTGTTGTGCTAATCTGAAGGCCACATGAATTTTGGAGGTCTTTAGCTATTGACTCTGCTTCAGCATGTGCTGACCCCGTTCTGTCATTTTGCGTCGCCTTCCACTTGGTGGCTGAGTTGCTGTTCCCAGTTGCTTCCACTTTGTTATAATACCACTAACAGCTGGCCGTGGAATATTTAGTAGCAAGGAAATTTCATGGATGGACTTACTGCACAGGTGGCAACCTATCACGGGACCACACTTGAATTTACTGAGCTCCTGAGAGCGACTCATTCTTTCACAAATATTTGTAGAAGCAGTCTGCATGCCTCGGTGCTTGATATTATACACCTGTAGCCATGGAGGTGATTGGAACACCTGAATCCAATGATTTGAAGGGCTGGCTCAATACTTTTGGCAATATAGAATATCTGTGGTTTTGAAAGTTGGGAGTGGTCTGTTCATAATTCTGGGCTGCAAAGAGTTAAAACAGCCTTTATTCTATTAGATTGTAAGCTCCTATTAGCAGGGCCCTTTTAACCCTCTTGTGTTTTATTGTATTGTAACTGTACTGTCTCCCTTTATACTGCTCAAACTGTTGGCGCTATATAAACCCTGTATAGTATTAATAATAATCTTACCATATACACTGTTGGCAACTACTAATAATTGTGCCATTTGAAAATTACAGTTCCCACTGCAGCTTACTTTGGCTGTAAATGGACAGAGACATCTGAATCGCATAAGAATTACTATCTAATCTAAAGTCAAAGCTTTTTTTTTTTTTTTTTTTTTATTGTAGGGAAGTGATAGACCCCCTATCAGGTTTTTATTACTGTCTGTATCCCAGCTAGGGAGATTCATCCTATATGCCTGGAACAAAAGGGAATTGTAAATCCACATTTTTACAGTTGTCACCACAACCGGAGGAGATGGTCAATCTGTCAATGGAGGCACTTTCTCCAGACAACTTTCTAAAAGAGGATTTTCCCCTTGTCCTGCTGTGTCTATAGGTCAGGAAGTAAAGGGAAATCTCCACGATGGGGTACAGATACTGTAGCAAAAGAGAAAAAAATCAACAGAGGTTCTCTTTCCTACTCTATCCAAGACAAAAATATATATATTTTGGATGTAAGTTCACTGTAACTGCATCTGAAATTATAGCCTAAATGCCTCTGTTCCTGGACAAATCATTAAGCAATCAGACAGTAGTTTGTACAGTGATTATTAAAGGGTGTTATATTGCCAGTGGTCACATAACTACGTTAGGTTTTTTTGCTGGCTAGCATGAAAATGTGTTGGGGACCATCTTTGTTTGGTTTTACATAGCTGCCTATGGCTACAGTTACATCTTTCTCCCAAGAAGCCTGGACTGTTGCTTCAACCCTTTTTAAAAAACAGCAGCTGCCTCTATAACTGGTCAGACTGGTAAAGGTGTCAAAGTATATTTACACATTTGCAGTCAAATTGGGATCGCATAGCATAACAAAATATTTAAAATTTGCAGCTTACCTTTTCTGCTAACAATAGCAAGGAAAAATCCTCCTAGATTTCTTTGTTTATGAGAGGGTTGGGGAACTGTGTTTGCCATAACTAACTCTGTCTGTACTGTGCTGACAGGATTTCATTATCAGTTGTAAACTAACTTGAACACTGACTGTCTTAAAGAAGGAATATTGGTTTAGAACCGGCATCACTAAATGGCGGACCGTGGTCCAGATCCGGACCAAGTAACAGTCACATCCAGACTGTCACGTTTGCGCCTTTTAGGAGCTGGGTCTCTGTTTCTCCCTGTCCTGGCCATGTTGTAGATCTTTCTCCTGCTTCCTTCTCCACCATCCTCCCAGCAGGGCAAAGCATGGGAGAGGTGGCAAGTCTTGAGCTGCAAGCCGGGATTGGTTACTAGGACACTTGGCGGGGGACTGTGATATAAATGTGGGGGTCTGTGATGTAAAGATCTTAGTCATCAGACAAACATGCGATTCGGACCTCTGCAGGAAGAACATTTTACTGCCTGGACCTCCATGAATTGTAATTCAATATCCCTGGTTTAGAAGTTGGTCTTTTTGCATTGCATGTTAATAGGAGGGAGCACATCCTGTCTTTGGAACAGATTCACAATGACATTGTTCAAAAATTCCTTGCAGTGAGCCATGAGGCCCTCTCTGACCAACATCTTAAAAGTAATATATATTAAAAAGGGTTAGGTATGCTGTGCAAATGGGAACACAAAAACATACTATATAGGGGTTTATTTACTAAATCTGGAGAGTGCAAAATCAGACAAATTTCTGCATAGAAACCAATCAGCTTCCAGGTTTTATTGCCAAAGCCTCATTGAATAAGCTGAGGTTTCTATGCAGAAGTAAGCCTGATTTTGCACTCTCTAGCTTTAGTAAATAAACCCCATTGCGGTGATTTCTCAAAATTGGTTGCAAAAGTGGAAATACGATTTAAAGCTTCTACTTTTGTTTTTCTGAGCCGGGGGGGTTTGAGGGACAGAGGCTGAATTGTCTCAGGGAAGGCTTCCCATTAATGTCTTAAAAGAAAATGTGTACAGAAAAGCCATTGATAACCTGCTTCCAAGAATGACCTAGAATCAGCACACAAATAAGAGTCAAAGTGAAGCCAGAACTACTCTACATACCTGAGAAAGTATGAATCCTAAAACCAAAAATCCAATGCATCTATTCTGCAGTCTTCCTTACAATCCCTCTGTTTTGTGTTTTATAAGATCTGGGTTGGCAGGACAGAGGAAAGCGAAAACCCTATTACTAAACTTTCTTCTCAGCTGCTCCCATGACTTTTTTTTTCTGTGCACTGTTTCGTGACAGCATGCTGACAGCGGAAAGAACTGGGAGATGAAAAGGAAAAGAAGAATGGGAACACCTAGGGCACAGCAGAACTCCCACATTTCAAGCATTTAAGCTGGATGTGTTTTATCGTTGAAATCAATAGAAATGCATCAAGACGTGCATTGTGATACACATTGAAGATGTGCAACAATACACGTTAACCTCTTGGAGCCGGCCGAACGCAAATGTGCGGCCTCCCGGCATCTGGGCCTAGACGCCGGAGTGGCCGCACATTTGTGTTCTATAAAAAAAAAAAACATATGTGCTGAGAGCGCACACATGTCCGGTACTCACGTAAAGGTCCCGATCTCCTCTTTCGCTCGGGACCATTCCCGATCATGTGACTGCCATCACGGCGTGTCACGGCGGCCACATGGCCCTAAACCCAGCCCCGCCTCCCGGCTTCTGAAACCCTTAAAGGGCAGGGAGGTGCCAGCATCAAGGGCCTAATACATTGTTTTAAAGAATATGTAAACCCAACATTTCATTTTCCTGATATGTGCCTGCTGTGCCATGTACTTGTATGAAAAATTAACTTTGTATTGCTTCCTTTGTGTGAAGTTCCTGCCAATCCCTCTGATTTCCTATAAAAAACTGACCACCGCCAACGTTATAGGGCCCCACCCTACCGGACCGTAGACCTCCTTATCGTACTAGCTCTCCGCTCAACAGCATCCCTTCCCCCTAACCTTAAAGTGTATTTAACATACTCCCTTAATTTGATCCTTACCCCCCCCCCCTCATGCCCCCCAGCCTTTTTTATTCTTTCTCTCTCTCTCCCTCTATTCTTTATTCATCCCCTTTCCCCTTTCTGTTCTCTATTCCCTATTTTGCTGTCTTTCTCTACTTTTTTTGGCTACATTTCCATGATTCTCGGTCACTAGTATTTTACGGATTGATGCCTAAACCTACGCCTAACTGAAGCCATGAGTTTCAGCCTATCATATGACGTTTACTAATCTACCCTATGTGTAGTAATATATAGACCTCTTAGCCCCATTTCCTTGATGCAATGCAAGACAGAAAATTCCTTCAGATTTTTCGACTTGAGGTTGTCACCCTGTATGATATGCTGAATCTGTATATATAACGTTGTTGATTTCTCACCTGTTTGCCGCTTTACACCTATCCTGTAATGCCTTCTGAGAAATGTACACCACTTCTTATTGTTGTTATGACTGTTTTTTTCAATAAAAATATTATGGGAGAAAAAAAACAAAAACTGACCACATGAGGCTTGACAGCACAGCGTGGTCAGTTTGCGTGCTGTGCTGGGAACTCAGCCTGCTCTCCTCCAATGATGAGACTTGTCCTGATACCAGTTTCTCCTCCCCCAGCTCTCTGATCACTTATAAAAAGAAATTATTTATAATGTTTTTTATATGTAGACACAAATGTTTTGCCTTTGTTATAGTTTAAACTGAATGGGTTGTTTTACAAGGTGAGGGTTCACATAAAGTTGAATGCGTTTCTATTTATTTCAATGGAAAACACATCAAGGGGAAAAAAGTATGTGAAGTGCGAGTAAGTAAGTAAGTGTGAATCCTTCTGCTTTCTTATAACGTACAGAACCTACATAATCTAATAATCATACCTGGAACTCTAGCTAACGCAAATTAATTTTCTGTTTTATAGCATAACATGAAATTTGACACCTTTCATCAAACGCATTTCAGTTTCAGGATATGTTATTCAAAACTAAGGATTATATGCAAGCTGATTGAGCCTGAAAATCATAACAGCTTGTTCACACCATTCAGCTCTTGGAACAGAGATGGAGCTCCCTCTACTGGCTAAATTACAGATCTCTGTATTAAATACAGTGCCAAAAATATGGAACAGCAAGCAAATAAATCTTTGAGACTCACATAAAAAAATTACCATAAACCTCTAGTGAAAAAAAAAATGAAATTATATAATTACACTCACCCAGCTCTCAGGCGCTGTACCCTGCAGACTTATCACTCCGTGATCCAGCTCCAATAATTTTCTGATTTGAATGACACCAAGGATCATTAAACCCACTTCGTGTGAGTTCAAGGTGTCAATGACATCCCCTCTAGGGGTTCCAGCCATTGTTAGGGTGGAAGATGTAACATGTTCCCGCTCCTGCAGTCTCGCCCCAATCCCCCATGTAATTCTGACGGGAGGTTGGGATCTTCTCTCCGCACCTGATGCCACAATTTGAAAGGAACATGGCTGAGCAGGACTTCGTCCACACAGATACGTCATTCATTCAAAGGAATCTGTTAATGAATGAACTACAGAAACAACAGCCTTTGCAGCGGCAGGGCATTAGTGAGTGCACTGGATAGTTCATCGATGGTTCCTGTCATTTTGTAACTGCCTGCCCGTATGAGGTACGAGCAGACAGATATACTGTCAGTCTGCAGCTCTATAGGCTCATAAAAATAAATAAATACACTTTTTTGTTACCTGCAAAAAAAAAAATGTTAATTTGTTTTTTTTTTTTAAATGTGAACTTATCCTTTAAAGTAAGGAAGAAATGTAAGATTCTTTGTGTTTCTTTTACTAAGGATTATATTAGGCATGTTTTTGTTTTTTTTTGTTTTTTTTCTTCTCAATCCCTTCTAACATTCTGCTCAAAACTTTGTGATTTGTAATAGTACTGTTTGGACTTTGAAGAAGGGGACATACCCCAAAAGCTTGTCCTCAAAATTGTATGTTAGTGCAAAAAAAAAAGTATCACGGACAATACTCAATTGTTTCTGTCAAAAGACACATACAAACCATAACAAATTGTACGATGCAGAGTGATAACAAACAATAAAAGATAGGGAGACAACACACAGCAAGCACAGAGATACACAAACAAGACCCATACAGGGTCCAGATAACACTATGGGAGGTAAAGGGCCATGAAGTCCGCAACCATTTTCAAAAATGTAAAAGTTACATATACAAAAAAAGCAACAAAAAGAAAATACATAGAGAGCAACACTCTCATAAGGCAATGTTGCCCATGAGAATCATAAACTTGTAAGACAACAAAAAATAAATGACAGATAATTGATCTACCGTAATTTAAAAAAACAGGGAAAGCAGAGGCAGATATTATCCCGTTTTGATATTCGCCGCATGCGCTCTGAAGGAATGGCATACCCGTGCTGTTACTTCAGAGCACTGTGCAGTGGCCTGGGAGTGACGTCACCGCGGCTCGGCTAGTCAGCTGGCCAGAGCTCACGAACCTGGAAGGAAGACCGGGTGAAGATGGAAGCCCTGGGGAGCCGTGACGACGCTCTGCTGGAGGGCTTCGTTTCAAGGTAAGTCCTTCATAATGAGCTAGTACGCAATGCACACTAGCACATTATGCCTTTAACTTGCAGAGTTTTTTTTTTGCACTGCGGTTTACTACCACTTTAAACCCATGCAGATAATTTACTGAAATATCATCAGAATTGCTAATGTCTTAAGTATGGACAGCATGAAGAATTTGTGAAAAACAATTCTTGTGGATGAGTCAGCTCATCAAGAGTTGATGTTTCAGTCATGTTTGGACATCGGTGTGCTGAGATCCCAACTTTCTGCAGAATGTAAATAACAAGAATCCAATAAGAGAGGCAACTCCTAATGACAATACGTGGGTGGTGCTGGTAATTCAGTTATAAAAAATGCCACACCACTGCCACCGAGGGAGACATCCGATGTCATTGGGTGATACCAGCTGATTGTCTGCAGGCACTGTTCAGTCAACAATTTTTTTCTCAGCTCCTTGAACAAAAATTGATTGAGTAATCAAGTTTTGTCAAGTCAACAGGGCCATCCAGTGTTAAAAGTTGAGCTGATTCCTCAGAAGCAGTCAAGATTCTAACAATGTATGGCCAGCTTTACTACATTTGAAACTAAAAAGAAATTAAAATTTTAGATATACTTTAAAGAAGGATAATTGTATAGCAACTGATCAACAGAAGTTGCATGGACTTCTTGGCACATACTCTCTCTAAAACAGGGGTGTCCAACCTTTTGATTCTCCTGGGCCACATTGGAAGAAGAGGAATGATCTTGGGCCACGCATAAAATACACTAACAATAAGGATAGCTGATGAGCAGAAAAAGTCAGGCAGATCACAAGTTAATGATCACTGATATAGATAATATACCTATCTGAGTAATAAAACTTATTTTTTTGTAATAATTTTTATTATTAACCAGCCTTTAGTAAAATGATGGCCCAGCTAATTCATCAATCCGGGTGGACGTCGTATGACGTCCTTCCGAATCGCCACTTGCCATCGGACAGAGCTGACAACTGATCTGTGTAACGTCCCGTTGCCAGTACCATGTGACCACTGTGACCAATCGCAGCAGGTCACATGACAAGTGTGAACAATGGATGACTTCCTATCATGCTATCCATTGTATACAATTGTGTTGCTAGCTGTGATTGGTCACCGTGATCACATGGTACAGACTGGGCCAATCACAGCCCATCTGTGCCATGTGATTAGCTGTGGCAAATCACAGCTAATCACAACAAAACAAGCCAAATTAATCGATTTCATTCAGTAAAATGTTTGTTTATAGCAATGACATTCATTGCTATAAGCAATCATAATGTGTAAAAAAAATAAATACTGATCGCTTTCCCAGAGTAGTAAAGAATAAAAAAAAATGGAAACATTTTTTATTTTTTTCGTACTGTCACCAGTCAGTGTCTCTGATCACCGCCACACCAGTTATATGATGACACTGTACTGCACTGGTAACAGTATGAAAAAAAAAAATTGTGAAAAAATAAAAAGTAAAATGCTTGCTTATATCTATGAAATGCATTGCTATAAGCAATCATAATGTGTAAAAAAAAAAATATTGATCACTTCCCCAAAGAAGCACAATGTTACTATGGTAACATATTACTCTGGTCACAATGGGCTAAAAATAAACATAAAAAAGTAAAAAATATAACATTCTTTTTTAAATTTGCTTTTTTTTTCGCATTCTCACCAATCAGTGTCCCTGATCACTGCCACACCAATTATAGGATGATGCTGTACTGCAATGCTGACAGTATGTAAAAAAAAACAAAAAGTGATTCTTTTTTTTTATATTTCTTCACTTTCCAGAAAATTATGACAAAAAATGACAACTTCAAAAACTTGCCATGCCTCTTACTAAATACCTCAGACTTTCTACTTTCCAAAAAATGGTGATTTGTGGGATATCTGTACCGTCCTGACATTTCTGGGGCTCAAGAAATGAGATGAGGCCGACAGTACATCAGGATTGATTGTTATTCAGATACATAGTTTGTGGACTCTATAACCTTCATAGAGACTAAATAATATACAATAATATACACTAATTTGGGTTATTTTCAATAAGGAAATGTAGCAGAATACATTTTGACCTAAATTTATGAAAAAAGGTTATTTATTTGCATCGTTTTATAACCGAAATTAAGAAAAGCACATTTTTGTCTTCAAAATTTTCAGTCTTTTTTTGTTTATTTAGCATAAAATAAAAAACCCAGTAATGATTAAATACCATCAAAAGAAAGCTCTATTTGTGTGCGCAAAATTATAAAAATTTAGTTTGGGTACAGTGTTGTATGACCGCGCAATTGTTTTTTAAAGTGTGACAGTGCTGAAAGCTGAACATTGGCCTGGGCAGGAAGGGGGTAAAAGTGCCCGGTATTGAAGTGGTTAAAGTAAAAAAAGGCAACATAATCCTAGTGCAATTTTGACAGTTTTTAATTAACTAATGCACCAATATCTGGTTCAATGGATGCAGTAACAATTCTCAATGAATTCCCAAGGTGCTCATCAGATATTTTAGTTCTAATTTTGCCCTTTGTGTGCCTTATCCTTCAAAAAAGTTGCTCACAAATATAGGTAGGTGCTGCTGAAAACTGATGATATGAATTATTATACAGGATTTATAAAGCGCCAACAGTTTGCGCAGTCCTTTACAAAATGAATAAGCCATGACTGTGAAGATTAGGATATTTTTCCAGTCCAGTAAGGAGACACTATCACATTTTTCTTCGGCCGCATGTGTTTGCTAAGTGTAAATGTATTTTTACAAAAAAAGCTTTTTAAAAGATCAACATTTTTAAATAAGTTCATGATTTTCTGTTAGGCCGCATTAATAACTGTCTTGGGCCCCAGGTTGGACACCCCTGTTCTAGAAGAAACGGCTCTGATGTGTAAACAGTTCTTTCCCCTCTCAATGCTCCAACAGAAGCATCAAGATGATTGATTTATTTACTGCAGTAGAAGTTCAGATTGACATATTGTTATACTGTGTAGGCAGTTCTAAAGTTTAAGCCTCGTAATAGATTGTGGAGGCACCAAGAATCACAGTGTGAGATGCCAGGTGTGGGGGGGGGGTAACTATATGGAATAATTGGGGAATGCCCCTGATGAGATTTGTAGGGTTCTCCTATAAAGTTCACTATTTACAAATTGCATATAGACCACTGCACAGTGGTTTAACCAGGGCTTTTCCAGCACTGAATGTATGTAATAGCAAGAGGTACTGGCATGTTCTGGAGGATCTATAGACAGCTTGCCCCACAGCCCCATAGCAAGGGAGCACTCATGCGGGCTCAGTCCAGAGTTGAGCTGTGTGCATCCATAGACATCTTGCCCCACAGCCCCATAGCAAGGGAGCACTCATGCAGGCTCAGTCCATAGGTGAGCTGTGTGCATCCATAGACAGCTTGCCCCACAGCCCCCAAAGCAAGCGAGCACTCATACGGGCTCAGTCCAGAGTCGAGCTGTGTGCATCCATAGACAGCTTCCCCCACAGCCCCCATAGCAAGCGAGCACTCATATGGGCTCAGTCCAGAGTCGAGCTGTGTGCATCCATTGACACCTTGCCCCATAGCAAGGGAGCACTCATGTGGGCTCAGTCCAGAGTCGAGCTGTGTGCATCCATAGACAGCTTCCCCCACAGCCTCCACAGCCATGTAGCACTCATGTTGGCTCAGTCCAGAGTCAAGCTGCGTGCATCCATAGACAGCTTGCCCCACCACTGCTTCTTCATCACTGGATTTACTGACAGCAGCAGGAGCCAATGGCTCCCGCTGCTGCCAAGTCTTCTGTAAGAAGAGAAAGAAGGGAAAGGAACTTATGCAGATGGGCACAGCGCTGGATTGAGATTAGGCCCCGGTAAGTATTTAAAGGGGGGCTGGGGGAAGCAACTTTTGAAAGGTTTTTTACCTTATTGCAGACAATGCATTAAAGTAAGAAACCATTTCTTTATATAAGCACTTTATGGTCATTGACTGCCACATGCTACGTTGCTGGGGAATGGGAGTATCAAAATTCTGCTATGGGGCCCCATAATTCTTAATCATGACCCTCCCACTGCACCCTTGGTTTGAAAGGACGGTACTGTAGCCTCTTGCCAATGACTATGACATGTAGTTTTCTTTCTGGCCTGGGAACTAAAATGGATTGGGACCTAAAACCTTATCCTCCACATTTACAATGGCCAAGATCTAGTCTTCCCAAAAACCAAAATACTAGTAACAAGCAGATTTAACCCACTGCAGGTACAATCATGTATATTTATATATATATATATATGACTTTTTGTGGGTTTGTGACATGCATGCGCGTGCCCCCTGCCGACCCTCGCTGTAATTGGACACAGCATGAGTTTGGCAGCTGATTTCGGCCAACCATTTAGACTGAAGCTAGCTGAATAGCTGTGTTCAATCACACACGGGGTTTTTTGTTTACAAAACACAGAACTCTGTGTACAGAGAAGGCCCCTTGCACACTGACGGATTGGGTCCACCTGTCAGTTTTTCAGTCGGACCCGATCGGACCATTCATAGCTCTCTATGGAGCGACAGGTGTCAGCGGACACCTGCCAGCATCCAATCCTGTACACTACAAACAGACGGATGGGGATCTGTTCCCCATCTGTCCAGCGGATCAGATTGGATGGCAGTCGGGTGGAAATGGACAGGGGGTCCATTACCATCCGACCACCCCATAGAAAACAGCGGGCTGCGTCTGTTCTGCAGTTGCCGAGCGGACACACACATGTCATCCGCGTGTTCAGCGTTAATCAGAGTAGAGATCCCCTGCTGAGCAGGCGGATCCGCTGGTGGGTCCCCCTGTCTGAAAGGGTCTGAACAGTAATCTGGCTGTTTATTCTCCCTGCAAAGCAAGGAGAATAAACAGCCATACAGAAAAATTAAATCAGCACATATTACACACATTACACATTCTTAGGCACGCAATTAACCCCTTTATTGGCCCTAGATATTAACCCCTTCCCAGCAAGTGTAATTAGTACAGTGGCAGTGTATAGTATTAGCACTGATCACTGTGTTAGTGTCATATTTGATGCCAGTGTCAGTTAGTGTACCTCCCAGCCAGTGTCAGCTAGCACCAGATTGTCCGCCACACTATCACAGTCCCACTGATCACCACCATTGCCACTATAGCATGATAGCTGCAAAAATTCCAGTATATATACCATCGCATGTAGACACTATAACCTTTGCACAAACCAATTAATATACACTTATTGGGATCTCTTTTTTCAACAAAGACATGTAGCAGAATACATTTTGGCCAAAATTTATGAAAAATTTAGATTGTTTTATTTTTTTTTATCGGATATGTTTCATAACAGAAAACAGAAAGTAGTTTATTTTCCAAAATTTTCTGCACTTTTCGTTTTTTTTAATAAATATTTAAAAAAAAAACAGCAGTGATCAATTACCACCAAAAGAAAGCTCTATTTGTGTGAAAAAAAAAGATATAAATTTAATTTATGTAGAGTGTTGCATGACTGCGCAATTGCCAGTTAAAGTAGCATATCGCTGAACAGCAAAAAAATGCCCTGGTCATGAAGGGGGTAAAACCTTCTGGAGGTCAAGTGGTTAAAGTGAACCTGTCAAGAAGCAAAAATACAGCTGCCATTGTTGACCTCTTTCTGAAAATGCTAGTTAACTGGCTGTTATTGCTACCTCATTGTCTTCATTACTTTCAGAGTCACGCTTGCAGAATAAATTCATAGATTGGGAAATTCAGCAAACCAAGGTTTCGTTTTCTGTGGCTAAATTTGTGTGTTCCATCTCTGAGGCAATTGCATTTATTATACAATGTAACAAAAATGATATAATACAATATAATAAGTCTACAGAAGATGCAATACTATTCACTTCTCCTCTGCAGAAGGTATTTATCACAAAGTTGAAATAAATGAAGCAGATGCACTAAGAAAAGTGATACATATACTTGTGTGGTCCACCCCATCAGTTAGTGTAGAAATGACTGAATAGCAATTATACAAGTGCTTGATGTACACATGGAAGAAAAGCAGGATGTTCATCATAACTGTCCACTGAGGACACCTAGTGGTGTGATAACAGTTTACATGCATACACTTACATGATTGGTGTGAGACTGAGGACATCTAGTGGACAACTGAAGTATAGGATCCATATAATACTCATTGGGGTTGATTTACTAAAGGTAAATATACTGGGCACTCCAAGCGCACTATAAGTGCAGTTGCTTTATACCCGGAGGGAAGCTCTGAAACGAGGTGAAGTTCTGCTGATTTCTTTCATCCAATCACGTGCAAGCAAAAATGCTGTCATTTTGTTTTCCTTGCATGTTCCGCTCAGATATAGAGCAATTGTGCTTTCAGTGCACTTCCACATACACTTGCACTGCACAGCATATTTGCCTTTAGTAAATCAACCCCGATGAAGTGCAGCTAATTGCAATCACTTTAACTGCTTGCTGGCCGCCCTATAGCAGAAATACTGCTACAGAGTGGCAGGGCTGCTCAAAATCACGTATCACGGGGCGTGCGCTACCCATGCCGCCATTGGTGGCTTCAGCTGTTGATCGCCAAGTCCCCGCTGGCACCTGGCAATCGCCAAGTATCACTGACGGGAGAGAGGTCTGTATGTAAACAATATTGATCTCTCCCCTGTCAGCACAAACAGGCTGCTTTGTATTGCTCTGCACAGCAGAGCAATACAAAGCAGCTTGTCTCCCCAGTAAAACACACAGCACACAGTTAACCCTTTGATCGCCCCAGATGTTAACCCCTTACTGCCCAGTATCATTAGTACAGTGTCAGTGCTTTTTATTAGCACTGATCACTGTATTAGTGTCACTGGGGATGTCAGTGGCAGTTAGTCAGTTCCCTCCAGTGTCAGAATGCCCACCGCAGTCCAGCTATAAGTCGCTGATCGCCGCCAAAAAAATTTTAATTAATTTACACGTATTGGGATTTCTCTTAGCAAAGACATGTAGCAGAATACATTTTGGCTTGAATTTATGACTAAACTTGCTTTTTTAAAAATTTTTAGTGGACATGTTTAATAGCAAAAAATCAAAAATATTGTTTTTTTCTCAAAATAGTTGGTATTTTTTTGTTTATAGCGCAAAAAATAAAAACAGAGGTGATCAAATACCACCAAAAGAAAGCTCTATTTGTGGGAAAAAAAGGACATAAATTTCATTTGGGTGCAGTGTTGCATGACCGCGCAATTGTCAGTTAAAGTAATGCAGTGCTGTATCACAAAAAATGGCCTGGTCAGGAAGGGGCGTAAATCCCCTGGAGGGCAAGTGGGTAATGACAGGTCACACCATTCAGTGTTCACACTAGCTGCTACTGGTTCAAATGTGGACGCCGTGGGCAATTAAGTCTCACATTTGTTCTAAAGTTGCTTTGTTAGAACTACAAAGTATACTGTATGTAATATATGGGGTCATTATCTAGAACTCTTGTGGCTCATGGGTCCATTTCATGTATACAGCATACTCCACTTACAGAAAGCCGCCAGTATGTTAATTACAAAATCACTGTGCTGCTTCCAATCTCTACAGACTATACCACATCTGTCAAACACAAGGTCTACGGGCCAGGCCATTTCATGTGGCCCTCACACCTCTCCCGCAGCTGCGGCATCACCCTCTTCCCTGCTCAAACACTGTCTCAGCAGCCAGCAGCAGAGAGGACAGAACTCCTCCACCAGATCCTGTGCTTCTCCATGCAGCCATAGAGAGGCTCATCTCTGACCCACCTTCCCCTCCCCAATCTCAGCAGTCGGCAGCAGAAAGGAGGACAGAACTCTTCCGCCAGATCCTGTGCTTCTCCATGCAGCCACAGAGAGGCTCATCTCTGACCCACCTTCCCCTTCCCAATCTAAGCAGTCGGTAGCATAGAGGAGGACAGAACTCCTCAACCAGATCCTGTGCTTCTCCTTGCAGCCACGGAGAGACTCATCTCTGATCCCCCTTCTCCTCTCTGATCTCAGCAGCAGAGAGGAGGACAGAACTCCTCCTTCAAATCCTGTGCTTCTCCATGGACCCATGGAGAGACTCATCTCTGATGCCCCTTCCCCTCTCCTATCTCAGCAGTCGGCAGCAGAGAGGAGGACAGAACTCCTCCACCAGATCCTGTGCTTCTCCATACAACCACAGAGAGGCTCATCTCTGACCCCCCTACCCCTCCCTGATCTCAGCAGTCGGCAGCAGAGAGGAGGACAGAACTCTTTCACAAGATCCTGTGCTTCTTGCAGCCACGGAGAGGCTCATCTCTGACCCCTCTTCCCCTCCCCAATTTCAGCAGTCGGCAGCAGAGAGAACAGAACTCCTCCACCAGATCTTGTGCTTCTCCTTGCAGCCACAAAGAGGCTCATCTCTGAACCCCCTTCCCCTCCCCGATCTCAGCAGTCGGCAGCAGAGAAGGGGACAGAACTCCTCCACCAAATCCTGTGCTTTTCCATGCAGCCACGGAGAGGCTCATCTCTGACCCCCTCCCCCATTTCAACAGTCGGCAGCAGAGAGGAGGACAGAACTCCTTCTACAGATCCCTCACCTCTCTGTGCACAGCACCCCTAGTCTCCACCTCCCTTGGTCTCAGCATTCAGCATTCACTCCAGAAGCTGACTCCAGTCCTCCTCAGGTCCTCCTTCAGACCCTGCACTTTCTGTTTCCTAGTTCTGCCACCAGCTTCCTCCCAGCAACACAAGGTAAGGGGGATGCATTGTGATGTAAGGGAGGGAGATTGGGGAACTCTTAGTTCCGCTTTAAGCCTTTGCCGGATTTAGCACCCTTGGGGAGGGGGGGGAGGGGGTACCCGAATTTGACAGGTACCCGCTCCCACTCCCGCTACGATCGCCTAGGCAATTGGAAGCAGAAGTTGTCATCCCCATAGTGTTCTAGGACACGTGACAGGTCCCAGAATACTACGGGGCCATTCAGAAAGTGCAGAGCTTCTCACTCATGCAGTGTGGGCACCCTGCTGTGAAGCCTCAAGCTGTCACATCCGGGTGCCCACACTGAAGATGCCGGTGCCAAGGAGAGAAGATGGCCGGTGAAACCAGCGGTGGTGAGGACACCGCTGGACTGAGGGACAGGTAAGTGGCTGTGTTTTAAAAGTCAACAGCTACAGTATTTATAGCTGCTGACTTTTATATTTTTTTTTCAAGTGGAACTCCACTTTAAGGTGGTAGTTAAACTCACTTAGTGCTTTATCTGCAATTAATTAGCAGCAGAACCTGTGTAATTAATATGTGTTGGCTTTTAAAGGAATGAGGTGACAACCCTAGGTGCTCTGCACAGTTAGGACCAGTTCACACTACATGCATTTCAGATGCTTTCAGATGCTTTTTTTCTGCTTCCAAATTGCACAGAAAGTAGGTTATATGGTTGTAAGTGTCATAGTTCACATCAGTACTTTCAGTTCCAGTGCGTTCCGGTTGCAGAAAATAAAGTAGAACATTTTTCTGCACAGAACTGTACTGGAAAGTGGTAAAACGCATCAAAAATGCACTGGAACACACCAAAATGTATTAAAACTGCACTGGAATGCACATGTCCTTATTTAAATTGAAGAAACAGATGGGAAAAAAATGAACTGGAATGCAGAAAAAACACACTGGAATGTGTCAAAAACGCACCAAAACACGGCAAAAACGTGTATGCGGAAACACATCTGGAATGCGTCTGGACTGCGTTTCTATAGTGTGAACTGGCCCTTAGTCTTACAGATACAACCAGCTCTTTAAGGACAACCATAATGCTGATGTGGCCCAGGATGAAATTGACTTGAATTAATGAATCAACTCCAAGGGAAAGTAAAAAGCCTCCATTGCAGTGGAGCTGCCCCCACATTGCAAGGGTTAAATGCTTCTTTAGGTCTATGCCCCCGGTCACATCAAAGCTGATTTTGAAATCGTGCGATTTACAGTGAAGGTGCACAATTTCATGTCAAATGGACTGCTGTGCGTTTATGCAAAACGTAGGGAAAACGCACAGGTGTGAACCTAGGCTAATACAGAGCTATGGACCCTGTATCAGTCTTGATGATATCAGGGGCACCTGACCACCAGGGCATAGGTTGGAAGAAACTGTGGGGACTGGTCATGCAACTCAGAGGAGCCTGTCTGAAAGGAGAATTGGGTAACTACACCTGCTTTTCCCAATACTCTAGATGTAAATGAGCATTCAACCTTTGCAGTGCAGGGGCAGCCCCACTGTAAGGGGGATGTTTGCTTTCCCCAGAGTTCAGCTATAAACTGACCAGTTTGGCAAAGGGGACAACTATTTTATTACTGTATTTGAATAGAAGAAGAAAGAATTGCTCAGTTCTGCACACAAAAACCTACAGGGACATTGTTACTGGGGTAAGACATGGTAAAGCACATAACATGCGTTAACACTTTAAATATAAAATAGTGAAGCGCTGATGTTGATAAAAGGACATGTATAACACAATGCTATTCAGTGATAGATTGGAAAATATTGGAACAATATTGATAACATACATGCATAACAAAACCTCAGAGAGGGGAAATAACATATATTGTGCAAGTGCTCATAAAAGAGTTCATGCTGTGTGACAGTCCATGCTATGTCCATTCCAAATACAGTGGTCACTACATAGAACACAGCAAGCCACGTGGGGTGATCACAGTGCCATATGGTGTGCGGAATAATCCATAAATGGCCAAATTGGCTCCTCACCTCCTTATTTAGACCCTTAAGGCCAAAATACTGTGTGGGTAACCCATATGTACTCCAGATGACTCTCCTCAGGGTAGGAACACTTAGGAACCCGACCATTAACACTTCTGAACCTTCTCCAGACTCAAGGATTCTCAGATATGGGTGACCATGGCAGGATAATAATAAAAACAAAAAAATGTTCCATAGTGTTCCAATGTTCCATAATGTAAACCTGCCGTTAACACTTTGCAGTGCCATTCACAACTGAGCAGTGCAACATAACCGTGTACCAGCATGCTGCAACTCATGGTAGTGCATTGTGCGTCATTAGGAGAAAAGGGTCAGGTACAATTTTCACCCCGCTCACAACAACCCGACTTTGAAATTGTGTGACTTACAATGAAAGCGCACGATTTCAAAGTCAGAGGACGTCCCAATTTTCGGGTGTGATTTGCAAGACATCTGACACAGATGTCTATGCAAATCGCATGAAAAGTAGTGCATGTACTACTTTAGAAATCGGTGCGGTTCCTACCAAGTTGGAACCTCACCGATATGACCGCTGTAATTGCGGACAATAGGGTGCAACTTGGCATACAATTTGCAAATTGCATGGCATGCAAATCGCATGCCAAGTCGCACCCAGTGTGACCGGGTTGTTAGGGTGTGTTTGTTAGCAGTTTATTCATTTCAATGGGCTATCATGAGTGTTAAAGCATGACCTAACACACCACTCCATGGGCTGACAATTGACTGCCACACCCTATTAGGGCATACAATAGCCTTCATTTTGCCCATAAGCAAATTAATCTACCATGATATTTTTGGGGGGAGGATGTGGGAGGAAGGCAAACATGGAGAGCACATACAAACTCCATGCAAAAGGCCTCTGTGGAGGAAACACAGAACCCCAATGTGTGTATGTTAAACATAAAGCCACCATAGTGCTCCATATACCATTCTTCAAAATGGATTCACTGAACATGCTTGCTAGCTACAAAGCCACCATGCAACTCTATGTAAAAAGGCTCAAACTCTAACCCTAGGTTCACACCTAAGCATTTTCCGCAGCGTTTTGCAGAAACTCACTACAGTCCGTTTAGCAAGATTTCCTATGGGACACGTTCACATCTCTGCGTTTTCATCCGGTGTGTTTTTCGGAAAGAGTCAGAGACTTTTTTAAATGCAAAACTTTGCATTTTTGGTTCTATAGACTTCAATGGAGACGCTGCAGAGAAGCAGCGTAGTGCGCTTTTGCTACGTTTTTGATGCGTTTTAAATCTGCCTAGCAATAAGAATAAAAAATATGCATAAAAAATGCATAAAAACTGCAGACGCAAAACGCAATGCAGAAATGGGTCAAACGCAAACTACATAGGTGTGAACCTAGCCTAATGCCGGCCATACGCGGGTCAAATTCCAAAAGAACTTTCTTTCGAAAATCTTTTCTAAGAATTTTCGTTCGAATTTTGCACCATTAGTGGGTTACATCAAAGGCCGATTTTCGAATGACCATTTAATTTGAGTGATCGGCAGGGGAAGACTGACAACTTATGGGGACCCCAGGCAATAGGGGATCATGGGGCTCCTGTGTCCTAGCCCAAACTCAAAAAAGCCTATGAAAAAGGTACCAGGGGCATCTCATGGGGCCCCCTACTGATCCTGGGCCCTCAGGCTATGCCCGAGTTGCCAAATGGTCAATCCGCCCCTGGTGATCGGGCATGTTGGAAATTTTTTGAAAACAAGTTAATTTCTAATCAATGATGGGAGAATTGTGCGAGAAATGTAACTGAAAAAGAAATGAGCATGAGCTGTGATCTGGAAAGAAAAGAAAATTCTTGGCAACGAAAATTCTTTTCTGTGGCAACATGAGGTGAAATTAAAGGCTTGGTTGGTCGAATTTCAAAATCAATGGTGGCACTGTCAGGTTACAAAACACACAAAATTTCTGGTTTTCTAAATAAAAATTTGTTTGGAATTCGACCCGTGTATGGCCTGCATAAGGCTGCTTTTACACTGATCCATTTTTTTTCTGCTTTTGCGTTAAAAAAAGCAGAAGAAAAACATGTGACCATGTACTCCTATGGAACTCTTCACACTGATCCGTTGAGGATCCGGTGCGTTTTTTAAAGTCTTGCTTGCTGGATTTTTAGTGCGGTAAATAAAATGCACCAAAAACGCACCTCCCCATTGAAATCAATACAAAACGTGTCAAAAACGCACCTGCATCTGCGTTGCGTTTTTGGTAAATTTTTTGAGTAACACTTCCTTTAAAAAACGCAGCACAAAAACCGTAGAAACGCGGGAAGAAGGCATATGTGTTTTTGCTGCAGATCAGTGGGAAAGTAGCCTATATGCTTCAGTGGTCCTATAGGATGACATAAAATAAGTGCAGCGCTAAAAGTAGTGATAATACAGATATAAGTCCACTGAAAGTCTTGGTCATATGTACGTGTCCAGTGACAAATGAGGATTCAGAATTGGTGATCCGTGTGGAAACGGCTGAAAAACGCACTCACCAGAAGTAAGACACATAAACGCAGTGTGCATCTAGAGCTCATGGATCCTCAATCCAGAAGGGGATAAAGCTGGTCCGGTTACAGGAATGGTGGATCCCTCCTCTGTGGATGCAGCAACAGATCCTATATTTTTTTCAGTATGTGCTTGCTCCTACTCAGCATGTTGTAGATGAGCAATTCTTAGATGTGGTGGTTGCATTAGTTTCATTTTTAGGCTTTTTTCCATTATTTTCACTTGGTGATCCAGGCAGTAAGTATTTTATTTTTCAACTTCCTTTAACGGACCAAGCTTTTCTCATAAGCAGTTTGAGCAGTCTGATGACTTCTATCAGTGTCGAAAAATAAAATACTTACTGCCTGGATCACCAAGTGAAAATAATGGAAAAAAGCCTAAAAATGAAACTAATGCAACCACCACATCTAAGAATTGCTCATCTACAACATGCTGAGTAGGAGCAAGCACATACTGAAAAAAATATAGGATCTGTTGCTGCATCCACAGAGGAGGGATCCACCATTCCTGTAACCGGACCAGCTTTATCCCCTTCTGGATTGAGGATCCATGAGCTCTAGATGCACACTGCGTTTATGTGTCTTACTTCTGGTGAGTGCGTTTTTCAGCCGTTTCCACACGGATCACCAATTCTGAATCCTCATTTGTCACTGGACACGTACATATGACCAAGACTTTCAGTGGACTTATATCTGTATTATCACTACTTTTAGCGCTGCACTTATTTTATGTTATTCCATTTTAAGTACATATTGGTTGCTTAGAGTGCTTAGCCGCTTTCAGGATTAGCGCTCACTGTTGTTTTTTTCTGTTCGATGGTCCTATAGGATGGCCATGAAGTTTGCCTCTCCTGTGCAGAATATGTTACCCTCAGAACTGAAATGACCTCTGATATTTGTGCACAAGGATACCCCTCACCTCCCAACATAGCGTGAAGTCTGACCGCAAAAAAATTCCACGCCCCTTTAACAAGGCCATTTCTAGATAAATTCTCGTCAATTAGGGCAAATGGTTCCCACTTCCAGCCATGTGAGAGCTGGGCTCAGGAATGACGGGGTCACAGGTCAATATCTCGCTATAAATAGCAATCTGGGAACGGTTATTAGGGCAGAACTATTGCAAATTCTGAAATTGCTGTCATTCTGTGGATCACAGGGCAAAATCAGATCCTGACAATGCACTGTACAAATCGTCTAACCAGAAATGCCAGACATAATTTCAGAAACAAATTAAAAAAAACTTCTGAAAAGTAGCAGAGAGACTGAACCTTCCCCCTAAAAAGTGGTAATATATCTGGAAGTGTATTTTATTTAGCAAGTTATTGTTGTAACTTAAAATGTATTTTTGCTGTGACTGTGTGCATGTACACTATTCTTGGTTTTTATGATGCTGTGCTAATTTAAAGTGGAACTTCATTCTCTCAATCAGCAAGGACCATTTGTAATCCTTATGCTGCTACCATTAGTAAATAGATAGAAAAATATATCATATTTACTTGTTTTAAACTTTTATTTACATTCCTTCAGTTACTTCTTGGTTTCCCTGCCAAGGCAAATGATGTCATACATCCCAGGAGGCTTCAGGAGGAGAGGGAGGGTTCTCAGCTCAGCCTATGCCTGAGCTAAAGGCACATGGATTCCAGGAAGCAATGGCTACAAGAATCATCTGCCCTTACTCAAGATGGCCACAGCCAGAAATGCAAGGGGAGGGGGGTTAAAAACGATTTCTCAGCAACATAAAGTATGGAGATATGGATTGTGATGGGAGTGACTTTGGGTGGGGGGCCCCCATGGAACACAGCTCACTTTGGAGGGGCGGGGAGACCCCTGTCTCAGCTCCCCATATCCCTCCTATGTGTAAGTCACCCTGTGCCTGTTAGGGGTACAGGGTGGAATGTCCTGATATTGTGTAGACATAGATGTATAGGTGAGGTGTGGGGGTGTGTGCCATGTGGTGCATCCCATTGTTCTATTGTGTGTCTTGCTTGGGAGCAAACTATTATGGGATGTATGTATTTGTGTATTGGCTTGGTGGGGGGTGTCTGCTGATGTGTCTCTGATTGCTAGATTTGGTTTGCCCCACCCTGTGTCCATATGCAGGGAGGGGGGTTGTACACTTGAATGTTTATATCTTGTGTCTGTGTTAAAATAAAGCAGTCTATTTCCTGATTTTACTTCGAGTGGTGTCCGTGGATCTGTGTTCGGACAGGGAAGCGGGAGTCTAACGGAAATACCTTAGTGCAGTCGGGGTCCGGTTCCGTTACACGGATGGATAAGGGAGTTTGCTTTGAATATTAAAAATGAATTAAATAACATTTTTGGTTTGCAATGCCCGGGTGCAGTGTAGTTCCACATTAAGCAGTCATCAACCTCTTAAACAAATCATATAGTATACGTCAGTCTATATATTATGGTGAAATGAAATAACAGTCCCAACATGGAGAGAGAATCCAAATCTTCATCTCCAAAGTTAAGTGACTCCTCATATAGTGTTCCACCTCAGTGATCCACCACCCTGTGCTCTCTGAAACACAGAAATAGAGTATTGACTCTCTCAATCAAAGAAGAGTCAAATTATTATTATTTCAGGTACTTATATAGCACTGTCAATTTACGCAGCACTTTACATATATATTGTACATTCACATCAGTCCCTAACCCTCAAGGGGTGTACAATTTAAGGTCCTTAACTTACATTCATACATACACATACTAGGGACAATTTAGACAGGATCCTATTAACCTACCAGCATGTCTTTGGAGTGTTGGAGGAAACCGGAGTACTCACGCAGGCACAGGGAGAACATGCAAACTCCAAGCAGGTGGTGCTGTGGTTGGGATTCAAACCAAGGACCCTAGTACTGCCAGGCTAATGCATATATATATAGCCATAAGGTCCCACTTAGGATGTTGTGCACCACCTCTGGGTCCGGCCAGTGGTGTATTTAGGTTTCGTGCTGCCCTAGGCAACACAAAAATTGCCCCCCCCATAGAGAGACCCTGACAGGACCAATACCTCCCTCCCCCACGAAGAGAGCTTGACATTGACCTACAATACCCCAGCCCCCTACCCACCCGAGACAGTCTTCCACTACCACCGCCGCCCATACACTGGCATCCCCCCACCTCGGGAAGAGATAAGACACGCACCTTCACAGTTCTGGACATCCCCAGGCACAGGAATCAGGCTCTGCATACACCATCAAGCAGCCCACGACCTCTCTCAGATCCCACCTGGTGCCCATGCTGCGTCTGTCCCTTCTTCCATACCTTCTTTCAGGGGGCGGTGCTGCCCACCTGAAAAATGCTGCTGCCCCCCTGAAAAATGCCGCCGTAGGCAAATGCCTTGTTTGCTTTGTAGTAAATACACCCCTGGGTCTGCCTATATAATCAGTAAAGCCTCATTTTCCAACTTACAAAGCTCCACCATACAGTAGAAAAAGAATCAAAGGAACCATTCGTTCATTCATCGAATGTACAAAGACTTCTCATATGAAACGTATATTGACTCCTCATATAGTGCGCCACCTAAGTGATACACCACCCTGTGCTCTCTCAAACACACTTACCAAAGAGTGTCTACTCTCTCAATCAAAAAAAGTCAAGTGCGCATATACCGTATATCCATAAGCTCCCACTTAAGATGTTGTACACCTGCTCTGGGTCCGGCTACACAATAAGTAAAGCCTCATCTTCCAAATTGCATAGCTCCGCCATACAGTAGAAAAGGAATCAAAGGAACCACATAGTGTAAAACAACTCCTGTGAGCATACACTTAGCAAGTGAATCACATAAAAACATAACTTGTTTCAGAAGTTTTAGTTTATGGTTTGAGGTCATATACTGCCAGGGCTAGTCATTCCCTCTGAAACTAATACCACCATGCCAGTTTCTACCTAAGGAATAGTCTAGAACAGGGATGTCAAACTGGCGGCCCTCCAGACTGACAGTTACGAGCATGACTCCGAACCACTGAAATGTATACAGGAATAATTGCCTCAATTAGATAAAAGTAAACCTTGATTTTTAAAAAACAAAGTAACATTAATAATGGAATGCAGAGATCACACATGCCTTCAACTTCTCTGACTTCTGGCAAGACCATACAATTTCCCATTACCCAAAGGATGGGCACAATGGTAAGTACAGAGGAACTTCACAAAACTGCAGGACATAAAAGAAGTTGGAGATTCCTGGTTGCAGAATGTGGGCAGAACATGGAGGCACCTTGAGGAGCCTGCTTTTCCAGAACTTGAGCTTGCTTTTTCAGATCTGCTGCAAATTTACCAAACTTTTAAAAATTTTATGATAACTACAATTTATTATCTAAAAACACTGTTAAAATGTAAGTTGACTTTTACAACATTTTCTACCTTGTTACTGTGTTACGGTACTCTCAAAATCCCTGCCAGGACTACCAGGACTCCTACTCTCTGAATCACTGACAGAACTTCCAGAATCCCTGCCATACTCCCAATGGTATTCGCAGAGTCTCTGTCAGGACTTCCAATGGTACTTGCTGAATCCCCACCCGGACTTCTAATGGTACTCAAAGAATTCCTGCCAGGACCTCCAATGGTACTCACAGAATCTTTATCAGGGCATCCAATGGTAGTCACAGAAACCCTGCCAGGGCTTCCAATGGTACTTGCAGAGTTCCTGCTAGGACTTCCAATGGTACTCGCTGAATTCCCACCAGTACTAGCAATGTTACTCAAAGAATTCCAGCCAGGACCTCCAATGGTACTCACAGAATCTCTATCAGGCTGTCCAATGGTAGTTGCAGAAACCCTGCCAGGGCTTTCAATGGTACTCGCTGTCCCTGCTAGGACTTCCGCAGCTCCCTGAAACAAAGCAGGACATGTCCTCTGATCAAAAGTGTATTTAAAAAGGCTGCAAACATTCAAGATTTTTGACCTTAATGCATTCTTGAAAAATTTCTCGATCAAACAAATTTTCAGCCAGTGTATGTGGTTATCGTTCAAAAATTACATTAATTTTAAAGTCGAATGTTAATGGCAAAAGACAATTTTCGAACAACATTCCTCAAATCATCGAATGTTCAAAGAATTTTCCTATGGCTTTTCTTACAAATATTCTCGTCCGAAGTTCTACATGTGTATGGCCAGCCTAACTATGTAATTATGACTACTCTTTTGATTGCCACCTGCTTTCAACCCCTGCCTGGACCTGACTACTCTCTTGATTGCCACCTGCTCTCGACCCCTGCCTGGACCTGACTACTCTCTTGTTTGCTGCTTGCCAAGACACTTGCTTGCCATCTGCTTTGACACCTGCCTGGACCTAACTTTGCTCCTGTCTGCCATCTATTGTAGTCTACAAACCATAGCCTTTTTTGCTCCTGCTTTCTTCGTAGTAGGCTGATCATGAGGGTCACTGCCTGGTGACAGTTTGCAGCAAAGTAATCCAGGGCCACTAGGGTCTCTGGCCCATTTCCACCTTTAGGAGCTCTGGTGAAAACCTACTGTCGTTTAGACCCCATGTCTCAGGTGCATCACCTGCCACGGGGCACCATAACAGACTTTCACAGTGACAGTGTCTATTTAAAGTCCACCTATGGATCACTTTACACTCAGACCTCCAGGCCTTCCCTTCCTTTCCCGTGTGGCCCTGCAAAATACCCATTACATCGGGTATGGCGGAGCATGTGACCTCTTTCCAATGATTGCTGTGCACTGTCATATAACACAGACAATAACATCATTATTCTCTCTAAGCTCTGATAACAGTCATTTTGGTGGCTGCAACAGAGAAAGGAGCAGCAAAGGAGCACTTGAGAGGTAAGTAAATGTAGTTGGGGAGGGTGGACTTTACTCACTGTCACTGTGCACTGAATGGGCAAGGCGAGACACTTTCTGCATAATACAGCATATAATTATCTGTCCTTCTCTTTTCTTACAAAGCCTCATTTTGTCATGTACTATTGGGCACTGCCAGGGGCGGACTGACCATTGGGGAACTGTCCGAGGGCCCGGGGTCAGTAGGGGGCCCCATGAGATGTCCCTGGTACCTTTTATAGGCTTTTTTGGGTGTGGTTTGAGTGTGGGCGAGGACACAGGGGCCCCATGATCCCCTATTGCCCGGGGGCCCCATGAGTTGTCAGTCCACCCCTGGGCACTGCTCATTTGGGCACTGCTCATTTGGGCACTGCTCCTGGAAGATGTCTTTTTTAGGAAGGTATGCGTTGGGTGGATTCAAACCAACGACCCTAGTACTGCCAGGCAGAAGTAAATGTAGTCAAGGTTTTACTTTTCAGCAAAGTAATTTGTCATTTGCATTTGATTGGAGGGCAAGAATGATTTCAGGCTACATAAACGTCAGTGGATAATCAGTGCAAATTAGTATTTTAACCACAGCCCACTCATATTACACCACAATCAAACAAAACTGCAAATAGCACCTAAGCATATGGGCCAGCACAGTGGCTAAATGGTTAGCACTTCCGCCTGGCAGTACCAGGGTTGTTGGTTTGATTCCCAGCCACGGCACCTCCTGCCTGGAGTTTGCATGTTCTCCCTGTGCCTGCGTGGGTTTCCTCCAGGTATTCCAGTTTCCTCCCACACTCCAAAGACATGCTGGTAGGTTAATTGGCTCCTGTCTAAATTGGCCCTAGTATGTGTGTATGAATGTGAGTTAGGGACCTTAGATTGTACGCCCCTTGAGGGTTAGGGACTGATGTGAAGGTACAATATATATATATATGTAAAGTGCTGCGTAAATTGACAGCGCTATATAAGTACCTGAAATAAATAAGCATAAAGTATTTAACAAAAAAGTAGGATAAGATGGGGAAAAGGGAACAAGACTGTCTATGTTGGTGAGCCGCTTTCAGCCATCCACCAAATATGAGTCGCTGCAGTGCATGGCGATCAAAGATGGACATGGTCTTGTCACACTTCATTCTCAATAAGACATCTGCTGTGTATGGGCAACCTGCATTTTACAATGCCTCCTCCCTACAGCATGCCAGCAAATAAGAGGTTAATCTGTCCAGCTGTCATGAAGTGGAGCCCCAGCTGCTCCTCCCACCCATAATTGCTAATAACAAGGGACATTAACACTAATAACGCTCTCTCTTACATACTGGAGTGTTTAGTACAGCAATTGGACACAGACTGAGCCAGAAATCGCTTCACATGCACGGTGCACATGTGTGGGTGAACGGAACTCCACACAGGTCACCTGGGCTCCCTTATTAATATCATTATAATATGGAATTTATATAGCATCATGTGATTTTCAAATGATTTTTCATTCGAAAATCGGACCTAAGAATAACGATTTTCGCTCTGTTAGTGGGACAATGGCACTGTCCGATTTTTGTGGTTCCTCCCCTTTTCGTTTATGGGGCATGCTGGAAAATTCGTGAAAAACTACCGATTTTCTAAATCATTGGTGGCACCATTGGATTACAGAATGAACAATGTTTTCAATTTTCAATCGAAAAATCGTTCGGAATTTGATCTGCTTAACAGTTTGTGCATCGCTTTACTAAAAGAGGGAGACAGTACAGTTACAATGCAATTCAAGACAAGAGGGCTAGGGCTGGAGCTTACAATCTAAAAGTTTAACCACTTGCCCTCCAGAGGATTTACCCCCCTTCCTTCCTGACCAGGCCATTTTTTGCGATATGGCGCTGCTTTACTCTACCTGACAATTACGTGATCATGCAACGCTGCACCCAAACTAAATTTACGTCCTTTTTTTCCCCCACAAATAGAGCTTTCTTCCGGTGGTATTTGATCACCTTTCTTATTTTTTGCGCTATAAACAAAAAAAAACCAACAATTTTGAAAAAAAAAAACTATATTTTTGAGTTTTTGCTATTAAACATGTCCATTAAAAATATTTTTAAAAATCAAATTTCGGTATAAATTTAGGTCAAAATGTATTCTGCAACATGTCTTCGCTAAAAAAAATCCCAATACATGTAAATTAATTGGTTTACGTGAAAGTTATAGTGTCTACAAATGGTATATATACTGGGATTTGTTTTTTTTTTTACTAATAATGGCGGCGATCAGTGACACCAATACAGTGATCAGTGTGACGATCGCACGTCAGACCCCTGACCTTCTCACCAAACTCATGACCGAAGGACTAGCCAATCTGAATTCGTGATGTCACGTGCGTAACAATGCCATGCCCAGCTGCACCCTGCACAACGATTTTCCAGCTAATGGACCACAAATCGATGTACTGGCAGCCTAAATGCGATTGTTACTGGGTCAGGTTAATTACGCAATTAACCCTTCACACTGCCACCACCTCCTTTTTGTACAGAGAAAGCGGAAACTCGGCAATATCAGCAATAACACTATGATGGTTGAAATAATCGTCCGTATAGCACTGTCACCGCAGACAGGTTATACAGAGGGTTAAACAAACACAGTAGCGCTCTTTTAGAGGCAGGAATTCGTAAGTTGCATTAACGAGCTACAGAAACAGTTCAACACTTTCAGAAAGAAAGATTTATTACCAAAAGGGTGCAATAAAAATATTTACAGAAAAAAAGATGTAACCAATATATATATATATATATATATAAATATACAGAGAACAACAGCACAGCAAAGAGGTAACAGAAAGGAGGTTAAATGGTTAAAGTACTTGCCAACCAGCCTTGGGTTAAGCAGATCAAGTTTCAGAGCAAAAGGGCTCCCAAGTTGGTTCTGATGTTAAACGGGAGAATTCTTCAACTTACACTCTTAGGCTTGATAGCCTATTTTGAAGGTCCCTCAGCAGGGGGTGTCTCTGAAGCCAAGGACCAATGCCTCATTTGGGGAGGGATTGTCTGGACGGAGACCCAAACTAGAACCAAAATCTCTCGTAGCTCATATTTTGGCTCATAACTTTTCCTATGCACAAGTAACATTCCACCCGCGGGTAGATTAATATGCAGACGCATCTGAGGAATGGTTAGCTATGAAATATGACATAAATACTTGAAGGGTTCCAGAGATGTAATTTTCTGCTTTCCTAGGTATTCCAGTCAGGGAGTGTGACCTATCAAACGATTTGTCTGATTGTGAGCAATCTGAAGATAGGCCTGGTTTTTATGTAAGTCCAAGATATGAGACATAGGGGAAAAATGGATTTTAAAAGTGTTATCTAGTTTCCTACTTTTCTGGAATGTCTTTGAACTCAGGGGAAGGCTTGGGTTATCTTTTTACGAGGTGCCAGATTGCTCAGCTTCCCAGCCAGCCCAGCACCTAGCTCAGAGATGGTTTATAGCTCGGAGCTCTCTGCTGTGCCCTGGCCTGCCTATGACACTTCCAACACACACACACTGACCAAATGTCACTGTGACTCTCAGAGAGGGAAGGGGAGAATGAGGGGAGATATGTTTGTACAAGATGGATGATCTTTGCCAAGATGGAGGTTGGAGCCAAAATGGTTGAAACGCGTCTATCTCTGTGGGCATGATTACTACAATCAGTGCTGATAAAAAGCACTGACACTGTACTAATGGCACTGGGCAGGAAGGGATTAACATGTGGGGCGATCAAAGGGTTAATTGTGTGCTGTTTTACTATGTGGGCTGTGTGTGTTTCACTGTAAGCACACTGCTTTGTATGGCTATGCTATGCAGAGCCATACAAAGCAGTGTGCAGGAGCTGACAGGGGAGCGATCTGTATTGTTTACATAAAGGTGTCTCCCTCCTCGGAAATCCTCGGAGATTGCTGGGTGCCAGCGGGGAATCACCGGCCGGGACCTGTTGATTGACAGCCGAGGCTGCGAATGGCGGCACGGGTAGGGCGCGCCCCCTACCCGGAACTGCAAAATCACGTATATATTTCATGCAGTATTTCTGCTATAGGGTGGCGTAGAGGCGGTTAATGTCAGGAACTAAAAAAAATACCAGTGTTACCTACTGCACCCAAAAGGAACCCAGATTTGTACAGCTTACCTGCAGTAAAAAATACATATTTATTTTTTACAGGTACTTATATAATGCTGTCAATATACACACCGTTTACATACAGTATATTTTGTACATTCACTCTGTTGGACACTGATAGAAGTCACAAGACTGCTGTAACTGCTGATGAGAAAAGGTATTTAGCAGTTTATATTTACTTATTTATTACAGGTACTTATATAGCGCCTTCAATTTACGCAGCACTTTACATTTATATATATGTTGTACATCCACATCAGTCCCTAACCCTCAAGGGGCGTACAATCTTAGGTCCCTAACTCACATTCATACATACACATACTAGGGCCAATTTAGACAGGAGCCAATTAACCTACCAATATGTGTTTGAAGTGTGAGAGGAAGCTGGAGTCAGGGGCATATTTACCACAAGGCAAACAAGGCATTTGCCTAGAGTGGCATTTTTTAGGGGGGCAGCACTGCTCCCTGGAAGAAGGAACATATGCGGCATGGGGACCAAGTGGGATCCAAGAGAGGCTGTGGGCTGCTTGATGGTGTATGCAGAGCCCAATTGTCATTCTCGGGGATGTCCAGAGCTGTGAAGGTGAGTGTCTTTCTCTCTGTTGCCGGGGGGAGGGGTGTTGTTGGTCACTGTCAGGCTCTCTCCGCGGGCAGGCTGGTGTTGGTTGGTGTCAGGCTCTCTCCGCGGGCAGGCTGGTGTTGGTTGGTGTCAGGCTCTCTCCGCCGGTGATGGGGGTCCTCCGATTTTTGTGTGCCTAGGGCAGCACGAAACCTAAATACACCACTGGCTGGAGTACCCAGAGGAAACCCATGCAGGCACAGGGAGAACATGTAAACTCCAGGCAGGAGGCGCTGTGGTTGGGATTTGAACCAATGACCCGAGTACTGCCAGGTGGAAGTGCTAACAATATAGCCACTGTGCTGCCCCACATACAGCAGGAATGTCATTGTATTCCATCTGAAATACCTCTTTATGCAAATTGATGTTCTTAAACAAATGGCCCTTTTTTCTTCCAGTTTGTTTCTAATGCAGGCCATACATCGGTTTAATTCTAAACAAATTTTCTTTAGACAATCGGTAATTTCTTGCATTTTGTAGCCTTTAATTTCACTTCATGTTGCTACGGAAAATAATTTTCATGGCCAAGAATTTTCTTTTCATACTCAATTTTTTTTTTCGATTACATTTCTCGTGCGATTCTCCCATCATTGATTAGAAATTTGTTCGTTTTTCAAAAATTTCCAACATACCCGATCACTCAAATTCGATGTTCACTTGAAAATCAGCCGATGCTGTGGCCCACGAATGTTGCGAAATTCAAACGAAAATTCTTAGAAAAGATATTCGAAAGAAAATTCTTTCAGAATTCGACCCATGTATGGCTGGCTGTGGCAAATAATTTGCTTTTCATACTCATTTTTTTTTTTTCGATTACATTTCTCATGCAATTCTCCTATCATTGATTAGAAATTCGTTTGTTTTTCAAAAATTTCCAACATGCCCAATCACTCAAATTCGATGTTCACTTGAAAATCAGCCGTTGCTGTGGCCCACTAATGGTGCAAAATTCAAGCGAAAATTCTAGAAAAGATATTCGAAAGAAAATTCTTTCAGAATTCAACACATGTATGGCCGGATTTACTTACCTGAGTACGACAGACGCGGCTTGGTCCAATGTTTACACCCACCAATGGCGTCAACTGTGCCTTGTGCCTTCACAGATTCTTTCAGATTCGCTCAGGCCAGTTACCAGCATGCACAAAGGATGTAAACACTGAACTGTAAAATGGTAAGTGGCGGTGTGCTACCAGAAAATCAAAGATTCAGAATATACCATATACCTTATACTGTGTCAAATTATGATGGCAATCAATATATAGTACAAATAAAATGATTAAGGTTGCCTACCCCTGAATTAAAGGATAAGTTCACCTTTGGGAACATGTTACATGTTCCACCCGTTTTTAGGGAGGAACATGTAACATGTTCCCATAGCCGCCGCCCCCTCCCTCTAACAGATAGTACGGGGAGAAGCTTCCTCGCCTGTCGATCACCAAATCCCAGCCGGTAATTCCCCCACTGGCACCTGGCGATCACCGTATATCACCGACAGGGAGAGACCTGTGTGTAAACAATACAGATCTCTCCCCTGTCAGCTCCTGCACATTGCTTTGTATTGCTCTGCATAGCATAGCAATACAAAGCAATGTGCTTACACAGTAAAGCACACACACAGCACTCAAAACACAATTAACCCTTTGATCACCCCAGATGTTAACCCCTTCCTGCCCAGTGCCATTAGTACAGTGTCAGTGCTTTTTATTAGCATTGATCACTGTATTGGTGTCACTGGAGATGTTAGTGGCAGTTAGTCAGTTCCCTCCCAGTGTCAGAATGTCTGCAGCAGTCCCGCAGTCCTGCTATAAGTCGCTGATCGCCACCATTACTAGTATGAAAAAAAAAATTACACTATATATACCGCCATTTGTAAACACTATAACTTTCACATAAACCAGTTAATTTACACATATTGGGATTTTTTTTTAGCAAAGACATGGAGCAGAATACATTTTGGCCTAAATTTATGATGAAATTTGATTTTTAACATTTTTTACTGGGCATGTACGATAGCAAAAATATTGTTTTTTTCTCAAAATTGTCGGTCTTTGTTTTTTTATACCGCAAAAAATAAAAAACACACAGGCGATCAAATACCACGGAAAGAAAGCTCTATTTGTAGTAAAAAAGGAAGCAAATTTCATTTGGGTGCAGCGCTGCATGACCGCGCAATTGTCAGTTAAAGTAACGCAGCGCCGTATCGTAAAAAGAAGGCCTGGTCAGGAAGAGGGGGAAATCCTCTGGAGGGCAAGTGATTAACAACGTATTATTAATTACACAGCAGCATTCATTTGTATCTTTTATATCTACTTAGAAATAGCCAACAAAGGGTATCACTAAGGGCTCGTTCACACTTGACTGTTTTTCCAACTCTTGCCAAACTCCCCTGTAGCGTTTTTAATGCTCTGCAAACGCCGCATGTGTGGTTTAGCAGTGGTTGCTAGGCGTTTGCCAAGCATTAAAAACACCCCACAAATGCCTATAATGAAGTTGAATGGTGTTAACGCTCCGCAAACGCCCCGCAACTGCGTTGCAACCGCACCACAGAGCGGCACCATAGACTTGAATAGGAGGCTTCAACTCCTCCTGACTCGACCAGAGGCGTCCATTTTGCCGCGACGTGACGCTAATGCTCCCTTGTGAACAGCACCATGTGCTGCAATGTGCAGAATTTTCCAAAGCGTTTGGGAAACGTTAAAAACGCTTCCCAAACGCCTGTCTGCCGCTTGCTAACAAGTCTAGTCAGAATGTAGACTTAATCTCCAAACTTTCTTCATTAACTACTTGCCAACCGCAGATAGCCAAATGACGGCTACACTGCGGCCGGCCAGGTCTGGGTGGGCGTCATATGACGTCTTCCCAGAACGCGCTCTCCTGTGCACCCCCGGGGGCGTGCCCCCGGCGATCTCCCTGATCGCTGTGTCCTACAGACACAGCTGATTACGTGATGTGGTAAAAGGCCAATCACAGCGGCCTTTTACCACGTGATCAGCCGTGTTGACGCTGATCACCGGGAAATGCAATTGCCGGTTCTTGGCTGCACTTTCCTCACGCTGTCAGAGAGTGAGGAAAGTACTGCCGAGAACCGGCAGCTGTCAGAGCAGGGATCAGCACCGATCATCAGGTCACTGAGGATCAGTGCCCTGATGATTGGTGCCCAGCAGTGCCACCCACCAGTTCCCCCTGCCTGTGCCCAGCAGTGCACCCACCTGTGCCCATCAGTGCACCCTCCTGTGTCCAGCAGTGCACCCACCTGTGCCACCCAGCAGTGCCACACACCTGTGCCCAGAAGTGCCACTGACCTTTGCCCAGCAGTGCCACCCACCTGTGCCCACCAGTGCCACCCACCAGTGCCCATCAGTGCAGCCCAGCAGTGCTGCCAGTCAGTGCCACCAGTCAGTGCCCAGCAGTTGCACCAGTCAATGCCCAGCAGTGCCGCCAGTCAGTGCCCAGCAGTGATGCCAGTCAGTGCCACCTATCAGTGCTGTCTGTCAGTGCCACCTATCAGTGCTGCCTATCCGTGACACCTCATTAGTGCCGCCTATCAGTGTCGCCTATCCGTGCCACCTCATTAGTGCTGCCTATCAGTGCTGCCTATTACTGCTGCCTATCAGTGCCCATCAGTGCCGCCTATTAGTGCCCATCAGTGCTGCCTCATCAACGCACATCAATGAAGGAGAAAAATTACCTGATTGAAAAATTTTATAATAGAAACAAAGAAACTTTTTTTTTTTTTTTTACAATTTTTTTGTTTATAGCACAAAAAGTAAAGTGCCCAGCGGCGATTAAATACCACCAAAAGAAAGCTCTATTTGTGAGAAAAAAATGGTAAAAATTTCATATGGGTACAATCTTGCAAGAACGCGCAATTGTCAATCAAAGTGCGACAGCGCTGAAAGCTGAAAACTGGCCTGGTAAAGAAGGGGGTATAAGTGCCCGGTAGGCAAGTGGTTAATAGATGGCTAACAGTACAAGTCTCTGCTGCTGAAATGCCTTTGCCATCCTCTTGCGGAGATTCTTTGCCACTACATGGAGAAAAAAAAACTGTCAGCTAAAAGGCTGCTTGAAACCTAATGCCCTTGTGCTGCCCCTTGTGGCCATTTTCAGTATTGCTATCAGATTGTTATTAATAGTGTATTTTTTACTTGCTAGTCAAGTATTTAGCAAAGGCAAGTATGTACAACTTTTACAGGAAAGGGAAGTACAAAAACATAAACATATTTTTGAATATAAACCTATGTAGTCATGATATTTTACTTAAAAAGCTACTGTACAACAAAAAGTATTACAGACAGCATACAGGATGAAAGCTTCCTCTCTTTAGACCTGGCAGTATGTTCAGGGATGATTTGTTAATGTAGTAGAGATTGTTCATCTTGTTTACTGATCTTAGAAGTACAATACAGTTGTGTTCACTTCAACTAACCAGTTCAGCCTTCAGCACTGAAATTCATTAAGCCACATTAAATTTGGCCACTAGATAGAGCCCACAATAAATTTACTGTTTTACAGAAACTAGAAACAGTTTAGCCACTTGCCCTCCATAGGATTTACCCCCCCCCCCCCCCCTCCTGGCCAGGCCATTTTTTGTGAAATGTGTTACCTTAACTGACAATTGCGTGGTCATGCAACGCTACACATAAATGAAATTTATGTCCTTTTTCCCCTCACAAATAGAGCTTTCTTTCGCTGGTATTTGATCACCTCTGCGTTTTCTATTTTTTGCGCTATAAACAAATAAAGACTGACAATTTTGAAAAAGAAAAAACTATATTTTTTACTTTTTGCTATAAAACATGTCCAGTAAAAAATTTTAAAAAATCAAATTTCATCGTAAATTTAGGCCAAATGTATTCTGCGACGTCTTTGTTAAAAAAAAAATCCCAATGCGTGTAAATGAATTGGTTTATGAGAAAGGTATAGCATCTACAAATGGCGATATAGACACTGGGATATAAAAAAAAAATGTTTTATACTAGTAATGGCAGCAGTGACTTATAGCGGGCCTGCGGCGGGCATTCTAACACTGGGGGGTGGACTAACTGACATCCCAATGATACTAATACAGTGATCAGTGCTAATAAAAAGCACTGGCACTGTACTAATGGCACTGGGCAGGAAGGGGTTAACATCTGGGGCGATCAAAGGGTTAACTGTGTGCTGTGTGTGTTTTACTAGGCAGACAAGCTGCTTTGTATTGCTCTGCTTGACAAATTTGCTTTGAATCTAGAAGCCAGCTAAAAAAGTTAAGAACCAGGTTTTATTTAGCGTAAATTGTCAGTGCCGGGGCACGACAACTTTTGGGCGAAAAACTTCATGTGATGCAATTTGCTGAGCGAAAATCACTACAAAACCACACCATGTCTTAAGCGCCACTGAAAATAATGGCACCTGAACCTGCATCTTGCGATCACAGCGATTTTGCCACGATCCCAAAACACCCAGATGTGAATGGTTCACACATATGCAATTCTGGATGCATTTTTAAAGGCACAGATTTGCATGACAGACAAGATGTGTTCCTATTGAGGTGGTTCACACAGATGCAATGCACAAACATTGTGTTTTGAGCGCCATTATGAAAAGGGTCCTGGACCAGTTTGTAGCAGTGCATTCCAGTAGAGTGGCATGCAGAGATAAATGTTCACATTGGATTATTATTGACAGGAGTTTTTGCTTTGAAGTCAATGGGAGGCATATTTGCATCAAAGTCAATGGGAGGCATTTTTGCATCGAAGTCAATGGGATGCGTTTTTGCATTTAAGTCAACGGGAGGAATTTCTGCATCAAAGTCAATGGGAGGCGTTTTTGCATTGAAGGCAATGGGAGGCATTTTTGCATTCAAGTCTATAGGAGGCATTTTTGCATGGAAGTCAATCTGTTTACTTAACTTAACATCACCTTTTAGATTTTACCTATAAATTGGGTATTATATAGTGTTTTTGTGTGTTAAACTTCAATTTGTTCCAAAAAAATTGCGTTGGAAAAACTGCTGCACAATTATCGTGCAACATAAAAACGTAAAAGAAGGGTGTAGCGCTGAAATATCAATACATCAATATAAATGACTAAAACGGCAAATAACTGTACTGATATGAAATAACAAAAGCACATTGAAATAAAGTGACTTAGTGATATGAGAACGTCAGCTTCATATATTCATTCGGTACATGCATCATATAAACGCATCATAGATAAGCATAAAATCCAGTGACAAAATGCTTATATCCGAATATAGTGAGATGCAAAGTGATATCTATGTCACTAAATAGTGACCAATAAAGTGCAGACGTATTAATCAGACAATAGTCCACAATTAAAGTGCATAGGAGATTGTGTCGATCTTCATAATCCAGTGATCTGATCCGGTATTATGGTGATAAGATAAATGATAAGATTGCGCACTCACCAGATACGCAAGCAGACTGCGCATTTAGAAATACCAATTTCAGAAAACTGGAGGTTCCTTTATGGTCTGATCTGGTCAGGTGCCACTCACTGCCTGGTATCCACTGCCACACTTTTTACAGCCGCTCTGTGGGTGTTAGTAAAAACATTGCACCACTCACCATTTTATTTTCCAGGGCCTCTGCTTAAATATATATATGTTTGGGGGTTCTAAATAATTTCTAGCAAAAAAATACTGATTTTGACATGTATGAGAGTAGTGTCAGAATTGGCCAAGTATTGAGGTGGTTAAGCACACAAATCTTGGTAATAGTTTACAAAAAAGTTTTAAATGTCTTCTGTTTTGTATTTTATATCTTTTCATCTTTTATTTTTGGAATGAAAGTTTGAGATCTTATTTTTTTTTACACTAGATAAAGTTTTCTTGTATTTATTATCATGTGTATAGTTCTTCTACTTATAGTATGTGAAACATTTATTTGTTCTGTTATATAGTATATCTTTGAATTTAGCTCTCAGGCCAAGTAATTGTTTATGGAGGTTATTTACTAAAGTTGGTGCGTGCAAAATCTGGTGCAGCTCTGCACAGAAACCAATCAGCTTCCAGGTTTTATTGCTAAAGCTTAACTGAACAAGCTGAAGTTAGAAGCTGATTGGCTGCCATGCACAACTGCACCAGATTCTGAGTGCTCCTGTTTTAGTAAATCTCCCCCTATGTGTCTCAACGGAGAGTGTTCTTTTATTCATCTGATCGAGTTTTGCTTTTTCTTCTAGTGGTTAATTCTAAAGTAAAGTGGTAATTTCTGTTTTCATTTTGTTTTTTTTTTGTTCTGGATGCTAGTTCCATCAGTTTACCCCCCATAAAGTGGCTTGGGAAGATACAGAGGAGGCTTCATTTACTAAAGATGAAGAGACTGTTCACTTTTCAACATAGGTTGCACATTGCAAGGAAGTTTTCCCCAAAATTTAGTAAATGAAGTAAAGCTCTGCTGACTTCCATCATCCAATCTTGGGAAAACAAAAATGCAGATTTTTTTCCCTTGCATGTAATTGGGTTTTCTTTGCAAAGTGACATTTCACCACATTCACTAAGCTCCGGAGAAAATTCCCATGCAAGGTAAACTGTAGGGTTGATTCTCCAAATCTGGAGAGTGCAAAATTTGTTGCAGCTGTACATGGAAACCAATCCACTTCCAGGTTTTATTGTCAAAGCTTAATTGAACAACCTAAAACTAATGCAGGCCATACATGGTTCGAATTCCAAACGATTTTTTCGAAAACGTTGTTCACTCGGTAATCCGATGGTGCTGTAAATGATTTCGAAAATCGGCCAACCAAGTCATAAAGTTCACCCCATATAACAGGTGAAACCTCTGTTCCTTCCAGGTCACAGCTCATGAGCATATTCTTTTCAGAAAAACAATCATAAGATTTGACCATCATTGAGTCGAAAATCGGTTGTTTTTCATGAATTTTCCAACATGCCCGATCACCGAAAAGAGGAGGAACCACGAAAATCGTCCGGTGCCATTGACCCGCTAACAGAGCAAAAATCAGCCGATTATTCTTAGGTCCGATTTTCGGATGAAAAATCAGTTGAATTTCAACCCATGTGTGGCCGATCTAAAAGCTGATTGGCTGCACCAGATTTAGCAATCTCCGGTTTTAGTAAATCAACCCCTGTGTATTTGTCATTAGTAACTAAAACCCAGAATATTGCTATCAAAATAATCTGATATCGTTAATCCCTTTTCTTCTCTATTTTTTTTTTCATTTTCTAATACAATTTAGTTCAACTGACACTTGTATGTTGAGCAATTTCCTTTATCGCAATTCATTTTCAAGTAAATTGCTGAGTGAATTGGCCCATTTTAATCTCTGCAATTAATTCAATCAAAGCTTGAGAGATGAATAAGTAATCTATTCTAGAATTATGTCTGGCTGTGTAGTAAGACTAGAGTAGTCTTTCTTATTTGAATTATTCGTTCTCCAGGCATCCCTCTTAGTTCGTGTAAAAATTGATTTAGTATTCTTTAGAGCTCTAAAAACAAAGGTTGCCTGTGAGTGAGGGTCCTGATGAGAGTTCGCGGCCCTCCAAATAAACTCCTGTTATTCTATTCTTTCTAAAAAGTTGAAAATGTTTTCCTCTACTTCAATAAAGAGATAAGGGGGAGATCTGCTAAACAGGAGCACTCAGAATCTGGTGTGGCTGTACATAGTAGCCAGTCAGCTTCTAACGTTTGCTTGTTCAATTAGGCTTTGTGATAGGCCTCTAACACATGGCTGTTCCGTCTGTCCGTTTTTCATACATCCGTTGATGGATGAAAAATGGACAGCAATGCATTCCTATGGGCAAACAGATGTATAGAGACGTTGTACGTTTACATCAGTTTTTCGTCCACTTCCTTTCAGGTCCATTTTTTTAACAGAATAAATCTGCATTTTCGTTCCATTTAAAAAAATTAAAGCAGTCAAAAAATGGATATAAACAGCTGAAAAACTTAAGTGAGCGGAATTTATTTTTTTCTTGCCAAAAACGTGACTGAACAGATCACGCCCGTGTGAGAGGCCTAAAGAAGCTTGAAGGCAGGTGCCTATAATAGGAACGGTTCATGTTAGTGAGTTAGCTAGTCTGCCCAGGTTGTGGAAGGGTTAAGCTGTGGGATGCTAGGTTCCCAGGCTTTTTGGATCCTGCTATCTTTCTGTCAGGGCTGGGCTCCTGCTACTTAATGAGCAGCTCTTTTCTTTCACTGCTCAGAAACTGCTCAGCTGTCAGGTAATTGCCATCCACTTGTCTCCACATTGACTCACCTGGATACCATTACCTGCCTCATTAGTCCAGCCCAGGGGCAGACTGACCATTTGGAAACTCGGGCACTGCCCGAGGGCCTGGGGTCAGTAGGGGGCCCCATGAGATGCCCCTGGTACCTTTTTCATAGGCTTTTTTGAGTTTGGGCAAGGACACAGGGGCCCCATGATCCCCTATTGCCCGGGGGCCCCATGAGTTGTCAGTCCGCCCCTGGTCCAGCCTACAGCCAGCGCTTTTTTATATTTTAGCAGCTTAGCTCATTTCCTCCTTGACCTTGTGTGGTCTATGATCTCCAGTGTGTTCCTTCCTGCGTTCCTGCATACAACTCGGTCTGGCTGACTTCTATTCTGATTCCTGTTCCTGATTTTTGGCTCCTGACAACGCTGACTTCTGTTTTCCTGACCCTTGTCTGATTACCTGCTCTAGCACCCAAACCCTGCCTTTTGTTTTTACTACGTTCTAGAACTGTGTTATTTTTGCTATTTCATTAAAGGTGTGATTTTAACTGCACTTCTGTCTCCACCTGGTTTATGGTTCCTGACACTTTCCCTATCGATATATAAACAGGGGGAAGGCTGGGCTTCACCAGCAATGGATGCTATCAAAGGTGGACCTACACCGTTTCAGGTATGCCTAGTCAGGTACAGCATAATTAGCTAGGGATTGAACTGAGCTGCACTTTATTCTGTACTGTTGCAGAAGTTCCAGTAAAGTCCTCTAAACTGTTCTAAAGCTTGGTCTGAAGTTACTCTAAAGGAGTGCATCATGGTTTCTGGCATAGATAAAGAACAGGACCTGTAAAGCACGCATGGGGTATAGAAGCAAGGTCTTTGCTTTGGGTGCCCGGTGCAGCTGTCAACACTAGTTGCTGTACTGTGCCGTGGAAGCTCTGGGGGTTGGGGTTGGACCCCTTATTCCCCCCTTACCACCCCCTTCCGCCGCGCCAAACAATCATCAAAGAGTCCAAGTTTTTAATATCATAGTATTAAAAAAACTATGCATTTATAGGGCCAGACTACCTTCATCAGGGCTTAGGAATTGTAACTGTGCTTGTACAGATTCAGATAAGCAGATATATCTTTATTGTGGTTTTCTGATTGAACACTTTCAGAAGACAGGTTATGCAAGTGTTAACAGGTCCAGCAAAGGAGAGAAATGTCCCCCCTGGGGATTTTAATAGTAAAAAAGGCGTTAAGGCTTTGGAAACCATCTTGAGCTGTGGAGGATCAAAGCTCGGTTTTTCAGCTGGATTTGTTTGGCTTGCTGTGCAGTGGTAGAGAATTGGGAGTGCAAATGGAGTCTCCTGCTCTCATGGGGTTGTTTTCCTTCCCATCCTGTTGCAGCTTGTTGCCCAGTGGTCCTCCTAACTGAGCTTGGTGAAGAGTGACCTTTCTCATCTCCATTCATCACTCCATTGCCACAGACTACTTCACCTTACATACAATTTTCAAAGTGAACAATCTCTATTCCTTTTGTAAATCAAACCCTTTGTTACAGGAAAAGAGTATGTGTGAATATGGTTAATGGGCACAAAATCACACAAAAAAAACAAAGACAAATCAAAAGAACAATAAGACCATGAACAAAAAAGATAATTAGTTCCAGTTGCCTAAAAACCAGTAACAAATGTGTCCTCCAGGACAGAAATCATAATTAAAACATAATTAAAACAATTCAATTCACACAGCATTTTAAAGTTTCTCAACTAAATCTACTGCCTGGGAGAGGCACCACACTGCCCACTAATTATTTTATTAAAGTGAAAAGCCTCTTAAATCACACTGTTGCACTGCAGTAGTGTACAGGTCTTCAGGTGCAGTTTCCACTCCAGCAAGGCGAACAGTGAGTAACATAGTAGGGACATCACCAAACCTTGCTCTAAATTTCATGAACAGGAGTGATTGGGCACAGGAGGTACACTGCTATTTTTCAGGAGAAATTTAAAGTGGTTGTAAAGGCTGAAGCTCTTCCAGCTCTCTCCCTTCTCATTGGCTTAGAGACAGTAGAAGGAGCCACTGCCTCCGCTGCTGTCAATCACAGCTGGTAAGAATGGAGCTGGGGGGGGCGAGGCTGATCCACACAACCAGGCTAGGGAGTAATAACGAATGAATTCCCACATAACAAGGGGCTTGCTATGGGGGCACTCAGCAGGGTAGAGGAGCTAGTAGCGGACGCCAGAACAGGAGGATCAGGGTTGCTCTGTGCAAAACCATTGCACAGTGCAGGTAAGTATAACATTTTTTATTTTAAAAAACATGTACCTTTAACCACTTTCAGGCTATCCGCCCGCAATCTACTGCGCACGGGCGGCAGCTACAGGACCAGTAATGTACCTGTAAGGCAACACAGGGGGAAGCTGTGTACCCGAGCAGGCGTGCAACCCTACACCCTACGTCTGCTGTGTCCACAGGACACAGCAGAATGAGAATCCGGGTAATCGGGACCCGGTGATCACGTGATTGTTATGCGATCATATGATTACAATCATAACAAAGCTTTTATGAATCAAGCTGATGATAAAAAAAAAAATCCCTGGTAACCCCCACAGAGTAGTACAATGTTACTATGGTAACATTGGATTACTCTGATGAAAGTATTTAAAAACAAAATAGTAATAAAAGAAAAATAATATTTAAAAAAAAATAAAATATGTTTAAAATTTTTTATTTTTTAATTTTCTTTTAACTACCTGCTTCCCACCCACATTGTGTGGGCAAGTGGTAGCTTTCTATTTCCGGGTGTGCGTGCAAATGCGTGCACCTCCCGCTGCCCCCTATGCCATCCAGGGAGAGAAAAAACATCACACTGAGAAAAAGCACTACACGCACACGTTATATTAGCACATTTATCTCTTTGATCACCCCTGTTAACCCTTTGATCACCCCGTCACCCAGCCAGTGCCATTAGTACAGTGTCAGTCTATAGAATATTTCACTGATCACTATATTACTGCCTCTAGTGACATCAGATAGCATCAGGGTTAGTTAGTGCCCCTCCCAGCCAGGGTCAGCTAACATTAGATTGCCCGCACACTATCGTACTCACGCTATAGGTCGCTGATCACCGCCATTACCAGTATAGTGTTTGTACAGATCAATATATTGATCACGAACACAACTATACTAGTGCCTCCTTTGTATAGTGTCCCTAAAAATGCAGTGTTAGCAAGATTGGCCCTATTCGCTGCCAGCGCTACCGTTTAGCCCCTCCTCTGTTTTTCATGGAAGATTTGTATCAATTGATTGTGGGCCAAAACAATTTGTACACACAACAATACATCGCCGCCCACCTATATTCACTTCTTGCCAGACAATTCACATGGAAACCTATCACAGTTTCTGAATTTAAAACTTTCTTGGGCCTAACCCTCGACATGGGCATTACAAAAAACATACATTATGGTCATATTGGTCCACAGACCCAATTCATCTTATGCCCATGTTCTCTGCTGTTACATACAGTCGGGTCCATAAATATTGGGACATCGACACAATTCGAACATTTTTGGCTCTATACACCACCACAATGGATTTGAAATGAAACGAACAAGATGGGCTTTAACTGCAGACTGTCAGCTTTAATTTGAGGGTATTTACATCCAAATCAGGTGAACGGTTTAGGAATTACAACAGTTTGCATATGTGCCTCCCACTTGTTAAGGGACCAAAAGTAATGGGACAGAATAATAATCATAAATCAAACTTTCACTTTTTTAATATTTGGTTGCAAATCCTTTGCAGTCAATTACAGCCTGAAGTCTGGAACCAATAAACATCACCAGACGCTGGGTTTCATCCCTGGTGATGCTCTGCCAGGCCTCTACTGCAACTGTCTTCAGTTCCTGCTTGTTCTTGGGGCATTTTCCCTTCAGTTTTGTCTTCAGCAAGTGAAATGCATGCTCAATCGGATTCAGGTCAGGTGATTGACTTGGCCATTGCATAACATTCTACTTCTTTCCCTTAAAAAACTCTTTGGTTGCTTTTGCAGTATGCTTTGGGTGATTGTCCACCTGCACTGTGAAGCGGCGTCCAATGAGTTCTGAAGCATTTGGCTGAATAGGAGCAGATAATATTGCCTGAAACACTTCAGAATTCATCCTGCTGCTTTTGTCAGCAGTCACATCATCAATAAATACAAGAGAACCAGTTCCATTGGCAGCCATACATGCCCACACCATGACACTACCACCACCATGCTTCACTGATGAGGTGGTATGCTTAGGATCATGAGCAGTTCCTTTCCTTCTCCATACTCTTCTCTTCCCATCACTCTGGTACAAGTTGATCTTGGTCTCATCTGTCCATAGGATGTTGTTCCAGAACTGTGAAGGCTTTTTTAGATGTCGTTTGGCAAACTCTAATCTGTCCTTCCTGTTTTTAAGGCTCACCAATGGTTTACATCTTGTGGGGAACCCTCTCTATTCACTCTGGTGAAGTCTTCTCTTGATTGGTGACTTTGACACACATACACCTACCTTCTGGAGAGTGTTCTTGATCTGGCCAACAGTTGTGAAGGGTGTTTTCTTCACCAGGGAAAGAATTCTTTGGTCATCCACCACAGTTGTTTTCCGTGGTCTTCCGGGTCTTTTGGTGCCGCTGAGCTCACCGGTGCGTTACTTCTTTTTAAGAATGTTCCAAACAGTTGTTTTGGCCACGCCTAATGTTTTTGCTATCTCTCTGATGGGTTTGTTTTGTTGTTTCAGCCTAATGATGGCTTGCTTCACTGATAGTGACAGCTCTTTGGATCTCATCTTGAGAGTTGACAGCAACAGATTCCAAATGCAAATAGCACACTTGAAATGAACTCTGGACCTTTTATCTGCTCATTGTAATTGGGATAATGAGGGAATAACACACACCTGGCCATGGAACAGCTGAGAAGCCAATTGCCCCATTACTTTTGGTCCCTTAACAAGTGGGAGGCACATATGCAAACTGTTGTAATTCCTACACCATTCACCTGATTTGGATGTAAATACCCTCAAATTAAAGCTGACAGTCTGCAGTTAAAGCACATCTTGTTCGTTTCATTTCAAATCCATTGTGGTGGTGTATAGAGCCACAAATGTTAGAATTGTGTCGATGTCCCAATATTTATGGACCTGACTGTATATGCCCAACAAGGACCAGCAATGTACTGGTACATCGCTAAGTGGTTATACCGGGATGATGCCTGCAGCTACGGGCATCATCCTGGTATCATTTTTGTCAGCTGGTGGTCGGCTTTCAAGTAAAAACAATCCTATGGCTGACCATAGAGCTGATTGGAGATCAGAATGGCTTCGATCAGCTCTATGGTCTAAGAGACCGGGAGCTACGCGCATTTCATCATTTCCGTTTCACCGGATATAAACATTGCCATTTTAAAATTGGGAAAGTATCTGATCCCACCAATCTTGGTGTGATCAGATGCTTTAAGGGCAGAGGAGAGATCTAGAGTCTAACAGACCCAAGATTTCTCAGAAAAGAACACCTGTCAGTGCCTATTGCTATCACAGGGGATATTTTAATTTCCTGTGATAACAATAAAAGTGATCGAAAAGAAAAAAAAATTAAAGGTACAGTGTAAAAATAATTTAAAAAGCAAAATAAATAATAATAAAAAAAACAAATTTCACCCCCATTCAGGCGCAAAGGCAAACGCAAGCGTTAGTCCCGTACGGTATGTAAACAGAGATTGCACCATGCATGTGAGGTATCACCGCGATCGTCAGATTGAGGGGAGTAATTCTAGCACTAGACCCCCTATGTACATCTAAAGTAGTGACCTGTAAAGGCTGTTAAAGTGTTGCTTATGGATAACCTATGGATTGACATAATTTGTTGCCGTTGCACGGGCGTGCACAATTTTAAAGCATGTCATGTTTGGTATCCATTTACTCGGCGTAACATCATCTTTTATACTTTATCAAATAATTGAGCAATATATTTTGTTTTTGTGCATTAAAATTCTAAAAAGTGTATTTTTTCCAAAACATTTGCATTTGAAAAATCACGGCACAAATACTGTGTGACGAAAAAATTTCAACACTCACCATTTTATTCTCTAGGGCCTCTGCTTTAAAAAAAATGTTTGGGGGTTCAAGTAGAAGCACCCCCTCCCCCAAAATGACCCCTTTTTGGAAAGTAGACACTCCAAGGTATTTGCTAAGAGGCACGGTGAGTATTTTTGCAGATCTAATTTTTTGCCACAAGTTTTTGGAAAATGAAGAAAGGAAACGCAAATGTATTTTTTTCTTTTCTTTTATTCTTTTTTAAAACCCTGTGACAAAAATGATACCTGCAAAATACTCACCATACCTCTTATCAAATTCCTTGGGGTGTCTACTTTCCAAAAAGGGGTCATTTAGGGGGGGGGGATGTTTGTACTATCTTGGCATATTAAGGCCTCCGAAACTGTGATAGGTAGTGAAGAAGTGATGTGAGGAAATATGCCCTTTGAAAGCCTGGAGGTGGTCATTGAATTTTGAGGGCTTGTATGTGGCAAGGCTGCCAAAAAGTCTTTCACATGTGGTATCCCCATATTCGGATAAGTAGCAGAATATGTTTTGGGGTGTTATTCCACATATAGCCATGGCATGCGTGAGCAATATACCATTTAACTGACAGCTTTGTGTAAAAAAAAAACCCAAAAAAACTATTTTGTCATTTTCCAAAAATTTGTGGCGAAAAAAACAAAATGTTCCATGGACTCAACATGCCTCTCAGCAAATTTCTTGGAGTGTCTAATTTTCAAAAAGGGTCATTTTGGGGGTGTTTGTACTGCCCTGGAATTTTAGCACCTCAGGAAATGTGATAGGCATTCAGAAAGTAAAAGCTGCATAAATTCCAATATATATACCAGTGGTCTCCAAACTGCGGCCCGAGGGCCAGATGCGGCCCTTTGCTTGCTTTTGTCTGGCCCTTGGGGCACTAATTCATATAATGATACCAAAAATTGTGTATAATTCCCCCCCACTTACACCAGTGAAGGGGGCACAACTCCTTCCAATGACATCAACGATGGGGCACAATTTCTCCCAGTGACACAAATGATAGTGTCCAATGACATCAATGATGGGGCAGAATTCCCCCCACTGACACCAAACAATGGGGCATTATTTCTTTCCCACTGAAGTCAGGACCTTTTCTACTCCCACTGGCCGCAGTCTGGCCCTCGTAAAGTCTGAAGGACAGTAAACTGGCCCTTTGTTTAGAAAGTTTGGAGGCCCCTGATATATACCATAGTTTGTAGACGCTATAACTTTCACACAAACCAATTACTATATATGTATTGAGAATTTTTTTTTAACAAAGACATGTAGCAGAATACATTTTGGCCTAAATTTATAACTAACTTTGAGTTTACTACATATTTTTTATAACCGAAAGTAAAAGATATCGGTTATTTTCAACATTTTCGGTCGTTTTTCGTTTATATTACAAAAAATAAAAACCCATTGGTGATCAAATACCACCAAAAGAAAGCTCTATTTGTGTGAAAAAAGGTCATAAATTTCATTTGGGTACAGCGTTGCATGTCAGCGCAATTACTAGCTGAAATACCGCAGTGCCGAATAGCAAAAAATGGCCTGGTCATTAAGGGGGGTAAATCTTCCGGAGGGCAAGTGGTTAAACAAAAGGTAAATTTTTCAGGATACTGCTTAAGCAAAATAAACATTTCTAGGTGTTCACTATCAGATGCTCCCTCTATTTACCAGGTGCCTGGTGCAACTTGGCCCTTCACTCCCCACACTTTCAGTAGTCACAGAGACATATGCGTTGCATTGCCCAGCTGAAAAGACTTTGGCAATTGACTCGGCAGCTTTGTGGGTGATATATTACTGAATGGGGTACAAGTGAATATAGGGATGCAATCAGACCAATTACCACAATTTTATTACTTTGAATGGAACCCCAAAGCATTAGACCAGGGGTCTCCAAACTTTCTAAATAAAGGGCCAGTTTACTGTCCTTCGGACTTTAGAGGACGCGGACTGTGGCCATTTGGAGACAAACATACCCCAGTGTCAGCTGAAGTAAAAAGATTATGTAACGCCTGTGGTCAGTAGGAGGTGGAATAGTGCCCCATCACTGGTATCAGTGGGTTGAATAGTGCCTTATTTTTCATATCAGTGGGAGAGATAATGCCCCATTGTTGGTGTCAGTGGAAGGAATATTGTCCAATTGTTGGTGTCAGTGGGAGGAATAGTGTCTGATTGTTGGTGTCAGTGGGAGGAATAGTGTCTGATTGTTGGTGTCAGTGGGAGGAATAGTGTCTGATTGTAGGTGTCAGTGAGAGGAATAGTGCCCCATCATTAGTATCAGTAGAAGGAATTGTGCCCCATTGTTGGTGCCAGTGGAAGGAATAGTGCCTTATATCAGTGGGAGGAACACTGCCCCAAGGGCCATATAAAGGAAAGCAAAGGGTCATATTTAGCCCACAGTTTGGAGACCCCTGAATTAGAATAATGCAACTCAAAGCAACTGCATTGCAGTGCTTCAAAGCACATAGTAACACACTCTGGAGCAGAAAAAGAAAAATAATGCAGGGCCAATTTTACATCCATTGTGGTGCGTTGACATAATGGGCTGCCTTAATCCAGCACATAATAATACAGTGGGTAAATAAAAAAAAATCCCCCCCCCCCTTTAAAATAATCACATTTTATGGCTTTGAAGCCTGAAATTAAGACAGCCACAGTTTTTGTTTTATCCAGCTGTATTTACGCAGTGCAACTTATAACATCCAAGTGAAAAGTATAACAACAACATGTCAGAAATATTTTTTTTTAAATTCAAAAACAGAATCACTGAGTTGTAAAATGATCACCCCCCTGTGCCAGTATTTTGTTGAACCATCTTTTGCTTTAATTCCAGCCTTTAGTCTGTTGGGATATGTGTTTAATAACTTTGCACATCTAGACTTTGCAATATTTACCCACTCTTCTTTGCAGAACTACTCAAGTTCAGTTACATTTGATGGTGACCGTTTGTGGACTGCAGTCTTGAAGTCATTCCACAGATTTTCAATGGGGTTTAAGTCTGGGCTCTGACTAGGCCATGCAAGGATATTCATCTTTTTCTCCTTCAAGCACTGTATGTTCATTTTTGCTGTGTGCTTTTGGATGGTAAACCTTCTTCCCATTGACAACTTTCTGGTAGAGAGCAGCAGATTTTCCTCAAGAATGTGACATTATTTTGCCCCATCCTTATTTCCTTCTACCCTGACAAGTGCTCCAGTCCCTGCTACAGAGAAACACCCAGGATATTAACACCTCCATCATTTACTGTAGGAATGGTGTTATTTGGATGGTGAGCTGTATTGGGTTCCTGCCAGACATATCGTTTAGTGTTGAGGCCAAATCATTCAATTTTAGTCTCATCTGACCAGAACACCTTTTTCCATGTGGCCTCAGAATCTTCAAGGTGCGTTTTGGCAAGCCCAGTGGTGACTACATGTGGCCTTTCTTGAGGAGTGGCTTTTTTCTTGCAACCCTCCCATACAAGCCACATTTGTGGATAATTTGTGATATTGTTGTCACATGAACACAATGACTATTCATTATCATAAATTCCTGCAACTGCTTCAGAGTTGCTGTAGGCCTCTTGATAGCCTCTCTGACCAGTTTCCTCCTGGCTCTTTCATCCAGTTTGGAGTGACATCCTGATCCAAGGAGTGTCTGTGTTGTACCAAATGCCTTCCACTTCTGAATAATAGACACCAATGTGCTTCTAGACATTGATAAAGCCTTTGATTTTTTTTTTTTTATCCATCTCCTGACATGTGCCTGTTCACAACCTTATTACGGAGATCTTTTGAGAGTGGCTTGCCACCCATAGTTGATTGCTTGCTTCAGTTGCGCTACCAGAGACTGAGACGCTCCAGGAAAGCTGTTTTCATGCTGAGCTAATCAAAATGACCATAACTGATCACAGCTGAAAGTCAAATGGCTTTGTGTGCCATTGAGAAGGTGATTAGCTACACCTGATTAAGTTTACAAGTCATTTTTGGGAGGGGTGATCCTTTTTCCAACTCAGTGATTCTGTTTTTGATTAAAAAAATAAATACATTCTGACATGTCAGTGTTATACCTTTCACTTGGATGTTATCAGTTGCACTAAGTAAATACAGCTGGATAAAACAAAAACTGTATCGGTCTTCATTTCAGGCTGAAAAGCAACAAAATGTGATTATTTTAAAGAGGTGGGGATGGATTCTTTTCTATATCCACTGAATGTGACATAAAAAGAATGAATGGCTCCTTAGGAGGAGGGCCACTGTGAATTATTAGCATAGGAAGATATAAACTGGGACCTTTTTGGAATATTAAAGCGGAGCTCCACCCAAAATGGGAAGTTCTGCTTTAAGCCTTTTTTCCCCGCCCCATTAAGAACTGGCACCTTTGGGAAGCGGATACACGAATATGACAGGTACCAATTCCCATTTCCGCTGTGATCGCCTAGTCCAGGGGTAGGCAACCTGCGGCTCTCTAGCTGTTGTGGAACTACATTTCCCATGAGGCATTGCAACATTACAAAACTGACAGTTACAGCTATGACTTGCAGAGGCATAATGGAACTTGTAGTCCTGCAACTGCTGGAGAGCCGCAGGTTGCCTACCCCTGGCCTAGTCGATCAGAAGCGAGAGCTGTTCTCTCCCCCTTTCTCCCCGTAGTCTTGTGGGACACATGACAAGTCCCAGAAGACTACGCGGCCATTCACAAAGCACAGCACTTCTCGCGCATGCGCAGTGGGCACCCGGCTGTGAAGCTACAAGCTGTCACAGCCAGGTGCCCACACTGAAGATGCTGGCGACGGGGAGAAAAGACGGCCGGTGAAACCAACCATGGTGAGGACATCGCTGGACTGAGGGACAGGTAAGTATCTGTATTTTATAAGTCAGCAGCTACAGTTTTTGTAGCTGCTGGCTTTTATTTATTTTTTTCAGTTGGAACTCCATTTTAAATATGTAAATAGAAAAAGAAAAAAAGATGAGGTTATATATATTACAATTACAGGATTCCTTTCATGGTCCTTCCCCTTTACAAAGTTCTTTGGAGTTCTGTACTCTGGGGGCCTCTAGTGGTTAGTTTACAGAAATACTTTTTAGATGTATTGAATGGGAAGTTCAAATATAAATGAATGGATGAATATAAAGGCAGCTTCATAGAGGGTTGGTTTTCAGAAGTTGGAGTAATATATTATTACTAAGCCAGTTTCAACAAAGGCAGGTCAACACTTGAAAATGTATAAACGGTGTTGGGCCCATTGACCAGTGCCAACTCTGCTTATTTGGTAATCTGGCACTGTGCCCATGCAGCGCAAACAGGCGAATTTTAATGCCCAGGAGTCCCTGGTGCTGCGTACAGGAGCCCATAGACACGAATGGGTGATAGCAGTTGTATTCAGCTATACATTGCTACTTTTGTAAAGTGGGGCAGGCACACACATGTAATGCCCTGAACTTGTGTGTATGCAGGTACCACTTAATGCAAGTAGTGACATATAGCTGTGTACAACCTCCTTCACCTATTCATGTCTATGGGTGGCTGTACACAGAGGGGATGCTGGTTACTTAAATACGCTCGCTTATGCTTCATGGTGAACGCACTCATGTTCATGAAGCCTAAATTACTTTCCTGGACTCCCATGGTATAAGTTTGTCTCTTCTTCTGGCCCATCTTTACATACAGGGGTTAGACAAAGAAATGGAAACAATACACGATTTCCAGGTGTGAAAGTGATGACATGTTTCACATTGAGGGTCGCTTCACACCATGCATGTGCGTTTTTGATGCTTTCTGGTTCATTTCCCCCCCTTTTTTTATTCAGCTTAACCCCTTCACGCCTAAGGGTAAAACAAATCTCAATGCCTAAGCACAATTTTTCAACGTTGACATGTGTTAGTAAAACTGTACATATCATCACAACTACTTTGCACATCCAGGTGAATTATACCGCGTTTTTGTTCAGGACTAATTGGGCTTTCATTTGGTGGTAAATGGTAATGGATATCTCCTGACCCAAAATAGTAAAAAAAAATGTTTCTTTAAATTTTGCTGTGCGTTTCTTGTTACTACCATAACTTACCACCAAAGAACAACCCAAAATAAATTTTCCAGCTCTTGATTGCAGCGATACCATATTTGTGTGTTATTGTTGCTTGTACCCGTAGTAGAGCCCAGAAACAATAGTGTACATTTTGTTTTTTGGGTTACTTTTTTACCTAAAGCACACTCACACTGATACCAATTTAAAAAAAAATAAAAAATAAAAAATCCTGACCTTTGACCCTGACCTTTTGACTTTGACCTTGACCCAAACACTTTTCCTGGCACTGAACTAGATCAGACCTTGATCTAGGTATTTTTTATTTTATTGTTTAAAATTTATTTATCTTTTTTTTTAACAAACATTTTTTCTCTCTGTGCCAGGAGTTAGAGAGATACAATGTATCTCTCTCTTCCATTCATAGAGAAAAGAAAAAAAAAACAAGGGGCGGGCTATACAGTGACTGATCACTATGATAGCCAATCAGAGGCTATCACAGCGATCATGTGAGCCTGAATTGGGAGTCCCGAGACCTGGAATTGGGAGTCCCGGATCCCGATCGTTAGAACGGGACCTGAGGCTCTCAGTGACACCCCAGTCTTTGTGCTGGGAGCATGCTGTGCGGCGCAATCCCAGCAGGAAGACAGGTACACAAATATGCGGCCCCACAAAAAAAGCCCAGTTCTGTGAGTCTGCATATTTGTGTGACGTTAGCGCGAAGGGGTTAGTAAGGAGATGTGTGTTCCTGTGCGATTTTTATGTGTTTTACAGTGTTCCAGTACAGTTCAGTGCAGAAAAAATACAGTAAGTTCTTTTTTTTCTGGAACTGAAACACACTGGAACTGACTGCACTGGTGTGAACAAAGCCTATATAACCTATCCATGCTTTTTTGATGCAGAAAAAAAATGCACTGGACTGCATGTGGTGTGTACTGGCCCTAAAAGCGGATGTAATGTTTTGTTTTTGCTGTGTGATGAGACACCCAGTTAACAGGTGGGGAGCCTCACTTTCCTCATTCACTGTGTGCACTGCTAGTAATACGGAGTCATGTTAGAGCTTACTGAGTTTCAAAGCGGTCAAATTGTTGGTGCCGCTTAGCTGGTGCCTCTGTGACTGAAGTTGCCAATTTATTTGCCGTGCCGCGGGTACAGTATCAAAGGTTATGACGGCAAATACAGTTTCTGGGAAAACGTCATCTGATATGCATAAGAGCGGTCGATATGGTTAGCTGAGCGAAAGGGACAAAAGAACATTGTGCAGGATTGTGACATGGAATAAGAAAACAACTGCTGCAAAAGGGACTGCAGAGCTCAATCTCAGTCTTCCAAAGCCATTGTCTACAAAAACTGTGTGGAGGGAACTCCATAAGCAAAACATTCACAGGCGAGCTGCAATTGCTAAACCACTAGTGACCAATATTAATGCTCAGAAGAGGATAGAGTAGTGCAGCATCCATAAATTGTGGACAATCGATCAATGGAAGACTAGAATATAGTCCCATGAATAGAGCTTCACACTGTTCCCAACCACCAGAGGTGTTTACGTGTGGCGAACACCATCCCAAGCTTACCACCAGGACTGTCTTGTACCAATGGTAAAGCATAGCGGTGGTGCAATCATGGTTTGGGAAGCCATATCTTCGTATTCTGCAGGCCCCATCATCACCTTGAAAAGTAGAGTCACTGCCAGCAACAATGTAAATTTTGGCTGACCATGTGCATCCCATGGTGCAGACATTGTTTACCGAAGACAGCGCCATTTACCAAGATGATCATGCTCCAATTTACACAGCTGGTGTTGTGATATTGTGGTTTTATGAGCATGCAGGTGAAGTCTCACACCTTCTTCGGACCTCAATGTTATAGAGCCACTATGATCAATTTTGGATTGGCTTATTTTCTGCCTCCGCCATATCTGTAAGAACTGGAACCATTTTTGCATGAAGAGTGGCATCAGATTTCATTATCCACATCCAAGACTTACACTCACCGGTCACTTTATTAGGTACACCTTGCTAGTACCGGGTTGGACCCCCTTTTGCCTTCAGACCTGCCTTCATTCTTCGTGGCATAGATTCAACAAGGTGTTGGAAACATTCCTCAGAGATTTTGGTCCATATTGACATTATAGCATCATGACGTTGCTGCAGATTTGTTGGCTGCACCTCCATGATGCGAATCTCCCGTTCCACCACATCCCAAAGGTGTTCTATTGGATTGAGATCTGGTGACTGTGGAGGCCATTGGAGTGCAGTGACCTCATTGTCATGTTCAAGAAACCAGTTTGAGATGATGTGATCTTTGTGACATGGCGCATTATCCTGCTGGAAGGAGCCATCAGAAGATGGGGACACTGGAGTCATAAAGGGATGGACACTTTCAGCAACAATACTCAGGTAGGCCGTGGCGTTTAAACGATTCTCAATTGGGACTAAGTGTCCCAAAGTGTGCAAAGAAAATATCCCCCACACCTTTACATCACCACCAACCTGAACCATTGATACAAGGCAGGATGGATCCATGCTTTCATGTTGTTTACACCAAATTCTGACCCTACCATCTGAATGTCACAGCTGAAATCCAGACTCATCAGACCAGGCAATGTTTTTCCAATCTTCTGTTGTCCAATTTTGGTGATCCTGTGTGAATTGTAGCCTCCGTTTCCTCTTCTTAGCTGACAGGAGTGGCACCTGGTGTGGTCTTCTGCTGCTGTAGCCCATCTGCTTCAAGGTTCGATGTGTTGTATGTTCAGAGATGGTATTCTGTATACCTTGGTTGTAATGAGTGGTTATTTGAGTTACTGTTGCCTTTCTATCATCTTGGACCAGTCTACCCATTCTCTTCTGACATCAACAAGGCATTTTCATCCACACAACTGCAGCTCAAAGGATATTTTCTCTGTAAACCCTAGAGATAGTTGTGCGTGAAAATCCCAGTAGATCAGTTTGTTTTTTAAGTACTCAGGCCACCAATAACCATGCCAAGTTCAAAGTCACTTAAATCCCCTTTCTTCCCCATTCTGATGCTTGTTTTGAACTTCAGCAAGTTGTCTTCACCATGTCTAGATGCCTAAATGCATTGAGTTGCTGCCATGTGATTGGCTGATTAGCAATTTGTGTTACCAAGCAATTGAACAGGTGTACCTAATAAAGTGGCCAGTGAGCGTATATTCAATTCCCAGGAGAATTCAGGCTGTCTTGGGGGCCAAGGTGGTCCAACACAACATGAGGAAACAATTTTTTCCCTGGCATTTCCATAATTGTGTCCAACCCCTGTATGCCCTCCACTATTCATTCCTCATAGCAGCGAACTGACAGTCCATAGATACAATTTGGTTCCAGTACCTGGCAACTAGAGGCTCCTCCTACGCAGAGAATTCCTCCCTCAGACGTGTTCGACGCCGGCTCTTCAAAACACCCAGGCGGCCATCTTTGCTGAGGTAACCCGTCCGCATCTCAAATTATGAGTCGATTAACGGCGACGGCGTAATGGATTTAAACAGTGCGAAGGTACATCCGGTGTAGCCTCGTAAATCATTCGTTACACTGTTTTGCTTTCTGTAGGCTCACCTTGTGAAGGATTGAGGCGGGTTTCTTCAGCTGCCCCTTCTCAAGATGGCTGCGCTGAGCCGGCGGACGTGACGACCGGACGTAGAACGAGTACGGGATGACGCACGGTTGCGGCATGCCTTGTCCTGCAGTTGCCGATTCATTGTAGAGATGGCGGTGAACGGGGCGGACGGAGCCGGGATCAGGCAGGTGGCCGCCATGTATGAACAGCTGAAGGCGGAGTGGAATAAGAAGAGCCCCAACCTGGGCAAGTGCGGAGATGTGCTGGGCAAGCTGAAGGTGAGGGAGCGGCCACGGTCCCTGATCGTGGGGTGTGGGGGGGCTCAGGCTGGGGTATATACAGGGGGCAGCTCAGTGGTAGTGTGGACACACATAGATCCAACCCAACACCTGTGTAGTGTGATGGGGGAGGGGCTAGGACACATGTAAACAAAACATTGTATGTCCAGCAAACTAAACCCCCCACACTAAGGGACCCATAGATATGAAGGTGGTTGTGGGGACACACAGATCCAACCCAACACCTGTGTAGTGTGATGAAGGAGGGGCTAGGACACATGTAAACATAACATTGTATGTCCAGCAAACTAAACCCCCACACTAAGGGGCCCACAGACATGAAGGTGGTTGTATGGACACGCATGGATCCAACCCAACACCTGTGTAGTGTGATGGGGGAGGGGCTAGGACACATGTAAACATAACATTGTATGTCCAGCAAACTAAACCCCCACACTAAGGGGCCCACAGACATGAAGGTGGTTGTATGGACACGCATGGATCCAACCCAACACCTGTGTAGTGTGATGGGGGAGGGGCTAGGACACATGTAAACAAAATGTATGTCCAGCAAACTAAACCCCCACACTAAGGGGCCCACAGACATGAAGGTGGTTCTGGGGACACATAGCTCCAACACCTGTGTATTGTGTGGGGGGAGGGGCTAGGACACATGTAAACAAAACATTGTATGTCCAGCAAACTAAACCCCCACACTAAGGGACCCACAGACATGAAGGTGGTTGTGGGGACGGACACACATAGCTCCAACACCTGTGTAGTGTGATGGGGGAGGGGCTAGGACACATGTAAACAAAATGTATGTCCAGCAAACTAAACCCCCACACTAAGGGGCCCACAGACATGATGGGGCACTCATCGGCTGTGGTGTCCGGATTGTACAGTCACCTCACGTTATTAGGAGCCCCCAACACCCCCATCCTTCCTGGTATTATGGAACGTCAAGCAGGCGGCTCAGAATTAGCCCTCCGCCACACAGACGTTCTATAGCAAACACCCATGGAGGGTCGCGTCTGCCCGTGCATGGATGTACATGTGTTCCGTGTGTGCAGGCAGTCTCAGTCATGTCAACTGGGAAGCAGCGGCGGCACGGACACAGTTGCTGCTCCTGATTTGACATCTGTACGGGGGAACGGCCCCGAACGCAGACAGTGTGAGTTCAGGGAAACGTACCTACATGGCTGTCAGATCAGGAGCAGCAACTATGTCCGTGCAGCCGCTGCATCCCAATTGATGGGATTGCCTGCACGGGGAAGCATGGAACACCTGTACATCCCAGTGTGGGCAAAAGTGGCCCTCCATGGACTTACAGTGGATATAAAAAGTCTACACACCCCTGTTAAATGTCAGGTTTCTGTGATGTAAAAAAAAGAGACAAAGATAAATCATTTCAGAACTTTTTCCACCTTTTAATGTGACCTATAAACTGTACAACTCAGTTGAACAACAAACTGAAATCTTTTAGGTGGAGGGAAGTAAAAATAAAAAAACTAAAATAATTTGGTTGCATAAGTGTGCACACCCTTACACTAATACTTTGTTGAAGCACCTTTTGATTTGATTCCAGCACTCAGTCTTTTTGGGGATGAATCTATCAGCATGGAACATCTTGACTTGGCAATATTTGCCCACTCTTCCTTGCAAAAACACTCCAAATCTGTCAGATTGTGAGGGCATCTCCTGTGCACAGCCCTCTTTAGATCACCCCACAGATATTTGATCGAATTCAGGTCTGGGCTCTGGCTGGGCCTTTCCAAAATTTAAGTTTTCTTCTGGTGAAGCCATTCCTTTGTTGATTTGGATGTATGCTTTGGGTCGTTGTCATGCTGAAAGATGAAGTTCCTCTTCATGTTTGGCTTTCTAGCAGAAGCCTGAAAGTTTTGTGCCAATATTGACTGGTATTTGGAACTGTTCATAATTCCCTCTACCTTGACTAAGGCCTCAGTTCCAGCTGAAGAAAAACAGCCCCAAAGCATGATGCTGCCACCACCATGCTTCACTGTGGGTATGGTGTTCTTTTGGTGATGTGCAGTGTTGTTCCTTGTTGTTCTTGTGTCAAACATATCTTTTGGAATTATGACCAAAAAGTTCACCCTTGGTTTCATCAGACCAGAACACATTTTCCCACGTGCTTTTTGCAAAATTTAGTCAGGCTTGGATGTTTTTCTTTGTAAGAAAAGTCTTCCGTCTTGCCACTCTACCCCATATCCCAGACATATGAAGAATACAGGAGATTGTCACATGTACCACACAGCCAGTACTTGCCAGATATTCCTGCAGCTCCTTTAATGTTGCTGTAGGCCTCTTGGCAGCCTCCCAGACCAGTTTTCTTCTTGTCTTTTCATCAATTTTGGTGGGAAGTCCAGTTCTTGGTAATGTCACTGTTGCGCCATATTTTCTCCACTTGATGACTGTCTTCACTGTGTTCCATGGTATATCTAATGCCTTGGAAATTCTTTTGTACCCTTCTCCTGACTGATAACTTGTAGTAATGAGATTCCTCTAATGCTTTGGAAGTTATAAGAGGGTGTCCACACTATTTTAGTGTTCTATGTTTACTCTAACCCCCCCCCCCCCTCCCAAAAGATATCAGTTTGTTGTGCAACTGAGTTGTACAGTTTATAGGTCGCATTAAAGGTGGATAAGTTCTGCAATGATTTATCTTTGTCTCATTTTTCATCACAGAAACCTGACATTTTAATAGGGTGTGTAGACTTTTTATATCCACTGTACACTATAGTACACTCTTGTGATCAAGGCCTTAAAGTAGAACTATAGGCAGAACTTTTTTTTTTTTTCTTTTTTGGATAGAGTAAGGGAGGGTTATAACCCGTCAGATTATTTTTTGCCATCTGTGCCCCATTGAGGAGATGTACCTTCACTTCCTGTCCCATAGCCAAACAGGAAGTAAGAAAATACCTACGATTTGACCACCCTCCGCTCTATAGCAGAAATACTGCTACATGGTGGCATGGCTGCTTAAAATCCCATATATTTACGTGATATGCATTTCCGGGTAGGGGGTCCGCATTTGCGCTGATCTGCTCACGCCAAAATTGGCTACTGGGTGTATCAATCACTGGGTCCCGGCTGCTGATTCCCGGCCGGGACTCGGTGATCATCAGCAAGGCTGAGAGGGGAGAGATTGGTGTGTATCTATGTATTAAGGTGAGAAACCTTCAGTGCTGCACAATTTCCCCCCCACACTCCCCCTTAATCTTACCTGAGTATGATCCAGCCATGTACACACAAGCTGCTGTGGGCCAGCTCCCTAAATGTGCTTTGTGTGTCTATAGACGCACACAGCACAGTTTGGACACCTTCCCTCTTCACTGGTTTTCACTGACAGGAGAAGGAGCTAATGACTTATGCTGCCATCAGAGCCTCCAGTAGGACCAGGAGAAGGAGAGAAGAACTGCAGCAGACGGGCATGGCATTGGATCAAGAATGTGTTTAAGGGGGCAGCTGGGGAGAACTGCTATTGAAAAATGAATGTTTTTTCCTTAATGCAGAGAATGCATTAAGGTAAAAAAAACCTTTTACCTTTAGAACCACTTTAAGAAATAAGTGTGTCCCCAGAAAATAGAATGGATCCGTTTTATATGCATTGGATTTCAGCCCTCTAATGTTTTCCATTTCCTCTTGTTACAGCTGGCTCTCCTGGAGCAAAATTTCTTACCAACTACAGATGCCAAGTTGACCAAACAGCAGCTAATCTTGGCAAGTAAGTATATTCATTCCTAAGGTCTCGTTCTCACTGGGTGTACTACAGTGTACACCCATGAAGGATCATGTTTACCTGCATGGGGATGCACGGGTTTGCAGGCAGTCCTGTTGATGTCAGTGGTGACGCAGCAGCTGCTAATACACAGATGCTTTTCCCAATCTGACATCAGTGTTGGGAGCACAGCCTCTAACACAGACTGATGCCAAAGTGGTAGCAGCAGCTTTGCAGGCTGATATCCTGCAGGGAAAACCTGTGCATCACTATGCGGGTAAACAAGGCCCATGGGCATACACTTTAGTGAACGTGGCCTAAAACATTTTTTTTTCATAGCTTTCTTTTGAAATTGTTAGCAGGCAGCACTGTTATATGTGGCGGCACAGTGGCTTAGTGGTTAGCACTTCCGCCTGGCAGTACTAGGGTCGTTGGTTCAAATCCTAACCACGGCACCACCTGACTGGAGTTTGCATGTTCTCCCTGAGCCTGCGTGGGTTTCCTCCGGGTATTCCGGTTTCCTCCCACACTCCAAAGACATGCAGGTAGGTTAATTGGATCCTGTCTAAAATTGTCCATAGTATGTATGAATGTGAGTTAGGGACCTTAGATTGTACACCCTTTGAGGGTTAGGGACTGATGTGAATGTACAATATATATGTAAAGCGCTGCGTAAATTGACGGCGCTAAATAAGTACCTGAAATAAATAAAATAAATAAATATGTGTGCCCTCTGTGTCCAATTGGAATCAATGGAATCCTGCAGGAGTCTGTTTCCTTTCAACTACAACTGTAGGTCCAACTGTTCAGCGCACCGCATGAGAGGGGGACAGAGCTGCTGTGGAGAGGTGTGGCTCTTGCTCTGTGTTCCTCCTGCACTGTCTGTGTGTGTGTGTGTGGCACTTTTTTAGCAGTTGCATGTACAGTTTTATAGTTCAAAGCAGGAATGTGCACCTTGAGAAGACTCCTACAGTATTCTATAGGTCCCAGCAGCATGGGGGGGACACACATGACCACAATGTAGCAGAGCGGCCAGTGGTCAATTTCAAAAGGAATCTCCGAGGAGGAAATTTTTAACTTGCCTGCATTTGATGTTTGTTTTTGCTTTTTAACTTTAATACCCCAAAGAGGACCTGTAGAACTTTGCACACCTTTTTGTTTTGATGCACATAGAATGTATTTAGCCAATTTAAAATGAATGTTTAGTTGGGCTTTAATTTTTGGGAGGTGGGATTTGTTTTCAAGTATACACCAAACTTAAATAATATGGTGTCATTAGACAGCTGTGGTCCTATAATACTAACCTAAAGTTGGTCAGTTTAGTTCTAGACGGGTGCTGACGTATCATTTTATGACTGCCACTGACGACCTGAACCCTGCTGCTCAGATGTTGATTGACAATAGTTTTTGCTCTCTGCACAAAGAAAATGTTATTTTAGATTTTGTCCAATTACTGTCCTAATCAGCTGAGATTTGTTAATGCCGATTTCATGCTTTACAGTTCTACCATTTTATTTACAGGGGATGTTTTGGAGATTGGCGCACAGTGGAGTATTCTTAAGAAGGACATCCCGTCATTTGAAAGATACATGGCACAGCTGAAGTGTTACTACTTTGATTACAAGTAAGAATAGGTCGACACATCCAACTGCTGCTCAGAAAAACTCAAAAATGGGATGGTAAAGCAAGCACGTAACCTGACTGTACAGCAGGCACCTTAAGGTGGCAATTGCGGCCTGTGCGGTGCCACCTGTACCTCAGTACTTCTATTACATGGAAGGATAGTCAGTAAAACATACCTGCAGTACATTTTGCTCCATAACAGCATGACTCATGAGAGAGGTTGTCTCCTCACCCGAAAGGTACAGAAATAGACATTTATGCATTTTGACTCATCCTCCAGTTTTCTGCTCTTTTCAGGTCAGGAGCAGATGACACCATTCCAAAACCGAAAACCACTGAAAGTGCCTCTCTGCTGCCTGTACTTTCTGTTAACTGGGAGACCCATGGAGGTGACTTCTCTTCTCTCCATCTTGCTGGCTGGTGGACACTAGGGAACTGGCGTGTATATTCTGCTTAATCCAATGTCCCTATACATACTGTAATGCAGTAATGATAGTGAGAGGATGGAATGAACTTCTATTTTATTTGTCGGTTGTCTGTCCTATGCACTTTTTCCAGATAATATATTATGCAGTCATGGGGTACAAAATTTAGCAATCCCAATGCCCTTTCTTGTTGCTAGGACATGAAAACTGTTGGATGCTCTCTCCCAGCATTGTAGGAGTAAAAACCTATATATTTGTCCCTGGTCAGTGACTCAGAAGACATCGACTCCATAGATGGCTCAAATTTCAGACATTCCTGCTGAATTGTCTGAAAAATCTGAGCCATCGGTGGCCCTTCAAGCTGACTTGACAAAAGTAGATTTCAAAATTGTACAATTGGTGGCCAAATAGTGACTATATCCTATCAGATGCTGTCACTGTTTGGCAGCAACATTGTATTCAGACAGCCATGGGTACCATGGCTGCTGAATAAATAACTGACAGTGGTGTTTCCTCCATCCACAAGCCTAAACGATAAGTCCACCTTTTGTGTTACATTACTGCCATATTCATGTTTCAAACAGACTGAACCCAACCCTCCCATATCCCTCGTTGTGCCAGCTAGCAGGGCTTCTTCTCCCCCCCCCCCCCCCCCCACTAGCAGCCACAATTAAAAAAAAAAAAAAAAAAAAAAAAAAAAAAAGGGGGGGGGGGGGGCGTGCAGGGCTCCGGCCACGTCGCTCATTTACAGTATTCTATGAGTGAGAAATCTACAAGTTCCAATTGCCTTTGTGTCTGTCGGCTTTTAGTTCTTGATGAACTACCACTGCGCTGTAGTAGTTAATTGAGTCTTCCTGTCAGAGTGTATCTGCTTGCCTGTGCGATGTACGGACACACAGATACACTGACAGGTCTGCAGGAGACCTGCATGGCACCAACATCCTGCTGATCCGTATTGCCAAGAAAAAAAAAAAAGTGCATTGATTATTTTTTGTTAAAAGGTGAACTTCTCTTTAAACTAGAGACAATTGAATCGTGTATAGCTAGCTAAACAATCCGCACAATATTAGAGCCATTGGCGTTTTCTGCAGGATGTCAGCACTGATGGCCTGCTTATTTCTTTGTTTCACAGGTTTGCTTACAAAAAAAAAAGTCTGTACTTTAAATTGCTCCCAATCCAAGGTCAAATTTAGGGCTCATGCAAATGCGCATATACTGCCAGAATTCAGCTTACTTTTGCGTACAGCCGCGGCCAGCAGCCAGTTCAAATCAACAACAGGTTGGAGAGATGACACCGATGTAACTGCACATCCTAGCAGATGTGTACAGGGATGGATGAGTGGCCCTGGACACACAGGTCTTCCCAGGGCGTTCATCCATCTCTGTGACCTCTTGGATTCAAGGTGTGAGCCATGGCACCTGACAGCCTGTCATTGATTTGTCCAGGCTGCTGGCTGTGGTTGGATGCAGTAATACGCTGGCGGTAGACACCCCTCTGTTCCTGTGTGCATGAACCCTAAGTCTTCTAGCCCCCGGGAATGTATCTTGTCAGTGCGTTGTCTTTCACTAGCCTTAAAGACTCCTTGCGGTATGATAAATCTAATTATCCATTGTTCTATACTGACCGAAGCATTGTGTTTTTATCTTTTAAACGTTGGATGTTTTGTTTTTGCTCTTTTAGAGACGAGCTTCCAGAATCTGCATATAAACACCAGCTGCTTGGATTGAACCTCCTCTTCCTATTATCACAGAACAGAGTGGCCGAGTTTCACACAGAGCTGGAACGGTTACCTGCTAAAGATATCCAGGCCAACGTGTACATAAAGCACCCAGTATCTCTAGAGCAGGTATCTGTTATTACCATCTGTCCTAACAAACTATAGCAGCCATCCCCGCACGTGAGACTGCACCTTGTATCCAGCAGCATCACATTGATAACCTTTCTCTTCCTGTTCTTCAGTACTTGATGGAGGGAAGTTATAACAAAGTGTTTCTGGCCAAAGGAAACATTCCTGCAGAGAGCTACACATTCTTTATTGACATCCTGCTGGACACTATAAGGTTAGTCGAGTATATGGATTGCACTGCAGTAGTTTTCAAAATTTTCTGCTTTCACACAGCCAGCCTTTTCATTTTAAAGCATTCCTGCAACTTTAAAGCTGAGCTTCAGGTATATATAAAATACACATATCAACGCAGCTCTACAGGTAGAGTAAGTACCGAAATCTGACCTGGAATCTGCCTCTTACAGTCCTTGTACAGCAGAGCTCATTGGGAAAGAAGCAGTGCAGAGAGCCAAATCAGAAAACAGAAGATGGAAAAGTTGCACACCGGAAACCAGCCACTATGCTGAAGGGTAAAGATACAGCTTCAGCCTGAACTCCTACTGACTGTGCTCCTCTAAGGAGCCATAGAAGAGCATAGCCAGGAGGATTTCTGGATGAAGCTGTATCTTTACCCTTCAACATAGTGCCTGGTTTCCGGTGTGTGGCTTTTCCGCTTTCTATTTTCCGATTTATTTCTGCCAGCTTAGAAGAGCTTGCTTGAATGTCAGCATCCAATTTTTTGCTTTGGACTGCAGGAGGAGTTTTTTATAATGCTTTGAGCAGCGCTCCAAGTTCTTTGTATATGGGTCAGTGCAAAGACTCATTAGTTCTGTAGTCTCATGTGCCAACAAAGCACATATTGATAGAAGAAGAGGGCAAAGTGACATGGAGTAAGTTGCTGATGCTTCACTGTCCAACCACAAGTTGGGGGAGCGATAAGACCTTTAAATGTTAACTGCAGCAGAGATAAATTGGGCTGTCCTATGTGGCAGTGCTGTTTAAATCTCAGAATAAGAAATGCAAATATTTGGCAGGAATGGGCCCTCTGAATGTATTTAGCTGTTTACCTGGAGTTCTGCTTTAAAAATTGCATATTTTTTTTTAAATACCATATCCTAAATTTAAATAGGGAGCCATCTGTAGGAGCCCCAATGTTCCCTCTTAACTCATAAAAAAAAAAAACATTACCTCAGACAGCCAGTGAGGAGGTGTGATGGTGGTAGCAGAGCTCTAGAAGGTATGCTGTCACTAAGAGGGCACAGGAAATGAACCACCAGTGCTAAGAAGTCCTATAGGGTTTATATCATTTCACATATTTTACTGAAAGAATAGTGCAGTGTTTCTCAACTAGAGTTCTGTGCGAAGTCCCCAGGGGTTCTTCCGCAACGCAACATTATGGTGGATATATACCGCCTAATGTTGTGCTCACTGACAGTAGTGTCAGCGCATGTTGATACCTGGTACCTTTACTATAGTTCTGGCCCCTATAAAGGGACGGGGCCAGGATTAGTGCAAAGTGCGGGAGCTGAAGAAGGTGGCGGCTTTCTGTGACAGCGTTGAACACAGAGCGGAACCTACAGCTGTGGAGACGCAGAATACAAGGGGTGGTGGAGGGGGAGGATGGCAGTGAGCCACTGGAGCACATAGCTGGATCAGCAGGCAAGATCCTGTTACAGCCATGGTATTACAGAGTGCAGGGGGGAGGAAGCAGAAAGTTGCAAGAGCACGTGGCTGTATGGGAGGTGAAATCTTATAGATGCAGAGTGCTGGATGAGGGCCAGATAGGAGGCAGAAGGTGACATCCAGTATATGACAGCAGTGATGCAGACTGCAGAGAGTGGGAGCATATAGCTGGATCAGACTGAACGTAGCACAATGTGAGATGATACTAACTTGTTGTTATTGTGCCATAATGTACATAAAGCTTTTATGATCTCACCACCTGCGACATTTAGTCTCATCAAGCCACATGCTCCCACTCTCTGCTCCCCTTCTCTGCATTCAGCCCTGCCATACACTGGATGTCAGCTCCTCATCCAGCCATGTGCTTCATCTACAGCTCGCTAATCAGATCCAATGTTCCATCAGCTGTAGATCTGAAAATTTTTCAGGGTTTCCCTGAGATCTCAAACTTTTTGCAAATGGTTCTTTGAAGGCAAAAAGGTTGAGAAACACTTGCCTTTGCCTTTTTGGTTCTACTTTTAAGATTTTCTAAAATTGACTCTACAGAAGAGAACGCACTGCTCATTTAGGGCGAAGTGACTGATTCTCTTGAACACTCACCCCCACCCCCTGATGTGGTTTTTCTATGTGCTCTCCTGCCATTTAGATCCTATATTAGAGAGTCAATATTTCAGCCCTTCGTCTTCTCCCAGCAGGACGTGCTACATAGTTTTGTTTCTTAAGTCTGGGTTTACTTTCGAATTTATATGGTGATGTGATGACTGTATTTATGTTACAGGGATGAGATTGCGGGCTGCATTGAGAAGGCCTATGAGAAGATCCTGTTTAATGAAGCCACCAGAATATTATTTTTCAACACTCCTAAGAAAATGACAGATTATGCAAAGAAGGTATTTATAACATTACTTTTCTATTCTGGGTGATGAAAATATCTAGACGTAATCAAACAGAGCCAGGGCATTGTGCAGTGATGCATAAAAGATCATATAGGGAATCTGCATCAAGGAGCTTAGTATTACTAGCGACATACGCAGGATGTATGGCGATCATGTGTGATGCAGAAAAGATCATATCGGTAATCGGCATCAAGGAGCTTAGTATTACTAGTAACATACGCAGGATATATGGCGATCATGTGTGATGCAGAAAAGTTCATATAGGGAATGGGCATCGAGAAGCTCCGTATTACTAGCCAGATATGCAGGATGTATAGGCTACTAGAGGCAGAGCAGATTGGCTACCGCAATGCCTGTTGTAATAAATATTGACCACATAGGGAGTGCGTTGTTTTCAATCAGTTGGTTGACCCAGACTTGATGGAGCATTAAAGTACCACTGCTATGTTGCAATGCAAAGAAGAAAGTACAGCGTGAGTATATAATGAGCAAATGTTTCTGCTCCCATGTACACACAGTAAATTAGCTAAAAACAACGTACATCCAGCTCTTCAGATTGTGCGGACTTTACAGCTATGCTCTGCTGAATAAATGAGCCACACAGAAAACTGGAGTCCATGAGTGAAATGAAGGAAATGGTGGTTTATTCAAGAAGGCGCTTGCACCACTGTATGTTTAAAGCAGGGTGGAATAGAAACTGTCATCTCTGTCCCGCAGCGGTTACTCCTCTGACCTGCTGTTCAATCACCGAGAGTCCCATTCGCTATAATGGGACGGCTGGTGTTGCAGCAGTGACACAACAAGATGAGGGATGTGGCGGCAGCAGGTGAGTGGATGTCCGCTAACAGGCGCTGCCATGATGGATCTAAATTGACAGGTGCTCTCTAAATGTAAGGAATCCGACGCATTCTTGCTGGTAGTTAGAATCTTTTAATATTTGCAAACCAAATGCAGGTTTCCTTTGTAGAATAATAAGCTGTCAGGTTAGTAAAACAGCGATATCAGAACCGATTTTAGATTAATAGGTTAATCGCACATAGTTGAACTACTCAAATTCTGTGAATGTATCAATGCAGTGCATGTTATCTCAGCTTGCAGAGCTTGGATTCATTGAATGAGTTTACCAAAAATGTAAATATTGCAGAATATACAGCCTCATGCTACATAACTAAGCTCCATTTCATGCTGAATAAATTAAATTATTATTGTATCTTAAATAGAAAACTATCTTTAGATAGATTTTTACACTGAAAGCATTTTATTAAAATAAATTTGATAAAAATCTAAAAAAATCCGATTTTAAATAAATTTTTTTTTTTTTTAATGGATTTTTATCAACCCTGGTTTAAAGGCTGAAATTCCTCTTTAACGCCGCATGACTGGACTGAAGACAATTTGAAGAGATAATAAATTCACATATTTTTGAGCCTGCAAAGCATTGCACCTGTGATCGGTGGACTGGGGATGCAATGTTAGGCTCTTGTAATATCCTATTCAGCACGCTGCATATTTTGTTACGTGCTTTCAGTTGAGAGGTGGAGAAAAGTTCAGTGAGCTACGAGTGCACTGATTATTGAACTCGTAGTTCATTGAGAATTGGCAAACGGGACTTGTGGTTCATTTATTTACAGATCCCTGTTAAATATATCAGCAGCAGCAGGGGAGAAGGACCCTTGCCCATTGTCACATAGGTGAGAGAAGAGGCATTTTCACCATGGTGCCCCCTAATTACAGGTGTAACATGAACCAAAAGGTGAACTTAGTCTTTAAAGGCCAGCCACACGGGTTCACGACCTATTCTCCCCCCACCTTCAAGCTTAAATCCACTGCAAATTAAAAAAAAAAATAAATTCTAGTCGTGTGATGTGAGGAATTTCACCCTGTAATGAAAAATGTAAAAGTCAGCAGCTACAAAAACTGTAGCTGCTGACTTTTAAACACACACCTACCTGTTCCAGGATCCAGCAATGTCCTCATCCAAACTGGCTCTTTGCCCTGTCTTCAGGTGCCGGCATCTTAACTGTGGGCCTAGCTGACTGTGACTCCTTGCATCTTCACAGCCTACTGTGCATTCACAAACCTCCACTATGATCGTCTGGGTGGTCAGAGCAGATGTGGAAGCAGGTATCTGTCAAAATCAGGTACTTGCTCCCTGCTCCCCCCCCCCCCCCCCCCCCAACTTCTTCCAAAAAAAATTCCAAACATGGGAGAGGGGGGAGGAGGAAAAGCAGAACTTCCCCTTTTTGGTGAAGGTCCACTTTATGATCCTTAATTTTTCCCAATACATGGATCCTAAATGCTAGAGAGAGCAGCACCATGACATAGTTACGTGGCTGCTGTAGTTTTGGAGTAAGCTCCCGTTAGTCCAGAGTGGGGGGTGCAGAGCTTTCCTACCCTGGGCTTCACGCTAAGTGGGTTGAATCATGCGGAGTGCCATTTAATGCGGAGTGCCATTTAACTCAAAGTAGAGAGCGGCACAGTATTGCTGGTGCAGGTTGGGGGGTGGGGGGTCTTGAGCAGTAGAGGTAAGCATAGCATCTGGACCTGTTTTGTATGTGTGCATGTCCTTTTTTTTTTTTTTTTTTTTTTCTTTTTCTTTTCTTTTTTTTTTTTCCTCTCTCTATAGCAGAGGCCAGGGACTGAAATTTTTTTGCTTTCTGCCCAAGCTTGATTTGAGCTTTGTAACACAGATTGATTGACATAAGCTGGTCTCATTTGCTTTGAAAATGCTATACATTCCATTTAATCAAGAAAGCTAAATGATTGCTGTAAAATGTAGATCTCCCTCTGGTAGCTAATCTACAGAACTTTGTACGGTAACTACATGAAAGCAAACCATAGATGTGTTGACCTGAAAATGTTATTGCAATTATGATTTTAAACCCAGCTGGCATAGTGTTAGCGCTTGAAATCTCAAACAAAAACAATTGGAATTTTTTCTTTTTTTTTTGTGGTCTACAGCGCGGCTGGGTGTTGGGCCCAAACAACTACTACAGTTTCAGCAGCCAACAGCAGAATCCGGAGGAGGCCACAATCCCATCCACAGAACTAGCCAAGCAAGTGATCGAGTATGCCCGCCAGCTGGAGATGATCGTATAAAGACAGGAAGTCAGCACAGCCAACTTCCCACTTGTGTTCTCTTTTCTGGTCTCTCTGCTCATTCACCGGTTTTACTCATATTTTATAGACAATGTAGGTTGGGGCAGGGAATCTTTTCTAAAACGTGCAAACACCCTTCAACAGGCCTGGCTGATGGAGAACTTACCCTTCACCATGACTTAAAACCAATCTTCATTTGTAAGGAACCTGGTGCATACAGGAGGAATTAATATGTTTCTAAAGCGATAACAATGTATTTGTTACTTTGCTCAGTAAAGGAGCCAAAATACAAACAATTTGTAGTATTTGTTTTACATTTGCAGGTTGCTCAAGTTTTCAAAAAGGTAGGTGCGCCAGCGCCAGCTTTCCGGTTTGATGTATTACCCATCTAGTGGTCATTAGAATTAATGCTAGTGTAAAGGGGAGCTGGTAGGTTCTAGATAAGGGTGATTATTACGAATATAGCTTTTACAGAGACACTGCTGCAAGACCATATTTTTAACAATCATTTTCTCATAAGATTATATATGCTTTTAATGTATTTTATGCACATTTTATTTACCTTGTAAAAGCTTTCTTTGTGTAGACTTCCAGAAGCCCTGAGACTTCTGCTGAGCTCCACCATGTAATCTCGGCAGACTCTAAGCCATCATTCATGTGACACTCTATACCAGGGGTAGGCAACCTTGATTTGCATGTTTAAAGGCCAAATTCACCTTTATGAACATGTTACACCTGTATTTAGGGTGTAACATGTTCAGCATGCACCCCCTCCTGGTGTAGCAGGCAGAGAATCCTCTCCCCACACCCTCTATCACAATTTGAAAAACAGCCTGGCTGTGTGGGACTCCGCCTAAATGGCTGTGTCATTCAGTTTCCTGTGAATAAATATAAATGGACTATAAATACTGTCAGACTTTGCTGCTGACGGCTTTTAGTTCTCAAAGAACTATGAGGGTGCTGGTGAGTGCTCTTCTAATCCATTGATCTTCCTGCTCTAAAGTAACTGTCTACCCATATGGGAGGTACTGGCAGGCAGCTATCCTGAGAGTCTGCAGGAGCTTGATATTGCACTCTCAATTTGCTGATCGTGGGTGCAATGCACTGTAGGCTTCTTAGGGGGAAAAAAAAAAACTTACATTTTTTATTTTTTTTTTTTTTCAAAATGTAAATGTATCCGTTTAATTGAATGTGCTGATGCAGCATGATTTTACACTATTTTGTTTCCTGGCAAACCTTTACATGCATCTTTTATGAAATATGCAAATAATGTCCCGCATGTGCAAAATTAGATTTACCCACAAGTTGCAAATCAGTTTCCTGTCTAAAGGTCACATTCAGACCCATTTGGTGTTTCCCATTTTCTGTTTGGTGTTTGTAAATTAGCCCAGTCTTTTACGTCATTTTACATAAGTGTTACACAAGGTCTCTGTACTTACTTTTAAAGACAACTTGTCAGCCCTTTTTCTCTTTTTAAATATGAAGTCCTGACTTAGTAGGCACTCTGTGGAGCCTACACTATTACCTTTTATTAGTTAGAATGTCCTTTTTCTGTGTGCCTCTCTGATTCTGGCTCTACTTTTAATAAGGGTTCTAGTTGACCATCATCTTAGCTAAACACTATTCACTATCCATCCTTTCAAAAGACACTGTACATTATGCAAGAAGGCTTTCTTTTGGGCATATGGCTAAAGCTGGCCCTATACTGCTCAACTTTCACCTATTTGTTGCTGGTTTGGCTGAAATTCGAGCAATGTTATCCTGCTGGCACCCCTTTGGTCAACCAAAAGTGGATCGGTCAATCAAGTTTTGTCAAAGGTTCCTGTATAAAAATTGTTGGTCAAACGGCACATGCTTCCAATCAGATGCAGCACTGAGTATTTTGATAGCTGGCGACTATTGGAGTACAAAATCTGAGCAATGTGGGTTCATCCTTTCTCACTGTTGGTGTGGATGGAAGAATCTGTTAGATTTTTAACAAATAGAAATATACACTGTATTGCCAAAAGTATTTGGACTCCCCTCTGAATCATTGGATTCAGTTGTTCCAATCACCACCATGGCCACAGGTGTATAAAATCAAACACCTAGGCATGCAGACTGCTTCTACAAACATTTGTAAAAGAATGGGTCGCTCTCAGGAGCTCAGTGAATTCAAGCATGGTACCATGATCAGTTGCCACCTGTGCAATAAGTCCATCTGTGACATTTCCTTCCTACTAAATATTCCACGGTCAGCTGTTAGTGGTATTATAACAAGGTGGAAAAACTGGGAACAACAGCAACTCAGCCATGAAGTTGTAGGCCACATAAAAGTACAGTGTGGTCAGTGCATGCTGAAGTGTGCAGAAGTCGCCAACTGTCTGCAGAGTCACTAGCTAAAGACCTCCAAACTTTGTGTGGCCTTCAGTTTAGCACAACAACAGTGCGTAGAGAGCTTCATGGAATGGATTTCCATGGCCAAGCAGCTGCATCCAAGTCTTATATCACCAAGTGCAATGCAAAGTGTCAGATGCAGTGGTGTAAAGCATGCCACCACTGGACTATAGAGCAGTGGAGACGTGTTTTCTGGAATGACGAGTCACGCTTCTCTGTCTGGCAATGTCTGGGTTTGGCAGTTGCTAGGAGAACGGTACTTGCCTGACTGCATTGTGCTAAGTGTAAAGTTTGATGGAGGGGGAATTATGGTGTGGGGTTGCTTTTCGGGTTGGGTTTGGCCCCTTAGTTCCAGTAAAGGGAACTCTTGAGGCGTCAGCATACCAAGACATTTTTGGACAATTTCATGCTCCCAAGTTTGGGGATGGTGCCTTCCTGTTCCAACATGACTTCACACCAGTACACAAAGCAAGGTCCAGAAGGACATGGATGAACGAGTTTGGGGTGGAGGAACATGACTGGCCTGCACAGAGTCCTGACCTCAATCCGATACAACACCTTTGGGATGAATTAGAGCGGAGACCACGAGCCAGGCCTTCTCATCTGACATCAGTGCCTGACCTCACAAATGCACTCCTGGAAGTATGGTCAAACATTCCCATAGACACACTCCTAAACCTTGTGGACGGCCTTCCCAGAAGAGTTGAAGCAAACTGTGGGCCAACTCAATATTGAACCCTAAGGACTAAGGCTAGGATGCCATTAAAGTTCATGTGTGCGTAAAGGCAGGCCGACCAATACTTTTGGCAATATAGTGTATCTAGGCCCTCACTGTTCCACATCCTAAAAATTGTACATGTTTCTTTGGAACAAATGTTACCAAAAGAGAAAAGCAGACTTTATTGGCACAACATGAGGCAACTTAAATTAATGAAAATTGCATAATTTTATTTCCACATAGTAAAACAGATAATAAAACTGATGCAACACCATTGAATTACAATATGTCTGATGCTAGCTGACACCCAACAGTGAGATGGAGTCTGGAACTAGGCATTACATAAAGAGCAAATATCCATGTGTAGTAATCATATATGTATAGCTATTATGACATAGTATTAGCTGAGCTCTCTGGATCATAGGTCACAGTGTCTCTATACTCAAAAGTTGCCGCGTTTCACAAACTTTTCTTGCTTCCTCAGGACTGGTTGGTTAGGTGTTACCATGAACTGTAGAATATAACGAATGTGTATAAATATACTGTAAACACATTTTTATCAACAATAAACACTATCACCAATTATATACAGTTAGGTCCATATATATATTTGGACACCGGCACAATTTTATAGATTTTTTTTTCAGGTATTTACCAAAACATATTCAAGCTATAGTTCTATAATGGATATGGGCTGCAAGTGCACACTCTCAGGTTTAATTTGAGGGTATGTACTTCCAAAATGGAGGAAGGGTTTAGGAATTACAGCTTTTAAGAGTAGCCATCCCCCATTTTTCAAGGGACTGAAAGTAATTGGACAATTGAATCAAAAGCTGTTTCAGGGCCAGGTGTGGGCTACTCTTTTGTAATTTCTTCAATTAAGCAGGTAAAAGGTCTGGAGTTGATTCTAAGTGTGGTATTTGCATTTGGAATCTATTGCTGTGAACCTACATCATGCGTTCAAATAGTTGGCCATGCAAGTGAAAAAAACCATTGTAAGGCTTCAAAAACAAAAAAAATCCATCAGAGAGAGAGCAGCAACGTTAGGAGTGGTCAAATCAACAGTTTGGTACATTCTGAGGAAAGAAGAACACGCTGGTGAGCTTAGCAACATGAAAAGGCATGGACGTCCACGGAAGACAACAGTGGATGATCGCAGGATCCTCTCTATGAAAGAAAAACTCATTCACAAAATCCAGACAAGTGAAGGACACTCTCCAGGAGGTGGGCGTATCATTGTCAAAGTCTACAATCAAGAGAAGACTTCACGAGAACAAATATAGAGGGTTCACCACAAGGTGCAAACCATTTATAAGCCTGAAGAATAGAAAAGCCAGATTAGACTTTGCCAAAACAACATCTAAAAAAGCCAGACCAGTTCTGGAAAAGCATTCTTTGGACGGATGAAACTACAATTAATCTGTACCAGAATGACAGGAAGAAAAAAGTGTGGAGAAGGCTTGGAACAGCTCATGATCCAATGCACACAATGTCATCTGTAAAACATGGTGGAGGCAGTGTGATGGCATGGGCATGAATGGCTTCCAGTGGCACTGGGTCATTGGTGTTTATTGATGATGTGACAGAAGACAGAAAAGCCGGATGAATTCTGCAGTGTTTAGAAATATACTGTCAGCCCAGATACAGCCAAATGCAGCAAAGTTGATTGGACGGCGCTTCACAGTACAGATAGACAATGATCCAAAACACACTGCAAAAGCAACCCAGGAGCTTTTGAAGGAAAAAAAGTGGAATATTTTTCAATGGCTGAGTCAATCACCTGATCTCAACCCAATTGAACATGCATTTCACTTGCTGAAGGCAAAGCTAAAGGCAGAAAGACCCGCAAAGAAAGAACTGAAGGCAGCTGCAGTTACAGCCTGGCAAAGCATCAGAAAGGAGGAAACCCAGTCTTTGGTAATGTCCATGGGTTCCAGACTTCAGGCAGTCATTGCCAGTAAAGGATTCTTAACAAAATATTAAAAATGAACATTTTATTTGTGATTATATTGTCCAATTAAATTTGGTCCCTTGAAAAGGAGGGGTGGTGACTATTCTTAAGAGCTGTAATTCCTAAACCCTTTCCACAATTTGTATGTACATAATCTCAAATTAAACCTGAGAGTGTGCACTTTCAGCCCATATCCATTATATAACTATAGCTTGAATATGGTTTGGTAAATACCTGAAAAAAATCAAACATTCTGCCTGTGTCCAAATATATATGGACCTAACTGTATATTACACATATAATTAGAGTATGCTTGCTGGTATGAAAATGTGTACATTTGTTATTCTACAGTTCATGGCAACACCTACTCAACCAGTCCCGAGGAAACGAAAAAAATTGTCGAAATGCGTCGACTTTTGCGTATGGAGATGCTGTGACCTATGATCCAGAGAACTTCAGCTAATACAATGTCATAATAGCTATACATAAATGATTACTACACATAGATATATGCGCTGTAGGAAATGCCTAGTTGCAGACTCCATCTCAGGGGTGGGGGTTGTCTAGTATCGGACATATTGAGTTTCAATGGTGTTCTATCTCTTTTTATCTCTTATTTCACTTTCTGGAAATAAAATTATGGAATTTGGATTAAGTCGCCTCGTATTGTGCTGATAAAGTCCGCTTTTCTTTTCTGGTAATGTTTTGTTCTGTTAGATTTATATTTCAGCTGCAGACAAAGAGGGTTTTATGGCTGGTGATGAAAAAAGGCCCCTGGAGTTTGTTCTTAGACCATTTACTTATTGATGGCTAAGTAAGGTTACCTACAAATTATGATTTTGTCCCAGGAATAGTACGCAATCCAAAGGTCAGAGAATGGCCACTTCCATTTTGATCTTTCATACCAGAATATCTCTATAGAACAAAACCCTTTCTTCTTTATGAGGACTGTGTTGTATCTCTGTTAAAAGCATTGTTGCTATATACAAAGTTGACATAATGTGAAGCGTATCTGTGCAAATTGGAGGCAGGAGATATGTCTGCATTGTCCTTTACAGGCAGAGTACTTTCAGTGGTCAGTCGTTCTTTAACTTCTTGGCGTTGATGGTACGCAAATATGCAGCCTCTCGGGAGCTGGGCCTGGAGGCCGCATATTTGTGTACCCACTGTAAACAAACGTGCTGAAAGTGTGCTCCCGGCACATTTACTGGCACCTCATGGAAAAGTTAAGGGTCATGTGAGCGCCATTATTATTTTTTTTGCTACTGTCATACGGTTATTGACCGCTTCTCCCTTAGGGGAAATCACTCTTCGCTTAACTAGTTTTTAAAATTTTACTTTAGATTCTTCCATCGACTCTTCACTGTCTTCTAATACAACAACAGAAGAAGTGCATTTGAATCAATGAAACCTGAACCCAAACCCCACATCCTGGCAAAAGCTTGAAATGTTGACAGGCACTGCATCCAACATGGGCCCTCACCTCGGCACTTGGTGCAATGCTTGTAGTTAAAAGCAGGGTGCTATAGGGGTCCAGGGCCATGGTCCATCCCTGTGGATCCCAGACCTTGAAGACCCCTTTAGGGACATGTCCACTGAGATGGGCGAAGCCTGGATGCCAGTGACCTAAATGGGTAAGTCAGGGTCGCCCTGTTCTTTGACCATTACTGTAGTCCCACAGCAAGTAAGAGGAATAATAAATAGTTTCTTGCTTGTTTTACATTAATTATGTGTAGCCTTTTAAGTATGTGGTAAAACGATCAGAAAACCTAGATGGTGTTTGAAATGTATTCACTTATTCTGTAATTTTCTTGAACTCGAAGCTAAATAACCACTCAAAGCCTAGTGTAAGGTGGATGGTGTTACATCACACCAAAGGTTACCTATGTGAGAGACAGAAGTACTGTGTTGTAGCACAAAAAAAGGCATTTTTTTTGTGCTACAACAGGGAGAAAGCATTTTGAAGGGCTTGTTTTAGGCACCATCCGTCAGGTTCACACTTGCCTTTGAAGTTTCAATTTGATTGGTCTTCTATAAGACAGGTGATGCAAGCGGAGTGTGAGATAGCTGCAATATTCTTCAGAAAGCAGACACACCCACCTCACGTGATGAATTACTTGGAATCTTGCTGCAATGAATTGACCAGCACTTGGATTTAGGTAAGCTGAAGTTTCAGACTTGTAAGTACAACCAAAGACTCCCTCAGAACAAGTCCCAGATTGAGATGTGCAAGCCCCTCTTTCCCTGACCAAGCCAAATCCTTTTTCATTTGAGTTTCACATGCTCCCCATTCAAGATACTGCAAACACAATCAAAGACACTAACAGTGGGAGCGTTTCAGTAACAGAGGCAGTGCTGTCAATCTGAAAGCAATGGGTGAGACTAGGTGTGGTTAGCCATTGACTTACAAGCTACAGGCTTGAGACTCAGCAGTAACAATGCTGGTAGCTATGTCCCTACAACATTTTTTGGTCATCCCACTGTAGTGTGCGCAGGCACAGCCTACCAGAGAGTGGCAGCTATGCTCTGAATTAAGGAGCAGTGCAGCATTGCTGCCACACCATCCCATTGGAACTTACTGGCAAGATCAATGGGTATTTGTGGGACTCTACAAGGAGACTTCACCTGGCCATACAGATCGAAATTCTTGCTGAACTGGCCAGGTGTTCATTTATGGGCAAGCTGGTTGTACTGAAGTCAATATATTGATTGCTTTCGGTACAACCAGCCTGTCGGAGTGTTTTTTTCATTTCATCATTCCTGACAGCTAAAATGCCTTGAAAAAGTATTTGTATACCTTGAAAGTTTCCAAGTTCTGTCATGTTACAACCACAAACATAAATGTATTTTATTGGGATTTTATGTGATAGACCAACACAAAGTGGCACATAATTGTGAAGTGGAAGGAAAATGATAAATGGTTTTCAGCATTTTTTATAAATTGTGGAAAAGTGTGGCGTGCATTTGTATTCAGCGCCCCAGAGTCAATACTTTGTAGAACCACCTTTTGCTGCAATTACAGCTGCAAGTCTTTTTGGGGATGTCTCTACCAGCTTTGTACATCTAGAGAGGGACATTCCTGCCCATTCTTCTTTACAAAATAGCTCAAGCTCTGTCAGATTAGATGGAGAGCGTCTGTGAACAGCAATTTTCAAGTCTTGCCAAAGATTCTCAATTGGATTTAGGTCTGGACTTTGACTGGGCCACTCTAACACATGAATATTCTTTTGATCTAAACCATTCCATTGTAGCTCTGGCAGTATATTTAGGGTCATTGTCCTGCTGGAAGGTGAACCTCCGCCCCAGTCTCAAGTCTTCTGCAGACTCTCTACAGGCTTTCTTTTTCTAAGATTACCTTGTATTTTGCTCCATCTTCCCATCAACTCTGACCAGCTTCCCTTTCCCTGCTGAAGAAAAGCATCCCCACAACATGATGCTGCCACCATCATGTTTCACGGTAGGGATGATGTGTTCAGGGTGATGTGCAGTGTTAGTTTTCCACCACACATAGCGTTTTGTTTTTGCTATGAGGCCAAAAAGTTCAATTTTGGTCTCATCTGACCTTCTTCCCCATGTTTGCTGTGTCCCTCACATGGCTTCTCGCAAACTGCAAACAGGACTTCTTATGTCTTTCTTTCAACAATGGCTTTCTTCTTGCCACTCTTCCATAAAGGCCAGATTTGTGGAGTGCAAGACTAATAGTTGTCCTGTGGACAGATTCTCCCACCTGAGCTGTGGATCTCTGCAGCTCCTCCAGAGTTCCCATGGGCCTCTTGGCTGCTTCTCTGATTAATGCTCTCCTTGTCCAGCCTGTCAGTTTAGGTGGACGGCCATGTGTTGGTAGGTTTGCAGTTGTGCCATACTCTTTCCATTTTCGAATGATGGATTAAACAGTGCTCCATGAGATGTTCAAAGCTTCGTATATTTTTTTATGACCTAACCTTGCTTTAAACGTCTCCACAACTTTATCCCTGACCTGTCTAGTATGCTCCTTGGCCTTCATGATGCTGTTTGTTCACTAATGTTCTCTAACAAACCTCAGAGGGCTTCACAGAACAGCTGTATTTATACTGAGATTAATATATATTTCTCAAAAGCAAAGCACACCAAAAAACCCAGAAAAGTAGTCTACCTCCACCCTTGAAGGTTAAAAATAATATATAAAACTTTTCTTAAAATAAAAAGTCCTAAATCTCAAAACACACCCCACTTGTATAAGCAAATATTCAATAAACAAATGTTCAATAAAGTCTCTTTTTTTCTTCTTTTCCACGAAAAAATTCTTTTTCTCAACACCCGTACATTCTGATGCCCATATACCTCAAAAAGAAAAAACTACATAGTGTCATACCTTTTTAAAAATCAAAACACACGTGCCCTTAACAGTGCACCATGCACTACTTGTGAAACACCCCAAAAAAAAAAAAAATAAATATATTAACTCTCTAAGTGAATATCTAAGTTGCAGTGTTATAAGATATCAGACGGCGAGAAGGACGTGCGTCGGCGAGCTCCTGCTCCCCTGGCCCCAATCCGCTGCCATCTGGGCAGCAGCGGACCCTAACGGGGGCCCCACGATCCTTCGGTCCCTGCTCATCAGCCAGGTAAGGCCACTGCACCTTTTCCCCGGACCTCCGGGACTTGCGGCCTACCCGGCACCCGAAGCCGCGGCCTCGATTTTTGGCGCGGCCGACCCGGATCGCCGGGCATCAGCCCAGGCCGCCGCTGCTCTGTTCCCCGGTCCCCGCCGATCAGCCAGCCTCCCCAGGGCCCCCCTCACTGGCCCTGGGTCCATCCCGACCACCGGGTACCAGCTCGCCCGGAGCAGCCACGTGCTCGTCAGCTCCGGCGCCCCCGCGCCCGATCCGCTGCCATCCGGGCCCCTGAGCCTGCTGCCGATGTCCCCACCAACACCCTGAAGGGGACACAGACACTCCGTCCCTCCAGCGGAGCTCCGGCGGTCCGAAGCGGCTTGAGGCCTACCACGGCACCCGAAGCCGCGGTGTTTCCTGCCGGCCGTGGCTGGAATCGCAGCGGGACGCCTCCGCTCCTCCGGGGAAGCTACCACCACCAGCACCAACGGTCCTCCTAACATAGGAGGGATCCACCTCCACCCCGACGCTCCAGGACATCAGGTACTCCACCAGGGGCACCCACTACCCATCAGGGAGCCCAACCACCATCCCACCGCCAGCCACCAGGGATCCCACCACCCACCAGAAACCCTAACCACCAGGGACCCCTAACCACTATCCCTCCAGGGATCGCTACTACCCCACCAGGGATAGCACGGCCACCATCCCACCAGGGATCCCCTGCCCTCCACCCCACCTGGGACTACCAGCCACCTCCCACTGCGTTTCGGACACTGCTTCGCCATCCCTGACCAGCACCCCCTCACCCACCCTGACCCTTCCTGCACCCCGCTCACCCCAACATGCCGCCCGCGCTCCTCCTCCTTGTCCTCCTCTCCTCCATCCCTAAAACCGCCTTCCTCTACCCACCCACCCCCGCTAAGCAGCTCTATATCGCCCCCTCACTTCTCCCCTCTCCCCACTACGGCACCCACCACCTCCTCCTGCTACTCCACTTCCCCGCTGACCCACTTGCCACCACTTTCAGACCCAAGCGCTCCTACACCTCCCGTTCCCACGCCACCTTCCTCACCCTCCTCCTTCTCATATCAGCTGGGGACATCTCCCCAAACCCTGGCCCCTCACCACCTCACACCCCCCCTAGAGCCCCCCCTGCTCACGCCAGCCGACGCGACCCCCTCAACCTCATACATGTACCCCTCCTCCCCATATCTATCCCCCCTCTCTCGGTTGCACTCCTGAATGCTCGTTCGGTTTGCAATAAGCTTACCGCCATCCATGACCTCTTCATCTCTCGCTCCCTCAACCTCCTAGCAATCACCGAAACTTGGGTACAGGCCACCGACTCCACCTCCCCTGCGGCACTCACTCATGGAGGTCTCATCTGGACCCATTCACCAAGACTGAGCGATCGCAGAGGTGGTGGTGTCGGCTTGCTCCTGTCACCGCTTAGCACCTTCCAGGTCCTCCCTAACCCACCCTCTCTTTCCTTCCCCTCCTTTGAGGCGCACTGCATCCGACTCTTCTCACCCACCCCCCTAAGGATCGCAGTGATCTACAGGCCTCCCGGACCCATAGCCCGCTTCCTGGATGACTTCGCCGCCTGGCTTCCCTTCTTCCTCTCCTCTGAGCTCCCCACCATCATCCTCGGGGACTTCAACATCCCCATCAACGACAACACCCCGGCTACTTCCCAATTCCTCCACCTAACCTCCTCTTTCGCGCTCACACAGCACACTCAATCCTCCACCCACCTCGGAGGGAACACCCTGGACCTCGTCTTTTCCCACCTCTGTACCCTCAACCAGTTCGCGAACACCCCCTTCCCTCTCTCCGACCACCACCTCATCACCTTCTCCATCTCCCCTTCCCCCAACTCCCCCCCTCAAAAACGCCAAACCATCACCATCCGCAACCTCCGCAACCTGAACCCGGCCCCCCTCCACTCTGCCGCCGACTGCCTACACGACAGCATCCTCTCACTGTCATGTCCTGACATAGCCACCACCTTGTACAATGACTCACTGTCAGCTGCCCTAGACTCTCTGGCACCCCTTACCACACGCATCATCAAACCCAGACCGCTTCAACCCTGGCAGACCGACAGCACTAAACGCCTCAAACGTCGCAGTCGCGCACTGGAGAGACTGTGGCGCAAAACCAGGTCCCCTCATACTTTCTCCCTCTACAAATCTGCATTTCTTATCTACACCTCCTCCCTCCACGCTGCCAAGCAGGCCTACTTTGTTAACCTAATAAACACCCTCTCCTCCTGCCCCCGCCGACTCTTCTCCACCTTCAACTCCCTGCTCTCCCCCCCCCCCCTCCTCCACTCAGTACCTCTCTCACCGCCCACGAAATTGCCACCCATTTCCACAACAAGATTGACGCTATCCGTAAGGACATCGTCAACTTGCAATCTACCTCCCCACCTAGCCTCCTCGCCCCCGTCACCCCTTCATCTCCCCCCTCCTCTGCCCTCACAACCTCACTGCCCCCCTCCTCTCCCAATGCCCCGCCCACCATAACCCCCCCCGCACTGCACTCCCTCAGCCCTGTCACTACTGAGGAAGTCGCCAAAGTCCTCTCAAAAGCCCGCCTCACTACCTGCCCCCTGCACCCTATCCCCTCTCAACTCCTCCAGTCACCCCCCTCTTCCCTCATCCGCTCCCTCACCCACATCTTCAATCTCTCCCTCTCTACTGGCGTATTCCCCTCCCCCCTAAAGCACGCGCATATCACCCCCATCCTCAAAAAGCCCTCCCTGGATCCCGCGGACCCCAACAACCTCAGACCCATCTCCCTGCTGCCACTCACCTCCAAGCTCCTTGAACGCTTAGTCTACAATCGCCTAAGCTCCCACCTTACTGACAATAACCTCCTTGACCCTCTACAGTCCGGCTTCCGTCCCCTACACTCCACTGAAACCGCCCTCCTCAAAATCACTAACGACCTACTCAACGCCAAAGCCAAGGGCGACTACTCTGTCCTCCTTCTCCTGGACCTCTCTGCGGCCTTCGACACAGTTGACCACCCCCTCCTTCTTAATAAACTACTCTCCCTTGGCATCGGAGATGCTGCTCTCTCTTGGTTCTCATCCTACCTATCCCGACGCTCCTTCAGTGTCACCTACAATGGTGCCACCTCCCCCTCCCTCCCCCTCTCTGTTGGGGTCCCCCAAGGCTCTGTCCTTGGACCCCTTCTCTTCTCCATCTACACCTCCTCCCTGGGCAAACTCATACAATCTCACGGCTTCAACTATCGCCTCTATGCTGACGACACCCAAATCTACCTCTCCACCCCTCACCTCACCCCCACTATCTCCGCCCGCATCACTCACCTCCTAAATGACATCTCAGACTGGATGTCGCTACATTTCCTCAAGATTAACCTCTCCAAAACCGAGCTTCTCGTCTTTCCCCCTGCCCACACCCCCCCCCCCCATCCTATCCATCATCACCAACAACTCCACTATCACTTCCGCCCCGCAAGCCAAAGTCCTTGGCGTCATTCTTGACGCGAACCTCTCCCTCCAACCGCATGTCAAATCACTCACAAACACATGCAGGCTCCATCTTCGCAACATTGCCAAGATCCGCTCCTTCCTCACCCCAGACACCACCAAACTTCTAGTACACTCCCTCATCATCTCACGCCTTGACTACTGCAACTCCCTCCTCACTGGCCTACCCAAGTGCAGGCTCTCCCCGCTCCAGACCATCCTGAACTCAGCTGCCAGACTCATCCACCTTACCACCCGCTCCACCTCTGCCACCCCCCTCTGCCTCTCCCTCCACTGGCTCCCGATTGCCCAACGCATCAAATTTAAACTCCTTACCCTGACCTACAAAGCCGTTCACAACACTGCCCCTGACTACCTCACCAATCTGATCACCAGGTACCACCCTACCCGTACCCTTCGCTCCTCACAGGACCTCCTTCTATCCTGCTCCCTGGTCTCCTCCTCCCATGCACGACTGCAGGACTTCTCCAGGTCCTCCCCCATCCTCTGGAACTCACTGCCCCAATCCATCAGACTGTCGCCTTCTCTATTCACATTCAGGCGCTCCCTCAAAACCCATCTCTTCAGGGAAGCCTACCCCACCCTCACCTAACGGCCATCCTCCCTCATTCCTCCTACCACTTCATCCCCCCCAGCCACTTCCTACTGTACCTTTACCCCCTCCCTCCTAGATTGTAAGCTCGGAAGAGTAGGGCCCTCTTACCCCTCGTACGCTGTCTGTCTTTGTTGTACTGTGCCATGTATTGTCCCCCCCTATTGTACAGCGCTGAGCAAACCCTTTGGCACTATATAAACTCGTAGTAATAATAATAATAATAATATAAGTGTCATAGATTCACATAGTGGATGTGATATGTATATGTCTCACTGGTCATAGATTTGGTGACACAGAGACCTATAAGAATATACTGAGATTAAATTACACCCAGGTGGACTCTATTTACTAATTAGGTGACTTCTGAAGGTAATTGGTTCCACTAGATTTTAGTTAGGGGTATCAAAGTAAAGGGGGCTGAATACAAATGCACGCCACACTTTTCAGATATTTATTTGTAAACAATTTTAAAAAACATAATTTTCCATCCACTTCACAATTATGTGCCACTTTGTCTATTACATAAAATCCCAATAAAATATATTTGTTTTTGGTTGTAACATGGCAAAATGTGGAAAATTTTTCAAGGGGTATGAATACTTTTTTCAAAGCACTGTATAGCCACCAGCAGTGATCATTGTACACTGGCAACTGGGAAAACTAGTGTTGTTGGAATATAATAGAGCAGCTGGAGAAATTCCCCTATCAACACCGGCTGTGTTGATGGGGGAATTGTGCAATTTCTTTTCCTTCAGCCCGTGGTTGAAGGAAAGAAAACTGCATAATGTATGGCTTGGCTAAGGGAAAACTGTAAATGCCAATACACCTTTTAATTAAGGCAAGCTATGGGTGGAAGAAAAGGAAAGCACTCGATTTTCCCATCAACACATTCAGTGTTGATGGGGGGAATCCCTCCCACAGCTCTATTGTGTTCTGCCAATGAGCAGCCTTCCCAGCTAGCAGAACACAATAATCACTGCTAGCAGCTATAGCCACTGGCAGTAACTGCATGTAAAAAATCTGAGAGGCTACTATCCCTACCAGTTTACTAATTGATTTAATTTTTTGTCTATAAATGCTCATTATACTTCTACACAACTTTGACTCTATATTTTATTCATTTTTCAATATAATAAATTGAAAATTGTATGAAGAATAAGTTGTGTGTAAAGCAAGTGGATACGAAGTATATTCGTCAGAACAGTCCAGTTTGAATATTATTATACAGTATTTATAAAGCGCCAATAGTTAGCTCAGCGCCTCCCCTACCTACAGCTGCCACAGTGAGAGGAGAAGCAGGAACCACCCCCACCAGCACCAAGAGGGCAAACCACCACTACCAGATCTGCTTCCCTGCTCCCCACTGTGTATCACATAACTGTGCCCCTGCCACCGCACAGCCCCGAGCCCTGTCCAATCCGGTGGAGGCAAGCCTGCCGCGCAGCCTCCTGCACCCACTGACGCCGGGCCCCTTAGCACCCTCAGTCGCTGGCCTGCAGCATCCACATGCACTGGCCCACAACACCCACTGACGCCGGGCCCTACTGCGCCTACCAACACCTAGCCCACTCCACCTCCAGACTCTGGGCCTTCAGCACCTCCACTCATACCAACCCCCGGCTCAACTTGACCTAAAGACTTAAACCCTTGTTGAAAGCCACCACAACAAGAGACTCCTCTGCACCCCAGACTTTCACCACTCAAGCGCGCCTGGAAACCGTCCATCCACACCTGATACCCTCCCCCTTCTCTCCTAAACTCCAGCCACCAGAAGACATATCGACGAGATACGCCTCTGCCCGCTGGACTATCGACAAGCAAGCCTCCCACTACTCCTATCCGCCGTCCCGGGCACCTCCCAAAATGCCTCTTCCACTCCTCTTCATTTTCCTTTCCTCCGTTCCCAAAATCCATTCATTATATCCCTCTGCTTCCTCCCAAATAATTGTATATTGTGTCCTCATTGCTTCCTTCACCCCTCTACGGTTTTATTTTGTGTTCTTTTTGCGTTCCAAGTTCTGGTCATCCTTTAGGTATCTTCTGTCTCTGAGCAGAGCAGTTATCAAGGATGGATCTGTGGTCCCTGCAACTTGGGATGTGATCCACGCTGGTTCTGACCACTTATCTTCCGATACGGATAACCTGTGGATAAAACCATAAGGAGGGGTGTAATTGCTGATCATAAAGTTGTATCACAGTATAGTAGCTAGAATTAGGTTCCATGCACACTGGTAAAAAAAAAAACAAAAACCGCTGCACCTAGAAGAGTTTAGCCTGTAGAAGCAACTAATGTTATCCTTTGTGTCCATGCACATTAGGTAGTCTAGAAGTACTTTTGAGGCTCAGCGTTTAAAGAAAACAAAATAAAGCCCTTCTGTTTTGTGGGTCTTTTAAGAGCATTTTTCTGGCAGAAAAAAATGCTACTAAACACTAGTGCAAAATAAAGCTCAAAATTAGCATTTTCTGGTGTTTTTTTACACTAGTGTGCATGGAGCCTTAAACTCCATTCTGTATCCTGGCAACTTGATACAAATTACCAATTGAACTGGATGGACTTGTCTTTTTTTCCACCAACTGGTAGGTCACGTAAAAGGACAGAGCGGGGTCAGCACATGCTGAAGCGCACAATGTGCAGAAGACACCAACTGTCTGCAGAGTCAATAGCTAAAGATCTCCAAACCTCATGTGGCCTTCAGATAGAACAACAGTGAATAGAAAGCTTCATGGAATGGGTTTCCATGGCCGAGCAGCTGCATTCAAGCCTTACATCACCAAGTGCAAAGCATCGGATGCAGTGGTGTAAAGCATGCCGCCACTGGACTCTAGAGCAGCGGAGACGTGTTCTCTGGAGTGACCAATCACACTTCTCTGGCAAACCGATGGATGTGTCTGGGTTTGGCGATTGCCAAGAGAATAGTACTTGCCTGACTGCATTGTGCCAAGTGTAAAGTTTGGTGGAGGGGTGATTATGATGTGGGGTTGTTTTTCAGGGGTTGGGCTTGGCCCCCTAGTTCCACTGAAGGGAACTCTTAAGATGTTAGCATACCAAGACATTTTGGACAATTTTGTGGGAACAGTTTGGGGATGGCCCCTTCCTGTTCCAACATGACTGCGCATCAGTACACAAAGCAAGGTCCATAAAGACATGGAGGAGCCAGTTTGGGGTGGAGGAACTTGACTGGCCTGCACAGAGTCCTGACTTCAACCGGATAAAACGCCTTTGGGATGAATTAGAGCGGAGACTGCTAGCTAGACCTTCTTGTATGACATCAGTGCCTGACCTCACAAATGGGCTTCTGGAAGAATGGTCAAACCTTCCCATAGACACAGTCCTAAACCTTGTGGACGGCCTTCCCAGAAGAGTTGAAGTTGTTATATCTGCAAAGGGCGGGGCCAACTCAATATTGAACCCTACAGACTAAGACTGGGATGCCATTAAAGTTCATGTGCGTGTAAAGGCAGGCCGACCAATACTTTTGGCAATATAGTGTGTAGGTTGCCATACTTATTCCTCAGTACCTAGTAAGCCACTGGCCCTAAACAAGAACTCTGTGTTTGTATACTGGTTTTGTATTTGTCAAGCCAGTGTTACATTAACCACTTGCTTACCGGGCACCTTCACCCCCTTCCTGCCCAGGTCAATTTTCAGCTTTCAGCGCTGTTGCACTTTGAATAACAATTGTGCGGTCATGCAACATTGTACCCATATGAAATTTTTATCATTTTTTTTCACACAAATAGAGCTTTCTTTTGGTGTTACATCATCACCACTGGGGTTTTTATTTTTTTGCACTGTAAATCAAAAAGAGCAAAAAATGTTAAAAAGTTTTCTTTGTTTCTAGTATAAAATTTTGCAAACAGGTAATTTTTCTTCTTCACTGATGTGCATTGATGAGGCTGCACTGATAGGTAGTACTGATGGGCACTGATGAGGCGGCACTGGTGGGCATTGATGAGGAGACACTGATGATGCACTGATATGTGGCAATGATGGGAACTGATAGACGGCACTGATTGGCACTGCTGGGTGGCACTGACTGATAGCACCGACTGGAGACACTGACAGATGGCACTGCCGGGCGACACTGCTGGGCACTGCTGGGTGACACTACTGGGCACTGCTGGAAGGCATTGTTGGGTGGAACTGATAATCAGTGCCCTGATTATCAGTGCAGATCTCCCGTCACATTTGCTGGTTATCGGCAGTACTTTCCTCATGCTGTGACAGCGATAACCGGCAACTGTATTTACTTTGTGATCAGCTGTGTCAAGCAAATCCTCCTAAATTGTACCTGTCTATCTGCAGTCTTTTTTTCTTTACAGCCGTCAAAAGTCCAGATTTTATAAACCTTGTCTGAGCTGTCAGAAAGTAGGGGGCAGAGAGTTGAAGTTTCACACTGCAGAGCTCTGATTTGGAGGGAAGGGACACACCCCCCTTTACACAGCTCACAGGAACAGAGCTGTCAATCTGCTGGAGCTCCCTCGCCTGTCACCATTTTTCTCTTGGTGTCAGAAAAACGTGTCAGAAGTGATTCATGCAGATAGCAGAGGAAATATGACACTTAGTGCTCTTAATTGAGACAAGTACACACTATAGAAGGATATGCTTTGTTCATATTTCATGTCTGAGGTTTACAACCACTTTAAGTAGCTAAGAAAAATAAAAATGACCAACACCAAGGCAGCTATTTGTAATAAAATATGATTTGTGAATGTCTCAAGCATTTGCACAGCTGTCAAAATCTCTATATTCTGCCTAATATTTTTATTTCCTATGATCGTCACCTCCATCTAGTGGCCATAATGTGATATATTTTTCTGAATGAGAAATTTTAGGAAGATACTGTATTATGGCTACTAGATGGAACTAACAATAAAAGAAAAAAATAAATCAGGGGAAAAGTGGGGATTGTTTGTGACGGCTGTGCGACTGCGTGAGATATTTGCACAGTGAATATTATATAAATAGTGGTACCTTACATATTTATGTTCTGACAGCTTCCCCTTAATCTAGAACTAAAACCAATTAGTATTGAACTGCAAGCAGGTAGGTATATTTCTGGTTGAAGAGAATTTTTATGTCGCAGATTGTAAACTGCAATCCTAATATTTTACAGATGCTTGGAGTAAGTGCCGGGTGGCAGGGGATGCAGTCATTTCCGTGTGCATGCGTGGGAGTTATGTCATCCTAGTCAGTAGGGAAAACAATAGATTCTAGGCTCAGGGGGTAGTGAATGGACGGTGAGGGGGATTGCAGACATTGCAGTGCTAGAAGGGGGCACTTTGCCATAATGTGTAAATATACTGTACACACTTGCACATTATTGGAAGAGCTCCTCGAGGCCTAAAATTATAGTTCACTCTAACTGCTTCCTGTCCACCCATAATCTATAGATGGCGGACGGGAAGCTATACCTGTACGTCAGCCAGCATCAGCGGCTCACAGAGCACACATTTGGGAGCCAAGAGATCCATGTGTCACCTGGACACAGCAGATCACATTACTGCTGTGTCTGGGTGATCACGTGGTGTTTTACCATGTGATTGCTGTATCCAATCACAGCAATCACACAGTAAACACTAGAAACTGAAACTACAATCACTATGAGAGCAGAGAGAAACGATGCTGCAGCCTGTGAGTGTACAGCAGCCTGTCAGGTCGTATGTACACTCACAGACTGCTGTGCCAGCCCTTCCTAGTGTCCTTGATCACTGCCCCAGTGTAGTCTCTAATAATGCAGCCAGCCCCTGTCACCTGTCCCAGTACTGACAATACACCATACTAATGTTCAGATCACTGCCATATGCCATGTCGGAGCCCTGATCACTGCCATATGCCATGTCGGAGCCCTGATCACTGCCATGCCCCAAACCAGCGTCCCGATTACCCTATATGGAATACTAGCACCCTGACCACCGTCATACCCCATACCAGAGTCCTAATCACCGCAATACCCCATACCAGCACCCTGATCACCGCCATACTCCATACCAGTGCCTTGATCATCACCATACCCCATACCAGAGTCCTAATCACCGCAAACTCTATACCAGTGCCCTGATCACCGTTATACCCCATACCAGCTCCCTGATCACTGCCTTACTCCATACCAGTGCCTTGATCACCACCATACCCCATACCAGAGTCCTAATCACCACAATACTCCATACCAGTTCCCTGATCACAACCATACCCCATACCAGTGCCTTGATCACCACCATACCCCATACCAGAGTCCTAATCACCGCAATACTCCATACCAGTGCCCTGATCACCGCCATACCCCATACCAGAGTCCTAATCACTGCAATATTCCATACCAGTGCCCTGATCACCGCCATACTCCATACCCAGTGCCTTGATCATCACCAAACCAGCACCCTGATCACCTCCATACTCCATAACAGTGCCCTGATCACCGCCATAACCCTTACCAGCGCCCTGATCACCACCATACTCCACACCAGTGCTTTGATCCACCACTAAAATACCACCAAAAGAAAGCTCTATCTGTCTCAAAAAAAATTATAAACATGTCATATGGGTACGATGTTGCATGGCAGAGTAGTTGTCACTCAAAGTGTGACAGTGCTGAAAACGGAAAATTGGTCTGGACTGGAAGGGGGTGAACGTGTTTGGGCTTGAAGTGGTTAAAATGAATGTGACCTGCTCCCCTTCCTTACAGAATGCAATGCTTGTGCCTGTGTAGCCAGGCCCCAACGCTATCGTGTGAAAAACGGGAGGAAGTTTTTAACTCTAAGTAACGTTTCAAACAGAGCTTATACACAGGGCATGGCTCTGATGGAGGTCTTGGGCACAGGGCAGGTAAGTATTTCTGGGTGTGTTGGGTAAAAAGGGGTTGATCTTTCAAGAAATTCCTGTCGCTTCATGCTGAATGGATAAAGTTATAATCTCAATGTATCTTTATCTCTGCTCAGAAGAGAAAGAAAACACAGGTTGATTGATCACTGTGATAGCCAATCAGAGGCTATGATAGCAGTCAGGTGACCAGGAATTGGGAGTCCCGGGTCTCAACCATTAGTAAGAGACCCAGGGCTCTTGTTGAGAGCCCTTTCTCTGAGCTGGGAGTATGCTTTCAGCAAAAAGAGAGGTACTCAGATATGTGGCCTCAAATCTGCATACTGCCAGCGGGAAGGGGTTAACCCATTGTCTACCAAGATACCTTTATAAAACAGCACGTTTACAGGGCTCCAAACATCCAATTCCCCATCCCCCTGTAACTAATCAACCTGGAAGTGATGTGTATTACATAATTTCTGGGTTTATCGCTGTCATTTACCCAAGTACAGTAGCAGCTAATCAAGCTAAAGGGGACCTGTCACCTTTGCAATGACACAGGGAGGTTGTTATCTCTCATGGCTATTTAATTTATCATCTTATTACATTTTGAGGAAGTTTTGCTGGACCATGTTTGCAATTAGAAATCACTGAACAATTTTTGTCGACAGAAAAGTCAATATACCGCTTGGTTGGCTGGACATCTACTACTGCAACCACACTGGCTTTTTCTGACCTTGGGATTCCATCTTGAACATCCATACCGTTGGCCTGCATATCAAACTGTCCATTCTTTGGTGAAGGTCCTGCATGTCATGGTATTCAGGAGTTATGTTTGTTTCAAGTTGCATTTGAGTATTACAGTTGGGTGGATTTGCCTTTGTATCTTCAATAAATTCCTGGGTAAGGCTGGTGTCAATTTTAACCTCACAATCATAACCAAAAACTGAGTGAGACAGCTGTCTATTTTATCCTTACCATGTTAGCCAAAAACTATGTCTTCTAGTTGTGTTTAGGTATTAGAGTCAAGTGGATTTGCCCTTGTATCTTCAATAAATTCTTGGGTAAGGTGGGAGTCAATTTTATCTCCTCCACTATGTTTGGTGAAGAGCTTTGGATGAATTGGGCAGAATCTGCTGTATTTCAGCAATCCTCATTCTAGGGGTATTGGTATTGAGATAGACATGGCTTAATATAGTGCTTTTATTAAATGTTCTTCCACATTGGAATTTTCTGTCTTTGGGTTTCCTTCTTGAAAACCAAGACTAATCACCTGCATATCAAACTGGCCATTCTTCAGTGAAGGTCCAGCTTTCTGAATGTCAAGGTAACCATAAAATATGTTTGCTCCCAGTTGTATTTGGGTATTAGGAGGCAGGTGGATTTTTCTTTGTGTCTTCAGTAAATTCCTGGGCAAGATTCCTGGGTAATCAGGAACTATGTTTGCTTCTAGTTGCATTTAAGTATTAGAGTCAGGTGGATTTGAAGTTCCTGGGTAAGGCGAGTGTCAATTTTATCATCACCACTATGGGCTTTGGGTGAATTGGGCAGAATCTGCTGTATTTCAGCAATCTCTGTACTAGGGCTTTTGGTTGTGGGTTCCCCTTGGCCTAATTGGTGCTTTCAATAAAATGATCCTTTGAAATTTTATTATCTGGATTGGGACATTAAAACACATTAAAAGGAATGTGTCTTTCTTTGGATCAAGACTAGTCTCAACTCTCACGTTTGTTTGACCATTTACAGAGATAGAGAAGATACAGAGTTCGTAATCTTGTACCATGCCAGCTGAAAAATTTTGAGGATTGGAGAGAATGGGAAATTTTGGGCACGTCTTCAGATTTTGTTGGAACTGTGCTTCTGTTCATTAATACAGAGTTGTGTGGAGTATTTTGTGTTCAACTATCATTGTTGGGCTTTTCGCTTGCACAGGCAATATTTAAAGGACACATTTTTTTTCTGCCTCTGTTTCTGCGCTGATGGTTATGTTTAAGGAAGCTTCCTTGGACTTTCTTTCCAGAGTCTTGAAAAGCTGTTTTTTGAATAGTTTCACAATTTCCGTTTTCTGTGGTCTCTTCTTTCACTATGGCTATTCCCTGACACCCTTTTAATATTTGTTTTGCTGGGCTACTTGCCTTGTATCTTCAGCTTTCAAACCAAAATTTTTGTCAGCCACAGTAACTGACCCTTGTTTGGTCACAAGTTGAAGTTTAGAATGCTGCTCAAAAGCTTTTTGTTGTAGGTTTTTCTTGAGGGCATCTGCATACGATAAAGCTGCTGTTGCCAACAAATGTTTCTGTATTGGAATTTTACTTTTGGGTTTCCCAGGTGGCTGAGGTATGCAAAAGCACCAATCTCCCTTTTAGCTTTTTCTTGGTTGTTTCTGGTTCTACTTTAGGGTTGTTCAGCTGTGCTAATGGTAATGTTATGCACATAAGTGCATAACCTTTTTTATTCTTTTTAGCTTTGCATCCCACTGTGGAAATGAGTATAGGCTTTTGGGTTATGTTTGCAATATGCCTCAAAAATTGCTTTTTTTGTCAGCAGTACTGTTTACTGTTTGACTTGGTGTAGGCATTTAAGGTAGGTTTTCACACTATCTTGCAGGCCCAGGAACCACAAATCTCTCACAAATGTTTCAACAGCATTCAAGTGGACCCCATCGCTCCACTATGTATCCACTTCAAGATCCTGGTATCTGAAAACAAAACTACCACTGTGCACCACCAAATGACTGACTTCCTTATTGACCTGGATGCATGCTTTGTTCAGCTTTATCAACCGACTGGGCAAAATGCCATGAAGTACGGTCAAAAGTCTCTGAGCAATCCACTACCATGGCCAGGAAGGCAGTGTGCAGCCTAAGAAAATCAAATTTATTGTCACAGATGTGGGGACGCATAGATTGGACTCCCAGATCATTACCATCCACATGCAGCACCAATACATTTGGTGCCCAGCAAGATGGGTGAAATGATGCACTTCCAGAACAAGCCTGCACCACAGCAAGCCCAGAATACCTATCCACCTGACTGTAGCCACTGACCTAGGAAAACCCAACTGCCGCTTATTGGGTCTAATATCCACCTGCTTATATCCATACAAGGCAGGAAGCAGCATCTGTAAAAGAAAATACAACAGAGAATACATAGAGAAGATGGTCTTCCAACGCATACAACTAATAGAAAGAGACAAACCAAAAGATAAAACTGTCCAAGATTTCCCACCTGCCAATGCATTTCAAAACAAATTTCTTCAAACCCCGCATGACAGCCTCAGTGGCCACCCTGATGCAGATTGAGTGTGAAGAATAACTCTTGGAAGTATAACCCACAGCTGACAGGCAATGCTGGAAAACAGAAGCATACCAAAAGGTGGACAAGGCAGAACCATCCTGGTGCATAAGAAAGAAACCCTCCCACTGTGGGCAGCACCACAAGAATTCTTCCACTGTGGAAACCAGGCAAAGAGAAGAACCTCACACTTGGTAGAGACACAAATACATACAGTGGGGATCGAAAGTTTGGGCACCCCAGCTAAAAATTTGTATTAATGTGCATAAAGAAGCCAAGGAAAGATGGAAAAATCTCCAAAAGGCATCAAATTACAGATTAGACATTCTTATAATATGTCAACAAAAGTTACATTTTATTTCCATCATTTACACTTTCAAAATAACAGAAAACAAAAAAATGGCCTTTGCAAAAGTTTGGGCACCCTGCAGAGTTAATATCTTGTACTGCCCCCTTTGGCAAGTATCACAGCTAGAGATGAGCGAATCGAAGTATCCGAAGTGGAATTCGAGTCGAATATCGGAAAAATTTCGATTCGTGCCGAATCCGAAAAACAGCCTAATTCGGACGCGCGAATCGAAATTTTTCCGAAAATGGCGGCTGACATGTGCGGCGACGGAGCGGGGATGTCGGGGAAGGCGCGCAGACAAGGCGCGCTGCCCCATAATGCATTCCTCAACGACATGTGATCGCATCAGCCAATCAGCAGCCAGCCAGCCAGCACTGTGTAATGGTCGAGGTATATATAGCGGCCATTTTGGAAATCTTCATTTGCCTGCAGTCATTGAACAGAGGCAGACCGCTCTGTACTAGGGACAGGGACAGAGTTAGGGCCACAGAAACGAGAATTGGGGACAGAGAGAAGTTACTTAGGGACAGAGAACCATTACTCAGGGACACAGACTTGTTAATGAGGGCCACAGAATCGTTATTTAGGGACAAAGAAACGCTAGTTAGGGCCACAGAATTCATACTCAGGGACAGACAGAATTGTTACTCAGTGCCAGAGAATTGTTACTTAGGGCCACAGAAACGTTATTAGGGCCACAGAATTTTTACTCAGGGACAGACAGAATTGTTACTGAGTGCCAGAGAATTGTTACTCAGGGACAGACAGAATTGTTACTGAGTGCCAGAGAATTCTTAGGGCCACAGAATTCATTCTCAGGGACAGACAGAATTGTTACTCAGGGACAGACAGAATTGTTACTGAGTGCCAGAGAATTGTTACTCAGGGACAGACAGAATTGTTACTGAGTGCCAGAGAATTGTTACTCAGGGACAGACAGAATTGTTACTGAGTGCCAGAGAATTGTTACTCAGGGACAGACAGAATTGTTACTGAGTGCCAGAGAATTGTTACTCAGGGACAGACAGAATTGTTACTGAGTGCCAGAGAATTGTTACTCAGGGACAGACAGAATTGTTACTGAGTGCCAGAGAATTGTTACTCAGGGACAGACAGAATTGTTACTGAGTGCCAGAGAATTGTTACTCGCACAGACACAAAATTGTTACTTGCACAGACACAGAATTGTTACTCGCACAGACACAGAATTGTTACTCAGGGCCACAGAATTCATACTCAGGGATAGACAGAATTGTTACTGAGTGCCAGAGAATTGTTACTCAGGGACAGACAGAATTGTTACTGAGTGCCAGAGAATTGTTACTCAGGGACAGACAGAATTGTTACTGAGTGCCAGAGAATTGTTACTCGCACAGACACAAAATTGTTACTTGCACAGACACAGAATTGTTACTCGCACAGACACAGAATTGTTACTCAGGGCCACAGAATTCATACTCAGGGACAGACAGAATTGTTACTGAGTGCCAGAGAATTGTTACTCAGGGACAGACAGAATTGTTACTGAGTGCCAGAGAATTGTTACTCAGGGACAGACAGAATTGTTACTGAGTGCCAGAGAATTGTTACTCGCACAGACACAAAATTGTTACTTGCACAGACACAGAATTGTTACTCGCACAGACACAGAATTGTTACTCAGGGCCACAGAATTCATACTCAGGGATAGACAGAATTGTTACTGAGTGCCAGAGAATTGTTACTCAGGGACAGACAGAATTGTTACTGAGTGCCAGAGAATTGTTACTCAGGGACAGACAGAATTGTTACTGAGTGCCAGAGAATTGTTACTCGCACAGACACAAAATTGTTACTTGCACAGACACAGAATTGTTACTCGCACAGACACAGAATTGTTACTCAGGGCCACAGAATTCATACTCAGGGACAGACAGAATTGTTACTGAGTGCCAGAGAATTGTTACTCAGGGACAGACAGAATTGTTACTGAGTGCCAGAGAATTGTTACTCAGGGACAGACAGAATTGTTACTGAGTGCCAGAGATTTGTTACTCGCACAGACACAAAATTGTTACTTGCACAGACACAGAATTGTTACTCGCACAGACACAGAATTGTTACTCAGGGCCACAGAATTCATACTCAGGGACAGACAGAATTGTTACTGAGTGCCAGAGAATTGTTACTCAGGGACAGACAGAATTGTTACTGAGTGCCAGAGAATTGTTACTCAGGGACAGACAGAATTGTTACTGAGTGCCAGAGAATTGTTACTCAGGGACAGACAGAATTGTTACTGAGTGCCAGAGAATTGTTACTCAGGGACAGACAGAATTGTTACTGAGTGCCAGAGAATTGTTACTCGCACAGACACAAAATTGTTACTTGCACAGACACAGAATTGTTACTCGCACAGACACAGAATTGTTACTCAGGGCCACAGAATTCATACTCAGGGATAGACAGAATTGTTACTGAGTGCCAGAGAATTGTTACTCAGGGACAGACAGAATTGTTACTGAGTGCCAGAGAATTGTTACTCAGGGACAGACAGAATTGTTACTGAGTGCCAGAGAATTGTTACTCGCACAGACACAAAATTGTTACTTGCACAGACACAGAATTGTTACTCGCACAGACACAGAATTGTTACTCAGGGCCACAGAATTCATACTCAGGGACAGACAGAATTGTTACTGAGTGCCAGAGAATTGTTACTCAGGGACAGACAGAATTGTTACTGAGTGCCAGAGAATTGTTACTCAGGGACAGACAGAATTGTTACTGAGTGCCAGAGAATTGTTACTCGCACAGACACAAAATTGTTACTTGCACAGACACAGAATTGTTACTCGCACAGACACAGAATTGTTACTCAGGGCCACAGAATTCATACTCAGGGACAGACAGAATTGTTACTGAGTGCCAGAGAATTGTTACTCAGGGACAGACAGAATTGTTACTGAGTGCCAGAGAATTGTTACTCGCACAGACACAAAATTGTTACTTGCACAGACACAGAATTGTTACTCGCACAGACACAGAATTGTTACTCAGGGCCACAGAATTCATACTCAGGGACAGACAGAATTGTTACTGAGTGCCAGAGAATTGTTACTCAGGGACAGACAGAATTGTTACTGAGTGCCAGAGAATTGTTACTCGCACAGACACAAAATTGTTACTTGCACAGACACAGAATTGTTACTCGCACAGACACAGAATTGTTACTCAGGGCCACAGAATTCATACTCAGGGACAGACAGAATTGTTACTGAGTGCCAGAGAATTGTTACTCAGGGACAGACAGAATTGTTACTGAGTGCCAGAGAATTGTTACTCGCACAGACACAAAATTGTTACTTGCACAGACACAGAATTGTTACTCGCACAGACACAGAATTGTTACTCGCACAGACACATAATTGTTACTCAGGGCCACAGAATTCATACTCAGGGACAGACAGAATTGTTACTGAGTGCCAGAGAATTGTTACTCAGGGACACCTAATCGTTGAATTAAATAGTATGTCAGACAACATGCAGAGGAGTGGCAGAGGAGGCAATGTTTTAGGAGCGAGCAGACGTGGCAGCAGAGGAAGGGGTCGAGGCAGCAGTATTCGCAGCCAGAGGCCAGTGCTCCCGGTGTCATCCAGCGGTCGTGTCTCCACCGACAACCCTGCCGTCATTGATTGGTTGGCTCGGTCGTCTTCCTCTTCCCAGGTCACCTCTGACACCTACAGCCAACGGTCGGTGGGTACGTCAGACACAACCGTTAGTTGGCATGGCCCGGGACCAAGCCCACTGAAATCACGTGTCCTCTACCTGCCCCTGTCCTTTGCTGTTCCCTCACCAAGCGAAGTATCGCATGCTGTGGGCTCAGCCCCACTGTACAGTGAGGAAGAGCTAACAGAGGGCGGTCAGGAACGGGGGGAGACATCGGCCTTTTCAGCAGCCAAGCGAACAAGTACTGGCGAGGAGAGTGGCTCGGTAGCCGGTCTAGAGACAGGTCTGTCTCCTGACCCAGACGCAGCCGAGGGGGCTAGTAGTGAGGCGGAGACCCTACTTGATGATGAGGAGGTTGATCGCACTTGGCAGCCTCGTCGTCATCAGGCAATTTCTTCCGCATCATCAGGAGAAGAGGGTGGCAGCTTGGCAGCGAGCAAAACAGTCGGTGGGTTGCCCAGGAGACAGCAGCAGGGTCGCATCAGTGTCAGTGGAGCCAAACGTCCACGGAGTAGAGCACCAGCTCCACTGCAGCCTACCACCACGGCCAGTAGTGGTGCCGTTGCGCACGGAGGAAGTAGCAGTCAGCCAGTGAAGAGTAGCGGGGGCAAAGTTTCCTACTCGGTGGTGTGGCAATTTTTCCTCAAGCCGCCCGAGGAAGTAAACGTAGCCGTATGTCGACTATGTGGCCAGAAATGCAAGCGTGGCCAGGGGGCCCATGTTGGGACTACAGCGTTGCGTCAGCATATGCAGCGTCACCATTCGGTGGCCTGGGAAAACCGTGATAAACATACGGCGGTTCTGCCTGCCCCAGCCCCCGCTCCATCACCCGCTCCGTTACTTGCTCCGTCACCCGACGTCGTCAATCGCCCTCTATCAGCCAGTCAAGGCTCCAACACCTCTGCTGAGGGGAGTTGTCGCTCATTGGCATCTTCCGCTCGTTCAGATGCTCCTTCTCCTGCTACTCCTCTTCTCGGATTCCGTCAACAGTCTTTCTTGGAATCCGTATCCAAGAGACAACAGTTTGCGAGCACGCACCCGACGGTGCAAAAGCTGAACGTCCTCCTGTCCAAGTTGCTGGTGCTGCAGTCCCTCCCTTTCCAACTGGTGGACTCAGCACCTTTCCGAGAAATGATGGCTTGTGCCGCGCCGCGGTGGAGAGTGCCAAGCCGTCATTTCTTTGCCCAAAAGGCAGTGCCAGCCCTGCATTCACATGTAGAAGAGATGGTGGGCCAGTCTTTGAGCATGTCGGTCTCTGCCAAAGTGCACGGCAGCGCCGACGTGTGGAGCTGTAACTACGGTCAGGGACAGTACATGTCATTTACGGCCCACTGGGTGAACGTGGTGCCGGCACAGCCGCACCAGCAACTTGGACAGGTCACGACGCTTTTGCCTCCACGTTTGCACGTCCTTGGTCCAGCAAGCATGTCCGCCTCTACCACCTCTTTTTCCGCCGTGTCCTCAGCCGCCACCCCCGTGCCAAGTCCCATTACCCGACCGGCATATCACATGTGCAGGGCGCAACGGTGTCACGCTGTGCTGCACCTGGTATGCCTTGGCGAACGTAGTCACACAGGGGAGGAACTGCTGAGTGTAATGAACAGAGAAATCGACAGATGGCTGTCTCCGCGCAAACTAAAAATCGGAACCATGTTGACTGACAACGGAAAGAACATGGTGTCTGCTCTGCGTCAAGGAAGGTTGTGCCATGCGCCATGCATGGCTCACGTGTTCAATCTGGTTGTCAAGCGGTTCCTAAAATCCACCATCCCACTGCAAGACATCCTTAAAATGTCACGTAAACTGTGCATGCATTTCAGCCATTCCTACACCGCAAAGAACACCCTCATTGAGCTGCAGCGGCAGAACGGAATTCCACAGCATCGCCTGATCTGCGACGTTGCAACAAGGTGGAATTCAACCCTACACATGTTAGACCGCCTTTACGAGCAGCGAAAGGCCATCACCGATTTCCTGATGTTACAAGCGGATAAAGGTACTCCCCTGTGTAACTTAGATGTCAGCCATTGGCAGCTCATGCGTGACACCTGCCGCTTGCTCAGGCCCTTTGAGGAGGCCACGCTATTCGTGAGTCGGCAGGACTATGGGATGAACGACGTCATTCCTCTGTTGCACGTCCTGGAACAAATGCTGTTAACAATGGCTGGTCAGGGTGCGGTAGACGTGGCGCACAGATCTCAACGCCACATGACCCCTGTGGGGGCAGGACAGGAAGAAGAGGAGGAGGTAGAGGAGGACATTTGTGCTCAGGAATTATTGAGTGAAATGGGTGGTTTTTCCACTCAGCGGACAGGAGTGGAGGAGCAGGAGCATCTGGTAGAGGAGGAGGAGGAGGAGACAGAGGACCCAGACGCACCGTGGCAGTATGCTGTGGAGATGGAGGCAGGGAGTCCCTCGCATTCCTTGGCACAAATGGCCCATAGCATGCTCGGTTGCTTGCGTAGCGACAGCCGAATAATAACCATCAGACAGAGGGATGACTTTTGGCTGTCCACCTTGTTGGACCCTCGCTACCGGTCCAAAATGGTGGCCTTTTTCACACCTGCTGAGAGGGAGGCCAAAATTACGTACTATAAAAACCACCTATGTAGTCAGTTGGTCTCTGCCTTTGTGCGCCAACGTCCATCCTCAGACACTGTGGGCCCTGTGCGCTCGCGTTCCGCTGGCATGGCAGCAGGGGAGGGGTGGGGTGGTAGGAGCAGTGGCAGCTCCACCAGCAGCGGCTGCCTCAGTCTGCAGTCGATGATGAGTAGCTTTCTTCACCAGCGCAGTGAGGAAACTACTAACCAGCCGCAGCAGCAGCAGCAGCATCAGGTGGACCTGGAGCAGGAGCTCAAACAACAGGCTTGGGCCTACTTGGACAGCACCCTGCCAACCGAGGTAGACAATCCCCTTGACTACTGGGCAACGAAACTTGACCTTTGGCCCCAACTAGCTGAATTTGCCCTTGAAAGGCTGTCATGCCCGGCCAGTAGCGTGGCATCGGAGCGCGTGTTTAGTGCGGCAGGAGGTATTGTAACTCCGCGGAGGACACGACTGTCCACCCAAAGTGTGGAGAGACTCACGTTTGTGAAAATGAATCAGGCGTGGATTAGTCTGGATTTCAAACCACCAGTTCCTGACACAACTGACTAAATCCGCCATGAATCATGCCTCAAACATGTGCCACTTTCAGGTCTCCTCACACTGCTGGTGTGTTTAATTTTTTGACATAGGGTGCTGGCAGATTACGGGCCTCACATAGCTGCTGCCAGGCCCCTAATCTGCCATAGGCCCCTATATACCGCCTCCTCATGCTGCTGCTAGGTCCAGAGTCTCTCATGGGTCCCTGTACGGCCTCCCATTGCTGCTGTCTCCATCGCCACACTCTGCTGCCATGTGCCACTTTCAGGTCTCTTCACACTGCTGGTGTGTTAAATTTTTTGACATAGGGTGCAGGCAGATTACGGGCCTCACATAGCTGCTGCCAGGCCCCTAATCTGCCATGGGCCCCTATATACCGCCTCCTCATGCTGCTGCCAAGTCCAGAGTCTCTCATGGGTCCCTGTACGGCCTCCCATTGCTGCTGTCTCCATCGCCACACTCTGCTGCCATGTGCCACTTTCAGGTCTCTTCACACTGCTGGTGTGTTAAATTTTTTGACATAGGGTGCAGGCAGATTACGGGCCTCACATAGCTGCTGCCAGGCCCCTAATCTGCCATGGGCCCCTATATACCGCCTCCTCATGCTGCTGCCAAGTCTAGAGTCTCTCATGGGTCCCTGTACGGCCTCCCATTGCTGCTGTCTCCATCGCCACACTCTGCTGCCATGTGCCACTTTCAGGTCTCCTCACACTGCTGGTGTGTAGAATTTTTTGACATAGGGTGCTGGCAGATTATGTGCCTCCTATAGCTGCTGCCAGGCCCCTAATCTGCCATGGGCCCCTATATACCGCCTCCTCATGCTGCTGCCAAGTCTAGAGTCTCTCATGGGTCCCTGTACGGCCTCCTATTGCTGCTGTCTCCATCGCCACACTCTGCTGCCATGTGCCACTTTCAGGTCTCTTCACACTGCTGGTGTGTTTAATTTTTTGACATAGGGTGCTGCAAGATAACGGGCCTCACATAGCTGCTGCCAGGCCCCTAATCTGCCATGGGCCCCTATATACCGCCTCCTCATGCTGCTGCCAAGTCCAGAGTCTCTCATGGGTCCCTGTACGGCCTCCCATTGCTGCTGTCTCCATCGCCACACTCTGCTGCCATGTGCCACTTTCAGGTCTCCTCACACTGCTGGTGTGTAGAATTTTTTGACATAGGGTGCTGGCAGATTATGGGCCTCCTATAGCTGCTGCCAGGCCCCTAATCTGCCATAGGCCCCTATATACCGCCTCCTCATGCTGCTGCCAGGTCCAGAGTCTCTCATGGGTCCCTGTACGGCCTCCCATTGCTGCTGTCTCCATCGCCACACTCTGCCATGTGCCACTTTCAGGTCTCCTCACACACTGCTGGTGTGTAGAATTTTTTGACATAGGGTGCTGGCAGATTATGGGCCTCCTATAGCTGCTGCCAGGCCCCTAATCTGCCATAGGCCCCTATATACCGCTTCCTCATGCTGCTGCCAGGTCCAGAGTCTCTCATGGGTCCCTGTACGGCCTCCCATTGCTGCTGTCTCCATCGCCACACTCTGCCATGTGCCACTTTCAGGTCTCCTCACACACTGCTGGTGTGTTACATTTTTTGACATAGGGTGCAGGCAGATTACGGGCCTCACATAGCTGCTGCCAGGCCCCTAATCTGCCATGGGCCCCTATATACCGCCTCCTCATGCTGCTGCCAAGTCTAGAGTCTCTCATGGGTCCCTGTACGGCCTCCCATTGCTGCTGTCTCCATCGCCACACTCTGCTGCCATGTGCCACTTTCAGGTCTCTTCACACTGCTGGTGTGTTAAATTTTTTGACATAGGGTGCAGGCAGATTACGGGCCTCACATAGCTGCTGCCAGGCCCCTAATCTGCCATGGGCCCCTATATACCGCCTCCTCATGCTGCTGCCAAGTCCAGAGTCTGTCATGGGTCCCTGTATGGCCTCCCATTGCTGCTGTCTCCATCGCCACACTCTGCTGCCATGTGCCACTTTCAGGTCTCTTCACACTGCTGGTGTGTTAAATTTTTTGACATAGGGTGCAGGCAGATTACGGGCCTCACATAGCTGCTGCCAGGCCCCTAATCTGCCATGGGCCCCTATATACCGCCTCCTCATGCTGCTGCCAAGTCTAGAGTCTGTCATGGGTCCCTGTACGGCCTCCCATTGCTGCTGTCTCCATCGCCACACTCTGCTGCCATGTGCCACTTTCAGGTCTCCTCACACTGCTGGTGTGTAGAATTTTTTGACATAGGGTGCTGGCAGATTATGGGCCTCCTATAGCTGCTGCCAGGCCCCTAATCTGCCATAGGCCCCTATATACCGCCTCCTCATGCTGCTGCCAGGTCCAGAGTCTCTCATGGGTCCCTGTACGGCCTCCCATTGCTGCTGTCTCCATCGCCACACTCTGCCATGTGCCACTTTCAGGTCTCCTCACACACTGCTGGTGTGTAGAATTTTTTGACATAGGGTGCTGGCAGATTATGGGCCTCCTATAGCTGCTGCCAGGCCCCTAATCTGCCATAGGCCCCTATATACCGCTTCCTCATGCTGCTGCCAGGTCCAGAGTCTCTCATGGGTCCCTGTACGGCCTCCCATTGCTGCTGTCTCCATCGCCACACTCTGCCATGTGCCACTTTCAGGTCTCCTCACACACTGCTGGTGTGTTACATTTTTTGACATAGGGTGCAGGCAGATTACGGGCCTCACATAGCTGCTGCCAGGCCCCTAATCTGCCATGGGCCCCTATATACCGCCTCCTCATGCTGCTGCCAAGTCTAGAGTCTCTCATGGGTCCCTGTACGGCCTCCCATTGCTGCTGTCTCCATCGCCACACTCTGCTGCCATGTGCCACTTTCAGGTCTCTTCACACTGCTGGTGTGTTAAATTTTTTGACATAGGGTGCAGGCAGATTACGGGCCTCACATAGCTGCTGCCAGGCCCCTAATCTGCCATGGGCCCCTATATACCGCCTCCTCATGCTGCTGCCAAGTCCAGAGTCTCTCATGGGTCCCTGTACGGCCTCCCATTGCTGCTGTCTCCATCGCCACACTCTGCTGCCATGTGCCACTTTCAGGTCTCCTCACACTGCTGGTGTGTAGAATTTTTTGACATAGGGTGCTGGCAGATTATGGGCCTCCTATAGCTGCTGCCAGGCCCCTAATCTGCCATAGGCCCCTATATACCGCCTCCTCATGCTGCTGCCAGGTCCAGAGTCTCTCATGGGTCCCTGTACGGCCTCCCATTGCTGCTGTCTCCATCGCCACACTCTGCCATGTGCCACTTTCAGGTCTCCTCACACACTGCTGGTGTGTAGAATTTTTTGACATAGGGTGCTGGCAGATTATGGGCCTCCTATAGCTGCTGCCAGGCCCCTAATCTGCCATAGGCCCCTATATACCGCTTCCTCATGCTGCTGCCAGGTCCAGAGTCTCTCATGGGTCCCTGTACGGCCTCCCATTGCTGCTGTCTCCATCGCCACACTCTGCCATGTGCCACTTTCAGGTCTCCTCACACACTGCTGGTGTGTTACATTTTTTGACATAGGGTGCAGGCAGATTACGGGCCTCACATAGCTGCTGCCAGGCCCCTAATCTGCCATGGGCCCCTATATACCGCCTCCTCATGCTGCTGCCAAGTCTAGAGTCTCTCATGGGTCCCTGTACGGCCTCCCATTGCTGCTGTCTCCATCGCCACACTCTGCTGCCATGTGCCACTTTCAGGTCTCTTCACACTGCTGGTGTGTTAAATTTTTTGACATAGGGTGCAGGCAGATTACGGGCCTCACATAGCTGCTGCCAGGCCCCTAATCTGCCATGGGCCCCTATATACCGCCTCCTCATGCTGCTGCCAAGTCCAGAGTCTGTCATGGGTCCCTGTATGGCCTCCCATTGCTGCTGTCTCCATCGCCACACTCTGCTGCCATGTGCCACTTTCAGGTCTCTTCACACTGCTGGTGTGTTAAATTTTTTGACATAGGGTGCAGGCAGATTACGGGCCTCACATAGCTGCTGCCAGGCCCCTAATCTGCCATGGGCCCCTATATACCGCCTCCTCATGCTGCTGCCAAGTCTAGAGTCTGTCATGGGTCCCTGTACGGCCTCCCATTGCTGCTGTCTCCATCGCCACACTCTGCTGCCATGTGCCACTTTCAGGTCTCCTCACACTGCTGGTGTGTAGAATTTTTTGACATAGGGTGCTGGCAGATTATGGGCCTCCTATAGCTGCTGCCAGGCCCCTAATCTGCCATAGGCCCCTATATACCGCCTCCTCATGCTGCTGCCAGGTCCAGAGTCTCTCATGGGTCCCTGTACGGCCTCCCATTGCTGCTGTCTCCATCGCCACACTCTGCCATGTGCCACTTTCAGGTCTCCTCACACACTGCTGGTGTGTAGAATTTTTTGACATAGGGTGCTGGCAGATTATGGGCCTCCTATAGCTGCTGCCAGGCCCCTAATCTGCCATAGGCCCCTATATACCGCTTCCTCATGCTGCTGCCAGGTCCAGAGTCTCTCATGGGTCCCTGTACGGCCTCCCATTGCTGCTGTCTCCATCGCCACACTCTGCCATGTGCCACTTTCAGGTCTCCTCACACACTGCTGGTGTGTTACATTTTTTGACATAGGGTGCAGGCAGATTACGGGCCTCACATAGCTGCTGCCAGGCCCCTAATCTGCCATGGGCCCCTATATACCGCCTCCTCATGCTGCTGCCAAGTCTAGAGTCTCTCATGGGTCCCTGTACGGCCTCCCATTGCTGCTGTCTCCATCGCCACACTCTGCTGCCATGTGCCACTTTCAGGTCTCTTCACACTGCTGGTGTGTTAAATTTTTTGACATAGGGTGCAGGCAGATTACGGGCCTCACATAGCTGCTGCCAGGCCCCTAATCTGCCATGGGCCCCTATATACCGCCTCCTCATGCTGCTGCCAAGTCCAGAGTCTGTCATGGGTCCCTGTATGGCCTCCCATTGCTGCTGTCTCCATCGCCACACTCTGCTGCCATGTGCCACTTTCAGGTCTCTTCACACTGCTGGTGTGTTAAATTTTTTGACATAGGGTGCAGGCAGATTACGGGCCTCACATAGCTGCTGCCAGACATGTAATCTGCCATGGGCCCCTATATACCGCCTCCTCATGCTGCTGCCAAGTCCAGAGTCTGTCATGGGTCCCTGTATGGCCTCCCATTGCTGCTGTCTCCATCGCCACACTCTGCTGCCATGTGCCACTTTCAGGTCTCTTCACACTGCTGGTGTGTTAAATTTTTTGACATAGGGTGCAGGCAGATTACGGGCCTCACATAGCTGCTGCCAGGCCCCTAATCTGCCATGGGCCCCTATATACCGCCTCCTCATGCTGCTGCCAAGTCTAGAGTCTGTCATGGGTCCCTGTACGGCCTCCCATTGCTGCTGTCTCCATCGCCACACTCTGCTGCCATGTGCCACTTTCAGGTCTCCTCACACTGCTGGTGTGTAGAATTTTTTGACATAGGGTGCTGGCAGATTATGGGCCTCCTATAGCTGCTGCCAGGCCCCTAATCTGCCATAGGCCCCTATATACCGCCTCCTCATGCTGCTGCCAGGTCCAGAGTCTCTCATGGGTCCCTGTACGGCCTCCCATTGCTGCTGTCTCCATCGCCACACTCTGCCATGTGCCACTTTCAGGTCTCCTCACACACTGCTGGTGTGTAGAATTTTTTGACATAGGGTGCTGGCAGATTATGGGCCTCCTATAGCTGCTGCCAGGCCCCTAATCTGCCATAGGCCCCTATATACCGCTTCCTCATGCTGCTGCCAGGTCCAGAGTCTCTCATGGGTCCCTGTACGGCCTCCCATTGCTGCTGTCTCCATCGCCACACTCTGCCATGTGCCACTTTCAGGTCTCCTCACACACTGCTGGTGTGTTACATTTTTTGACATAGGGTGCAGGCAGATTACGGGCCTCACATAGCTGCTGCCAGGCCCCTAATCTGCCATGGGCCCCTATATACCGCCTCCTCATGCTGCTGCCAAGTCTAGAGTCTCTCATGGGTCCCTGTACGGCCTCCCATTGCTGCTGTCTCCATCGCCACACTCTGCTGCCATGTGCCACTTTCAGGTCTCTTCACACTGCTGGTGTGTTAAATTTTTTGACATAGGGTGCAGGCAGATTACGGGCCTCACATAGCTGCTGCCAGGCCCCTAATCTGCCATGGGCCCCTATATACCGCCTCCTCATGCTGCTGCCAAGTCCAGAGTCTGTCATGGGTCCCTGTATGGCCTCCCATTGCTGCTGTCTCCATCGCCACACTCTGCTGCCATGTGCCACTTTCAGGTCTCTTCACACTGCTGGTGTGTTAAATTTTTTGACATAGGGTGCAGGCAGATTACGGGCCTCACATAGCTGCTGCCAGGCCCCTAATCTGCCATGGGCCCCTATATACCGCCTCCTCATGCTGCTGCCAAGTCTAGAGTCTGTCATGGGTCCCTGTACGGCCTCCCATTGCTGCTGTCTCCATCGCCACACTCTGCTGCCATGTGCCACTTTCAGGTCTCCTCACACTGCTGGTGTGTAGAATTTTTTGACATAGGGTGCTGGCAGATTATGGGCCTCCTATAGCTGCTGCCAGGCCCCTAATCTGCCATAGGCCCCTATATACCGCCTCCTCATGCTGCTGCCAGGTCCAGAGTCTCTCATGGGTCCCTGTACGGCCTCCCATTGCTGCTGTCTCCATCGCCACACTCTGCCATGTGCCACTTTCAGGTCTCCTCACACACTGCTGGTGTGTAGAATTTTTTGACATAGGGTGCTGGCAGATTATGGGCCTCCTATAGCTGCTGCCAGGCCCCTAATCTGCCATAGGCCCCTATATACCGCTTCCTCATGCTGCTGCCAGGTCCAGAGTCTCTCATGGGTCCCTGTACGGCCTCCCATTGCTGCTGTCTCCATCGCCACACTCTGCCATGTGCCACTTTCAGGTCTCCTCACACACTGCTGGTGTGTTACATTTTTTGACATAGGGTGCAGGCAGATTACGGGCCTCACATAGCTGCTGCCAGGCCCCTAATCTGCCATGGGCCCCTATATACCGCCTCCTCATGCTGCTGCCAAGTCTAGAGTCTCTCATGGGTCCCTGTACGGCCTCCCATTGCTGCTGTCTCCATCGCCACACTCTGCTGCCATGTGCCACTTTCAGGTCTCTTCACACTGCTGGTGTGTTAAATTTTTTGACATAGGGTGCAGGCAGATTACGGGCCTCACATAGCTGCTGCCAGGCCCCTAATCTGCCATGGGCCCCTATATACCGCCTCCTCATGCTGCTGCCAAGTCCAGAGTCTGTCATGGGTCCCTGTATGGCCTCCCATTGCTGCTGTCTCCATCGCCACACTCTGCTGCCATGTGCCACTTTCAGGTCTCTTCACACTGCTGGTGTGTTAAATTTTTTGACATAGGGTGCAGGCAGATTACGGGCCTCACATAGCTGCTGCCAGACATGTAATCTGCCATGGGCCCCTATATACCGCCTCCTCATGCTGCTGCCAAGTCCAGAGTCTGTCATGGGTCCCTGTATGGCCTCCCATTGCTGCTGTCTCCATCGCCACACTCTGCTGCCATGTGCCACTTTCAGGTCTCTTCACACTGCTGGTGTGTTAAATTTTTTGACATAGGGTGCAGGCAGATTACGGGCCTCACATAGCTGCTGCCAGGCCCCTAATCTGCCATGGGCCCCTATATACCGCCTCCTCATGCTGCTGCCAAGTCTAGAGTCTGTCATGGGTCCCTGTACGGCCTCCCATTGCTGCTGTCTCCATCGCCACACTCTGCTGCCATGTGCCACTTTCAGGTCTCCTCACACTGCTGGTGTGTAGAATTTTTTGACATAGGGTGCTGGCAGATTATGGGCCTCCTATAGCTGCTGCCAGGCCCCTAATCTGCCATAGGCCCCTATATACCGCCTCCTCATGCTGCTGCCAGGTCCAGAGTCTCTCATGGGTCCCTGTACGGCCTCCCATTGCTGCTGTCTCCATCGCCACACTCTGCCATGTGCCACTTTCAGGTCTCCTCACACACTGCTGGTGTGTAGAATTTTTTGACATAGGGTGCTGGCAGATTATGGGCCTCCTATAGCTGCTGCCAGGCCCCTAATCTGCCATAGGCCCCTATATACCGCTTCCTCATGCTGCTGCCAGGTCCAGAGTCTGTCATGGGTCCCTGTATGGCCTCCCATTGCTGCTGTCTCCATCGCCACACTCTGCTGCCATGTGCCACTTTCAGGTCTCTTCACACTGCTGGTGTGTTAAATTTTTTGACATAGGGTGCAGGCAGATTACGGGCCTCACATAGCTGCTGCCAGGCCCCTAATCTGCCATGGGCCCCTATATACCGCCTCCTCATGCTGCTGCCAAGTCTAGAGTCTCTCATGGGTCCCTGTACGGCCTCCCATTGCTGCTGTCTCCATCGCCACACTCTGCTGCCATGTGCCACTTTCAGGTCTCTTCACACTGCTGGTGTGTTAAATTTTTTGACATAGGGTGCAGGCAGATTACGGGCCTCACATAGCTGCTGCCAGGCCCCTAATCTGCCATGGGCCCCTATATACCGCCTCCTCATGCTGCTGCCAAGTCCAGAGTCTGTCATGGGTCCCTGTATGGCCTCCCATTGCTGCTGTCTCCATCGCCACACTCTGCTGCCATGTGCCACTTTCAGGTCTCTTCACACTGCTGGTGTGTTAAATTTTTTGACATAGGGTGCAGGCAGATTACGGGCCTCACATAGCTGCTGCCAGGCCCCTAATCTGCCATGGGCCCCTATATACCGCCTCCTCATGCTGCTGCCAAGTCTAGAGTCTGTCATGGGTCCCTGTACGGCCTCCCATTGCTGCTGTCTCCATCGCCACACTCTGCTGCCATGTGCCACTTTCAGGTCTCCTCACACTGCTGGTGTGTAGAATTTTTTGACATAGGGTGCTGGCAGATTATGGGCCTCCTATAGCTGCTGCCAGGCCCCTAATCTGCCATAGGCCCCTATATACCGCCTCCTCATGCTGCTGCCAGGTCCAGAGTCTCTCATGGGTCCCTGTACGGCCTCCCATTGCTGCTGTCTCCATCGCCACACTCTGCCATGTGCCACTTTCAGGTCTCCTCACACACTGCTGGTGTGTAGAATTTTTTGACATAGGGTGCTGGCAGATTATGGGCCTCCTATAGCTGCTGCCAGGCCCCTAATCTGCCATAGGCCCCTATATACCGCTTCCTCATGCTGCTGCCAGGTCCAGAGTCTCTCATGGGTCCCTGTACGGCCTCCCATTGCTGCTGTCTCCATCGCCACACTCTGCCATGTGCCACTTTCAGGTCTCCTCACACACTGCTGGTGTGTTACATTTTTTGACATAGGGTGCAGGCAGATTACGGGCCTCACATAGCTGCTGCCAGGCCCCTAATCTGCCATGGGCCCCTATATACCGCCTCCTCATGCTGCTGCCAAGTCTAGAGTCTCTCATGGGTCCCTGTACGGCCTCCCATTGCTGCTGTCTCCATCGCCACACTCTGCTGCCATGTGCCACTTTCAGGTCTCTTCACACTGCTGGTGTGTTAAATTTTTTGACATAGGGTGCAGGCAGATTACGGGCCTCACATAGCTGCTGCCAGGCCCCTAATCTGCCATGGGCCCCTATATACCGCCTCCTCATGCTGCTGCCAAGTCCAGAGTCTGTCATGGGTCCCTGTATGGCCTCCCATTGCTGCTGTCTCCATCGCCACACTCTGCTGCCATGTGCCACTTTCAGGTCTCTTCACACTGCTGGTGTGTTAAATTTTTTGACATAGGGTGCAGGCAGATTACGGGCCTCACATAGCTGCTGCCAGGCCCCTAATCTGCCATGGGCCCCTATATACCGCCTCCTCATGCTGCTGCCAAGTCTAGAGTCTCTCATGGGTCCCTGTACGGCCTCCCATTGCTGCTGTCTCCATCGCCACACTCTGCTGCCATGTGCCACTTTCAGGTCTCTTCACACTGCTGGTGTGTTAAATTTTTTGACATAGGGTGCAGGCAGATTACGGGCCTCACATAGCTGCTGCCAGACATGTAATCTGCCATGGGCCCCCGTACCGACTCCTCATGCTGTGACGTTGCAACAAGGTGGAATTCAACCCTACATATGTTAGACCGCCTTTACGAACAGCTAAAGGCCATCACAGATTTCCTGATGTTAAAAGCGGATAAAGGTACTCCCTGTGTAACTTAGATGTCAGCCATTGGCAGCTCATGTGTGACACCTGCGCTTGCTCAGGCCCTTTGAGGAGGCCACGCTATTCGTGAGTCGGCAGGACTATGGGATGAATGAGGTCAAATCGGCCATGGGCCCCCGTACCGCCTGTTCACGCTGATGCTGGTCCCACAGTGTGACCTGGGTCCCTGTACGGCCTTCCATTGCTTCCACTCTGCCATGTGCCACTTTGAAATCTCCTCACACTCCTGCGGTTGTCCATTTTGTCATAGGTTGCTGGCAGATTACAGGCCTTCCATAGGTGCCACCAAGCCCCATATCGGACATGGGCCCCCGTACCGCCTGGTCACGCTGCTGCTGGGCCCATAGTGTGACCTGGGTCCCTGTACCGCCTCCCATTGCTCCCACTCTGCCATGTGCCACTTTCAGGTCTCCTCACGCTCCTGCTGGTTTCCATTTTGTCATAGGTTGCTGTATGGCCTCCCATTGCTGCTGCCTCCACCGCCACACTGTGGCTCCAAACACTGGTTTTGGCCCCGTGACTGGCCAAAGGAGTGAAGTGTGCAGTGATTCTAAGATCGACGGCACTCATCTGCATGTCATACTGACAGACAGTATTATTTCTCTTCCCCAGCAGACTCCAAGGGCATTTAAATTAAAGGTACAGTGTTCTGCACTAATATTAAGTCTCTCTGAAGCCTAGAAACACCCTTTTTTAAGTTAAATTCACAGCGAATTTATTCGACTCGAATCGAATATTGTCCACGAATTCGCCGAATCAGTCGAATCGAATTTTTCATTTCTTCGCTCATCTCTAATCACAGCTTGTAAATGCTTTTTGTAGCCAGCCAAGAGTCTTTCAATTCTTGTTTGAGGTATCTTTGCCCATTCTTCCTTACAAAAGTCTTCCAGTTCTTTGAGTTTTCTGGGCTGTCTGTCACGCACTGCTCTTTTAAGGTCTATCCATAGATTTTCAATGATGTTGAGGTCAGGAGATTGTGAAGGCCATGGAAAAACCTTCAGTTTACGCCTCTTGATGTAATCCCCCGTGGATTTCGAGGTGTGTTTGGGATCATTATCCATTTGTAGAAGCCATCCTCTCTTTAACTTCGCCTTTTTCACAGATGGCATCAAGTTACCATCCAAAATTTGCTGAAATTTTATTGAATCCATTTTTCCTTCTACTCTTGAGATGTTCCCTGTGCCACTGGCTGCAACACAACCCCAAAGCATGATTGATCCAACCCCATGCTTAACAGTTGGACAGAGGTTCTTTTCATTAAATTCTGTGCCCCTTCTTCTCCAAACGTACCTTTGCTCATTCCGGCTAAAAAGTTCAATTTTAACCTCATCGGTCCACAGAACTTGTTTCCAAAATGCATCAGGCTTGTCTATATGTTCATTTGCAAAGTTCAAACGATGATTTTTGTGGTGAGGATGTAGAAGAGGTTTTCTTTTGATGACTCTTCCATGAAGACCATATTTGTACAAGTATCTCTTTATAGTGGAATAGTGTACCGCAACTCCAGTGTCTGCCAGATCTTTCTGGAGGGATCGTGCAGTCAAACTTGGGTTTTGAATTGTTTTTCTCACAATCCTGCGAGCTGTTCTGTCTGATATTTTTCTTGGTCTTCCAGATCTTGCTTTAAATTCCACTGTTCCTGATGACTGCCATTTCTTAATTACATTCCGAACAGAGGATATTGACATCTGAAAACGCTTTGCTATCTTCTTATAGCCTTCTCTAGCTTTGTGAGCGTCAACTATTTTCAGTTTCAGTTTTCTAGACATCTGCTTAGAAGAACCCATGGTGCTGATTGTTGGGGCAAGGTCAGATGAGTCTGGGCATTTAAAACCTTTGACATTGACATAACCTGGTCTTCCCAGACGATGATTGAGAACAATCCATGACACCGGCAGGTCTCAGCTTTGCAAAGGGGTCAGTGCATGCTATAAATTCTGCAGGGTGCCCAAACGTTTGCAGACGCCATTTTTTTGTTTTCTGTTATTTTGAAAGTGTTAATGATGGAAATAAAATCTAACTTTTGTTGACATATTATAAGAATGTCTAATCTGTAATTTGATGCCTTTTGGAGATTTTTCCATCTTTCCTTGGCTTCTTTATGCACATTAATACAAATTTTTAGCTGGGGTGCCCAAACTTTAGATCCCTACTGTATATCTGGTCTGCCTTTGAACATCTGATGAATAAGACCACCAAACAAGCAAAACAACAGGCCTCCCTGGCTAGGAGCCCATCATGTACCGATTTAGAAGGACTAACTAATTTGCTGCTACAGAGGGCCATGTAGAAAGCCAGCATGAATGCTGTCCTGAACAAAAGTGCCTCATAATTAGAGGACCAAACTTACAGTCAGGTCCATAAATATTGGGACATCGACACAATTCTAACATTTTTGGCTCTATACATCACCACAATGGATTTGAAATTAAACGAACAAGATGTAATTTAACTGCAGACTGTCAGCTTTAATTTGAGGGTATTTACATCCAAATCAGGTGAACGGTGTAGGAATTACAACAGTTTGCATATGTGCCTCCCACTTTTTAAGGGACCAAAAGTAATGGGACAATTGGCTTCTTAGCTGTTCCATGGCCAGGTGTGTGTTATTCCCTCATTATCCCAATTACAATGAGCAGATAAAAGGTCCAGAGTTCATTTCAAGTGTGCTATTTGCATTTGGAATCTGTTGCTGTCAACTCTCAAGATGAGATCCAAAGTGCTGTCACCATCAGTGAAGCAAGCCATCATTAGGCTGAAAAAACAAAACAAACCCATCAGAGAGATAGCAAAAACATTAGGCGTGGCCAAAACAACTGTTTGGAACATTCTTAAAAAGAAGGAACGCACCAGTGAGCTCAGCAACACCAAAAGACCCGGAAGACCACGGAAAACAACTGTGGTGGATGACCGAAGAATTCTTTCCCTGATGAAGAAAACACCCTTCACAACAGTTGGCCAGATCAGGAACACTCTCCAGGAGGTAGGTGTATGTGTGTCAAAGTCAACAATCAAGAGAAGACTTCACCAGAGTGAATACAGAGGGTTCACCACAAGATGTAAACCATTGGTGAGCCTCAAAAACAGGAAGGCCAGATTAGAGTTTGCCAAACGACATCTAAAAAAGCCTTCACAGTTCTGGAACAACATCCTATGGACAGATGAGACCAAGATCAACTTGTACCAGAGTGATGGGAAGAGAAGAGTATGGAGAAGGAAAGGAACTGCTCATGATCCTAAGCATACCACCTCATCAGTGAAGCATGGTGGTGGTAGTGTCATGGCGTGGGCATGTATGGCTGCCAATGGAACTGGTTCTCTTGTATTTATTGATGATGTGACTGCTGACAAAAGCAGCAGGATGAATTCTGAAGTGTTCCGGGCAATATTATCTGCTCATTATCAGCCAAATGCTTTAGAACTCATTGGATGCCGCTTCACAGTGCAGATGGACAATGACCCAAAGCATACTGCAAAAGCAACCAAAGAGTTTTTTAAGGGAAAGAAGTGGAATGTTATGCAATGGCCAAGTCAATCACCTGACCTGAATCTGATTGAGCATGCATTTCACTTGCTGAAGACAAAACTGAAGGGAAAATGCCCCAAGAACAAGCAGGAACTGAAGACAGTTGCAGTAGAGGCCTGGCAGAGCATCACCAGGGATGAAACCCAGCGTCTGGTGATGTCTATGCGTTCCAGACTTCAGGCTGTAATTGACTGCAAAGGATTTGCAACCAAGTATTAAAAAGTGAAAGTTTGATTTATGATTATTATTCTGTCCCATTACTTTTGGTCCCTTAAGAAGTGGGAGGCACATATGCAAACTGTTGTAATTCCTACACCGTTCATCTGATGTGGATGTAAATACCCTCAAATTAAAGCTGACAGTCTGCAGTTAAAGCACATCTTGTTTGTTTCATTTCAAATCCATTGTGGTGGTGTATAGAGCCAAAAATGTTAGAATTGTGTCGATGTCCCAATATTTATGGACCTGACTGTAACTCACCTGAAATAAACATCTCTTGCAACATACCGAAAGTGACCAGACAGTGACCATCCAGTCTCTGAGAACACCTCCTATAACCCTTCAATGCTTTTTTAACCATAAAGTCTTTATTTAAATCCCAGATTCCCAATAATTTGAACAAAAAGGCCAAACCCGCCAACTTGCGATTGATGGCCAATATCGACACACCTTGTTCAAAATTTAGGCAGATACCATTGATATCCCCTTGATAAAGTCATGTGACTAGTGATGAAATGCGTCGGGGAGGAGTGTGCGGATGACGTCACAACATTGCCATTAATCAGGATAGTTGCTTGTAGTACTCTACAAACAGTCTTGAAACGACATTATAGCAGGCAATTGCATTCATTAAGTGGACCCGTGCTTTTTCTTGCATTACAATACATATGGTGTCTGTTTTGAGGATGTACAGGACTCTGCTGATGAGATGATACTGCCATCTAGTGTTTAATCAGTACATCACTGAATCTTCATCATACCTGGTGCAAAATACACCTCCGGAACGTGAGTGTATTTCATATGTTTTAATTGATGAATAAAAGTTTAAAAGGATAAAGTACTATGTTGAGTTATTTTTAATGAGGAATACGGCTGATACAAAGATGCTTATCAGGAGGGAGCTTACTTTGGAGTCTTCATTCAGCAAGCTGAGTCCATATGGGACCAAAAGTGCAGTTAGACCGTAACATTGTACAATGTGAGTTCACACTGCATGATGTGAGCAGATATATAGTGGTGGATGTTTTTGCACGGGAATTGATCACAGATGCTCATATTTTTCGATATCCAAAGGAGGGTTCACTAAATGAACACTTTATTGATTGAACTTGATTTTTTGAATGACTTTTATTTGATTCATACTTAAAATATTCTTTATTTTTTGTGTGGTTTTTGTTTATATATATATATATATATATATATATATATATAGATAGATAGATAGATATAGATATATATTATATATATATATATATATATATACTGTATATAGTGTGTGTGTGTGTATATATATATATATATATATATATATATATATAGTGGGGCAAAAAAGTATTTAGTCAGCCACCAATTGTGCAAGTTCTCCCACTTAAAAAGATGAGAGAGGCCTGTAATTGGCATCATAGGTAGACCTCAACTATGAGAGACAAACTGAGAAAAAAAATCCAGACAATCATATTGGCTGATTTGGAAAGAATTTATTTGCAAATTATGGTGGAAAATAAGTATTTGGTCACCTACAAACAAGCAAGATTTCTGGCTCTCACAGACCTGTACCTTCTTCTTTAAGAGGCTCCTCTGTCCTGCACTCATTACCTGTATCAATGGCACCTGTTTGAACTTGTTATCAGTATAAAAGACACCTGTCCACAACCTCAAACAGTCACACTCCAAACTCCACTATGGTGAAGACCACAGAGCTGTCGAAGGACACCAGAAACAAAATTGTAGACCTGCACCAGGCTGGGAAGACTGAATCTGCAATAGGCAAGCAGCTTGGTGTGAACAAATCAACTGTGGGAGCAATATTTAGAAAATGGAAGACATACAAGACCACTGATAATCTCACTCGATCTGGGGCTCCACGCAAGATCTCAACCCGTGGGGTCAAAATGATCACAAGAACGGTGAGCAAAAATCCCAGGACCACACGGGGGGACCTAGTGAATGACCTGCAGAGAGCTGGAACCAATGTAACAAAGGCTACCATCAGTAACACACTACACCACCAGGGACTCAGATCCTGCAGTGCCAGACGTGTCCCCCTGCTTAAGCCAGTACATGTCCGGGCCCGTTTGAAGTTTGCTAGAGAGCATTTGGATGATTCAGAAGAGGATTGGGAGAATGTCATATGGTCAGATGAAACCAAAATAGAACTGTTTGGCAGAAACACAACTCGTCGTGTTTGGAGGAGAGAGAATGCTGAGTTGCATCCAAAGAACACCATACCTCCTGTGAAGCATGGGGGTGGAAACATCATGCTTTGGGGCTGTTTCTCCGCAAAGGGACCAGGACGACTGATCCATGTACAGGACAGAATGAATGGGGCCATGTATCATGAGATTTTGAGTGCAAACCTCCTTCCATCAGCAAGGGCATTGAAGAGGAAACGTGGCTGGGTCTTCCAACATGACAATGATCCCAAACATACCACCCAGGCAACGAAGGAGGGGCTTCGTAAGAAGCATTTCAAGGTCCTGGAGTGGCCTAGCCAGTCTCCAGATCTAAACCCCATAGAAAACCTTTGGAGGGAGTTGAAAGTCCGTGTTGCCCAGCAATAGCCCCAAAACATCACTGCTCTAGAGGAGATCTGCATGGAGGAATGGGCCAACATACCAGCAACAGTGTGTGCCAACCTTGTGAAGACTTACAGGAAACGTTTGACCTCTGTCATTGCCAACAAAGGATATATAACAAAGTATTGAGATGAACTTTTGAAATTGACCAAATACTTATTTTCCACCATAATTTGCAAATAAATTATTTCCAAATCAGCCAATGTGATTGTCTGGATTTTTTTTCTCATTTTGTCTCTCATAGTTGAGGTCTACCTATGATGCCAATTACAGGCCTCTCTCATCTTTGTAAGTGGGAGAGCTTGCACAATTGGTGGCTGACTAAATACTTTTTTGCCCCACTGTGTATATATATATATATATATATATATATATTTTTTTTTTTTTTCAATATTAATATTTTTTCAATTTTTTCTTCTAGTATATATTTATTTCTTCACTTTGTTTTTTGCTTATATAATGGTTTGTACCATTGTTTCATGTAGCGCAGTATTTTTTCACTTCACATTATGATTGTATAAAAGGAATCCAACCACCTGCAATCCAATAGGTGAAACTCTCAGAATGCACCATCAGCAACCAGAAAGCCACCTCTGTCTGTCTTTGCCATGAGGGAACTTTGCCCATAATGCTGTACCCAAAATATGGTGGCATTGAACAATGCCCAAAGGCCACCTTTGGCCAGTTTTTCTGAAACCACCTTCAACTGTAATGCTGAACACAAGCTGTTTGCCATGGCGCAATGTGAAAAAGAGAACAAGGAATAACAAAACCAATAGAAAAAACAGATTCTAACAACACGGCAGTCACCCAATCCAGATACTTATTTAGGAAAGGCTGCATCCTTTCACACCCTCAGCAGTGTCATCCCTTTTATTCGAAGCATCTCTGGAACGTCCCTTGCCCTGTTGAAAGCATAAAGAGAGAGAGCAACCAGAGCATTCATGCTTTAAGCAACAAGCAGCGCCAAATCTACAAGCTCCCTCATTGAATTGACAGGATTATTCCTGTCAATTTGTGGCCGACTGCTCCGGGGTACTGGGTCTAAAAGTCCCACTTGGAAAAAATTATGAAGAAGCCCGCGCTGAAGTCATCAGCTTCATCCATATGTGGATGCCTTTATGGTCCAGCACAAAGACGGACGAATGGTTTTGTGCTGACGAAACTGTCATACCGCAACCATGCCACCCCGCCATACACCCTATGGGCTTCGTTGATGACATCCAAAAAAAGAGAGCTGACAGTTCTCTGGTTGTTTATCCCTCATCAAGCTAGCTAGGATGGAGAAGGCCTGTAACCAATTATTAAAAGGGAATCAGCTGGAAATGGCACTTCTCCACATCTTCCTTCTTGGACTCCTCTGGCTTAAGCCTATCCAAGCTGAATTTCTTCAAAGGCAGTAATGTAGAGATCTCTACGTACTCACCTCTGCAAATGTTTTCTCACACCTCCAGATTAAGATGCACCCCCAAGGGTCCCTCAGAGCACACATAGACTTCACATTTCGCTGAGTCCACCAAGTAGATGGTGTCAGCAGTCCTCTGCATTCCTTTGCATTATCCCCCGATTGTAGGTGAAGTCGACTCGGCCCCCGGCCATGCCACCTGTCCAGAACCAGAACACAGAGCCACACTAGGCCCAAACCTTGTGGCATCTCCTGAGGGTGATCTGACCAGCACCCAAGCAGACACTGGGGTCGAGCTAGCAAGGAAGCCCATGTCGAATCGCTGTACCAAAGATCACAATCTCACTATCAAGTCCTGTAAACTAGAGGTAGCACCCATTGCAGCGGACCCAAGTTCCACTGTGTGAGGAGTGAAAGTTGAAGGAGAACCCCCAAAACCCTTAGCATCACTCTGCCCTGCCCTCAAACCTAGCACAGCATTCAAAGTAGACTGCAAAGAATTACATTCAGAAACAAGACACTCAACAGGCTGACCAAGGCGACCTCAGTCCCTTCTCCCAAATCCACCATTGGTGAACCTCCGGACACCTCACCATCTTCAGAGCTCAACAGCTCCCCCTCTGAGCTGGCTGTCCCAGGAAACACTGGGTGTCAACGAGGGTCCATGTTGCCTGCCCACCATGCTGCAGATCCTGTGGGAAAACCTTGACCCACCACAGCAGCTCCTGGACCTATTTCTGCGGCTGCAGTTCTCCCAGATCTGGAGGTAGGACTGTAGACACTGGAAGCACGGGACATCACAGGACTGGGCAGGTGTGGAGCTGGGCCACTGGCCTCTCCTACCGCCTGGCTGGTGCCCACAGATGTCATTCTGGCGGTGGCAGCCGCGCTGCCTGGCTCCAATGCTGAGCAGGCAGGACCAGGGACACAAGCGCCAGAAGGTCCCGCCCAGAATAACTGTGGCGGGGATTACTCCCAGAGCGCGCCTGTCACATCCGGAGAGTTCTGTGTCGGCGAGCCTGGAGGATCACCAAAGGGGCTCCCATCGTATCTCTGAGCTCTGGGGGTTGCAGATGGGCTGCAGCACTACGGAGGTCGGATCCTCTGAGTGCACTGAAGAGAAGGCTCCCTCCTGAGGTAAGATCCTCTCCTTCAAACAGGGAGGAAACCTGCTGTTGCAGCCATGCTGTACCCCTAGTAGCAGCAGTCGACTGCAGTTGTCTCAATAAAAAGTCTAGGTGTCCCATAACAGAAGGCAGGCAGCCAGGCCGCCCGAGAAGAAGATGGACTCTGCAAGATTTATTTATGTCTATTGCTCCAAGAGATTTGCTGCCTTAGGATTTCCACCATGTATACCCTGCCCCACAGCCCCATCTACTCTCTACAAACTGGCCAATAAAGAGTAGGCGACCACCCTCCTTACTATAGTTACATGCAGCCCTTTGTCTATTTTTTTGCTACAGCCTCTTTCCCTGAGTTCTTAGCATTTGCTTGATAGAGTTTGAACGTTTCTTTGATTATTTGGTTGTAGGTTGATCTTTGGAATGCTGTTCAGAAACTTTTTGATATAGGTTTTTCTTGAGAACATCTGCATAGGATAAACCTGCTGCTGCCAATGAATGTTTCTGTTCTAGAATGTTACTTTCAGCTTTGCAAGGTGGCTGAGGTAAGCAGAAAAACTGATCTCCCTTTAGCTTTTTCTTTGTTGTTTCTGGTACTTTAGGGTCATGCAGCTGTACTAGTGGTAATTTTATGGATAGAACTGCATAACCTCTTTTATTCTCTTTGGCTTCGTGATCCACTGTGGAAATGGGTAGAGGCTTTTGGGTTATGTTTGCAATATGCCTCATAGCAGCAATTGCTTTTTTGTCAGCAGCACTGTTTACTGCTTGACTTGGTATAGGCATTTAGCGTAGGTTTTCATTGGGTGTATTAGCAACCACTTTTTCTTTTTTGGCATTATGTTTGGGGTTTTCTGGTAACCACTTGGAAACAATGGCGGTATTCCCTGTAGGGTTTACTGGTGGACTTGATGATAATTTATGTACATTTCGCATTTTGGACATTACAGGCTCTGTATACTTTTCCCGAGTTCTTAGATTTTGCTGCTGCTCAGAAGCTTTTTGATACAAGTTTTTCTAGAGAGCATCTGTATAGGATAAAGTTGCTGCTGCTAATGAATGTTTCTGTGTTTGAATTTTATGTTCAACTTTGCGAGATGGCAGAAAAATGATCTCCCTTTAGCATTTTCTTGGTTGTTTCTGGTTCTATTTTAGGGTTTTTCAGCTGTACTAGTGCTAATTTTTTGGCAGCAAGTGCAAAACCTCTTTTATTCTTTATGACTTTGTGGCCCACTGTAGAAATGGGTATAGGCTTTTGGGTTATGTATGCACTATGCCTCATAGCAGCAACCACTTTTTTGGCCTTATGTCTCTGAATTGCTGGTAGCCATCTTAAACTGACTGATGGCAGGATCAACTGTAGGGTTTACATTTTACCTTGGTAGGTTTTCAGCATGCATCCTAGCAACTATCTCTGTGACGTCTTGCTTTTGAATCGCTGGTAATCTTCATTGACTGCAGTGTTTTCTGCTTGACTTGGGGTAGGTCTTCATTAGGTGTATTGGTGACCTGTGACGAACTAGGAGCACATAGAGACAAAGCACACAGAGGCAAATCACCGAAAACCCAATGTACCGGTGTTTATTGGGGAACGTGAGGGCATAGTAGGGATAACAAGACACAACACAATGAAATAATCCACCCGGTAGCAATGTAATACCACAGGCCAAGTAGGATGGCCCAGTAAAATGGGGAACCAGTACACCAGGCCACAGGATGGTACCGCAAGAGGAATGTGCCCAGCCCACAAGGCAGGGATCCAGACAGAGGAGTATAGCCTAGCAGGGGGTAAGTCCAGCACACAGGGCAAGGATCCAGCTGGACCAGGGTAGGACGTAGCAAGGGTTTAGTCCAGCAGACAGGGCAGAGATCCGGACAGACAAGGGGTTGAGACTAGCACATGGCACACATCCGGTCAGACAAGGAGTTGAGTCTAGCACAGGGCAGTGAACTGCAAAGACAAAGGGTTAAGTCCAGCACAGGGCAGAGATCCGGACAGACAAGTGGGTTGAGTCAATCTCAGGGCAGGGATCCGGGCAGACAAGGGGGTTGAGTCTAGCACAGGGCAGAGATCCAAACAGACAAGAGGTTTAGTCCAGCAAAGGGCAAGGATCCAGGCAGAAAAGGGGTTAAATCCAGCACAGGGCAGAGATTGCGGCAGACAAGGGAATAAGTTCGCCACAGGACAGGGATCAGGGCAGACAAGGGGTTGAGTCCAGCACAGGGCAGAGGTCTGGGCAGGCAAGGAGTTAAATCCAGCACAGGGCAGAGGTCCAAGCAGACAAGGAGTTGAGTCCAGCAGAAGACAGGGATCCAGGGAAACTGGGTTGAGTCCAGCACAGGGCAGAGGTCCAGGCAGACAAGGAGTTGAGTCCAGCAGAAGGCAGGGATCCAGGGAAACGGGGTTGAGTCCAGCACAGGGCAGAGGTCTGGGCAGACAAGGAGTTAAGTCCAGCAAAGGGAAGGGATCTAGGGAAACAAGGGGTTAAGTCCAGCACAGGAGAGGGGTCCAAGCAGACAAGGAGTTAGGTACAGCACAGGACAGAGATCCGGGCAGACAAGTGGGTTGAGTCAAGCACAGGGCAGGGATCTGTGCAGACAAGAGGTTGAGTCTAGCACAGGGCAGAGATCCAAGCAGAAAATGGGGTTTAGTCCAGCACAGGGCAAGGATCCGAGCAGACAAGGGATTAAGTCCACCACTGAGCAGGGACCCAGGCAGACAAGGGGTTGAGTCCAGTATAGGACAGGGATCCGGGCAGACAATGGGTTAAGTCCACCACAGGACCGGGATCAGGGCAGACAAGGAGTTGAGTCCAGCAGAGGGCAGGGATCCAGGGAAACAAGGGATTGAGTCCAGAACAGGGCAGGGTCTGGGCAGACAAGGAGTTGAGTACAGCACAGGGCAGGGATTCAGGGAAACAATAGGTTGAGTCCAGCACAGGGCAGGGATCCAGGAAAACAATGGGCTGAGTCCAGCACAGGGCAGGGATCCAGGAAAACAAGGGGTTGAGTCCAGCACAGGGCAGGGATCCGGGCAGACAAGGAGCTGAGTCCAGCACAGGGCAGAGATCTGGGCAGACAAGTGGGTTGAGTTAAGCACAGGGCAGGGATCTGGGCAGCCTAGTATGGCACATCAAAGGTACAGGTCCACACACGGGGCAGCAATTGGATACAGCAGGCACATAGTCCAGGACCACATGTCAGGCACAATGAGGGATGAGTGGCAAGGGTTCAGAGACTCACCAATCAACAGTGTCCGCAGCTGAGGAACTCCAGGCAGAGTGGCAGGGAAAAGGAGGGCTGGCAGGCAGAGGTCCTTCATAGACACATCACAAGTTCTCAGAGGGCTCTGTATCCTGGCCGCAGCATTCAGACCACACAGACAGCAGTTGCAGGAACAGCAACAATATTGTGATATTGTTTGGATTTGAAATATATGCTCTCAGGGACAGCTTTTATCCTGAACTGATGTGTTATTAGGGTATAATGTATTGTATGCACTTGTGATTGTTTCCTTACGAGACAAAATAAGTGTGTTGTTGCTACTTCAAACATTTTATGTTGATGTAATTTTCATTGTTTTCTATTTAGATTTGTGTTTCTTTTCGTTGTTTTGTATGTTATTGATTTAAAAAAAAAAAGTAGATTATTTTTGTTTGTATGCATTTGTTTTGTTTTTGTTTTTCTATCCTTTCTTGCATCTTAGAAAAACAGACTTACTGCAGCTTCTTTGCAGCCACTTCCTCTATACATGCATGTTCTGCAATGGTTCACATCAGAATCTCACAGGAATGTGGTCCGCTCTCATGTGTGATTCCTGCACGCTCCTCTGCAGTGTGTTTTTGAATGGCCTGTAAATTGTACCAGAATGCGCAAAAAGCAGTGGATGAACTTATTTTGAAAGATGCACTGCACCACACCACATGGTACTGCGGTACCATGCAATCTGGTGCCTGCAAACACACTGCATCTGGGTGCCATTAACAATATATTGGCAATGCAAAAAATTATAAGAAAGTTTCAATGTGAAAAATACATAAATGTCTAAAAAAAGAAGTGGAAAGACGTGACCACATCCACAAATGTAAAGATTGAAGATGAAGGTATCCTGAAGACAATCGAAAAGGCCTCCAACAGATAACACCATGCAGGCTTACCAGATAGCCATAACCCTCTGATTAAAGAAAGGCCATGGAACGCATGTATAATAATCCTATGGGGGTCTCCTCTCATAGCCACACTTCTACCATGCTCCCAAAAAAACAAATGCAATAATCAAGGGTTTGGATGAAATGTTTATTGCAGTATAATACCTTTGGTAAATAGTATATTTTTAATAGAGGTCTATGCGTAGGGCCAAAAAGAGGAACAACTAAGGAGGACAGAGGGACTTGGTTCCAAAAGATGGACCGTCTCTACAAATGATGGACAATTAGGAGCCATAAGACCAGTACAGAGCTGGAATCCAACCTTAATGATTCCTGCATTTCATACACAGCTACTAAAATACTAAATGCAGACAGCCCATGGAAAGTAAAGGGGACTGAATGGGCTATGCAGACTCACCCATTTTTCTCAGTTTGACAGGTATACATGGATGGGTGCATGGATCTGGATGCACAGGCTCTGTGTCTAAGTCCATGTACTGCCCAAATGAATGAGCCCTCAGAGATTCAGACCCACATTTATGCAAACCCCTCATAGCTAGCAAATGATTGTCTTGGCACAGGAGGGATCATGATGATGAAGGCAATCCAATATGGGTTATCTAATAGGAGGAAAATAGAGAGGCATGAGAAAGGAAATGCCTTCTTCTTGAACAGAATTGACATAGTATATGGCATTGAATGTACAGTGCACATATGATCCTGAATATAGTCATCAACAGGGGGAATAGTCAGTTAATCATCACCCATCAAGGATATTTAAAGTGGTGGTAAACCTCTGACATGAAATATGAATAAAGCATATTCCTCTATACTACTGTATACTTGTCTCAATCCAGAGCACTGAGTTCCATTTCCGTCTGCTGTCTCATTCCTCTGTTATCTACATGAGTCACTCCTGACAATTTTTCCTGACACTAAGAGAAAAAAGGTGACAGGGAGGAGCTCCAACACACAGCCTCTGATTGACAGCCTCAGCTTTGTTCCTGTGTGAAAGGGAGGGTGCCCCTTCCCTCCAATCAGCTCTCACTGAGTTCTGCAGATTGTAAATTCAGCTCCCCGCCCCACATTTTCTGAAATCTCAGCCAAACTGCAGATAAACAGGTCCAGCTTATGTAGGAAGACTTGTTTAATCTCTGTTGTATCACCAGAGGGTAGTCATGACAATAGGTACAGTTGTGCTCAAAATTAAAGCAGTGTGTTGAAAAAAGTGAAAAAAGCTCAAAATCCTTCTAATAGCTTTTATTTCCATACACACAAATGCATTGGGAACACTACACATTCTATTCCAAATCAAAACATGATGAAAATATATCAAATTTGTGTTGTTCCTCTAAAAAAATTGAAGAAAACTGAATATTAGACTGTTCCAAAAAATAGCAGTGTTTGTATTCTTTACAAACTCAAACATTCACTATATAAATTGAAAAATGTTTGAAGATTTTGCTTTTCTTTGAATCACTTAATGAATATTTAGTTGTATAAGCACTGTTTCTGAGAACTGCTGTACATCTGTGTTGCATGGAGTCACCCAACTTCTGGTACCTGTGAACAGGTATTCCAGCCCAGGATGATTGAACTACATTCCACAGTTCTTCTCTATTTCTTGGTTTTGCCTAAGAAACTGCATTTTTGATGTCACCCCACAAGTTTTCTATTGGATTAAGATCCGGGGATTGGGCTTGCCACTCCATAACATCAATCTTGTTGGTCTGGAACCAAGATGTTGCACGTTTACTGGTGTGTTTGGGGTCGTTGTCTTGTTGGAACACCCATTTCAAGGGCATTTCCTCTTCAGCATAAGGCAGCATGACCTCTTCAAGTATTCTGATGTATTCAAACTGATCCATGATCCCTGGTATGCGATAAATAGGCCCAACACCGTAGTATGAGAAACATCCCCATATCATGATGCTTGTGCAACCATGCTTCACTGTCTTCACAGTGTACTGTGGCTTGAATTCAGTGTTTGGGGGTCGTCTGACAAACTGTCTCCGGCCACTAGACCCAAAAAGAACAATCTTACTTTCATCAGTCCACAAAATGTTGCGCCATTTCTCTTTAGGCCAGTCAATGTGCTCTTTGGCAAATTGTAACCTCTTCAGCACATGTCTTTTTTTCAACAGTGGGACTTTGTGGGGGCTTCTTGCAGATAGCTTGGCTTCACATAGGCGTCTTCTAATTGTAACAGTACTCACAGGTAACTTTAGACCTTCTTGATCCTCCTGGAGCTGATTGTTGGCTGAGTCCTTGCCATTTTGGCTATTCTTCTATCCATTCAAATGGTAGTTTTTCGCTTTCTTCCACGTCTTTCAGGATTTGGTTGCCATTTTAAAGCATTTGCGATCATTTTAGCTGAGCAGCCTATCATTTTCTGCACTTCTTTATATGTTTTCCCCTCTCCAATCAACTTATTAATCAAGGTAAGCTGTTCTTCTGAACAATGTCTGGAACGACCCATTTTCCTCAGAATTTCAGAGAGAAATGCACTGTAACCAGCATGTACAACATTTGCTGCCTCCCTTCCTTAAATAAGGGCAATAATTGCCACCTGTATTTCAAAGAATTAATGACCTCACTAATAGAACTCCACACTGCTATTATTTTGAACATGCCCCTTTCAATTAGTGATTCAATTACACAGAGTCAGCAGCATACATGTCATGACTGTTGGGTCTGTTGGATTTCTATTACTCTACTACATCTGCTAGTAAATTATTTGCAATGTAGAAATATCATTTCTACCAAAAACAGTGATTGATCAGGTTAGTGATGTCTGACTGCTATTATTTTGAACACAACTGTATATGTAAGGGTTTACAACCACTTTAAGTCCTGGGATATATATTTGGCTTAAAATACATATGCCAGTAGGTCACCATTATAGGTAGCTACCACCCTCCTCCAAATAAAAAGGCCCACATTTATCACCTTGGTAGACGCTAAAGTATACCATGCTGTGCAAGCAAAAGAGATAAATAGGTAAAATTAATTGGCTTTAATGTACAACTGATTAGGACCGGGTTCACATATGTATGGAACTGGTTTCAATGCGATTTGTAAAAGGAGTCCGGAGCTATTTAATTCAGCGGTTCAGGTGCAAATTTTTAAAATGTATGACACTGGAAATCACACCTGAACCGGACTGAAATGGAATGGAGTAATGGCACTACAGGACAGTTAAAGGGCAAAAATGTATAAACCTACTACAGGACAATTTTATGGTACAGTTCATAGAGGCCCCAACTTGGAATGATGCTCTGCTGGACCTGGTAATCTCAAACCATGCAGAGCTTATTACTGATGTTCATATAAAAGAACATCTGGGTAGCAGTGACCATAACATGATTTCATTTGCTGTTAGCTGTAAACATCAAGCACATACGGGAAAAATAAAAACACTCAACTTTAAGAGAGCTAATTTTCCAAGGCTGAGAGCTGCTCTCCAAGGCTTAGACTGGGAGGGAATATTGGCATCGATGAACCCAACATAGAAATGGGAGTTCTTCAAAAAGAATGTATGTGAACACACTGCAAAATATATTCCCATGGGCAACAAGTTTAAAAGGCTAAAAAGCAAACCTATGTGGCTTACGGCCAAAGTTACAAAAGCTATAAAAAATAAGAAAAGAGATTTTATTAAATATAAAAATGAAGGAACACTATCATCGTTTAAACACTACAAAAGAATTTAACAGAATATGTAAAAAGGAAATGAAGGCCGCAAAAATTGAAAACGAACAACAGATTGTAAAAGGTAGCAGGACAAACCCCCCAAAAATTCTTCAAGTATATTAATAGTAAAAAGGTTCGGTCCGAGCATGTAGGCCCTTTACAAAATAATCTAGAGTGGGTGACTGGGGACAAAGAGAAGGCAAATTTATTAAATACCTTCTTCAGCTCTGTGTATACAAAGGAGCATGGGGGAGCTCTTGTCCGTAATGGGCATGGTATTGTCACCACTCCAGATGATCCACATTGGCTCACAATTGATATTAGCCAAAAATAATTAGACAGAATAAAGGTGAATAAAGTACCTGGACTGGATGGCATACACCCACGAGTCCTTAAAGAATTGAGCACTGTCATTTCAAAGCCATTGTTTCCAATTTTTAGGGACTCTTTAATGACTGGCATAGTATCGCTCGATTGGCATAAGGCCAATGTGGTGCCAATATTTAAAAAGAAGTCTTTACCAAGTAATTATAGACTTGTTAGTTTAACTTCTATAGTTGGGAAGATACTGGAGAGTTTAATAAAAGACCACATAGATGAGTTCTTGCTGGAGAAAAATGTTTTAAACAACAGACAGTATGGATTCATGAAAGACAGAAGTTGTCAAACAGATCTGATTTCTTTTTATGAGGTGGTGAGCAAACCCTTGGACCGAGGCGTGGCGGTGGACGTGGTATACTTGGACAGAGGGGTGGCGGTGGACGTGGTATACTTGGATTTTGCAAAAGCGTTTGACACAGTCCCCACACACGGCTAATGTGTAAGGTAAAGTCTACAGGCCTGGAAAAATCTGTATGTAAATGATTAGAAAACTGACTAAAAGATCGTATTCAGAGAGTAGTGGTTAATGATTCATACTCTGAATAGTCTGGGGTCGTCAGTGGTGTACCCCAAGGTTCAGTGTTGGGACTCTTACTTTTTAATATATTTATAAATGATATAGAGCCTGAGATTAAAAATCCCATTTCAGTCTTTGCAGATGACACCAAGCTGTGCAGTGGAATAACGTCCTTACAGGACGTCTCCAATTTACAAGCCAACCTCAATGCTCTGTGTAATTGGGCAACTATGTGGCAAATGAGGTTTAATGTTGATAAATGTAAGGTTATGCACTTGGGGGCTAAGAATATGCATGCATTATACATACTAGGGGGGGGTACAACTGGGGGAATCAATGGTGGAGAAGGATCTGGATTTCTGATCACAACTTAATAATGGCATGCAATGCCAAGCTGCGGTTTCTAAAGCGAGCAAAATCCTCTCTTGTATTAAAAGAGGTATAGACTCCAGAGAGAGAGATATCATATTACCCCGGTACAAATCATTAGTAAAACCTCATCTGGAATATGCAGTTCAGTTTTGGGCACCAATTCACAAAAAGAACATTGGGGAACTGGAGAAAGTACAGAGAAGGGCAACCAAACTGATATGAGGCATGGAGGAGCTCAGCTATGAGGAGAGATTAGAGGAACTGAATGTATTCTCTCTTGAGAAAAGGAGATTAAGGGGGGATATGATCTCCATGTATAATACATAAGGGGGATATGATCAACATGTATAAATACATAAGGGGGGATATGATCTCCATGTATAATACATAAGGGGGGATATGATCTCCATGTATAATACATAAGGGGGGATATGATCAACATGTATAAATACATCAGTGGTTCATATAGTAAACTCGGTGTAGAGCTATTCACCCTGAGGTCATCACAGAGGACAAGGGGGCACTCTTTATGTGTGGAGGAAAATACATTTTAATCTCCAAATATGGAAAGGTTTCTTCACAGTAAAAGCTGTGAAATTGTGGAATAGACTCCCTCAAGAGTTGGTTCTGGCCAGCTCAGTGGATTACTTTAAAAAAGGCCTGGATGCTTTCTTCGATACACAGAATATAACTGGATACTAACATTTATAGGTAAAGTTGATCCAGGGAATATCAGATTGCCTCTCGGGGAATCTGGAGGGAATGTTTTCCCCTGCAGGAGCAAATTGGATTATGCTTTGAGTTCTTTTTGCGTTCCTCTGGATCAACTGTGGGTATAGGATTATAACTTTTTTTTTTATGGTTGAACTGGATGGACATTTGTCTTTTTTCAGCCAGACTATGAAAATCGCACAGGACTCTTTAAAATGGCACTGCGGCCGGCCTGAACATATGTGAACCAGCGCCATAAAAATCCGGTTTGGTTCACGTCATGCGAATCAGATGTGGTTCCAATTTGCATATATGTGAACCGGGGCTTATAGGGTATGGTGTAAAACAGTTTTGCTCATGTTTATTAAAGTACCTGAATGCATTCATTGCTAGTATCCCCAATTGTGTAAAATTAGTTTTTTACAGGCCATACATTATGTCTTACATACAATATATTACAATTTACTGACATTATATTTTTGTTCAGTTAAAACCGTGAATTGTTATAGTGAACTTACTCTGAGAAGGCGATGTGCTCCCTAAATGTATATGCCACCCATGGAGTGCAGTGGTATGAGAGGCACCTGTCTTAGGCACTGTGTTGGTTTAGGAGAAGGGCACAACTGGGGCAGCAGCCCCAACTTCCTCTGCATCAATGCACTGTGCAGGGCTCAGCTGTCAAACTGACAGTTGTCAAACATCAGAGATGTAGCTGTCGGGAAGGCCTCATTCAGTGTACACCTTTGTGATGACCATATTTGCCCGCCTTTGCCAAGCAAGCAACCCTCTGTGGTTAGTAAGCAGCATGACAGCCGCTCAACACAGGTTCTGGAAGACAGCAGCAATCACTATAGTAGCTGCAGCTTCACAGTGATTCTCCTCTTCACCAGGGGTCCAATAGGTCCAAGCTGCACCAATGTGACTATGCAAAAAAGCACAAAGGACTATAGTGCATTATCCTCTAAATGCATAGTCTTTTTTTTTTCTCTTTCTTTTAAAGAACGTACAAGGATATAAGGAACGAACAAGGAGAAACAACCAAAGCATTCTGCTTGAAAGTGCACGTGCATGATGATGTCACTCCCAGGCCCCACTGACACGTTTCATCTTTGGACATCGACATCTTCATTCATCTTTAATAACTACCACAAGAAAGCTTTATTTGCCTTTTAAAAAATTATATAAAATTAATTTGGGTCCTTTGTTCCATGAGCGAATAATTGTCAGTCAAAGTACGCAGCCATATTACAGGCTAGTACTGAGGTGGTTAAAGGGAACCAGTCATTAATGGGCCTATACTACTACTACTACTCAGAATCTTTGGCCTTACGTAATTATAGATGCATAGGCTTGCCTTTAAAAGATGCCTATATGAGTTTTTCAACTTTTTTCAGCTTCTGCAGCCAAATGATGATAATGCCTAATTCATATTAGTTATGTTGAGGATGACTACAGAGAACACATCATTACTGGGCCTTATTTTACAAAATGAAGATTGTGTGTTAAGTTGATAACCTGCACACTTGTTCCTGATCAGTTACTTAGAATGTTAAAATTGCCCAAGCACAGCAGCCAGGCAACTAGCATTTTCACAATCAGAGGTAAGCACTAGCTGCTGCCATACTCTCACAGTGCTGGTATCCTTTCGGAGCATATGTTCCATCCAAAGGAGGATCTGCCTGTCTAGGGACAGTTTTATGCATGAAAATTCTGAATAGCATACTGTTATAGATCCTTTCATCCTTCCTGCAGGCTTTAGCAGTATAAAAATGGATTCATATTTATTGTAAGACATGTTTTACACTCTCCAGTTTTAGTAAATCAACCCCTATAGTGTCAGTATGGGACAGATAGACACAGGTGGGGGAGAGCTACAGACTCAGGACTGGTCACTGACCTGCACTATGCAATAGATCAGTGGTCTCCAAACAGCAGCCCAGGGGCCAGATGTGGCCCTTTGCTTGCTTTTATCTGGCCCTCGAGGCATTGTTCCACCCACTGCAAGCAACTGTGTACCATAGTTTCTCCTACTGACATCGACAATGGAGCACTATTCTTCCTATTGGAACCAACAATCGGGCACTATTCCTTTCATTGATACTAACGATGGGGCATTATTTCTCCCATTGATACCAATGATGGGGCACTATTCCTCCCATTGACAACAATGATGGCAGTATTTCCCCCATTGATACCAATGATTGGGCACAATTTCTACCATTGATACCGACGCTGGGGTACTATTTCTCCCATTGATACTAACAATGGGGTAGTATTTCTCCCATTGATACCAATGATGGGGCACTATTCCTGCCATTAATACTAATGATGGGGCACTATTTCTCCCATTGACACCAATGATGGGGCACTATTTCTCCCATTGACACCAATGATGGGACACTATTTCTTCCATTGATACCAGTGACGGGGCACTATTTCTCCCATTGATACAAATGATGGGGCACTATTTCTCCCATTGATACTAACGATGGGGCACTATTCCTTCCATTGGCACAAATGATGGGGCACTATTCCTCCTATTGACAATGAAGGGGCACTATTTCTCCTATTGAAACCAAAGATGGGGCACTATTCCTCCCCCTAATACCAATGATAGGGCATTGTTTACTCCCACTGACGCCAGGACATTTTCTTCGCCAACTGGCCACAGCCCCCCTAAAGTTGGAAGGACAGTAAACCGGCCCTTTGTTTAGAAAGTCTGCAGACCCCTGCAATAAATGGAGATATGTCTGTGCTGAAATACAAATAACTCACATCTACAGTATACAACACATGGGAGGCTAAAGGGTGTGTGATCATATATTAATATTGAGGGCCTGTTCACCAAAGTGTTTTGGGCTGCACTGGGCAGCTATGCCAAAGTGTGTTCAGTTCAAACCACAACTCTGAAAAAACAGCAGGACATGCGTTACATGCATGAGCTGGAGGTGGTTGCAGAAGAGAATTTATTACTTATCTGACTCCCTGCTCCATCTGGCTCCAGTGCTCTCCTCTTCTCCCTGAAGCTCTGGTCTGTAGGAAGAGCCTCAGAATCATCAAGGACAGTGCAGAGCTAGTAACCCTGCATTGTACATGGTGCAGGCAAGAATGTGACCACAGCCAAGAGCAGCCTACAGAGGATGATGCAAGGGAGCAGTTTCATGGTCTGAGGGAGCCTGTTGGAGCAGGAAGTCAGGTATGCAATACCTCTTCTGCAACCCCCCTGACCAGGAGTAGGCAACCTTTGAGAGGTGGAGATCTACCTGAACAACATGAAAGCGATCAAAGATCACCGGGTTCAGTGCGATTTAAAAGAAAAAAAAATAACTAGCAAGACCTATCTAAATAGCAAGGAAAATGTAGAAAAATAAAAGTCACTGTAAAAATGCAAACTTAGCCTACTTTAAAAATGGACAGTGTCAGTCAGTAGGGCAGTGGACGATGTCAGTAGGGTAGAGGTTGTTGTCAGTCAGTAGAACAGTGGATGGTGTCAGTATAGCATTGGATGGTGTCAGTCATCAGGGGAGTGGACGGTGTCAGTAGGGCAAAGGTTGATGTCAGTAGAGCAGTGGATGGTGTTAGTAGGGCAGAGGTTGGTGTGAGTAGGGCAGTGGATGGTGTCAGTATAGCATTGGATGGTGTCAGTAGGGCAGAGGTTGATGTCAGTAGAGCAGTGGATGGTGTTAGTAGGGCAGAGGTTGGTGTGAGTAGGGCAGTGGATGGTGCCAGTAGTTTTTATTTTTAAATTTATATTTTTTAATATTTTTCACAATTTCTTTAGAAGCCCTGTTGAAAGGGGAGCACTTGGGGGAAGGGTCAGGCAGCAGAAAAAAGGAGGAACAAGGATGGGAAGGGCAGCGGGCAGAGACAATTACAAGAACCGATCCCCTAGATTTTCCTCCTGTAGCAGCTGTACACTGGTAAGAGGGCGAGGAGGAGATCCTAACTTTCAGATGCTCCAGGAGGACAATAAAGGGTATCGTCAGAAGGTGGGTACTTTAAAAATCTGAATTCCCAGCAAGTGGCTGGGGATTGGGATTTTTCTGCCCCCCAGCTACCCTGGTGTTCTAAGGCAGCTGCTTAGGCAGCCGCCTTAGGACACCAGGGTGGGCAGAAAAATCCCACTCCCTAGCCACTTGCTGGGAATTCAGATTTTTTAAAAGGGGGGGAGGGACACTGCTGGTCACTGCTATGGGGAAAAGGGGGGGGGGGCAGTGGACAAACCTGTGTGTGTGTGTGGGGGGGGGGTGATATGATGGGCGGTAGAGGGCACTGTTATGGGGGTGGACCTGCCCATAGCAGTTTCCTCTGCACATCACCTCCCCTCCAGTGGTGTTCTCTACCCCCCCAGCAATGTCTTCTCCCCCCTACCCCCAGCCTCCTCCGCTGCTGCTGTCATCCTCAGTGCACAGTGGAGAGCGGAGGACAGCACGTTTCAGGACGGAGGGCGGGAGGAAGAGCTGGCCAAACAAACTTTTCACATTAACAAGCTGGTAATTGGTTGCAAGGACCGATCTAGCAACCAATCACCTGTGGGTTAATATGAAAAGTTAATTTGGCCAGCTCCTCCTCCCGCCCTCCGTCCTGAGCCGTGCTGTCCTCCGCTCTCCACTGTGCACTGAGGATGACAGCAGCAGCGGAGGAGGCTGGGGGAGGGGGGGGGGGCCTGTTTGTTGGGTACTTGTCACCTGCCGGCAGTCAACAGGTAGACCGCAACTGATGTGTTGCTGACCCCCGCCCTAGACTTAAAGACGAACATTACTCCTCATTGATAAAGCCTTTGCAATTTTTTTGGGATCCATCTCCTGACTTGTGGCTGTCCACAACTTTATCCCGGAGATCTTTTGACAGTGCCTTGCCACCCATAGTTGATTATTTGCTTCAGTTGCACTACTAGGGACTGAAATGCTCCAGGAAAGCTTTTTCATGCTGCGGTAATCAGAATGACCACAGCTGATCACAGCTGAAAGTCAAATGGCTTTGTGTGCCATTGAGAAAGTGATTAGCTACACCTGATTGAGTTTACAGGTCATGTTTAGAAGGGTGTGATCCTTTTTCCAACTGAAAGATTCTGTTTTTGAATGTTGGTGTTATTTCTTTCACTTGGATGTTATATGTTGCACTGAGTAAATACAACTGGATAAAACAAAAACTGTGTCTGTCTTCATTTCAGACTGCAAAGCAACAAAATGTGATAATTTTAAAGGGGTGATTCTTTTCTATACCCACTGTACATTGGTCCAACCTGGACTAATGTAATTCTGTACAGTTGTGTTCAAAATAATAGCAGTGTGTTGAAAAAAGTGAATAAAGCTCAAAGTCCTTCTAATAGCTTTTATTTCCATACACACAAATGCATTGGGAACACTACACATTCTATTCCAAATCAAAACATGAAGAAAAATATATCAAATTTGTGTTGTTCCTCTAAAAAAAATTGAAGAAAAGTGAATATTATTATTAGAAAATAATAGCAGTGTTTGTATTCTTCTTTACAAACTCAAACATTCACTATATAAACTGAAAAATGTTTGAAGATTTTGCTTTCCTTTGAATCACTTAATGAATATTTAGTTGTATAAGCACTGTTTCTGAGAACTGCTGTACATCTGTGTTGCATGGAGTCAACCAACTTCTGGCCCCTGTGATCAGGTATTCCAGCCCAGGATGATTGGACTACATTCCACAGTTCTTGTCTATTTCTTGGTTTTGCCTCAGAAACTGCATTTTTGATGTCACCCCACAAGTTTTCTATTGGATTAAGATCCGGGGATTGGGCTGTCCCAGGGGCGGACTGACAACTCATGGGGCCCCTGGGCAATAGGGGATCATGGGGCCCCTGGTTCGTTGTCCAAACTCAAAAAAGCCTATGAAAAAGGTACCAGGGGCATCTCATGGGGCCCCCGTACTGACCCCGGGCCCTCGGGCAGTGCCCGAGTTTCCAAATGGTCAGTCCACCCCTGGGCTGGCCACTCCATAACGTCAATCTTGTTGGTCTAGAACCAAGATGTTGCACGTTTACTGGTGTGTTTGGGGTCGTTGTCTTGTTGGAACACCCATTTCAAGGGCATTTCCTCTTCAGCATAAGGCAGCATGACCTCTTCAAGTATTCTGATGTATTCAAACTGATCCATGATCCCTGGTAAGCGATAAATAGGCCCAACACCGTAGTATGAGAAACATCCCCATATCATGATGCTTGCACCACCATGCTTCACTGTCTTCACAGTGTACTGTGGCTTGAATTCAGTGTTTGGGGGTCGTCTGACAAACTGTCTCCGGCCACTAGACCCAAAAAGAACAATCTTACTTTCATCAGTCCACAAAATGTTGCGCCATTTCTCTTTAGGCCAGTCAATGTGCTCTTTGGCAAATTGTAACCTCTTCAGCACGTCTTTTTTTCAACAGTGGGACTTTGCGGGGGCTTCTTGCAGATAGCTTGGCTTCACATAGGCGTCTTCTAATTGTAACAGTACTCACAGGGAACTTTAGACCTTCTTTGATCTTCCTGGAGCTGATTGTTGGCTGAGTCCTTGCCATTTTGGCTATTCTTCTATCCATTCAAATGGTAGTTTTACGATTTCTTCCACGTCTTTTAGGTTTTGGTTGCCATTATAAAGCATTTGCAATCATTTTAGCTGAGCAGCCTATCATTTTCTGCACTTCTTTATATGTTTTCCCCTCTCCAATCAACTTTTTAATCAAGGTACACTGTTCTTCTGAAGAATGTCTGGAACGACCCATTTTCCTCAGAATTTCAGAGAGAAATGCACTGTAACCAGCATGTACAACATTTGCTGCCTTCCTTCCTAAAATAAAGGGAAATAATTGCCACCTGTTTTTCAAAGAATTAATGACCTCACTAATAGAACTCCACACTGCTATTATTTTGAACATGCCCCTTTCAATTAGTGATTCAATTACACAGGATCAGCAGCATACATGTCATGACTGTTGGGTCTGTTGGACTTCTATTACTCTACTACACCTGCTAGTAAATTATTTGCCATGTAGAAATATCATTTATACCAAAAACAGTGATTGGTCAGGTTAGTGATGTCTGACTGATATTATTTTGAACACAACTGTATATGACATACCTGGATGATGCTCCTGGATGCTGGAAATCACTAAAGAAGACATTGCTGCCCCAGTGATCTCCACTTGCCTCTGATTTCCATGCTGAGCAGCTGTCCTGCTGCATTCTGAACACAGATGAATGCCATTCAGAGAAAGCTTTGTATTTACTGAATGAATGCAAAGCATTCTCTGATTGGATTTGGTGGAGAGGCAGGGCAATGATGTCACGCTCTTTACTTTGCCCAATCAGGGAATGTTTTGCATTTATTCAGAAAATACTAAGAATTCTCTGGATGGAGCCTCATGGCAAGTAGCTGACCTCCTGTGTTCACAATGCAGCAGGCCAGCTTGGCAGACTTGGATGCCAGTGATGGTCACTAGAGTAGTGGTGTCTACAACAGCGATTTCCAGCTTTTGGGGGATATCAGCCATGGTATATACATAGTTACATTGATCCAAGCTCAACCAATGTAACTAAGTGTAAAATATCCATACCTTGAATTCCTCTTTAACCCTTTGCACACTGTATACACACTTACATATTGCTAGCAAACGTTTGCATAAGAACAGGGATACTTGCTTGGCTTTTATTGCAATAGAGTTTTATGCATGAATCATGGCAGTGTAGTACCAGTGGCGTCCTGCATGGGGCAATGTGATGCATCTACCACTCTGCTTCTGCTACCTTTTAAAGGGCCATTCTACAGCTCTAGGTGACATTTGCTCCCCCCCTCCCCCCAGAAGCCTCCCCATCCTTTTCCAAGCATGACAGTGTAGAACTGGAGGCATCCTGCGAGGAACAGTGGGATGCATCTTCCTTCTTCCACCTTTTAAAGGGCCAACTTGCAGCTCTGGGTGATATTTGCCCTCTTGTTCTGTTCCAAGCATGGCAGTGTAGTATCAGGGGCGTCCTGTGGAGGCAGTGTGATGTATCTACTTCCCATCTGCTGTCACCTTTTAAAGAGCCAACCTACAGCTCTGGATGACATTTGTGCCCCCCGCCCCCTCATTCTCCTCCAAGCATGATAGTGTAGTACTAGAGGTGTCCTGCGAGGAGTAATGTGATGCATGTTATCACCTTTAAAAGGGCCAACCTGCAGCTTGGCGTGACATTTACCCCCAACCCCTACACCCCCAGCACCCATTAATTCTTCTCCAAGTATGGCAGTGTAGTACCAGTGAGGGAAGTGTGATGCATCTAAGACCCTGCTGTTATCACCTCTTAAGGGGCCAACCTACAGCTCTGAGTGGCATCTGCACCCCTCTGCCCCCCATCACCCCCCCCACCCTTCACTAATCATGCCAGTGTGGTACCAGAGGCATCCTGGGGGGGGGGGGGCAGTGTAATATATCTTCCTCCTTGCTGTTATCACCTCTTAAGGGGCCAACCTGCAGCTCTGGATAATATTTGTATCCCCCTGCCCCCCAGCACCCGCCTCCCAAGCTAAGCATGGCAGTGTTGTACCCGAGGCATCCTGCGGGGGCAGTGTAATATATCTAGCGCCTTGCTGTTATCACTTCTTAAAGGGCCAACCCGCAGTTCTGGATGACATTTGTACCCCTCTACCCCCCCTCAAGCCAGGCATGGTAGTGTTGTACCAGAGGCTTCCTGCAGGGGCAGTGTAATGCATATACGTACCTCCTTGCTGTTGTCACCTCTTAAAGGGCCAACCTGCAGCTCTGGTTGACATTTGCGTCCCTCTGCCCCCCCCCAGCACCCCCCCTCCCATCCTTCTCCAAGAAAGGAAGTGTGGTACCAGAGGCATCCTTCGGGGGCAGTGTGACACATCTACCTCCTTGCTGTTATCACCCCTTAAAGGGCCAACCTAAAGCTCTGGATGACATTTGTACCTCTCTGCCCCCCAGCACCCCCCCAATCCTAACTAGCATGGCAGTGTGGTACCAGAGGCATCCTGCGGGGGCAATGTAATGCATCTACCCCCTTGCTGTTATCACCTCTTAAAGGGCCAACCTGCAGCTCTGGATGATATTTGTACCTCTCTGCCCCCCCACCTCATCCTTCTCCAAGCATGGCAGTGTGGTACCAGAGGCATCCTGCGGGGGGCAGTGTGATACATCTACCTCCTTGCTGTTATCACCTCTTAAAGGGCCAACCTGCAGCTCTGGATGACATTTGTACCTCTCTGCCCCCCACCCCATCCTTCTCCAAGCATGGCAGTGTGTTACCAGAGGCATCCTGCGGTGGCAGTGTGGCACATTTACCTCCTTGCTGTTATCACCTCTTAAAGGGCCAACCTGCAGCTCTGGATGGCATTTGTACCAATCTGCCCCCCCCCCCCCAATCCTTCTCCAAGCATGGCAGTGTAGTACCAGAGGCATCCTGCGGGGGGCAATGTGGCACATCTACCTCCCTCCGTGCTTCTGCCACTTCTTAAAGGGCCACCCAGAAGCTCTAGGTGGAATCTCTCGGCCATCCCCCCCAGTATTGCATTTCGGGGTTCGGTTCCTCGGGTCTGATGTTAACCCTTTACCTGCCCACCCGTTAAACGTTGCAGCATGTAGAGGCAGATCGTGCCCCGGTGTTCAGTCGTCCATCAGGCCAGCTCCTTCTACATTCTAAGAAACAGGTGCATCACCGAGCCGGCCGAGCGCTAGGACCGTGCAGCCTCCACCTCGCTCGCCCCCCCATCCTTCTTCTATTCCATGCTGCACCCCCTATTCCGTGCAGCAGCAGCAGCACCCCACTGCCCCCAGCAGCCTGCCCTCCATCCCCGGGCATTGGGAACAGCCAGGCCCCGCCGATCCCCAGCAGCAGCGCAGCCTCCAGGTGCAGCAGCAGCAGCGGCAGCACAGACACAGCCCAGGAGGCAGAGAGGAGGGGGTGGTGGTGGTAGGGTGGGGGGAGGAGGAGGGAGGGATGGGGGTGATCTGAGATGTTGTTACCTGGAAGATGGCTGCTCCTCCAACAGCCACATCATGATGCCCAGGAAAAAATGGAGAAAAAGAGGAAAAAACAGAGGAGATGAGAAATAACACCCTGCTGCCAGCTATTGCATTGTGCCACCATAGACATTCCCCTGGCAAGACAGGATCACAGCATACAGGAGGCATCCCTTCTTGGATTCCCTATCAGCTATGGACAGAGAGTGAGTTCTGCTTTTTTTTTTAATTATTGCACCCTTTGCCTGACCCCCTCCCCCCCCTCTAAACTGACAGGTACCCCATTGATTGTTGCAGCAGGCAGGGCCATTCATCCCAGCATTCATCCCCATCCCTCTCTGTTATCATTCCCCCCTGTCATCCTGCATGGCTGCTGCTGCTCTTTCCATTTGCCTAAATCTGGTATCCCCCCCCAATCCCCATCATCTTCTGTCCTATAATAGCTGCAGGGAGGGAAGGCAATGGGGGTGCGGGGGAGGGTGGAGGGGGGCAACTGCCATTTCTGGTCCTAGTTCAAGGTGGGGAATAGGAAGGGGCAGATTTTTGTGAATCAACCCTATTTGCATCTGGATTCATTCATAAAAAAAGGGCTGTGATCAGTTTGAGGAACCATGATAGCTGCTTCCCCTCCCCACCCTCCTCCCCCTCCCCCTTGGTGTATGTGTGTGTGTGTGTGTATGTGTGTATGTGTGTGTGTGTGCCTCTGCAGATGTGATCCCCGGTGCCTAGGCCAGACCCATCACTCTGGTCCACAGCCCCACTAGAAGGGGGATTTAGGGACCCTTGTCACACTCTCACCTGCCAGCACAAAGAACCTCTGGTCATGTGACCAGCCATTCACAAAAATTCTTCTTCATTCACTGATGCTTCTTGGTTTCGTGCAAGGGGGATCAGCTGCTCCACACTTCCCGGGGCCCCTTGCTGGATATTGCCAGGGCCTCCTAGTATGGAAAGATGCCCCCCACTAATCCCACTAATCTCTCTTTTCTTTTGAAAGAGGACATTTTAGGATGATGAAAGGAATCCGCTGTCCTGTTTTTCTTTTTTGATACATCATTTTTTTTTTTAACATTTGATTTTTTTTGTTCTTATTTTCCACATACATTGTATAACATTGGACAAAATATGTTCCATTGTGATACAGTTTCCACCTTTACAGTCTATGGTTTCAATGCTTTACAATCACTATTTCTATGAAAGGAAAACAGTGAAAGAATAACATAAATATTAATAAATAATTATTAGATTATTATTATACAGGATTTCTATAGCGCCAACAGTTTGTTTTACAATATAAAGGGAGACAGTACAGTAGGGGGCCTGCTCATAAGAGCTTACAATCTAATTGATAATAAATATTGAAGAATAACATAATAAGAAACATAGAATACCATACACAATATTAAAAATAGAAGAATAACATAAGAAGAAACATAGAATACCATACACAATATTAAAAATAGAAGAATAACATAATAATAAACATGGAATACCATAAATAATAATAAATATAGAAGAATAACATAATAATAAACATGGAATACCATAAACAATAATAAATATAGAAGAATAACATAAAAATAAACATAGCTGGTAGGTTAATTGAATCCTCTCTAAATTGGCCCTAATATGTGTATGTATGAATGTAAGTTAGGGACCTTAGATTGTACGCTCCTTGAGGGTTAGGGACTGATGTGAATGTACAATATATATGTAAAGCGCTGCGTAAATTAATGGCGCTATATAAGTACCTGTAATAAAGAAATAAAGAGAAGAATACCATAAATAATAATAAATATAGAAGAATAACGTAACAATAAATATAGGAGAATACCATAAATAATAATAAATATAGAATAGCGTAACAATAAACATTGAAGAATACCATAAATGATAATAACAAGTATAGAAAAATAACATAATAATAAAAATAGAAGAATACAATAAACAATATTAAATGTGAAAGAATAACATAATCATAAACAGATAATGCCATATATAAAAATAAATATAGCAGAATACTCTAGAAAATAATAATAAATATAGAAAAATACCATAAATAATAATAATAAATATCAAAAATTACATGATAATAAAAATAGAAGCACTCTATAATTAATAATAAACAGAATATATATATATATATATATATATATATAGTAAATATAGCAGAATACCACAAATGATAATAATGAATACAGAAACATACTGTAAATAATAATAAATACAGAAGAAAAACAAACAATACAAAAAAAAAACATTTATATGTGAACCAAAACGATAATCATAAACGACCAGGAGGAGGATACGGATGTTATCTGTCCTTTTCCTCAACCACGGGCCGTCGCTGGTAGAGGTGTATCCGTGTCTCCCATGTTCTAATCTGCTTGCTCACCCCCTTATATTAGGCAGGAGGATGGGCAAGACGGGGGGTCTTCTGTCACTTGTGGTTCTTACCCCAATTTACCTGACACCTGATTTGCAAAGCTTGGTTTTTAAATCATTATATATTGATGTCTTATTATTAATATTGTTAGGTATGATCTATTGAAATGTAACAGGTATCTAGCCTATAAGGAGTCACCTATAGTAGCCTATTTCACATTGTTAACATGCAAGATTACCGATTGGTTGGACTGCTTTACCTCTTATACAGTCATGGCCGAAATTGTTGGCACCCTTGATATTTCTCCAGGAAATCATGTATTTCTCACGAAACGTATTGCATTAACACATGTTTTGCTATACACATGTTTATTCCCTTTGTGTGTATTGGGACAAAACAAAAAAAGGGAGGAAAGAAAGCAAATTCGACATAATGTCACACAAACCTCCAAAAATGGGCTGGACAAAAGTATTGGCACCCTTTCACAACTGCGGATAAATAAGAATGTTACAAGCATGTGATGCTCCTGTAAACTCACCTGGGGCAAGTAACAGGTGTGGGCAATATAGAAATCACACCTGAAAGCAGATAAAAAGGAGAGACGTTCACTTAACCTTTGCATTGTGTGTCTGTCTGTGCCACACTAAGCATGGACAACAGAAAGAGGAGACGAGAACTGTCTGAGGACCTGAGAACCAAAATTGTGGCAAAATATCAACAATCTCAAGGTTACAAGTCCATCTCCAGAGAACTAGATTTGCCTTTGTCCACAGTGCGCAACATTATCAAGAAGTTTGCAACCCATGGCACTGTAGCTAATCTCCCTGGTCGTGGACGGATGAGGAAAATTGATGAAAGATTGCAACGCAGAATAGTCCGGATGGTGGATAAGCAGCCCCAAACATGTTCCAAAGACATTCAAGCTGTCCTGCAGGCTCAGGGAGCATCAGTGTCAGCGCGAACTATCCGTCGACATTTAAATGAAATGAAACGCTATGGCAGGAGACCCAGGAGGACCCCACTGCTGACACAGAGACATAAAAAAGCAAGACTACAGTTTGCCAAAATGTACTTGAGTAAGCCAAAAGCCTTCTGGGAAAACGTCTTGTGGACAGATGAGACCAAGATAGAGCTTTTCGGTAAAGCACATCATTCTACTGTTTACCGAAAACGGAATGAGGCCTACAAAGAACAAAACACAGTACCTACGGTAAAATATGGTGGAGGTTCAATGATGTTTTGGGGTTGTTTTGCTGCCTCTGGCACTGGGTGCCTTGACTGTGTGCAAGGCATCATGAAATCTGAGGATTACCAAAGGATTTTGGGTCGCACTGTAGGGCCCAGTGTCAGAAAGCTGGGTTTGCGTCCAAGATCCTGGGTCTTCCAGCAGGACAATGACCCCAAACATACGTCAAAAAGCACTCAGAAAAGGATGGCAAAGAAGCGCTGGAGAGTTCTGAAGTGGCCAGCAATGAGCCCAGATCTAAATCCCATTGAACACCTGTGGAGAGATCTTAAAATTGCTGTTGGGAAAAGGTGTCCTTCCAATAAGAGAGACCTGGAGCTGTTTGCAAAGGAAGAGTGGTCCAAAATTCCGGGTGAGAGGTGTCAGAAGCTTATTGATGGTTATAGGAAGCGACTGATTTCAGTTATGTTTTCCAAAGGGTGTGCAACCAAATATTAAGTTAAGGGTGCCAATACTTTTGTCCAGCCCATTTTTGGGGTTTTGTGTGACATTATGTCATATTTGCTTTTCTGCCTCTGTTTTATATTTGTTCCAATACATACAAAGGGAATAAACATGTGTATAGCAAAACATGTGTTAATGCAATACCTTTTTTGTGTGAAATACTTGATTTTCAGGAAAAATATCAAGGGTGCCAACAATTTCGGCCATGACTGTATGTTATATTTAAATGATTTATTTCCTTTTTTTACAATGTAAATACTTTCTGTGTATTGTTCTGTAATTTAAAGTTGTTTAAGCTGAACTCAGGGTAGATTATCTAAACACAAATGAAAGTAGCTTTTTAATCATTAATACTGTACATCATTTAATGTATTTTTCAAAGGCAAGCATTGTAAGTATATTTGACCTGTACAGCAGGGCTGGAATGTGAGATGAAGAAGCAGTACAGCGAGCCAATCAGGTCATATGCTGACAAGAAGCATGTTGATAGTAGGAGAAAGCATCAGTGTGCTGTTTCAAGTCACAGGATAGGGGTGGACCCAGGATGACCTGGGCTCAAAGGAAACGGGTTGAATTATGCTAGCTGTCAGACTGAGGACATCTTCTGGCAGAAAAGAAGTACTGCAGGGGAGAGCTCTGGATTGGAAGTGAATATTGGGACATAAGCTGTGTATTTATCTTTCGATGGGATATTATTTTTTTCTTGTTATTCCTGGCTGGAGTTCTGCTTTAATACAGTTTATTATATGTACCAAGAAAATCAAATAAAAAAAATGGATGTATTAAGCTTGATTATAATATGGAACAGTTAAACAGAAATGCAATGTCATCTTGTTTAGGGATGCGAGGCAAAACTGATACCACCGAGTCTGCTGTCAGCAAAATTTTGCTAAAGTAGAAACTCTCAACTGAGCTTTTTAGGCAAAATTTGCTTAATGAAAAAATTAGTGGATGTGTTTTTTGAGCGGGGCATGTATTTAAGGCAGGTTTTTTATCCACTTGACTTCAGGAATGTTTTACCCCCTTCATGACCAAAGAATTTTTTGTTCTTCATCACTGTGCTGCTTTAACTGGCAATTGTGCGGTCATGCAACACTGTACCCCTCGTCTACAAACGATGACACTATACTGGTAATAATGGTAATCAGTGACATTTAGTGGGACTGTGATAGTGTGGTGAGCAATCTGGCACTATCTCACACTGGCTGGGAGGTACACTAACTGACTAACTGAGACTGACATTAATATTGACACTAATACAGTGATCAGTGCTAATGCTGTACACTGTACTAATGACACTGAATGGGAAGGGGTTAACATCAAGGGGCAATCAAAGGATTAACTGCATGCCTAACAAGTGTAATATGTGTAATATGTGTTGCTTTTACTTACAGATCTGCTTTGCAGGGAGAAGAAACAGCTAGATTGTTGCTCTGTGTACAGAGCCCTGTGTGTTTGTAAACACAGGGCTCTGTGCTGTGATTGGCAACAGCCGATCAGCTGGTCTCAGCCATAAATTAGTGGACGGGACCTGCTGACAACATCCAGCTGTAGCCAGTGACAGTGGGGTTAGCAGCTGGTGCACAAACGCGCCAATAACCCTGGACAGACTGGATGACGCACATGGACGTGATCTAGCCTGGCCATGCTGCTCGCCCACAAATATACTGTGGGTGGGCACCAAGCAGTTATTTTATGCAGTCTTTTTTATTTGTCTTTATTTTGTATTTTTCATTATTTGTGTACTGTAATTTTAAAATGTTTAATTTTATTTTTCACTGTCTTTTACTTTCTGTAAAAAAAAATGTTAAATAATAGGGCTAAAGAGGGTTTGTTTTGTAGTACACAAACAGGTCCACGATAATTGAATGGAGCTTCTTTAACTCCCAGGAGCCATTTAAAGCCAAAATCCAGGCAAGCAGTTACATACACAGTTGAAAACCCATTAGCTATTTTACCTGCTAAAGGATTGTTTCTATGTCCACTCAGTCCTGATATTTAAACAGCTCTGCTGTACAGCACAGTACTGCCTGGCAGGGGAGGGGACCTGATCTTTCTCTGCCGCAGTTTCAACTTTTCCACTTTCAAAGATGCAAACTCCTTTTTTTTTTCATTCAGCTTAGCAGGTTAAACAAAAAAACCCCAGATCGCCGTGTTAGCATTGTTGCTGCGGAGATCTACCCCACTGTGCCTTTGTGTTCTGACCTGGGGATTCCCTTCACTAGACCACACTGATGAGTGCTCGCAGCCATTGTCTGCAAGCGCTGATCTTTGTTGTACTTACGAACAACTTGGACGTACGAACAAGCTCCCAGAATGGAACTCATTTGTAAGTAGGGGACTTACTGTACAGGTCTCTACCCCACCTTATGACTGGGCTGTAAAAGGAGAAGCTGTGATGAGTTAATGTCTATGCCACTTTGCTCTCTCCTCCAATCAGAGTGCAACCTGCAGTACAGTATGATTGACTGGCTGCTTGTGCTGCCTCTCTCCCCCCTCTCTGAGCTCTGCTGTACAGACTGTACTAATATTTGTTCATATTCAGGTACTTGCCCTAGTGTTTTCAAAATACCTTTAATGATGTATTAATAATTACAGAGCTGTATTCATTTTTGGCTTTTAGATCTGTCTGGTGTTTAGCTTAAATTCCCACTGCAGCTGTAAAAACCACAAAAAAATTTCCTTAGTTGTGCCTTCCCCATTGATTCAAATGCATTCTGACAAAATCTCACAATTTTTAGCAAAGTGCAAGGAAGTGTGTTCTGCTCATCTGTAATCTTTTAATAAATATCTGGACTACTTGGGTAGTTAGGATTATTTGTGTAGACATATATATATATATGGACTCTTCAAAAAATGTCTGCATTATACATATACACACTCTATATTGCCAAAAGTATTGGGCCAGACCTCCAAATCATTGGTTCCAATCACCTCCATGGCCACAGGTGTATAAAATCAAGCCCCTAGGCATGCAGACTGCTTCTACAAACATTTGTGAAAGAATGGGTCGCTCTCAGGAGCTCAGTGACTCCAAGCATGGTCCCGTGATAGGTTGCCACCTGTACAATAAGTCCATCCGTGACATTTCCTGGCTACTAAATATTCCACGGTCAACTGTTAGTGGTATTATAACAAAGTGGAAGCAGCTGGGAACTACAGTAACTCAGCCACCAAGTGGTAGGCCATGTAACATGACAGAGCGGGATCAGCGCATGCTGAAGCACACAGTGTGCAGAAGTGTCAACTGTCTGCAGAGTCAATAGTTAACCACTTCCCGACCGGCCGTTGTATATAAACGGCCAGACGGTGGCACTGCAGGGTCGGGTGGCCGTCTATAAACGGCCTCCCCGCACCCTGCTTGTGCGCGCTCCCTGGGAGCGCGCAGCACCGCGATCCGGTGGCTGTGTCCTCCGGACACAGTGAAACACCGATCGTCGGACGGGACCTCTGTACGAGGTCCCGATCATGTGATCACTGATTGGCCAATCAGTGATCACATGCAAAGTAGTAAGCAAGATGTCACTTCTGACATCATTGCTTACTACGTGTGAAATCTGTGAATGATCACAGAGGTCACATGGTACAAGGCTATTCACAAAAGCCTTGTACCATGTGACAAGCTGTGACCAATCACAGCTCACTCAGTACTTCTCAATGACTGCAAGAATGCACACAGAGAGAAAGAGAAATGATTGCTTTTACATCCTATATGGGTGTAAAAGCAATCAGTGTAAAAAAAAAAAATCTTCATCACCCCCCACAAGTAGTACAGTGTCACCGTGGTGACACTGTACTGCTAGGGTGACAGTATGTAAAAAAAAAAATAAAAATAAAAAATAATAATATAAAAAAATAAAATAAAAATGTAAAAAAAAATGTTTAAAAATTATAATTTTTGCTTATAAACTAATTTGGATTTTTTTTTTTACTAAAAAGATAAAATTTTGGCTAAGATTTATGATGAAATATTATTTATTTGCAAAATTTTATTAAAAAACACTTTTTTTCAAACTTTTTGGACATTTCATTTACATAGCAAAAAAAATACTAATCCCAGTGGTGAATAAATACCACCAAAATAAAGCTTTATCTGTCTCAAAAAAATGGTAAAAAATTCATTTGGGTACAGTGCTGCATGACCGCGCAATTGTCATTCAAAGTGTGATAGCGCTAAAAGCTGAAAATTGCCCTGGTCAGGAAGGGGGTAAAAGTGTCCGGTCTGGAAGTGGTTAAAGACCTCCAAACTTCATGTGGCCTTCAGATTAGCAAAACAACAGTGCGTAGAGAGCTTCACAGAATGGGTTTCCATGGCCGAGCAGCTGCATCCAAGCCTTACATCACCAAGTGCAATGCAAAGCGTCGGATGCCGTGGTGTAAAGCACGCCGCCACTGGACTCTAGAGCAGTGAAGATGTGTTCTCTGGAGTGACAAATCTCTGTCGGGCAATCTGATGGACGTGTCTGAGTTTGGCGGTTGCCAGGAGAACGGTTCTTGTCTGACTGCATTGTGCCAAGTGTAAATTTTGGTGGAGGGGGGATTATAGTGTGGGGCAGTTTTTCAGGGGTTGGGCTTGGCCCCTTAGTTCCAGTGAAGGGAACTCTTAAGGCGTCAGCATACCAAGACATTTTGGACAATTTCATGCTTCCAACTTTGTAGGAACAGTTTGGGGATGGCCCCTTCCTGTTCCAACATGACTGCGCATCAGGGCACAAAGCAAGGTCCATAAAGACATGGATGAGCGAGTTTGGGGTGGAGGAACTTGACTGGCCTGCACAGAGTTCTGACCTCAACCTGATAGTGACATTGAGCCTGAGTTCATACAAGAGCAGTACGGGAAACCTCCTCGCATGATGGGTTTCACCAGCAAAGCTCCAGCTCCCAATCCGACCGTGGATATCAGCGGCTGTGGGTTGGGTTCCTCCTGCCTCTCCCATGGCTTTGTTCCCCTCATCTCCAGTGGCTCTCTCCTTGCAGCCTCCAGCGGTTTGAGCCATCCACTGGACCCCCTGACCACCCCCCATGGTTGCGCTGTAACAGATTCCACAATCCCTCCGCTGTCAGACACCGAAAAACCGCTTTACCAGTCTGGGGATTTGAAATTCCAGCAGCTTTCTTTCCTCTCCTCACAATGCTGAGAGTATGGGCTGGACTGATTGGTCAGCACCATCCATGTGACAGTGCTGACCAATCAGAATCCCTGTAGTCCATAATGGCTAAGCAGTACAGACAGGAGTTTAAGCTGTGGGGGTTTCAAATCCCTGGACTAGTGAAGTGGTTTTGCAGTGTCTGTCTGACAGCGGGGGATCGTGGCAAATGCTGGAGGCTAGGGGGGAGAGAGCCATTGGAGGCTAGAGGGATAGAACCACTGGAGGCTGGGGGAATAGAGCCACTGGAAGCTGGGGGGATAGAGCCACTGGAAGCTGGGGGGATAGAACCACTGGAGGCTGGGGGGATAGAGCCACTGGAGGCTGGATGCGGAGAACAAAGCCATGGGAGAGGCAGGAGCAGCCCAAGCCGCAGCTGCCAATGTCCGCAGTTGGATCCAGAGCTTTGCTGGTGGATCCCGTCATGCAGAGAGGTTTCCCGCACAACTCTTGTGTGAGTTCAAAGTCACTATGACAAACCTACGTTCACACAGGAGCTGTGCGGGAAATTTGGATCTGGACAGGAATCGTAGCGCATTCCTGCTCACATCGCATGCAATTCTTTGCAGTGCAAATTGAGCAGATTAATTTTGTATGGACTCAAATTGCTCTCCAAAGGTATCTGTCTTGGGTATCGGGAGCATTTGCCCGAATAGGAGTACTCTTGCTAGTACTTGGTATCGGCACTGACACCAGTAACTGTATCGGTGCAACACTAGTGTGTGTGTTTGTATATGTTGATTTATCCAGTAAATCTGTATAATTTATATATACACTCACCGGCCACTTTATTAGGTACACCTTCCTAATGCCAAGAAAATATCCCCCACACCATTTCACCACCAGCCTGAACCATTGATACAAGGCAGGATGAATCCATGCTTTCATGCTGTTTATGCCAAATTCTGACCCTACTAAGTGAGTGTCACAGCAACCAGTCTGCCGATTGTCCTCTGTCCTCTGACATCAACAAGGCATTTTCATCCACACAATTACTGGATATATTCTCTTTCTCGGACCATTCTCTGTAAGCACTAGAGATGGTTGTACGTGGAAATCCCAGTAGATCAGCAGTAATTATTATTATTATAGAGTATTTATATAGCGCCAAAGGGTTTGCTCAGCGCTGTACATTAGAATGGGGGACAAGACATGAGACAATACAGTAGCAAAACAATACACAATACACGAGGGTTAGAGGGCCCTGCCCTTTCGAGCTTACAGTCTAGGAGGGAGGGGATGGTGATACAGGAGGAAGTGGCTGTGGGGGATGGAATGGAGTGAGGAGTAGAGGGGATCGGCTGTTAGGTGAGGGTGGGGTAGGCTTCCCTAAAGAGATGGGTTTTCAGGGTGCGCCTAAAGGTGAGGAGGGTAGGGGACAATCTGATGGATTGGGGAAGTGAGTTCCAGAGGATGGGCGAAGCTCTGGAGAAGTCCTGCAGTCGGGCGTGTGAGGTGGAGACCAGGGAGCTAGAGAGTAGGAGGTCTTGCGAGGAGCGAAGATTACGGGTAGGGTTGTATTTGGGTAGTGGTAGTTTGGGGCAGCGTTATGAATGGCTTTGTATGTCAATGTTAGTAGTTTGAATTTGATGCGTTGGGCAATCGGGAGCCAGTGGAGGGAATGACAGAGGGGGTGGCAGAAGTGGATCGGTTGGTAAGGTGGATGAGTCTGGCCGCTGATTTCAGGATAGACTGGAGCGGGGATAGCTTGTTTTGGGGTAGGCCGGTGAGAAGGGAGTTGCAGTAGTCCAGGCGTGAGATAATAAGGGAGTGAACGAGTTGTTTAGTAGTGTCTGGGGTTAGAAACAAGCGTATTTTGGAGATGTTGCGGAGGTGGAACCTGCATGCGGTAGTCAGCGATTGGGCATGGGGTTGGAAGGACAGGTCAGAGTCTAGGATGACACCTAGGACCTTGGCTTGCGTGGTGGGACTGATGGTAGCGTTGTTGGTCATGATGGAGAGGGTGGGGGGGGGGGGGTGCGGGCAAGAGCTCGGTTTTTGAAAGGTTCAGTTTGAGGAAGTGGAGCGAGATCCAGTCCGATATGTCGCTCAGTAGGTGGGTGATACGGGCGGAGAATGAAGGGGTGAGGTGAGGGGTAAGAGAGAGGTAAATGTGCGTGTCATCGGCATAGAGGTGATAGTTGAAGCCATGGGAATGTATCAGTTTGCCGAGGGAGGAGGTGTAGATGGAAAAGAGAAGGGGCCCGAGGACAGAGCCTTGGGGGACCCCAACAGAGAGGGGGAGAGAGGGGGAGGTGTCAGCGTTATAGGTAACGCTGAAGAAGCGTTGGGATAGATAGGAGGAGAGCCAGGAGAGAGCGGAATCTCTGATGCCAAGGGAGTGTAATTTGTTGAGGATGGGGTGGTCATCTGTGTCAAAGGCCGCGGAGAGGTCGAGGAGTAAGAGGACAGAGTAGTGTCCATTAGCTTTGGCGGATAGCAGGTCGTTAGTGGTTTTGAGTAGGGCGGTTTCGGTGGAATGTTGGGGGCGGAAGCCGGATTGTAGGGGATCAAGGAGGTTGTTGTCGGTGAGGTGGGCACTTAGGCGATTGTAATGAAATACTCCGATCAGCCCACCTGGCACCAACAACCATGTCACGTTCAAAGTCACTTAAAGGATAGGTTCACCTTTCGTAACATGCTACGTGTTACACCCATATTCAGGGTGTAACATGTTACGATCGGATTGGCCTTTTTGGCTGCCTTGGGTTTTGCCCCTAGCAAATTATTTTTGCACCTTCTTACCTAAAAAATATTGCAGTTATAGGTGGAGTCTGGTCTACTACCTCCAACCATAAGCTGGATACTTACGTTTCTTGAGAACATTAGTAGCAAGATTTATCTGCCATTTTGCCTCTTGAGAACATTAGTAGCAAGATTTATCTGCCATTTTGCAGTGACTTTGAATGGTACCTTAATGCACCTAGGCTGTACACTTGCTTTTAGGCCCCCTTCACTGGATAATGCTAAGTCCAAAGAAAACCAGTAAAGTCCAGACGCCACAGCCTACAAGTATTGGTACTGGGTATAGCCGTAAGAGGAACATCCACAGCTACTCTAGACACACCACTGGATCATGGAAGAAGCAAACAAGAAAAACAATAATCCAAAGCGCTTGGGGTTCCTGATTCAATTTCCTTAGATTGAACCAGTGTACATGTCAAACTACTGTAACTATAGGAACAAAGCATATCCATCTATAGTGTGTACTACCCTCAATCCAAGTGGGATTCTGTACTGATCTCTCTTCCCAGTACATGAGTCACTTCTCAGGTTGGAGAGGGTGAACACAGCAGGCGATTGACAGCCTCAGCTGTGCATGTTTCCCTATGATCTGTGTGGAAGGGGGTGTGTCCTTTCCCTCTACTCAAGTCTCAGGTTACACTCAGCTCTGTGCTGTATACTGTGCAGTGTATGACACCAGATCCCCAACCCTTGCTTGCTAGAGATGTAAACTGTGTGCTTTAGGAGGCTGTAGAGAAGAGACGGTTGTAGATAAACAGGTACAAATTATTTTGGAGGATTTGTTTCATCTCTATGTATCACCTGAGGCCTGTCATTTAACTAGGTTAATTAAGACTCTGTGCACACTAGTGTTTTTTTAAAGCTCTTTTTTAGCATTTTTTTCTGCTCCTAGAAGCTAAATAGTGTTGTCCTATGTGTCCATGCACACTACTTTAGGCTATTAGCATTTTTTGAGCTTCAGCATTTAGGAGCAGAAAAAAGAGTTTTTTCAAGCATTTTTCCAGCAGAAAAAAACGCTAAACACCCCTAAACTCTGCTAAACTCTACTAAAACACTCTTTAACAGCTTCTTTCTAGCTTTTTTTTCCCCTTTTTTCTCTACATGTACTATAAAAACGCTAATGCTCCTAATTGCTTCTGACGGCTACTAAAACACTACTAAAAAATGCTATTACCAGCTTTTTTTATCCAATGTTTTTTCCAGCATTTTTTTAGCTTAAAAAAAACACTAGTGTGCATGGACCCTTAAGGGTTTACAACCACTTTACGAACAATACTACACACAGATGTGGCCCATCTGTGGATTGTGGTATACTCAGGGGCGGATTGATAACTCATGGGGCCCCCAGGCAATAGGGGATCATGGGGCCCCTGTGTCCTCGCCCACACTCAAATCACACCCAAAACAACCTATGAAAGGTACCAGGGGCATCTCATGGGGCCCCCTACTGACCCTGGGCCTTCAAGCAGCGCCCGAGTTCTAAAATGGTCAGTCTGCCCCTGGGTATGCTGCCAGTTCCCATAACATACTATATAAGAAATATCATCATATTTGAAATATCCCTTTTAAATCCCCCAGGGGACAAAGTGTAGCACCTTTTACCTTTCAAGTGTAGCATACTCCCTAGAGAGCCGCTGGTGAACTTGTTTCCTTGCCCCCAGTTAAAAGGCACACAGCATTCTCCTTTCAATAGTTTTTATCGGGTTTTTTGATAATTTTTAAGTACAAAGTACAAACTTCTCCGCATTCCAGTACATAAACACAAGGTTACAAAAATGAACATCTGTTAATGGCGGTCATATACAAATGGAACATAATTAAAATAGGTAACATTATAGATAACTTGTCTAGAGATCAGAAATAAAACACATTTTGTGTCGGTTGGTTGGTTAGTTAGTGAACAGAAAGAGCTACTTATTCGTAATTCGTCGGCCGACATTGGTGAAAGGATGATATAGTTAAGGATATATAAACTTGCTATCAAAACGGGAGGTGTATAGGACACCTTGTGATTCGTACAGCATCCCTGTGGAAGAGCCAGAAAGTGGAAATCTAGGAAAAGGAGTACAGAGAAAAAGAGAAGGCAGATCAAGGGGTGAACATCTGAAACACTTGGGTTCGAATTATAAGGTTTACTAAGGCCATAGTGATGTGAAGCTATGCTCTGAGATCTTGAGGTGGGTGTGTTGGATCCATGGAATACAAATTTTAAGGAATCTTTCATGGGTGTCTGAATGCTGGACAGTTTTTTGTTTATTAAGAAGAGGTCAAGGCGGCGGTGAACTTCTGTGTAAGATATGAACTGCTGTTTCCAGGCCAGGGGCGGACTGACAACTCATGGTGCCCCCGGGCAATAGGGGATCATGGAGCCCCTGTGTCCTTGCCCAAACTCAAAAAAGCCTATGAAAAAGGTACCAGGGGCAGCTCATGGGGTCCCCTACTGACCCCATGGCCTTGGGCAGTGCCCGAGTTTCCAAATGGTCAGTCTGCCCCTGTTCCAGGCTTTTGCTATGGTTGCTTTGGCCACCAATAATACATGGGTGGCTAGTTTGAATTGGTGTTTGGACAAACCTGGGGGTTTTAAATGTAAGAGCATATACGAAGGGTCTCTTGGGAATGGGCTCATAAGCAATATTTGGAGTAGTTTGAGAACCCTTGACCAAAACCGGGACAAAACATGCATAGGGCATGTCCACCATATGTGTAGAACATCTCCCGGTGCGTTGCAACCTCGGAAACAAATATTGGGGGCTGATAGGTGAAGAAATGCTAGACAAGATGAGACAAGGTACCACTGTGTTACCGTTTTGACCGCAGATTCCATGTTGAGGACGTTGATGGAGCATGGGGTCAGGGTTAGCCATATATGTGACCAGCATGCATGATCTTTGGTGCCTTTAAGATCTCTTTCCCATCTGGAAATGTAAGCATGGTTGTTGGGGTTCTGTAGATTAGTTAATTGTGAGTACAGGATAGAGATAAGTTTAGGAGACAGGTGTCCGGTGGTAGATGTGTTCAAATAGGGATAATTGTGTGGTCGCTTCTTTATTAATAAGGGCACACAGCATTTTCTTCTTTCTTCCACTGGCTCAAAAGAATCGTCTTGGAGTGCCTTTTTAGGGTTTTATTGTAACATTGAACTAGGAAGCATGGGACACCCCAAACTGGCATACTGAACAATTCGAGAACTATCTTGCTGAGCTGCACAAAAATACCCCACATAATCTCTAATGCTGATGATGACTATGACATCTCTCAAAGAACCAAAACCTACACAGAGTCACTAACTTTCCAACACTGGGGACATCTGCTCACACATCCCCAGGATAATTGGTTGCCTCCTTCCGATATCCACCATGCTCTCCAGTGATGGAGACACAGACTTACTCCACCATAGGACAGCTGGACATTTTCCCCCCAACTTCCTCCTGATTCTCTCCAATGAGCGTCTCCAAACCCAAACTGATTCCAGGACTAAGCTTGCAAATAGGTCCCCCCAGCTAAGGCACCAGCTGGGACCTCAATGTTTTCTAGATAGCACTTCCAATAATCCTGCCCCAGGGCAGAGCCCTCTACACAGGGGTCTCCTCCAGCAGGACTGGACCCAGAAACTCTCTCTCCCTCCTGCTTCAGGCCTCAGCCTATTTATGGTCTCTCCCACCGCCTACTGTGCACACCTCCAAAAGATATGGCCAGAGTTCCCAACATTTTCAGGATGCTCACTCTATTTTTTTGTCCTCCAACTGTAAATCTAGAATCCTCTAGAATACGAGGGGAATCAATCAGAGCAGTAACCTGTGAGACACTGTGCAGGCCTGAACAATCAACCTCTGCTCCATTGAATACAGAGGAGCCAACTAACTTTCCCTAACATCCTACACTAATTTATGAGGGTGTTACACCAGTAAGTGTGCTACCTTAGCGCAATACACATTTACATGCTGCATAACGAGTGTGTGCTACAGCACAACTGTGGGAATCCCAAAACTCCCAGTGGGAAGCAGTTTACTCCAGTACAGCGACTTAGCGCCTGATTTACATCTTTGCGTTGTGGTGCAATTATTTTATACAGCACTCTAACTGAAGTGCATTTAGTGTACTACAATTGGAACCCTACTGCAAAGGTGTTTTTTTTTTAATTCCTTGAGTTTGACTTAAGGCCTTGATCAATGGGCATGCTACAGCGTACTTCCCTGCTAGGACTGTGTTTGCCCACACAGGGATGCACAGGGTGTTGCACACTTTCCCATATAGGCATTCCTGTTCATGTCAATTGGGACACAGAGGCTGTGTCTGTCCTGCCGCTGCATCCCAACTGAAATGAATAGGACTGTCTACACAGCACAGGGATGTATGCAACACCTGTACATCCCTTGGGCAGGTGAACATGGTCCTCTCATGGGGTATGCTGTTGTAGGAGGCCTTAAGCCCAACTCCAGGAATTTCTAAAAATCAACCTTTGCAGTGGGATTCCCTCACCCCCCCCCCCCCCCACTGCTTAGGGCTCTATCACACTCATGATGGAGAGTGATGCCCTCAGAAGAGTGATCCATGTTTGGATTGCTTTTCAGAGGGCATTTGACAGGTGGCGAGGAAGCATCATAGCCCCTCCTCACCTCCTGAGTTAACCCTTTTTCTGCCAGAGCTGTTTTTGCATTTTTTTTTTTTAAGCCTCAAGATTGCATAAACCCCTAAAACATATGGGGGTTATTTACTAAAACTGGAGAGTGCACAATTTGGTGCAGCTCTGCATAGAAACCAATCAGCTTCCAGGTTTTATTGTCAAAGTATAATTGAATAAACTGAAATTAGAAGCTGATTGGCTACCATGCACAGCTGCACCAGATTGTGAGTGCACCAGTTGGAGTAAATTTCCCCTTATATAGTTTCTGAAAGCAGACACCCTAGAGCAGGGGTCTCCAAACTTCCTAAGTGAAGGGCCAGTTTACTGTCCTTCAGATTTTACTAGGGCCAGACTGTGGCCATTGGGAGTAGAAAATTTCAGGGCATCAGTTGGAGTAAACAATGCCCCATCGTTAGTGTCGATTGGTAGGAATTGCTCCCCATTATTGGTGGGAGTTATACCCCAACATTGGTGTCATTGAGCACCGTTGTTGGTGTGATTGGGAGGAATTGTGCCCAATCACTGAAGTCAGTGCAAGGAATTGTGCCCCATCACTGGTCTCATTAGAAAGAATTGCGCCCCATCACTGGCCTCATTGGAAAGAATTGTGCCCCTTCCCTGGTGTTATTGGGCCCCATTGTTTGTGTCAGTGGGAGGAATTGTGTTCCTTCGTTTGTGTCATTGGGAGGAATTGTGCCCCATCATTGGTGTCATTGGGAGGAATTGTGTTCCATCATTAATGTCATTGGGAGGAACTGTGTCCCATCATTGGTGTCATTGGAAGGAATTGTGCCCCATCATTGGTGTCATTGGGAGGAATTGTACCCCTTCGTTGCTGTCAGTGAATAAAGTAGTGCTCCAAGGGCCAGATAAAAGCAAGCAAAGGGCCACATTTGGCCCCCAGGCCGCAGTTTGAAGACCACTGCCCTAGAGAATAAAATAGTGGTAGCTCCAATTTTTATGTCAGAAGATATTGTCTTCTGACATAAAAAGGGCACAGAAACACAATAAATTACCAAATTTTTTGATAACATATAAAAGATGGGGTTGCACCAATTATATAGATACCCAACAAGTCAAATTTGTGTGCATCTGTGAAATGGTGACAAACTTCAGTACCCTATATTTTCTATAGGCAATACTTTAAAAGCCCCCTATAGGTCATTAGTTTAGTGATTGGAAGGAGGTTTGGTACTAGGAATATTGCTGTCACTCTGGCGTGCAGGTGTGTTGTTTTCTACGTTTTCATGCATAGGCGTATGCATTTCTGTACGTATATGCGTATTTTTGTGGGGGGGGGCAATCAAACATTTTGGGGGGGAGAATTTCTTGAGCTTGGGTTTAATTTTAATTTGTTAAAATTGAAAACAAAAAATGTTCTTAACTTTTTTTTTTTCATCACATAGGAGACAAAAAAGTCCCCTATGTCCCCGTGTGATGATTTTTTTGGTAACAGGTTCTCTTTAATGACACATCCGGGGTTTCCTCTGTGCTCCACTGAATGTAATGCAATGCAGATTGCTCAGCCAGACTAGCCAGGGAAACTGAGATGGGGACCTGGAAGGGATACTGCTTCTGGGTCAGCAACAAGAAGGGAAGAGAGCAGACAAGTGTCCACTCTGCTCCTTCCCCCCTACCCAGTGGCACCCGTTATGCTGGTCCTGGGCCCACAGATGGGCAAACGGAGCTTGGGATAAATGGTGGGGGTGCGTGGAGCAGGGAGTGCCCATTCCCAGGGTGGGTATGAAAGCAACCTGGAAGATGACTGCTTTCAATTGACAGGCGGCAGTCTGCTGGTCAGATTTATGCACATTCCCGGTGTGTAAACCTCCCCCCCCCGCTGTTAGGTCTGTACAACGTACGGACCTGGCAGCAAAGGGGTTAAGCATTGCACGCAGATACGGCATGGCCCCATTGAACTCAATAGGCAAGTTTTACAAGCAGTGCCAGTTGTCAAACTCTGCACCCACAGGTAAAATGATTATTGTGACAGTGTAGGGAGTCGGCCAGTGGGAGGAAACGATAAAGCTGTGGCAAAGCTGCTAATTTTTACCGCCTGTCTGAAGGAGGCCTAAGTAATCCTGCCTGTACTTTAACCCTTAGACATATTGAGCATTTAACCCTTACAATGTGGTTGTGACACATAGGGCAGCCTATTCAGATGAATGGGCTGCCCAATGCGTGTCTGCCACGGCAAACAAGCTAGGGGACCACATTTTGGCACGTTTTGCCGAGATTTTGCCAATTGCAGCAAAACTGCACAGCATTTGGAGTGCCATTAAGAAGGAATGGCACTCAAACGTGCCGCAATTTTAGAATGATTGGAATTGCGGGTAGAATTGAGCTGATTCTGCCCTTAATCCAAATTGCTAAGTATGAACGGGCCTTAGAACCGTAGAATCATGACTCACTTTCAGGGGCGGACTGACCATTTGGAAACTCGGGCACTGCCCGAGGGCCCGGGGTCAGTAGGGGGCCCCATCAGATGCCCCTGGTACCTTTTCATAGGCTTTTTTGAGTTTGGGCAAGGACACAGGGGCCCCATGATCCCCTATTGCCCGGGGGCCCTATGAGTTGTCAGTCCGCCCCTGCTCACGTTCATCACAAATACCACAATTAAGGGGTTATGCTTCCTTTTAGGATAGTGGGGGAAGCCATGCAAATCATCCCTAGGTCAACTGTGCATCTATAGTGGCAGATTTACAGCACAGACACATCTTACAGCCGTTTATTCCAACCTGCACACAGATATTTTTTCGGGCTTGTTGATTATCATCAGTTTAGCGCATTGAAACAATGGCTTCTATGGTGTAGGGCAGGGGTGTCAAACTGGCAGCCCTCCAGCTGTTGGTGAACTACAAGTCCTATCATGCCTCTGCCTTTGGGAGTCATGCTTGTAACTGTCAATCTTGCAATGCCTCATGGGACTTGTAGTTTGGCAACAGCTGGAGGGCCGCCAGTTTGATACCCGTGGTGTAGGGTTTGGGAAGCAAGAAAAAAGTATAAACTTCCAATTAGGCAGGAAGGTAACGTTGGGTAGTGAGACCTTTTTAACACAAAGCTCATATTTTAACCACTTGCCCTCTAGAGGATTTTCCCCCCTTCCTGACCAGGCCATTTTTGCACTGCATTACTTTAACTGACCATTGCGTGGTCATGCAACGCTACACCCACATGAAATTTACGTATGTCTTTGCTAAAAAAAATCCCAATATGTGTAAATTAATTGGTTTACGTGAAAGTTATAGCGTCTAAAAATGGCAGTATATATACTGGAATTTTTTTTTTTACTAGTAATGGCGACAATTAGCGACTTATAGCGGGACTGCGGCTGGCATTCTGACACTGGGAGGAACTGACTTGGTGTCACTGACATCCCCAGTGACACCAATACAGTGATCAGTGCTAATAAAAAGCATTGACACTGTACTAATGGCACTGGGCAGGAAGGTGTTAACGTGGGGCAATCAAAGGGTTAACGGTGTGCTGTTTTACAACTTGGGTTGTGTGTGTGTTTAACTGTAAGCACATTGCTTTGCATTGCTGTGCTATGCAGAGCAATACAAAGCAGTGTGCAGGAGCTGATAAGGGAGAGTTCTGTGTTGTTTATACAAAGTTCTCTCCCCCGTCGGAGATACTCTGTGATCACCGGTTGCCGATGAGAAATGACCCACCGGGACCCGGTGATTGACAGCCAAGGCCGTGAATGGTGGAGCGGACAGGGCGTGCACACGCCCCTACCAAACTGCAAAATCATGTATATATGTGTGTTTTTGCACACCCGTGCCACCTTGTAGCAGTATTTCTGCTATAGGGTGGCGCAGAAGCGGTTAAAGTGACAGTAAAGTTTAGTTTTTTTCCCTTAAAATAACAAACATGTCTATACTTACCTACTCTGTGCAATGGTTTTCTTCTCGGATCCCCAGCTATGCACTTGACTTCTCCTCCTTAAGCAGTGCCCCCAGGGAAAGACACTTGCATCGCTGAGTGCTCGTCCCCCGTCCATAAGATACATAGAGCCGTGGCTCGGCCCCACCCCCTGCTCTCTCCTTATTGGCTCACTGTCTGTGATTGACAGCAGCAGGAGCCAGTGGGCTCCCGCTGCTGTCTCAGCCAATGACGAGGAAGAATCCATAGACAGCAGAGGCTGTCATAAATGTCGCTGGAGTGGAGGGGGCTCGGGTAAGGACTGGGGGGGAGCTGGGGGGGGGCACTGCACACAGAAGGTTTTTTACTTTCATGCATAGAATACATGAAGGTAAAAAACTCTGAGCCTTTACAACCACTTTAAAGCTGAAGTGATCTCCACTCCTGCTGCATTGTGAACACAAGAGGCCATTTGTTCAGCAAAGGCACCATTCAGGGAACACTTTGCCTTTTCTCAATTAATGCAAAGCCATCTCTGAATGGACAAGGTGAACAGATGGAGTAGTGATGTCACAATCTCCACTTTTCCAATCAGAGAACTATTTGCATTCATTGAGAAAATGCAAAGTGTCCTCTGAATGGCACCTATGCTGAATCCTGTGTTCAGTAAACAGCAGGGCAGCCACTTGGCATGGAAGATAGTGACGATCTGTAGTAGCAGTGCCTATATACCAATGTAACTACAATGCATCTAGAAAGTATTCACAGCACTTAACTTTTGCCACATTTTGTTATGTTACAGCCTTATTCCGAAATGGATTAAATTAATTTTTTTCCTCAACATTCTACAAACAATACCCCATAATGACAACATGAGAGAAGTTTGTTTTGAAATCTTTGCAATTTATTAAAAATAAAAAACAAAAAAAAAACACATGTACATACGTATTCACAGCCTTTGCCATGACACACAAAATTGAGTTCTGGTGCATCATGTTCCCACTGATCATCCTTGAGATGTTTCCACAACTTGATTGGAGTCCACCTGTGGGAAATTCAGTTGATTGGATATGATTAGGAAAGGCATAAACCTGTCTATATAAGGTCCCACAGTTAACAGTGCATGTCAGAGCACAACCAAGCCATGAAGTCCAAGGAATTGTCCGTAGACCTCCGAGACAGAATTGTATGAAGGCACAGATCTGGGGAAGGGTACAGAAACATTTCTGCAGCATTGAAGGTCCCAATGAGCACAGTGGCCTCCATCATCCGTAAATGGAAGAAGTTTGGAACCACCAGGAATCTTCCTAGAGTGGGCCGCCCAGCCAAAATGACCGAGGGAGAGGGCCTTAGCCAGGGAGGTAACCAAGGACCTGATGGTCACTCTGAGCTCCAGCGTTTCTCTGTGGAGAGAGGAGAACCTTCCAGAAGAACAACCATCTCCACCAATCAGGCCTGTATGGTAGAGTGGCCAGACGGAAGCCACTCCTCAGTAAAAGGGAAATGGCAGCCTGCCTGGAGTCTGCCAAAAGGCACCTGAGGGACTCTCAGACCATGAGAAGCAAAAGTTTCTGGTCTGATGAAACAAAAATTTAACTCTTTTAGCCTGAATGCCAAGCGTCATGTCTGGAGGAAACCAGGCACTGCTCACCACCTAGCCAATACCATCCCTACAGTGAAGCATGGTGGTGGCAGCATCATGCTGTGGGGATGTTTTTCAGCGGCAGGAACTGGGAGACTAGTCAGGATCAAAGGAAAGATGAATGCAGCAATGTACAGAGACATCCTTAATGAAAACCTGTTCCAGAGCGCTCTGGACCTTAGACTGGGGTGACAGCTCATCTTTTAACAGGAAAACGACCGTAAGCACACAGCCTACGTAACAAAGGAGTGGCTATGGGCCAACTCTGTGAATGTCTTGGAGTGGCCCAGCCAGAGCCCAGACTCGAACCCGATGAACATCTCTGGAGAGATCTGAAAATGGCTGTGCACCGACGTTCCTCATCCAACCTGATGGAGCTTGAGAGGTACTGCAAAGAAGAAAGGGAGAAATTGCCCAAAAATAGGTGTGCCAAGCTTGTAGCATCATACTCAAAACGACTTTAGGCTGTAATTGGTGCTAAAGGGGCTTCAACAAATTGAGCTATAGACGGAGCAAATTTCTATTTTGCAACCATGGGTTGTAGGAAAGAAAGTTGCTCGATTTCTCCATCAACACAAACAGTGTTGACAGGGGAATCCCTCCCACTGAGCCATTGTGTTCTCCCAGCTGGAGGTGGAGTAAATCTTCCCTGCTGGGAGAAGACAGTGATTATTGCTAGTGGCTATAACAGCCACTAGCGATAATTGCATGTAAAATCCAGCAGGCCGATTTTACCCAGGTTGATTGGTTGATCAACTTGGGTACATTTAGGGTGCCCATATACGGTTCAAATCTCAAGCGGTTCCTGTAGAACTATAGCTGGCCTAAGTCTAAAAAGACTTTTCCCAAAAAAGGCACAGGTTGATTGTGCACTTGAGATTTGGCTTTTACCTGAAAAGATTTATACTCCTCCTAAGCTTTTGGCTGATATTTATGCAATGGAAAAAAATAAACAATCTATTCCAGTAGTGGAATCTGCTATTTCTTCCTCCTTTAACTCTGTTGGTAGGCATTTTGAAACCCTCCTAAAGTCCTTACTTCTACATGTCCAGCCCTACAGCCAACAATTGCTGCCTTGTCTATTTGCCAAACTATAGCTAACTGGTTGAGACAAATGAACAGAGACCAAAAAACTGTCATTGAAGACCCTGCTTTACTAGAACAATTACAGCTCGTGCCTTCAGACCTATTGTTTTGTGTTGATGATCTTGAGAATGTCATTCGACAAGTCTCAAGAATTTCACTCATATTTGTACACATCTGCAGGATTAGGTTGTCTGCTAAACATGATTGTAAGAAATGCCTTCTATACAAATCTTTTGATGGTGAATGCCTTTTTGGAAATCCCTTGACATATTTATAAAGAAGTCACTGGTGGTAAGATGCTCCTACACCACATGAAAAAGCCTATGTTTCCAACTTCTATGACTTCTACCTCCACTCAAAGAAAGGGTTCTTTCCCTTCTCCTTAGACGTCAATCTCCAAACAATGGCTTAACACTTCATTTTATTGCAAGCCCTGGCCTACCAATCCTTCCCATAACCCCTCCTCACAATAAAGGTCCTGTCCGTTTCGCCAGTCTTTCAAAGGGGTACACAATGGAATTTCTGTCTTATTTCCTCATCTCGTTTCCTACTTTCCAATGTGGCAACATCAGCCCAAAATCAGGCAGATGTACTTACTGCCTTGTGCCAACTGGTTGTACCAGTTCCTTCAAAAGAACAGTTTCAAGGTTTCTATTCAAACCTTTTCACAGGCCCAAAACCAAATGGGGGCGTCCGCCCACTATTGGACTTAATATTCTTCATGTACCAAAATTCCCCATGGAATCTATGAGGCCCGATGGCCCTTTCCATGTGGTCCATGGGCACCAGTCAGGTTACAGTGTGGCAGATAAGTGCTGGGCGCTAAAACACTCTCTGAATTTTTGCAAAGAGAGTCCGTCCTGTGGACTCGGTTATCTCCGCACACAGTACAAGTATAGTCCTGCTTGGGGTGAGAGAGAGGAGGCAGTGAGGGAGTGTGTGATGGATAAGTGATCAACAATAGGGCAGGGGTTAGCACATTCACTGTTATATCCACCAATGCAGGATGGGTAGGGTTAAATTTCACTGCCACTGACCAGCAGTACAGGGTAGGGATGGGTGAATAACTTTCACTGCCAGTGATCACCAGTGCAGGGTGAGTGAGGTAAACTTTCACTACCACTGACCACCAATGCAGACGAGGGATGGTTGGTTAACTTTCACTACCACTGACCACCAATGTGTGTCAATGGTAATAGTGCTGACACCAGTGTTGGGGGTTATTATTGCAGCCACTGACACCAATGCTGGGGGCTATTGTGCTCCAACTTCTTCAGTGTGCATTGCAATACACTGCAAAACATGCAGCAGGACCAAACTTTTTGGGCTTTGAGGTGTGCAAATGCGCTATTATTGTATGGCCCTCTGGATGTTTGGGGGGCTGCACTTGAGGGCTTCTTTAATTTTTCAGTTGACCACCACTGTTTTAGACAATGAAGACAGTTGGAAAGACAAATATATTTGCTGCATGTTTGGTGGATTAAGGTGGACAAGACTTTTTAGATGCTCTTGTCAGTTCAGGGCAAATTGCAAAATACATAAATCTGAATTCTGAGAATCTGAGCAAGACAGACAGAGGGTCATTTTGCCTTAGTCATTTTTATAAATACTATTACAGTACAGTCTGGGTCTGATAATAATATCCAGACAAGAAATCTCTCTGTATTACATACACTCAGATCTCTGTGTTTCTGTTTGAATTCAAATATGCCTTGAAGCAATCTCTTTGTTTTAGATACACCCAGCACTGGTGGGTGTGACTTGGCATGCGATTTGCATGCCCTGCGACTTGCAAATCGCATGCCAATTCGCACCCTATTGTCCGCATTTACAGCGGTCATATCGGTGCGGTTTTGATTTGGTCGGAGCCCCACCTATTTCCAAAGTAGTGCATGCACTACTTTTGGTGCGATTTGCATAGACATCTGTGTCAGATGTCTATGCAAATCGCACCTCAAATCGGCATGTCACCCGAATTTGAAATCGCGCGGCTTCAATGCAAGTCCCACAATTTCAAAATCGGGCTTGATGTGACCGGGGTGTAAGTGTCCATCACATGTAATAAATAAAATAATAATAACAAATAAAAAACATTCCTTATAAAACATAAAATGTTCAAATAAATTGTTTGTGTAACTTAAAGTGCTCAATTTCTTCTTTAAATGATTAATTAGAGTCAAGCTCACTAGATAACATGACCTACAAATTATAGGCAGGTCAAGTATCAAATGTGGTGATATCTTAACTCCTGGCAATTCCCATATATTCCAGTTGGTCCAATCAGGGGCGGACTGACCATTTGGAAACTCGGGCACTGCCCGAGGGCACGGGGTCAGTAGGGGGCCCCATGAGATGCCCCTGGTACCTTTTTCATAGGCTTTTTTGAGTTTGGGCAAGGACACAGGGGCCCCATGATCCCCTATTGCCCGGGGGCCCCATGAGTTGTCAGTCCGCCCCTGGGTCCAATCAACAATATACGTCCCAACCATTAGATCCTCATATCATAAGGCTGATGTATCCGTCTTAATTCACAAAGTTGCCATAGATACCCAGAAAGAAAAACAATATCCCATAGAATAGTAACATTTCAAAAAAGGCTAAAACCAAAACAGAATAAAAACCCTCACAATTTAAGGGTACATAAGTTTCACTACACTCTCACAAGTATTAATATATAACCACTGAGAAGGGGCATTTTATGAAATCAGTAGGCCTGTGTGCAAGATCAGAAGTTGGGCCCCATAAAAAATGTGGTGTACTCAGTATGCCACAGTGGAGTGGGCATGGTTTTCATAGTTCCAGGGGTGTTTCTAGGAATGTAGAAGACCTGGGACACATTTGGGCACACCAAGTAACAGACTAATGTGCCACACTACGTGTGCCAAAGCCAACAGTGGGTGTGACTAAACTGCGTTAATGGTGAGAGGTGCCTAAGGTGCATGGTTAAATAAAACAATCCCCCCAGTATAATCCCCCTAGGTCACTCTGTCTCCCAGTAAATTCCTTCTTCCCTTCAGGTCAATCTGTCCCCCAGTATAATCCCCCCCCCAGGTCATTCTGCTATCAGTATAATAATCCCCCCAGGTCAATCTGTTACCCAGTATAATCCTTCCCACTCTCCTCCAGGTCAATCTGTCCCCCAGTATAATCCTCCCAGGTCTGTCTGCCCCCCAGTATAATCTTTGCCACCTAGGTTAATCATTCCCCTAGTCCCATCCCAGGTCAGTCAATCTTTCAGTTTAATACCCCCCAGGTCGGGGTCTGTTCCCTAGTATAACCCCCCCAGGTCAATCTGTTCCACAGTATAATCCCCCTCAGGTCAGCCTCTCCCCCAGTACTATCCCTCCAGGTCAATCAGACTGACCCAGGGAGATTGTACTGGAGGAAAGATTGTATCCCAGTACCATCCCCCCCCCAGGTCAATCTGTCACCCAGTATAATCCCCCCCAGGTCACTCTGTCCCCCAGTGTAATCCTTTCCCCCAGAGCAGTCTGCCCCCAGTATAGTTCCCCCCAGGTCAGTCTGGCCCCCAATATAATCCCTCTCCCCCAGGTCAGTCTGTCACCCAGTACAATCCCCCAAGCTCAGTCAACCTAGGGTGATTGTACTGAGGCACAGACTGACCCCCCAGTACAATATTGAATATAGTAAAATATTTTAGGCCCCGCAATAGTTGTGCAAATGGTTATCAAAGCACTGTTTTCACTAAAAATACACTAAAATCATTATTAGCACAGATAAACACAACATAACTTACAAAATTCCTGTTAACCTCCCTGGCGGTATTCCCGAGTGTAGCTCGGGGTAAGGTTTCAGCACCACAAGCGGTAACCCCGAGCTACACTCAGGAATACCCTGCAGCGCTGCTCCGGGATCTCTTCTTCACTTACCTTGTCCTGCTCTCCTGCGATATCCCCCCTGCAGTGTCCCCGGCAATTTCCTCCGGCCGATGCCGGCATCTCTCTTCCGGGTTCCGCTCCCTGCGACGTCGGGACGTACGGGGGACGGAACTGGCGGGAATGTTAAAAATGTGAAAAAGCGACATTCACTAAATTCACTAAAATCACATAGTAAAACATTACTGTATCAAACCATTTCACATACATTTTGTCCCGACTGCTTTGTCCTGTGCCCTGCCTTCATTTTTACTGATCTTTCTGCCTGGAAACTGAGAAACGTTCATGGCATCCAAAAAGCGTCCCTTTAAGTCAAAAGCGGTTTTAGACCAGCTAGAGAACAGCGATAGTAAATTAGAACTACTTGCAGAATTGAGTGATAATGATTCGTGGGGAAATTTGTCATCAGACACTGAAAACGATTTTGCGACTTTGCTCAGTGATGTGCGAACTTGGCGCTATATTTCAAATTTCAGTGTTTTTGGTTTGATTATATTATTGAATTAAATTTATTATTATTATATTCATATTTTGTATGATTATTTATTAAATTATAATTTATGATTTTGTGTTTCAAATTTTAACATACCTGGGATGTTTACTAGACTCTTGTTCGGACAGATTTCAGTGAGTTATTCCTAAAAATTACAGGCCTACAATAAAAAAACTACATATTTCCATGCAAAAAATGTACCATTTTGAGCACAGAAATACTGACATAATCAGACCGCTAGGGAGGCTACAGCGCAAGTCCACCATATTCAGGGTGTAACATGTTACATTCTGACTGGCCCCCGCACTCCCCTGATGCCCGTTGTGACAGCTAGCGGGGGATCTTCTCCTCCCTGGCTGCGTCATTCTTTCACAGTATTCTGTGAATAGGAAAACTACTAAAGTTCTGAAAGCCTTTGCGGCTGTTGGCTTGTAGTTTTCAGTAAACTGCCATCAGCGTTGCGGTAGTTCATTGAGCCTTCCTGTCAGTAAGTATCTGATTGCCCGTATGGGATGTACGAACAAGAAGATATACAGACAGGTCAGGGGGAGACTTGTATGGTATCAGAGATCTGCTGATTGCTGGTGCAATGCTCCAGAAACAACAAATAATAAATACACATTTTTTTACCCTCATTCACATGGGGTGTACTAAAGTGTACACCAGGAGCGGACTGACAACTCATGGGGCCCCCAGGCAATAGGGGATCATGGGGCCCCTGTGTCCTTGCCAAAACTCAAAAAAGCCTATTAAAAGGTACCAGGGGCATCTCATGGGGCCCCCTACTGTCCCTGGGCCCTCGGGCAGTGCCCAAGTTTCCAAATGGTCAGTCCGCCCCTGGTGTACACCCATGTGAGGGCTGTGCTTACTTGCATCTCTGTGCAAGCAGTCCCATTCATGTCAATTGGGATGCAGCTGGTGAAAGAACACAGTCGCTGCTGCCAATCTGACATCTGTGTGAGTGCAGGTGCACAACCGAAATGCAGACAGTGTGAGTTCAGGGACATGTACCCACACCCACATGGATGTGAAATCGAGAGGAGCGGCTTTGTCCTTGCAGCCGTTGCATTCCAATTGACATCAATACTGTAGGACTGCCTGCACAGTGATGCACTGATCCCCATGCAGGTAAACACGACCTTGCATGGGTGTATTTTGTAGTATACTCTGTGTAAATGAGGCGTAACTTTGTTTTGTGATTTTAGTTTTTAATTTTGTTTACAATGTTATTTTTTAGATGTATGTGTGTGTGGGTTGGTGAAACATCACGGGGTCTAAACAGACCCCTGGTGTCTCTTTTTAGATACAGAGAAAGGGACTGAGGACAGAGTTCTCTAGTTCCTTTCTCTGCCCTCTATATAGGCTCCTATTCATTCACAAACCAAAGCATAGTAAACACAGTTTACTATGCTTGAGTGATGAACACAGGAGTGATTGCTACCGATCACTTACTGTGTTCATTCCAGAAGGGGTTGGTAAACATGACATGTTTACAAGCGCCTCCCTTTCCATCCGGATACCATTCTCCTGACCTAACAGTAGCTGAAGCCAGTGAGAGGGGGAGGAGGGATGCCGGCCAGAAGCGCTGAAGGAGAGGGCGCTAGGGATCAGTGAGGGAGGGCCCAGTATGGGAGTCCAAGGGAGGGTGGATCTTTTTGCAAAGTGCATCGGGGATAGCAGGTATTAGATTCTCACTGACTACCATCCAAAAATACCAAAGGATCTCAGCGAGACAGACTTCCTGAATATCTTTCGACTGGTCCAATTGACTTCATACATCTTAGCCATTAAATCCTCAAATCATAGGACTGGTATATCCGTCTTAGCTCGTAAAGTTGGAAAAAATACCTAAAAAGAGAAAAAAATAGCTTCCCATAGAGTACTTGTAACATTTATTAAAAGATATAAAGCCAAAGGAAAGCAACACACATTTTAAAAGTGCTTAAGTAGCACTGCACACTCTCACAAGCATCAAGCTATAGCTACTGGGTGGCCTCCAAATAGATAATTTGTGGTGGGAATAAGTAATGAATTTGATTGACCACCATCAGAAAATGCCAAAGGATCTCCACAGTCAGTCACGTGTGTGTAGGTAGGTGCAGTCTATAGATTCCACTGTAGGTGGCTCGAGCGCAGGGGAAATGCAGTAGGTGAGGGAAATTGTGAGGAACTTGGTGCCTCTATGATTTCCCTAGTCACAGGAAGACAGCTATCCAATTGGATGCTGAAACCCCATTTGACTTTGGTGGCCATCTTGGGTGAGGGCAGAGCCTATTTAAATCTCCAGCTCCCTGCTTTGGTGCGCATTTTGCGAGTGGTTAGTATAGGGACAGGTTCCCTGTCTGTCAGGGACAGTGCATAGTGCCAGGGAGAGGCTCCAGAGAAGTAGGGAAAGTGCAGGGATTATGTTATCTCTTCTCAGGAAGCCTCCCGTTTTGGTGTGCATTCTGCTCCTTGTGGCAGATGCTGAGAGTAGCTTAATGTCTTCAGACTGCTGTTACAGTTGGTAATTGGCTCCGGATGGGCATCTCTTCCCACCAGGCCTGTTTGCACTGTGCTGAGCGTTTCTACAATATATTGCTTCGGCCTACTTGAAATTTGTGTGTTACTGTCCACCACACCACACTGCACCTTCCCACATGTGTGATGGCCACGTGGCTGGCTGTGGAGATCCTTTGGCATTTTTTGATGGTGGTTGATGAGAATTCATTATTTATTCCCTACACCTATCATTTTTTTTGCAGGCTACTCAATGGTCATATCTTGATGCTTGTTAAGAATATAATTGTAGCACTAACGCTGAGATGTCGCTGAGTTTTGGGTCCCCCTATAGTCTTACACAAACAGGCAACATGCATTTTCTTTCTCCAAACTTCCACACGGGAGGCAATAACCAGTCCTTGGGTTTGTTTTTGTGATTTTTCTTAAGGGGTAATAAACTTGGATGGGGTTGAGGGATGTATGGGATGCCCAAGGAACTTTAAACTGAGGACAACTTCTTAACAACTATGTATAAGTCCAAATACAGAAATTTCTCTTCTTGGAGAGCTCTCCTGCCTCTCCTGGTGTACCACCCCAGACTTCAGATGAATCCTCTTTGCATCCAGTTATATTGAGGGAATCCTTGAGCAAGGGGTCCAAGATTCTGTCGCTTTAAGTGAAGTCCCAGATAGGGGCTAGTCAGGTTTCCCACCAGAATGTCCTCTACCCTTATCTGGCCCAAGGGGTGTAAGATTACTCACTATTCCTCACCTGCAGGCTCGTCAGGTTGATGGCTGCCTTCAGACCTTCTTCTGGGCTGGCTTATTCCCTGGTTTTATAGGTGGTCCTCTTTCTGAGGACTGGTGAAGTAAAGCAATCCTCATTTCCAAGTCCAGCATATAGGTAGGCCCTTTTCTACTGGGCCTCCTCCCAGGCTCCTGCATCCCAGCCTCTCACTCCATCTTCCACCCAGACTCTCCTGCTGCTGAGCAGGCTCAGACACACTTAAGGGCTGCCCTGGCCCCATCCCAAGCCTCCTGCTTGGAGATTGGCCAGAGTTCCTTAAGTGTGCAGATCAGTCCCTCCTCACCCCCACCCACTACCTTCTAGAAACTTCTCAAGTCTCTAGAGCAGGGGGAGGTATCAGGGAATTGATCTGCAGAGCCCTCAACCCTGACCTGAAATAATCTGGCTGACTCACACCCAGGCTGACTCATGCCCAGGCTGCTATCCAGCCTCTAACAAAAAAAAAAAAAAAATTATCTAGCTACCCCTGGCTAACTAGACTGGCACTACATAATGAAGTTTATGCACTTTTACAATGAGTTATTTTTTTTTTTTTGGTTTTAGACTTTTTTTTAAGCAGAAGCAATCTTTTTTCCTTTTTGTTTTCTAGGTATCTATTACAAAAGTATGAATTAAGGAAGTGGCATCAGTCTTATAATATGAGGACCTAATGGTTGGGACATACACTATATTGTCAAAAGTATTGGGACACCCCTCCAAATCATTGGATTCAGGTGTTCCAATCAACTTCATGGCCACAGGTGTATATAATCAAGCACCTAGGTATGCAGACTGCTTCTAAAAACGTGCAAAAGAAAGGGTCACTCTCAGGAGCTCAGTGAATTCAAGCGTGGTCCCGTGATAGGTTGCTACCTGTGCAATAAGTCCATCCGTGACATTTCCTTGCTACTAAATATTCCATGGTCAACTGTTAGTGGTATTATAACAAAGTGGAAGCAACTGGGAACAACAGCAACTCAACCATGAAGTGGTAGGCCACGTAAAATGACAGAGTGGGGTCAGCGCATGCTGAAACGCACAGTGCGCAGAAGTTGCCAACTGTCTGCAGAGTCAATAGCTAAACACCTCCAAATTTTGTGTGGCCTTCAGATTAGCACAACAACAGTGCATAGAGAGCTTCGTGGAATGGGTTTCCATGGCTGAGCAGCTGCATCCAAGCCTTACATCCCCAAGTGCACTACAAAGAGTCAGATGCAGTGGTTTAAAGCACGCTGCCACTGGTATCTAGAGCAGTGGAGACATGTTCTCTGGAATGACTAATCACGTTTCTCTGTCTGGCAATCCGATGGATGTGTCTGGGTTTGGCGGTTGCCAGGAGAATGGTATTTGCCTGACTGCATTGTGCCAAGTGTAAAGTTTGGTGGAGGGGGGATTATGGTGTGGGGTTGTTTTTCAGGAGTTGGGCTTGGCCCCTTAGTTCTAGTGAAGGGAACTCTTAAGGTGTCAACATACCAATACATTTTGTACAGTTTCATGCTCCCATCTATGTGGGAACAGTTTGGGGATGGCCCCTTCCTGTTCCATGACTGCGCACCAGTGCACAAAGTAAGGTCCATAAAGACATGGATGATTGATTTTGGGGTGGAGGAACTTGACTGGCCTGCACAGAGTCCTGCCCTCAACCCGTTAAAACACCTTTGGGATGAATTAGAGCGGAGACTGCGAGCCAGGCCTTCTCGTTTGACATCAGTGCATAACCTCACAAATGTCCTACTGGAATAATGGTCAAACCTTCCCATAGACACCCTCCTAAACCTTGTGGACACACTTCCCAGATAATTTGGAGCTGTCATAGGTGCAAAGGATATTGAACCCTACAGATTAGGACTGGGATGCCATTAAAGTTCATGTGCGTGTACAGGCATGCGACCCAATACTTTTGGCAGTATAGTGTATAGTATAGTGTCGGCCAGACCAATCGAAAGATATACAATAGGGGTTTCCAAACTTTCTAAACAAAGGGCCAGTTAATTGTCCTTCAGACTTTTGGCTACGGCCAGCAGTAGTAGAAATGTTCTTGGCATCAGTGGGAGTAAACAATGCCTCATTTTTGGTATTAGGGGAAGGAATGGTGCTCAATCGTTGGTGTCAGTGTCAGGAATTATGTTTCATTGCTGATGTCAGTGGGCAGAATAGTGTCTCATATCAGTGGAATGAATAGAGTCCCAAGGGCCAGATAAGGGCAGGCAAAGGGCCACATCCAGCCCCCAGGTCACAGTTTGGAAACCACTGACATACAGGAGTTGCAAGGAGGCAAAAACAGTTGCAATTGACTACGGTTTTCTTTCTTAGTTATTTTATTAAGTGTTTCTTAAAGCCAGAAGGTTGGAATGTTAAATGAAAATAGTTTTAAGGCATGTCTGTGATTGTTTTTTTCTACACAATTGAACAATTGAATGGACATTTTCCAAGAGTGGTGATTCCATACTTTTTGCCAGGGGTTGTACATATATTACAAATATTGTTGGTAATTTATTATGACTTTTGTGTGAATAACGAGACATTCACAAAACAAATTTTTTTATACATAAAGCCCCAAGTGTATACCCGGCTGGGGTCTGGGAGTCTAGCATGGGACATCTGCTGAAGCTGAAGTGTAATGTGCATATACCTTATTTTACCTTCCCTGGTTCCTCCTTTCCCTCTCATCAACTAATAGCATTTTTAAGTAAAACCTATTAATTTTCCTTACATACCTTATTTTAGATTCTGCAAAAACTTCCTTGAGTCTTTGTGCTTCTCTATGCAATCAGGGATGTTGAATTTATATCTCCCGACTCCCGGGGGAAGGTAATTTCGGGCACCATGCAGGTAGTTTTTTGTAACTTTTAGCCCTGCTGCAGGCAAGCAGGAGGGCCCACCTGTCAGGTGAAAGCATTTGGGCTGCTGCGCTACTACCATATTGCTTTTACACAGCCAGTGCCAGCCTCCTCCCCATCCCCCTCATGATCCTCCCCCCGCCCACTATGTCTCCCAGGCTCTGCTTTCCCATCTGCGGGCCCGTGACCAGTTCAGCTTGCGTCATTGGATGGAGGTGAGGGAGGAGAACGAACCTGGAAGTGATGTTAAAACATTTTTGTTAATTGTAAAAAATTACAGTTACAGCCAAGCACATAACATCCCCTCAAAAAAAAATGTTGAGGCCCCCCTACCCTTACATATTCGCACATACAAACGTAAATGTACACGCTGGGGCGCCTACGCAGAAAACATTGATTGCGTTACACAGGTTACATATCATTGCGCACGCCAGAATGAGAGCAATAATTCTAGCATGAGACATCCTCTGTAACACTACTGTATACTGATGACCTATAAGGGGATTTTAAAGTGTCACCTCTAGAAAACATGGGGTACTGAAGTTGGTTGCCATTTCACAAACACACGCAAATTTAAGGTTTGACATGTTGTTGGATATCTATTTACTCTGTGAAATAAGAAAATAGCGCTGAGCTAAAAAAGGCTGCTAACCCCTACATAAAAAAATGAATGAATAATAATTATATATATCCAACTCAAACCGTGAGAGTGGTAATCTTATAGAAAGAACAAAAAATATTGTTTAGTGTATTACCACCTGAAAATAAAAAATGTGGTACAACCCAATTAATGTGAATTGGGATCCAAATAGCCCCCTACCATGGGGTATGAACCACTAATGACTTCATCAGGGTGAAGCATGACGTAACATGTAGGACGGAAGCGTGGTAATGTCATTTCTTGTATGGCAACGATCACCGCTATCTTTGTTTACAATATTTCCATGCTGTTTGAGGGCGATTGTTTTTTAAGAAGTTATTTTAAATAAATTAACCTTATTGCACTATGAGGGACCCTTTGTCTTTTATTTACCCATATATGATGCTTCATTGGGTCTGGTGATGTGGAGCATTCTGTGACCAGGATATAAAGAGGAGAGGAGGATTTGGAATATTGCTTAATTTGACCTATGTGATGTGGGTCAGTTGTTGGAGGTGAGCGTGCATGCCTGGTGGTGGAGGATATCACAAGTATATATTACAGGAGAAGATTCACGAAATTTCACTTTATTATGGACTATCACTTTATTATGGACTGTCACTTTATTATGGACTGTCACTTTGCATTTAATTTCACAGTATAAATGATACATTATGTACTTGTAATATTTCTCATTACTATTTTGTGTATCTATTATTTACCACGTTTTAATGGTTCATACCCCATGGTAGGGGGCTATTTGGATCCCAATTTACATTAATTGGGTTGTACCACATTTTTTATTTCCACGTGGTAATAAACTAAACAATATTTTTTGTTCTTTGTATATGGTTAACGGTTTGAGTTGGAGTTATATATAATTATTATTCATTCATGTTTTTTATGTAGGGGTTAGTAGTCTTTTTTTAGCGCAGCACTATTTTTCTTTTTCTTATTTTGTTGCAGTGGTGGAACATGTTTTGGGTGCTTGCTGCTATATTGGTTTAGTTTTTAGTTGGTGGCAACAAAGACCCTATCATTATTATTTACTCGGTGAAACCTCATCTTTTTTATTTTACAAACAAATAGGGTAATGTATTGCTGTTTTGTGCCACAAAATTAACTTGAGTGTATTTTTTTACTGACATTTTGCTGTAATACCAGTAATATGATGTGACATAAAAAATTGGAACTACCACTATTTTATTCTCTAGGGTCTCTGCTTTCAGAAAATATATAATTTTGGGGGGTTTTATGTAATCTTCAAGCCTAAAATTATTTTTTAAACTAGTGCAATCTGATAAAATTGTGTTCCTGATGTTGATTTTCAGATTCCCTTTTTGTCCTGGTGACCGTTGTCACTGTCAGTGGACAGTAATGGTAAGACCACAAAGTTACAGTTGTCAGAGGAATGGAGGAAAATACTTTAAGCGTGGGACACTTGCTTTGGTGACTACTGTATAATGGGAGATTTCCCCAAACTTGAGCGAACATTTATCTTTTTTTCCCCAGAACAGGGAGTGAGTAGGTTACTTTCCCCAACAGGACACAGGCAGCAGGAAAAAGAAAATCTACAGTAGCTTTAACCCTTTTGCTGCCACTGATATATGCCATATAGAAACATGGAAGATGGCTTAAAAAGGCCAAGAGGTCGATCAAGTCTACCTCTTTTGTTTTTTAAATTTTTTTTGTCTAAGTATAGATCTATGTTTGCCCCAAGCATGCTTGAATCCACTTACTATTGACTGACTCACTACCTCTGCTGAAAGTGTATTCCAAGTATCCACTACTCTTTCAGCAAAATAATAGTTTCTAAGATTTCTTTGGAAGAATTGGAAGGCAGAGCTTGATGACGTCATCACGCCACCAGGAAGAACAATCGGAATACTGGAGTTTCGTAATGCTGTGATCTTTTCCCTTAAGGGGACATGTACCTGTATATGCAATCAGTCATTTTTAGAGTGGTATGCTACTGTTCACTAGTGCACTAACATTGTGAGTGTATTTTAAAGGGTTTTAATAGATGTTTAATGGTTTTTAAGTGGTAAAACACAATGGGGACAATTCAGTAAGCGGTATCTTACCGCATCCAAGTATGTGGTAGGATACCGCACATAATTTTTCAAAAAAAAGTTGGCATTCACTAAATACCACTACTAAAATCCTGCATGAGTTATTTTATTATGTCTTTTTGTATTTTAGCAGTGAAAACATGCCGTAATGTATGTAAAAAATTTAATGAATGTAAAAAACAGAATTATGCAATTAAAAATGAATAAAATACGGCGTGGGATCCCCTATTCATACCAAGCCCTGTGGGTTTCCTATGAATTTTGAGGGGAACCCCCACGCCAAAATGTAAAAAATGGCGTGGTAGTCTCCTCCAAAATCTTTACCGAACCCTTATCCGACCATGTTGCCCAGCAGGTTAGGAAAGTCGGGGGAACAAGTGAGCACCCCCCCCCCACTGAACCCTGGTCTGGTAACTGTGAAGGTTTGTGGGCAGGGGCTGAATATGGCCCCCAGATGCCCCCCCCCCCCCACCATATGAATAAGTGGTGCATAGTACCCATTCTCGTTCACAAAAAATGTAAATAGTAAAAAAAAAAGTTCTTTATTAAAAAAAAAGGTCTCACAGTGTAAATCCACCATAAGTGGGACAGATGATGGATTTACATTGTGGGCCATTTATTTATTTTCTATTAAGGACGTGTCAGAAAGTGTGTTTGTTTACTATTTACATTTTTTTTTGTGAATGAGTAGGGGCACTGTGTATGCATGCAGGGAAGGAAAGAGGCATTATCTGAGGTCCCTTATCTGAAGTCCCTCACAAAGCACCTTGTTCCCTTGTTGATGGGGACAAGGACCTCTTCCCCACAACCCTGGGAGGTGGTTATGTGAGGGTCTGTGGGTGGGGGGCTTATCAGAATCTAGAAGCCTCCTTTAACAAGGGGGCCCCCAGATATCCCCCCCATGTGAATGATTATGGAGTACATGGTACCGCTACTCATTCACCAAAAAAAGTGTAGCCTAAAAAAACACAGGAGGCAGTTTTTGACGAGTCCTTTATTAAAAAAACAAAAATAAAAAAAATGTCCTCTGGTGTAGATCCATCGTCAATCTCAGCATGCCCCAATCAATGACATCACAAATGGGTGTGGTCACCCAGCTACATCACCGGGTGGCCCCACCCCTTACTTATTTAAGAACTGTCAGGTGGCGAAGCTCTCAGACGATGGGAGCCTTTGTCAAGAGCTGAGCCTTTTTATCGCCAGTGGCAGTGGGCATTGTGATTGATGGATCTACACTGGGGCCCAATTTTTTTATCTTTGTTTTTTTTTACTAAAGGACTTCTCAGAAACTGCCTCCTGTGCTTTTTACACAACACCTTTTTGGTGAATGAGTAGGGGTCCCATGTACCCCATACTCATTCACATGGGGGATCTGGGGGCCCCAGATACCCATAAGCCCCCTGCTTGCAGACCCCTACAACCACCAGCCAGGGTTGTGGGGAAGACGCCTTTGTGCCCATCAACATGGAGCATCCCCCCCTCCATGTTGAGGGCATGTGGCCTGGTATGGTTCAGGAGGGGGAGGGACCTTGCTCTCCCTCCCCCTTTCCTGACCTACTGGGCTGCATGCTCGGATAAGGGTTTGGTATGGATTTGGTGGGGACCCCACACCATTTTTCCCTTCAAAATCCATACCAAAAACAAAGGGCTTGGTATGGATGAGGGAAGGGACCCAATGCCATTTTGTTTTTCCTTAATTTTTAATTGCTGGCAATTCCTTTTTTACATTCACCCCACTGACAGCTGAAGAGTCATCGGTTGTTAAGGACACGGCAGCTGCCCTCTTCTTAATGACAGTATACATACCGAATACCTTGACCACTACTTAATTACTGCATGCATTTCATCATTTAATTCCTTCTGTGAATAGACTTTAAGGTCTTTTTACTATTATGTATTTACTGAGCGTTTTTGCTATTTGCGGTAAATACCGCATGTTAGCAATAGTGAATTGACATTTTCAGTATCGCATGTGATATGTGGTCACCTGACCGACATAATGCATGTGATAACCTTTAGTGAATTCTCCCCTATGTGTGGTTTCTACTCCATTTGAGATGTTCCATTTGAGATACATTTGTTATTAAACAATCTACTTGCCTTGTTGGTTACACATTGAGCTCTTTCGAGAGATGAGTGGAGGAAGCAATTGGAGATTTGAAGTAACCATCAGTGATTCCCTATATAGGGGAAAGCACATAGTGACCTGTATACGGTCCAAAAATTATAGCAGAACTCCAGGCAGAAACATATTTACATGTTCTGATTGCTGATTTCCTACCTTCACTGAATATGTCATCCTTCTTCTGTTTCATTCAATAGTTGCTCTGAAATAGTCTATTGATTTTCATTTCAAACCATTAATTCTGTTTGGTTTCCTGTTTGTAAGGCCAGTGGCTGCTATGCCTCCTATTCCCCCAGCCACTGGTCTTGGCATATCCCTTCTGTAGTCTTCCTCTAGGAAGCAGTCATGTATTTCAGCCCCACTTGCAGTAATGGGCGGACTGAGACTCTCAGACACATTCAATATGTACGGGCCTAGTGTACACACCTACATTCACTATAATTCCCTGTGGTTGATGGGAACTGTAGTTTTCTTTTGCTGCAGAGAGGAGAGGATATGATGCAATCCCCGCTGTTACATCTCCTCCTTGGCAGAGCAGATGCTTTTATCTTTTGAATTACAGAGATGAGGACATGAAAATTCAATTAGACTTTTCTCCTAAATGATTAGAAATTTCAAAATTTTATTGGTGGTGAAACCCTTCTATTTATAGATTGAACTATTGTTTTTTTTTTAAATATTTTTTGCATATTGGACACATCAAATTGTTTGTATGCATATATCAGGAGAATAAATTATTAATTTATTCATTAGATTTACCATTTATTTACATAATTCTGTTTTTCATATGATATTCATGATTTGAGGTAGCGCCAGCTAGAGCATATAAACTTTAGATTTGATTTGTTGTATCACAGTGTTTGTGGAACTGGTTTAAAAAATACTTTTTTGGACACTTTGGGGTTGATTTACTAATCTGGTGCAGCTCTGCATAGAAAGCAATCAGCTTCCATTTTTTTCTTTGTCAAGGCTTAACTGAACAAACTGGAGTTGGTAACTGGTTACCATTCACAGCCGCACCAGATTTTGCACTGTGCAGTTTGAATAAATCAACCCCATTGAATAGTTTGCATGTATATATGAGAAGATGTATTTATTAGGTGCAACACATATTAACACAATTATGTTTTTCATGTGTTATTTATGATTAGCTGTAGCACAGCACTTTTTTCAAGGATTCAGTTTCTGAGATTAGTTTTAAACTTTGTTCCTGCTAATTTGAGGTCATGTCCACATGTATTTACCTTAGCTTCCTACTGAAAATACTGCCCTCTTGAATATTATTCACCCACTTGATGTATTTAAAGGTTCACTATATGAACCACTGATGTATTTATACATGTTGATCATATTCCCCCATTAATCTCCTCAAGAGAGAATAAATTCAGTTCCTCTAATCTTTCCTCATGGCTGAGCTCCTCCATGCCTCTTATCAATTTTGTTGCCCTTCTCTGTACTTTTTCCAGTTCCCCAATGTTCTTTTGTGAATTGGTGCCCAAAACTGCACTGCATATTCCAGATGAGGTCTTACTAATGATTTGTACCGGGGTAAAATGATATCTCTCTCTCAGGAGTCTATACCTCTTTTAATACAAGAGAGGATTTTAGTGATGACTAAAGAGCTCTATAGGGAATCAGGACCTCCTTCCCCCTGCTGGTGACCCCTCTTCTGATATCTAAAGATCTATATAGGGGAATTAGAACTTTCTTCCTCCTGCTGGTGATCCCTCTAGTGATGCATCCTAGAATTCTCTTCTTTTCTCACAGCCTGGTCACACTGTTTGCTCAATGTGCATTTCATCTGAAATAAGGGCCCCCAAGTATTTTTCCACTGTAGTCCTGGCTAACACGGTAAACCCAGTATTGTCCTCTGTCAAGGGTTTCCTTTTCTCTAGGTGCATTATTTTATATCAAAGTATTCTTCAGGCCTAAAATGATTTCTTAAACATGTGCAGAAATGCAAAAGCAGTTCAGAAAGCGAAAGGGTTAACCAATCTATGCATCATCCAAAGCTAAAAAATAACCATACCTTCATCTTTTATCTAAGCCTTCTCCAATCATAAAGTCTAATAAAGTTAATGATGGAAGAACTGCCTCTCAATTAACTTTTGTCTTTCTTCTTTACTGTTGTAGTTACATCGTGAGAGTTCGAGCAGTGGTGATGTCCAGAGACGACTCTAGTGGGGGCTGGGTGCCAATGGGAGGAGGAGGTCTCAGCCATGTAATGATCTGCAAGGTTCGGCGGCCAGACTCCTCTCACCAACGAGACTACCTTATCCGAGGGGAAAGGCTGCGAGACCAGGCTGTATGTATCCTCATTATATACAATGTATGGCTCTTATACATGTTACTTATGCAATTTAAGCCTTAATGTGATATTAAACCCTCAATTTCGTAAGTACCTTCAGCAGATGATTTACAGTGGTTTTATAGTTCACCATATTTTCTTTATTGTTGCTAAATTAACCAGTATCTATTAGTCTCTTCCTGCGGAATGCAAGCGTTGTGCCTTTACCCCAGCTAATATTTCACATATCATCTGACATTGTGCATTAGTTCAACAATTTTGGAAGAGTGTCACTCAACTTATCTTGAAAGTTAAGGCTTTCCCTGTCCTCTTGTCCATCTCTGTCTGCATTTTGGGCCTTGTGGAGGGACCAGCCACCATGGTAGCACATAGAACCCTGCTGAGCATACTTCTGTTCTACGCTCGTAAAGCCATTATGCTACATTGGAAAAAATCCCATGCCCCCAACGCTGCAGTTCTGGAAAGGAATGGTGAACTCTGTTTTACCATTCTATGAGGCCATGCATTTGAATCGAGGTTGTCCCAAAAAAAGGTCTGGGGTATCTGGACATCTACAGCTGATACTACTGGTCAGTTCCCAGTTGTTACCGTAAGATAGTCAGCTTGAAGGTTTCCATCCATCAAAGTCTTTACTTTGCCTTGAATGTGGGGTTATGTATATTCCTGCTACTGGGATACTCGTTGAATTCTTGTCTGTATTCATTCTGTGATATTTGACATTGTTGGGATGTGTCTTATTATAGGTCTTGTAGGTTTTGGCTTTGGTGTATTGGCTGCAAACAATTGTCTTCCCATGTATGGTACATGACTTGTCCTGGAATGATGGGGAGGGGGGGGTGTTGCACAGAGAAAGTTTGGGGGTGGGGGAGGTGGTGTGGGGTTTTTCTGGTGATTTTCCAGACCTGCATGACCAGTTTTTGGTGCCAGTCTGGTGGCTTTAATATTTTTTTATTGTTTTATTTGTATTTTATTTGTGTTATCTTTCTCAAAAATCTTGATTCTTATTCTTCAAATAAAAAAGTGGTTCTAAAGTAATTTTTTTTTACCTTAAAAAAAACTCCCTGCTATTTTTCCTTCCCCTCCTAAACACCTATGTGACTCTTGCCACCACCCCTCACTTCCTGGTTTCACAGGAGATACTGAGAGCAGTGGGAGCCACAAGCTCCTGCTGCTGCCAATTAAAATTCTGTGAGGAGGGAGTGGGGGCGTGGCTTACCTGCTCTATGTGTGTCTATGGATGCATAGATTCCGTGGTGCACAGGTGCCCCCAGAGCACCTGGTTAACTAAAGAGGCGCTCGGAGGAGGAAGGAGCAGACAGCGCCAGTAGGGACTGTCAAAGAGGAGGTAAGGGACCGCACTGTGAAATATTGTTGCACAGAGCAGGTTTGATGACTTTTTTTTTGTTTTAAGGAAAAAAAAAATTAATATCACTATATCACTAGTGAATGAACGGTTTCTTTATTTTTTTAGTTCTTGTTTATGTTCCAATTTAAACTGGTGTCATAACTGCTGCCCCAGGTTCCCTGTTTCATGGTGGCTCTTTTCTCTTGCAGTGTCCTATGGAGCCACCCTTACATGCAGAGCTTAGTCTCCCTACACTGCATCAATAGAAACACCTAGCCCCTTAGTCTAGGATGGCAAGGCACTCCCCTGCTCCTCCTTACTCCAGGCTTACAGACTGACTGGAGACTACACTGTTCACTGTTAATGCTTTTCTGTGAAAACCAGAAGTTCAAGGAAGCAGCACTGAGAGAGCAGGAGCCAGCAAATTATCCTGGAGTGGGGCTTTAAACCTAAAGTTTAATATGCTTGGCTTCTCTGGTTACTCCCTCTCCCTTCATCAACATGCTAATGATTAAATAAAAACAATAACCTTTATGTATGCATTAATTACTCTTACTGGGGTTCTATGCAATGCAGGCAGATCATGGCTGGCAGGAGAGGATGGCAGAGTGCTGTACATAGCTTCCTGAAAACATCACAGCACCCTGCTTCAGTACTTCTTTCAAGAGCCCTCACCATGATGTAAGCAGTGGGATGGTTCCTGGGGAGGAGTAATGCAAAATCAAAATGCCTTAATGGGTGGGTGTCAGTCTTGAGAAGTTATACATTCCATGGAGGCTGTATTTGCATGCAGACCAACCTACGTAATGCCCACATGTGATACCAAGCCTCCATCATTTAAAGAAATTAAATCCAATGAATGTGTAGCACCCTGACGGGTCCTGACATTTGTCCCAAGTTCTATTCCGGAATCAGCACAAGCAGCCAGGCACACAGCAGTTTCCCAGTCTCTCAACACAATGACTAGACAAGTTTCTTTTTGAAATTTAAAGTGATATTACAGACAAATTTTTTATAAAAAAAAAAGTTATAATTACCTGCTCTGTTTTGCACAGAGCAACCCCGATCCTCCTCTTCTCAGGTCCCCCACCAGAGCTCTTGGCCCTCCCTTCTTCTGAGTACCCCCCAGAGAAAGCAGATTGTTATGGGGGCACCCAAGCAGGCTCGCTCCCAAGCCGCTGCTCAGCGTGTCCATTCACACACAGCCGTGGCTCGACCCTGCCCACCTTCTCACCTCTGGCTGTGTGGCTGTGATCTCCACCAATGAGGAGGGAGAGTGCCTGAAGACCCAAGGCTTTCATGCACTTCCCTTGATCAGAATGGGGCTCAGGTAGGTATTGGGGGAGCTGCTGCACACAGAAGGATTTTAACCTCCATGCATAGAATGCATGAAGGTAAGCAATCTTGAGCCTTTACAACCACTTGAACATTGATTTAACTTGGTTGAGGTGTAGGGTGAGCCTTGGGATACTCTAAATCTAGTGCAAACTGAACGGAGGACACTTTCTGGTAGTAGCTAGGTTCCCCAGAATGAACGTCTTGTGATAAGAGAGAATGAACATACAGCCTAGGTGACTTCCACTCTGGAAGCAGCCCTAAGCCAGCAATTCAGAAACAGTCTCTCACAAAGGGTTAAACAGCACCAATTTCTACAGGATCTCTCTCTTAGGCCTCTACTCACTGTGTCCCTGTATATTTGGATGCCTCCTTCCAGTACCAGCCAGACACTGTACAGTGAGCCTCCTAGCCAGAAGCTCCTGCAGTCTTCAGATAATCTGTCTAGAAGGGCAGCAGCCCCTCCAGGCTGGGTCTTTTCCCCAAGGACCCTGCTGTTTCAGGTCCCAGACTATTTATACACATTGAAGCCCCCTGCTGGACACTCCCTTGGCCAGGGATTGGCTGAGGCTGTATGAAAATTCAGCCCAGTGTCTGCCTCTTAAACCTACTATATTCCAGAACCTACTAGAGTGCAGGGGGAATTAGTTGAGTCTGCAACCAGCAGGACCCAGAACAGCTAAAAGCTCCGCTGGCTACAGAGGACCCAAAAAAACTACATTTACCTGATTTTACTAGCAACTAGGAAGGCGCTACATTCAATTCCCACCAAAAATAGGCCTGTCTTCATGGGCTGAACAAATTAAAGCTCTTTTTCCCAGGAGACGAGTCTCCCATTGCAGCAAAGGGAGGAGATAGGGAAAATAACAATTTAACAAAACTTTTATGCGGCATTCCGCATTGTGCAAACTGGTAGAAAATTTGTAAACTTTTAGAAATAATTAACTATTTACAAGTGGAGGACTGGCACCTGACCAAATAGATAGCCATCTAGTGTCATAACTCCAAGCAAGGTCCACACAATATGCAACATACAGTCAGGTCCATAAATATTGGGACATGGACACAATTCTAACATTTTTGGCTCTATACACCACCACAATGGATTTGAAATTAAACGAACAAGATGTGCTTTAACTGCAGACTGTCAGCTTTATTTGAGGGTATTTACATCCAAATCAGGTGAATGGTTTGGAATTACAACAGTTTGCATATGTGCCTCCCACTTGTTAAGGGACCAAAAGTAATGGGACAGAATAATAATAATAAATCAAACTTTCACTTTTTAATACTTGGTTGCAAATCCTTTCCAGTCAATTACAGCCTGAAGTCTGGAACGCATAGACATCACCAGACGCTGGGTTTCATCCCTGGTGATGCTCTGCCAGGCCTCTACTGCAACTGTCTTCAGTTCCTGCTTGTTCTTGGGGCATTTTCCCTTCAGTTTTGTCTTCAGCAAGTGAAATGCATGCTCAATCGGATTCAGGTCAGGTGATTGACTTGGCCATTGCAGAACATTCCACTTCTTTCCCTTAAAAAACTCTTTGGTTGCTTTTGCAGTATGCTTTGGGTCATTGTCCATCTGCACTGTGAAGCGGCGTCCAATGAGTTCTGAAGCATTTGGCTGAATACGAGCAGATAATATTGCCCAAAACACTTCAGAATTCATCCTGCTGCTTTTGTCAGCAGTCACATCATCAATAAATACAAGAGAACCAGTTCCATTGGCAGCCATACATTGCCACGCCATGACACTACCACCACCATGCTTCACTGATGAGGTGGTATGCTTAGGATCATGAGCAGTTCCTTTCCTTCTCCATACTCTTCTCTTCCCATCACTCTGGTACAAGTTGATCTTGGTCTCATCTGTCCATAGGATGTTGTTCCAGAACTGTGAAGGCTTTTTTAGATGTCATTTGGCAAACTCTAATCTGGCCTTTTTGAAGCTCATCAATGGTTTACATCTTGTGGTGAACCCTCTGTATTCACTCTGGTGAAGTCTTCTCTTGATTGTTGACTTTGACACACATACACCTACCTCCTGGAGAGTGTTCTTGATCTGGCCAACTGTTGTGAAGGGTGTTTTCTTCACCAGGGAAAGAATTCTTCAGTCATCCACCACAGTTGTTTTCTGTGGTCTTCCGGGTCTTTTGGTGTTGCTGAGCTCACCGGTGCGTTCCTTCTTTTTAAGAATGTTCCAAACGGTTGTTTTGGCCACGCCTAATGTTTTTGCTATCTCTCTGATGGGTTTGTTTTGTTTTTTCAGCCTAATGATGGCTTGCTTCACTGATAGTGACAGCTCTTTGGATCTCATCTTGAGAGTTGACAGCAACAGATTCCAAATGCAAATAGCACACTTGGGATAATGAGGGAATAACACACACCTGGCCATGGAACAGCTGAGAAGCCAATTGTCCCATTACTTTTGGTCCCTTAACAAGTGGGAGGCACATATGCAAACTGTTGTAATTAATACACCGTTCACCTGATTTGGATGTAAATACCCTCAAATTAAAGCTGACAGTCTGCAGTTAAAACACATCTTGTTTGTTTCATTTCAAATCCATTGTGGTGGTGTATAGAGCCAAAAATGTTAGAATTGTGTCGATGTCCCAATATTTATGGACCTGACTGTATACATTTCTAACAAATATAAATCTAATGCTCTAACAAAGAGAGCACATTAAAAACAACAATTGTAGGTAAGCAGGATACTTTAACCAAAATAGTACCTTCTCAATTACTTGCAAAAAACAAAGAAAATGTACATATATACAGTTTAAAGCCTAACGATCTGGAGCATCACCTCCAAGAAAGTGATCCTCCAGCAAAGCAGGTCACTATAAATCCTAACACCTATTCTACAAATTCTAGCAGTATCACCCTCAAAGTCCACATATAACATTCTATGCATTACATCACATATTCCTTTCACTAAATATCTACACCAATAGAATACCCCTAGTAGGAAAATGGTTCTTAACTCTCCATTCAGTCCAGAGCCCTGGAAAAAAAACAGAGAGAAAGGCATAATGACTTACTAAACCTATCTACAAAATTTTCAGCAAAGTAGTATCTAGGGATTCTTTGTGCTGAAAGTCTCTGTGATCTAATGGGTTCGATCTCTGCAACTCCCCAATGTCCTTAGGACCCAAACATAAGGAAAGGGTACATACAAACTTCAAAAAAGGGACCATCACATAACTTAACATAGGTCCACTTCAGCAAATCAGATAAAATAGAGAGGGTCCCCTCCCCTACCTGGCTTGTCAATGGCCTCTGCCTAACAGTGTTCTGATGCCTGTTTCGTGGGCAGAGTTCAGTTCTGCAAACAACATAGGATCCCTTGGACATTTGAGCATCCAACACTGGAAGGGGGCCCTCAAACAAGGAAGAAAACAATTTCAGGGGATCGTAGGAATCCAGGTAGAACACAGCTGTAGGCCATGTAGTAAAGTAGCAGGCTTATCCCAGTAGAATGTGGGATCCAGAACCTGGGCAATTCTTCCATCTGGGCCCCAAATATTCACGCATCATTGATGACCCTGTCTCCGGCCTTTTTGATAACTGTTTTGTCTTTGTTTACGAAATGCCCCAGCTCCAACTTTTGTTTATTCATAGGAAATTATCCCAAAATCTGGTGACGATGGGGCTTTGTCACATGAAGAAATTCCCATATCTCCTCATTGCACCAGTTCTCCCTCATTGCTTCAACTTTGTCCATCACTGCTGGGTTACAAAGGGGTATTCATACCTAAACTCCAGGGCTACTCTCCTCTGCACAAACTGTTGTAGCCCTGAGAACCTGGGAAGTTTGTCTTTGACCCCTCTGCCTTGCAGCATGTAAGGGTTAGTGACCCTCTTGATGAGTTCATGATGGGCCTCACTCTGAGCAACTGCCCTTGCCCAAGGGGGTGACAGATCCAATATGTGGTCTTGGTATTCCTGGCTAAGCACCAGTCTTTGGGCACATTGCAGCACCTGACAATTGTGCATCTGGTCTGGTCAAATCAGGATCATCTGCCTGTATAAGCATTGTCCCTTGGAGGCATCCTCAGGTGAGATGCTGTCCCAGGTGAGGATGCCTCACAGGTAGCTGCCTTGGCTGTGGCTCTTTGTTCATGGTGATCTCCCCAAGATCATTCAGATGAAGATCCCCCTGAGGTGTCCCACTCACTTATGTCCTGCTCACTGGTGACCATGCTGAACTTGAAGGATCCCAGGTCAGTTTCTGGATGACTCTCCTGACTTCTTTACAACGCTAACTCAGTCCCCTTCAAAGGATCCTCTACTGTGCTAGACACTGGGGCCACTAATACTGTGGGCTTTACTGTTGTTCCTTCCTCATTGGCTGCACTCTCCCCCACTGAGAATGACACTTCTGCACTTGTTGGGAGGGGACCCTTTGTGTGGCTGTATACGTAACCTCAGGTCTTCCTCCCGAGTCTGGGAAGTAAACTTTCTTGCCTCTGCTCAACAGCTAATAGCTAAACTCCTCAGATTGAACTTGATAAGAGAGCATGGACATATAGTTTAGGAGACTCTCACTCTGGAAGCAGCCCTAAGCCAGCAACTCAGGAACAGTCTCTCATAAAGGGTTAAACAGCACCAATCTCTCCAGGATCTCTCTCTCAGGCCTCTACTAACTGTGTCCCTGTATGCATGGATGCCTCCTTCCAGTACCAGCCAGACCCTGTACCGTGAGCCTCCTGGCAGAATCCTCAGCAGACTTTCTCCCAAGTGTCCTCAGCAGTTTTAGCAAAAAGGCCCCCCAGCTATCCTTGAGCTGAGACCTTACTGAATCTCCTGCAGTCTTCAGCTAACCTGCCCAGAGGGGCAGCAGCCCTTTCCGGTTGCGTCTCATCCACCAGGACAAGGATCCTGCTGCTTCAGGCCCCAGACTATTTATACACACCTCAGACCCCTGCTGGTCACTTCATTGACAAGGGATTGGCTGAGGCTGTATGAATATTCAGCCCAGGGTCTGCCTCTTCCAATTCACCATATTCCAGAACTTAATTCAGCCCAGTGTCTGCCTCTTAAACCTACTATATTCCAGTACCTACTAGAATACAGGGGGAAGTAGTTGAGCCTGCAACCAGCAGGACCCAGAACAGCCATCAAACTCTGTTCCAGTGGCTAACGAGGAACCAAAAACTACATGTACCTGATTCTACTATTAACTTACTAGGAGGGCGCTATAAATGAAAGGACTGGGCCAGGAATAATAAGGGTGGGGAGGAAAGAGCTAGATGATACTGGATTTCTTTTTCAGTTGGGAAGTAAGGTGGGCTCTGACTTGTTGCAGCTCCTAATGCTTATTGTGAGAAGATCACAGTGTGCAGTGAAATCAGAGCAGGGGCAGAATGACCATTTGGAAACTCGGGCACTGCCCGAGGGCCCGGGGTCAGTAGAGGGCCCCATGAGATGCCCCTGGTACCTTTTTCATAGGCTTTTTTGAGTTTGGGCAAGGACACAGGGGCCCCATGAGCCCCTATTGCCCCCCCCCATGAGTTGTCAGTCCGCCCCTGAATCAGAGTAAGCATTTTCAGAACAGGAAAGGAGGCTGTACAACTGTACAAGACTGAAGGGAGGGCTAGAGTTCACTTACTTGTGTCTCCCCTTTGATGGCTGGATGAGCCGCGCAGTACGAGTTTCCAGCGAGCAAGTGATCACTTGCTCATCCACTTGGTGAGATGCGACACATGCAAGCAAGCATTTCCACTCCCTGCTGCCAAAAAGTTGATGTTAATCTGTCATGGCCCTTAAGCCTACATAACATTTCCCCTTCTCCATAACAAAGAGGGGGGTGTTCTGTAGTCCACAGAGGTATCCTGTGCAGACTGCTTGAAATACAGGTTTTCTGGATTTCTTGCAAGATCAAAAGGTATTGTTTGTACTTATCCAATTGATGTCAAAAACACTTCTCAGGGTATATTTAACAGAAAGGGAACAGATCAATAGGTCTCTTTCACAAGTGCTTTGATCTCTGAAGAGCAATCCACATTTGGATCACTCTTCAGAGAGCATTTGACAGGCAGTGAGGAGGCGGTACAACACTTGCTTTAACCCCTTGAACCCCACACTAGAGCACCGGGACGATTGCAGAGCAGCCCCATTTACTTGAATGTGTCACGCTCGGATGGTTCTTCGCCCAATGACAGTAACAGAAGCAAGGCATTGCAGGCAAGGCATGTATACAACCCCAGCCATTGCCTCCACACCTAAAGAAGGAGCAATAAAAATGGGGCTCAACCGCAGGGTTTTACTTCCCTTTTTTAAAAAGAATTTCTTTTCACCTCCCCTGAGTGCTGCCCATACTCTACTTAAGCTGGCCATATGCGTGTAGATTTTCGGATGAGAATATTCGTACGAAAGTCGTACGAAAATTCTTTGAACATTTGGTGAATGGACAAATTTAATTCTAAAATTGTCTTTTACTTTTAACATTCGAGTTTAAAATGAATGTAATTTCTGAACGATAACCACATATACTGGCTGAAAATTTTTGTTTGATGGAGAAGTTTTCCTTCTTGCCCCTTCAAATTTTCCCATCACTGCAGTTGAAAACAAACATTGACTTGACTCCACTAATGATTAGAAAATCAAACGAATATTCTTGAAACAAAAATTCTTGAATGAAAATCTATACATGCATGACCAGCTTTACCTTCAGCCCTGATCCAGCCACCTTCGTTGTGTGGCCCCGCACAAAGCCGCAGGGCTTGCCATGGGAAGGTTGTACTCGTGGTGTCATGTGATTGCTTTGAATATGGTTTTCCCAAAGGAATAAGCAGGGTTGTGGCGCGCATGCGCATTCCGGAGTGGCCAGATTTTAGAGGAAAGACTGTGCATTTCAGAGGGGAACTGCACAGTGAAGCTCACTGGATCAGGCTGAAGGGAAGTATAAGGGCTCTTTTATATGGGTGGTAATGCTTACTGTCCTCTGAAAAGTGATCCGCGGTGGATTGCATTTATTAAGTGTTCTTGCATGGCAGACCACTTACTGATATCTCACATATATATTCTTATTATTATAGCCAAATTTACCACCCTAACTCCTCCCACAGTTTTTACACTACATAGACAGTAATATACCGAAACGTGCGGATTGTTCCCGATTGGTGTGCTATAACTTTGTGGAACGTTTCGCCAAATGGTTCACAAAATATCAGCGTTTTTGTGGTGAAATTGGTCCCATAGGAATGAATGGCGGAATGTTCAAAACTAGAGTGGGAGCTGACAAAAGCTAGAGTGTGAGCTGAAAAATCAGGACATGATTTCTAAACTGCCATCACTCTCTCATTTTCAAGCCCTCCTACACACATCTTATATCAAAACGTTCAGCTATCCCTGTTGCCACTCAAAATGTCCACGGCTATGCCATAGTCCTGATAGTTTTCACAATATGACCATTTGTTTGCAACTCACGCCGCCCGTTGACATTCATTGAAACTGCACTCTAGCCACCTCAAATTTGAAGGGGAATTTCTAAACTGCCACTGTGCCTTTATTTTAATATTTCAGAGACATACTATGCATCAAAATGTAGGTCTGGGTCTTGTAATTCTCACAATATAAAGCTCTTCATTGTAGGATTTATAGTTTTTAAACAACAACCGTTTGAAGATGGCAACCGCCAGTGAAGTGAGCAAGTTGGAGCAGTTTGTTTTTAACCGCTCTTCTCTGCCCTTGCTGTAGAGTGAGCTGCATGAGTTTTTAACCCACTCCATAAAGTTACTCTGCCCAGTCCAACCTTTTCACAGTTACTCCAGCCACTCCAACCACACAACAGTTACTCAAGCCACTCCACCCAGTTAGTCCGCCCACTCCAGTTGTAGACTACTGGTGGAGGCAAGAACACTTCACACAATTTCCCCAGAAATTGTAGCTTTTCTAGTTATCCTTGTACTTCCACAGTTTTATTGGATTAATAATTAGATTAACCACTAGAGGGAGCTCTGTATTGTATCTGATCCAGGGAATATTCGATTGCCTCTCGGGGGATCAGGAAGGAATTCCCCTGCAGGAGCAAATTGGATCATGCTTTGCTGGTTTTTTTTGCCATCCTTTGGATCAACTGTGGGTGTAGGATTATAACTTTTTTTATTTTATTTTTCTATGGTTGGACTGGATGGACTTTTGTCTTTTTTCAGCCAGACTAACTATGTAACTATGTATTGGATTCATTTAGCTTTTTTCTATGGAGAACAACTGGTGAGATGAGTTATCAACTACGCAGGAAGCGTGTTGTATGCATGCGTCGGCAAACACCTAAAACACAACTAAACCCACTGAAAAGAACTAAACCCTCCTATCCTTTGCAGCCAAGGAAGCAACCATCCTAGGCTCTGTTTGATCTGCAGATGCCATGATGCTGCACATGTGATCAGTTATGACACCAGACATTTCATGGCATGACAGTTCGGTTGAGAGCACAGACAACTGTGACGTTTATCTTTCAGGGCAACTGCTTTGGGAAACAGTTAATCAACCAGTTTAGCTCTGTCTAAGGGTAACCATACACCAGTAGAATTTACTTTTTTGTTTGATTTGCTAATAGTGCAGTCGCCGATTGTTTCCTGACCATAGTCACAAGCAAAATTGAAGGAGCAGGATGGAAATATTTCTCAAATAAACAGAATTCTAAAGCCCCATGTACACGGGACACTTCTAAATGATGGAAACTGACTGCTGGAAAACGTAGGTAAAAAATGTCTGTTTAGCTGCGTTTGCATAATTCGCTTATGCACGTTTATGTGCGTTTGCGTTTAGAAGCGTTTTTTAAAGATAAGCACAGGAGAACAGGAGAACCTCCCAAATGCCCAGAATGCGCTGAAAAGTGGTAAATTATTAACTATTTCAGACTGTTTCAGAGAAATACAGAGAGTAGAAGCAGAGACAGCAGTATATGTTGAGATAATTAGGTGTGAGTTGCTCATTAACATTTCTTTTGTTTTCAAGGGTGGGACAGGTGACTGGTGGAGGGAGTCATTAAGGTCACCTGGCAGGGGGTCTTCATGAGGAATTTGAGGTGTGAATGGTCATTAACATATATTTTGTTTCCAAGGGTGGGAGAGGTCTGAGGTGTGAATTGGTCATTACAATGTGTGACAAGCTTGGTAGGAACATCCTGTGTTCAGTGTTTTGTCCATCTGAGCACATTGAAAATGCTTTGCATGCATTTTTCATGATGAAAAAAGGCTCTGGACAGCATTGGGAACTGGAGGAGTTAAAAAAAAATGAAACTGCAAATGTCTATAAATGCGATTTGCCGCGTTTAGCCGCGTTTTGTGTTTGAAACGCTGATAAAATCGACTGCTGAACGCACGTTTGGTGCGTTCAAAAAAATGACGGTAAACTCAAATGCCTGTAAACGACTGTAAATGAAGATGTGTACATGGACACATAGGAAAACACTAGGGAGAGTTCAGGGGCTGCTGAAAAAAAAAGCTGAACAGCTCCTGAACGTCAGTTTATCAGCTGCAGTGTACATGAACCCTAACAGTGAATGTGACTTTTGTTCTGGAAATCCCATTAATTTCAAAATCAAATGTGAAAAGCAAATTTTGATGTACATTTGAATGACATTCATCAGGTCTCTGATGGCATTATTGAATGTACTAATCTGATTTTTTTTTATACAAACGTTTATATAGGAATCTGCCAGTGTGTGGCCACATTAGGCTGGCTTGACATGGTATTGGCATTGTGATGCATTTATTGGTGCATGTTCAATGTGTGTTGTTATGGCACATCTTGGATGACTTCTCTACTATACGCCCCTCGACACTTGTTGCACTAACATAAGAACTGTGTTCTACAACCTTCCTTGATGCCATACATACATGCAAAGTGGCGTTAAAGCGGAGTTCCAGACATTTTTGTGTTTATTAAAAGTCATCAGATACAAAAACTGTAGCTGCTGACTTTTAACCACTTCAATACCGGGCACTTATACCCTCTTCCTGCCCAGGCCAATTTTCAGTTTTCAGCGCAGTTGCACTTTGAATGACAATTGCACAGTCATGCAACACTGTACCCAGATGAAACTTTTTTCATTTTTTCACACAAATAGAGCTTTCTTTTGGTGGTATTTAATCACCACTGGGTTTTTATTTTTTGCTAAATAAAACAAAAAACACCTAAGCCTTTTGAAAAAAAACGCACTTTTCTTCGTTTCTGTTATAAAATGTTGCAAATAAAAAACATTCCTTCATAAATTTAGGTCAAAATGTACTCTGCTACATTTCTTTGGTGAAAATAATAATAATACTTTTTTTTTCAAATGTTTCTATTTTTTTTTTATTTTTTATTAAATTTTTTTCTTTTTTTTTACTATTTTATTTTTCAGCACACTGTGACCAAAGCAATACAATGTTACCATAGTAACATTGAACTACTCTGGGCAAGTGATCAGGATTTTTTTTTTCTTTAACACATTATGATTGCTAATACCAATGTATTTAATTGATATTTGCAATCATTGTTACTGATGTTGTGATTAGCTGTGATTGGGCAAAGCTGATCACATGATACAGATGGGCTGTGATTGGCTCTGTCTGCATCATGTGACTGCTTTGACCAGTCACAGCTAACAACACAATTGTATGCAATGGATGGCATGACAGAAAGCCATCCATTGTATACAATCGACATGTGATCTGCTGTGATTGGCCACAGCGGTCACATGACACTGGAAACAGGTCGGTGTAGTGATATGTCATTGGCTGTGTCCCGTGGACACAGTTGGTGACAGATCGCGCCGTGTGAGAGACTCATTTTGACAGGATGTCATATAACACCCAGTCACAACGAGGAGTGTCCCACCCGGCCATCAATCTGCTATAGGCCGAGCGGGAAGGTGTTAATAAACACACACTTACCTTTTCCAGGGTCCAGTGATGTGCTCACCCGCAGCATCCCTTCTTCCCTTCTTCTCTCCACGCGACGGCATCTAAACTCTGGACAACAAGCTGTGACAGCTTGCGGCTTCACAGCCGTGTGCCCACTGCGCATGCGTGAGTCGTGCTGCACATCCTGATTGGTCCGGCAGTTTTCTGTGAAGGTTACAAGGAGACTGTGGGAGGAAGGAGGGGGTGCTGCAGCAAACTGAGCTGGAAGTGGGAGCGGGTACCTGTCAAAACCAGGTACCTGTTCCCCCCCAAAAGCTGCCAAATATGGCAGTAGAGGTAGGGAAGAGACAAATAAGCGGAGCTTCCACTTTTGGGTGGAACTCCGCTTTAATGAAATCAGTGGCTAACCTGTATACATGCATGATTAAAAAACGCATAGATTTGAATGAGCCCTTAGACTTGCATTGTGAAAAGAAGCAGTAAGGTACAACCAATGTATAAGGGCTTGTTCATTTATGTAGTCAAGGGGTGGTAAACTTGATGGTGTTTCTATAAAATACCCTAAAACAAACAGATTCCAGCTACAATAAATTTTATATATGATTATAATTCACATACTGATTCCTGGTCTGTTTGTGAGGTCCTGAGGAACAAGAGGATACCAATCTAAGGACACTCTGTACATATGTGGTTGATTATAGGGTAATTATGCACTTTATATATAGTTTGCAGTGATATTTATTAATTTTCTTTTCACATGAGTGCTGTGACACTGGAGTGTTTTTTTTGCATGATACACGTGTGGCACTTTAGTTCTGGGATTTAAAAGGTAATATACTATGTTGAGATTTTGTTTTTTGAGGTATTTGAAGAGCACCTGTGATTGATTTGCATCTTCTTCAGTGGAGTAGGAAGCGTCTTCCTATCAAGAAATTGATCTTTGTTTGGACACATTATTTGGACACTTTGCATATTGGGACTTTATTTTATTTTTGTTTTTTTATATATATTTTATATTTTTTATTTTTGGGTAATCTCTTTGGGTCTTGATTTTTTCACTATAATTGTGGGTTTTTGGGTTTAAGTCAATGAATATATGTTTTATTAGTACTTCAGGGGAAGGATATTGATATGACTTTAAGGGATTTCTGAGGATTTTATATATATACGTGTGCTGATTTATACTTATTCTGATGGTGTTTCTACTGTCCCTCAACAGCTCCACCTTGAGCTGCAAAGGCAGCGGCCAGGGATGTACACATGCGGCAGCCATGGTGTTTTGCTTTGCAGCCGCTGCAGAAATTATACTCCCCTCGCAACTGTCAGTGTGATGGGTGGAAGGTGTGTAAAACTGACAAGCTGACTGTCAGCTGTCAGATGAAAGTGATCCGGCGTTCAGGCACACACCCCTGTAAGTGCAGGTCCCCCTCATTTGCCTGCTATGGCAGGTGATGCCTGGTGGAGGGGAGGGAGATCAGTGAATGTCTGTTCGCTGATATTCCCTTCCTGCTAATGATCTGAAAGCAACGTGTAAAATATCACTTTCAGGTACTGGTGACACTGGGGGGGTTCAGTCTGCACTCTATTAGCTTAATTGGGGGACAGGTCCCATTATTCACAGTTAACTCTAAACTGATGACCTGTTGGGACTTTTAACCACTTGCCCTCCAGAGGATTTACCACCCCCCAACCCCTTCCTGACCAGGGCATTTTTTGCGATACGGCACTGCGTTACTTTAACTGACAATTGCGCAGTCATGCAACACTGTACACAAATGAAATATATGTATTTTTTTCCCACAAATAGAGCTTTCTTTCAGTGGTATTTGATCACCTCTGCGTTTTTTATTTTTTGGGCTATAAACAAAAAAAGAATGACAATTTTGAAAAAATAAAAACTATATTCTTGACTTTTTGCTATAAAACATATCCAATAAAAAAAATTTTAAAAATGAAACTTCATCATAAATTTGGGCCAAAATGTATTCTGCTACATGTCTTTGCTAAAAAAAAAATCCCAAAAAAGTGTATATTAAATGGTTTACGTGAAAGTTATAGGGTCTACAAATGGTAATATATATAAATATATATATATATATATATATATATACATTGGAATTTTTATTTATTTTTTTATACTTTTATACTAGTAATGGTGGTGATCAAAGACTTATCGGGGGACTGCAGCTGGTATAACGACACTGGGGGGGGGGGGCTGACTAACTGCCACTGTATCACGTACCTGGTGATGGAGGCCAATGGAGAGAGGGCTTCCCTTGTGGCTAAGTTCCAGGCTCCCCTGAGAGTGGGAGGGACAGCGGGAGTTAGGCCCAAAGTGGCACAGGTCGCCTGTAGGAGTGCTGGTTGGTGGTCCACTCAGAAGCATAGCTGGTACATGGAGATAGGTCTGCAGACAGGAGGCGCCTGTGCGTGGTATGTAAGCCCTTCCGAGATTTAGATGTTTACTGGGTAGTTGGTTCAAGCCAAGGTCAGGTACCAGGTGGGAATCAGAGCAGACGTAGTCAGATGGGATAACCGAGGTCATACACAGAGGAGCGAGAGAGAGAGTACCCATAAGCCAAGCCGAGGTCAGATCAGGGGTTAAGCAGAGTAGACAGGTCCAAGAGCAAGCCGAGTCGGTATCAGGAAATCACAATAACACAGGAAACAGGAACAGGGCACGGGGAGCTAGAGATCATCCAGCAACTTGAGGAAGTGATGAGCCTCATTATAAAGGCCGTTTGGCACCAAATTGAGGCTAATGTGTGCTTCTGTGGCCATGCAGGGTACTGGCAGAAATGTCAGATCTTCCAGAACTTCTGCACACTGGATGTTTTTGAAGCTACTGCTGGGTCCGTCAGGCATTTTATTTTCCCTCCCTTTAAACTCCCCTGCATGTTATCCTATGTGTCCATGCACACATGGGCTTTTAGCAGCATTTTGTTCCAGGAGAGTTTAGTGGCAGTGATGGGGCACTATTCCTCCCACTAATACCAATGATGGGGAACTATTCCTGCCCCTGTTGACTCCAATGATGGAGCACTATTCCTCTTACTAATACCAATGATGAAGCACTATTCCTTCCCCTGATATCAATGATGGGGTACTATTCTTCTCACTGACTCCAATGACGGGGCACAATTCCTTCCACTGCCTCCAATGATGGGGCACTATTCCTCCCACTGATAAAAGTGATGGGGCACTATTCCTGCTACTGACTCCAAAGATGGAGCACTATTCCTCTCACTAATACCAATGATGAATCACTATTCCTCCCACTAATATCAATGATGGGGCACTATTCCTCCCATTGACTGCAATGACGGAGCACTATTCCTCCCACTGATGTCAATGATGGGGCACTATTCCTCCCACTGACTTCAATGATGGGGCACTGTTCCTCCTACTAACATCAATGATGAAGCACTATTCCTCTCACTAATACCAATGATGGAGCACAATTCCTTCCCCTGATATCAATAATGGGGTACTATTCCTCCCACTGACTCCATTGACGGGGCACTATTCCTCCCATTGACTACAATGATGGAGCACTATTCCTCCTACAGATATCAATGATGGGGCACTATTCTTCCCACTGACTCCAATGATGGGGCACTATTCTTCCCACTGACTCCAATGATGGGGCACTGTTCCTCCCACTAACTCCAATGATGGGGCACTATTCCTCCTACTAATACCAATGTAAGGGCACTATTCCTCCTCCTGTTTAATGCAGGCACTATGCTATGTAATGTATTACCATGTCTGAAACATTGTCTACTCCTGCACTGATACAGGGGCATCAATGTGCCTGAAAGGACAGCAAACTGGCCCTTTGTTTAGAAAGTTTGGAGACCCCTGGTCTAGAGAATAAATGTAGAAAAATTAGTAGGTGATGAGTTTTGTCCATGTTTCCTGTTTTCCAGACTATCCTCGAGTGTGTCCTGAAGAAGGGCCTAGTGTACAATAAAGCCAATCCCATCTTCCATCATTGGAAAGTCGAGGAGAACAAGTTTGGGCTGACCTTCCAGAGTCCGGCGGATGCTGTAACATTTGAGAGGAGCGTGCAAGCTGCCATGGAAGAACTCGTAGAAGGTTTGTTTTGAAGTCAAGAAAAAGTGTTGAGGTTCATATGGATTTTTTTATGGTCACAATGGTCCTTCATTGGTGGCACCATGTTATTAGGGTACAATAGATACAAAATAGCTGGCATCTAGGTGTTGAACAAAATTTAGTGAAACAAATATGAGAAAGTTGTGTTCAAAGGTACTCTCCAATTAGATGTGAAAAAGGACCCTTAAAAATAGACACAGGGTACAACTTACTTCTACAGCACTTCTAATGTTCACTCATCCATTGATTCTGCGCACAAAGTTGCCCTACACTTCATATGGTTGCTGATAGCTGCTGAAATTTTGCACACCAGGGATGCCTACATTCCTAATTCTGCATAAAGGGGTGACATACATCTTAATACATACACCCAAACCATTTATAGTGATTATTATTTCTATGAAATCATTATCTTCCCCTACTCCAGTTTCTTGCACTGTGTGGCATAGCTTAAATTGAGAAACAAGAGGCTGTATTCCTGCCAAGAGACACCCAGAAAACCCTGTTCAAACAGGCTGGAAGGGAAGCATAGGAAAATTGTAGGGCACTTGAACTAAAGAAAACATGGGAATCGAATTAAAAGAGAAGTATGGACTTTGTAAAAAAAAAAAAACATTTATACTCACCTACTATAGGTGGATGCAGCATTGATCTGATGCTGCATCTGTCCCTTGCTGGCTCGTCAGGAAGAACTGAGCTATCAAACACTGCTGATTGTTCAGTTCTCCCCCCTCACCCTGTATGACTGTCAGTCTCTGGGTCTATGCTGTGCCCCTCCACAGCTCGCTGGAGTGCTGGGCTGTGAGGGAGAGGGTGGGGTTGGCTCAGGTTCTCAGCAGATTGTTGAAAGGGAGCGAGGTGCTGCATCAGACATCTGGGTGGATCCTGATCATATGGTCGGGATCTTTTCAGGGTCTGGAATGGCTCTGTGATGTTTAGCTCTAGCCCGCTGTCAAAATAGCTTTGACTCTACTTCTTATTGAAAAAAGATCATCAGGGCCTTGCTATAAAGAGTGCGCTGGAACATTAACTAATAGATCTACCTGGCAGAAGATACAGTATATGAATATTAGTAGTGTCTTGGGGAACCATCCAAGGACCATAGGACATCCATGTAGGCCTCACGCTGACCCTAGCATACCTGTCTGTTCATATACAACTGTCAACTTGTGGTCTCAGGATAAATCTATCTTCTTTCACAATAGGCTCTCTGTCACATTCAACATCCTCATCATCATCCTCTACCTCTCGGGAAGAAGCGCAAGCTTTGGAGGATGTCATGCCAGTAAGTATATAAACAAATTCAATGGAAATTAAAATTCGTTTTTATCGCCAAATAATAACATTGACTGCCACCAGCATTGAACCCTCAATGGGGGTGCTTGGTCTTGTGTGGCAGGGAACATTTACATATCTGTTACTCCAGCTATTGAGTAAAAGACACTTAAAGGCACGCTACATACCAAAAAAGAACAACCCATGCTGATGTCTGTGTGGTGACATCATCACCAGAACTATGCAGATACTGTCGAGCAACAGATCACAATGCCACCATAGATCTGGAGCTGGAAATTGGAATGTACATGCAGTCTTCCAAATCTGGCCATGTGCAGAAGCTATCCGGCAGAATATTAATATGTCCGACTGTGCCTACATTCACACGGCACCCTGCAGCTGGCTGTATTTTGGGGCAGACCCCACCCACAACGCCGTCCTAGGTATAGTGCTGCCTGTGAGAAAATGTACCCAATGCTTGGCTTAACTCCTTCTTAAAAACAAATATAGTGAGGGCTCCAAAATATGGGATGCAGAAGCTTGGATGAAACCCATAAACCATACACAATCTATAAAAGTTCATATTGTCATCTGAAATGCACCCAAAGCATAAAACCAATGAGTCATGGTATGTGGGGTGCAAAGAGATTCCTCTAAAGGTATGTGCCCCTGCGTCAAATCCAAGGAGTCCTGAGTGCAAACAACATGAAACATTCCTTCTCTAAAAACTTGATCTCTTATTCCCAAGAACATTTAAGCCAGTGTTTGCAAGAAAGTCAATTATGTTAGTCCTTTGGACGATCAGCAAAGCAGGATTCCCATTCGGCATAGAGCTTTTTTTACCAAAAAAGCTGACCACGTTGTTACAAATTTAGATTTAGATTTACTATCATTTATGTAGTGCAACTTCTGACCTGATTGAATATAAATTAAAGCTGGCACACAGGATTCAGAGACAACTGGGTTATACCAGGGGTGTATTTACCACAGGGCAAACAAGGCACTTGCCTAGGGCGCCATTTTTCAGGGGGGCAGCACCTCCCCCTAGAAGAAGGGATGAAAGAAGGGACACGCGCACCATGGGAACCAGGTGGGATCCAAGAGAGGCTGTGGGCTGTTTGATGGTGTATGTAGAGCCTGGCTCTCGCTCCCAGGGATGTCCAGAGCTGTTAAGATGAGTATCTCTCTATTGCCGGGGGGGGGTGAGTAGTGGAAGGCTCTCCCAGATGGGGTGCAGGGGTTTGTTGGTCAATGTCAGGCTCTCTCTGCGGGAGGGGGAAAGGGGGTGTGGGTCGGTGCCCGTGGTGGCAGACGATTTATGTGTTGCCTAGGGCAGCACAAAACCTAAATACACCACTGGGTTATACTCCAGGAGGATTAGGACACTGGCAAACAAAAAAAAAAGTGACCAGCCCCATATAACCCCTCCCAGTCCCATGACACAATTGTTTTTGCTAGTGTCCTAGGAGAATGGATGTCTTTTCATAGCTGAGAATAATTTTGCCATTTTTATTTTTTTTTTCACCATTATTGTTTTCTTTAATCAACATCTCCCTATACACTGCTTGAGCTGGTCTCTATACACAGCTATGCAGATCGCCTATATTCACCACTAGCTTTGCAGGCCATACCTAGACCCTGCTGGACAGAATGATTATGGGGTAGACTGGAAAGTGTCTCAGGGCACTTCACTGTGCATTGTGGCCCTTTCCAGATCTAGGTGTATTGTATTAATTAGCCAACTAAATTTCAGTACCGAAACATCGGCCTCCCAATGACGCATATGTGCGGTGTGTGGGCCTTAAAGCCTACACTTTTGTATAAGCAAAGAAAAGCCGTCACTCTGGTGTATTCTCTGCAATCTTGTGTTTATTGGCGGATAACAGATAACAGCTTAAATGTCAACACGTTTCAGCCAAACTGGCCTTATTCATGAAAAAGGCCAGTTTGACTGAAACACGTTGACATTTGTGGCTGTTATCTGTTACCCACCAATAAACACAAGGTTGCAGAGTATACACCGGAGTGACGGCTTTTCTTTGCTCATACAGATCTTGTGGATGAGGAGTCAGCTTCCTCTGCCAGAGCACTGGTGATAAAGCTGCATTATAACACTTGGAGGTAGTAGAACCTATTTTCATGTAATTAAAGCCTGCCCTTTTGCTGCCACACATATGTGTTGTGCAGGCGGCACCAGGTTAAACGACTGTGTCTCAGATTTGCAAGGCCACCAACTAAGATTTACCAAGTGTTCCTGGCCTCATCTAATGCAAGCTTTCGGTATAAAGTCATTCAGGCAGCCCCTAGTTTTGTTTCAGTTGTTGTGTGCCTCTTAGTGTTGTTTTTGTTGTTGCCCGCCCCTCATTTGGGTTGCTTTTGGATGTCCCAATTGTCTCTGATTCTTGGATCCTTCAGTGAACAGGAGAGAGAGTTGAATTTTTGTACTTACTGTAAAATCATTTTCTTAGTACATTGAGGGACTCAGGTTTCACCCCTATGTATTTATGATCTTACACTGGCATTGATTTTCTACAAAACTGAGACATACTGTGAGTAGAAGGGGTTATATTGGGCTGGGTTTTTTTGTTGGTTTGCCAGTGTCCAAATCCTTGTGTAGGTGGCAGTATAACCTAATTGTCTCTTAATCCTGTGTACCTCAGTAAACTAAGAAATGGATGTTAGTTTTAAATAGAGTGGGCAAAAGTTGATCAAAATAAAAATTCTTTTTTTAGTAGTGTAGAACCATAGAACCTCATTTGCTGTCATCTCTTTCCAAAGGCAATAGACTCTGCAGAGTCCATTGTCGATGATGTGAAGCACTTCAATGTGCAATGCTCCTGTTAACTAGACAGTATGCGATCTAGGCTGCCTAAGGTTTAGATCTCAAGATGGAACAGCATCTTTATTTATTGCAAGAAAGAGGTGCTTTTTGCTTAAATTAATAAGATTTTGCAGTGATGACATCTATGCTATTGATTCATGTGAAGTGGAAATTTTAATAATAGATCCACTCTACTTTTAGTGTCCAATCAAATACATCTATGCAAGAGCAATAGAAAAGAAAGTTCCTTATATAATTCACAAGCACCAAAATGAATACATTTTTGTTAGTTTTGGATAGAGTGGAGATGTCTTAGAACCCATCAGCATTTATTACTGTCTGTATCCCTTCTGGGGAGAATCACTCCCTCTTTTTGTCTTACAAACCATTTTCAGAGGGAGAGAAAGTGATGGCAAGCCCATAATAGTAAAAACTATTCCTGTAACCCATCTCCATGCAAAATTCCAAGATGCAAAAAACTAAGTGTTGCATTCTATACTCCAGTATGCTCATCCTTGTATTTTAGTCTGTTGTCAGCAAAACTACTGAATGCATGATGTCTCCACCCAAGAAGACCACAATTTCTTAGTTGTTAGTTCAAATTACTTTTTATTCCTTTTTAAGTAAGTAAAAGTGTATAAAACACAGCCTAATGGTCATACCTAGGCTGGAGGTAAAAAATAAAACATAATAAACAGAAAAAATAACTGGAATCAAACTAAAGTCTTATACTATTAAGCTCTCCAATAGGGCCATAATGCTAAGAGGAGGAACCTGACTAAATTAAAAGGACACTAATGTGTCAACTCAGCAGAGGTAGTAGTAGAAGAGGATACCTTGGAAAACGTTTTTGGACAACCTCTGGATTCATAAGTGAATTTATATAGAATAACTGCTGCATTGACCAAGTATTTCCAGAGATCCAGAGATCCAGAGTGGGGGCCAAAGAAGATTTCCAGTTTAGAAGTATGGCCTTGCGTGGGTAAAACAATAACGGACCCAACAGCTTTCTCTTAGCTCTAGTAGTGGCCAAAAGATGGACTAGGCCAAGAATACAGACATCAATAGTTAAAGTTACAGAAATGGTAGTTATTGAACAGATTTCTCCCCAAAAGGGCTAAATGATGGAAAAACTCCAAAAGAAGAAGTAGACAGTTGGCCGGGTTCACAGGACAAAAAAAACACAATTTCTTAATGTCTTTCACCATTATGCTATGTACCTTACCTTATCCTTGTGATCATGCTCTCATGGTGAAACGCATTAAGATGGGGCCCCCGGGCAATAGGGGATCATGGGGCCCCTGTGTCCTTGCCCAAACTCAAAAAAGCCTATGAAAAAGGTACCAGGGGCATCTCATGGGGCCCCCTACTGACCCCGAGCCCTCGGGCAGTGCCCGAGTTTCCAAATGGTCAGTCTGCCCCTGGTCAGAACTATGAACTGTAACTCAATGTCACTAGCCTTGTGTCCTCTTCTGATACACTCACCTCTTGTTTCTTGACCTTCCACTTTACCAGCTTCATACAGACAGTGAATCATCTTCTAACAGCCGGAAGGAAATGTTACCAAAACATATTACCATTGTCACTAGCGAGTCATCTTCCAGCTGCTATGTGAGATCGCCTGTTTCTGAAGAGTTCGGTTTTACCTCTGGTCCATCAGTTAGTCCCACTACACAGGTATGTCTTTGCGCAGATTGTTATGCCAGTGCAGACTTATGTCATCCTGTAGTATCCCTGATCACCACCACACCGGTCATATGGTGACGTTATACTGCACTGGTGACAGTATGTAAAAACGTTGAGAAAAAAATAAACACATTTTATTTAATTTCTTCATTTTCAAAAAAATTACAACTTAAAAACAACTTGCCATGCCTCTTACTAAATACCACAGGCTATCTACTTTCCATTTGGGGGGTTGTACTGTCCTGGCATTTTAGGGCCTCAAGAAATGAAATGAAATGCCATCAGTATATCAGGATTGATCCATTTTCAAATATATATACCATACTTTAGTTTGTAGATGCTGTAACGTTCATACAAACCAATTAACATACACTTGTTGGATTTTTTTTTTACCAAAGACATGTAGCAGAATACATTTTTGCCTAAATTTATGAAGAAATTGTTTTGAGCTAGTGTGTCCCGGTGTCCAGAGGCGCCGCTATGCTAAGTCTGTTGAGTTACTGCAGCTTAGCATAGAAATGCTGCCTGCTGACAAATGGGAAGATGGCATCTCCTTTTTCACTGAAATTGGGCTCATTAACGATTGTCACTGATCTTGGTGTGTTCTCTCCTGACTCCCGTACTGTGCCCCTCTCCCCCCCCGGTGTGTGCCTTCCCATCTGTACCCTGCTCTCCTGATTCCACTGGTGTGTGCCCTCCCAACCCCCATACTGTGCCCACCTGATCCTCCCTGGTGTGTGTCGTCCCAACCTCCATACTGTGCCCTTCTGAACCCCCTGGTGAGTACTCTCCCACCTGCATACTTTGCCCTCCTGCTCCCCCCCAGTGTATGCGCTTCCAGCCCCTGCACTATGCTCTCCTGATCCCCCTAGTGTGTGCCTTCTTGACCCCCATATTGTGCCCTCCTGATCCCCTTTGGTGTGTGCCCTCCTGACCCCCATACTGTGCCCTCCCAATGTTCTTGTTGTGTGTCATCTTGACCCCCATACTGTGCCCTCCCGTCCCCCATACTGTGCCCTCCTGATCCCCCCTGGTGTGTGCCCTCCCAACTCCCATACTGCGCCTTCCTGTTCCCTCTTAGTGTGTGCCCTCCCAACCCCCATACTGTGCCCTCCCAACGCTCCTGGTGTGTGTCTCCATGTCCCCCATACTGTGCCCTCCCGCCCCCCCTGGTGTGTGCCCTCCCGACCACCATACTGTACCCTCCTGCCCCCCCCCCCTGGTGTGTGCTCTCCCAACCCCCATACTGTGCCCTCTTGATCCCCCTGGTGTGTGCCCTCCTAACCCCCATACTGTGCTCTCCTGATTCCTCCTGGTGTGTTCCCTCTCAGCCCCTGTACTGTGCTCTCCTGATCCCCCCTTGTGTGTGTTCTCCTGACCCCCATACTGTGCCCTTCTGCCACCCCCGGTGTATGCCCTTCCAGCTCCGGTACTGTGCCCTCCTGATCCCCCTGGTGTGTACCCACCCAGCTCCTGTACTGTTCCCACTTGATCCCCCCTGGTGTGTGCCCTTCAGCCCCCCATGTACTCTCCCCTCCAGACCCCCCTGTTGTGTGCCCTCCTAACCCCCGTACTGTGCCCTCCTGCCCCCCTGGTGTGTGCCCACCTAACCCCTGTACTGTGCCCTCCTGATCCTCTCTAGTGTGTGCCCACCCCACTCCGGTATTGTGCCCTCCTGACCCCCCTAGTGTGTGCTTTCCCACCCCCCTTACTGTGCCCTCCCAACCTTCTTGGTGTGTGCCTTCCCGCCCACCGTACTGTTCAATCCTGACTCCCCTCCACTTTGCCCTTACCCCCTGAACTGTGGCCTGCTCTCTTCTGACCCCCTTTACTGTGCATTGCTGACCCCCAGTACTTTTCCCTCTTGACCCCCTGTCTTTTGCCCTGGTGACACCCAGTGCTTTTCCCTACTGATCCCTGTACAGTGTGCTACATTCCACTGATCCCTGTACACTGTCCTTTTTCCCCCTGTCCTCTGCCCTACTTACCACCTATCCATTGCCCTGTAACTCCTGTCCTCTGCCCTGCTGACCCGCAGATGCACTGTGGGTTGAAATGCGTGTGGATGCCTTTAAGAATGAATGGCAGCTCCGCGAGTCTCTACAGAGCCACTTGTTTTGGCCACGAGTGGTTGTGGGAACATCTGTGATTCCTGCACCCTCAACCACCTGCTACTGTGTGACTGTCACTACTCTGCTCACAGTGGCAGTGAGAACTCAGCGATCAGCGTTCATGTGATCGCTGAATTCTCACACTTAGAGCCGGCAGACGACAGATGCAGCATCGGGCTGATGCTGCATTCACCTAGGTAAGTATGATTTGCCAATAAAAACCAAAGCTTTACTTCTCTTTTAAACTCTTGTGAAATATGAGCCACTATGACCATTCTTTACGCCGCTTTTTCTGCCAGAGGTTCTGGCATTTTTTCTGCTCCAAATGTGCATATACACTTAGGGTAGGCTACATTTATACTTTTACAGTAACATTTGTTTTTTTGTATTTTGCTAATTTTTCTTCATTTCTTCATCCACTTTTTAATGGAAAGTGGAAAAATAGCACCGGACCCATAGTGTTATTTCATTCTTTTAAATTTTTATCTTAACGTTTTGATTTTGATGTGAATGATCTGGTTCTCGGACAGGCAGCTTCTTCACCCCAGTGGATCTCCATTGTCTCCTTGGCTTTTAGTGTAATGTAACAAATATGAAAATTGAAACTCAACTCCACTGCTAAAAGGCCCAGATATCACATTTTTTGGATTGTCCCCCTGACTTTTATTGATAAAAACTGTATCTGGGCCTCTTAGCAATGATGTGGGGCTTCATTTTAATTTTTCTTTTACATTCCCTTTTAGTTAGGCCTTGCTAGTTAATTCCTTTAAAAAAAGGGTGCTACACCCAGGTGATCTTTGATTGCTTCCTTATTGTTTAGGTAGATCTTCACCTCTCAAAGGTTGCCTACCATTGCCTTTGAGTAAACAGCTTATCACAGTTATATATATATATGTATATATATATTGTAACAGTGCAGGGCCCTGTCACAGGATAAATGCAGGTAGAAGTGGTCATGTAATGGACACAGGGTCTGCACATGTGAGGAGTGCAGAACTGCGGAGCATAGATTTTGAGTGGAGAAAACTTCTGTCGCAGGTTTCTCCAGATTTTGTTATTTATGGATGGGGCTCCGTAGTTTGGAGATTTCAATGTGTCTTGGGAGGGAAGAAATCTCCAATCCTGTGTCCAGAGTTTGAAAGCAGCCAACACACTAATGGTACAGGTGTGTGCAGGACTTTAAATGAGTGTCTCTGTGTGAGACTGATGCTGGGTGCGGTTCAAGGACTCCACGGTTGTATGCGGACCAAGGACTCCACGGCTGTGTGCGTTGGAGGGCTCCACCCCGGCAGACAGGAGGCCATTGCCAGGAGTCAGGAGGGTTCCACCTAAGAGAGGTGGAATCCAGAGCAGCCAGGGGCTGCTAGCTGTATGCGAGTGGCTGACAGCTGTGTGCAAAAAGCCATATTTTTGGAAGGAGGCTGTGTGCATCCAAGGAGTCCAACGCTGTGTGCTGAGACTAGCCAGTGGTCTGGGAGACACATATAATTAGAGGTACTGCTAACCAGCAGGGCTGATAAAGAGGGCCAGGAGGCTGAATATTTTCGTTTGTTTTGATGGTGAAAACCCCTGCGTGGGAAACATGTTATTGGAACTTTCTTTTCAATAAAATTGGGCTAAAAAACCCTTAAAAAGAAGAAGCGAGTTGCTTTGTGCTTTAAAAGAGATCTACAATTTGATGCGAGTTCCCACAATATATATACAGTATATATATATATATATATATATAATCTTTGATACATTTGTATATTGTAATCTTTCCCCGTTAAGCGCCTCTTCTTCAGAGTGAACAATTATAAACTACTGTATATAATCGATCCTCATAGCTGAGTTCCTCCATCCCCCTTATTCATTTTGTTGCCCTTTACTACATTGCTAAACTCAAATAGTCATACCTGAGGACTGGCGAACAAAACTGAACTGCTTATACCAGATGAGGGTGAAGCAGTGTTTTGTAAAGGGGTAGAATAATTGATTAATCTCTGGAATGTATGACCTTTTTACTGCATGAGAGTAGTATGCTGGCTTTGTTAGCTGTTAGCTTGGCACTGCATGTGATTGCTAAGTCTGTAATTTGTGACATGTTTCTGATGTTTCAGTATGGTACTGACTCTTTGAATTGGTGTTTGCTGGCGTATTTCTGGGTAATGATGTGCAGTAACCTCTAGCAACCAATCAGTGAACAGTAGTGATCTGCTGTAATTTCTAGCAACCAATCAGTGAGCAGTAATGATGTGCAGTAACCTCTAGCAAACAATCAGTTAGCGATAATGATGTGCAGTAACCTCTAGCAACCAGTGAGCAGTAATGATGTGCTGTAATTTCTAGCAACCAATCAGTTAGAGGAAATGATGTGCAGTAACCTCTAGCACCCAATCAGTGAGCAGTAATAATGTGTAGTGACATCTAGCAATCAATCAGTGAGAGGTAAGGATGTGCAGTAACCGCTAGAAACCAATCAGTGAGCCTGGACCAATCAAAGAGTGTGGACCAGTTCTTTATGTTTACATTATAAGATTTTTTAGATAAGTCCATGTGTGCATTTGTTTGTTTTCAGGGATGTTGGGGTGGAGAGCGAAATTGCATGGGTGGGGGGCAAGAAAATGTTTGCTCAGGTTATAATCAATATTAAAGATGGCCTGAACTGTATTAGTGTCACTTGAGATGGCAGTAGTAGTTAGTCGGTTCCCACAAAGTGTCAGTTGTTGTCAGATTGCCCGCCGTATTATCACAGTCCCAATATAAGTCGTTGATCGTTGCCATTACTGGTATTAAACAAAAAAAAAAATCCAGTATGTACAGCATTACATAGTTTGTAGACATAACTTTCAAGCAAACTAATCAATATACACTTATTGGGATTTTTTTTTACCAAAGATATGTATGGCCCAAATTTATGAAGAAATTAAATTTTTTTTAAAAATTGTATTGGATATGTTTTATTGCAGAAAGTAAAAAATATTGGGTTTTTTTTCAAAATTATTGGTCTTTTTTTTGTTTATATCACAAAATAAAAAAATAAACCAGTGGTGATCAAATACCACCAAAAGAAAGCTCTATTTGTCTGAAAAAAAATGTAAATTTTGTTTGCATACAGCATTGCATGACTGTGCAATCACCAGTTAAAATGGCCTGGTCAGGAAGGGGGTAAAATATTCCAGAGCTGAAGTGGATAAACAACTTTGTATTTTCTGGGAATGGAAAGGTTTACTTGGAATGGAAAGGTTGAGACCTGTGAAAATGTGGAATAGACTCCCTCAAGAGTTGGCCCTGGCCAGCTCAGTGGATTGCTTAAAAAAAGTCCTGGATTCTTTCTTAGATACACAGAATATAACTGGATACTAACATTTATAGGTAAAGTTGATCCAGGGAATATCTGATTACCTCTCGGGGGATCAGGAAGGAATTTTTTCCCCTGCAGGAGCAAATTGGATTATGCTTTGCTGGTTTTTTTTGCCTTCTTATGGATCAACTGTGGGTATAGGATTATAACTTTTTTTTTTTTTTCATGGTTGAACTGGATGGACTTTTGTCTTTTTTCAACCAGACTAACTATGAAACTATGTAAGTATGATTCTTTGCACTTTATATAGTTTGAGATGATAACATTTCTACTCTTTCACAGTCGCAGCCTCTGCAGCGCCTATCGTTCCATGACGAGGAAGAGCTGGAGAGCATCAACCCTTGCAAAGACCTGTGGGTGTCGAAGGGTTACGAAGATTACCGGCGTGCGGCTCTTCAGCGGCCTGAGCAGCCCAAGTCTGACCTGCGAGTCCACTTCCAAAAAGCCAGCGGGAGCAAAGCCAAGGATAGGCATTTTCCAGCAGTGGTGGGCACGACAACAGCGGAAAGTGAGGGGCCTTTGAAGGACCCTAGAGCCTCTCCTTCCTGTAGGATTCATGGCACGCCTTCTCCTAAGTCTAAAGAACACTCTCACATGGCAGGAGAGGAGGATATAGCCACTGCCCGCTGCGTGTATTGCAGAGACGTATTCAGCAGCGAAGAGAACGGTAGAGGGCAGTGCCAGGACGCTCCAGACCCCATGGGGCGTTGTGTCTACCAGCTTTCCTGCATGTGGTGTGCTGAGAGCTTACTGTACCACTGCATGTCAGACTCAGAAGGCGAGTATTCGGACCCCTGCTCCTGCGACCCGGGGCACCCTCACTTTTGCATACGCTGGGCTGCCCTGGTAGCCTTGTCCCTTGTGGTCCCCTGCATGTGCTGCTACCTCCCACTACGGGCGTGCCACTGGTGCGGGGAACACTGTGGCTGCTGTGGGGGTAAGCATAAGGCAGTGCGGTGAGAGGAGAACAGGGTGCAAGGAGGAAAGTTAATTGTTCTGTCTCTAACCTCCTGAGAGCCAGCAACTATTTATATGGTGAGATCTGCCACCATCTTTGTGAGTGCGCAGGTCTTGCGTCTGGCCGGAGATTTGTGTTTTATTCAGACAGGCTGCAAAGGCAATGACCTACCAAATAGAGGCAGGAGAGAATTCTGTTAAGAAACGGTAGTTCCAGCAATTACAATTCAGCCTAACAATATACCAGTCTGTTATTTATTACAGGTCGGGGGTTTAGATTCCAAAGAAGACCAAAATGAGATAAGGTCAGTTTGGAACTCACTGGGACTAATTTAGGAAAACTGGAGTAAAATTGGAGCTGGGGACTACAGAGGCCAGTCCAATACACAAGGGCTGAGTTATGAAAAGAGGAGCCATTGGCTACTAACAAATCAGGTTTTAATCTGACAGGTGAAACCTAACTACAGCCAAAACATTGGGAGGTTTTAGGTCACCTTTGAGGTCTTTAAAGCTGCCCTGGTTGAGGAGATCCCCCTTCATGTCATAGTACCAAAAGTACAGAAAGTGAGGGGGGTCCCCCCAATGGGGATACAGAGACCAATAAAAACATCTAAAATGTTTAAACACTAACTCATTTCAGAACTAATATTTTTTTTTTTACCAAGCAGAAAAAAAGCAGAAAAACTGTAGAAAAAAGTACAACTATTCTTTGCAAAAGATTTAACAATTCCCATTTGAAAGCTAAAATGTTATTGCTTGCTACAGACAGCAGCTCCACTTTTGCTCCAGTTTTAATGAATCAGCCCCTAATTCCAGGAAGCTGCATCTTAGAAGGAGACATGAGGCTTGGGTGATTTCCATTGTCTCTAAGAGGAATTCATTTGGCTGATATATTTATTTTAACTACTATTTGATTGTTGTAATACTTTATGTTGTAATTTCTTGGTTAATATATACCTAACAATGGTTCTACAAAATGAAAGCACTTGAAGCCCGATTTGCCCCGAGCTACATCCATTCTGCCCAAGATACCCATATTTGGGCATACCTCACTTATCTTTCCTAAACCTCTAAAATTTGGTACTCAAATCGGGACAGTTAGGAAAGGTATGGTTAACGTTTAGAACTAGGCCAAATTGATATATTTTGCCATTGAGAGGGTATAATTTATTTCAGTACTATGTTATGTAATTAATGTAAAATAGTTATATTGTCAGATTAATACTTTTTATATTCCCAACTTTATTTATTATAGTTCAGGCGGTCTCGCCCCATCATATTGTAATTCATGACACAGACACAGTGGCCTTTATTGAATAAGGCCAAAGAGCAGTATACAGAAGCCCAAGCATCCAGTCAGAAATAACCATTTCATTAGCATGATGACGCTAAGTTGTTGGAACCTAAATGTCCAAATGATTGCCATCACTTGGGGAATGTTGTAAGGCAGCACAGAGATCAGCAATGATGTACAAAGGGCATTTCCTCACAGCAACCAATGAGATTTCAATTAACAATGGTCAGATTGGAGAATGATAAATTCTAATTGGTTGCTATGGGTTATTGCACTTTGCTCAGTATTTGTGAATTTAATTAATAAGTCCCGGTATTAATAAACAAGCCTTGTTGATGTACGGAGCTCCATAATGAATTAGTATAGTTGTTAAGACACCTCAGAGGCTGGGAAACTAAAATTATGATTACAGTTGTGCTATGATTGGATATTTCAACTAATAACAGCAAATATGAAGTCAGAAAACAGACGGTACTATGACTCTAGGAAGGTCTTGAAAGCAATCTGGTTTAGACATCAAAGCGATCATTTACAAGGTTAGTCCACCCTAATATTTTAATTGGACTTTTTTTAAAGCTGACATACCTGTAACAGCTTTCATTGCCTCCTCAATTCCCAAATGCCAGGCTTTTCTAATTTCGAGGTAGCATCAAGCCTTAGCTGCTCCTGACAACCCTATATCATCTTATTAACCCATCACTATGATGGGCTTCTTCACTGGGCAACAAAAATGTGTGTTTTTTGAGAGGGGGAAGTGCAGTGGAAAGCTCCATCACTACATGGAAGTGCAGAATGGCCAGCATTTGGGCATATAGATGGCAATGAAAGGTGTCTTCTGGCTATACCTGTTGGCAATTTTTTTTTTTTTTTCTAAGTCTCCCATTCTTAAAGTTTAAATCTTAAGGGAACACCTGTAGCAACAGTATCTATCATTGCTCTTCATGGAGTCTTGCAAATGTTGAAACTCCATTCCAGAGATCATGTCATGATTCATGAAGTAATTGAGATTACAAAGACTATGGGGCCTTACTTGTATGAAGAACTGTTTGTACCGCTCATGACAACCAGTTAGATTCTCCCTTTCATTTATGAAAAAAATAAATAAATAAAGAGGACCTTGCACTACGTCACATAAAAAAACAATATCTGTAAATAATATAGCATTTCAGCTTAATATTATCATGTACTAGATTTGCTAGTGCCACTGTCCACTGCACAAATGGCCTGCTTTCTTTCAGACTGCATTCTAAAGCTGCCATACTTGCCCGTTGAGAGAAAGATTACTTCCCAGTTTTATCTTCCCCTCATTTCCTCTGACGATATCTGGGCTGGGTAGGATGGAATTTGATGACATCACATGCCACATGACCAGCAATCCCATGTGAACCATGTTGTCAGCTTGGCACGGTGCCATGCCAGGTCTCACACAGCAAAGTGCCAGGCATTTTACTGCAGAACATAACACATGTAAAGTTTTACACATATGTGCACTTATGTACTTTACAAAGCTAGGGGAGCAATGCTGACTATACAGGTAAAATGTGTTAATGTTTCACAGAAGGGCCACTTTCAATGTTATTTGCAAAATCAATGATTTCCCCATACCACTTACAAAATCATGTCAGTTGGAGCTGCACTTTAAATTGAAGGTAAAGTTAAATAGTAAGTTATTCCAGCCTTTTGAATGTTATCTTTTGTGGAACTGAACTCCCATGCTATAGCTAATGTTGTCCAGAAGCTTGCAGGTGCTGCAATGGGGTCTAACAGATGTCCAAGAATGGGGTTAAGCATTAGATTTCATGCAGTTCAAACCAGAAAAGCGAATATGGTTGGATGTCAAGATTTCAAATCATCGAAGTGTAAAGTAAATCAAAGTTTATGGTTGGCCAGATGATGGTGAGCCAGTCCTTTTGTGAGTCCTATTGGACAGACTCCCATTAATTACCATTGGTGCCCTTGTAACCCAGTTCTGTTCTTTGTTGCCCCCTGTATTCTTTAACATTTGCATTTATGCCTGTGACTGATTGAGAACACCTCTAAAGGATAAAAACTAAAACAGCTATACAAAGGAATCCAAGTGGAATTTTTATAATCAAAACAAAGGGTCCAAAATGTGTTACTTTCATATAGCTGTTTAAAAATAAAAATAAATCATGCACTTGATGTGACAGACAATGAAGGATGGGAGATTTCAATGCCTTTTTATGCCAGAGACAATGATAATAAATGATAAGGTATTAAAAATGATTGAGTTTATACCTGAGACCTAATGATTTGTTAAATTGAGTACCCATTCATTAATATGTTCTGTATGAGTTTTATGAATTAACAGACTGCTCTTTATTAAGTAGCACAGTGCAAATAACATGATTGTACCGGAGCTCATGGTGACCAATTACAGTAATTTAATGCACTGCCTTTCCAGACAGTGCTTTACTTGCTATCAGTAAGTTCATCAGTGTAATTTAGGGTTTCAGTAAATCATAAATATACAGAAAGGATATTGGACCTGTACATTCCAATATGTACTTTTCTAACACCGTCAATACAATAAAATCCAAAATGTAATATATTGCAGTGTACCAATCTTTTGATGTGGTGGCTGCATTAGTTTTCCTTTTTTTAGGCTTTCCCCCCTCTGTTTTCACCTGGTGATTCAGCCAGTAACATGCCTCCTGTATTAGAGTGCCTCCACTTTGGATCAGGAGAAAAAGAGCAGAACAGCAGTATTTTTAATCTGGGGGGAAGGGGGTGTTAGATGGACTAGCAGATTTAGTTAAACTAACAATTTGGAGGCTGACTCCAGCTAACACTTAAGCAGTAATAGCAACAGTTTATTTTTCTTTTAGGCTCCATGCACACGGGGCATTTTAATAACGCTGGTAACATTAGCTGTGTAAAGTTACATTAAAAACGTGAGTTTTTTAGTGTTTTTGCATTAGCGTTTAGCCGCGTTTTCTCGCATTTTGCAGTTTTTAGCGTCTTTTTTTTAACCCTTTGAATTTTTTTTTGCTAAAAAAAGTCCAAAAACGCCGGTTTGACACGTTTTACCATGTTGTGCCACATTTTTCAGCATTAAGAGCGTTTTTACAGCTAAAAAACTCCTCTAGAAACCCACTAGTTCTGGGGTTTTTTTCCAGCCAAACAACGTCCCAGCCAAAAAACGTTGATTACAGCCTATGTGTGCATGGAAACATGGGATAACATGCTGGGGAGTTTACTGGCTGTAGAAAAAACACCAAAAGCCAAAAACAGCCACTGTAAAAACGTCTAGTGTGCATGAGGACTTCGGGATAAAGGTTTTACATAAATAAATTTAAAAAAGCTGATCACTGTAAGCACCCCTGGCAGTGTTAAATGGTTTGTTTCAACTCCCTAACTGCTACATCTGCAGGACAGCTTGTTCTGTTGAAAAGCAACAAACTTACTAGCTGGATTACCAGGTAACAATAAAGGAAAGAAAGCAAACTAATGCAGTCATCACATCTAAGCACTGGTAAGCTGCAGTATAATAAATGTTTGCTTTTGGATTTAAATTGACCTTGTGCTTTGATATAAAAAGTGCCAAAATGATATATCAAAATATTATTTCAAAACAGTGTTTGTGCAATCAATCCCATTAAACCGCACATAAAGTGGCTAAACAATAAATCATTATTTCCTTTTTATACATAAAAAATACCAATATAAAGAAAAGTCCAAATTTAGAGTCCTTTCAATCCTTCCAATGCTTTCCCACGATGATACAACCTCAAAAAAAGAAAATATCACATAGTGTATTATCTTTTAATATATGGAACATCATGCTTAAATAGCGCCCTGAACACAGTACAATCTGGGAGAGCTCTACAGGAGGGCCATTAACCATCAGATATTGTATGCAAGTTTATTGATGATTGTTGGTAAGGGTATGCATCCCTTATTTCAATAGAAGTGTCACAGTGTGGATCTATTTTTGAGCACTGAAAAGTGATTCACATACACAGTGTTCTGTACGGCTTGGATTCACGTTTTTTCACTTGGTTCACTTTTTTCACTAATTACTAAAAGGAAAAATTATATTCCTATTTGGGTATTCACTGGAGTGTCATCACAAATTTTTGATATATTAAAAGATAATACACTATGTGATATTTTCTTTTTTTTGAGGTTGTATCATCGTGGGAAAGCATTGGAAGGATTGAAAGGACTCTAAATTTGGACTTTTCTTTATACTGGTATTTTTTATGTATAAAAAGGAAATAATGATTTATTGTTTAGCCACTTTATGTGCGGTTTAATAGGATTGATTGCACAAACACTATTTTGAAATAATATTTTGATATATAATTTTGGCACTTTTTATATCACCGTTGTACATCTTCAAGGGTGAAGGTGTTATTTGTGCTTTGGGGATTTCATTGATTGATTTAAATTTGTTATTTAAGGAAGTGGTATTCAAATATATATGACCTTGTGCTTTGTCCATGTAAAGAAAAGTAGCAGGGTCATGTAAAGTAACTTTCCCCCTCCCCTGCAGTATACCCACCACTTTGTTCAACTGCCAGAATAGAAAAATATGGCACGTCTTGGTATAAAAAAGCATGTGACTCATTTCCCTTCTCCCTCATGACTGCACTGGTGCTTACTGATTGGCTCTGCACTGCATTATGGGGATGGGGAAAGAGTCCTGGACCCTGTGTAAGCTCTGGCTCTGTTGGCTTGCAGCTTGCACGGGGCTGAAGGTTGAATAAAGCCAAGCAAAGGGGGGGTATCTGCTGCTGGGAAATGGGCACTGCACTGGGTCATTTTAAGGAAACTTGCATACTGGATGCCTTACTAGTTAAGATTTTTTTCATGGACTTAATGACACACATTTAGAGCTGAACTCCAGGCAAACAGCTACAGTAAATGTACAATTGAACTACATATAGTATATGGAAACTGTTTTTGTTGCCAAGATTTCTAATTCTGTATAGCTAGCTTTGTGACCCATGCACAAGACTAGCTAAACAGAATAAGAAATGTGTTAGTTAAATGGGATGAGAAACTTCTTTGGGAGGTAATACAGTTCACAGGTAGTAGGTCCTGGATTTGTGTAAAGCATATTTAACTAATGCAGACTGGTCCAGAACATTCTCTGGTCTGTTGAACAATGAAGGAGCAGCAGAAAAGCACTGATGACATCGTCACTGTGCCCTTCATACAGGCATAGTCGCAGACCTAACTGTTTAAACCAATAGAACCGTTTTGGCTTAGAATGCTGTTCCCCTCTTCAAGTCTGAGCACTATTGTGCAGGGGATTATAGGCTGTCAATATCAAAACAGATTGAGGTCATTACATTTACAAATACATTTAGGATCCATGCACACTGGGCATAAAGTGTTACTAAACCCACATCAGTAAAATTAGTCTGTATATGCAGTAAAGCATGCTTGTTATACTCACTGTGGAACCTAAGGGGTTAATCCTCCGCATTGTGTAAAAAGGCTGTTTGATCCTGTCTTCTCTGATCTCACCTCTTCTTCCACTGTCCCCAATTCATCTGCTGATAGTACGGAGCTCTAGGAGGCACTCTGCACATGCTCAATTTAGTGTGTTTTGCTTGAGAGTTTTTTTTTCTTTGGGAGGGTGCATATGATCAGCACAGAGCCAATCAGCACTGTCCAGGGTCAGGAGCCATGCAGCCTCATAGGACAGTGAGAGGAGTATGGAAACTCCTCCTACAAGATTAACCAGTGCTCAAGTGGACAATTTATTTATTCATTATTTATTTCAGGTACTTATATAGCGCCGTCAGTTTACGCAGCGCTTTACATATATTGTACATTGACATCAGTCCTTAACCCTCAAGGAGTGTACAATCTAATGTCCCTAACTCACATTCATACCTACACATATTAGGGCCAATTTAGACAGGATCCAATTAACCTACCAGCATGTCTTTGGAGTGTGGAAGGAAACCGGAGTACCCAGAGTAAACCCACACAGACCCAGGGAGAACATGCAAACTCCAGGCAGGTGATGCCATGGTTGGGATTCGAACCAACGACCCTAGTGCTGCCAGGCGGAAGTGCTAACCATTTAGCCACTGTGCTGCCCATTATAATGATAGAAGTCACAATACTTCTATATATTGCTGATAAGAAAAGGTATTTAGCAGTTTATATTTACTAAAATAATTGCATTTCCATGTTGTGTGTACCGTGGGAGACCAGATATAGTGAATGCAGGGTCTGGGGAGACCAGATATAGTGAATGCAGGGTCCGGGGAGACCAGATATAGTGAATGCAGGGTCCGGGGAGACCAGATATAGTGAATGCAGGATCTGGGGAGACCAGATATAGTGAATGCAGGGTCCGGGGAGACCAGATATAGTGAATGCAGAGTCCTGGGAGACCAGATATAGTGAATGCAGGGTCCGGGGAGACCAGATATAGTGAATGCAGGGTCTGGGGAGACCAGATATAGTGAATGCAGGGTCCGGGGTTTAGTAACACTTTAATGATTGTTAATAATACATATCTGCAATAATTGATATTTATTTACTTAGATGCCTGGCGTTTAGCTTTAATTCTGCTGTGCCCTAGGTAATAATATATCGAATGATTACTGAATACTAAGATAAAATGTATTTATATATCAGCTTTGAAAACACCCAGGCTTCTTGATGTGTCCCCCGCATGAATGACTAGTGATCTCCTGGTTTAAATTTTAACTGCATCTTTGTTGGAAGTTTCCACTATCCCCAGCATCCCCGGCCAGACTTATATTCACATGTCTCAATTCAGCAGGATGTTGCCTAAAAGGCCACAGAGCTGCTTGTCAAAATTCAGCAGGATCTTCTGAGCCAGGCTCACACATTTGTTCTGCACTCCCTATTCAATCCAGTAGAGAATACATCCTCTGCTGGAGCGTTGAGTACCATCTCCCCATAGGATGGAGAGTATAAAGCACATGCCAGTTTTGTTGGCAATATCTTGCTGGATCGGGGCAAAGCTGCAGATACATTTTATTACCAGTATTTCTTTCACATTCTTTTCAGAAATACTCTAGGTTACATGTTTCAGAAATTTCATGAGTCCCGCCCCCACCACATCCTACTACTGTGCTAAACAGACCACATTTTCTACTTATTTATGTCAAAAATATGATATATTTTTGGCAAACATTTATTGACAATTAGAGGGTACTTGGAACAAATGCACCCACATCAAGGGATGTTTTAATTTTGGTGGCCCACACCAAAAGTACTCAGTAAAGTGGTAAAGACCAGATGGGTACATGCATTCTTAAAATTGAGAAATGCTAAATTAGCGTAGTCAGAAACAAAAAAAAATCTGATCAGTGTGGGTTGCAGTACTATCCTCTTAGCTCCTCGCCTTACAATATAAGGGCCATTGATTTACTTTTATTGTAATGCAGTTCATGTTGACATGCTGAGTATTCTTGTTGTATTTTAATAAACTCTTATTGCCTTCAAATAATATAAAGTGTATAGCTACAGCTCTACTCTAGGTACCATATAAGGCGTTGCACCTTTGCCTTTACTCTGATAGCTTGTCCCAGAAAACCACCAAGGCTTGCACAAATCCTGCAATATGGCCTTTCTGAAAGTCAGTGCATGCATAGGCATGCCCCAAACATGGCATATCTTGATCTCTTAAGCACTGAAAACTGCATTATGGCAGGCAAAGGAGGGTGCACCTATGCTCTACAAACCTGGAGGTTCTGGTCCTCTAGAGCAGGGTTTATCAACCAGGGTTCCATGGAATGCTATGGTTATTCCAAAGGTTGCTAAGGGTTCCTTGAGCAATTTCTGCCTCTCAGATAAGGTCCCACTGACACCAATGGTCTTTTTGTCTATCCATAAGGGGGGGTCATTCTTCCCAGTGATCACAAATATAAGGAGCATTCTTCCCAGTGGACATCAGACTAATGTATCATGAGTTGTAGATATAGTAACTTTTAGCAGGGGTTCCCTGAGACCAGAAAGTTATTTCAATGGTTCCAACATTCCCATTGAACAAAAGTTGATCGCTAGTTCAACTTCTGTCAAACAGGAATGGCCAGATATGGATAGAAATTCAGCCTGTCCCTGCAGAACCAGCCAAATGTTGATCCATCTATGGCCAGCTTTACACCAGTGATTATAGAATAAAAGAATGGTTTTTTAATTGTGGGAACATTTTGTATGCCAGTACTTCTGGAAAAACATTCCTGCACCAAAACCATCCAAGTCAATTGAAGTGAAAAAAGAAGAGATAAGGCATAGTAGGATTCCATTGTCTTCTTTAAAAAACAAACCCAGAAACACGAGAATGACCGAAAAATTAAATCCGATGTCATATTAAAATTTTTAATAAACTGATGGTTGTGTGGCTAGGAGTACACAGGTTACCAAAGTTACTTATCAAAGGTGAACTCTAGGCAAGCAGACAAATACACATGGCGATACATAGACGGGAACTGTTTTAACCGCCAAAAGATTTGTAATTCAGTGTAGCTGGTATTGTGATTCAGGCATCTTTGCCAGATACCACAGTGAAATTGTTAACCTACAGAGCATCAGCACTATAGCTTGCTCAAGAACACCAGTCAATATACAATTCCCGACCTGTTGATTGGACAAAGGAACAACAGTGGTAAATGAGATTTAAAACAAGCCTTCATTGATCTCTGTAGCTGCAGGCACTGTAGAGCAATTAATTCTCAAGGTTCATAGCAGAGGCGCTGAAGTAGTCCAAGTAATAGCTCCCCCCCCCCCAGTAGGAAATCAGCAGCTCAACTACCCTTCCTCTCCCTCCCAATAGTGACCCAGCAACTCAGCTCTCCCAGCAAGGATTTAGCAGCTTATCTCACCCTGTCCCCCTTCCAGAAGTGGCTACATACATGCATACATACAGAGCAGCAAATGCATTCAAGTGACTACAAAGTTCATACCTAGCCGAATATTACCAAAACATCTCAAAAACAGTCTAATTACATAATTTTTTTAAGTTTACAAGTTTATAAAGCCATGTGTATTTTTAATTATTGGTGTAAAGTGTATACATATATAACAAATAAACATTTCTGGACTGCATGCTGGACTTTCTAAAAAAGAGTAGTAAAAGTCCCTGTTAAATAAATAGTGGCCTATATAAATTATTAACATGAAATATTTAATTTTGAAAAATAAATACATTTTTGCAAACATTATTTTTTTATTACTGGACATAACTACAAATTAAAATATATAAAAACACTCTGCAAACACTGCATACAACCCATTAATAATAATTTTCTGGAAAGTGGTCTGTTCCCTAGCACCCCTGCCTCTGTTAATGCGTACACATGGGAATGTCCCAACTAAAACTGCTAAAAAAGGTTCACAAATTGGTCCTAACATTAGATCTCTGAGGTTATTTTGTAGTCTCATGTTTTGAAAGTGCTGCAATAAAAATGAAAGCAGAACCTCACTAAGCATTATGAGCATTTAAAAAAAAAATACAGGATAGACCCAGTGCAATTTAAGAAAACCAAAACCCCTTTTTTTAAAAAAAAAATAATGCCATTGTTCATGGGCTTGCCATGCCTTAGAATTATGAATTATGTCCATGTAAAAAAATGAGGACCTATATGTGGCCGATCCTCTTGTATAGCATGTCATAGCTGAGTAGATCAGAATCTAAAACAATACACAATTTCCTGCATAGTGATGTAACAGTGGAGATATAGACATATGCAGCAGAAGTCCCAATTATCTTAAAGGGGCAGTCCACCCAAAATTGATATCCTAGCTTTCGGTAAATTCTGGAAATCACAGGACAATTTCAGATATCTCTTATATAGAGATCTCTGTGCTAAATGGATATGCACACCTGCTGTGGCCATTGTGAAGGGGTCCCACTCATATATTGTTTTTCATGTTATGAAGAATGTAAGGGGAGATGCTGGAACATGCTAAAGGTTTAGGGGGGCACTGAAAACTCCCAGCTAGACATGAACAGAGTTGAAAATGATGGCACAGAGGTCTTACAGATGAGCATCTAAAATCTATAAGAAGATAGGGAGTGAATTGGCCCATCAGACTCCACCTATAAATAAAATATCGATTGGGTGGATTGATTTATTTTAGAGAGTGCAGCCAAAATATTTCAGATGTCTAATTTTCATCAACCCAAGACAAAAAAAAATACCCACCTTGGTAGGATAGTAAGTATTTTATTTATTTTTTAAGAAAAACTGAAAGACAAAACGTTTTTTATTTAATGGGGATAGTATAAGGGAGGGTTATAACCCTGTCAGGTTTCTTTTTGCCATCTGTAGCCCATTAGAGAGATTTCTCATCGCTTCCTGTCCCATAGCTAAAACAGGAAGAGGGAATCTCTTCAAAATGTGGGAAATTTCTTATAGTCACCAGGACTAGTGTCCTCACTGGAAGATTTCCCCTCTGTATTTGATCTGGTGGTCATTCAAAATTTGGGGTTTTCTTTCACTTTCACTCTCAGTGATAACAGTAAACAGGACAAATAGAGGGGGTGAATCTGTATAACGGGCACAGACAGCAATAGACGTTCTAATCCCTCACCACTGTCCAAAACAAAAACAAAAAAAATTGCTAATAATTTAAAGTGGTTGTAAACCTCAGACATGGAATATGAACAAAGCATATTCCTCTATAGTGTGTACTTGTCTCAATCCAGGGCACTAAGTGTAGTTTCTGCCTCTTTCCTTTGATATCAGCATGAATCACTTCTGATGAGTTTTCCTGACACCAAGGGAAAAATGGTGACAGGGGAGGGTACAGCCTGGGATTGACAGCTCCGTTCCTGTTTGCAGTGTGGAGGGGGGGGGTGTCCCTTCCTTCCTATCAGCTATCAGAGCTCTCCTCACTGATGTAACTTAATCTCCCCACCCTCTATTTTTCAGAGCTGAGAGATCCTGTGTAAATTCTGCTTTTTGGATAGATGTAGGGGATAGGCTGCTATACATAAACAGGTACAACTTACGTAGAATGATTTGTTTCATCTCTGTATATCACCTGAGGCCAGTCACTCCCCTAGGTATATGTAAGGGTCTACACTTTAAATTAAACCAATCCTTAAATTAAATCCCAACAGCGGCCAAAACTTTTTATCTTGTTTTGGATAGAGCAAGGGAGGGTTAGAGGCTCGATTGGGCATCTTTGCAGTCTGCAGTCACTATAGATAAGATTTTCTTCTTTGCAGGATGAGAAGTGATGGGGGATCTCTTTATTGGGAACCCAAATTAAATATGAAAACACATTATTGGTAGAGTGAAGAAGGGTTGGCGCTTCTGACACTTTTTTTATTGCAAGAAAAAGGCATCCATTAAAAATCAATGTGGGCATAACTTTATTGTTCCAAACAAACAAACAAACAAACGCAGAACTCAAACATTGTCTCTAATTAAGGCCAGTCTTTCAGGTGAAAAGCGATAGACGGGGAGATCCCAGGCAAGGACTGTGTTTGTAATGAATAATAAAGTTATACCCATTTAAATTCTAAAGAAGTGTTCCTGCCTTTTGCTTCTTGGATTCATTGGCTGTTCATGGCATAGGATGAGCCTGGATTTTGTTACCTGATTTGCCCAGATGATAACCATATCATTATGCGTTTGTATACAGTGAACATATCTCGTCCTTAATGTTTTATTGGGTCTGTGCATCCCAGAGAAATGATGGAAAATCCATCCATTGGGATCACAGGCAGATATAAAAGCATGGCAGAAATTGTGAATCTTCTCTATTCTATCCAAGACTATAAAAACTTTTGCCCGAAGTTTGACTTTATTTCCAGTCAAAAGCTGGTGATTCCAGATCTTACATTCCCCTTCCCTACATGACTTATTTCAGTGGCCTGAATCTTCGTAACCAATAGGGAGAAGTCAATTTTAATGAGCTTGCTGAAGCATTGGCTTTCCAAGTAGGAAGTCAGTGTTTGGTTCAGGGGCTCCCAGACTCCCAGAATCTAGTGATAGCACATTTTTCCCAGTGACTGGGTCTGGCATATGCACGGTTTGGCACGACCAATATCAGCAAAGTAAATATATTTGCCCATCATCCTCTGTCATCTTTTTATTGTGTATGCCAATATTTTTGCTTATTAGAGGAATTCATTTCTGTTATCCCTTCCCTGTTGAATAGGTAAATACAAAATGTACACCCAAATAAAAGCCTAGGTTTAGTTAAAAACAAAATGAATAAGTCAGCTTGACTGACATCACTTTCATTCAATGTGAAGTCTCTCTTGGCTGCTGGTTGCTCTCTTAGTTGAAATCGAAGTTCCCTGCCAATGCCCCCCCCCCCCAATACCACATGTAGCGGTAATCTTCCAGTACTGAGAGGGTTAAAGTGATATTAAAGGCTTACATTTTTTTTAAATACCAAACACATACTTACCTGCTCTTTGCAGTGGTTTTGCACAGAGCAGCTCGGATCCTACTCTTTTCAGGTCCCCCCACCAGCGCTCCTGGCCCCTCCCTCTTGTTGGGTGCCCCCACAGCAAGCAGCTTGCTATGGGGACATCTGCTGCTCCATGTGTTTATTCTCTCTTTTCATTGGCTCACTGGCTGTGATTGACAGCATCGGGAGCCAGTGGCTCCTGCTGCTGTCTCAGCCAATGAAGAGAGGGAGTCCCGGGATTGCCGAAACTCCAGTGCACATCGCTGGATTGAGAGGGGGCTTAAGTGAGTATTAGGGGGGGTTGGGGAAGTTTTATACCTTCATGCATAGAATGCATGAAGGTAAAAAAAACCTTGAGCCCTTACAACCACTTTAATGCAAGTGCTGGACCTGTCACAGGGACTCTTTAAGAGTACCAACTATGCCAGCCCTTTACACACCCCTCCTTCACTTATAGAAGCTTCCATCAATGTCAATGGGTCTTTGAATGGAGGAGGTGGACTTTTCATTCATTCACCTATCCTCCATTCTTAAAATACTTTTCACAGCTGGAAGCTAGTACAGCTTATATGAATGGCAGTAGGCAGTAGGGGGGCAGTCCATGTGACAGGTCCAGTGCTTACATAATATGAATGAATATAAGTACTGCCCCTTGTGCTTATTTATTTTTTCTAATTTAAACTAAAATCATACTTTACATCAATGAAAAATAGATGCCTCCACAGCTCATTAGAGGTCTCTCCTGAAGAGCTTTGGTTGGAGAAAGAAGAGCTGAAGTGACAAGATTGCATGAGATCAAATAAGTAAGCTTTCTCCATTGGCCTGAAGCAGAGGAACACAAGATACTTACATTTTTGTGTTGATGGGGATAGAGTAATAAGCAGTAGTTTAGTTAATCTTTAAGGTAATCTCTCTCCATCTAAAACCCCTCAGTGAACTTTTAAGTAAGCTAGGACAACATATGGATGGTCAAAGAAGTCCAAAAGTTTCCAAGTGTAAAAAGTAAACTTGCACATTTTAACACCCAATACAAAAATATGATATGATGCAAAGCTGTGCCTATTGCTGATAACATTTGCATGTGAACATTTTCCCATATAAACTGGGCTGTTTACACAAACGTTTGAGTATTGAAATGCCAAAAAGTGCACATTCAGGTGATAAAATTAAGAAGGGTGTTCCTGGAGGGTGATTGCTGGCCTTTGATACAGTTTGATACAGCAAAGCAAATCAGTTCTTAGGAGCCATCGTAATAAGGGGTATCATGCATTACCTACCAGATGAAGCAAAATAATATGAAATATTAAAAAAAAAAAAGGAAGACCGATCACTGAAAAAAGAAGTCTAAAAATTATACAAGGGTTGTACCGAAAGTAATGCTAAAAGTGGGCATTATTGTTTTCTTCATAATTGTATTTTTATTGGGTTTTTTTAAAGTATACAAAAGATTACAAGACACATCAGTAACCACTGAGAAGAAATAAAGTAACAACTTCAAATATGTCTGAAAAAAAAAAATATAAAGAGGAGAGCATTTTGCGTGGTACAAAATCAAAGTGAGTAATCGTACAGAAAAAGGCTTAGCAAAGCCAGCATATTAATCCAGATAAAGGACCATGTAGCTCAGGTATAATACCAGAAACATGAGTTATGAAACAATATCAGTAGAAAGAACACAAGAAAAGCACACCATGGATAACACTGTACAAATAAAAAGAGGGTATTATAACTGAAAGGAAAGATGTAGCTATATGGTTGCCTGAGAAGGCAATTCAGAGCCAAATTCAGATTGATCCCAAACATCTAAAGTTCAAGCGAATTGTAGTAAGGAGCCACCCACTGTAGCAGTGAGGTGTTCAATTCTACGAATATTAGCCAGGGGCGGACTGACCATTTGAGCTCTCGGGCACTGCCCGAGGGCTGGGGGTCAGTAGGGGGCCCCATGAGCTGCCCCGGTATCTTTTATAGGCTTTTTTAGGTGTGGTTTGAGTGTGGGCAAGGACACGGGCCCCATGATTCCCTATTGCCCGGGGGCCCCATGAGTTGTCAGTACACCCCTGATATCAGCTATAACATTAAGTAATTGTGATTGTGTTGGAGGGTTAGAAGATAACAAACATACAGGTATAACTCACATGGCAGCAAATAAAACAAATGCGGCTAATCTCTTAGCATGCTTAGAATCATACCTAGTAAATAATGAACAGGGTCCAGAGGCAAAACTCTACCAAAAAGACTTTGAAGAATAAGCTGTTCAGAAACCGAAAAGGGTTTAATACTTGGGCAATCACAAAAAATATGGTAATGAGAGCCTATACCCCGGTAGCATCTCCAACACTGCCGTGAGATCAACGGATTGTAATTTGAAGAAACTCAGGAGTTTTGTACTGGAATAATAACATTTTGTAAGCAGTCTCATTCTGCATCACACACCTCAAAGCTTCAGAGATAAGAGTACCAGATTTCTTCTTCATGTTGAAAGGGAGGGCATAACTGTTTTATTAACTTACATAGGTTGTTCAATTTCATATGTTGGGAGAGTAACTTTTCCTCTATGGTAACTCTTCTTCCTTGCATGTAAATAATGGATTAGAAGCAACGTGCTGTTAATGAGTTCTTGAAAAAAGAGAGGCGCAGGCTGTCCAACATTGATGGTTTCCCATTACATGGTTTGTCTTTAATGTTGGTTCCTCTTCTTTAAACTTCTTCATCCATTTGTGTACTTAGCTCTTATTAATGTGTCATCTCCATAAACATTCTGTAGCCTTCTGTGGATATTGGACAGTCTTCATCCTTCCTTCGTCAAAAACTCAATGACAGAACGTTGCTTCGGTTTGACAAGCTATTTGGTTGTCAAACAATCTACAGCTGACTTCTACCACTTGCTTTTGAAGAGTAATGTGTTTAATGAAATGAAAAAGGTGCCACAAACCTAAGAAAATCAAACCGAATATATGATAAAAAAATATGCATAAATAGAATACCATGTGAAAATGATAGGTAGATCCACAGATTCCTTATGGGGCTGACTGCTTTTGGAAGGCAAAGGCAGACAGATTCACCAATACTTGGAGCACAGCTGGCCATACATGAATGCAATTTCATTTGAAGTTTTTAGACCTTTTTTTTTTACCACATTGACAAGAAAATTTGAGGAACAGGGTTGAAAATTCTCCTTGAATGAACTAATTTCTAATGGTGAAATGTTGTTTTCGTTCAGGAAAGTCTATTCATTCCAAAATCGAATGTTAAAAAGCAAACAAATTTTTGCAGTACTTCTGAATGCCATTTGTCGAGTCATCAAATGTACTTAGAATTTTGTACAAATTTTATTCAAACTTTCATTCGAAAATCTACTAGTGTATCACCAGATCAGATCTTTAAACTAGTCGTTTAAATAATACACTTACCACAGCCAACTCCTCAAAGTTACTCAGAGGACCCAATTCATAGAACCATGATACATTTAATATTTTTTATTGCCCTACGGTTTATTTTTTGACTTTGCGAAAGATTTTATCGCACATATGATCATCTGAGTTTACCGCACACGCGTTAAATGATCAATTTTTATTGTATTCTGTATGTAAAAGGCAATTCATGAAAATTATCATGGGGTTATTTTTTGTGTTAAGAATACCCTGTCACTACCTGCTATGCTGAAAAGTACACCCCGGCAGGGAACCTGTATTAGTAGTACTTACAACCCTACCTGCTTTGGCCCTCCTAACAAAATATCTCAGAGATGGAATTCTACAAAGTCCTACACTTCCTGTAAAGTCAGAGGGCTAACTGCAGCACTCCTTCAACAGAAGGCCTGCTATGCAATGGCCTTCAGTGCCTTCAAAAACTAATTACATGTGGTAAAGGGGGGAGGGCTGCCTGGAAGCATCTCAATCTGACACTTCTGGAAGTGTCAATTCTTCTAGCAGAATTGCAGTACTGATATCTTTCCTTAGGAGTGTCAAAATATAACAACAAGCAGGGCTGTAAGTAGTCCTAATACAGATTTCCTGCTTGTGTTTATTTGTCAGTGTAACAGGTGGTGACAGAGTCTCTTTAAAATACCCCTATTCTCTGGCTGGCATTGACTGTAAGGTCATATGGTTTGTCTATTAAGGAAAACCCAAAAAGGAGTCAGCTGAAGGGTTGAAATCAGGATTACTCAACTAGGAAAAATGAAAAAAAAATTGGTTTCAGTGATAAAAATATTTTTAAAGCAAAATAACAGTTCTACATTCATGCAATTGTTATTTCTGTAAATGTAACATTTTAATGAGAAAATATCAGTTACAAAGACAGGTAAAATAATTCTTGTAGCTTGGTGAATCAACACTTCGGAAAAAGGTAAAACAAGTAGGCTGATACATTTAGGCTCCATGTACCAGAGCCTACCCTGACCGCCAGCCGCTGGAAAACACAAATCACTGCAAAACATGGCAACCGCGGTACCGCAATTTTGCTGCATGTTGCGTTTTCCCACGGATGGTGGTAAAAATGTTCCTATCCTGAACGCGATCCTTCCACGTTCAGGAGAGGGAGGTTTAAACTCACCTAAACGCAGCAGCTCCTAAACTCTGCTAAAAGCCTGTGTGTACATGGACACATAGGCTTTTATGGAGTTAAGTTTAGGAGCTTTGGCAAAAGAAATGCCAAAAGCTCCTAAACTCGAGTTTAGGAGCTGCTCGTGTACATGGAGCCTTATTATGTAAAGCCCTGCACAACTGTTGGCACTATATAAATCCTGTATATTAATTATAATAATATTAATAGCAATGCTGATGAGAGTAAACATTGACCTGATTATATACTTTCCAAAATTAGAAACTCTGTCCATTTGCCCATTAGGCCAAAATGGTCAAAATAACTTTCTTAATGATCGTCATGTGCTATTCATTTTGAACAGCACCCCATTGCACTATGGCAAAGCACATGTGTTGCAGCCTGATTGACCTCATGGCAATGCGCTATGATGCACTGTGGTGCATTGCAGGAAATTCTTTCTGTTTCAGATTTTTGGGATGTTTTGGTGCGTCAGAAGTCCATCAGTTTGAATGTGCTGCCTTAATGCAACACACGTTAACACGCGACATAACACACATTACTGCACTTCATGGATCTAAATGGACCCTAAAAGCCCACTGTCCAATCCACTTACACTACCCTTCTGTTACTGTACTAACCCTATGTACTGTCCTCTACCATCCTTCCCCTATTGTACTAACCCTATGTACTGTCCCATACCACCCTTTCTCTACTGTACTAACCCTATGTACTGTCCTCTACCATCCTTCCCCTATTGTACTAACCCTATGTACTGTCCCCTACCACCCTTTCTTTACTGTACTAACCCTATGTACTGTCCCCTACCACCCTTTCTCTACTGTACTAACCCTAAGTACTGTCCCTACTACTCTTCCCATACTGCACTTAGCCTAAGTACTGTCCCCTACTACCCTTCTTCTACTGTACTAAACCTATGTACTGTCCCCGACTACCCTTCTTCTACTGTACTTAGCCTATGTACTGTCCCCTACTACCCTTCTTTTACTTTACTAAGAATGTGCACTGTCACCTACTACCCTTCTTCTACTGTACTAAGCCTACGTATTGTCTATTACCACCCTTCCCCTACTGTACTAACCCTATGTACTGTCCCCAACTACTCTTCCCCTACTGTACTAAGCCTATGTACTGTCCCCAAATACTCTTCCCCTACTGTACTAAATGTACTGTCCCCAACTACTCTTCCCCTACTGTACTAAGCCTATGTACTGTCACCAACTACTCTTCCCCTAATGTACTAAGCCTATATACTGTCCCCTACTACCCTTCTACTGTACTAACCCTATGTACTGTCCCCTACTACCCTTGCCCTACTGTACTAACCCTATGTACTGTCCTATAACATCCTTCCTCTACTGTACTAAGCCTATGTACTGTCCCCTACTACCCTTCCCGTACTGTACTAACCCTATGTACTGTCCCCTTCTACCCTTCCCGTACTGTACTAACCCTATGTACTGTCCCCTACCACCCTTTCACCACTGTATTAACCTTGTGTACTGTCCCCTGCTATCCTTCCCCTACTGTACTTACCCTGTGTACTGTCCCCTACCACCCTTGCCCTACTGTACTAACCCTATGTACTGTCCTCTACCATTCTTCCTCTAATATACTAACCCTACGTACTGTCCTCTACCATTCTTCCCCTACTGTACTAACCCATTGTACTGTCTCCTACCACCCTTTCCTTAGTGTACTAACCCTATATACTGTCCCCTACTACCCACTGTACTAACCCTATGTGTTTTCCCCACCACCCTTTCACTAATGTAATAACCCTGTGTTCTGTTCCTCACTATCCTTCCTCTACTGTACTTATCCTGTGTACTGTCACCTACCACCCTTCTACTGTACTAACCCTATGCACTGTCCCCTACCACCCTTGCCCTACTGTACTAACTCTGTGTACTAACAATCAACAGGGGTGGACGAGGTTGGGATGATGTTGATGAGTATAAGTTGGTCATGTGGTGAACTTTAAAGAGACCCTGTTACAACTTTTCCCTGAGCAAAATCACAGAGGTATTTAAAAAATGGTAAGATCTGCCTAAACTCTTATTACTATGTACTATTTTTTTTAACTCTCCTTATTGTATTTGCATACCTGTTAAGCACCTTTTTATCAACCACCCAGGATGAAAAAATTGTGAGAAAACAAAAATAAAAAGCTAGTCTAAGACTCTAATTGAAAAATTGTGACAGATTTGTATGATGAGCATAGTCACTAAACTGATTATTTTTTTGCATCTAGAAGCTGAAACCTCTTTGGTTGTTGAGGATAGTGGCTTCACTTTGCTTTTCTTTGTTCTGTTCTCCATTTGAAACAAAGCGATTGCCGAATTAGTGACAAGGCCTCATGATGGAATCATTAAGGGTAGTGCAAGTTTGAGAGCATGGACATGGTCACATCCAAACACTGCTGCACTGCAGACAGAGATGCCAAGCTGCATCCAACACAACCAACACACACACAAGCCTGTAAAGTTTGCACTAGCTGTGCAGTGTTCTGTATATTGCTGGAATGTTTTATTGCTATTTTGTATCAAACAAAAAAAAAGGTTGCTATTAAACAATTTTTTTTGTGGTTGGAGCAATTTTATTTTTTCTTTTTTTGAAACATTTTTTTAATTTTTTTGTACAGAGGAACGGGAGGCTAAACAACCCTTATTGTTACCTGTCTTTAACTCCAAGAGGTTTTTTTTAAAGGGAACTCATTGTCATCTCAGCAGCCATTTTGTGCATTCGGTCAATTTTTAGCTGATCTGTTCACTGACAATGAGTGAAACAATGAAGGCACTCATGCTTCAACATGGCTGCTTGCACAGTGTGTAAAGGACTGGTTTAAATAAAACTACAATATTTAATGGTGCGTAAAAATGTTTGGTTGGCTAAAATTAAATTTTATTAAACTTTGCTATTTATTTCTTTAGGAAAAAAAAATGTACATGATATTTTTAAATGTGTTTTATATTTTCCTCGAATTCCCGTATTCTGTACTTAAACAGATTGCAAAGTTTAATTGCATTTGATTTTCCATAACAACTTGAAAATGTTATACTGATCACAAGTCTTTAAATTTCTTTATTGTAATTCTGCAGATTAAATCACGTCATTCTCTCTGATAGTTCAGTGTTTTGAAATATGGTTAATCATTAAACATGTTTATTTTTTAATGAACAAGAAAGTATCTTACCTTGTTAAAATTGCTGGTGTGATAAGTGCTATTCGTAAAACCTGTGTATGGGGTCATAGGGATATTTCCTGGGTACATTAAATTCCACACCACACCTTTTATTGTGCTTGCCTTAACCTTCCGCCCAGGTCCAGCATCCCTTTACCTGGGCTCTTGCAGCCTGGGGAACAGGAAGGTCTTCTCAATCACATGACCAATGTGACTGGCTTAAAACATCCCAAATCCACAGAACCATTGCAGACCTGCGCCTCTCACTGTCTGTGAACACCTAGGGTGCCAGCTCAAAAATTCTTCCACTGCTCACCATTGAAAGGTACAGATGAATGAAATCTGCAATCCAATATCTGCTCTTCCTGGCACTTTTATTCTGCTGTTATCAGTACAACTGCATCCATGATGTCCCCACCCAGAGACTGCCCCTTCGTAACGCATTTCAACACGATTTGCCATCAAGCCAATTGTGATGAAATGCATTAAGAGGGTGGTCCCTGGGAAGGGGTATCATGGATGCAGTTGTACTGATGACAGTGGAATAAAAGTGCTTGGAAGAGCAGATATTGGGAGTACCGCTTTCGCTCATCTGTACTTTTTTACTGTGATTGGCTGTCACTGTGGTCACATAATCAGGAGCCGATCCCACTAGCTCCCGATCAATACTAAGCTCTTTGAGAGCTCGGTCTATGTGCAGGAAGTGCACAGTGAGTGCACTCTTAGCATAGAAACCTTTGCTGGCCATGGATGCATATCTGCACGTGGGCCTTAAAGTATTACTAAACCCACAAATCAGTCTGTATATGCAGTAAAGCATGCTTGATGTACACACTGTGAAACTTAAGGGATTAATCCTCTGCATTGTGTAAAAAGGATGTTTGATCCTGACTTCTCTGAACCTCCCCTTCTTCAAGTGCCCCCCTCTTATCTCATGATAAGACATATCGTGTGGAGCCACTCTGCTTATGCTCAGTTTGGTGTCTATTGCTAGAGAGGTTTTTTTTTCTTGGGAGAGTGCATGTGATCAGTAGAGGACCAATCAGCACTGTCCAGACAGAGGTCAGGGGTTCTGCATCCTCCTAGAGCAGAAAGAAAACTCTTCCTACAGGCTTTAACCACTGCTCTGCTGAACGCTGACAGAAGTCACAAGACTGCTCTAATTGCTGATGAGAAAAGGTATTTAGCAGTTTATATTTACTAACATAATTGCATTTCCATGTTGTGTGTACTAGGGGACACCAGTTATAGTGAATGCAGGGTCCTGGGTTTAGTAACACTTTAATGAACATTCTCTTTGCCGCTGCAGATATACGTTACAGGGTAAAGTGTCCACTTTTTCAAGTTTAAGAAAACCCCAATATATGTTTCTTATGTGTTCACATTCACAAAATATATCTAAAAATAATTTATTTTAAATAATGTTTATTTTTTTATGTGTTTCTTCGGAGCATTCCTTTGGGCAGACTGCAGGATATTGAAAAATTTGAAAAGAAAGGTGAGGGGACAAAATGTTTCCTCTCCTTACATACAACACAGCACACAAGCCTTGAGATCTTTAACTCTTTGTTAGGATAGACTGTGTTCAAATCTAATTTGTAACTGATAGTGATACACTATATTGCCAAAAGTATTGGTCGGCCTGCCTTACACGCACATGAACTTTAATGGCATCCCAGTCTTAGTCCATAGGGTTCAATATTGAGTTGGCCCGCCCTTTGCAGCTATAACAGCTTCAACTCTTCTGGGAAGGCCGTCCACAAGGTTTAGGAGGGTGTCTATGGGAAGGTTTGACTATTCTTCCAGAAGTACATTTCTGAGGTCAGGCATTGATGTCGGACAAGAAGGCCTGGCTCGCAGTTTCCACTCTAATTCATCCCAAAGGTGTGCTATTGGGTTGAGGTCAGGACTCTGTGCAGTCCAATCAAGTTCCTCCACCCCAAATGCGCTCATCCATGTCTTTATGGACCTTGCTTTGTGCACTGGTGTGCAGTCATGTTGGAACAGGAAGGGGCTATCCCCAAACTATTCCCACAAAGTTGGGAGCATGAAATTGTCCAAAATGTCTTGGTATGCTGACGCCTTAACGAGTTCCCTTCACAGGAACTAGGGGGCCAAGCCCAAATCCTGAAAAACAATCCCACACTATAATCCCCCCTCTGTGACGATCGCAGCGTAAGACCCCAGCCCTTCTCACCAAACTCGTGACCGAAGGACTAGCCAATCTAAAACCGCGCTGTCACGTGCGTAACAATGCCATGCCTAGCTGCACCCTGCACAAAGATTTTCCAACTCACTGGACCACAATCGATGTACCGGCTGCCTGAGAGCGATTGTTACTGGGTCAGGTTAATTTAGCAATTAACCCTTCACACTGCCACCACCTCCTTTTTGAACAGAGAAAGAGGAAACTTGGCAATATTAGCAATAACACTATGATGGTTGGATAATCGTCTGTATACCACTGTCGCCGCAGGCAGGTTATACAGAGGGTTAAACACACACAGTAGCGCTCTTCAGCGGCAGGAATTCGTAATTTGCAGTAAAGAGCTTTAGAAACAGTTCAACACTTTCAGAAAGTAAGATTTATTACTAAAAGGTCAAAAGGGTGCAAAAAATATGTACAGAAAAAGATGTAGCCAATATATATACAGTCAGGTCCATAAATATTGGGACATCGACACAATTCTAACATTTTTGGCTCTATACACCACCGCAATGGATTTGAAATGAAACGAAAAAGATGTGCTTTAACTGCAGACTGTCAGCTTTAATTTGAAGACCACGGAAAACAACTGTGGTGGATGACTGAAGAATTCTTTCCCTGGTGAAGAAAACACCCTTCACAACAGTTGGCCAGATCAAGAACACTCTCCAGGAGGTAGGTATATGTGTGTCAAAGTCAACAATCAAGAGAAGACTTCACCAGAGTGAATACAGAGGGTTCACCACAAGATGTAAACCATTGGTGAGCCTCAAAAACAGGAAGGCCAGATTAGAGTTTGCCAAAAGACATCTAACAAAGCCTTCACAGTTCTGGAACAACATCCTATGGACAGATGAGACCAAGATCAACTTGTACCAGAGTGATGGGAAGAGAAGAGTATGGAGAAGGAAAAGAACTGCTCATGATCCTAAGCATACCACCTCATCAGTGAAGCATGGTGGTGGTAGTGTCATGGCGTGGGCATGTATGGCTGCCAATGGAACTGGTTCTCTTGTATTTATTGATGATGTGACTGCTGACAAAAGCAGCAGGATGAATTCTGAAGTGTTTCGGGCAATATTATCTGCTCATATTCAGCCAAATGCTTCACAACTCATTGGACGCCGCTTCACAGTGCAGATGGACAATGACCCAAAGCATACTGCAAAAGCAACCAAAGAGTTTTTTAAGGGAAAGAAGTGGAATGTTATGCAATGGCCAAGTCAATCACCTGACCTGAATCCAATTGAGCATGCATTTCACTTGCTGAAGACAAAACTGAAGGGAAAATGCCCCAAGAAAAAGCAGGAATTGAAGACAGTTGCAGTAGAGGCCTGGCAGAGCATCACCAGGAACCCAGCGACTGGTGATGTCTATGCATTCCAGACTTCAGGCTGTAATTGACTGCAAAGGATTTGCAACCAAGTATTAAAAAGTGAAAGTTTGATTTATAATTATTATTCTGTCCCATTACTTTTGGTCCCTTAACAAGTGGGAGGCACATATGCAAACTGTTGTCATTCCTACACCGTTCACCTGATTTGGATGTAAATACCCTCAAATTAAAGCTGACAGTCTGCAGTTAAAGCACATCTTGTTCGTTTCATTTCAAATCCATTGTGGTGGTGTATAGAGCCAAAAATGTTAGAATTGTGTCGATGTCCCAATATTTATGGACCTGACTGTATATATGAATATACAGAGAACAATAGCACAGCAAAGGGATAACAGAAAGAAGTTTAGGTAGATAAAGTACTTGCCAAAAAGCCTTGGGTTAAGCAGCTTCAAATTTCATGAACCAAAAGGATTTCTTAGCTCCCACTGTCAGTTTCGATGTTAAAAAAGGAGAATTTTTCAACTTAACTGAGCTCAGCTTAGCTTTTTCTAGCAACTCCACAGGGTGTCTCCCTGAAACAGAGAACCAATCGCCTCATTTGGGGAGGGAGTTGTAGGTGGAGACCTCAGGCTATGACCAAAAATCCCTCATAGCTTAAATTATGGTTCATAACTTACCCTGGATACATATAACATTCTATCCACGAGTAGATTAATACGCAGAATCTTCGGCTGAACGTCTACATATGAAATATGAGATACCTGCTGGAATAGTTAAGGAGATATTATTTTTTGCTCTCCTGTTGATCTCAGCTAGGGGATGTAATATATCAAATGATTTGTATTGAAGTGAGCCATCCGAATATGTGCTCCATGTTTGTGTAACTCTTTCATAATCCAAGATATGTAATCATAGGGGAAAATGGATGTTTAAATGTGAGTTTTTAAATGTAAGTCTGTTTTTAGGACTCCCTGGAATGCCTTGAAATTCAGTGAGGGCTTGGTTTATGGCTTGATGAGCCCTCTCTAGCAAGAGTCTGGCAGACATCTGGGGACCAGCTAATTGAGGTTTATAGCCCTGGAGCTCTCCTGCTGAGCTTGACGCCTGTGACCTCTGTCTCATCCAGACCACATGTCACTCAACAGAGAGGGAGGGGGGATGAGGAAAGCTGATTTGGGAGTAGGATATGATAGAAGATGGAAGACCCTTAACAAGATGGAGGACCGCGTCCATCTCTGTATGCATGATTGCTACACACTCCACCAAACTTTACACTTGGCACAATGCAGTCAGGCAAGTACTGTTCTTCTTGCAATGGCCAAACCCACACACGTCCATTGGATTGCCAGACAGAGAAGTGTGATTCATCACTCCAGAGTCCAGTGGCGAGTCCAGTGGCGGCATGCTTTACACCAATGCATCTGAAACTTTGCATTGCACTTGGTGATGTAAGTCTTGGATGCAGTTGCTCGGTCATGGAAACCAATTCCATGAAGCTCTCTACACACTGTTGTTGTGCTAATCTGAAGGTCACATGAAGTTTGGAAGACTTTAGCTATTGACTCTGCAGACAGTTGGTGACTTCTGCGCACTTCAGCGTGCGCTAACCCCCTCTGTCATTTTACGTGGCCTACCACTTCGTGGCTGAGTTGCTGTTATTTCCAGTTGCTTCCACTTTGTTATAATACCACTAACAGTTGACCGTGGAATATTTAGTAGCAAGGAAATGTCACGGATGGACTTATTGTACAGGTGGAAACCTATCACGGGACCACACTTGAATTCACTGAGCTCCTGAGAGCGACCCATTCTTTCACAAATGTTTGTAGAAGCAGTCTGCATGCCTAGGGGCTTGATATTAAACACCTGTGGCCATGGAGGGGATTGAAACAGCTGAATCCAATGATTTGGAGGGGGGTCCCAATACTTTTGGCAATATAGTGTATATGTAGGTTGCCAATGACCCTGGCTGAAAATGCTAGTTGTCTGTCATGCTGATTCAGCAGCTTTGGTAGTCACTAGGGTTGCCACCTCATCCCTTTAAAACCGAACACATATTAATTACACAGGTTATAAGGCTAATTTAACACAAATGAGACACTGAGTTTAACTACCACTTTAAACCCTAGGTTCACATCTGTGCGGGTGGTGCCACTGCGGATCCGCACGAAAATCTGTGCAGCCGCACCACCCGCACAGAGAAATGCGGACCCGTGGGTGGGTGCCATTAGTTCTAATGGCACCCCGCCTGCACTGGAAAACGCAACCGTACTGGGAACCGAGGTTCCCATGCGGGCTGCGTTTTCAAAAGAAGTGCAGGGACTTCTGCGTGTCACGAGCACGGGAGTCCATTCAAATGAATGGGCTCCCGTGCCCGCGCAAAACGCGGCCCGCACGGCCGCATATATGTGAACTGGGGGTAAAGCAGAGTTCCACCTGCAAAAAAAAAATAAAAGTCAGCAGTGACAAAAACTGTAGCTGCTGACTTTTAACATACAGCCACTTACCTGTCCTCACCACCGTTGGTTTCACCGACCGTCTTTTCTCCACGGCACCGGCATCTTCACTGTGGGCACCCAGCTGTGACAGCTTGTGGCTTCACAGGTGGGTGCCCACTGCACATGTGCGAGACGCACTGCGCTTTGTGAATGGCCCCGTAGTCTTGCAGGTACCTTTCCAATTTGAGTACCCCCCCGCTCCCCAAAGGTGCCAATCCTTAATGGGGAGTGGGGGACAAAGGCTTAAAGCGGAACATCCCTTTTGGGTGGGGCTCCCCTTTTATCAGCCACAGAACCTGTGTAATTAATATGTGTTTGGTTTTAAAAGGATGAGGTGACAACCCTAGTAGTCCCCCACAGCCGGTGCCTGTATTTCATTATGCATGGATCCCACTATTCGCTGGGCACACCAGTATTGCTTCAAATTGAGGGGAATTTATCAAAACTGCTGCAGACAGGATCCGGAGCATGGCAACCAATCAACTTCTGCCTTTCATTTTCAAAGTCTAACTGAACAAGCTGAAGATAGAAGCTGATTGGCCGCCATGCACGGTTGCTCCAGTTTCGATAAATTCCCCGCACTGCCGTTATTTTTCTCGCCATTCATAAAAAGGTTGCAGTGTAAAGACTGTGGGCGTCCCACAAAGTGGTCTCTGCATATGGCTCATAATGAATGGTGGGATTGCTTTGACAGGTCACATGGCCGGGCTCTCCTTTATTGTCATTGTTTCATTGTCTTCCAGTGACTCAGGACTGCCAGTCCCCATAGTTCCCAATCTACAGGTTTTCCTTCTTCCATCCTGACCTCTACCATTCAACAAAAACTCAGGGACTTCCAATCCTCAGATGCCTGGCTGTCCTCCCTCCTGTCCCTGCGCCGAGGACAGTCCGCCAGCCATGACGTGCTAACGGGAACTCAGACCCATCTCCTCCCATTGTGTACAGGGGGAGGGGCCAGAATGTGCATCAACTCTCCTCCTGATAGGGAACACGGCACTGCCTTCTGATTGGCCGCGGCTCCCGTTGACGTGTATTACGTGCGTCGGCGCCGGTTACTAGGAGATAAGGCGGAAGTGATAGGGTGAGAGAAGTCTGACAGAAAGATGGAGGCTGAGAGAGAAGAGGATAGATACCGGAAGATATTACTGACACAGGCGGCGGGGCTGCTCAGGGAGCTAGGGTGAGTGTGGGCAGCCTGCTATCCTGTACACTGTGTGTGGCAATATATGTATGGAGTATTAGAACTTTGAATATGTGTATATATATATACCTACATACATACACACACTATATCGCCAAAAGTATTGGGCCAGCCCTCTAGATCATGTGATGCAGGTGTTCCAATCCCCTCCATGGCCACAGGTGTATAAAATCATCACCTAGGCATACAGACTGCTTCTACAAACATTTGTGAAAGAATGGGTCGCTATCAGGAGCTCAGTGACTCCAAGTGTGGAACCGTGATAGGTTGTCACCTGTGCAATAATCCACCAACTCAGCCACCAAGTGGTAGGCCACGTAAAATGACAGAGCATGCTGAAGCACACAGTGCACAGAAGTCGCCAACTGTCTGCTGAGTCAATAGCTAAAGACCTCCAAACTTTAGATTAGCACAACAGTGAGTAGAGAGCTTCATGGAATGGGTTTCCATGGCTGAGCAGTTTCATCCAAACCTTACATCACCAAGCGCAATGCAAAGCGTCGGATACCGTGGTGTAAAGCACGCTGCCACTGGACTCTAGAGCAGTGGAGACATGTTCTCTGGATTGGCCAATCACGCTTCTCTGTCTGGGAATCTGATGGACATGTCTGGGTTTGGCAGTTGCCAGGAGAACGGTACTTACCTGACTGCATTGTGCCAAGTGTAAAGTTTGGTGGAGGGGGGATTTTGGTGTGGGGTTGTTTTTCAGGGGCTGGGCTTGGCCCCCTAGTTCCAGTGAAGGGAACTCTTAAGGCGTCAGCATAACAAGACATTTTGGACAATTTCATGCTCCCAACTTTGTGGGAACAGTTTGGGGGATGGTCCCTTCCTGTTCCAACATGACTGCACACCAGTGCACAAAGCAAGGTCCATAAAGACATGGATGAGTGAGTTTGGGGGGGAGGAACATGACTGGCCTGCACAGAGTCCTGACCTCAACCCCATAGACCACCTTTGGGATGAATTACAGCGGAGACTGTGAGCCAGGGCTTCTCGTCCGACATCAGTGTCTGACCTCACAAATGCACTTCTGGAAGAACAGTCAAACCTTCCCATAGACACCCTCCTAAACCTTGTGGACAGCCTTCCCAGAAGAGCTGAAGCTGTTATATCTGCAATGGGTGGGCCAACTCAATATTGAACCCTACGGACTAAGGATGCCATTACAGTTCATGTGCATCTAAAAGGTGTCCCAATACTTTTGGCAATATAGTGTGTGTGTATGCATGCATGTATGTTAGACCAAAACATGGAAACTCTACATGATTTGCAGGTGTGAAGTGACAACATGTTTCAGGCTGAAAGCAGAAGTGATGTAACATTCTTTTGCTTCTGCTGTGGGATGAGACCGCTAGCTAACAAGTGGGAAGCCTCACTTTCCTCATTCACTGTGTGCGCTGCTAGCAATACACAGTCATGTCAGACCTTACTGATCTTCAAAGAGCAAATTGCTTGTGCCGACCATTTCTGGGAAAATGTCGTCTGATAAGTATAAGTGTGGTCGACAAGGTCATCTAACCGAAAGAGACAAATGGACATTGCGCAGGATTGTGACCTGCAGTAGGAAAACAGCTGCTGCAGAAGTGACTGCAAAGCTCAACCTCAGGCCAATGAAGACTAGACTTAAATGAGCAATTAACCTTTGACATTCAGGCACACAGCCCCACTGCAAGAGATCATTTTAAGTTTCCCAGAGTTGGCTTTAATGACTAAGTTCACCTTTTTAGAACATGTTACACCTGTATTGAGGGTGTAACTTGTGGAAAAAAAAAATTCCAGTTCCTGCCCTCCTCTCCCCCCAACGGATTCCCCTGTAACAGTGGGTGGAAGTTCCTCTACCTTGCAGCTGCTGTCATATTTTAAAATCAGTGTGGTTAGCCAGGGCTCCACCTGTCCAGCCATGCCATTAATTTACAGGAATCTGTAAATGAAGAAACTACAGGTCTTATCTGTCACTGTGGCAGATGACTTGTAGTTTTCAGTGGATGGCAGTGGCACCAATGAGTGCCCTCATAGTCACTTGACATTTCCTACAGCTCTAAAACTGACAGCCCATGCATAGTTATTGGTGGCACAGAGATGTAGGCAGTGTATGCAGGATCCTGACACTGCACAAGAGATCCACTGATCAGGGGTGCAGTGTTCTGCAGGCTTATGTGAAAATGTTAAGTAATGCGCTTGTTTTTCACTGCAAAAATATGTGCATTTAATATTTTTTAATAAATATATATATATATATATATATATATATATATATATATATATTTTTTTTTTCCCTAAAGATAAACTTGGCCTTTAACTAGCAGCACGTTTATCGTGCACCCGATGCTTCCCTGAGATGAGCGCCATCACCAAGTATGCAGAGAGTGAGGGTTTGTTTGCTACAGTCCCCTTAAAAGAAAAACATCACCCAGACAGGTGCTATCACAGCAGAGCTCCTGCACCATCAGTGTTGATTGTGTGCTGCGGGGATACTTCTTGGACTTGTCTGTATGAATGACATCTACACATGCGCACACTACACGGGGTGGTGGCAAATGGGCTTTGCCAACAATTTAAATGCCCACAAATTAGGATTCACTCAGGCGAGAAACCGAGGAAATTTAACTAAAGATGGGATTTTCTTCATAATATATTTGCAGTTCATTGAAAAGATAAAGGATGATAATTACACATTAACATGCTGACTGTAGGTTGTTTGGGTGTGTTTTTGTTTTTTTTTGTTTTGTTTTTTTCTTTCACGATTGTGAGCGTTCTTTACCTTATGTGGTTTGCTCAGTACATGCTATGGTATAATGATCGTTCCCACTGAAATAAGTCTTCCATATGTGAACCCCCCCCTCAAGGAGCAATTCAGAAGTGTAGTTGGAACAAACTGCTACAATGTGTATTCATGCACAATGAGTGGGACTGCAGTCAGTTTTGGGCCTATCCACAATGCGATCGTGTTAAGCCTGGTACACACGGTAAGTTGGGCTGAGGAGCTTTCAGGAAGTTTCTGTACTAATGACGTGATGTTAGTACAGCAATCTCCCTGCTGAACTATTGTGTTCTGACGGGAACCGCCCCTGTGTACACTGGTCAGCTCTCACAGTTATTGGCTGAGATCACTGATCGGATGCTGATCTGCTGCTGGTTTTCCAGCAAGCTTGTTTTGACAGAAGCTGGCTCAGAGATTGGCTTCTGTCAAACAATGACCTGTACACACAGGCCAAATGTCAGCTGGTGTCTACTGTACTGGCTGATTTCAGGCAAAATTAGGTCCGTGTGTATGTGGCTTTAGTGCAGATATTTACCTAGGAGCAAACTATAGTTTGTAACCCCCCCCCCCCTTTTTTTTTTTTTTTTATAGAGGAAGCTGTGTTGATGGACCAAAAAAAAAGTTAGCCCACACTGTTATGACAAAAGGGGTTGGTTTACAAAGAGGTTGTTTTTTAAAGCAACTTGTATACTAGCCAAAATAAAACTTACACAAATACTTTAAAGTGCACCGTCACACTAAAAGGAAAAATAAATTTAGTAAGAATAGTGTGGACCCTGCTCAAGCCTCCTGGGATATGCACAACACCTATCCCAAGAGGTTTTGGATCCTACACAGCAGATGGAGAGGGTGGACCTGGCAGAGTGTCATCAGGGGGCTACCTGGGGAACTAGAAAGAGGCAGCTGGCTCCCAATGATGTCCGAGGAAGATGGCGTCAGAAGAATCGGCTTGTGGCAGCTGAGTGGTGGATCAAAGCAGGATACTGCTGGATTTACTGGGCTGGTGAGTGTTGTTTTCCTGTCTTTGTGCTAATCATGAAAAAAAGAGACATGGGGTAGAGTTCCTCTTTATTGAAAATTGTCCAGTCCCACTGCAAGACTCCTGTTATCAATGTCTTGCAGCTCTACAGCCAAGTAGTGCAATTCAGTGCTCCTTGGTGTGGTGTGTTTATCAACATGTTTGATTCACACAGGAGCACTGTTCTGTGTGTGTGGTATGTGTTTTTTTTTTTTTTGAAAAATTTTGAAATTATTTTAGAATTAGAATACAAATTTGTGTAAAGCTTTTTTAATTCTATACTTTTCTTTCTTGTTCAATGTGACACTAAAGGATTGATTGCAAGGCTATTTAAAAATGTAATTTATTAAAAAAAATAATGTTTTGTTTTTTTTTTGGACACAAAACATTAACAAACAAAAAAGGTTTACATAGTGATGGTAAAGAAACAAGCAGCAGGAAAATAACGGTTGAAGGAGCAAGGGGAATTAATTACGGGTAAACTAAGGGTTTTTTTTTTTCTTTTGGAGGTTAGGTATTTTTTATTTTATCATTGGGTTGCTGTACTTGACAGCATCTCCTTTTTTGACCTGCAGATGAAGTAGATACAGAAGTGACAATGTTTGTGTGGATCTCTGAATCAGTGGTCTCCAAGCTGCGGCCCTGGGGACAGATGTGACCCTTTGCTTGCTTTCATCCAGCCCTCGAGGCATTATTCCTCCCACTGCAAGCAGCAGTGTGCCATAGTTTCTCCCACTGACATAGACAATGGGGCACTATTCCTCCTTTTGACACCAAGGACGGGGCACTATTCCTCCTATTGACACCAACTACAGGGCACGGTTTATTCCCACTGATGCCAGGGCATTTTCTTCTCCCACTGGCCACAGTCCGCCCCCCCTAAAGTTTGAAGGAGCATAAACTGGCCCTTTGTTTAGAAAGATTGGAGACCCCTGCTGTAAATCTCTAAATGTGTCTCTAGATACATCTCTCCAGTGGAGTCCTAGATATCAGTAAACACCCCTACAGGCATTTTAATCTTTACCTACTCTGTCTAAAACTAGAAAGAGAGAGAGAGGGTTTTTTTTAGTTCAGATAAACTGTCAGTAATATATCCAAATATAATTAAAATATTATAGTATATGTTCCTAGAACTAAAATACCCTGTTTCTGAGCACAGTCTATTCCCATTATCAGCAGGAACCCACTGCATTATGATCGACCTGTTTACTCCATAATCTCTGCCCTATCAATGTAATAAGGCTATGACTCAGCTCCTAAAGCACACACTGTCTCATGGTGTACCAGTAGGAGAATAGCACTGATACAAACCCATAATAAAATCACTGGCATTGCAAACCTTTTTAGCTGTGTTTTTTGGTGTGCATGAAACTTGACTATTCCATGAATGCAACTGTATGCTATCTGGGGTGTGCTCTTATTTTTACTTGCATACCAAGCATCTGTGTCAGTAAATATACACAGTGCCTTCATAAAGTATTCAGACCCCCTTCCCATTTTAAAATGTTATGTTGCAGCCTGATACTACAGTTATTTAAATTATTGCAGCAATTACAGCCTTGAATTTTTTTCGGTATGACACAACAAGCTTTGCACACCTGGACTGGGCCACTCTAGGACATTCCGAGCTTTCCCTAAGCCTCTCCTGTGTTGTCTAGGCTGTGTTCTTAGGATCATTGTCATGTTGGAAGGTGAACCTTCGGCTCAGACTGAGATCCTAAGCTCTGTAAAACAGGTTTTCATTGAGGATATCTCTGTACTTTGCTCCATTCAGCTTTCCCTCAACCCTGACCAGTCTCCCAGTCCCTGCTGCTGAAAAACACCCGCACAGCATGATGCTGCCACCACCATGCTTCACTGTTGGGATGGTATTGGACAGGTGATGAACAGTGGCTGGTTTCCTCCAGACATAAAGTTTTAGAATTGAGTCCAAACAGTTCAGTCTTGGTTTCATCAGACCAGACGTGTGTGTGTGTGTGTGTGTGTGAAACTTCAAGTGGGCTTTCACGTGTTTTGTACTTCCGACCATAGCCACCTCTCTTACGAAGACCCTTCTCCCCTGATTTCTGTTTGGCTGGGCGACCATCTCCCCTTATAGAGGCCACTGTGCTCTTGGGAACCTTCAGTGTGTGTGTTTGTAGGCTTCCCCAGATCTGTGCCTTGCAATAATCCTGTCTAACCTCAAGGCTTTTGCTCTGATACAGTATGCATGGTCACCTGTGAAGCTTTTTATAGAGAGGTGTGTGCCTTTCTAAATCGTGTCCAATCAATTTAATTTACCATAGGTGGACTGCAATCAAGGCGCAGAAACATCTCTGCAATGTTCAAGTTAAATGGGAGGCACCTGAGCTAAATTTCAAGTGTTGTTGCAAAGGGACTAAATAATCGTACCGATGCGATTTCAGTTTTTCCTCTTTCTTACATTTTGCAAACCTTTCTAAAATTCTGTTTTCACTTTGTCCTTATGGGGTACTGAGTGTAGAATAATAAGAGAAAAAGTGAATTTAAACAACTGTTGTATCAGGCTGCAACATAACATTGGGGAAAAAAAGTAACAGGGGTCTGAATACTTTGACTGCACTGTACTTAACTTGCATACCAAGCATCCCTGTAGTCTATTAAAAGCAGCCCGGTCGCTACAGTAAACAAAATTCACACACCTACTGTAAGGAAATATGTTTTATTAAGTGGCATCCATTTTGTATAATTCCTCCATTTCTAGATGTTAATAACGAGGACAGGGGCTACAGAAATAGGCTGATTCCTTTCACCCACAGCCATGTTAAATATTAACTATTGCACCAGGCAGTGAGTGAAGTCTTTACGCTTTTGAAGAGTTACAAGCACCACTGGTATCTGATGATTCTAGGTGTGACTGATTCCTTGTCCCCAACAGTGCCCTGTAGTGACATAGCTTATGCTGGTAATCGGACAAACAAAGCTTTCTTTTGGTGATATTTTTTACTAACAATGTTAGTTTGAAAAGAGGTGGGAAAAGGTTTCTATAGACCTTATGAAAACTTTTTAGAGCAGCTTTTAGATGGTGTTCCTTCCATAACAAATCTAACGTTTTGCACACTCTTCCGCGTTATCGGTACCACTGCACTGCCACCATAACTCTAAAAATGAATTCAGCAGCTACAAATATTGTAGCTGCTGACTTTTTTAATATAAGGGCCCGTGGGTCCAGCAATGTTCTCACCCGAGCCAATTTTTTAATCGGCTTTGGGTGCTAGTGCTGACACTTTAAGTAGGGGAAACTGGAAGTGAAGCTGGTTTCCTACTGCGCATGCATGAGCGGCACTGCGCTTTTTGAATGAGCTGCAGTCTTCTGGGATCTGAGAAGTGTTCCAGAAGGTTGCAGGGGATGGGGGGTTGACGGGTTAATAATGAAGTTCCAGCTCAGATCGCCACAGCGATCTGACCCGGAAGTGGGAGTGGGTAACTGTCAAAACCAGGCACCCAAACCCTCCTCCCAAAAACTGCTGGGTGGGGGGAAGTAGACAAGAGTAAATTCCCCTTTTGGGTGGAGTTCTGCTTTGTAACTCTTGGCTAGCCCAAAAAATATCTGATCCCAGCATATTCAGAATATAATTATTTTTTTGTCTAAGAGGATCTAATACAGAGAGTCCTCTTATCTCCAATGCTGGAATGTGAATGTGTCCTCCAACACCATGTTGAATACAGGACTGGCAATGGATGTGAGCAAGTAGGGTGACCAGTCAGACAGCCATAAAGGCACATTCTGGGGGCTGATCATTACACCTGTAACAAGTGGATGGAAATACTGCATGATTAAAGTAAGTTTTCCTCTGTAGACAAAAATCTATTCTGCTTATTCTTTGAAGAGGCCCTGCTAATTTGTTCTGTGCCCACAGTGGTAGTTGGCTCACCTCAACAGGAAGGTATCCTTACAGATCCATGCTCTCTTGCCACCTCCTCACTGCAAGTGTCCATCAGGTGGATGTTGTCACAGACTATGGTGATTAGCCATTCGGAGCTCAAGCATTGGCACATGGAGGTCACATGCTCTCCCATACCCGGAGGTGGAGAATGAGCGCTGGTCAGAGAATATAGCTTGCTGGGGGGTAGACCCTGAAGACAGACTTATCACTGACAATGCGCTTTTGTGGAAAGAGAATCTTCATTAGAAATACTGCAGTTATTAACTTGCTCTTTTCTTCATGTTAGATACACGGGACCTTTGTCTGATGAAGATGCTCTGCTGGATTCCTGTGAGTTAGGAGCTGCATGTCAGCAGTTTACCGCACTCTGTGTGTGGCTTGTGTCAGAACTAAAATCTGTGTCTTATCTAGTGGAAAATGTCAGCCCTACTGAAGGTAAGAGCCATTTACATATATCGGTGTCTTTATGCCCATTTTGCGTCACCTCCTAACTAGCAGCTAAAGTATATGAATAGCCAAAATTTTTGTTTTGTTTTGTAGTTTTGGTTTGAATAGAGAATGATTATAACATTTGTCAGACTTTTAGGAGTGGATGTATGCTACTGGATTTCCTTACGTTCACTTTTTTTTATCACAAAATGGGGAACGTTGTTTAGGTGTATGGTGTTTTAGATACTAGGCAGTCAAGGGCTCACTCTATACATTTAGGGGCTTCCACAGACACCAGGGATCATGACTGGATAAAGGCTACCTGGAACTGAAGTCACACCATGACATCAGATCTAAATGGGGAAAAATATCATGCTGGATGTATATACTGATATGGACTGGGTAATGTTAGGAACATAAGGATGCCCCATCGTTTGATGGAAATGAAAATTATCAACTTACAGAGGACTAAATTCAAAGACACCCCGAAAATCAAAGTGAAAAAAAATGATATAGCACGCTAGTCCATTTTTGCTGAAATTTCTTTGCAGCAACTCAAAATGGTACTCAGTAGTTTGTATGGCCCCCACGTGCTTGTATGCATGCCTGACAATGTCGAAGCATGCTCCTAATGAGACAACAGATGGTGTCCTGGGTTATTTGCTCACAGATCTGGACCAGGGCATTACTGAGCTCCTAGACAGTCTGAGGTGCAACCTGGTGGCATCGGATAGACTGAAGCATGATATCCCTGAGGTGTTCTATTGGATTTAGGTCAGGTGAGCATGGGGGCCATTCAATGGTATAAATGCCTTCATCCTCCAGAAACTGCCTGCATACTCTTGCCACATGAGGCTGGGCATTGTCATGCACCATGAGGAACCCAGGACCCACTGCACCAGCATAGGGTCTGACAATAGGTCCAAGGATTTCATCACGATACCTAATGGCAGTCAGGGTGCCATTGTCTAGCCTGTAGAGGTCTGTGCATCCCCAGACCATCACTGACCCACCATCAAAACGATCTTACTGAACGATGTTACAGGCAGCATAACATTCTCTATGGCTTCTCCAGACCCTTTCACATGTGCTCAGGGTGAATCTTCTCTCACCTGTGAATAGCTCAGGGCGCCAGTGGCTGACCTGCTAATTCTTGTGTTCAATGGCAAAAAGCCAATTGAGCTCTGTGGTGCCAGGCAGTGACCACAGGGCCCACTAGAGGAAGTCAGGCCCTTAGAACACTCTCATAAAGTCTGTTTCTCATTGTTTGGTCAGTGACATTCACGCCAGTGGTCTGCTGGAGGTCATTTTGTAGGGCTCTGGCAGTGCTCATCCTGTTCCTCCTTGCACAAAGGAGCAGATACCGGTCCTGCTGATTGGTTAAGGACCTTCTACAGCCCTGTCCAGTTCTCCTAGAGTAACTACCTGTCTCCTGAAATCTCTTCCATGCTCTTGAGACTGTACTGGGAGACACCGCAAACCGTTTGGCAATGGCACGTATTGATGTGCCATCCTGAAAGATTTGGACTGCCTGTGCTACCTCCTGTAGGGTCCAGGTGTCACCTCATACTACCAGTAGTGACACTGACCCTAGCCAAATGCAAAACTAGTGAAAAACAGTCCTAAAAGATGAGTAGGAAAAAAATGTCAGTGACCATTCCTGTTTTGGGGGTCATCTCATTGTTGCCCATCCAGTGCACCTGTTAATTTCATTAACACCAAAGCAGCTAAAACTGATTAACAACCCCCTCTGCTGGGGCCTGAATATGGTGCCGACTGAGAGCTCAATGTGAGAGCTCTCAGACACCAGGCGTTCCTGGCGTCCCGCAAAAAGTGATGCCCAGGAGATTGTGAGACACCTGGGGCGCAGAACTGCCTGGGGGGGGGTGAGTCTGGCTGGGGTGTGCTCCCTTGATGGTGGCGGAGGATGCAGCAAGAAGTGTCAGCTGACCGGAGGATAGGTGGAACCTGCCTGGGGCCGGAACGGTGGACACCGGGCGGTCACGTGGCCTCTGCGGAAGAGTGTGGGAGACAGACGCTGGCTGGTCCGGCACAGTGGAGAATCGGACCGCTTCACTGCAAGCCTGCCCAGGATTCTGTGAAACCCCAGAGAGGTGACCCCCCCCCCCCCTCCCCAATAGCTTACTGCTGTTGAGGGACTCTTCTGACAGCCTGATTGATTTGGTAAGAGGAAACCTATCTTTAGCCACTGCAGTGGAAGAAGGTAATGTGAAGGAGGTACACGAGGAGCTACAGGGGACGGTGAGTTAAAAAAACTTGAAATCTAAAGGTGGACTTGTATTTAAAGTTTATTGGGGGGGTCACCCAAGGGGTTCAGAAGAGGAAGTCATCACAGAGACACGAGAGGTGGAGAGAAAAGAGAGAACCAGAAGACCCCTAGTCGGGACCGGAGTAGAAAGGAGAAGGAAGAAGGAAAAAATTAAAGGGACATTATCTCCTTTTGAGCCATAACCCTAATTTACTCCATAGAAGTAACCCCTTAGCCAGGAAAAAATAGAAAATTATAATACCATCATGAAAATTTAAAGCGGCAAAGAGGGGAGGGGCAAAAACATCCCAAACAAGTTCTATCAAAAAGATATATACCCTCACAAGAAAAAAACTTAGAGGGACAAACCCCAGAGAGGCAACAAGAAATAAGTGGAAGAAGGGAGATGGAAAAATACAATTGGTGATTGTCTCTGTCTCTGGTAATATCTAATACTAGTCAAAATATAGAAGCGGAAGATCTAGAAAATGTAGTGGCTATTGAGAATTCCAAAGAACAAGAGAAGACCTCACATATGCCTACCAAAGCAGAAATAGCAGAAATGTTTAAGATCTTGGAAAGATCTATAAAACAGGAGACTGCGGAAATACACAAGGATCTGGGGAAATATTGTCAAGGGTGGAGGAAACCGAGGAGAAATTGGATAAACATACCCAAGTTATAACAAAATTGGAAAAACAGAAGTGCGAAAAGCACAAAGGAATCTGCTATATAAACTGGAAGATCAGGAAAATAGAGATGGAAGGTGCAATCTGAGAATAAGAGGCCCGCCTGAGATTTTACAAGGGGAAGATCTGACGGAAAAAATGGTAAAAATGCTTAATACAATAATGGATTGACCAGCAACAGAACTTCTTAAGATTGATAGAGTGCATAGAATTGGACAATTCCAAGAAAGTAGAAATGGAAACTCAAGGGATGCGGTTTACGATTCCATAATTATAAAGAGGAGCTCTGGAAGAAGATAAAAGGAAGATCCATAATAAAATACGGAGAAGTAAGCCTACAGATTTTCGCAGATATATCAGTGGAAACTCTGATGAGAAGGATAATATTGAAACCATTATCTGAACAGATGAGAAAGCAAAATGTTTGATACAGCTGGGGATTCCCAGAATGTTTGATTGGATGAAAATGGTCGTTCTGCAAGATTGCGGTTTCCGGAAGATCTGAGAGACTTGAACTACAGAAAATAGATATCGCAGTTTGGTAGGAAGGAGTAAATGAGACTTGGGCAACTGAAAATGAGAGCTGGCAGCCAGCCCCTAGTGGGAAAAGACCTCAGAGGTAAAATAGGAGGAGGGGGAGGGGGGACTGAGAGGCGAGGGGTGTGTGGGTTTTTTTTTTTTTTTTTCTCCCTCTTACCCCTCCAGCTCTCCTAGAAAGGCGGGATGTGGGAAAGATGCTTGGAAACGAGGGCGGGGTTTTAAGAATGCAGACTAGAGAGGTGTGTGTGTGTGATCGGAGCCCCACCATAGTGTTGAATCGATGGTGGGATTAGGACCACAGATGATTCGTAGGCAAGTTAAAAGCCTAACGGGGGTTAGGGAGGGTAGAGGGATGGGGAATGGGTAGCTATATGAGGGGGAAGGGAGGGGGAAATGTGTTGGAGTTAGCCCCGGGTTCCTCTGGAGGGATGATGATGATGATATCTATGTCAAGAAAAAATATTTATACATCAGAAATGGAGGAAAGTTTGTTTTATGACCTATAATGTTAAAGGGCTGAATAGCCCAGGGAAAAGACTTTACATTCTCATAGAACTGCAACAACGATCTATTATAGTAGCGTTCTTACAAGAAACCCATTGATCACAGGAAACAAATATAAAACTTTACTCTAGTTGCTACCCAACCTGGTACTATGCAGATTCTCCAATATGACGTGCTAAAGGCGTGGCAATTGGTATTGCAAAGCATGTAAGATTTAAATTGAAAGATAAGGTGATTGATCCCGAGGAACGATTCTTATTTTTGAAAGGGAGATTACAAGAAACAGAGTGTATACTGGCAAATATTTACTGTCCAAACAGAGACCTATTGACTTATTTGAAAGGTGTTTTTTGAGAAGGTTGATGGATTTCAAAACGGGTGTTTTGATTGTGACAGGAGACTTCAATTTCTGCATGGTTACTCAGATTGACACAATGTTGCATGGGCACAGAGAGAAAGATAGACAATTGAAATATGTGCGGAAAGTTTTATTTCAATGTCAGCTTTTGAATGCTTGGAGGGTGAAGCATCCTAGAGATAGACTATACGTTCTACTCTCAGGTTCATGCGACTTACTCTAGATTAGATTACATACTGGTAGAACATAGACTAATGGAGTTGGTGGTTAAAACAAATATAGAAGTTACAACTATATCAAACCATGCACCTTTCACAATGAAATTAAGATAGGGAAGAGAGCAGGATAAAAGAAATACATGGAAATTAAATGAGACATTCCTTCAGGATCATGAGACGGAATTAAAAATAAAAGATAAAGTCGAACAATACTTTGAAAGAAATTAAACTGAGGGACGTTCGATGGCTACAATATGGGAAGCACATAAAGCATATATCAGGGGAATTTTGATAGCAATTTGAGTAAAGAAGAAAAAGAAACTGCAAAAGAAAATCAATATGATTATAAGAGAACTATATGAATTCGAACAGCTACATAAGAAGAGAATAACAAAAGGGATATAGCAGAATATTACAAACAATAGAGAGGAATTATATAACTTAATGGAAGAAGAAACGAGAACATTTTAATATGATGGCAAAAGAGAGATATCCGTGGGGGAATAGACCGGGTAAATAATTAATGAGAGCTTTGAGAAATAAGAAGTAAAGGAATTGCATCGAGAAGATCAAAGGAGATGATGGAACAATGGTCTATTCAACCACTGATATGGCTAATGTATTTAAAAAATATTATAGTCAATCATATGATAAACCGAAACAGTTAAGAGGGGGAAGAAGTAAGAACTACAAAGAGACCGATGTATTTGAAAGAGGCGGGACTACCAAGAGTGGAAGAGGAATGATTAATAGGCCTGGAAAAAAACAGATATCGCAAAAGGAAATTCATGTGGCAGTAAAACGTACAGTGACAGGGAAGAGCCTGGGGCCAGATGGGTATACCGTGAGGTAGTCTAAAAAAAATTATAGGAACAACTAGTCCCTAAACTGGGCTTGTATATGAACTTTTGGGAGAGGGGGCGGAAATGAGGGAGGAATCATTGCAAGCCCATTTTACAATCATCCAGAAAGAGGGGAAAGATTGAACTCCATGTGCTAGTTATAGACTCATCTCTCTGTTAAATACAGATACTAAATTATACAAAAAGGTCTTGGCAAGTAGGTTGAAAGACCTAATGCTGGACTGGATCCACCTAGATCAGGTGGGGTTTGTCCCTGGAAGTGAGGGTAGAGATAATGGGCTGAGGTCATTACTCCACATTCAAAAAAGTAATAAGGAAAAACTTCCTGTCCTGATACTATCAGTAGACGAGAAAGCTTTTGACAGGGTAGATTGGGACTTTGTTAGGAACGTTGGAAGAGCTGGGAATTGGTCCCAAAATGAGAGCGTGGATAAGAAAATTATACAGTCGACCGTCGGCAGCAGTAAAGGTCAATGGTTTGTTGTCGGGGTTCTTCAGGATGTATAATGGGATAAGACAAGGATGTCCACTTTCACCGTTACTGGTTTTGTTTTGTCTCTGGAACCTCTTGGCAATGATTAGGAATAGTACAGACATGAGTGGAATAAAGATAGGGGAGACGGAACATAAAGTAGCATATGCTGATGATATGCTATTTTATGTGGTTAATCCCAGACTGACGCTACCTAATCTGAGGAAAATAATGAAATACTATGGAGAGCAGTCATATTTAAAAATGAATAAGGTAAAATCTGAGTTTTTAAATATCAGTGTTTCGACAACTGAAAGTGATGCTCTGTATAGAGAATTCCCTTTTCAATGGAGGGAAAAAGAACAAAAGTATTTGGGAATAAAATTGACCCCCTCCTCCAAAGAATTTGTATAAAATAACCTATATCCCATTAATAAACGAAATTAAGGAGATTAGCGGTAGGACCTATATCTTGGATCGGACGAATACATTTGGTAAAAATGGTAATTGTCCCGAAAATGTTATATAAATTCCATATGCTACCTATACAGCTCCTGGGAATCTATTTAAGATAGTTAAAAAATTGATATTGAGATTTATCTGGAAGAATAAAAGACAGAGAATAAGTTATGAAGTATTATGTAGAGATAAGGGGAGCGGGGGACTAAACGTGCTGGATCTTAGGAGATACTACCACTCTGTGTTATTGTCACGTATTTTTGATTGGACACATTCACTAAGGAAATGCTGGGTGGATATAAACATGTTAAGCGGGACACAATTGAATAAGATGGTATGGTTACGGCACCAGTATCGTAAGATGGCAGAGCGCACAAGCACTTACACACAAAATGTAATTAGCGTTTGGGATATAATTCAGAAGCAAAAGGGGTGGGAGTTTAATACTATACTGATGCCATTGGTGAGAAAGAGAAAATATCTCACGTAAATGGATAAAAAAAAAAGATGATGCACAGTTAAGATATATTGAAAGGGGAAGAAATATGCTCCTTTTTAAGGAGCTACAAAAAAAAAAAGGAGTTGTTCTCAAGGTTAGATGAGTGGCATTATTTTCAACTAAGACACTTTTGTAGTAACACTCTCCAAGTCCCTTAGGACCGTGGCAGATTTTAACCCATTTGAACAATTGTACATTAGAAGAGGGATACAAAAACGGTACTTTTATTTATAAAAATCCTCACTGTAGAATCAGGAATCGCTCCAACTCCCCGGATATGAAAAAGTGGGACAGGGATTTGGAAATTGTACTAGATGAGCAGCAGAGAGAGAAAATATATAGATTGGCATATGGGGATGTAGACATGAAGGTGGTAGAAATTAATTAGAAGTGTTTAGTTAGGTGGTACATTACACCTAGTGTGGCACAGGGAATACAAATCGATAAATCGCCCTTATGTTAGAGGGGACGTGAGAGAGAAGGCACAATGATATATATTTGGTGGGAGTGTCCTAAGATATAGAAGTACTGGGGTGAAATAATACACAAAATATAGGAGATTATAGGGGTTAGTGTCCCGACAGAACCAGGTACATATTGACTCCATAAAACGGAGATCACAGTAGCAAAATGTAAAAATATGGTGATATTTCACCTTATAAATGCGGCAAAGGGACTCCTACCTAAATTCTGGCAAAAACAAGAAGTACCGTAAATAAAGGACTGGATAAGTAGAGTAGATTATGTATATAAGATGGAGGAACTCTGCCATATAGAGGAAGATAAAATTACTTCAAGAAAAATGCTAGGTGTATCGAAAACCATATAATGGAAGAGAGATCAGGAGGAAATTGAGAAAGAAAAAGAGATGGATAGAAGAGAACATGGAAGAATATGGAGCCTGAGGGGGAGAGGGGAGGGGGGGATTTTTTAAATGGTAATGTTTTTGTATATTTGAATAATATGATTAGTTATGGATGTTAAATGGAAATATTGAAAAGTAATAAAATATTTAAATTAAAAAAAAAAACCAAAAAAAAACCTCTGCTACTTAACTGGCCAGATCAATATCCCAGGAGTTTAATTGACTTGATGCTATACTCTAATTTAAAAGGTGTTCCTTTAATTGTTTGGAGCAGTGTATGTACAAATGCATGTAATATTTTAATGGTGCCATTTACACTGGGTCTTTACATGTATGTTGGTGCAGTCAGTTTAGCTGTGCTTAGAGAGGGCTTTAAAGTTGATCTTTATGTAGTGTGTTTAAAAAAAAAAAAAACTTAGTGGTTCATTTGGATAAACTTGGAACTAAGAACTTCCTGCCCCTCTCCTGGAACAAAAATTGAGTCGGGCTTAGCACTGCTCATCCATTCAGAGGATGCTTTGTATACTACAAATGAATACAATGCAAAGCTGCCTCTAATTGTTCCAGGCAGAGAGATAAAAAAAAAACTTCCCTTGAATGGCAGAACAGTGCTTAGTTTGACTTGATTTTGTTCCGAAAAGGAAGTTCTCATCCTGCTGGTGGAACACAGTGTTGTATACTATATGAAGCTGAGGACACATACAGTGCATCCAGAAAGTATTCACAGCGCTTAACTTTTGCCACATTTTATGTTACCGCCTTATTCCAAAATGGATTAAATTAATTTTTTTCTCAGCATTCTACAAACTACGCCATAATGACATCGTGAAAAAAGTTAATTTTTAAATCTTTGCAATTAAAAATAAAAAACGGAACACGTGTACAAGTACATATAGTAAGTATTCACAGCTTTTGCCATGACACTCAAAATTGAGCTCTGGTGCATCCTGTTCCCACTGATCATCCTTGAGATGTTTCCACAACTTGATTGGAGTGCACCTTTGGGAAATTCAGTTGATTGGACATGATTAGGAAAGGCATAAACCTGTCTATATAAGGTCCCACAGTTAACAGTGCATGTCCGAGCACAACCAAGCCTTGAACTCCAAGGAATTGTATGTAGACCTCCGAGACAGGATTGTATCAAGGCACAGATCTGGGGAAGGGTACAGAAAAATGTCTGCAGCATTGAAGGTCCCAGTGAGCAGTGGCCTCCATCATCTGTAAATGGAAGAAGTTTGGAACCACCAGGAATCTTCCTAGAGCAGGCCGCTCGGCCAAAATGAGCGATTGAGAGAGAAGGGCCTTAACCAGGGAGGTAACCAAGCACCCGATGATCACTCTTAAAAGAGCTTCAGTGTTTCTCTGGGGAGAGAGAGGAGAACCTTCGAAAAGAACCATCTCTGCAGCACTCCACCAATCAGGCCTGTATGGTAGAGTGGCCAAACAGGAAGCCACTCCTCAGTAAAAAGGCAAATGGCAGCCCGCCTGGAGTGTGCCAAAAAGCACCCGAGGGACTCTCAGACGATGTGAAACGAAACTCTCTGGTCTGATGAAACAAAGATTGAACTCTTTGGCCTGAATGCCAAGCGTCATGTCTGGAGGAAACCAGGTATCGCCCACCACCTGGCCAATACTATCCTTACAGTGAAGCATGGTGGTGGTGGCAGCATCACGCTGTAGGGATGGTTTTCAGTGGCAGGAACTGGGAGACAAGTCAGAATCAAAGGAAAGATGAATGCAGCAATTTACAGAGACATCCTTGATGAAAACCTGTTCCACAGCGCTCTGGACCTTAGACTGGGGTGATAGTTCATCTTTCAACAGGACAAAGACCCTAAGCACACAGCCTACGTAACAAAGGACGGGCAACGGGCCAACTCTGTGAATGTCCTGGAGCGGCCCAGCCAGAACCCAAACTTGAATCCGATTTGAACATCTCTGGAGAGATCTGATAATGGCTGTGCACTGATGATCCCCATCCAACCTGATGGAGCTTAAGAGACACTGCAAAGAAGAATGGGAGAAATTGCCCAATTATAGGTGTGCCAAGCTTGTAGCATCATACTCAAAACTACTTGAGGCTGTAATTGGTGCTAAAGGGGCTTCAACAAAGTATTGAGCAAAGGCTGGGAATACTTAGGTACATGTGTTTTTTTTTTTAAATTATTTTTAATAAATTGCAAAGATTTGAAAACAAACTTCATTCACATTGTCATTATGAGGTATTGTTTTGTAGAATGTTGAGGAAAAAAATTAGTTTAATACATTTTGGAATAAGGCTGTAACATAACAAAATGTGACAAAAGTTAAGCGCTGTGAATACTTTCTGGATGCATTGTACAGTTTATACAGCACACACAGCTGCTGCAGCTGTTGAAGTAAATGGTTAGTTTGGACCAGCGTGGTGGGGAAAAAAACTATTTAATTTTAAATAAAACATGGAGATTCGCTTTATAGCAGGAACATTTAAATGCAGGAAAAAGCGATCTGGGAAGCATACGCATTACTTACCGGAATACCTCTCTTTATGACAGCTAAACACTGCCAAAAATCTAAACCTGATAAAGGCATGTGAAATAAAAAAAACAAACTGCAAATATTAATCACACTTGCATCACAAGGTAATATCATAAGGACATTATGGTTTTTAAAGAAATGTAACTAAAGTGCAGTTGTTTGATTTATTTATTTTTTTATGGAATTTTTTTTTTTGTAATGCCTGTAGTTTAAATGCACAATTTCTGTGTATGGGATTATTGGCTCAGGATGGGAAAGAGAATTCACAGGGTTTTCTTGTTTTCTTCTCTCTCTAATACAGTCCATTACCTCCCCAGGCCCGACTGATTCGGAGACCTTTCAGCTGGAAATAAGTGGTGTGATGAACGAGCTCCACTGTCCATACTCATCCCTGACCACTGGAAATGTTACCTCCAGACTCTACAGTTCTTCCAACTGCCTGCAGCTTCTTGGTAAAAATGGCTAGTGTTTAAAATGTATTTGTAATATTAAAATTTCAGAAGATTGTTCTTTACCTTGAGCCATTTCCTGGTGGATTTGCTAATGTTAATGTGCTTTTGCATGGTTATCATGCTGATCCTTTTCCAATTCAACTTCAAGTTTTGAACAGAGAGCTTTTACATCTTCCACTTTTTATATGATGCAGAATTTATAGTTTACTTCATGACTGCAAGCTCCTGAGGACCTAAAGCCATGCTTTGGTTGGTATGAGGTTCTCCTGAAATGCTGTCTTCTGTTTCCACCAAACATATCTACTGCTTCTGTGGCCAAACATCTTTTTGATTCAGTAGTCCATGGCCGAATCTCTTTGCCTATATGTTCAGTGGTTGAATTGGTGCTGTCTCTTCCTGATTGTAGCTGCATGCACTTTGACATTAACTGTTGTGATAATAGCCTGCAGACCCAGAAAATACACTGGCAGTTGTTTGAAATCCTACATGCACACCACTGAAGCTATTGGAGTGCCGATTGTGCTCCATTAGCATCACCCCATCCACAGCAGCCAGGATAAGTGACTGCAGAATTCAGAAGTGACAAAGTCAACATTGAGGTTCTTACTAGCTAGGGAAGATCAGCAAACATAAGTTTTCTGGTCTTCCTCTCTATCTGGGAACACCCACCCTGCTGGTCCCAGGATACATAGTAGAAGGGAGAGGTGTCGCATGGGATCCATGAAGTGCTTGCTTTCATCTGAAGTCAACAGCTGGCCTGTAGCATTCACACACATTTGCAGCCGGGAGTGTGTGCGTAAAACCTCTTGCTATTGCTCAAATATGACATGGGGCCCCCCCAAGCGGATCCGCTTGCTCAGTGGGGTTCAGTGGACATGGACACAGCCTGCTGTTCTCTATGGGGCAGATGGATGTAAACGGACAGCTTGACCATTTTACATCTGTCATCTGATCCGCTAGATGGATGGGGAACGGGTCCCCATCCATCTGTTGCTTGCAGGGCCGGGAGGAGAGGTGGGCAGAAAAGGCTACTGCCCTGGGTGAAATCCTGTGAGGAGGGGGGGAGCAAGACTGGAAGCTGCAGTATGTTCTTTACGTGCAAGAGAAGCTTTCCACCAAATCACCTGACTGTCACCTCCCCATGCCCTGATCTCTGCTACCTTCTCGCACACAAACTTAAGGTTGTGTCTGTGCACATTGCGTGCTTCCACTTTGCAGCAGCCATATCGGTGTCCACATCGGATAAGGTCGGTCTCTCCCTCTCCTCAGAGCGACTGAGAATTCTGTGATCAGTGGTCATGTGACTGCTGAGTCCTCACCCTTCGAGCCGATGGGGGACAAATGTAACATTGGACCAATGCTGCATCCACATAGGTAAGTATGATTATTTCTTTTTAAAGACCCCCCCCCCCCCTTCCCTATCCTGCATACTCTGTTTAAATTGGTCTGTGTACTTACTATTGTAGTCTGGTCTGGTCAGGTGATCTAACCGCTCTGGCTCCCCTGTGTTGTCAGTGAGGTTCTATTGCAGGGGAGAGGAGGGGTGCCAACAGCAGATGTGCTATGGGTGATGTCATGGCTCGAGGAATTCCACAGCTCTTGTGAGCAGTCCCTTACACATGGGAGCTAGAGCTCCTGGATCACATGATTGGACCAGATTTAAAAAAGTACACAGATCCTTCCCTTTTTTTTTTTTTTTTTGTGCAGGTTAGATTGAAGGAAGGGGGCAAAGGAACGTTTATAGAAAAAAAATTAGTTGTATAGTTGGCCTTTTAACACTTTTAAAGTATTTTTGGGATGTAAACTCTTTTTTTGTTTTTGTGTTTTTTTGTTTTTCTTTTTAAACGCCTGGTTTTCTTCAGTTTTCCTAAGCACAGAGCTGGAAGCAGCCAGAATCCTAAATCTGCACAGCATTCCTGATTCTGAGCCTACAGATCCACAAGTCCTATACGAGCTAGAGCTGATCAGAAAAGCTTTCGAGTTACCCGAGACTTCTCCAGAGGTCCCAGTGGCTACTTTAATTAAGCAGTTGGAGGACAAGGTACTTTTTATAATGCATAAAACACAATAACCTTTGTAAGAGTTTGTGGAGAGAACCGAGTAAATTAAATGATTCCTTTTTGGCTTCATGACCAATTAGAGTACAGATCTATTGGATTATAGCTCCGCCTCAATCTAATGCTGGCTATACACCGTTTAAAAATTAATTCGGGAAAAAAGTTGGATTTTTAAAGGTCTGTTGAGCATGCATGTGATAACACCATCATTGTATTGAAACATTTCCTCCAGTTGTCGACATGCACAATTGGGCAAGTGAGTATTTTGACCAAATCATAATTTTTATACATATTGTCCAACTCTAAGGTGTATAAACTTCAATGCTTATTGGATTTAAGCATATATAAGAAGATGTGTAATGAGAGAGGGTGTGGCCGAAGGAGATCAACACCCTATATCAAGGTGTGCGTAATTATTAGGCAGCTTTTCCTGAGGCAAAATGGGACAAAAAAGATTTAACTGACTCTGAAAAGGCAAAAATTGTAAAAAGTCTGTTAGAGGGATGCAGCACTCTTGAAATTGCTAAGATATAACGTTGTGTTGCAAATAGTCAACAGGGTTGCAAGAAATGTGTTGAGAGACACACAAATTAACTGGCAAAGATTTGAGAATCCTCAAACGTGAAGCTACCTATTATCCTCCAGTGCTGTCATATTGCAGAATTACAACCTACCTGGAGTACAAGGTGTCATGTTTCACATGACTGTCATATGCCTTTAAGTGTTTTCAATATTTTGTCTCTGCTCCTCCCTTTCCTTTGGTTTAGTTAATGCTATATAGATAGCCCACCCCTTTTTCCCAGTAAGGCATTGCAGTAAGCCTCATGTCATGAAGCAGGTCACATTATGATCTTTTGACCTATCAGATGTTCATTGTTGTAAGATTCTCTCAGTTTATGGAATACACTTCACAAGATCTAAAAGATATCAGCTCGATTTGAGTCACTGACTGTGGTATCCAACTGAGATTGGAGTTATCGCTATCTCATCACAACTGTAAATTACAGAGGTCACACTTTCAATGCTTAGATTGGAGAGATAGAACACAAGGTGTTCAGTGCTCAGAGACATGGCCAAGTAAGGAAGGCTGAAACCCAACCACTATTGAACAAGATATAAGTTGAAATGTCAAGCCAGGGTCAAGAAATATCTGAAGACAGATTTTTCACAGGTTTTATGGACTGATGAGAGGGTTTCTTGATTGACCAGATGGATAGGCGTGTTGCTGGATCAGTAATGGGCAAAGAGCACTTCAACTCCAATGCCAGCAAGGTGGAGGTGGGGTACTGGTATGGGCTGGTATTATCGATGAGCTAGTTGGAACTTTTCGGTTTGAAGATGTACTCAGAATCAACTCCCAAACCTACTGCCAGTTTTTAGACACTTTCTTCATGCAGTTGTACAGTGTAAAAAAAAAAATCTGCATTTTTCAAGAAGGCCAAGATATTTATGAAGGTTTAGAAGACACTTTCTTAATGCAATGGTACAAGGAAAAAAAAAAATCTGCATCTTTCAAGAAGACCACAATATTTATGCAGGACAATGCTCTGTCCCATGCATTGACGTATTACACCGCATGGCTAGCCAGTAAAGGCCTTAAAGATTAAAGAATGACGTAGCCCCCTTCCTCACCTGACCTAAACCCTATTGAGAACTTGTGGGCCCTTCTTAAATGGGAGATTTACGGTTATGACTGTTATTGAAAAGAAGGGTGGCTATGAGAGAGAGAGATTGATTCGGGTTTGATGTTTGCTAACATTTTGGATTGGCTGACTGTAGTTGTTCAATAATGAAATAATCATCAAAAATACAACTTGCCTCGTAATTGTGCACGCAGTGTATTATCGCTTGTCAACAACATTAAATGGTCCATTTTTCGTCAATCAGTAAAAATGATGCAAAGATTTTTGTTCACCCTTTTGTGAACCCTCCCACTCATCAACTGTATTTAAAAAGCAGATGCTACTTTTTCGGTGTTTGTACTTCTGGGGTTACATTTGGACATGCACATGCGCTGTAGGTTTTTTCAAACTGTTTTCGATTTATTACACTACTGATGTTTAGAAAATTGATCCTTTTTGGCTCAAAAAAATCAGACATGACCCCTTCCTTTTTTTTTTTTTTTTTTTTTTTTTTGGGCATAAAACTTTGCATTTTGATCAAAATTAGCCCGCTAATGTTTCCAATGATCAAGTGTATTGAATGCATTTCTAGCTGTGTATGGCCAGCAAGACAGAACCATTTATCCAGTTTGCATGCAGCTGTTTTCAGATTTGAAAGTCCTTTGCTGTGCTACAGTTGGAATTCCTGGCTTCCATAAAGCAGAGCTTGGGTTGTTTCAAGACCATGTGGACAGTTAGGATATAGTGACTTTGTGTAGAACCTGGGGAAAAGGATTGGGTTGTCATCCAAGGAACTGGTCAGGTGTTAAGTTACTTAACTGGCATTAGAAAACATTGACTGCTGCAATATAGTTGCCATGTGCAACAGAATAATTTTTCATTCATTTTTCAGAAGAGAGAAAAAAATATATTCTCAATCTATCTTTCTCCTTTTTTTTTTTTTTTAGGTAACTGCGCTGTCTACAGATGTACCTATGTCTCCTCCTTTGCTGAAAACAGAGTTACGACCAGAACAGTGGGTAAGGAGGAAGCAGATTACATTTTTCTATTACCTTTTCAGCTCAAGTATTAATATTTTGCTAAAGTGCAGCTGTATGTTGAGCAGTCTTTGCTTAACCACATGCTTACCCGCCACAGTACATATAATGCTCTGGGGCAGCAGCTACAGGCACAGCAGTGTACTGGTATGTCGAAGCCTGTTTCGGGCTGACGCCCCCACCCAATTCCCTGTGATTTGACACAGTAGAAGTTTGTCATCTGATCCCGGCCAATGATTCTGGGACCTGCTGATCAGCTGTATCGAATCACAGCCTAGAGCCCTGTTGATAAACAGGGCTCTATACAGAGGGAATGGTTGGTTGGTTTCTTTTTCCTGCTAAGCAGGGAAAAGAAACAAATGGATGTGGTGTCAATAGCAGCATATAGTACACACTTTAACACTTATTAAGCACACAACCCCTTGATTGCTCCTAGATGTTAACCCCTTCCCAGCCAGTGTCATTAGTATGGCGACAGTGTATATTATAAGCACTGATCACTGTATTGGTGTCACTGGAGTTTGTCAGTTCTCAAAAAGTGTCAAATTGTCAGATTGCTCGGCAAACTATTGCAGTCCCACTATAAATTGCTGATTGCCACTGTTACTAGTAAAAAGAAAAAGAAATTCCAGTATGTATCCTAATCTTTGTAGATGCTATAACTTTCACGCAAACCAATTAATAAACACTTATTGGTCTTTTTTACTTTACCAAAGAAATGTAGCAGAATACATTTTGGCCTAAATTTTATGAAGAAATGTTTAAAAAACAAAAAAGGGAATTAATTTTGTTTGGGCACAGCGTTGCATGACTACGCAATTGCCAGTTAAATTAGTGCAGTGCTGAATAGCAGAATATGGCCTGGTCATGAAGGGGGGTATAATCTTCTGAAGCTTAAGTGGTTAAACTACACACAGTAAAGGCTGCCATACACAGCTTGAATTTTGGCTAATTCATGCTGAATTGGCTGAAATTCAAGCCACGGCTGATCCTTTCTGCATCATCCAGTTCAAGTCGTTAACAATCCACTTTTGTTGAAGGAGCCAGGTGAAAAGGTGTCAGCTGACTGTCATTCTCTCAGATGCAGCCACTGCTTAGATATTCTTGACAGCCTCTGGAGTTGAATACAATAGACAGGCAGGAGAAATTTGACCATCTGCTCTGTTTAGTGTGGATGGAGGAATCTGTATGACCACTTTAAGCACTCTTCTGCAGTGCTGGAAGTTGGCATAGATTTTCTGTCTCTGCTGCTGTCTTTCCTGATTAATTTTTTGTTGAAATTAGGGGCCCTGGAGACCCTGACGTTTCCAGTCAGTGCAACCTGGAAAGTTGTAAATGGGGCTGTGTAGTATGGTTTAGATTGACCTAAATGGGGGGTGCATATGCACTGCCTGGAAAAGGCCACACAACAGTGTCCATGGATGGTGCTTTTCTTGTCCACTTCAGTTGCACTGCATTGAAGAAGATTTTATATCCATTGCAATAAACCCCTCTTCGACATTGTGTGCAGTTTCCACATTTTTTTTTTCTGCAAATGTATGCAACTGAGGCCTCTGTTTTTTGATTAGATGGAACTGTGTACTTTCTAAAGCAACCACTGTGCACTGGCCACTGGGTTTGAGTAACACAATTCTACTCTTTCCACAGGAGATGCTGCAAGACTTACACTGGGCTATGCTCAGAGAGTATGAGTGTAGAATGCGGATGCTGATCACAAGATTTGATGTCACTGTGCAATCCTTTCACTGGTCTGAGAGAGCAAAGGTCAGAGGTCCTCACATAAGAAACATTTTAATTTGTAGTTAAACAGATGTAAACTTTGAGATCCCCGTCCCCTTTGCCATGATAACATCAGAGGCCTCGTCCCTTTCCCCTAGGACAGCAGAGGCCTGGACCTAAAAACTTTAAAACTATTGATTTTACTTCCTGCTGACACCACCGAAGGGGCGGGAGTTCCACATCCTTAACACTCGGATGACAGTAAAGTGGAGTTCCAGGCAGTTTTTGTGTTTATTAAAAGTCAATAATAAACACACTCACCTGTCCCAGGGTCCAGCGATATGCTCACCCGCGCGGTCTCTTCTCTGCCTCTTCTTTTTTCCTCGGTGCTGGCATCACAACTGTGGACACCAGGCTGTGACAGCTTGCGGCTTCACAGCTTGGTGCCAACTGCGCATGTGCATTCTCATTGCTTCTGGCAGTCTTCTGGGACCTGTGAAGGTTCTCAGGAGACTGTGGGAAGAAAGAGGGGGCCGTACTTCTGGCTCACTTCGCCGCGGTGAACTGAGCCGGAAGTGGGAGCGGGTACCTACCAAAAACTGGTATCCACTGCCCCCAAAAGGGGCCAAATTATGGCAGTAGGGGGAGGGGGGGAGAAGGTAAATAAGCGGATCTTCCACTTTGAGTGCAACTCCGCTTTAAGGTTAAACCACTTCTCCTGGAATTTCATTCAGTGGCCCCATGTCGTCTTAAGCTCCCTAAGACTGAATAGTTATTCCTCTGACTTCAGAGGCCCCGACCTGAAGGGCCAATTATGTGCTTTTTCCTGTGTCCCATTCACCCCGCACTGCAGTGTCGGGCAGCAGCACAGTGTAGTGAATGAAGTGTATGTTTTGTACGTTTCAAATAAAGCTCATACAAAACAAAAACGGAGACGTGTGATGGGCGGAATGACGCACCACACTGCCCCCTAGCGCAACCAGCAACAGAGCTGTCACAGTTGTAAAGTGCTGTGGGCGAATTCACACTGTAAACTATCCATATTGCCTGTTGACACCACCAATTGTGGAAGGGAGTGCCACATCCTTACTGATTTTGATAATAAAGATCCCCCTACGGTTTAAACCACTTCTCCAGTGTCATTGAGTGGCTCTGTGTCTTCTTAAGCTCCCAGACACTGATTAGTTTATTTCCTATGCTAGAATCACCTTTGCGGTATCGAACATTTCTTCTCCAGTGAGAATAAGTTTATCGTTTTGTAGTTGGTCCTCATAACTGAGGTCCTTCTGTCCCCTTATTAGCTTTGTTGCCCTTCTCTCGACTCTTTCCAGTTTCAGGTCATCCTTCATGAGGCCTGGTGACAAGAACTGGATGGCATACTCGAGATGTGGCCAAACCGGAGTTTTATAAAGTGACAGGATTGTTTTATCTCTTGAGTAAATATTTTTTATGCATGCAAATTTATTCAGCTAGGTTTGCTTGCTGCAGTTTGGCATTTTAATGCCATTGCTGAGTCTGTTATCGACTAGGACCCCCAGATCTTTTTCCATCCTGGATTCCCCCAAAGGTTCTCCCCTAGTTAGTAACTTGCATTCATATTTTTAGCCCCAAATGCATTACATTTTTCAACATTTTAAACCTCATTTGCTATGTAGTTTCCCACACCTCTTTTATTTTATTGAGGTCTTCTTGTAAAGTTTTTCTACCTTGCTGTGAAGTTATTGCCCTGCTTAGCTTTGTTTTATCGGCAAACACTGAGATTGAGCTATTTATACCAACCTCTGTCATTTTATGAATAGATTAAACAGAACAGCCTTGGGGAACCCAACTTACCACTCCAGACCAGTCTGCGTACACGCCATTTATTTGCTTTCCAACCTTTGGATGCACTCAACTGTAACCAGTTTTCTGTGCAAACTGCAGAGAAGACCTTATGGCGCCACTTCAAACTGGAAAGCAAGAGAGCTGGTATGTGCAGAGACTGAGCGGCATCCCAAAAAGCTTCCAGTAGCTCCGACGCAATGAAGGGATGGATGCCACTCAAACCAGCCCAGAGAGTCCGGTGTGTAAGATGGCCTCAGCTGCTGCTCTGACCACGCCCTCTTGTTTTGCCTTGCCCATGTGATAAAGCCCCAGTGAGTGTGGGCAAAACACATCAGAGCATGGCCGTAGTAGCAGCTGAGACCATTTTACACACTGAACTCTTGGCTGTCTTGAGCGGCATCCGTCCCTTCATTGCATTGCAGTTTTCAGTGCAAATATATACCGTATGGTCCACTCCAACAGGCCTCAATTTCACAGGCCTGTAGTTTCCAGGAATATATCTATGTCCATTTTTAAATATTGGTACCACGCTGGTCTTTCGCCAATTGACTGATACCATTCCTGTCCGTAAGCTGTCTGTAAAAATTAGGAATAGCGGTCTGGCTATAACCTGACTGAGGACTCTCGGGTGTAAGCCATCTGGTCCTGGTGACTATTTAAGCTGCCCTGATTGCACCCTTAGACTTATTTCGTTCCTTGTAGTGTTGGAATGCGGACTATGACCCCTCGGCTCATTTTTATATATTTAGGTATGTATTCTTTTTTTCTCTAATAAATAAAAAAAAAAAGTTGCTCCTGCTGCCCTCGCCACAGAGCAAGAAATTTTTTTTTTTTTTTTTCCCTTGAAGTTTGCTCGGAAACCAGCACTGAGTGTTTGATCACTGCAGTGCTCTCCAACCTCCTAAGTTTTTTTTTTTTTTTTTTTTTTTTTTTTAACCTTTCAAGCAAACCTCAGGGGACAATTTCTGATTTAATGAAGTGGTGTTTTGCAGTGCAGCAAACAAATATATAAAAATATTTTTCCCCATTTTAACCTTTCTGCTGCCAGAGCCACTCTTTGCGTTTTTTTTTTTTTGTTTTGTTTTTTTTGTTTTTTTGCACACGTTTTTAAAAAAAAATAAAATAAAAATAAAATTTTTTTTTGGCCTGAAAACTGCATAAACCCCCTAAACATTTATACATTTTCTGAAAGCAGACACCCTAGAGTAAAAAATAGTGGTAGTTGCAATTTATGTCACACAATATTACAGCAAAGGTCTAGGAAATGCAAAGTTTCAGTAAAAAATACGCTAAAGTTTAATTTTTAGGGCACAAAAATACAATAAATTACCCATTTTTTTGTAAAATATAAAGGATGAGGTTGTACTGAGTAAATAGATGCCCATGAAAAGGTGACAAACCTTCAGCAGCCTATATTCTTGCATAGGCGACACTTTAAACCCCACCACCCACACCCTATAGGTCATCCATTTGGCGTTACGAAGGAGGTCTGGTGCTAGAAATATTGTACTCATCCTGGTGTGCGCAGCAATATGTAACCTGTATGGTAATTAACGCTTTATTTTATTTAAGTACTTATATGGCACCGTCCATTTACGCAGTACTTTACACATACTTTGCACATTCTCATTAGTCCGTGCCCCTAGGGACATTAGATTCATACTTGCATACTAGGGCCAATTTAGACAGGAGCTAATTGATCTACCAGCATGTCTTAGGGAGTGTAGGAAGAAACTTTTTTTTTTTTTCTTTTTTTTTTTTGTCCCCATCACATACAGGATAAAAAGTCCCCTATGTGATAGGTGTGTTGTGTTTTTTTTTTTTTTTTTTTTTTTGTGCCATGTTCTCTCATGAGATACCTGGGGACACTGACGTGGGGAACTGGAAGTGATGTTTTAGCAACTGGTGAGCAACAAGAAGGGGAGGAGAGCAGACTTGTGCCCGCTCTGCTCCCTCCACTGTATCCGGTTGCACCCACTATGCCATTTCCAAGCCCGAAGATAGGCAAGCGGAGCCCGGGATACATAGTGGGGTGTGTGCATGGAAGCAGTCGGATGGCATCACAGCCGCATGAATGCTTCCATCTGACAGGCTTGATCTGCTTGTCAGATGTGCACACAATCCCTGAGGCTGTAAATAAACAAATGCTGTCAGGTCCATACAACGTATATATTTGGCAGTGAAAGGGTTAAAGAGTAACTGAAGTCTGGAAGCTGCCCTCTGCCTGCTTCTATTTGGGACACAAAGAGTTAGTCGGCAGTATTGCCTGTGGTCTCCCTACCGCTTAATCTCTCCCCATTACTTGCTGACCTTGCCTGGTTATGCACTGTATGTGTGAAGGCAGGGCTCTGCTTCCTTATGTCAGAGCCTCCAGCAAGGAGAACAGCGAGCAGCACAGTAGTGACATGCTGAAATCTCAAGCCAAATCTCCTGAGACTAGCAATCAGGGGAAGCATTGCCTTAAGATTTCAAACTGCAGATAAATGGATATGATGCAATGAAAGAAGCGGGCTACAAGTCTTTGTAACCTACTGCAGCACGATACTGCTTGGTTGGTAATGCTATGTCTGTCTTGCTTGACACAGGTACAAGGACCCTCTATGAATAATGTCTTCTGGCCTATCAGAAAGGCTCTTATAACAGAATCTTTTATCACAATCCCCCATCTACTGGCAGCACGGGAAGACTATTCACGCATTGTCCATACCTGCAGTGCCTCTTCCTGCCAAAAAACCCGCTGCTCCATCCAGAAGGTAACCTTCAGGACTGATAAATATCCAAGTTTGGGAATGTTTTTGTACACTTTTTAAATGGTAAACTCCACCTAGAGCAGATTTTAATTTTCTTAACTTAATGCTGGTGAGCTAATGTAACATTATCGTAGCCTGCACTCTTTGTAGCTGGATTCTCTGTTTGTTAGAATGTAGATTGCATTGGGAGGGAGTAATATTTTGGCTTTATACTACTGTGGCAGCCTGCTTTCTGTTAGTAGTCTGAGTTCTGTGTGGAAACAGCAGTCTCTCTGCAGCATTCAGATGCCAACTTCCTCAAGCTGGGTAAGACCTATAGCTTTGTAGCCTGCAGGGAATGTAAACATTGCTGATTTGTATATCTGTAGTTTTCAGTTAACCAGTGGGTGCATCTCACTGCAACAGAGAGACTGCTGTTCTCATACATTAGTGATCCTCAGCTGTGTACTGGCTCTGGAGCTGAAACTAACAGTGATGTTTTCTTTAATACTTTAATAATTTAAATGATCCTAAATGTATTTGCATCATTTTATTTATTTATTTGTTTTTTTGCTTTGATAACAGGTACTAATGACAGGTAATGTGCCTGATCGAGGAGGAAGACCCAATGAAATCGAGCCTCCTATGCCATCTTGGGGAGAAAGAAGAGAGGGAGGTGGTGGGCATCAGAGGTGGGGCAAAAAAAACAAACGAAAAAAGAAATGAGTGGCAGATAAATTTGTTTCTGGCTTCCTATTGGTGGTCTGTTGTCTGCCAAGATTATGCTTGGGGAAAAATTTGTTAAGACTTTTTTTTTAACTACCAGCGCCAGGTAGTGGCTGTTTGCATGTTTTCTACCTGCTAAGCAGGTAATATTAATGACAGCAGTTCCAGATTTGGAATCTTAAAGTTGTCAAAATAGAAGAATTTTTGGAGTTCAACTAGTGACTAGTTACTCATTTGAAGCAGACCTCATTCTTTTTAGTGCTTCCCCAGAGCAGGCCAACCAACTCCAAAGCACTAATTCACAGACTAACAGCAGGAAATAAAACACTATGTCTAGCCTACAATAAGGACTACAGGTACATCTATTCATGGTGTACAATTTGGGAACTGTGATCAGCCACTAACTTGTTTACGGAAGGCTTTTTGCCTGCTAGAGGATAGTTTTCAAAGCAAAGATTAACTTGATTAAAAATGCAATTATAAAGGTTTAATATTTATAGTGGAATGGGAAGTACAACTGCACACATGATCAGGTTTAAGCATGTAGTGTACAGTGAACACCAGGAATTATGTTTTTTGCATACTTACGTTGGGCCAGCTTGGCTTGATGCAAGCATGTGTATCTGGTTTCTGGATAGATGCCATAAATCACTGTAGTAGCATGCATTAAATACAGCGAGAGCTGTGATCTTACAGGCTGTTTGAGAGCGGCTTTCTCTCTGCACACTGATGACGGAAGTTGTTCCCTCAGCACCTGCCATTCATAGAACACCTTGTATTGTTTTCACTCAATACAAGAACACCTTGTATTCATTGAAAAAAATTACAAGGTGTCCTATGAATGGTAGAGGTACTGAGCAAGGGTCTCCCTGTGGTCTGTGTGCACAAGGGAAGCCACTTGCACAGAACCCAAAAGATTAGGGCTCTTGCTGTATTAAGTGTGAGCTACTAAAGTGATTTACAGTATCTCCAGCAGCCCTCTGGATATCCGATATGCATACTTGCATCCAACCAAGCTGGCCCAATATAAGCTTGCAAACAAATAATTCCTGGTATTCAGCTCTAAAGCTGAACTCCAAGCAAGCAATTAAATGCAAAGTTGAACTGTTTTGCCTATCAAGTATATAATAATTCTGCTCAGCCAGTGTTTTGATACAGGCATCACATTTTGGCTCCTAACTCTCCCTGCTGACTACACTGCAATTAAGCAAAGCAGCCTGGTCTGGGATCTGCCCCTGTCTAAGTGGACAATGAAAGAGCAGATTGCTGAAGTAATCACTGTGCTCTCCAGTCCTGTAAGCTTATTCACTTTGGTGTAAATTCAATGGCAATAGATGTGTACCTTCTCGGTGAACTCCTAAGCTTGAACCAGAAGTAAACTCAATCTTACTGAGGTGTCTGCTGCTGCAGTCTGCACCATGGGAAAGTATATCGAGGGGCAACTTGCACTTCTTTCAAGAGATCACTGAGATGAAAGCAGGTTCTCGATGTATAAAATACATAGCTTTAAAGAAAGGCACTTTTCTTTTGAAAGAATTTTATAAGGATTATAAATGTTTAGTTTCCAGTTGGGAGACCACTGTCATCAGCAGTTAGTTTTGTTGATAGAACCCAAGGGGGCATATTTTATAAAGCTGCGAATCTGACATCGCCACTAATTCACTGTACGGGAATCTTCCTAGTGTATATTTTTAAATGAGTGTTTCATCACCAGCGAATGCTGAAAATCACATTAACTGCTTATAAATTTTTCCCAAGGTGTGGAAAAAGCAGATTGTTAGTGTTTTCTTTCAGACAATTGCAGAAGTCGGTTTACTGTATAATTTCAATATGTGGAATGTTTTATTTCTATAGGCTTCTGTTTCAACGAGGCAGTCGCTAGCAATTTTTCTTGCACAGTATAGATTGTGCATTGTTTGATTTTATCGTGGTCTGGATATGTTCATTTATTTGCTGTACAGACTGAGTACAGTGAATGGTAATATGAAATAAATTCTTGAGACTGCTTTTTTTTCTAAATCTAAATTTGCTTTCTTGATTTGTCCTTTTTTTTTCATGTCAATTTGTTTTCTTTTTTTCCCCCCTGTTCATGGTGTGCCTGAGCTAGTGGGGTTTACTTGGCCCACATTAGATATTTCTCTTAAGGCTGAGTCTGACTATTGTGACGTATAACTGCTCCTCACAGTGCATATTTTGATTGACCTGCAGTGGCACCACAGTGCACAGATGGTTCACATCTGTGTGTTGAGGTGTGTGGGTTTTTTTTTTTTTTTTTTTTAAATGAATCACACTGCACTAAGTTGGACACATGTTTCCTGTATGCAGTGATCCTTAATGCAAACTAGGCTTGCTTTATATAATTGGTACAGCATAAAAAAATCTTATAAGAAACCTGTACCTGCCTATATGGTTCTCATACATGCACTTACATATGGTACGCTTGCAAGCAAAAGTTGTTTACAGCAGTTTCTGATGCTAGATCCCAATGGTTAGACGGGAGCTGTTAGGTGCTCAGGTGTAATAGCCAGAGGGGTCAAATTGTGGTCAGGGCTGAGAGGCTCTGCAGGCCAGCCCCTCTGGAATTTGGTAGACCTTGGAGGCAGTGGGTGGATCTGAGGAGTGGCTGGCTGCACTCTTGGGGGACCTCAGCCAGTCCCCAATAGGAAGCTTGGCAAGAGGCTGGGACTCCCTTGAAAAGTATAGGAGCCTGCAACGTAGCAGGAGTCAGGTGGAAGGAGAGGAGTGTGGATAAGATGTGAGGCTGCCAGGAGACCTAATGCGATTTGGCCTGCCTGCGAGCCTTGAGCTGGCAAGGAGGAAAACTTTGTGCTCACTTGGCCCCTGGGAAAGGATCACCTGTATGGCAGGGAAGGAGCAGCCTAGCTGATAGGCTTGGGAGCAGCAGGTAGAAGAGGATCTGAGTGAGTACACCTGCACCCCCCCTGGGCGAATATAGGAAGGAGCACTCTAGTGGAAAACCAGATTAATCACCTTCTAGTGACTGTTAATTCATTTAAAGGAACAGAAGCCAGATCCCCTGCTCAGGAAAACCACAAGATTGCTGGGTTAAGAGAATTCCAGCTAGGGTCGGGGGTGGTACATCAAGGAGATGCTTGCTAGCGCTCCAACAGAGATTGTGTTGCAGAAGAGAACCTTGTGATTAGTTCCAGAAGGTTTGTCCTCCGTTATCGGTTCCCTTGCGCAACCTATAACACACCACACACACACCCTCCCCTACCCCTAAATCTGTGCACAGCCATCCAGAGCAGTGTGCTTTGAGTGAAGCACACAGACACCACCCCCTAGTAAAACACTCCCTGCACACAGTTTTACCCCTTGATCACCCCTCATGTTAACCTCTTCCTGCCCAGTGCCATTAGTACAGTGTCGGTACTTTTTTTTTTTTTTGTTAGCACTGATCACTGTATTGGTGTCACTGGGGTGCAGCATTGCATGACTGCACAATTGTCAGTTAAAATAACGCAGCGCTGAAACTTAAAAAAATGGCCTGGTCAGGAAGGGGGGTAAATCCTCAGGAGGGCAAGTGCTTAAATGCTCAGCATAAGAATGGGACAGAACACAGAGGGAACTGAGGCTGGAAATTTAAAGGCATACATACCTAATGTAAACAACAACAATGTAAGCTAGTCTCATAAACCACCATCATAATACATAACCATTATTGCTGAACACAGGAAATGTATAAAAGGTGCAGTTAAACAAATGAATCAATGCAAAAAAACTTTATATAATGCACTAGTAGTATATACTATAGATTCTGCACTAGTAGTATATACTATAGATTCTTTCAAGGCACCCAATCTACTTGTATGTTGGTAATAGATACATTTACAACTTAAGAAAGAAGGAACCAAACATGATAAATGCACTAGGTGCCTGTCTCTCAGTATATCCTGAGAATATAGACACACTATAAATTATGTTACAATATACAGGCATCTCAGGGTCCTCATTTAACCCATCCGGTATCATTGTACTTAATTAAAATATTCTAAAGGTTTCCCTCTTGCAAAGATCTGTCATCATTGCACTCTATGGCTAAGACCTCCATTTTCTTGAAATCTTTATTATGATATTGGAGAAACTGATGAGGCAGACTGTGTTGGTCATTGCCATTTATGAGTCGGTGATGTTCCATGACTGGTTTATGTAATGTGTGCTCAGTGTGGCCATCAGATTGCAATTTACACGGACAGTGTAAAACATAAAGAACATATTCAGAAGACCAGGTCATAAACTGTTTGATCACAAATTGATTCCCCTTACTATGTTCAAATCTGGATAGTCAGTGACGAATGGACTGACAGGTTAAATGCCCGAGATGGCCTTATACCTATTATTAAACACACTGATAAATCTAACTGAATTAGAGTTATTGGAAAATGATTTCATCTTTTTGATGAAACAGAAAAGTGTTTAGCCTGTGCTTCTAAAATCAAGCGATCTGGATAGCCTTTTTCAGAAAATTTTTATATCACGGTATTACTTGTGTAAGATATTCTTCTACCCTTGAGCAATTGCGCCTCGAACGATGGAACTGGCCACTGGGGCTGTTGTCTCGCCAGGCTGGATGGTGGCAACTATTGTAATGTAGGTAAAAGTTACCTGCTGTGGGTTTACAATAGTTGCTCGTCATGATGTTGTTACCATAATGTGTAGCACTATGTTCTCTTGTTTTTATTTATTCATACATCACTCCTACCTAATGGTTATTGGAGCAGCTGTGGGACCAGCCCTTCTCTCTTTTCATACAATGCCTATGTGTCAGATTTAGCGCCTTTCCCCTCCTGTTGGGGATTGGCCAGGACCCCTCAAAAGTGCAAACCAGCCACTCCTCAGATCCATTCACTGTGTCTAGAACTTTCTCCAAAGCTTTAGAGCAGTGGGAAATTCCAGAGGGGCTGACCTGCAGAGCCTTTCAGCCCTGACCACAAGTTTACCTGATTATGGCACCCAGGCTGCTACTCAGCCCTCCTCTCTAACAATCAGGATTCTAGCTGCCCCTACCAAACTAGGAGGGTGCTATACGAGTTTGCCTGAGTAAAATCAATGGCACCCCATGACACATGGAAAAAAAAAAAAAGTACATGGAGGTAGGAATGTACCTGGGCATGGGCTCTGTGTTCTGTTTCAAGATTTGACAATTTTAGCTTTGTATTTTGAGTTAACAGGTTGCACTGTATGTCACACTCGCCTACTGCAGTCAATTGGACCACATCACAACAGCTAATTGCTTGGTTAGCAGCTGTGGTACAGTATTTCAGTGCAAAATTTACCCTTTGGCTGGGAAGGAAAAAAAAAATAGGCAATGACTTTTCAGAGTAGGGATAGAGGACTTAATGAGCTGTGCATTTCAACAGGATGAAAAAGTATGTACATACCATAAACCCTCCTTCAGCACACCTAATAAAGCAGTGTTCTTTTCTGATGTGCTACCAGGTTCACTTGCTTTGGGATTCTGACCAAAAAAATTTTTTTTCTCATTGGAAGTGTATCTGCACAATCACACTGCATGCTCCATGTCCAAAGCTGACATGCACAGAGGGATCTCTTTTTGTTTTTTCATTCATTCAGCTAGAGGGCTGAACAGATTCCACCATCCACACAGTTGAGGGGGGTAGGGAAATCCTTCTTCGAGACATTGGAGTTGATTTACCAAAGGCAAATAGGGTGGGTATCGCAAATGCTGTTGCTCCAGAGCTTAGTAAATGAGCTAAAGCTTCACTTTGCAAAGATTACCCAATCAGCTACAAGGAAAAAAAAAAAAAAAAATCCCAGCATTTTTGCTTGCACATGATTAGATGATAGAAATCAGCACAGCTTCCCCTCAAATATAGAGCAACTTGCAGTGCACAGTATACTTGCCAGTGCTGCAGGCACTGATTGTGAAACATTTGCCAACATTCCTGTTCGACAGAAGTTGGTCGTTATGGCCACGCATGGATCAAAATTTGGCTAGTCCCTGCTGAACCAGCTGAATTTTGAGCCATCTGTGGCTAGCTTAACCTGTTACATTGACTATGCAGAGCAGTCTTTAGAGCAGGGGAAAAATATGGATAAGACCAAGGATGGGGGAGGAGGGACACACTAGAGCAGCGGTTCTCAACCTGGGGGTCGCACGACACTTTCCCAGGGGTCGCCTAAGACCATCGGAAAACACATATTTCCGATGGCCTTAGGAACCGAGACACCGCTCCTCTATCCGACTCCAGGTGTGGGCGGGATGACATGCCGTCCCTGTCATCTGGACACACCCCCGGGATCAATCCTCGTCGGTGATTGGCCGCCGGAACTGTAGCTCAGGAGATGCACACAGGCGGCCAATCACCGGCGAGGAGGTGGAGCTTGGAAAGGAGGAGCCGAGCGGAACCGCGAAGATCGAGCGAGTGAAGAGGAGGAGAGCAGCCGGAGAAGGAAGACATCTGACCGGTAAGTGTCTGTACCATGGGAGAGGGAGGGAGCGAGCGAGCCCAGGCTGGAGCAGGGGTCAGCAAGGTAAGTATCATTGGTGTCAGTGGGAGCAATAGTGCCCAATCATTGGTGTCACTAATACCAATGATGGGGCACTATTCCTCCCACTGACACCAACGATGGGGCACGATTCCTCCCCCCACTGACACCAACGATGGGGCACGATTCCTCCCCCCACTGACACCAACGATGGGGCCGCTATTCCTCCCCCCACTGACACCAACGATGGGGCCGCTATTGCTCCCCCCACTGACACCAACGATGGGGCCGCTATTGCTCCCCCCACTGACACCAACGATGGGGCCGCTATTGCTCCCCCCACTGACACCAACGATGGGGCCGCTATTGCTCCCCCCACTGACACCAACGATGGGGCCGCTATTGCTCCCCTCACTGACACCAACGATGGGGCCGCTATTGCTCCCCCCACTGACACCAACGATGGGGCCGCTATTGCTCCCCCCACTGACACCAACGATGGGGCCGCTATTGCTCCCCCCACTGACACCAACGATGGGGCCGCTATTGCTCCCCCCACTGACACCAACGATGGGGCCGCTATTGCTCCCCCCACTGACACCAACGATGGGGCCGCTATTGCTCCCCCCACTGACACCTGTGATGGGGCGCTATTCCTACCACTGACACCAGTGATGGGGCGCTATTCCTCCCATTGACATCAGTGATGGGACGCTATTCCTCCCACTGACACCAATGACGTGGCACTACTCCTCCCACTGCAAAATTACAGTTATGAAGTAGCAACGAAAATAATTTTATGGTTGGGGGTCACCACAACATGAGGAACTGTATTAAGGGGTCGCGGCATTAGAAAGGTTGAGAACCACTGCTCTAGAGCCTCTGTGCCCTTTGCTGCGGTGACACCAGAAGCCTGCTCCTTTGTACTATAACATTAGAGGTGCTATGAGATCAGAGATCCCGCCCCCTTTACACTATGAGATCAGAGATCCTGCCATCTTTACACTATAACAGTAGAGTTCCTGTCCACTTTTTCCCATGACCCCTGAGGTTACGCCACCTTTACGCTGACAGAGGCCAGCCCCCTTCCCGCTATGATTTCAAAGCCTCTGCCGCCCTTACGCTGCTGTTAGAGGCCCTATCCCTTTCCTGCTATGATGCCAGAGGACCTGCTCCTTGCCGCTATGACAGAGTCCCTGGCACCAAATCATTTACAAGCCATCCTAGGTGGGTGCTTGGTGAAAGTCCAGGGGGCACAGCTACAACCTTTATACTCCTACAAAGGGCCAGATTACTGTCCTTCAGCCTGTAGGGAGGGCAGACTGGCTAGTGGGAAAAGAAAATACTCCAAGCACCTGTTGGAGTAAAACAATGCCTCAGTCTTGACGGACAGTGGGAGTAAAAAAAATTACATAATGCCTGTGGGTAGCAGGAGGAGAAATGGTGTCCCATCTTTGCTAGTAGTGGGAGGAATAATTCCCTGTGTTCGTGTCAGTGGGAGCAATAATGTCTCATAATTGATATTAAAGGGAGGAATCCATCATTTATATCAGTGAAAGTAATAGTCCTGTTGGTGTCAGTGGAAGGAATAATGCCCTATCATTGGTGTCAGTGAAAGGAATAGTACATCAAGGGATAAAGGCAAGCAAAGGGTTTCAGCTGGCTTGCAGGCCTTAGGTTGAAGACTACAGGACTAAGCTATGCACCTGCTTGGCGCTTTACATGGGATGATGCAGTTGTAGGCAGCTGGTATCTAATGAGACCATGGTAGTATTGACAATCCAAATGTGATTGCTTCCCAGTGTGTACTCGATTGCAATCCTTGTCAATGTTAATCAGAGGCGTGGGGATAAAACTTCAACAGTGTCTAGGGCTCCAGTCTGCCTTAATCAATTGCATCACCATGCTATGAAAGATCATTCTGTCATTGTATCACTATTAACAGCTTAAAGTGTACCTGTACTGAAGATTAATAAACTGCAGGATAAAGTTAGTTTTACTAAACCCCAGACCCTGCATTCACTATATCTGGTCTCCCACAGTACACTGAACATGGAAGTGCAATTATTTTAGTAAATATCTTTTCTTATTAGCAGTATATAGCAGTCCTGTGGCTTTTATCAGTGTCCATCTGAGCACTGGTTAGGCCTGGAGAAGGAGGTTTCATTCTCCTCTGACTGTCCTATGAGGCTGCATAATGCCAGACCCTCTGTCTGGACAGTGCTGATTGGCCCTGTGTTGATCACACACACCCTCCCATAGAAAAAAACTCTAGCAATACACAATAAACTGAGCATGTGCAGAGTGCCTCCTAGAGCTCTATACAAGCAGCATATGGGCTGAGGACAGAAGGGGTGGATCAGAGAATACCGGATCAAACAGTCTTTTTACACATTGCAGAGGATTAACCCCTTAGGTTCCACAGTGAGTATAACAAGCATGCTTTACTGCATACACAAATTTTACTGTTGTCAGTTTAGTAACACTTTAACTGCTCAAACCTAGCTTTAGGAACCCATGCCAAGTGGGGCCCCGTCCCACTTTCTTTTGCCTGTTTGGCAAGTGCGCTATCCATCATAGGAATAGAAAACTAGTGAGGGGGCAGCAAAGTGTGGGCCTCATCTCATCCTCAGGTCTTGGAAGTGTTGGTATGATAGAGATCCTGGTTTTTGGGGCTGAAGGATGTGACTTTGTTTAGATACCACTAGGTGCCTTCATTCAGCTCCTGCCAGCAGTTTGTCAGTACATAAGTCTCTTTCTCTACAGTAGAGGTTTGAAAGAGAATACTTTATAACAACTCTAGAATTATATTGCAGGATGTATATGGACTTTGTACCAGCATGCACATGAAATGAACCGAAAAAAAGAACAGAACACAGACTTTGCTTCCATAAAATAAATTGCTTTATTTTATTTTTTAAATTCCAAATTCTAGTGTGGTTTGATGATCAAAGCATGAGTCCACACTATCTTTATTTACCTGAAGATTAGCTCCAGTCAAGCTCTGAATCATAAAAAGTTGCTCTATTTCCTTTCTTTTTAATTTTTATTTACCCTGGCATTGCTTGAATTCATTAGACTGCCCCTTAGTGTACAACTCATTTGGGTTGATTTACTAAAGGGAAATGGGCTGTACACCTTGCAAGTGCAGGTGCTCCAGAGCTTAGTAAATGAGGGGAAGCTCTGCTGATTTCCATCATCCAGGCATGTTCAGGCAAAAATTAATTTTTTTAAAAAAAATGTCCCTGCATGCAATTGGCTATTCTTTGTAAAGTGAAGCTTCCCCTCATTTACTAAGCGCTGAAGCAACTACACTCTCAAAGTGCACCATTTCTTTGTCTTTAGTAAATCATCCCGTAGCTGCCAACAACTATGTTCTAGGAACAACTCATTTGCTATTGGTGCTTCCAGCTTTACGTCAGCTCTGAATGCCTGTCCTCTGATTCCACCACTATGTGAGAGTCTATCCAATCCATCAGTCAGGATTCTTTCACACTATTGTGGATCACTTACTGCAGGGCAGTAAAGCAGCAGCTGACAGCCATTCAGGAAGTGCTACTCCCACCTCCTTACAAATTTTTTATTTTATTTTAAATTGCAGAATGACAGTTTTATATTGTGGAAGCACACCGGTGAGCTAAGCGTTTGGCTCTTAGTTGCTGCGTGGCCCCATTGATCTCATCAGGTGAGTTTGACAGGTGATGCTGCCTGTTAAACTCTGCAGCCGTAATTAAAAATGTTATAGCTGCAAAGCAAAACATCACAGCTGCAGCCTGTGTACAGTCATGGACTGCCATGCTTCCTTGATGCATGTGTTGGGGGGGGTTATAGCTGGTTCTGATAGAAAGGTGTTGTCAGTACATTGCAGTTTGTTGTGTATGGGGCTGTATAGCTCATACTGATTAGAATGTCCAGACTGACTTGTCTCAACAGCCAAAAGCACCTACAATGGGCATCAGAATTGGACCACAGAGCAATGGAAGAAGATGGCCTGGTCTGATAATTTCAAGAACAGGTTGAGGAACACAACAATGTAATCACGGTGTTGACTTGGCCTCCACATCTTAATCAAACAAACTATGGGATGTGCTTGAAAAACAATGATCCATGGACGCCCTGCCTCGCAACTTACAGGCCTTAAAGCATCTGTTACTGCTGGCTTGGTGCTAAATACCACAAGATATCTTCAGCGGTCTAGCACAGTCCATGCCTTGATGGGTGGTTATAATGTTAATTGGTGTATGCATATGACTAGAACACCCATCAACATTTAACCCTAAAGCATGTTCTTTCACAGGAAACTATAAACATTTCTGGATTGTGAGAGTGGTTTCAAAATTTTTAAGACCCCAATCTTTTCTATGGCTGACTAAGTAAATGCCTCATTTCACTTTTTAAAGCTGAACTCCATGGGGGGAAAAAAAAGTTACCAGTTCAGTAGGTTTCTTCTACCAACGGCAAGGGTTAATTGCTTGTTTTTGCCTAAGAATATATACTTACCTTGCTCCCCCAGCTTCTTCCTCTTCATGCACTCAGCCCACTAAAGCCTTTTTCTTCATTGTCCTCTATGTCCATAGTCTGACATCATACCGTACAATACAGGACCAACAGTCCTTCATTGTCTAGGAGAATGCCGAGGGCCTGCTCACATTCAAGCGTTGGACAGCAGTGCAGAGCACCGACAGTCAGGGAGCAGGGAATATGGACAGTAGTCACCTTATTCATTATATCCTAGGCAAAAATAACCCTTGCAGGGGGGAGGGGAACCCACTGCCAGGGGCAATCTTTATTTCCCAGAGTCCAGGAAATGAGTAAAAATCACGGTACAAATTTAACAAGATAAAAATATTCTAATACACTATGTCATCCTCATTTCAGATATAATTTTTGTAATTGCTATACTAAGCCTTAAAGTGGAACTACACGGTGTATAAACATCAGAAACCAAAACTTTATTTTTTACATTCAAAGAAAAAAACTCACCCATCCATGTCTCCATGCTTTATTTTTGCTAAGAAATCACTTTGAAAACCACCCTTAGCAGTTCTGTCCTTGGCCATCTTGAGTAAGTGCACGATTCATGTAGCAATTACTTCCTGGAATCCATCTGCCCTTAGCTCTGGCAGGAGGGTGTGCTTATCTATTTACTAATGCTAGCAGCATAAGGATTCAAAATTGTCAATACTGATTGAAAGAATGAAGTTCCGCTTTAAGAATGTATATTACTTAGAACAGCAGTCTCCAAACTATGGCTTGTGGACCACATCCAGACCACAGCTAGGGTTACTGGCCTATCCTCAGTGTGCACCGATTGTGGACTAAGGTCAGCAGAGACTGCTGATGGTCTCTGATGTAAGGGGGAGATTCTGATGGAGACTCTGATGTAAGGGGGGGCATCTCTGGTGAGGACCCCACTGTAAGGGAGGGGGAATCTGGTGAGCACACTCATATGAATTTTTTTTTATCACCCCACAAATTCTTGCAAAAGTACATCAGGAGGACCTCATATTGAAAAGTTTGGAGACCCCCGAGTCAGAAGACTCCTGCATATACTCAATGTGGTCTCTTCTTTGATTATCTTACTCATCCTTTTGTATTTAAGAGCGATGTATATCAGTTGTGAACTTAGCATTTACTAAGGAGTTGTAGAATGAAAATAACTGAGCTAGGATTTACAGCAAATGACACACAAGCACTGTAAGAAATTTATTCACAGCAACATTCTTACAGTTCCTCCACCGTTAGATATTTAGAATGTTCTTCAGTACTAGTTTGTTATTCAGAGCAGCAACTCTTCTCTCCAACTGTCAGACACGGCTCATAGTCTCTACACCTCCATATACCTAATTATGTTAAAAACAGTCCACACCCCATATACCTTTATATACAGCTTCCACAAAAATGTACTCCATAAAAATGAAAAGGCGGAATGGGCTGCCCTGAGGAGGTGACATGGCCCGGAGTGTTGTGCCATCTGTAACAAAAATCTTAGAGTAACAGTAACTATACAGATAGATCTGTGGTCTGGTTATTTCTCATAGCTGTCCAGAGGGTAATGCTCTCCATACACCTTCAAATGTTTCGCCAGAGCCTCTTCCTGTTTTTTAATATGTTGTGGCATCTCTGCATAGACATCACTGAAAAGGTATTCGAGTTTGGGCTTACGTTTACGTTCAGCCTCTTCAAAAGCTTCCATCACCTACAAAAGAAAAATACATTTGCTGTCATGGGCATAGGGATGCAAAGATGCTGAACTCTACAGCAAAAATAAGCTTCCATAGTCAATTGGCACCTGGTTAGTAACTATTAATCGCCAACTCCAAAACTACCCCCACATAGCCATGACAACCTATACGGCCCAAATCAAACAATAGCAGAGCGCTACATTTTGTGCATGAGAAAAACGCAGCTCTTTGTACGGGCACACAGAGAGTGCCCTGTTCACAGCTGTTGCCACCATTGCTGCAGGTTTCCACACCACTCTGCATGTGAACTGTGCCAAAACACACAGAAAACCTGTGCAGGAGGGGGGAGTCGGACAATCTAAGCTGACTGGTGTGGCATGGGGGGAGGGCAACTACAAGCACTGATCTCTCTTTATGGCTCTCCATGAAGTTTGGTATTGATCACAGACTGTTCATTCATAACTGAAGCATAGAAAACTGTTTACTCTGCTTCAATTTGTGAATGCTCAGGAGTCTTTGTCCCCTCTTCATTCATCCCCCCCAACAGGGCTTTTAAAAGAAATTAAATAATAAAATTAACTTGTAAAAAAAAAAAAAAAAAAAAAAAAAAATTACTGACATGGTCTATTGACCTACTGACACCATCCACTGCCCCCCCCCTAAAGCATTATGAAAGAAAAAAAGAAGCCTGTTACTCTATAGGGATGCAGCAGCTGTACAGCTGTAGGTCCTAATTTGACCGGTATGCATGTATGGGTGAGTGGCCCCAAATGTCTGTTTGGGGCCATACACATGCATCTCCACACGTGTAAATAGGGCCTGCGGCTGTGTTTTTGCAGTTGCTGTGTCCCCATAGCAGTTCCAGCCATAAAAAAAAAAAAAAAAAAAAAAAAAAAATCTGCTTCACGCTGTTCAGGTCACAGCACCCATTCACATACGCAATAAAGTTTTATTTTTTAGATTAAGCAGGCATTTTGTAAGTTATGTTGTGTTTGTGTCTGCTAAAAATGATTTTACTGTATTTTTTATGAAAAGGAAAGGAAAACGTGCATAAAGGGGGGAGTGTGGCTTGGGCAGCGATGTGAGTGGACGTCTGAGCTAGAGCTCTTTTTTCCCATCCTGAATTCCTCATCCTACATCCTGATTTACCGGGCTAGATTGTACACCCTCAATTTTCTGACTCACCCAGATCTCCTAGTGCTCATTTTTCTTGCTCCGGACTCATGACAAAGAAGAACAGGGAAGAAGGGTTGGCGGCCGACTGCTCTGCTCAAGGTGGTGCCGGACCTCAGCTGCAGCGCGCAATCAAGGAGAAGCTGTGTGACACAACCAAAGCTTTGCCCAGACACAGCTAAGGATTCTGGCGGCCCCAGTACATCAGCACCCCCAGCAGGGCTAGCTACTTCCTCGGCCTTCGATTCTCTGGCCTGGGAGGAGGACGCAGCCACATGGCCTATTCCTGAGGGTGCAGTAAGTAACCCTGCTGCAGACTCCGACTCCATCCCTAGTGATGATATAGAACTGACATTAATAGATATTATGTCAGCGGTCGCATCCTGTAATAGCTCTCTTATTACTCTAAGCCAGGGCTTTGAAGGCATGAGGAAAGATATTTCTTTACTTGGACAAGATTTACGCAACTTTAAAGAAAGGGTTACTGCTGTGGAAGACAGAATTTGTGTGTTGGAGGACTCTCTTTATGCAATCTACCACCCAGAAACTAGCCAGCCATTCATGACTTCCAATTGGAGGATTTTGAAAATCGTTTATGCCGGAATAATGTTAGAATTGTGGGTCTGCCTGAAAGAACGGAGGGTAAGAACCTGATGGACTTTGTGGAAAACTGGCTTAAAAAACTACATTTGGAGCTGAAAGTTTTCCGTTATTTGCTGTAGAGAGGGCGCATAGAGTGGGAGCACCTCCTAGAACCTCTCTCATACAGATGCTTAATTATCAAGTTTGTGACATCATTCTACAGAAGGCAAGACAGAGAGGGTCTATCTCTGAAGATGGTTCACAAATTTTCTTCCTGACTTTTCTGTGGAAGTGCAGTTCCAACGTGCAAAGTATTCCGATGTGAAGAGAAGGATGCGCCAATTGGATCTTAGTTACTATATCTGGCTAGGCTGTGGGTTGCTGCTCATAATACTACCTACTTTGATACGACAGCTGCAGCTGCCCAGTGGCTAGATGAATATAAGCGACTCTGTTGCTCTTCCAACCCACCTTTTACCCCGATGAAGATTTTCTTCTGCTTCTTTCAGAAGTTCTGTAAAGCTCGGCCTAGGCAGATGGATAGCAACATTGCAAATAGTGTTGCTGTTCTAGGTTTTGTATACAGTGCCCAGTAAAGGAGCGTGCAACACAGGTTCTCTTCCTGGTCACATGGCCCCCCCCCAGGCAGTGGCTCCTGCAAGGAGTGAGTTATTTTATAGGCTGTTTATATTTTTTCTTCTTTTTAATGTTTTTCAGTTATTTTGTCCTTTTTGATGACTTTTGGTTTGCTGTATTTTTTGATCATTCAAAATATTTGATTGTAGGGACCAGAGATCGGTGCCATTCTCAGAGGTTTATGAGCCAGATAATCTCCAAAGCAGTAAGAGTTGGTCCCTTCAAAGCGGTGATTGTATACGCTCTGAACTCTCACTCTGTTCCATGGCGTGTGGCCTCCTAGTTCTATCATACTTTGTATTTCAATAGTGTTTATTAGTTTTAAGCAGTATAAAACAGAGGCGACAAAACATGCCCCCACAGGGGCTATCAATTGCACCGATAAGATAAAAAACATAAAAGAAAAACAGTGCTCTAACTTCAACAAGGCAGAAGGTACGCCCACGTAGGGGCTATCAATGGCACATAGGTTACAATGACGGTAATGAAATTCTAACTGCAATTAAAGGCAACTGTCAACTATCACCCAAAAAAACTGACAGAAATGGAAAGAAAGAAAGAGAAGAGAAATAAGAGGAGAGAAAAAGAAAAAAAAGAGAAGAGGGGGCAGAGATCCAGGAGCGCCACCATCAAACGCCAGTGCCTAACGCCAGTACATCCCCATACTAGCCAAAGGAAGCGTGGGAAAGGCATATTGCAACCATGGTTCCCATATTTTCGAGAATTTACATTGGGAGTCGTTGCATATGCTCGACATCTGCTCATTGAGCATCATATTGGTCATACGATCCCGCACCCCCTGAAAAGGGACAAACGGACTCTTCCAGGTCTGAGCAATTGTTCTGGTGGCCGACAGAAACAAATAGGACGCCAGCTTCTGCTGATGAGCAAAGAGACCCGGTATGGGGCAATGAAGCAAGGCATACCGAGCATCCCGGCGTATGGATAGATGAAACAACGTGAAAAGGAGGCCAAATACACGAGACCAAAAACGGACCAGTCTCGGGCATGACCACCAGATATGCAAGACATCGCCACGATGGCCACAACCCCGGAAACATCGATCACTACAAGCGGGATTAGCCTGGGCCAAACGAGCCGGAACCCAATACCAACGAAACAATACCTTATAGGCTGCCTCCAGGGTGGTGGTATTGAATGAGCATTTAGCTATGAGTGACCAGGCCCTATTCCAGTCCTCTGGATCCACATCCACCCCCAGGTCACGCTCCCACTGAACAACATATGAAAGAGAAGTATGCGACGGGCGTCTGTTCAAGGCTGCATAAAGAAGGGAGATAAGGCCCGGGGCGCCGCTGACAAAGCTGTTCAAAGGCCGATTTCTGGTATGGAAAAGAAGAAGTGCCCCGCAGCGAGAGTAGCCAGTGCCGCAATTGAAGGTATCGAAAAAATTCCGCCGGGGGAACATCCCGGGACTCCCGAAGAAGATCCCAGGTAGGGAAGGACCGAGAAACCAAAAAGTGTCGTACCTGCGAAAACCCATGAGCCACCCACCAAGAGAACGCCCTTGGGTGATCTAAACCCGGTGGGAAAAGAGGGTTGTTAACAATTGGAAGCAAAGACAGAAAGGGTGACATCAGGCCACTGGAATAACGTACCGAGTCCCAGACTCGTAAGCCATGGAGCAACATCGGGCTCAGCGATATAGGGCGCAGGGCAGGGGGAAGCCAGAGAAGCGCCGACGGTTGGATAGGGGCACAGTTAGGTAGCTCCAGCAAGACCCAGAAAGGGACGTCAGAGGAAGCGTGCAACATAGACAGCGGGGCAATCTGGCTCGCCTGGTAATACTTAGTTACATTGGGCACCCCAAGGCCACCCTGAAGTCTATGAGCAAAGAGCGTATTTCTAGATACTCTGGGGTGCTTATTGGCCCAGATGAAACGCATAAGCTTCGCCTGAAGCAACCGAAGGAAATGAGGGGGAACCCGCACCAGGAGAGTACGGAAATATTATAACAATTTCGGCAGGACGGTCATTTTCACCGAATAAACCCGCCCTATCCAAGACAGGTGCGGAAATTGCCAGGAATGCAGAAGAGAAGATAAAGAACTAAGCAATGGGTAATAATTCGCAGCAAAGAGGGAGTCATAGGTGGGGGTCAAGCGGATGCCCAAATATTCAAGAGAGGAGGAAGCCCATTTATAAGGGAAGTAGGATTGAAGGCGTGAAACCAAATCGGAATCCAAAGTAATATTAAGAGCGACAGTCTTATCCAAGTTAATACGGAGACCCGAAATCAAAGAGAAGCGCTCAAGAACCTGTTGCAGATTAGGAAGCGTCGTCAGAGGCTTAGTAAGAGTCAAGAGGGCATCGTCCGCAAAAGATTCAGCTTAAACTCCTGTCCCGCGTATGAAACCCCCGATATATTGCAATCGGTCCGGAGCGCTAAAGCCAGCGGCTCAAGCGCCAGTATAAAAAGCGCCGGGGACAAAGGGCAGCCCTGTCTCGTCCCTCGCCCAATAGGAAAGGGGTTCGAGAAATACCCAGCATATTTAACGGAGGCCGAAGGAGACGAATACAAGGCTTGAATCCAAGAAAGGATAGAATCCCCGAAACCCCAACGAGACAGCACAAACCGCAGATATTCCCAGGATAGAGAGTCAAAAGCTTTATATATGTCTAAGGACAGTAAGAATCCCGGGATTTTCTGCTGTTGCAGAAGATATATAAGATGGACCACCTTACGAACGTTATCACCCGCCTGCCTCCCAAGGATAAACCCCACTTGGTCCCTGTGGACCAGGCTACGCAAATAGTTATTGATGCGAGAGCTAAGAATCTTGCCCAATATCTTCAGGTCTTCATTAAGAAGAGAAATGGGCCGAAAGGCTTGCAGTTCCTGTACATCCTCGTTCGTCTTAGGAATCATGGCTATATGTGCTCTAAGCGCGTCCGGGGAGGGCAAGGAGCCCTGTCGTAACTCATTGAAATAGTCAGCCAAGAAGGGCGCCAACAGGACCGAGAATTTCTTATAATAGAGACCGGAGTAGCCATCAGGACCTGGGGCCGCGGTGGACCTCAAAGATTTGATGGCTTGGAGCACTTCCGGTACGGTAACACAGGCATTGAGGGCCACCTGTGCTGCCTCGGATAATCCCGGAAGACGAAGATCTTGAAAAAATGCCTCTGCCTGAGCCACAGGGAAGGGATCAGGCGTAGTGTAAAGGCGCGAAAGGAAGTCCGAAAATCGGGAAACAATCTGCCGAGGATTAGAAGTACATCCACCTGTGGGAAGTCGCAGTCGGATTGGTTTATGGGGTTTCCCCACGGAATTGAGCTTCCTAGCCAGCATCGGGCCCGGTTTATTAGCACAGGAATAAAATTTGTGTTTGGTCCAACGCAGAGCCCGTTCCGCCTCCGAAGAGGCAAGTAAGTCTAATTCGGTCGCCAGAGCGTCCCGAGCGCGTTTATGGGCTGCGGATGGAGACGACTTCCAGTGCGCATCCGCAGAAGCCAGGAAAGAATGAAGCTCCAAAAGTCGGCGCTCCCGCTCCCGGACCGCCGCCAGCTGTATAACATGACCCCGCACCGTGGCCTTATGCGCCTCCCATAGGGGCACTGCCGAGGAGACCGATCCCGAGTTTTCCGTGAAGTATGTACGCAAGAAAAATTCTATTTGTTGTAGCCACTCAGGTAGCCTGAGTGGTCAATAAAGAATCGTTGATGCGCCAATGAAAAGGGCGCCGTTCTGACCCAGAGAGGGCAAGGAGAAGTACCAAGGGATCGTGATCCGACCAAGGTGAGGAGGGAATAGTTATCCGCCTGACCAAGGGAAGCTGCTGAACCGGCATAAATATATGATCAATTCTACAAAAACTATCATGAGGACTGGAATAAAATGTAAAGTCGCGTTCAGTCGGGTGAAACTCCCTCCAGACTTCCGCTAGCCCCGCTGTCCGCAAAAGAGAGCGCATACGTTCCTCCAGCACCAAGTCATGGGAAGGGGCCGCCCCCCGTGCAGAGCGCCTATCCAACGTGGAATCCAAAGTAACATTTGAATCCCCCAAAACAAGAATGAGACCCTTGGAGTGTCGGGAAACAATGGTGCAAAGATGCGAAAAGAATTTATCCTGAAAACAATTGGGTGCGTAGTAAGAGACAAAAGTAACCTCCTGGTCCCAGAGAGTGCCCTGCAAAAGCAAATACCTGCCCGTGGGGTCCGCTATATTCCGAGCACAGACAAAGGGAAGATTGCGTTTAAAAGCTATCAGTACACCCCGACGCTTCTCAGGAGCCGAGGCCGTGTAAAAGGTGGGATAGTGAGGTGAAAGATAACGCGGAGCGGAGGACTGCGAAAACCTGGTCTCTTGTAAACATACCACGTCAATTTGTTGCGATTTAAGGTGATGAAAGACTTTAGCCCGCTTCTGAGGCGAATTGAAGCCTTGAACATTCTGCGAGTGTATTTTCAAAAGGGGCGAGGCCATGGCGATATCAACGCAACACGCTCGGCAGAAAAACCCATAAAGCAGCTAGCAAGTTCCGCTTCCAATGGCGAGCGGACCGTGGCGTCCTGGAACCCTGCAGAAAACAAGAACAAAAAAAAAACCAAAGGAGAAAAAAGACAAAGAAAGAAAAAAGGAAAAAGACACAAAAAGTATATACAATAGTGCAATTGTGTCACGCCAATGGTGACGCGCATCCTACAAAAGGAAGGATACCAGTTAGGGGTGGCTCTACCACCGGACACATGGCTGCAAATGAAAAAACATCAGAAACTAAAGCCCCCAGGGGGCAAAAGGGCAATAAGGCAACAAACATAATCGAACGGGGTCCGAAGCTATAAAACTAAGGGTCCCAGGAGCGAGGCCTCTATGATGACCTCCCATAAAAACCCAAAGAACCTTGGGGCCAACCCCCTCCGGGCCAGCCGGGCCCGCAAGATCAACCTCCCACCCCGAAGCCCGAGGGAACCCTCACCCCATGCTACCAACGGAAACCAAAATACCCTCACCCAGGCCCAAGATAGGTTGCGGCAGCGGAAAGTCATAAGTCTTGAGTCCGCGAGGGGACCCCCTCCCACCCAACCAGGGAAGGAACCCAAGGGGGTAAACCAGATCAGTCCCAACCCGGAATGCTGACAAACCGGGGGAGCCCCAAGGGCCAAACTCACGGTCCCGCCAGAGAAGTCCATCGCTGAGATGACACACGGGAAGTCCAAGACACATCCTCAGCCCGGAGAAGAACAAGAAGGACTTGATTGCGAAGGGGTCTGGGGGAGAGCCCTCTTCCTATCGGACGACCGCTCCCAGGTGCGGCCCGGAGGAAGCAGCCGTGCCGGAGATCCTGATGAATGAGCCGGGCTCCGATCCGCAGAATCAGGCGAAAGAAGGCGCAAGGACTCCAGCAGAGAATGGGCCTCCTCCGGCGTAGCCACAGAGTGACTGCGGCCCTGGTAGGTGAAGGTGAGGCGAAACGGGAAGCCCCAGGCGTATTTAATACGGTGTTTCACCAGGACCGAAGTGAAGGGCTTCAACTGGCGGCGCTTCTGAAGAGTGGTCTGGGAGAGGTCCGCAAAGAGCTGGTAGCGATGCCCCTGGAAGCTGAGGTCAGGGTTGTTCCTAGCCGCCAAGAGGATAGTTTCCTTAGTGCGGTAATACATAAACTTGATGATAATGTCCCTGGGGGGCCCCTCCGGTCGTCTGGGGCCCAATGCACGATGTATGCGGTCAAATTCAAGCCGGTCTATGGAAATAGCGGGTGTCAGCTCCTGGAACAGAGCAGTAGCAGTAGAAGTAAGATCTGCAACCGTTTCCGGGATACCCCTTAACCGCAGATTGCCACGGCGGGAACGGTTTTCGAAATCCTCAAGCCGTAGTAGCGTGTCCGCCAATTCTTTCTTGAGGTCGCACAGATCCTGTTCGTGATTTTCCATGACCGTGACTGCCGTGTCCATCTTATCTTCAAGGTCGTTCGTCCGATTGCCCAACTCCCGAATTTCCCGTGAAAGACGATCGGCCAGCTTGGAGGTAGCGGAGGACAACTCGGACTGCAACATGCACTTAAAGCGGCGTAGGAGCTCAGCATCCCGCAGGGACGGGATCGGAGACTGCAGGGATGGCTCTGGTGCCAGGTCCTCCCCACTGCCAGGGTCCGACCCACCCAGGGATGGTGACAGCGAGGGACCCAAAATTGCGTCTGGGGCTCTATCTGAGGTCCTCGGCGGGAGCCGCGAATCTGCGGCCGGGGTCTTGGAAGTGTCTGGCGGCCGGCCAAAAATCGAGGCCGCGGCTTCAGCCGCGATCTCTGGCGGGTAGGCCGCAAACTCCGGAGCGGCCCGCCGGGAGCTGGAGGCACGGGCGGCCGGCGTTTTTTTGCCCATCAGGGCACCAGGGAGACAGGGGGCCAGAGAGGAGACAGGGGGACCCCCCCTGGAGGGCGAAGATCGGCCGATGTGTCCGGCGGCCGAGGTGGGATTTTAAAAAGCAGCCATCCTGGTTGCTGCTCACGAGCGCCCCCCGTTCTATCATACTTTGATTTTTGCTAACGGTTATGGGTACCTTGACTGACACTTTAATATCCTGGAATGTGAGAGGACTGTGTTTGCTACTCTAAAATGTCATTCTCCTTCTGTGATCTGTTTGCAGGAGACCCACCTTTGCTTAGATACTCTGAAACGCTCTACTTATAGTACACAATATCATTTTACTTATACCTCTTATTCTAGAGGAGGGTCTATCTTAATAGCTAATGCGGTGGACTTCTCCTGCAGTCAGGACCAGCAGGATACAAAAAGGGAGGTATATTTATTTGGATTGTACATTATTTAGGAAACCATATTTGGTGGCTAATATCTATATCCTCCTCCCTACTCACCTGACGTCCTTGGTGACTTCCTAAAGTTTACTTCAGATAAGTCAGATGTCCCTTGGTTGTTAGTAGGGGACTTCAATAATTATGGTGACCCATCTCTGGATAAGTATAGGCTCTGTCGCGGGACCAGTGCCATCATAAACCACTACCTTTGCTAAATATAATCAGGAGACTGGACTGGTAGATATTTGGAGGCTACGACACCATACTTAGAAGCACTTTGCGTGCTTCTCACATACCCATAAAACCCTGTCAAGAATAGACAGCTTTGACTACTGCCCTTGATCTCTGATATTGCCTATGCGGCTAGAGGTCTTTCTGATCACTCCCCTTTGGTCCTAAAACTGTTTGAGGTCAAATCTGATTCGGATCTTTTGGAAAGTGAATCCTTACTAGTTGACTCTCCTTCCCCTGCCAGAAGGTATACTGATTGACCTCCAAGAATATAGTGTCATCAACAAACCAACCGTGCCCTCCTTAATATATTGGGATTCATTGAAAGCCTACCCAAGAGGTGTCCTTATAGCACAAATTTCTAGTATCAAGCAGCGATCTAAGCAGCGGGAACATGATTTAACTACTCCAGTTCTACAGGCCGAGGTTAGATATATTACTGACCCCACGATGGTTAACCAACGTGAATAGGAACAATCGCAGAAGGCTTATGCCTCTGTCTCCCTCAAGAAAGCAGAACAGAAATGCTTTTTTTCTCCAACAGCCCTACTTTGAGGAGGGGGAAAGTACAGGTCACTTGTTAGCTACTATAGTGAAAGCACAGAGTTCTCCAGCCTATGCTTCTGAGCTTTGGAGGCCCCTGGCTGTTGTAGTAACTTCCACTCCAGAGATCTCGAGTCTTTTGTGATTTTTTTTTTTTTAGGTCACTGTACAGTGGTAAGGTATCCTATTCTGAGGACAACTTGACGTTTCTTAATTCTATTAAATTACTGTCTCTGTCTGTTCTGGAGAGAGAGCCACTGACCTTAGAAGAGCTACAATTCATTGCTACTAGTATGTCTACTAATAAGGCCCCAGGGATTGATGGCCTCCCGAGTGAGGTGTATAAAACTTATGGAGATTTCCTTTTACCAGAACTATTGGAGGTATACAATACTGCTTTTGATGCTGGGGACCTTGCCTCCATCTATGAATGAGGCTATCATTGTTGTAATACCCAAACCTGGCAAGGACCCCAGCATTCCAGATTCTTATCGCCCGATTTCGTTACTTAACTCAGACATTAAGCTTCTGGCTAAAATGTTGGCCATCTGATTATTGAATATAACTTCCAAAATAGTTCATCCAGATCAGTCGGGCTTCATTCCAACTAGATTGACTTCCATAAATATTAGAAGATTGTCCCTGAATTTGCAAATCCCTACAAATAATGATGGCAATAGAGCAGTATTATCACTTGATGCAGCAAAAGCATTCGATAGTATAGAATGGAGTTTCTTATGGCATTGTCAAAGGAAGTTTGTGTTTGGATCAATTGTAGAAATTTGGGCCCAAACTTCTCTATATAGTGCCGAGAGCTTGAGTACAAATTAATGGGCATGTTTCGGACTCTTTCCCACTATATAGAGGTACAAGATGTCTATTATATCCCCTCCTTTTTGCATTGGCTTTGGAACCCTTGCCAGCAGCAATCAGTCAATCCTCTAATATCATAGGATTCAAAAGGTCTACAGGGGAGGACAAACTAGCATTATGTGCTGATGACAGCTTACAGTTTTTGGGGGATATTTCCTCCTCTTTAATTGAAGTAATGTCTCTTATCAATATATATGGTTCATTTTCAGGTTTTACTATTGAGACAAGTCAGTTCTTTTACCACTGGACCCCCCCCCTTCCATTAGGCCTACCCTCAATTGCTAAGCAGATATCGGTTGTGCCCTCCTTCAAATATTTAGGAGTTTTGGTCACCCCTCAGGTGACTGACTACATGGAATGTAATTTGGAACCCTTATTCCATAGGTTAAAACATACGGGCGGAACATGGTGTAAATTGCCTCCAACGGTCACTAGCAGGGCTAATTTAATTAGGATGCTCTATATTTTACATAACTGCCCAGTGTTGCTTCCACAGCTCTTTTTTGCAGACATCCCAGAATATGGCTTTCCACATTACAATTGCCCAAGGATGGGGGTGGGGCCTGGCTGTACCTAATGCCAGATTATACTTTTATAGTGTCACAGATGCAAAATTGGTATGGCTGGAATAAGCTAGATCCCGCAGACCAAATCCAGTGTATTATTCTATCTCAGTTTATTAGTGCCCCACCGGTACAATTGTTATTCTCTCATAAATTTTTATCAAAAACACTCCTTTCCTACTTTTAACTTCATACACAAGGTATGGGACTGTGTCTGAACCATAGCCATGCATGAGGGGTATACTCAATATATGCCTATTTGGAATAACCCCCAGTTATCAGAAGTGACAAAGCTTGAGGGTTTTGATCTTTGGAAACAGTCTGGGCTCTGGCTTCTCCATCAATTGTATAATAAGGCTATATTTTTGCCCTTTAGAGCAATGATAGACCAATATCATATACCCAATACATTTTTTTTTAAATATCTCCAGTTAGTTATTCTATGCCATAACATTCCTATTTATATATAACCCTTCCATACCATTGACTATGGCGGTATCCACATCTTGCCCAAAGAGAGGTCTCATTGGGGATCTGTACTCCTCTCTACAAACGTCTATTAGTGCTCGCTCCCAGATACACAGTTTATTGCAGTGGCAAGATCTTGAATAATAGAGGACGAGGAATGGGCTCAGACACTGAAATCCCTTTCACAAGTATCTTTATCCCCATCACAACACCTGACACAACTGTTTATAATTCATAGAGTGCATTATACCCCACTAAAGCTACACTCCTGGGGAAGGATAGAATCTCCATTGTGCCTCAAAATGTCACTTAGATAACAGTACACTTATCCATATGTTGTGGCGCTGCCCTAAACTTCACCAAAACTGGTGTTTGGTCCTTAACTCCTTAACACTCTTATTTCCATCTGTTCCATGCAGGTGCAGTTTGATCACAAAATTGCATTAGGGAGCATAGTGTCTGAGAACATCCTCCCCATTGAGATGTACTTATTATGGATTAAATCCCTATGTTTAGCCTGTAAACTTATCCTTCAAAAAATGAATCTCCCCTATGCCACCATCATAATAGTCAATGGTGCGGCGTTCTCAATTTTAATTTGAGGAGGGAGGAGCTAACATACAAGGATAGGAACTGTCCCAAAAAATTTAGGAAAAATATGGTCTGGTCTCTGTGGTTGGAGTCTAATGATTCCACATTTTCATCATTATCCATGGGGACAGCTGTGGAGAGTTAGATATCTGGTATATCAGATACGGTATTACTTATTCTAAAAGGTCTTTAGTTTTGTCTGGAATAGTGAGATAGGAGAAGAGTTGTATTTGACTATACTGACTCTGAGTATCTTGCATATAAGTGACGTAATTTTGCACGATATCTATCTAGAACAAAAATAAGTTCTGGCTAGAAGGCCTATAGCCCCATCTGTTGTAATAATTTTCTCTGTTTTTTATTCTTGTTCAAATCATTTCCAGATTTACGTGAGCTGGTTTTGGCATAACATTGCTCCATGTAACGTTTATATGTAGTGTTTGCTGTTTTGTTTGTATAAAAATGCTAAATCACCTTAATAAAAATTACTTGATTAAAAAAAAAAAAAAAAACTCATAAAAATGCAGGTAAAATGCAAGTGCTTCTAAATGTTTTTTTTTTTTTTTTTTTTTTTTTTTTTTTTAACAAAGAAAAGGGAAACCCTCAAATACATGTCCTGAAAAAATGTTCCTCCAAAGCTACAAGTCGTGTCACCAAACTTCTGGCCACTGATTGTAAGATTTCTGTTAGAAGGAAGTATCAGATTTTGGGCCTGAATGGCATTTCGCTAAACCTCTTTAGTCAAGATCACATAACCAATGCCTACACATTTGGTCATAGAACCTGCCATGGGGGGGGGGGCTGGAGAAGTCTTTTTCTGCAAAAATAGATTGCCAGACTTCTTTTAAACTTCTACAGGATGAAATTAGGGGAGTAGAATAAACAAGGAGACCAGGGGTGTTATTTTGCTAGTTTCAATTCTGTCACTCATTATTGAACAATCAGCTGACAGAACCTGTACTTTAATAAGCCAACATTGGCAGCTCCTACATCTGTTATTTATCTATTTCAGGTACATATAGTGCGCCATCAATTTACGCAGCGCTTTACATATATATTGTACTATTGTACATTCACATCAGTTCATAACCCTCAAGGGGCGTACAGTCTAAAGGTCCCTAACTTACATTCATACATACACATACTAGGGACAATTTAGACAGGATCCAATTAACCAGCATGTTTTTGGAGTGTGGGAGGTAGCTGGAGTACCTGGAGGAAACTGGAGTGCCTAGAGGAAACCCAAAAGGAGGCACAGGGAGAACATGCAAACTCCAGGCAGGTGGTGCAGTGGCTGGGATTCGAACCAACGACCCTTGTACTGCCAGCTGGAAGTGCTAACCATTTAGCCACTGTGTTATCACAGACTCACTTTAAAAGTGGCCTTTTAAGTCTTACCCTAGTTACTTTCTGATGTCTTGCATGAAAAACGACCTTTTACATAATCACTGCCTTAGACTCTCCAAGGTTCCACAATGATCTGTAGCTGTTCTCTTCATTAGGAGAGGAAAAGTGGTTACTCTGTTTTTTGAGTGCAGAAAACATTTTTTTTTAACAGTTTCAATACCGTGCAATTTTACCCCTTCCTGCCCAGGCCATTTTTCACATTTCAGCGCTCTCACACTTTGAATGACAATTGCGCGGTCATACAACATTGTACCCAAACTAAAATTTTATCATTTTCTTCACACAACTAGAGCTTTCTTTTGCTGGTATTTAATCACCGCTGGGGTTTTTATTTTTTGCTAAATTAACAAAAAAAAACAGAAATTTTGAAAAAAAAAACAAAAACATGTTTTTCTTTGTTTCTGTTATAAAAGTTTACAAATAAATAATTGTTCTTCATAAATTTAGGCCAAGATGTATTCTGCTACATGTCTTTGGTGAAAAAAACCCAAATTAGGATGTATTATTTAGTCTGTAGGAAAGTTATAGCGTTTACAAACTATGGTATAGATCTGAAAATTGATCAATCCTGAAGTACTGACAGCCAATCTAATTTCTTGAGGTCTAAGAATGTCAGAACAGTACAGATACCCCCAAATGACCCCTTTTTGCAGAGTAGACAGTCCGACGTACTTCATAAGAGGAATGGCGAGTTTTTTGAAGTTGTATTTTTTTTGTCATTTTTCGGAAAATTAAAAAATTAAAAAAATTATTTTCACAATTTTTTTTTTTTTTTACATACTGTCACCAGTGCAGTACAGCGTCATCATATAACTGGCATGGCAGTGAATAGGGACACTGACTGGCGACAGTATGAAAAAAAATATATATATTTTTTTATTATTTTTAATTTATTACATTTTTTAAATTTTTTTTTAAGATTTTTTTTCATATTTTTCTATGACCAAAGTAGTACAATGTTACCATAGTAACACTGTACTACTTTGGGGAAGTGATCAGTATTTTTTTTTTTTTTTTTTTTTTTACACAATTTGCTTATAGCAAAGAATTACTTTGCTATAAGCAAGCATTTACCTGAATGAAATCGATTCATTCAGGTTTTTTTTTTTTTGTGCTTAGCTGTGATTTGGTCACAGCTAATCACATGACATGTGCATGTGATTAGCTGTGACCATTCACAGCTAGGCACTAGTATACAATGGATGGCATGAATGAAGCCATCCATTGTATACAACTGTCATGTGACCTGCTGTGATTGGTCACAGCAGGTCACATGGTACCAGCAACGGGGGGCCGGTACTCAGATCTGTCATCGGCCGTGTCCGAGGTACACGGCCGGTGACAGATCGCGCCGCTGCGAGGCTCTGCATTAGCGCAAACTGCGCATGTGCGGGCGCACGCCAAATGGCGTGCACCCGGAATGCCGATGCACTTTTGAAGCCGCCAAACGGCCATTGGCCGGGCGGCTAATGGTTAAACAAGCTAGCAAATATTCCTGAGGAATAAGAAAAAGGATGTAGCTCGGCAGGATTACTTGTAAACACACAAAATGTGCGCTGCTATGTACACACATCCAGCACTGCATGCAAAAAAAAATTGATAGTAATAGTTTGGTGCCATTGGGCTTTAGCTCACTTACAGCCAGCTACTTAAGTTAGTATGGTTCTTGTAAATGTAGAAAGTAAATCAAAATAGGTGGAAAGTTGTCATGACCATTAACTATTATATATGGAGATCATCTCACCAGTTTGCGGGACTTTTTTCTCCATACTTTCTCCTGTTCATCATCCCACCAGCCCTTGTGCATCATGTAGTGACGAAGCCGAGAAATGGGGTGATCCTGTTTGTCCCAGTAGTTGACTTCATCCACTGACCGGTAGGCAGAACTGTCATCGCTGGTGCTATGATGTCCAATCCTTCAAATAACAATCGCATAGGGGTCAGCCCTTTTCCCTGAGCAACCATCCCTCCCACATATCCAGCGCATTCCTAAAATTACCTGTACGTCATAGCCTCTATGAGGAATGGCTGGTTCTCTGCTACTGCTCTGCGCCTTGCCTCTTTGGTCGCATTGTACACTGCGAAGACATCATTTCCGTCCACTCGAATAGACAGGATTCCATAACCAGGACCTCGAGCAGCTGCAATAATAGAATAAACGTTAAGGTACATTGTTGTACATTCAGAACAGAATAAGGTAGGGGAAGGAGGGGATATATAAGATACCTGTCAGGTTTATCATTCTGGCATTCATCCTGTGTAGCTAGCTGCCTTTATCTATGGACTTGTCCGGTCAGTATCCTTTTTTCTCTGTGTCAAAACTGCAGACCAGGTAATGTTTGGTTAACTCACACACCTCACAGCGTGGCACAGCACTTTTTTTCTTGGAACACACCCTGTGCTCCCGACTTTCTCGCCTAGCCTTGTTGCCTGAAGCCGCCTGGGATACTCACATCATGTATCTCAGAAGGCTTCAAGGCAATCTACATTACATTGCCTATGCGTTGCAGTGAATCATGAAGGGGATGGCTGCAGGAACCAAGAAGAGACAAACAGCCCCCTGATGATGTAAGAGAAGAAAGGGGTCATAGGACCTGACATACAAAAGCAGACCAGTGGAGAACATCAAAACAATGCTGGATTCACTGGGGGCAAAAGTATATTTTATGAGGACAACCCAGCAGAAAAGGTAAGAGCAAAGAAAAAAAAAAAAAAAAAGTATGGGAAAGAAAAGTTTTTAAACTTTTAAGATAGCTGCAGTGTTTACAGGCAGCATTAGCAGTCCACCAACTCTCCTTTATTTGCGACTTGGAACATGTATGTTATACACATTACAGAGCACAAAGTAAAACAGCACAACAAGAAAATACAATAATCAAAACAAAGTTAATATATTCAATATATCAGATTTTGATCCAGGTGTACAGTATGGTCTACATGTAATACTCACCAATGCCATCCCCACGGTACTGCTCAGAGGTTGGGGTCGATATGGCATATCCATTATTCCTACAGAAGAAGATCACTGGACACTCCAATGTTGCAGAAAAATTAAAAGCAGCATGGGCATCTCCTTCACTTGCTGCACCTTCACCAAAGTAGCAAATGACGACACGATCTGCATTTTCACGTTTTATAGCATATGCTGCACCCACAGCTATAAAGACATTATCATAACAGATTAACATACACAGGAAAAAGCTGTATAACCTAGTAGGATGTGATGTACACGATGGTTATAACAAAAAATATGAGGGGGGGGGGGGGGGCGGAGGACAAGGTCTTAAAACTGAAAAAAAGCTGTTAAATATACATCTGACATACATTTATGTGAATATTTAGCAGACAATGGATTTGTAATTCTGTTAACTCAGTCTTGCCTTTACATACCTCTGCCACACTGCACAGACAGCCAAGAAACACCCATATTTCAGGTTCAGCACTGCAGCTTCCTTTGTCACTGGTCCACTTAAAGTGGACCTTTACCTTCTATATCAAGTACCCCCCTTCTCCACTCCTCCCCAGGAATCAAGCAGTGGTTTTTTTTTTATTTACCTTTTTTTCCTTGCAAACAGCATGGCCCCCGCCCCTTAGACCAGGCTCACACTGATGCGCTGCAGGAAACGCTGCAAATCCTGTGCATTTCCTGCACCGCATTGCATTTGCATGGCATTCATGTGATCTTGTGCATGCTTCAATGTTAAATTAATGACACCCTGAAACAGATCGCAAAACGTGATGCAATTGCCAGAAGTCGCATTGCACGGGTGAGAACACCCATGAATTGCAATTCGGGTGCGGGTAAAAAAAAAAAAAAAAAAAAAAAAAAGGGGTCCTGCACTTTTTTGGTGAGGATGCGATATGATTTGAGCCATACAAACTATGGCTCAAATTGCACAGTACAGACATTGCATGTAATTCACACAGGAATCCGGTGAGATCCTGTGTGAATTACATGTGGTGTATTAGTGTGAACCCAGTCTAAATGCACATCATTCGCCTAGATCAGTGTTTCTCAACTCCAGTCCTCATGGACCCCCAACAGGTCATGTTTTCAGGATTTCCATTATTTTGCACAGGTGATTTGATCAGTTTCACTGCCTTAGTAATTACCACAGCTGTTTCATCTGAGGGAAATCCTGAAAACATGACCTGTTGGGGGTCCATGAGGACTGGAGTTGAGAAACACTGGCCTAGATGAATGACGTGCACAGTGCACGCTGGGCCTCCTGGGATATGCACACAACATATCCCAGGTGGCCTTTAGTCTTTCACTGAGTGAGGAGGGGTGGGCCTAGCGGTGCATCATTGCGAGGTCTCGCCGGCTGAACCCAGAAGAGTCAGCGGGCCTCTCGATGCCACAAGATGGTGGTGCGGGACCCAGCGGTGTCTGCTGACAGAAGGATGTCAACGGGACAATGCTGGATCTGATGGCTGGGTGGATGAGTATCCAAACTGTGCCTACAACATAGGTTAAAAAAAAAAAAAAAAAAAAAAAATGAAAAGGTGAGAGTAGGCTGAAGGTCCTCGAACAATGAAACAGCATCAATATACTGTCCAGTAAACAAGCAGATGAAACAACAAATTTAATGTTGAACCAGGAAATAGTGGAGCTTCTGCTTTGGTGATAGAATTGCTTGTGGATGTGTTAAAAAATAAATAAATAAAAATGTGAAGAGTGTATTTGGGTAAAGACAAATCACAAATCTAAACACCAGAAAAAAAGGGATCTTTATTTTTTTAAAAGATACCCTTGCATTGCCAATGGTTATCTTGTTTTTTCTAGAGGGAGTGGATTAAAGGTGCATAGTCCTTGCTCCCGCAAGCTTCCTCCGCATTGCATGAGAAACTGCTTCTTTTTGGTGTAAGACCTGTCACAGTTCTCCAACATCATCATGTGCAATGCAGGACAAGCAGTCATGGTATGTAAATCACTGTATTTATCATCTCTTTGCAGTACAAAAGGGGACCCACTTCAAGTAGAACTTTTCTCCAGCCCTAAGATTAGCTTTAAAGCAGTCAGACAACCACCTGCACTCTCCAAGTAAATGCCATGCCGACTCTATGGACCCATTCGTAGTGGTGTCAGAATGGGAAGCCTAGTAGGTATTTATCAGATCAACACACATCATTTCTTGGCACAGAACTTAGGTGCTCATTTTTTCTTTGTGGTCAAGCCAACCTCTGTCTTAGTTTTCAATAGCAAAGTGATTGTAAAGGCAGAATTTTTTATTTTTTTTTATAAACTAACCTGTCATGCTTGCGCTGTGCAGTGGATTTGCACAGAGCAGCTCCAATTCTCCTCTTCTGGGGTCCCCAGACAGCGCTCCTGGCCCCTCCCCTCCTGCCAAGCGCAAGCAGCTCGCTATGGGGCACCCGATTGTGAATGACGGTAAGGAAGCCAATGGCTCTTGGTGCTGTCTCAGCCAATGAGGATGGAGAGACCCAGGACAATTGAGGCTCTCATGACAATCCCTGGATCAAGATGGGGCTCAGGTAAATATTGATGTGGGGGGGGGGTGAGCACTGCTGCTTGAGCCTTTATGCTTTCTTTTATGCTGTCTTTTCACTTTATGCTTTCTTTTCTCTATTTTTTGGTGAAAAGGGATTACGCACAAAAAAACCCAAAAAGAATGCAGTATTCGTTGTACTGAAATTCCGTGTAGAAATAACAGGTAGCTTAAATTTACCTTGTGGTATCTGTGTTGCTAATGGAGAAGAGATGGTAACAAAATTCCGATCTTTACAACCATAATGTACAGGCATTTGCCGCCCCTTTCCGGGGTCTAAGGCATTACCATAGCACTGCGCCATAAAAAGATCCAGAGGATACCCCCTGTACATCAGGACTCCTAGAAAGAAAAATACAGCGAAACTCATTACAAGAAGACTGCATATTATATGTTTTAATTGCATATTTAGAAATGGTAGCTCACCTGCCTCTCGATACTGTCCGAATACCAAGTCTGTGTCAGTAAGAGCAGCTGCACTACCCACATGTGTGCCCTCCTCACCGTAATTTGTCATGTAGAATGAAATTCTTCCCTGTAACATAACAATATTTGATTTCACCAGCACAAGCATTTCTACAATAGGGCAACACAAATGGAAGGGAGTTAGCAGACATGGAGTCTGTACCTGCCAGTGCAGAGTGACAGACATAAGGGACCTATGAGACATGTGGTCTGTCCCTCTCACTGCAGAGTGACATAAATGTAAGGAAGGTATGGAACATGCAGTCTGTCCCTCCCATTGCAGGGTGACAAAGATAGAGGACAGCTAGGAGACATGGACTGTGTGCTCTCCAGTGCAGGGTGACACAAACAGAAGCGAGGCATGAAACATGGTTTCTGTACCTCTCACTGCTAGGTGACAGACAGAAAGTGGCTATGAGGAAGCTATAAAACATGGAGTCTACTCCCACTTCCCTTGTCTAGGGTGGTACGAAAAATGCAGTCTAACCCTCCCATTGCAGATGCAATATTCCTAATGCACACGTTCCTGCAGATGGCTATTCGGTATTGTTGGGTGCTCTAGTGACCACAGGCTGGGAACCATAGACAATCCAAGTGAAGAAACGTCACCAGCATATCCTCTTTCCACCAGACACTGACAAGGCTTTTGGATCTGACACTGCAATCGATTGAGAGAAATTAAACATTCTCAAGAAGAGACAGGTTGATCTCAAATTGCATGGACAAATCTCACTGGAATATTATAGAGGAACAAAACCGTGAGTTTTGTGAGAAGTGGTGAAATGTATCAACCCAAAACTCATTGAACTATATGCTTCTGACTTTGTCCTGAATGGCAACTGGCATCACATCTGTTTATGGCTACCAAGCTAACGATCGCAAGGGCTTGGAAGACTCCCCTTCTCAGCTTCGAGGCTGTCAAAAACCAGATGAACTTCATAATGGTCAATGAAAAACTGATGGCTATACTGTTAGACACCCACACAAAATTCCTGCAGACATGGCGTCCCTGGCTTGATATAGCCCAACCATTGAGATTCGACCAGTCCCTTTTGTCGATATAAAATTTACATATCAGTTTATTTTTCTTTTTTTTTCTGCTGCGATCCCCCTGGAGCCCTTTTTGTTTTCGTCTCCTTCCTCTTCGTTCTTCTCTTTCCTTTTGTCTAGTCTGTTTTCATGCTATGTGTACTGATTGTGATTATTGCTTTGAGTGCCGCACCAGAATACTATATCCTTATGCTGGACTCCATCGGGAGCCCTGTGTGTGGAATGCCCGTTTTTATTCCGAGAGGTTCTCCGCTTTCTATATGCTGATATAGTGACAATTTTTCCTTTGAGTTTATATTCTCATTGGTCTATAAACGTTTCCCATTTTTGCAACTTATTGTTTTCTCCTTTTTTTTTTTTTCCTCTCTTTCTGTACTCGGCACTTAAGTCTGATGTTTATTTCTATGTTTCTCCATCAGTACGTATTCTGTAATTTTCAACGAATACCTTGTATGTTTTATTCCTGTTGGTCAATGCATCTGTTTTTGTCTGATTCTCTGCTCCTATCTATTCTATAATAAAATTCTTTGTAAAAGAACTATATGCCTCTGGTCATTGAGGAAGTGAAGGTCCAGTTGTGCCAGGACCACTGCGAGCTGACTGTTCTGGAACTTTCATTACACAATAAAGACAAGCAAACAAGTGCTTTACAAGAGATGAACCAGGAGATACAGTGCTCAGCATAAAATGAGTACACCCCTTTGAAAAGTAAGATTTTAAACAATATCTCAAATGAACACAAGAACAATTTCCAACATTTTGACAAAACTGAGTTTTATAGAACATTTGTTTAGCTCATTACATGAAATTAAGGTTAATAATATAACTTAGATTACAAAATCTTCAGTTTTACTCAAATTAGTTGATACAAATCATGGAGGTCATGCAAAATACTAGATGGAGTAGTTTTTGTTGTGGGGTGGATTCATTTTTGTAAGGACAGCACCAAGTCTTCTAGGCATGGAATGAGCAAGTTGGCGACATATTGAAACATCTATCATTCTTCAAGAACAACTTCTTTTAGAACCTGGATGCTGAATGGAGAGTGATGTCAACTTGTCTCTTCAAAATTCCCCATAGGTGTTCGATTGGGTTCAGATCAGGAGACATACTTGGCTACTGAATTACTTTCGCTTTTCTTCATAAATGCAACAGTGGCCTTAGATGTGTGTTTTGGATCACTGTCATGTTGGAAAAGTGCACGACAACCAAGGGCACAGAGTAATGGTAGCATCTTTTCGATCAATATAGAGCAGTACATCTGTGAATTCATGATACTACCATTGAAATGCAGCTCCCCGACACCAGCAGCACTCACACAGCCACACAGAAGGACACCACCACCACGTTTCACTGTAGGCACCATGCATTTTTCTTTGTACTCACCTTTGTGACGCCATACAGTTTTGAAGCCATCAGTTCCAAAAACGTTTATCTTGGTCTCATCATTCCAAAGTAAAGAGCCCCAGTAATCTTTTTCAGCATGGGCCCTGCAAATTTTAGGCAGGCTTTTTGTGCATGGCCTTTAGAAGAAGCTTCCTTCGTGGACAACATCCATGTATGTCATTCCTCTGCAGTGTACGTCATATTGTATCACAGGAAACAATCACCCCAGTTTGGATTTCTACTTCTTTAGCTAACTGCAGTGAACTTGCATGGTGATTTTCTTCAACCCCTCTCATCAAAAGAAGCTCCTGTCAAGATGTCAACTTCCATGGACGGCCTGGATGTCTCTGTAAGATGGTTGCAGTTCCATTTCTGTTAAAATTTATATCACTTTTGCTACAGTATTGTGACTGATAAGTGAAGCTTTGCTGATCTTCTTGTAACCTTCACCTTTCTTGTGTAAAGAGATTATTTTCTCAGGCTTTGTGACATTTCTCATCCATGAGGTGCCATTGCTGACAGCATGAAATGGGAAGGGGTTTTCATTGGGGTGTATTTATTTTTGCAAAATGGTCTTGAATGAATTTGTACATTTTTGTATGTGCAAATTAACAAATCTTATTTGCAATCAATGGCCCGCATTTGTGGGAGTATTGTGTAGTGTAGTGTTCCATAGAAAATGTTGATTCTGAAAGGAAAGTAAAGGTTTTCTGAAAAATCTTTTGGGGTGTACTCATTTATGCTGAGCACTGTCACTGAATACACTATGTGACAAACAAACAGGTGAATCTTGATTACCAGGGAGGTAGAGTGTACCCGTGGTTAACCTGTATCATCAGGCCCAGAAGGAGGGTGATTCCGTGCCCCTTATCCAATACTCTGCATGAATGCAGCCCCCAACCTCCACCGATAAAGATTGGTGGATCTTGTATCATGGATTACAAGGAATACAGGGAAGGCATGCTATTGATGTTGGCAACTCATTAAGGATCCTACACACAGGATAAAAAAAATGATGTGAACTATTTGATCAACATTGGGTGTTCGAATGGTTGGGTCTCCATGGACACGGCAGAGTTTTTGATGAATGAACATCCAAGATCACCGGTGATTTATAGGTTACCTAAAATCCACAAGGGCAGCAACCCTCTTAAATTCAGGCCCATAGTGTCTGGGTCGATCACAGGCCCTGGTACAATGGATTGATTTTCATCTTCAGACTCTGGTAAACCGCTTACCAGCATATGTCAGAGACACACGTGATTTTTTTGGTCAAATTTGTGAAATTCGCAACGTTTGATGCTAATTGACAATTAACAACTAAACAACTATGGATCTCTCATCTTTGTATACCAGCATACCCAACACAGCTGATTTAGCAGTGGTTAAACATTTCTTAGCCAAATTGACTGCCCAGAGCCTCCCAACTGATTATCTGATCAAATGTTTAAATTTTGTGTTGGAAAATAATATTTTTGCATTCAACAAAATACACTTAAATATGAGGCACAGCCATGGGCAGCTCTACAGCCCCCTCATTCACAAAGCTGATTGTAGGCTACATGGAAAAATTGAACATTTATGACATTTTGCTTATTTGGGACGGTGGGGGACCTGATTTCTTTGCATTTGTTGATTACTTGAATGGGATTTTCCCTGGCAAAATATTTGCACCCTAGGCACCTTGTAAATAGTCTACCTATCTCCAGGCTGGTCCAGGCTGATCCTAGACCGAAATATGCCAAATCAGTTTCCAGGCTGTCACAGAAACAGGGCTGTTACAAGTGTTCCAAAATGTAATGTCTGTAACTCCTTGATATGCGGTGAAATCTTTACACACCTGCATATTCCGTATATATAATTATGTGAACTGTAACACTGAATATTGTGCTTACATTTTAAAAAATGCCCATGTTCACCGGTTCACTTTAAATGGATATTCCAGAGGCACAGGAGTGACATTAGGACAGCCTTAGTGAAGGCCACCAAGAATGATTCTATAGACCTCACCAAACCTGTGGCTGTACATTTTGTCACAGAAAAACATCAGGTACATGAACTTAGGGGCATGTAATTGAACATGTGATTGTTCTGCGAGCAGTGATGACCGTGATGGTCTCCTCCTACACAGGGAGGCGTACTGGATTTATAAACTAAACACTGTACAGCCCGAGGGCGGCCTTAACCCTAACTTATCTTTCACCTGCTTCCTTGACGAGAGATGATGATGATATTGGATGCGTTCATGACTGAATGTACATGGTGGTCATTTTTCACATTTTTTCATTTTCTCTTTTCCTTGTTTCTTCCTCTTCTGTCCTTTTCTCTTTTCCTCTCTTTCCCAATCTTCTTCTAATTTTTTGTCCTTTATTGTTTTTTCAATTTTTCTTTCTCCTTTCTCTCTTCATTTGCTTTTTAATTTTTTCCATTTTTGGTTTTGCCTTTTTTTTCAATGTTTGTTTTTCTTCTTTGCATTTCTTTATTATTACTTATTTATATTATATTATTTTTAATTTTTTTGTTTGGTTGTTTTTCCTTAATTTTTCAATTTTTTTTATTTACTTTATTTTCTCTCTATTTTTCCTTCATTATATTTTAAAATTTGTTTCCTTTTATTTTCTTATACAATTTTAATTTTTTAATGTTTCTTCTTTCCCTTTTATGTTTTCCTCTTTTTTCTTCAGGTCCTTTTTTCTTTTCTCCCCTTCTTTCCCCTTTTTTTCTTACTTTTTGGTCTCTTTAGAGTTTCTCCTATCCCATTTCCCTTGCACTGGCTCACTGTCCACACTAGAGGGCTCTGCCACCTCCTCATATTTGTGACCCACTGGAGGCCACTTCAGCATTCAGTGTTGCTGCGGCAAAGTCTGACAGCCCACTGCAGTGAATTGCGTGTACTGCGCAGGCGCGCCAGCATGCACAGCATTGGAGGCCAGATCTCATGCCTCCATGCTGCTAACCAACCTGTAAACAAACCACCATCATTAAGACGTCAGGGGGCATGGTTAGGCCTCAAATGCCTTCACTGATTGGTGGATGGTCTGTTAAATATGTCTTGACTTGAAGAGCACTTTGTCACATGCCTGACGAAGGGGCCCTGCTTGGCTCCGAAACGTTGCCTTCTCTTTATCATGTTACCATGAAATAAAGCATTGGACCCATTTTGAGGAAAAATAATGTGCGGGTGACATTTCTTCACTTCCCATTGCAGGATGATGCACAAGGAAGGACACACATGAAGTCTGTTCTATCCACTGCATGATCACATAGAGGGGAACTATATGAGACATGGAGTTTGTTCCTGCCAAGGCAGCTATAAAGGTCGCTACGGTATGGTCTTCTCCACCCAATTCAAGCTAAAGAATCACGTACCTGTCTTTGAGACTCATACAGGATCCTATCCATAGTGTTGAGTAGGGTCATAGTGTGGTAGAACTTAAGTACTTGCTCCTGAGGGATCTGGAAGAAGGAATAAAATCAAACGTTATAACTGGTTACTTCCTAAAATGTACTCCTTGGTAATCTGAATCTTTTAAGCCTTCTCTGTGTATGCCATGGACCAAATCTAGCTTGGGCGTAGCATCAGGGGTCGCAACTGCGACCTTGCGCATGCTCCGGGGGGGTCCCGTGTTGCCTCCCTGTCGCTAGGCTTTCAATCTACTTCAGGGGGAGACACACAGCCGCATTTATTATGGCAGGCAAAGGAAGGCTGGGGGCCCCAGCCAATGGGCAGTTGCGGCTGGCTACACAGGAGGGAGCATGGCTGGTTCTTCACTTCATTTGCTGCCTGCCTCCATTCCTGGCCCCCTAACTTGGCATGCCTGCAGCTGACACTGAAGCAGTGTTGAGGCCAGCTGGCTCTAGAGGGAGATGCCAAAAGGTGCAGGATTTGGGGTGATGCCCCAAATCCTGTGAAGGTCCAGGAATTGGAGTGATCTAAGGTGTGATGGTGCAGGAACTGAGGTGTGATGGTGCAGAAACTGGACTGATCTAAGGGCACAGTTGTCTGAATTGCTCTATGTGTGCCCCTATGGCTGCATCACCCAGTCCACAAGATGTAGTGTTGTGAATGTGCAGAGCAGGGTGGAGGCAGTGCTCCAATCACCTGGCTGGATATGTCAGTGACTGATGGAGTACATTAACTGACAGACTCTGTATAAAAGTGTTTTAGGAAACTTGAAATCCAGCCCCCCACACACCTATAAAAAGAAAAAAATCCCATTATCATCGGTAGTCAGTGACACTTTAACCCTTCTCCACTTCCGGTTACACCTATACAGGGTGATGGGGCAAGCCCTTTCCCCAGTGGCGCACTCTTTGCTCAGCCACCCCGTCCAACTCCTCCCCGCCCAGGTCAACCATACATGTGCACACACAAGATGGGGAAGGCAGGCCACATTCTGAACTGCTAGCTGAAAAATAGTGGACTTGTAAGTGAATCGGGAAGTCAGAGGGCCTTCTGAGTTTCCTTTTTTAAATACAAGCACACCGCAGCTCAGAGTGTGGCCTGCATGGCCCCACCTTGTGTGTACGTGCAGCCGGCAGCAACTTGGAGCATCTTGGCACACGTTGGAAGTAGTGGGTGATAGTGGGAGGGCCCCAAGTCAACTTTTGCATCGGGGGCCCACAAGCTGCAAGTTACGCCCCTGTCTACTACAAAGAAAAGCAAAGCCATAGGCTAGCCAAACATGGTTCAGATTTGGTCTAATTACTACTGAATTGACTGAGCTGGGTGGAGAATTTCCAGCTCAACAGTGACTACATCTTATCAGATGCAGTCACTGTTTGGGTATTCAGGTAGCTAAGGGTGCTGCCTGCGTGAATAGAATAGCTGGCAGTGCAGATTCCTATTCCCAGTTTGGCATGGATGGAGAAATCTGTAGATTTCTTCTCTTTCAGCCTGAAGGCTGAACAAGAGAAATCTCAAAATGTATGGCTAGCTTTAAAGACAGAAAAAAATTTACCCTATACTGGAAATTTACACCTTTTTTACCATCCGCAATAATAATTATTATTATACAGTATTTATATAGTGCCAACAGTTTGCTCAGCGCCGTACATTACAATGGGAGACAATACATTAGACAGTACAATAACAATACAATACGATACACGAGGGTTTTGAAGGCCCTGCTCCTTGAAGCTTACAATCTAGGAGGGAGGGGATAGTGGTACAGGAGGAAATAGCTGTGGGGGATGGAGTGGTAGGAAGAGTGGAGGAGATCGGAAATTAGCTGAGGGCGGGGTAGGCTTCCCTGAAGAGATGGGTTTTCAGGGTGCGCCTAAAGGAGAAGAGAGTAGGTGATAGTCTGATGGATTGGGGTAGGGAGTTCCAGAGGATGGGGGAAGCCCTGGAGAAATCCTGGAGACGGTCATGGGAGGAGGAGACCAGGGAACTAGAGAGTAGGAGGTCTTGTGAGGAGCGGAGAGTGCGTTTTGGGTGGTATTTGGATATCAGGTCGGTGATGTAGTTCGGGGCAGTGTTATGGACAGCTTTGTACGTCAGTGTTAGCATTTTGAATTTTATCCGTTGGACAATCGGAAGCCAGTGGAGGGATTGGCAGAGGGGGGTGGCGGATACGGAGCAGTTAGTAAGGTGGATGAGTCTGGCTGCAGTATTCAGGATAGACTGAAGCGGGGATAGTCTGCGGTGAGGTAACCCGGAGGGAGTTACAGTAGTCACGTCGTGATATGTCGTGAAGGGAGTGAATGAGTTGCTTAGTAGTGTCTGGGGTTAGGAACGGACGTATTTTGGACATGTTGCGGAGGTGGAGTCTACATGAGTTTATCAGCAATTGGACCTGGAAAGACAGACTGGAGTCTAGGATGACACCTAGTACTCTGGCTTGTGGGGTGGGACGGATTGTGGCGTTGTTGGTCGCGATGAAGAAGTCGGGGGGGGGAGGGGGGGGGCAGGCTGGGGGGGAAAACTAGGAGTTCAGTTTTGGAAAGGTTTAATTTGAGGAAGTGGAGTGACATCCAATCCGATACGTTCAGTAGGCTAATGATTCGGAAGGAGACTGAAGGGGTGAGGCGAGGGGTAGAGAAATAGATTTGTGTGTCATCGGCATAGAGATGGTAGTTGAAACCGTGAGAGTGTATAAGTTGGCCAAGGGAGGAGGTGTAGATAGAGAAGAGAAGGGGCCCGAGGACAGAGCCTTGAGGGACCCCAACAGAGAGGGGGAGTGAGGGGGAGGTGGCAGTGTTCTAGGTAACACTGAAGGAGCGCTGTGATAGATAGGAGGAGAGCCAGGAGAGAGCGGAGTCTCTGATGCCAAGGGAGTATAGTTTATTAAGAAGGAGGGGGTAGTCAACTGTGTCGAAGGCCGCGGAGAGGTCGAGGAGTAGGAGGACTGAGTAGTGGCCATTAGCTTTGGCGGTTAGCAGGTCATTAGTGATTTTGAGTAGGGCGGTTTCGGTGGAGTGTAGGGGGCGGAAGCCAGACTGTAGTGGATCAAGGAGGTTGTTGTCAGTGAGGTGGGAACTTAGTCGATTATAGACTAAGCGCTCAAGGAGTTTGGATGTAAATGGCAGCAGGGAGATGGGTTTAAGGTTGTTCAGGTCGGTGGGATCCAGGGAGGGTTTTTTTTAAGTACGGGAGTGATGTGCGCGTGTTTCAGAGGGGAGGGGAATGCGCCAGTAGAGAGGGAGAGATTAAAGATGTGAGTGAGGGAGCGTAGGATGGAGGAGGAGGGTGATCGTAGGAGTTGTGAGGGGACAGGGTCAAGGGGGCAGGTGGTGAGGTGGGCTTCAGAGAAGACCTTAGTGACCTCTTCAGTGGTAGCAAGGTCGAAGGAGTGGAGTGTTGAGGGGGTTTTAGTGTGAGGAATGTTAGGTGGGGTGGAAGTCTGGACAGTGGCGGGGTCGAAGGAGAGGGGTGTTGAGGGGGTTTTCATGTGAGGGATGCTAGGTGGCGTGGAAGTCTGAGCAGTGGCGATGTCCCTACGAATTGCGTCGATCTTATTTTTGAAGTGGTTGGCAATCTCGTAGGCGTTGAGTGATATCTTTACTAACACATATGTGTAATTGTAAAAGTAACAAAAACGCTTCCCTTTAAACTTGAAAAGATTACATTTTGCGATCAGTAAACTAAGGGGTTCTTGGATGCAGACCTTATACCTTGGTTCACTATCAAGTGAGTCGCATACATAGAACAAACATGTAGCCAGTGATGTCTGACAAATGTTTAAAAGAGACGTACAGCCAAAGCTTGTTTGGCTGTACACCTCTTGTGGGGTCACAGCAGTGCAATAAAGCCGGCCATAAACGGTTCGAATCTTGGCCGGTTGTGCAGGGGCAAGCCGGAACTCGAACCATGTATGAGCAGGCTGAATGTATCCAATTTGATTGATCAACTCGTGTACAACCAGTCTGTTGGGTTTTACATGTGATTATTGCTAGCAGCTATTACAGCTAGTATAGCAGTAATTGCTGTGTTCTCTAGGTAGGGATGCCCCCCGCCAGGAGAACACAATGGCTCCACGGGAGGGATTCTCCCATCAACACTGACTGTGTTGATGGGGGAATTAAGTGGTTTTATTTCCTGCAAACACAGGCTGAAGGAAAGAAAATTGCTCCATCTATGGCTGGCTTAAGGTTGGCCATACATGAATCAGTTTATTTCAATCAGTCAGTAGGCTGATCAAAAAACAAAGCTGAACAGATTCTGCCAACCACACAAGCGAGGTGGGTCGATGTTATTGTACTCTGACAGTGGGACAGAATACACTGATCAGCAACAAAGCTGACTGTCTGCAGTGCTGATCGAAGGAAATTTTTCGCCTGTTCGAGAGAAGATCAACTTTTCTGGAACGGAATGGCCATAGATGGATCAAAATTCAGCCAGTCTCAGCTGAACCGGACGAATTTCGACCCATCTATGGCTAGCTTTATTTTTGTTCCATGACGCAGAGTCAGCTGATAGTGGGATATAGTCTGCTATCAGCTGATGGGGCAGAGTTGTCCAGGCTCATGGAGGATTCTGACAATATTGTCAGGATCCACCCAGCCACCTAATTGATAGCTGGCTCAGCATGTGGCTGAAAGCCAAAGCCAGCTGCACACATTCCCCCTTACCCGATGCTCCAGTGAGTGCTGGAAAAGCAGAGTGGAGAGCAATGACTGACAATCGCTGCTCTCTGCTTGGAAGACACCAAAAAGAGAGCAATCAACAGTCATGTGATTGCTCACTTCTCGGTGTAAGAGCTGATGTGGGAGAACTAGAGTATCAAACATATGCTTCAGCATGAAGGTGAGTGCGTATATTTAATTTTTTCATAAGCCCATGCTTCTCCTTTAACTCTGGTTCTGGATAATTAGTTTACGTCAAAACATGTAAAAGAGGCCAATACAAATGTCTGCTTTGGTACAAGTGTACTGAGCTGTTACGTGGAGTAACGAAAAGCAATCTCATCCAAGCACACAAACTGGATCTTACAAGGGGATCTTCACTGGCGTTGAGAATCTGCCCCTGTCGGTCCATCACCCGATACACTGGGATCCCAGAGATGACATTGGGCTGGATAAACTCTAGAGAGTCCACAAACTCAGCTGAGGCTCCTGGGAACTGCGGCTTTTCCTCCAGAGATGTGAATTCACTGAGGGAGCGAGTAGCCTGGAATGACACAATACAATATAGATGCTTAATTCAAATTGCTAACAGGAACAACATGGCAGTTATTTACCCAATACAGAGGCAACCGTGAAAAACTGAGGCCCTTTGTGGCATTAACCACTTCCAGTCCGGACACTTTTACCCCCTTCCTGTCCAGGCCAATTTACAGGAAGGGGGAGAAAAAGTGAGAGGAGTTCCCTTCACTGCCCTGGTTCACACCAGTGCGGCTTTGAAATTGCACTACTTCAGAACATTTTTAAAGCCGTAGATAAGTGCAATTTGGATCTCAGATTTCATTGTGGCTTATGACTTCATTTAGCAGAAGTTAACGCAAGTCGCAAGGAAATCGCAGAAAAGTAGTGCAGGAAATTTTTTCAGAGTCCCAATGATGCTCCACTGTCGAAAACAGGAAGCGACTTGACATGCGATTTTGAACTGTCAAATTGTGACAAATCACATTGGTGTAAACATGGGCTTAGACAGATTTCACCAGAACAGGTGCCCCCATTGGTAGCTCTCCCTTCCCCTTCCTGTAACAACTGTAAAATTGTGGATTTCCTGACATTTTCTGCCCTGGTGACGAGGATCACCGGGACAAATCGAGAGGGTGAATTTCCCCAACAGAAACACAGACAGCAGTAAAAACCTGACAGATTCTAATCCTTCCCTACTCTATCCAAAAATGAAACAAAAAGCTATACATACACTTTAACCACTTGCTATCCAGGGCAATTTTTTTTTTTACACACACGATAAAATTTGCATTTTTTGCTAGGAAATTACTTAGAACCTACAAACATTATATATTTGTGGAAAGCAGAGGCCCCAGAGAATAAAATGGTGGCTGTTGCAATTTTTTATGTCACGCGATATCCGTGTATCTATTGATCAAATCAGCCTTTCAGGAGAAAAATGCGCTAAAATGAATATTAGTGCACCCATTTTTTTGGCACAATATAAAAGATAAGGTTGCAGTGAAAAATAGATATCAAACATGTAAAGACTCAAATTTGTGTCTGTAAGGGAATTCCCGTGAGACGGCTGGTGAATAGACGTGCGCATATGTACAGAAATGCACGATCACGCACACGCACGGTGAAGATTGGCGCCAGACGGACTATTTAAGAGGTGCCTCTGCCTGTGCTGAGTGCTGACTGGTCTTCAGCTGTTCCCTGTTTCCTGCTCGTTCCTGAGTGTTATTTCCTTGTTACTGACCCGACTCTGATTCCTCTCCTGCTTGACACTGGTTCCTGACTTCGGCTCTGCTCCTGACTTTTGCTTGTTTATGACTTGGTACCTCGCTGTCCGCCCGTTGATGACCCTGGCTATCCCTTTGACATTGCTCCTATCTCCCATCCCAGCTTCCTGCCTTGCTCTGGTGCACACCTGGCGACCTACCATACCAGCTTTGCATATTACTACGGTGCCTGAATCGGAGGTTCACCAGTCTTCCAAAGTCTCCAACTGCAAGAGCTACAAACAACATCTGCTGGCGCTCTTGTCCCCCTGGTCCCTAGACACCCTCTGTTTCACTTCCAGTGGGGTCAGGGCTAGTGACACAAGTGAGGCCGACCTCGTCATTTCTGACTCCAATAAGGTACGTGACAATGTCTGTGAAAATGGTGAAAAACTATAGTACCTAAAATGTTTCATAGGTGACGCTTTAAAAGCCTTTACAGGAAATCAGTTTAGAGTTAACCTTGAATGTTGGCTCTAGAATTATTGCTCTCACTCCGATATTTATGTCGATACCTCACATGTGTGGTGTAATCGTTGTGTACATACTCATGCAGGAACTCAGCGAGTGCTTGCATTAGTGTGCATGTGCAGGATGCGTTTCATTTTTTTTTTTCCAATTATTTTTATTTTCTTAAAAATAATTTTTTTTTCATTGAACTTGCTATCACAAGTCCTTTATGGAAACATCAGGGGTCTATTAGACTCACAACATTTCTCCTGCTCTCCAAAGCAGCTAATCAAGCACAGATCATGCTTGATTAGCAGCATTCCAGGCTGGCAGCTCTGAAACTGTAAGTCACAAAATCATTGCCACTATATTAGTCACAGTGGGGAATTCATGTTCCTCTATCTCCTCTGTGTGAAGCAATCTTGGCTGCTTACCTCGGTCCTGGGCTCCCAGGAGCAGCAGGAAAATCTGGGAGTGTCCCTTTTCAGTACTGTAAGGCCTTATGAACAGCAGGCGTTTGCCCATCTCTCCTAGATGCCTTTCCTCCTGCCAGCAACATTTGGCAGGACTAAAGTTTTGGCCAGAATTAAAGTATAAATAAAGGCAAAACTTTTTTTTTTTTTTTTTTTTTTTTTAGTTTTGGATCGAGTGGACAGGGATTATTACCCCTATCAGTTTTTATTGTTGTCTGTGCCCTCATTAAGGAGATTCATCCTCTCGATTTGTCCTGTTTACCATTATCATCGTAAGTAAAAACTCCCAAATTTTGGGTTGTCCCCAGAAAAGTAATAGAGGGGAAATCTTCCAAATGGGGACACTAGTTCTGATGCCCTGGGGGTCCCCAAGGAATTCCCTTCAATTGTAGAGCTTTTCTTACTTCCAGGTTTGGCTATGGGACAGGAAGTGAAGGTAAATCTCCCCAACAGGACACAGATGACAAAAAATAAACTGAGAGGAGTTATAACCCTCCCTTACTCTAAACAAACTTAAAAAAAAAGTTTTCCTATAGTTCTACTTTAATAATTTATTCCTACCACTTAAAAAAAACGTTCAAGTGTTTGACGCACCTAGCGTTCATGCACGTTTATTTAAACGTCAAGCATTTTTTTCCTGCCACAACACTGCTGCTCCTGGATGCGCTAGCGGCAGTTTTTTTCAGCCTCCAAACACCTACTGTATGGGTGCATGGACACATAGGCCAACATGCAGGGGCATTTCCCTTATTATCTCACGTCTGGACTACTGCAACTCCCTCCTCACTGGCCTACCCCAACACAGGCTATCCCCACTTCATTCTATCCTGAACTCAGCGGCCAGACTCATCCACCTTACCAACCGCTCCGCTTCTGCCACCTCCCTCTGTCATTCCCTCCACTGGGTTCCGATTGCCTAACGCAGTAGGTTCAAACTACTAACATTGACATACAAAGCCATTCATAACGCTGCCCCAAACTACCTCACCGACCTGATACCCAAATACCACCCAACCTGTACTCTTCGCTCCTCACAAGAACTCCTACTTTATAGCTCCCTGGTCTCCTCATCCCACGCCCGACTGCAGGACTTCTCCAGGACTTCCTCCATCCTCTGGAACTCACTACCCCAATCCATCAGACTGTCACCTACCCTCCTCACCTTTAGGTGCACCCTGAAAATCCATCTCTTCAGGGAAGCCTACCCCACCCTCACCTAACAGCCGATCTCCTCCACTTCTCCTACCACTCCATCCCCCCACAGCCACTTCCTCCTGTACCACTATCCCCTCCCTCCTAGATTGTAAGCTCGAAAGAGTAGGGCCCTCAAACCCCTCGTGTATTGTTTTGTTACTGTATTGTCTCATGTACTGTCCCCCACTATAATGTACAGCGCTGAGCAAACCTTTTGGCGCTATATAAATACTGTATAATAATAATATAATAATTTAGAGGCAGAAAACAAAAAATGCCCGAGGCCCATAATAGCAGTGTTAAAAAAAAAACGTCCAGTGTGCAGGAGGCCTAAAAGTGATCGGGCAACTGCAGAGCCACCCGGATCACTTTTTCCTAAACAGCCAATTGGCAGATGTTAAAACAAAAAAAAAAAAAAAGCCAAGATCATGGCTCAGGGCAGTACAGTGACTAAGTGGTTAGCACTTCCACCTAGCAACACTAGGGTCATTGGTTCGAATCCCAACCATGACACTACCTGCACGGAGCTTGCATGTTCTCCATGTGCCTGCGAGGGTTTCCTCCGGGTACTCCAGTTTCCTCCCACACTCCAAAGACATGGTGGTAGGTTAATTAACTGCTGTCTAAATTGGCCCTAGTATGCATGAATATGAGTTAGCAACCTTACCCTAGGTTCACACCTATGCGGCCGTGCGTCAATGCACTACTTTGGAAAACGAAGCCCGCACGGGAACCTCGGTTCCCAGTACAGTTGCGTTTCCCAGTGCGGGCGGCGTGCCATTAGAACTAATAGCACCCACCCACGGGTCAGCAATTCTCTGTGCGGGTGGTGCGGCTGCATGGATTTTCGTGCGGATCCGCAGCGGCACCACCCGCACAGATGCGAACCGGGGGTTGGATTGTAAGCTCCTTGAAGGCAAGGACTGAATGTATAATAAATATGTAATGTGCTGCGTAATTTGACAGAACTATACTATAGTACCTGTAATAAAATGAAAATAAATAAATGGCTGCAGCCATTATCTTCATATAACCACTTGGTCGCAGAATGTACCGTATATCTACATACAGTGGTCAGCAAGTGGTTAAAGTTGAACTCCAGGAATGATTTGTATTGCACAGTCATATTGGTGCAGCTTGGTACTAAGTCAGTATTCATATCTCATAGCTGATGGGCTGCTGGAGAAATTGAAAAATAAAAATATTTCTCAGACTGTATTGAACTAACATAAAACAAAATGACTTTTTATGTAGGTCACTAGAACTTTTTTTTATTTTTTATTCTTTTTAAACCCAAGGCATGTGCTGTGTATGTAGACGAGTTGTCTCCAGCGATCCCCGGTCACAAGCAGCATTGTATTATCTAAGAGGCAGAACCAGCCACACCGGCCTTCTCTACGCCCTTTGGGAGTCAGCCAATCAGCACTCACACAGCAGGCAAGCCTCCTCAGGCAGTAACTGACCTTCCTTTTATCAGGACGCTGACAGCTGTACATATACACAGTGTCACCCTTTACATTCGCTTCCCATAGCAGTGCATGGCTGGAGCTTGTACAAGAATAAAGACGACGGAAAAATTCTGCACACTACTGCATGTGTCACAGTGATTGTTTTATGTCACCCAGCCAGGATAGATTGTTTATTCTGAGAATTCTTCTTTACTGGCTACACCACTTCATCAATGATTGGAAAATCAGAGCGCTTGAAATGATTTCCAGCATACTTACACCGTGCCAAGCTGGACCAACATCACTGCTTAACCCCTTCAGTCTCCTCTCGCATTACTAACCTACTAAGTGACATCTCGGCATGGATGTCACTCCACTTCCTCAAACTCAATCTTTCCAAAACCGAGCTCATACTATTCCCCCCAGCCCGTGCCCCCTCCCCTGACTTCTCCATCAAGATCAATAACACAATCACAGTCCCTCCCCTCATGCCAGGGTACTAGGTGTAATCCTAGACTCCCATCTGTCCTTTCAGCCCCAAATCCAATCGCTGTCCAAATCTTGTAGACTTCACCTCCGCAACATCTCCAAGATACGCCCGTTCCTAACCTCGGAAACCACTAAGCAACTTATTCACTCCCTGGTTATCACTCGCCTTGACTATTGTAACTCCCTCCTCATTGGCCGACCTCATCGCAGGCTATCCCCTCTTCTGTCTATCATGAATGCTGCTGTCAGACTCATCCGCCTTACTAACCGTTCCATATCCGCCATCCCTCTCTGCCAATCCCTCCTCTGGCTTCCCATTGCCCAACGGATAAAATTCAAAACATTAACAATAACGTATAAAGCCATTTATAACTCTGCCCCAAATTACATCTCCGATCTTGTCTCCAAATATCACCCAAACCGTACTCTACGCTCATCGCACAACCTCCTACTCTCTAGCTCTCGTCTCCTCCTCCCATGCTCGTCTCCAGGACTTCTCCAGAGCTTCCCCATCCTCTGCAACTCTCTACCCCAATTTATCAGACTGTCGCCTACACTGCTCACTTTTAGGTGATCTCTGAAAACCTATCTCTTCAGGGAAGCCTATCCTGGCCTCAGCTAATAATGGAATCTTCTACTCTTCCAACCAGTCCATCCCCCACAGTTACTACCTTTTGTACCACTAGCCCCTCCCTCCTAGATTGTAAGCTCCAAGGAGCAGGACCCTCCTATCCCTTTTGTATTGAACTTTATTGTTGCTGTCTTGTCTCCCGTTATATTGTAAAGTGCTGAGCAAACTGTTGGCGCGATATAAATCCTGTATAATAATAATAATAATGTGGCACTAAATCTGCTGTCCTGCAGGGGTTAATACAGACGATGGACCGGTCACAGGCACTCAGCAAAAGTGCTGCATTTGCCCGCCTTTCCCACCCCCTCCTCCATTCATAGAATTAGTATTATAACTTCCTTCAATGAAAAGCTGTGAATGGAGGAGATGGACCTTTCATTCAGTTGAGGTATTGAGGGGAGTTGGGGGGGGGCACAAAGAAATGAAGATTTCAACTAATAGAGCCACAAGCACAAGGGACACTTGTTCATTCAATACAAGTATTGTCCCTTGTGCCGATTAAAAACCAAAAAAACAAACTAAAGAACTAAAAACTTAGCCAGTAATTATTATTGTGTCTGAAAGTAGAATTGTCTAAAGGCCCAATTATTTTAAAGCAACCTGCAACAATATTTTTTTCTAGTGTGCATTGCATTAAGGCAGCCCATTCAACGCATTACAATGGAACGAAAGGGGGGAGAAAAATGCAGCTCAATCATGTGTTTTTACCACCCAACCACAAGTGTACACAAGCCCAGATCAGCACAGTGTAAGTTTGCATAGTCTTTATACCCGACAGAGGCTGCTATGGAAGTGCTGTAGTAGTTGATGCCACTTCTTACATAGTGACCACAGGGGGTCATTTACTCGGCTCTGCCACCATTCAGAGAAAGATTTTTTTTCAATGAATACAAGGCATTTTGTGAATGGACAAGGTGGAGAGGCAGGTGCTAACATCACAATCTGCACCTTCTCCAATCAGAGAATGCCTTATGTTCATTGAAAAAAATACAGAAGGCATTCTATGAATGGCAGTTGAGCTGAGTGAGCAAACCCGTGTGTGTGCCAAGCAGCGTCATACAGTAACCACAGTGGGTCGCTCGCTAGGCTTGCTGCCAATCACAGAGTGCCTTGTATTTTTTCAACAAATACAAGGCGTTGTGCGATTGGACGAGGTTTGTGGTAACCTCACAAGTTCCACCTTGTCCAATTTGAGAACGTATTGTATGCACGTAAAAAAATGCAAGGCATTCTAAGAATGGTGGCAGTGCCGAGTGAGTGACCCCCTGTGGTTACTATACAGAAGGGAAGCCGCTTGGCACAGAACCCAGTTCACACTACATACAATGGTCGGGTCCATCTTCTGCATTCTGTGCCAAGTGGCTTCCCCTCTGCACACTGACCACAGGGGGTCGCCTGCTCGGCACTGCCACCACTCACAGAATGCCTTGTATCTTTCACAATGAAGGGGTTCTCCAATTGAATGAGGTGGAGCGGCAGGACAGATTTGTCACAATCTCCAGCTCATCCAATCAGAGAATGCCTTGCACTCATTAAGAAAGATACAAGGCGTTCTGTGAATGGAGGTTGTACTGAGCAAGCAACCCCCCAATGTTTAAAAAGCAGTAGGAACCCCTGTAGTAGTTGGCGCTACTACAATGATGGCTACGGACTTCAGGTGCTGTGAGGTGCATCTGTCCTTCTGTATACCAACCCCAGGGGGTACTTGTCCGGTGCGGGGCCAGGAAGCCAGCATTGGTGCTACTCCGGTAATTCCTAGTGCTCAGTGCCCACAGGGGGCGCTCACACTGCACAGGACCCAGAAGACCGCGGCCATTACTGTAGTAGCGCCAACTACTACACTGATTGTCATCTTCTACTCAGGGATATAATAGACATACTCAGGGGCGGACTGACCATTTGGAAACTCAGGCACTGCCCGAGGTCAGTAGGGGGCCCCATGAGATGCCCGTGGTACCTTTTTCATAGGCTTTTTTGAGTTTGGGCAAGGACACAGGGGCCCCATGATCCCCTATTGCCCGGGGGCCCCATGAGGTGTCAGTCCGCCCCTGGACATACTCACACCGTGCCAAGCTGGACCAACATCACTGCAATAAAGTCCACACCTGGAGGGGGCTGTACAGGAGACTGGATGGTCACCTCTACATACAGACAGACCCCCTGCAAGGTGTTCATTCTATACACTCCCCCCACCATATACAGAGATATACTCCGCACCCAGCACCACTCACCTGCCTGCCCACCATCCCCCTCCATGCAGCCGGAGCCCGGAGCTTCAGCAGTGCCCTCAGCGCCGCCATCTTCCCTCACACTGCCCCAAACCTGCCCGCTCTCATTTAGGACCCCAACTCCACACAGGCATTTTTACTCCGAGCTCAGCCTATAGGAACTCCCCGCACACCTCTACTTGCTCACAGTGAGGGGGATATTTCACCATTCCGCCGGCCAGGCACGAGAAGGGCAGCCCGGGGCGGGATGAGGACACCGGAAGTGACCTGCACGTGTTGTCAGGAGAAGGATGGAGGCGGCAGAGTCGAGTTTGCGGGAGGTTGGCTGTGAGCAGAGCCTGCTGAGCCGGCCGGATGGCTCCGCCAACTTCATGCAGGGTAATGGCTTGTGAGAGGGGGAAGGGTGCTCATGGTGTAACCAGTGACTGGATCCCAGCAGTCCTAAAACTCCTATATTGTGGACCCAATTCCCCCCAGGGTCGGACGTTTAACCACTTAAAGGGGAGTTCCACTCTTCTGTAAAAAAATAAAAGTTAGCAGCTACAAAAACTGTAACTGCTGACTTTTAAATAATAGCCACTTACCTGTCCCAAGATCACGTGTTGTCCTTCCCGTAGCCCGCCTTACTGGCCGTCCTGTATTCCAGGCGCCGGCATCTTCAGTGTGGGCACCCGGCTGTGACAGCTTGCGGCTTCACAGCTGAGTGCCCACTGCGCATGCACGAGTAGCGCTGCGCTTCCTGAATGGCCCCATCGTCTTCTGGGACCTGTCACGTGTCCCACAAGACTTCGAGGGGGGAAGACAACTTCTGTTTCCGATCGCCTAGGCAATCACAGCGGAAGTGAGAGTGGGTACCTATCAAATTCGGGTACCCACTCCCCAAAGGTGCCAATCCTTAATGGGGAGCTGGGGACACATCTTTAACCGCCTCCTGCTTGTGCGCGCTCCCTGGGAGCGTGCAGTACCGCGATCCGGTGCCCGCTGTGTCCTCCGGACACAGTGGAACACCGATTGTCAGACAGGACCTCTGTGAGAGGTCTCGATCATGTGATCACTGATTGGCCAATCAGTGATCACATGCAGAGTAGTAAGCAAGGATGTCACTTCTGACATCCTTGCTTACTACATGTGAAATCTATGAATGGTCACAGAGGCCACATGGTACAAGGCTATTCACAACAGCCTTGTACCATGTGACAAGCTGTGACCAATCACAGCTCGCACAGTAGTTCTCAATAGCTGCAAGAATGCAGCCAAATAGAAGGAGAAATGATTGATTTTAGAGCTTTTATGGGTGTAAAAGCAATCAGTGTAAAGAAATAAATCTTCATCACCCCCCACAAGTAGTACAGTGTCACCATGGTGACACTGTATTGCTAGGGTGACAGTATGTATAAAAAAACAAAACATAAATAATAATATAAAAATGTAAAAAAAAAAATTTAAAAATTATAATTTTTGGTTATAAACTAATTTGGGTTTTTTTTTACTATGAAGATAACGGAATAAATTTTGGCCAAGATTTATGATGAAATATTTATTTGCAAAATTTTATAAGAAAAACACTTTTTCAAAATTTTTGGACTTTTTCATTTACATAGCAAAAAAAATAAAAACCCCAGCGAATAAATACCACCAAAGTAAAGTTTTATCTGTCTCAAACAAATGCAAAAAAATTCATATGGGTACAGTGTTGCATGACCGTGCAATTGTCATTCAAAGTGTGATAGCGGTGAAAGCTGAAAATTAGCCTGGACAGGAAGGGGGTGAAAGTGTCCGAACATGAAGTGGTTAAAGCAGAACTTTCCCTTTTGGGTGGAACTCCGCTTTAAGCTCTGGAAGAGTTTGCCTGCTTCATGACCAGGTCAGTTTTTGGGGGACGTACTAAACTGTATATTGGGATGATGGGATTATTGGCTGCAACGTTCAACACTCTCAGTAGATGGCAGTATATGTTTACACACATATATGATAATGATTTTCTTGTTACTCAAAATATGTTTTCCTTTTTCTCAGTCTTGATACATTGTTGCAAGTAGTAGTGGCTAATGCTTACCTCTTCACTGAAAAATGTGCAGCTGGAAAATGGCATCATAGTAAATTATACAGAAAGAATGGAAGCATGAATCCATATATTAACCTCCCTGGCGGTATTCCCGAGTGTAGCTCGGGGTAAAGTTTCAGTACCACAAGCGGTAACCCTGAGCTACACTCGGGAATACCCTGCAGCGCTGCTCCGTGATCCCTCGATCACTTACCTTGTCCTGCACTCCCGCGATGTCCCTCCTGCAGTGTCCCCGGCAATGTAATCCGGCGGATGCCTGCATGCCCGCATCTGTCTCCTGGGTTCCCGCCGTTCCGTCCCCCTGCGACATCAGGACGTACGGAGGACGGAACGGCGGGAAATTTGAAAATGACAAAAAGTGACATTCACTAGATACACTAAAATCACATAGTAAAACATTACTGTATCAAACCATTTCACATACATTTTGTCCCGAGTGCTTTGTCCTGTGCCCTGCCTGTATTTTTACTGTTCTTTCTGCCTGGAAACTGAGAAACGTTCATGGCGTCCAAAAAGCGTCCCTTTAGGTCAAAAGCGGTTTTAGACCAGCTAGAGAACAGCGATCATAAATCAGAACCACTTGGAGAATTGAGTGATAATGATTTGTGCGGAAATTCGTCATCAGACACTGAAAACGATTTTGCGACTTTGCCCAGTGATGTGCGAACTTGGCGCTATATTTCAAAATTCAGTGTTTTTGGTTTGATTATATTATTGAATTAAATTTATTATTATTATATTATTATTTTTTATGATTATTAAATTATAATTTATGATTTCATGTTTCAAGTTTTATCCTACCCGGTATGTTTACTAGACTTTTGTTCGGACAGATTTCAGTGAGTTATTCCTAAAAATTACAGGCCTACAATAAAAAAAATACATATTTCCATGCAAAAAAATGTACCGCTTTGAGCACAGAAATACTGACATCAGACCGCTAGGGAGGTTAATAGGTATAGACTTACTGATTTCATACAGTGCAGTATGTGTAAAGCACTACATATTGAACAGTTTTATTAGGAACCTGGAAAATCTTTAAAAAAATAGATTAACCACTTGCCTACCGGGCACTTCTCCCTTCCTGCCCAGGACAATTTTCAACTCTGTCGCACTTTGACAATTGCGCGGTCATGCAACACTGTACACATATGAAAATTTTATCATTTTTTTTCACACAAATAGAGCTTTCTTTTGGTGGTATTTAATCACCACTGGGTGTTTAATTTTTTTGCACTATAAACAAAAAAAGAGCAAAACATTTGAAAAAAAAAGTTTTTCTTTGTTTTCTATTATAAAATTTTGCAAACAGGTAATTTTTCTCCTTCTCCTTGGCATGTGTATCTACCATAATAAACACATAATCCCCATGTAGAAAAATAGCTGTTCTCATATTTTTTTCAGAATAGGGTCAAATGTGTTTCTAGGCATGTTTAACCATGATATTGCACCCATAATCCCCATATAGAAAAATAACTATGCCCATATTCTTAGGAGAAACATGTTAAACATGGTCCTTGGCATGTGTATCTGCAATCATCCACCCGTAATCCCCATGTAGAAAAATAACTGTTCTTATATCCTTATCAGAAAATGGTCAAATGTGTTCCTAGACATGTTTAACCATGATATTCCACCCATAATCCCCATGTAGAAAAATAATTATGCCCATAATCTTTTCAGAAATAGGTTAAATATGGCTCTTGTCATGTGTGTCCACCATAATACATCCATAATCCTCATGTAGAAAAATAACTATTCTCATATTTTTATCAGAAAGGGGTCAAATGTGTTCCTAGGCATGCTGAAAAATAATATTCCACCCATAGTCCCCTTGTAGAAAAATAGCTGTTCTCATATTCTTATCAGAAAGGGGTCAAATGTGTTCCTAGGCTTGTTTAACCATGACATTCCACCCATAATCCACATCTAAAAAAAATAACTATACCGATAATCTTTTCAGAAGTAGATCAAATATAATCCTTGACAAATATAATCCATTAAAGTGTTTGGCTTTAAATACTACACTTAGAGGATTCTTTTCTTTCTGCTCACTTGGCTGGTGAGCGATTGTCCTCTAGAGGTTTCTGATCGGGGGTAATGGAAGTCCCCTAAAGGGATCCACAACGTGAGGAGAAGTGTTTACTGCCAGGGGATAAGGATCCAGAGTGATCCTGAAAGCTGTTTGGCCCTTAGGGGTCGCATTAAGGAGGTGAGGAGGCAATCTAGCCTTAGGAGGTGAAGAGGTGCTGGCGCACTGAATGTGAACACTTTTTTTGCACTTTGTTTACACATTGCATGGACTTATTATTATCAGCTTTTTTGGGACAATTTAGTTCGTTTGAGTTTTTTGAGTAGTATACTAAGTGTGGTCACGGTATTGCACTTGGAGCACTGGTATATGTATGTGTTTTATACTATATGGTAGTTATTAATAGATACTATATATAATTTTTTTGAATATGTGGGCACAAATATGTTAGAATCATTATTGAGTGGCACTTGTACAGATAAGATATTTCACTTAATTATTTATTTTTAAATATTTTTTGTGACACTAATGCATGTGAGCACATCTGTTGTTTTATACATTATTGTTTTGAGCGCTGCACTATTTTAATCATCAATCCTTGACATGTGTATCCACAAAATGCACCCATAATACCCATGTATAAAAATAATTATATTTATTTGCTTATCTGAAATAGGTTAAAAGTTAGCATGATATTCCCGCCACAAGCCCCATATATAAGTAATTTTACCCATATTTTTATCTAAAAGGGTGAAATTGAATTTGTATGGGATGTGTAACCATTATATTCCAGCCATAATCCCCATGCAGATCAATATTAACCACTTTATCAGAAATGCATTAATTGTTTTCTTGGCGTTTGTAATTTTTAATCTTCATTTTTTAAACATCATTTTCCAGGTTCCTAATAAAACAGTTCAAAATGTAGTGCTTTAGACATACATGTACTGTATGAAATCAGTAAATCTATTCCTCTTAATATATTGAGTAATATTTCCATTCTTTCTGTATAATTTACTATGATGCCATTTTTTTTACAGTTGCATATATATCAGTAATTGAAGAGTTAAACATAGGCCACTACTACTTGCAACATAGTATCAAGCACTGCAGAAAAGAAAAACATATTTTGAGTAACAACAAAATCATTGCCGTATATGTGTGTAAAAATATACTGACACCTAATGAGAGTGTTGAGCATTGCTGCCAATAATCCAATCATCCCATCATCCCAAAATGCAGTTTAGTATGTCCCTATTTGATCACCTCTGGGTTTTTTTTTATTTTTTTGCGATTTAGAAATGTAAAAAGGCCAAAAATGAAAAAAAAAAGTAATATTTTTTTACTTTCTGCTATAAAACATCCAAATAAAAAAAAAAAACTAATTTCTTCATAAATTTAGACCAAAGTGTGTTCTACTACATGTCTTTGGTAAAAGAAAATCCCAATAAGTGTATATTTATTGGTTTGTGTGAAAGTTATAGCTTCTACAAACTATGGTATAGGCACTGGAATTTTCATTTATTTTTTTTATACTACTAATGGCGACAATCAGCGACTTCTAGTGGGACTGTGATAGTAGGGCAGGCAATCTGACACTGGGAGGGTACTGACTATCTGGCACGGACATCACCAGTGACACTAATACAGTGATCAGTGATAATACACTGCACAAAAAAATGAAAGGAACACTTTGAAAACACATCAGATATCAATGGGGAGAAAAATCTCCTGCTGGATATCTAAAATTATATGGACCGGGTAATGTGTTAGGAACGTAAGGATGTCCCATCGTTTGATGGAAATGAAAATTATTAACCTACAGATGACTGAATTCAAAGACACCCCAAAAATCAAAGTGAAAAAATTATGCAGCAGGCTAGTCCATTTTTGCTGAAATTTCATTGCAGCAACTCAAAATGGTACTCAGTAGTTTGTATGGCCCTCGCATGCTTTTATGCATATCTGACGTCGGGGCATGCCCCTAATGAGATGACGGATCGTGTCTTGGGGTATTTCCTCCCAGATCTGGACCAGGGAATTAATGAGCTCCTGGACAGTCTGAGGTGGAACCTGACTGCATCAGATGGACCGAAACATGATATCCCAGAGGTCAGGCGAGCATGGGGGCCATTCAGTGGTATCAATTCTTTCATCCTCCAGGAACTGCCTGCATAATGTCGCCACATGAGGCCGGGCATTGTTGTGCATCAGGAGGAACCCAGGACCCACTGCACCAGTGTAGGGTCTGACAATGGGTCCAAGGATTCCATCTCAATACCTAATGGCAGTCAGGGTGCCATTGTCTAGCCTATAGAGGTCTGTGCATCCCTACATGGATATGCCTCCCCTGACCATCACTGACCTTCCACCAAAACGGTCATGCTGAACGTTGTTAAAAGCAGCATAATGTTCTCCACGGCTTCTCCAGACCCTTTCACGTCTGTCACGTGCTCAGGATGAACCTGCTCTCATCTGTGAAAAGCACAGGGCGCCAGTGACTGACCTTCCAGTTCTGGTGTTCAATGGCAAATTCCAGTCGAGCTCTATGCTGCTCTGCAGTGAGCACAGGGCCCACTGGAGGACATCGGGCCCTCAGGCCACCCTCATGAAGTCTATTTCTGATTGGTTGTGTAGAGACATTCACACCAGTGGCCTGATGATGGTCATTTTGTAGGGCTCTGGCAGTGCTCATCCTGTAAACTCCTTGCACAAAGGAGCAGATACCGGTCCTGCTGATGGGTTAAGGACCTTCTATAGCCCTGTCCAGCTCTCCTAGAGTAAATGCCTGTCTCCTGGAATCTCCCCCATTCTCTTGAGACTGTGCTGGGAGACACCGCAAACCTGTCAATGGCACGTATTGATGTGCCATGCAGGAGAAGTCTGGCTGCCTGTGCAAGCTCTGTAGGGTCCAGGTATCGCCTCATGCTACCAGTAGTGACACTGACCCTAGCCAAACACAAAACTAGTGAAAAACAGTCAGAAAAGATGAGTAGGGAAAAAAATGTCCGTGGCCTCCATCTGTAAAACCATTCCTGTTTTGGGGATCGTTTCATTGTTGCCCATCTAGTGCACCTGTTGTTAATTTCATTAACACCAAAGCAGCTGAAACTGATTACCAACCTCCTCTGCTAGTTCATTATTTCTTCATCAATTAAGCAGGTAAAGGTCTGGAGTTGATTCTAAGTGTGGTGTTTGCGTTTGGAATCTATTGCTGTGAAGCTACTTCATGCATTCAAAGGAGCTGTCCATGCAAGTGAAACGGGGGCCATTGTAAGGCTTCAAAAATAAAACAAATCCATCAGAGAGATAGCAGCAACATTAGGAGTGGCCAAATCAACAGTTTGGTACATTCTGAGGAAAGAAGAATGCACTGGTGAGCTCAGCAACATAAAAAAGCATGGATGTCCATGGAAGACAACAGTGGTGGATGATCACAGGATCCTCTCTATGACAAAGAAAAACCTATTCACAAACTCCAGACAAGTGAAGAACACTCTCCAGGAGGTGGGCGTATCATTGTCAAAGTCTATAATCAAGAGAAGACTTCACGAGAGCAAATACAGAGGGTTCTCCACAAGGTGCAAACCATTCATAAGCCTGAAGAATAGAAAAGCCTGATTAGACTTTGCCAAAAACCATCTAAAAAAGCCAGACCAGTTCTGGAAAAGCATTCTTTGAACGGATGAAACTAAGATTAATCTGTACCAGAATGACGGGAAGAAAAAAGTGTGGAGAAGGCTTGGAAACAGCATATGACCCAAAGTGCACGTCATCTGTAACACATGGTGGAGGCAGTGTGCTGGCATGGGCATGCATGGCCTGGTCATTGGTGTTTATTGATGATGTGACAGATGACAGAAGCAGCCGGATGAATTCTGTAGTGTTTAGAGAGATACTGTCAGCCCAGATTCAGCCAAATGCAGCAAAGTTGATTGGGCAGCGCTTCACAGTACAGATGGACAATGATCCAAAACACACTGCAAAAGCAACCCAGGAGCTGAGTCAATTACCTTATCTCAACCCAATTGAGCATGCATTTCACTTGCTGAAAGTAAAACTAAAGGCAGAAAGTCCCACAAACAAAGAACACCTGAAGACAGCTGCAGTTAGAGCCTGGCAAAGCATCAGAAAGGAGGAAACCCAGTCTTTGGTAATGTCCATGGGTTCTAGACTTCAGGCAGTCATTGCCAATAAAGGATTCTCAACAAAATATTAAAAATGAAAATAGTATTTATGATTATATTCATTTGCCCAATTACATTTGAGCCCCTGAAAATGGAGGGACTGTGTATAAAAATGGTTTCAGTTTCTAAAATTTGTACTTGGATATTTATGTTCAACCCCTTGAATTAAAGCTGAAAGTCTGCACTTCAAATTCATTTGGATTGTTTTGTTTTAACTTATTCTGGTGACATACAGAGCCAAAAGTATGAAAATTGTGCCTGTGTCCATATATATATATGGACATAACTATATATGTAAATATCATCATGGTATATGTATTGGCTTTATCGCATAGCAATCAAAGGGCCCAGTCCAATATAGGTTGACCCTAAGGGCCAAATGGGTAAATGGATGAGTATAAACTGAAAGTCCTTCCACCGTTTGTTGAAGAATATCCTTATCTTTAGATTAATTGTAATATTTTCAGCAATATAAATGATCCAGAAAAGTGGAAGTGTTCCATAGCACACCGTAGAAAGATATCATGGATGTAGATGTAAGCCTGGAGATCCAATTCAAACAGGTATCACTGTGGTCCAGAGGAGGAAATAGTGGGCAGATGGATAAATTAAGAAACTTTGTTTTTATTCTTCATAATCGCCTCATACCTCCCTCAGACAGATATCCAGCACGGACAGACATAATCAGTCTTATTCAATATGTATAAGACAAAGACTCAAGTATTATAAGCATCCATTGTGAGCAGAAATATTCACTGTCCTCCAGAGGAGGAAATGATGGACTGATAGACACAGGTGTGGAAATTTTTGAAAAAGCTACATGTCCAGGGACTAAATCGGTGCCCCAATTTACTTGTCCCTCATGACAATCTACTTGTCCAGATAAAAAAAAAATACATTTTAACCAAAATTGGAGGGGATTTAAGGAATGTCTGGGGCTTTTAAAGACAAAAGGGACTTTATGGCGACTTAGACGTTTAATATTTTTAACATTGCGCTGTTTATCTCCTCCTCCCCTCCCTGCCTGTTTCTAGCACCGCACCCGGGGACTAGCAGGGAGTAGAGAGACCTTGCAGTATAATGAGCACCAATTGGCTGCTTCTCAGGAAAGGGTGGTCAGGGCTTACCCTTTCGCTGCCAGAGCCATTTGTGCATTTTTTGCACAATTGTAAAAAATAATTTTAGGCCTGAAAATTACATAAAACCCCCAAACATTATATATTTTCTGAAAGCAGAGACCCTAAAGAATACAATAGTGGTAGTTCCAATTTTTTCTATTGCATGATATTACCACAAAATTTTAGTAAAAAATACAAGTAAGTTAATTTTAGGGCACAAAAAGCAATAAATTACCCTATTTTTTTGTAAAATATAAAAGATGAGGTTGCACCGAGTAAATAGATACCCAACATGTCAAACCTTAAATTTGTGCACGCTCGTGAAATGGCAATGAACTTCAGTACCCTATATTTTCTATAGATCAACACTTTTAAAGATCTTTATAGGTCACCACTTTAGCGTTACGGAGGAAGTCTGGTGCAAGAATTATTTTTCTAATTCTGACGTGCATGGCAATATGTGACATGTATTGCAATCGTTTTCACGCATAGGCGCCCCAGCGTGTGCTTTTACCGTGTGTGTGTGTGTGTGTGTGTGTGTGTGTGTGTGTGTGTGTGTGTGTGTGTGTGTGTGTGTGTGTGTGTGTGTGTGTGTGTGTGTGTGTGTGTGTGTGTGTGTGTGTGTGTGTGTGTGTGTGTGTGTGTGTGTGTGTGTGGGGGGGGGGGGGGCATGTGCTTGGGTGTAACTTTTTTTCATTTCTTACAATTAAAGAAAACAAAGTTTTTGCATCGTCATCTGTAACTGCCAATGGCGGCGCAGGTAGGGCGGCGCACACGTGCACCCTACCCGGAAATGAGAAAGTATGTGTATATATATATATATATATATATATATATATATGATTTTCCACAGCCCTGCAGTTGTGAATTGACATGTCCAGTATTGCATGCTATATGTGCTCACCTGACCAACATAACACATGCGATAACCTTTAGTGAATTGTCCCCTAAATTCCAGTAATCAAAAGAAGCAGGCACTGGACTGTTGTGGGGGGGGGGGGGGGGGTACGTTGAGCCATGTTAGAAGTAGCAGAATGTGTTATGGGGTGTTATTTCACATATACCCATGGCATGTGTGAACAATACATCATTTAAGTGATAACTTTATGTAAAAAGGAAAAAAAAATGGTAATTTTCCAAAAATTTGTGGCAAAAAATAAAATCTTCCATGGACTCATGTCTTTCAGCAAATTCTTTGGACATTTTGGGGGTATTTGTACTGCTCGGGCATTTTAGCATCTCAAGAAAGGCAGCTAGAAAGTAAAAGCTGTGTAAATTCCAATATACATACCCTAGTTTGTAAATGCTATAACTTTCACACAAACCAATTAATATACACGTATTGGGATAGTCTTTTGCCAAAATAATGTAGCAGAATACATTTTGGCCTAAATTTATGACTAACTTAGAGTTTTATTAGACATTTTTTATAACCGCCAGTAGAAAACTTTTTTTTAATTTTTTTTTTTTTTTTTTTTTTTTTGTTTTATATCCCAAAAAAATAAAAAACCCATTTGTGATCGAATACCACCAAAAGAAAGCTCTATTAGTGTGAAAAAAGGACATCAATTTTGTTCGGGAACAGCATTGCATGGCCATGCAATTACCAGTTCAAATAGGAAAAAATGGCCTGGTCAGCAAGGGGGGTATATCTTCCAGAGCTGAAGTTGTTAAAGTATATGTGAACCTTCACCTTGTAAAACAACACATTCTGTTTAAAACAGAAATGAAAGGCAAAACATTTGTTTATTGATATAAAAAAAGCAAAAAGAAAAAGGTAATTTTTATATAAGTGATCACATACCCTCTGTTCTAATCACATACCCTCTGTCCTCTTTTCTGCATAAAGGGCAGATACTGGTTTTCCAGCATACCTGTTGAACAGAAGCTGGTACACTCAAGCCGAAAATCAGCCAGTTGCTGCTGTACCAACAGTTTTGGCTGATTTATGGCTTGAGTGTATCCAGTTTAAGACCTTTCAGATAGAATGACAGCACTATGCACTATTATTCTAAGGGACTGTGGGTGAAGCTCGGTGTGGCTGCCCACTGAAGGGACAATCAATGATGCCAACATCTAAGCAGCAGCAAAGGTGCCATGACAAGGCTGCCATGAGTTCACTGCCACAAAAAAAAGAGGGTGGCCACCTCATTAACTACTTGACAGCCGGACTATAGCTGAATGATGGCTACAGGGTGTCCTATGACGTCCTCCCAGAACACGCCACCAGCAGTATGCACCTGGTGCTGTCTGTGATTGCTGTGTCCTACAGACACAGCTGATCACATAAGGTAAAAGGCCAATCACAGCGGCCTTTTACCACATGATCAGCTGTGTCCAATGACAAAGCTGATCACAAAATAAATACAGTTGCCGGTTATCGGCAGCACTTTCCTCACGCTGTCACAGCGTGAGGAAAGTACTGCTAATAACCAGCAAGTGTCACAGAGGGCATCTGCACTGATAATCAGGGCACTGATTATCAGTGCAGCCCCAAAAGTGCCCATCAGTGCCTCCTATCAGTGCAGCATCATCAGTGCCTCCTCAATTCCCACCAGTGCCGCCTCATGAGTGCAGCTGATCAGTGCAGCCTCAACACACATCATTAAAGGAGAAAATGTCCCAGTTTGCAAAATTTTATAATAGAAATTTTTTTTTTTTCAAATTGTTTGCTCTTTTTTTCATTTATAGAACAAAAAAAACAGTGGCGATAAAATATCACCAAAAGAGAGCTCTATTTGTGTGAAAAAAATGATAAACATTTTATATGGGTACAGTGTTGCATGACCGCACAATTGTCATTCCATTGGCAGCAAAATTGGCCTGGGCAGGAAGGGGGTAAAAGTGCCCGGTAGGCAAGTGATTAAAGGAAGTGCCTTTGCAATGCTTTTGCTGGTTGGATCAACCGGTATTTACAAAATATTCCAGGGATGCTTACAAAACAGCCCAGGCTTACTGGTTATGGGCAGCCTACATCAAATAGTTACATACTGTAGTTGGTAAAGTTGAATAAAGACACCAGTCCAACCTCTGTTAGTGTGTGTCTTTATATGTTTTTGTCCATTTCCCATATCCCTGTATATTGTGTTTGCTGTGATGCCCATCTAAAAGGTTTTGAAAGTATCGACACTCCTTGCTGACATGATCTGTTGTGTAAAGGAGTTTCACAGACCTACTGCTCTAACCGTAAAGTACCTTTTATGTACAATGCCTTGAAAAAGTATTCATACCCCTTGCAATTTTCCATATTTTGTCATATTACAACCAAACGTAAATATTTTGAGGGGGATTTTATGTGATAGACCAACACAAAGTGACACATAATTGCGAAGTGGAAGGAAAATGATAAATGGTTTTCAACATTTTTTAAAAATATCTGAAAAGTGTGGTGTGCATTAGTATTCAGCCCCCTTTACTCTGATAACCCTAACTAAAATCTAGTGGAACCAATTGCCTTCAGAAACCGCCTAATTAGTAAATAGAGTCCACCTGTGTGCAATTTAATCTCAGTATAAATACAGCTGTTCTGTGAAGCCTCCGAGGTTTGTTAGAGAACATTAGTGGACAAACAGCATCATGAAGGCCAAGGAACACACCAGACAGGTCAGGGATAAAGTTGTGGAGACGTTTAAAGCAAGGTTAGGTTATAAAATATGCCAAGCTTTTAAACATCTCACAGAGCACTGTACAATCCATCATCTGAAAATGGAAAGTTTGCACAACTGCAAACCTACCAAGACATGGCCGTCCACCTAAACTGACAGGCCGGGCAAGGAGAGCATTAATCAGAGAAGCATCTAAGAGGCCCATGGTAACTCTGGAGGAGCTGCAGAGATCCACAGCTCAGGTGGGAGAATCTGTCCACAGGAAAACTATTAGTCATGCACTCCACAAATCTGGCCTTTATGGAAGAGTGGCAAGAAGAAAGCCGTTCTTGAAAGAAAGCCATAAGAAGTCCCGCTTAAAGTTTGCGAGAAGTCGTGGGGGACACAGCAAAAGTGGAAGAAGGTACTCTGGTCAGATAAGACCAAAATTTAACTTTTTGGCCAAAAAACAAAATGCTATGTGTGGCGGAAAACTAACACTGCACATCACCCTGAACACACCATCCCTACCGTGAAACATGGTGGTGGCAGCATGTTGTGGGGATGCTTTTCTACAGCAGGGACAGGGAAGCTGGTCAGAGTTGATGGGAAGTTGGATGGAGCCAAATACAGGGCAATCTTAGAAGAAAACCTGTTAGAGTCTGCAAAAGACTTGAGATTGGGGCGGAGGTTCACCTTCCAGCAGGACAATGACCCGAAACATACAGCAAGAGCTACAATGGATTGGTTTAGATCAAAGCATATTTAGGTGTTAGAATGGGCCAATCAAAGTCCAGACCTAAATCCAATTGAGAATCTGTGGCAAAACTTAAAAATTGCTGTTCACAGATGCTCTCCATCCAATCTGACAGAGCTTGAGCTATTTTGCAAACAAGAATTTTGCAAAGCTGGTAGAAATCCCCAAAAAGACTTGCAGCTGTAATTGCAGTGAAAGGGGGTCCTACAAAGTATTGGGGCTGAATACAAATACACGCCACACTTTGCACAGATTTATTTGTAAAACATTTTGAAAACCATTTATCATTTTCCTTCCACTTCACAATTATATGCCACTTTGTGTTGGTCTATCACATAAAATACATTTACGTTTTTGGTTGTAACATGAGAAAATGTGGAACATTACAAGGGCACTGTAGTTTAATTTTAAACTGCTTCTCGTCAAACTTCATTAGTGGCCCTGTGTCCTCTTAAATGGTCTTAGACTGAATAGTTTTTTTTCCTATGTTTTAATCACCACTCAGATATTTTGTATATTGTGATCATATACAAATACATGATCTAGTATACACATATACAGTGGGGCAAAAAGGTATTTAGTCAGCCACCAATTGTGCAAGTTCTCCCACTTAAAAAGATGAGAGAGGCCTGTAATTGGCATCATAGGTAAATCTCAACTATGAGAGACAAAATGAGAAAAAAAAAGCCAGACAATCACATTGGCTGATTTGGAAAGAATTTATTTGCAAATTATGGTGGAAAATAAGAATTTGGTCAATATCAAAGTTGGTCAAAGTTCATCTCAATACTTTGTTATATATCCTTTGTTGGCAATGACAGAGGTCAAACATTTCCTGTAAGTCTTCACAAGGTTACACACACTGTTGCTGGTATGTTGGCCCATTCCTCCATGCAGATCTCCTCTAGAGCAGTGATGTTTTGGGGCTGTCGCTGGGCAACACGGACTTTCAACTCCCTCCAAAGGTTTTCTATGGGGTTGAGATCTGGAGACTGGCTAGGCCACTCCAGGACCTTGAAATGCTTCTTACGAAGCCACTCCTTTGTTGCCCGGGCGGTATGTTTGGGATCATTGTCATGTTGGAAGACCCAGCCACGTTTCATCTTCAATGCCCTTGCTGATGGAAGGAGGTTTGCACTCAAAATCTCACGATACATGGCCCCATTCATTCTGTCCTGTACATGGATCAGTCATCCTGGTCCCTTTGCGGAGAAGCAGCCCCAAAGCATGATGTCGCCACCCCCATGCTTCACAGTAGGTATGGTGTTCTTTGGATGCAACTCGGCATTCTCTCTCCTCCAAACACGACGAGTTGTGTTTCTACCAAACAGTTCTATTTTGGTTTCATCTGACCATATGACATTCTCCCAATTCTCTTCTGGATCATCCAAATGCTCTCTAGCAAACTTCAGACGGGCCCGGACATGTACTGGCTTAAGCAGGGGGACCCGTCTGGCACTGCAGGATCTGAGTACCTGGCGGCATTGTGTGTTACTGATGGTAGCCTTTGTTACGTTGGTCCCAGCTCTCTGCAGGTCATTCACTAGGTCCCCCCGTGTGGTCCTGGGATTTTTGCTCACCGTTCTTGTGATCATTTTGACTGCACAGGGTGAGATCTTGCGTGGAGCCCCAGATCGAGGGAGATTATCAGTGGTCTTGTATTTCTTCCATTTTCTAATTATTGCTCCCACAGTTGATTTGTTCACACCAAGCTGCTTGCCTATTGCAGATTCAGTCTTGCCAGCCTGGTGCAGGTCTACAATTTTGCTTCTGGTGTCCTTCGACAGCTCTTTGGTCTTCACCATAGTGGAGTTTGGAGTGTGACTGTTTGAGGTTGTGGACAGGTGTCTTTTATACTGATAACAAGTTCAAAACAGGTGCCATTGATACAGGTAATGAGTGCAGGACAGAGGAGCCTCTTAAAGAAGAAGGTACAGGTCTGTGAGAGCCAGAAATCTTGCTTGTTTGTAGGTGACCAAATACTTATTTTCCACCATAATTTGCAAATAAATTCTTTCCAAATCAGCCAATGTGATTGTCTGGATTTTGTTTCTCATTTTGTCTCTCATAGTTGAGGTCTACCTATGGTGCCAATTACAGGCCTCTCTCATCTTTTTAAGTGGGAGAACTTGCACAATTGGTGGCTGACTAAATACTTTTTTGCCCCACTGTATGTGATATAGTGTGACCATAGTCCATTCTAAAACATGTGGAGCATGGACAAATTATGTCTCTGGTTTAGGAGATCAACTAATCAGCTTTTTACCATCTTTCCCAGCTTCTGAAAATTAGTCACATATGTGAGTAGGTTAAATTTTTATAGATTTTATAGATCTAAACAGCCAAATCTTTGAAATGGTTTTTGTTTAGCCTATAAGCTTTTGGTAAAACCAGAGCTGTTCTGTATCATTGGCACTGGCCAGCTAATCTCATACACTGTCATATTTACTTAATTTTACAGGAGATACCTCAGTCCTGGCTGGAGTCTATGGACCAGCAGAAATTAAAATCAGCAGAGAGTTGCACGATAAATCCACCATCGAGGTGATGGTTAGACCCAAGGTGGGTTTACCTGGTAAGTATTAATTTTTTTCTGAAAATATGCTTCTGTTTATTGCCTGTATCTTCTTTTCTTTTGGCCAACTCCAGCTTAACATCCCTCGATTGAAACATTGAAGGAACTGGGTGGAAACCTGTAAGCCTAAAAGTGACTGCTTTCAGGCAGATGCAGCTGCTGTTTGGGTATTTTGACAGCTGGTGGGCTGGCTGTCAAAATACAATAGGCACAGCAGAAGATTCGTCCATCCACGTTGTATAATGTGAATCAGTTTTTTTTCTTTTGTTTGTTCGTTCAACCAGTTTATGGCCAGTGTTAAACATTTGCTAGCCACAGCGACATAGTAGAATGTTTTTTCATGACCTTGCTTACGATCATTTGTGATCCTGTCACTATAGCAAAGTTTTCAAGGCAAGTTATACCTGTAAGAGAGGAAACACTTTGCTCCCCCAGCCATCCATCTACCCCTCTATTGAATGGAAATCCTCTTCTGAAAACTGATATACAAAAAATGCAGCACAATATTATAAATATTAAATATGCATAAATCTTGCTCTGTGACAATAATTACTATATAAGTGCATATTCTGTGCTCAAAACGTGTAGCTTTAACCATTTCCATACCGGGCACTTTTACCCCCTTCCCTCCCAGGCCATTTTTCAGGTTTCAGCGCTCTCACACTTTGAATGACAATTGCGCGGTCATACAACATTGTACCCAAACTAAAATTTTATCATTTTCTTCACACAACTAGAGCTTTCTTTTGGTGGTATTTAATCACCGCCAGGGTTTTTATTTTTTGCTAAATTAAAAAAAAGACAAAATTTAGAAAAAAAAACACGTTTTTCTTTGTTTCTGTTATAAAAGTTTGCAAATAAATAATTGTTCTTCATAAATTTAGGCCAAGATGTATTCTGCTACATGTCTTTGGTGAAAATAACCCAAATTAGGATATATTTTTTAGTTTGTAGGAAAGTTATAGAGTTCACAAACTATGGTATAGATCTGAATATTGATCAATCCTGAAGTACTGACGGCCAATCTAATTCTTGAGGTCCAAGAATGTCAGAACAGTACAGATGTCCTCCAAATGACCCCTTTTTGCAGAGTAGACAGTCCAACGTACTTCATAAGAGGCATGGCGAGTTTTTTGAAGTTGTATTTTTTTTGTCAGAATTTTTTGGAAAATGAAAAAATTTAATTATTTTCATTCTTTTTTTTTTTTTACATACTGTCACCAGTGCAGTACAGCATCATCATATAACTGGCATGGCGGTGATCAGGGACACTGACTGGTGACAGTATGAAAAAAAAAATATATATATTTTTTTAATTGTTTTACATTTTTTATTACATTTTTTTTCTTTTTTTTTAAGATTTTTTTTTTATATTTCACTATGTCCAAAGTAGTACAATGTTACCATAGTAACATTGTACTACTTTGGGGAAGTGATCAGTATTTTTTTTTTTTTTTTTTACACCATTTGCTTATAGCAAAGAATTACTTTGCTATAAGCAAGCATTTACCTGAATGACATCGATTCATTCAGGCTTTTTTTTTTTTTTGTGTTAGCTGTGATTTGGCCACAGCTAATCACATGACATGTGCATGTAATTAGCTGTGACCATTCACAGCTAGACACTAGTATACAATGGATGGCATGAATGAAGCCATCCATTGTATAAAACTGTCATGTGAACTGCTGTGATTGGTCACAGCAGGTCACTTGGTACCGGCAACAGGGGCCGGTACTCAGATCTGTCATCGGCCGTGTCCGAGGTACACGGCCGGTGACAGATCACTCCGCTGAGCGGCTCTGCAAGCGCAAAAACTGTGCATGCCTGGGAGTACGCCATACGACATCCACCCGGAAATCTACAGCATTTTGTCGGCCGCCAAACGGCTATTGGTTAAATGCATCACAATAACTTCCTCATGATACCATGCGTTATCTGAATTCTACCCACTGTGCGTTTATCTAATAGTGTCCCAATATAAATCTTGGTGAACCGTCCCTTTAAGACTCAGTGCTCCAAGTCCTAATGTGCAATTTCTTCTCTGTATATATTCATCCAGTGATATTGTGTGACCCCCCCAGTGTTAGATCCACCTCCGACACACTTATGCGCTCACCTTGTGGTTTGACCCGAACCGTCAGGTCAAACCGTGCCTTTCCCTTTAACCCGGGCGGGTATACTGATGTATCAATCTCCAACTCCTCCTGCACCTCCAAACTCCAAGGCCTCCTTTCCCTTTGCTGGTATATATATCCAACTCCTCCTGCTCCTCCACACTCCAGAACGCACCACAGAAAATGGAAAAAATGCTCCAGATGGTGAAGTATATCAAATCATTGTAAACTTTATTAAAACTCTTAAAATCTTCCACTCACATTTATTTGTGTCCTTTTGGGACACTACAGGATCAATATCTTTGTATAGTAATTTTGTGAATGAAACTGCATTTGAATCCCCTATCCAAGATGGCGGATCTTCTGAAAACTGACACTTCTGGGAGTGTTGATGTCCACGGTTCCCCACTGCTCTGACTGATTCCTCCTGTTGACCTTTATGCTACTACTGTAGTAATGGGAAGGTCAGCAGGAGGAATCCATAAGATCTGCATGGAACCCAGGAGATTAACGTTCCCAGAAGCACCAATTTCTTCGCTGATTTCAAGGGCCAATTTTCAGGAACAGAGACACATTGGACTGCAGATGACGTACATATTGCCATTCTTTTACTCTTATAGTCTACCCCAAAAAAACCCACTACAGTGACGAGGTCTATTTAAAGCGATCTTGCGTCCCATTTTAAATATGTAAATTCCTTACCTGCTGTAGGAGCTGCCACCACAAAATGTATCTTGTTACCTTTATTTAGGTTGGGGAAATACAGGTCCTAGTAGCAATGCAGAACGGAATTGGAGAGCGGCACATAGGAAGCTTTTCAGGACATTTTGCAGTATCTGTGCTTATGCCGATATTTTGTTGCCTATTCAGAGCAAAGCTCTCCCTTGACACACCTATACTCAGCTTCCCTTGCTTACTGCCACTTTGTTGCTCCATCTGAGCCCTTGTAAAATTCCCGTGCCTCCTTAGCAGTGTATGACCTCCCAGCTTGCAGTGCTTTGGGTCTGGGGGGTGATGACTATCTCAAACCCGTATAAGCTCCCGTATATAATTCATTCAGGGTTAGTACTCTGCGCTCCAATGGAGTAATGGAACAGCTGACAAGTGCAGGGAACGTGAGAATCAGTGATTTGGATGGTGAGCGACACAGTCAGTTTGCATTCTGTCATCATTCTTGAAACCAGGGACCAGGAATACCTGCATGGTTGGTCACACACTTTGCATACTTGCAAATGTCAGATGGTATCTGTAGTTGAGAGCTTGGGCTTACTTCTTATCCCTCACTATTGTATTTTAAGTTTGACTGGAGGCCTTACTGACCAGAAGGGAGGTGCAAGGATGGGTCCCAGTGCTTGACATTTAGTCACTGTTCTCTGTGAGTAGGTACTACTTTGTCACACATTTCACAGAGCCTGCCTTCTGAACTACAGAGGTACTGAGAGGAGGAGTTTCAGGAGACTGAGTGAGTTCAGGAAACCCTGATTGTAGGCTGCAAGGTACCATGGGATCTGTAGTCCTTAGAAATGTAGGTGAAGCTGTAAAGCATGCAAGGAATTCAGGGAGTTTTGGAAAAAGATGGCCAGTAGACAGGCACCACTCACAACATGAAAAGAGATTTTTCAAGTAACTGTACACTGATTAGCCATAACTTTATGACCACACTGACAGGTAAAGTGAATAATATTTATTATCTCATTACAATGGCATCTGAAAGTTGGTGGGATATAAGATACACAAGTAAACATGTTGTCCCTGAAGTTGAGGTGTTGAAAAAAGAAAAAAATGGGTACTGCAGTTGGTTGCGTATGGGGCTGTGTATCTACAGATCAGTGAGGGTGCCCATGCTGACCCGTATCCACAGCAACCCTCAATGGGCACATGAGTATCGGAACTGGACTACAGAGCAATGGAAGAAGGTGGCCTGGTCTGGTGAATCATGTTTTCTTTGTGTGTTTGTGTGACTTAGCTGGGGAAGAGATGGCACTAGGATACAAGCCAGTGGAAGCAGTGTGATGCTTTGGCAATGTTCTGCTGGGAAATGTGTACCCCCCCATTCATGTGGATTTTACTTGATACATACCACCTACCTAAACATTGTTGCTGACCCTAGTGCACCCCTTCATGTTATTCCTTGATGGCAGTGGCCTCTTTCAGCAGGATAATGCGCCTTGCCAAACTGCAAAAATTCTTCAAGAATGGCTTGGGGAGCACAGTGAGTTAGAGGTTTTGAATTGGCCTCCAAGTTCTCCAGATCTCAATCCTTGGAACATCTGTGGGATGTAATGGAAAAACAAGTCTGATTCATGGAGGCCCCACCTCGCATCTTACAGGACTTAAAGGATCTGCTCCTGATGGCTTGATACCAGATACCACAGCATACCTTCTGAGGTCTAGTGGAGTCCTTGTCTTGATGGGTCAGGGCTGTTTTGGTGGCAAAAGGGTGACCTCCTCAGTATTAGGTGGGTATTCATAAAATATGGCTGATCGTTATATATTGAATTGTGAAAAAGAACTATTGGTCATACAATGCTGATGTGTACGATGTGACCATAGATTTCCTTTACAATAAATCTCTTAAATAATGGCCTTGTATATGCGGTGGAAATGAGTATATTCTGTTTGGAAGTGTTTGTAGTCCACAGCATTTTTGGAGCACATTTTGTTCTACTTTGGGTCTTCTGAAGTAAATGTAAATTAGGATAACATGGTAATACTCTACTATATACTTTTTCTAACATTTTCATGTTTCCAAATCAGCAATACAAGAGAAGAACCAGGAGCATTTGATTCGAGAGACATGCGAGTCTGTAATTCTAGGCACCCTGCACCCCCGAACATCGATCACCATTGTACTGCAGGTTCTCAACGATGCTGGTTCTGTATCCTTTGCTAATGCAGGTTCTGGCTGAGCCATCATTTCTGTGTTCAGCCACTAGAGGGCATACTTTCTCTTCCTAAAGCCTTATATAGAGTGTCTGCAATGTTTTCAATTACTTATTAGTCCATCTCCCCTTGTTATTCACACAATGTTTTATTCCTTTTAATGTCTTCTACAGTCAGTGAACCTTCTTCCTCCTGCTGCCACTTTCTCATTTGTCTCAATTATTTTTAGCAATTTATTGATATGGTGCAGAATTATTGTGAAGATATCCCAGTCACTGAGGTCATAAATTTAGAGAGAATATTCAAGAGCAGCAATGGACATATTCTGAAATATTCGTCTAAAATATTTAATTTGTATCTTACTTTTTCTCCCCTTCCACTCTGTGCAGTAAGTGAGATCAGCTACAGACTAATGTTGTTATAGGTCATTGACAATTTAAAAGCAGAAACTTCACTTGGGTTACATAGTTAGTCTGGCTGAAAAAAGACAAAAGTACACCCAGTTCAACCACCAAAAAAGAAAGTTAAAATCTTACACCCACAGTTGATCCAGAGGAAGGCAAAGGGGTTACCTTTAAACATTTTGGATTATATCAGCTCCATATAGGTTAAAGTGGTTCTATAGCCTAGACATTTTTAGGTTCTTCATTCTATTCTGTCAAAATTAAAAGTCAGCAGCTACAAAAGACTTTTAATAAACAGACACTCATTTGCCCAAGGATCGAGTGCTGTCCTCACCTGAGCTGGTATCTTCACAGGTCTTGTGTCCCGGCGTCAGCATCTCAAATGTGGGCAGCCAGCTATGACTCTTTGCAGCTTCACAGCCAGCTAAAGGAAATAAAATTGCTTGATTCCCCCGTCAACAGTGTGGATGAAGGAAATCTCTCCTGTAGGGCTATTGTGTTCTGAAGGTGAGGAGCCTTCCAGAAAACAGTTATCACTGCCTGTGGCTATAGCCTCTGGCAGTGATCAGGTGAAAAAAGCCAGAAGGATGGTTGTAGTAAAGTCAGTCAATAGATTGACTTCAGTAAAACCAGCCGGTTCATAGATGCATCAAAATTTGGCCGGTTTCTCCTGAATCGGCCAAATTTCAATCCATTTTAAGGTTGCAACTACTGTAACTTTAATGAGAAAATCTCTTCAGTTAAACCTCTACATAAAATAGGCGGCCTTTGCTTTTGAAAATGCTTGTTCTCTGGCTTTTATATTGATTACATTGATCCAGAATCAAGCATGCAGATCAGGAATTTGACATTCCCTTCCCAAATAATTGTCCTATGTCAGTTACTTAAAAAAAGTACCAGAGACAGCAAAGCAACTGGCATTTTCAGGGGGTCTGAAATGCCTATATGTTATTGCGGTTTTCTTCTTGTTAATGCAAATTTTCCATTAAACTGAATCTGGTTTGACTTAAAAAGTGCAGGCTTAAAATCTGAATGTGGGGACACGGTTTTACCTGCCATCCACATCCCCCAACTCCCCCCCCTGACTGCCAAGACGGAAGTTAACATGGCCTGTGGCACTTTTATTACACACTGCCATGGTTGCAGGGCAGTAACATTGTGTTCGACATGCATTACCAATGCCACTTATAACCAATTAGACCGTGCTGCCACTGCTTTGCAACCATGTGTAATGCAAGTAGAGAGCTTTCCATGGTTAACACAAGCATTGAGGAGGCAACATATCAGTCGTCTATCATGTGTCTCTGAAAAGTGCTCCACCACAGATCCCTTCAGAGGAGTGGCAAAGACAACCACACATCTATACAAGTCCTTATCAATGTGTTGACTACTCTGTTTACTTTTTCCCAAAACCCATTTTGTTGTAACATTTTACAAATCCCTCTCTGCTGCATGCAGATTTTTGAATGATCACCTCCAACGTATCAAGCATTAAACTGCTGCAGCCAGGAAATTCGGCTGACATCCACCCCGGTGTGTGTCGCAGGGCCTCAGCTTTGCCCAACTTATAGCTCAGCCTACTGACTAAGCACTTCTGTGTAAAGAGTGTCATGACTCAGTGGAAAACTGCTAATCTGTGCTTCTTCATTCTGATGAACTCAAAAAACTTAGTGTAACTTATAGTTTTGGTTAGAGTGCAGAGGAATTAGAACAAAGGTTTTTGTTTCTGTCTGTGCCCCCTTTAGGGAGATTCACCCTCTCTGGTTGTCCTGTTTACCATTATCGAAAATGAAAGTAAAAGAAGATCCCAAATTTTAGTTTGTCCCCTTTAATAGAGGGGACATTTTCCAATGGGGACACTATTTCTGATGACCCTGGTGACACACCCGGCTTTCCTCACTTTGGAGGATTTACTCTCACTTCCTGTTTTGGCTATGGGACAGGAAGTGAGGGGAAATCTCCCCAATGGTTCCTAGCAAAAAAAATTGACTCGGGTTTTAACCCTCCCTTACTCTATCCAAAATGAAAAAAAAAATCTGTAAAAAACAAATTTCTAGGAGTGAATGTGGTTTTCGTTTGGGAAATTACATTCATTCCCAAATCAAATATTAAAAGTAAACAAAATTTTAAAACACTTTCGAACATCATTTGTCAAGTCATTAAATATACTAAGAATTTTTGTACAAACCATCGTACGAATATCTAATGGCATATGGCCAGCTTAAAGTAGTTCTCAAGATCTAAGGTTTTTTTTTATCCTTTAACCTGAGTCCAATCTTGATTCAGCAGAAGAGAGCAGCGGCTCTCTCTCTGATCTCACTCCTCACTGTCTCAAAGGTAGCAGTGGGAGCCCTTGGCTCCTGCTGCTGTCAATCACAGCCAGTGAGGAGGGGGTGGAGCCAAGCCACATTTTGTCAATGAACACGGGGCTAGGGATCGAGCCTGTATGAGTGACCCCATAGCAAGAAAATTGCTATAGGGGATGCTCAGCAGGGGGGAGGAACCAGGAGTGTCAGCAGGGGACTTGAGAAGAGGATGATCGGGGCTGCTCTGTGCAAAACCATTGCACAGAGCAGATAAGTAAAACATGGTTTTTGTTTTTAAAAACACATTTTTTTTTCCTTTACAATCACTTTAGGATGTGATCATTTGGACTTTCCTTGTGTGATTTTTCTTTAATTATGTGGACCTGTATTGCACTCAATATATCATCAGTGTGTATATTATTGCCACTCTGGTATTAGCATTTGTAAAATGTGGTCTGACTTTCATGGGAGGTTATCTGAATATAGCTCAGGAAATGTTCTGATCCTCTCTGTTTCTGTTCTAGAAATATCCAGCACTTAAAGGATAAGTTCGCCTTTTGCTAAAAAATAATAATGCATGCACATTTTGTTTGCAGGTAAAAAAATATGCATTTATTATTTTTTGTTGCAGGAGCTTGTAAAGCATTCTTCCTGTCAGTATATCTGCTTGCCCATATACTTGCATGGAACCAGCGATCTGCTGATCACTGGTGCCATGCAAGTCTCCTGCAGACTGCTTGCCCGTACAGGCAAGCAGATATACTGACAGGAAGAATCTACCATCTAGCCACAAGCAGCTTGGTAGTTCATTGAGAACTTCAAGCTGTGAGCCGCTAAGGCTGTCGGGACATGTACTTTCTCATTCACAGAGGGTTTTTTTTTCTTCTTTAAGCGGGGGGGATCTGGGGCCGGTCTATTCATAACATGTCACATGTTACATCCTGAATATGGGTGAAACCTGTTAATAAAGATGAACTTATTCTATAAAATATAAAAAAGGCAATACTTTTTATAGTCATGGATAGAATGAAGAGGGATCAGAACACGTATTAGGTTGTTACTGCTGTCTGTGACCCCCTTAGGGAGATTCACCCTTTTTCTTTGTCCTGTTTTCCATGATCATTTAAAGTGATGATAAAAGAAAATCCCAAATTTTGGGCTGTCCCCTGAAACGTAATGGAGGGGCAATCTTCCAATAGGGGCACTAATTCTGGTGACCTGGGGGATTTCAAGAGATTCCCTTAATGTACAGGGATTTTCTCACACTTCTTGTTTTGGCTATGGAACAGGAAGTGAATGTAATTCTCCCCAATGGGACACAGATGACAAAAAAAAGAAAAAAACAAACCTGTCGAGTTATAATAACCCTCCCTAAGCCCGGCCATACATTGGTCGAAATTCGACTGACTTTTCGTTCGAAAATCGGATCTAAGAATAATCGGCTGATTTTCGCTCTGTTAGTGGGTCAATGCCACCGGCCGATTTTCGTGGTTCCTCCCCTTTTCGGTGATCGGGCATGTTGAAAAATTCGTGAAAAACTACCAATTTTTGACTCAGTGGTCAAATCGTATGATAACTTTTCCGAAAAGAATATGCACATGAGCCGTGACCTGGAAGGAACAGAAGTTTCGCCTGTTAAATGGGGTGAACTTTATGACTTGGTCGGCCAATTTTTGAAATCGTTGATGGCACCATCGCATTACCGAGCGAATGACGTTTTTTGATTTTCGGACAAAAAATCGTTTGGAATTCGAACCATGTATGGCCTGCATAACTCTATCCAAAATTAGAAAAAAAAGAAGTGTTCTATAGTTCTATTTTAAGGCAGAACTGCACTCCCCTCCATTCCAGTAATTTCATTAAAAGTAGGCATAGACGGGTCCATTTTTTTCTGTTCAACCAGCGGGTTGAATGAAAAAAACGGACCTGTTTTCCCCATCCACAAACTCGGTGTGGATGCAGGAATCTTCACCGTTGTGTCAAAATCTGACGGCATGGAGACCTTCCCACCATCAGAATACATATATCAGCACTGCAGTGCCGATCGAGCGAGAGAATACAGAGAGGGCAGTTGAACAGAAGTTGTTCGGTAGATTGAATTCTGTTCAACCACAGTGGCCACACATGGATCGAAATTCGGTCGTTCCCAGCTGAACTGGCCAAATTTCAATCCATGTATGGCCAGCTTTGGATCCTTTGCCAGGTGCTGACATCATCTTCCTGGGCTTCTTCAGCTGCCTTCATTGCCTGGCAGGGATTGACGTGACTCCCGGGCAGGCACACAGAAATCATTCATCCAAACACACAGGCTGATAATGTATGCTGAGTTGCAGGGAGTGGTACCCTTCATCATTCTCGCCTAGGTGTGAAAGCAGGAAGTGCTGTGGTTCAGCTCTAAAACCTTTAGAGACCTTTATAAAAATAAGCAAAGATTATCCATTGGGGGGGCAGGAGCAAAAGAGATATATTTTAAAGGGTGAAGAAGGTCCGCTTTAAGACAGTGTTAGTTGTTTATTCGCCACAGCTGGTTATTGTATCCAAGATTTGACAGATCTTTGTGCATTAGAAGATTCTGTTGAAATAGTAAACTTTAGAAGCCGAGTCCTTCCAGACTTGTGTTCATAAAACACAGATAGGATCCTTTCCCTGCAATTTGTCACAAATTAGCAAGTCAATTAACACCACAGTGGTAGAGCGAGAAATTAGGATGTCATAATCTCCTGAATGGAAGACGGCTGTGCAGCAGTAAACATGCCTAAAATAGGACCTGGGAGATACTTGTCAGAAATGTTATTTTCTAATTAGTCTGAATGTCATCCCCATCGTTCTTACTGGCCTTAGCGCCTCTGGCATTCACGTTCCCTCCTAGAGCGCTGAGTTGGCGCATGTTGGTTTTTGCTGTCTTGATAATGAGAAATACAGTAAAGATGTAAATTGGAGACACTGACTGTTACTTAGGCTAAGAACAAGAGCTGGGAAATATCTGACTGTCCTTCAACTGGTGCTGAGATTGGAGGATTGAGCTCAGTCACACCGATCTTCTTTTTCTGGCAACTATTATACTCCAGCTGCAATAACAAACCCCTCTGTTGGCTTGACGCTGTTGTTCTTGTCCCCTAATCTTGAAGCATTGTTTGTCGATAGTCGGGAACAATGTTTATTGACGCTCTAGAAGCAATAGTACAAACAGTGCAACACATTTCAGGGTCTCTGGCTGTCATCCAGCAGTTCATGTGTAATCATTTACATGCAGAAAAGTGAGCACACATGAACATTGCAGGTGCTTGTTGGCACAGATGAGGCAAGATATGTGGCCAATAAAAAGGTTTCCTCCACTACAAAAAAATTTTTTTTTTTCCTTTTGATCACACATGGACTACAGTGGTGCTTTGTCTACATTGGAGTGTAACTTTGCCTGCTGGTATTGTTTGCTTTTTTTTTTTTTTTTTTGCAGTTAGGAGTGTGCAGCATGAAGAATGAAGTCTTCAGCTGGAGGAGTTAGTTCAGCTCCGTTCCCATAACCTGCATGTCCTCTGTTAACATACATAGTTAGCAGTTGACAGTTGTGTCTTATATCTAGATCAGTGGTCTCCAAACTGCGTTCCTTGAGAAACTATTCCTCCCACTATCACCAACCATGAGGCACCATTCCTGCCATTGACACCAAAAATGGGGCATTATTCCTCCCTCCTAGATGTAAGCTCCAAGGAGCAGGGTTCTCCTATCCCTCTTGTATTGTTGCTGTATTGTCTCACATTATATTGTAAAGGGCTGAGCAAACTGTTGGTGCTATATAAATCCTGTATAATAATAATAATTCCTCCTACTGATATAAACAGAGGATCACTATCCCTCCAACTGACACCAAAGATGGGGCACTGTTCCTTGTACTGTGGGGCAATAGTCCTTCCAGTGGTTGGGCACTGTTCCTTCCACTGGCACCAAAGATAGGGCAGTATTCCTTCCACTAACCCCAAAGATAGGGCACTGTTCCTCTTACTGATAGCAACAATGGGGCACTATTCTTTCCACTGGTATCAACTATGGGGCACTGTTCCTTCCATCAGTACCAGAAGTAGGGGCACTGTGGGGCACTATTTCTTCCAGTGGTTAGGCACTGCTCCTTCCACTGCACCAAAGATGAGGCACTATTCCTTCCAGTGATACCAAAGATGAGGTACTATTCCTCCTACTGACACCAACAATGGGACACTATTCCTTCTATTGACACCAATGATGGGACACTATTCATCCTGCTGATACTAAAGATAAGGCACTCTTCCTTTTACTGATACCAGTGATGGTGCACTCTTCATTCCACTGGCACCAACAGTGGGCACTATTCCTCCTACTGACACCAACAATGGGGCACTATTCCTTTTACTGACACCAATGATGGGAGATTTTCCATCCACTGACACTAATGATGGGGCACTCAGTCTCCCACTGACTCCAAAAATGGAGCACTAATCTTCCCACTGACTCCAAAAATAGGGGCACTATTTCTTCCACTGACACCAAAGTTGGAGTACTGTTCCTCCTATTGACACCAAAGATGGGGCACTTTTCCTCCTCCTGACACCAACAATGGAGCACTATTCCTCCTACTGCTACTAAAGATAGGGCACTATGCCTTTTACTGATACCAATGATGGTGCACTCTTCATTCCACTGGCACCAGCAGTGGGTACTCTTCCCCCCACTGACACCAAAAATGGGGCACTATTCTTCCCACTGACACCAGTGGTGGGGCATAATTTCTTCTCCTACTGACCACAAGTGTAATGTAACTTTTTTCATTCCACTGACCATCAAGCCTGATGCTGGGGAACTTTCTACTCCCATTGACCACAGTTTGGTCCCCCTAAAGTCTGAAGGACAGTAAACTGGTCCTTTTCTTTAGAAGGTTTGGAGACCCTTGGGCTAGAGTGATAAGATTGCATATGGCTCATTTATTTGGCCATGCAGCCTAGAAAAACAGTGTGAGTAAATATAGACTCCATAAAGATTTTATGAGCACACATAAAATCTTGCTAGTCACCAGATACCTATCAGTTTGTGCCCATTGATTCAGCAGCCTTAACTCCTAACCCTTCCCAGTTACTTGCCTGCTGTCTTAATGCTGCCTGCATGGGTTTGATGGATGCAGGGATCCCTATGCACTCCCTTTTCTGTGGTGTCACATGTGCACTGGATGCTGAAGATCAGTTAACCCTCGACCCCAGTTCTAAACAACAAAAGGTCAGTCAATTAACCATTTTGGTGAACATTTCATTATTTTGCAATATGGTTTTTATGGCTGTTGATCTCCGGCTGTAGACAGGACCACTTCTCTCTGTAAAGCTTGGCCATACAGTGCAATGCAAAAGTTTTAGACAGGTGTGAAGAAATGCTGTAAAGTAAGAATTCTTTCAAAAATATATATTTTAATTTATTTTTATCAATTTACAAAATGCAAAGTTGGCGAACAGAAGAAAAAACCTAAATCAAATCAAAATTTGGCATGACTCCCCATCGGCTTCAAACCAGCATAAATTCTTCTAGGTACACTTGCACCCAGTTTTTGAAGAAATTTGACAGGTAGGTTGTTCCAAACACCTCGGAGAACTAACCACAGAATGTCTGTGGATGTAGCCTGCCTCAAATCCTTCTGTCTCCAAGTAATCCCAGACGGACTCCATGATGTTCAGATCAGGGCTCTGTGGGGGGTAAACCATCACTTCCAGGGCTCCTTGCTCTCCTTTACGCTAAAGGTAGTTCTTAATGGCATTGACTGTATGTATGTGCTTGTTGTCCTGCTGCAAAATACATTTGAGGCCAATCACATGCCTCCCTGATGGTATGCCATGATGGATAAGTGTCTGCCTGTATTTCTCAGCATTGAGAACACCAATGACTGGGCAATATTGAGGACTGTGTAGACACAATGGTTGGCCAAGGAAACGTAATGCTGCAGATGAAAGACACATCATGCTTACTTCCCTTTGTCATTAGTAGATGTCCAGCAGTCTTCAGCGTAAAAAAGAACAAGGAGTCCCGGAAGTGATGTTTTGGCCCCCCAATCTCAATATCATTCTCTGTGTGGGATTACATGAAGAGACAAAAGGATGAGAGGCAACCTACATCCACAGAAGATTTGTGGTTAGTTCTCCAAGATGTTTGAAACAACCTACCTGCTGAGCTTCTTTAAAAACTGCATAAGTGTACCTAGAAGAATTGATGCTGTTTTGAAGGCAAAGGGTGGTCACACCAAATAGTGATCTGATTTCGATCTCTCGGTTCATTTTCTTTCCATTTTGTAAATTGACAAAAATAAACTATTAATACTTCTATTTCTAAAAGAATCCTTCATTTTCAGCATTTTTCACACCCGCCTAAAACTTTTGCACAATACTGTACGCTGGTAGAATTTCATTTTTAAATTTTTTTTTTTGTTTTCAAAACCTTCATAATTTTCTTATAAATAGTGGGGTCAAATTGGCATACGTAGTGAAGAGAGCATTCAAAGGATTGAATAAAGGAATGAATTTGTAACGGTTAATGTGATTTTCATGTGGGAAAATACATTCATTCCAAAAATTGAATATTTTTAGGTACTTTTAAATGACATTTGCCAAGTTATCCAATGTGCTGATGATGTATCCAGCTTAAGTAGCGGTCTGACACAATTCCTGCAGTCAGAGATAGAGCTAGGCAATCAAAAGGAAGCAGGAGCTCTAGCTCTGACTCGACCATGATTGTGTTTGCAAACTCCAACAAAAGTAAGACTTGTGTTGAATATTTTCAGCACCTTAAATTTAAAGCCCAACTCCAGGCAACTAAAAAGTTATCCTTTCTGTTTGGCTGCACCTGCACTGAAAGGGTTAATCGCTTGCTTAGGTCTAGAGGATGGTAAAAAGTTTCTTACCTGAGCCTCTGCTCTTTCCTACTTCTAGACTGCTCCCCACAACGTCTTATCCCCTACGTTCTAATGGTCTATGGTCCTGATGTTATCAAAACCAGTGCAGGGTCCATAGCCTTGCACTGGACATGATGAGGCTAAGGGACAAGGAGGAGCTCCGTCTGCTAAAAGATCAGAGGATCAGGTAAATAAAAGCTCTTCTCTCTCCTAGACAAATTGAGCCATTAACCCTTTAAAGTGTAGGCGCAGCCCCACTGCAAAGATAATTTTAAAGTTTCCTGGAGTTGGGCTTTAAAGTGGTTGTAAACCTCGGACATGAAATATGAACAAAACATATCCCTCTATAGTGTGTACTTGTCTCAATCCAGAGCACTAGGTGTTAATTCTGTCAGCTGCCCCATTCCTCTGTTATAAGCATGAGTCACTTCTGACAGGTTTTCCTGACACCAAGAGAAAAATGGTGACAGGGAGGGCAGAGCCTATGATTGATGGCCTCAGCTCTGTTGCTGTGTGAAGGGGGTGTGTCCCTTCCCTCCTATCAGCTCTCAGAGCTCTTCTCACTGATGTAACTTCAGCTCTCTGAACTCTGTTTGCAGAGCACTTTGAATAGATGTAGGGGAAAGATGGTTATAGATAAACTGGTGCAACTTGTGTAGGAGGATTTGTTTCATGTCTGTGTATCACCTGAGGCAAGTCACTTTACTGGGCACACATGAGGGTTTACAACCACTTTTAACTATTTTTTGTGTTGGGCCTTAACTTTCTGTAGAGTGAAAACCTTATTCAGTGGAAAAAAACTTGAGATGTGAAATTGAGTGTCACGTTGTATTACCAGGAGAGCCGTGCGGTGTTAACCTTTGCGATAGAGAGTACAGAGAATAAGGTGTTAATGGTTTCCTCCCGAGGCATGTATTCACCCGCAGAGGTAAGGTTTTAATTTTTTTTTTTTTTATCTAGTTCTCCCTTTATTACAAGGGCAGTTCAAGCTTCCCCCTCCTTCTAATGTGGACATAATGCAGAGCTTCTCCTTCCTTCTTATACACAGGCATTGCAGAACTCTCCTGTACTCTTAATACACAGACACGGTACATCATGACCCCTCCATAACGCGATATGAGGACTTATACCTTACGCCCTCCTTTTAACACATTTATGTTGTAGAAAACACACAGTACTGTAATGCAGTGATAATGAGACACCGACATCTTCCTTCTTCCTAATACACAAGACTTCTGGGAGTGCTGACCCCTTTTTTTTCTCTTATTACAGCAACATCAGGATGTCTTCCTTTAATAAACTGATGGGGCCCCTTGATTTCTGATGCAAAAGTATCTTACCATAGTATTAATGCCTCCGGGCTGGGTAATGGTCAGCAGAAATAATTCTAGCATGCTCTACCCTGTACAGTGACCGATCTGTAGCTGCAGCGTTTAGCTCCTAAGTGTGGGTGGCTCCTCTGTATTATGCAGATGGCTGTATCGTATTGAAATGCTTGGATGGTCATGGTGCTGCATTATGCTATCATTTGTTTTTTTGGACGGTACTGAGTGGCCTCCAAAGAGTGATGAGATATCTGGCAGTCTCTCAGTCTGCGCAGTAATGCAGAGTCTCCAGATGACCCCATGGCTGCTCTGCTGAGTGGTTTGGAGAAGGCACCATGCTGCACACACTTCTTGGGTCTGTCATTGTTGAGCAGTAGGTAATGGATCACTCTAGCCACTTGCCCTCCTCAGGATTTACCCCCCTTCCTCACCAGGCCATTTTTACGGCGCTGCGTTACTTTAACTGATAATTGTACGGTCATGCAATGCTGCACCCAAAAAAAGACTGCCAAGTTTGAAAAAATTAAATAAAATTATATGTATATATATATATATTTTTTTTTTTTTGCTATAAAACATATCCAGTAAAAATCAATTTTAAAAAATCAGATTTCATCATAAATTTAGGCCAAAATGCATTCTGCTACATGTCTTTGCTAAAAAAAAAATCCCAATATATGTAAATGACTTGATTTACGTAAAAGTTATAGCATCAACAAATGGCGGTATATGTACTGGAATTTTTTTTCTGTTATACTAGTAATGGCGGTGATCAGCGACTTATAGCAGGACTGCGGTGGGCATTCTGACACTGCGGGGGAACTGACTAACTGCCACTGACATCCCCAGTGACACTAATACAGTGGTCAGTGCTAATAAAAAGCACTGACACTGTGCTAATGACACTGGGCAGGAAGGGGTTAACATCTGGGGCGATCAAAGGGTTAACTGTGCTGTTTTACTCTATTGCCTATGTGCGTTTGCCTGTGTACAGGGGCTGACTGACCATTTGGTAACTCGGGCACTGCCCGAGGGCCCCGGGTCAGTAGGGGGCCCCATGAGATGCCCCTGGTACCTTTTTCATAGGCTTTTTTGAGTTTGGGCAAGGACACGGGCCCCATGATCCCCTATTGCCCGGGGGCCCCATGAGGTGTCAGTCCGCCCCTGTCTGTGTAAGCATGTTGGTTTGCATTGCTCTGCTATGCAGAGTAATACAAAGCAGCATGCTGGTGCTGACAGGGGAGAGATTTGTATTGTTTACATACAGATTTCTCCCCTGTCAGTGTTCCTCGGCGATCGCTGGGTACCGGCAGGGAATTTCCGGTCCGGACCCGGTGATCGACAGCTGTATCTGCCAATGGTGGTGTGGGTAGGTCGTGCGCGCGCACAGGATCCCTACCCGGAAAAAAAAAATCACATGAATTTGCGCAGCCCTGCCACCCTATAGCAGTAGTCGGGAAGCGGTTAAGAACCTGCATATGAAAGCAAAAATGGAAACATCTCTGCAATGAGGAGTATGAAAGTATGGGAAGTATATTAAAGTATAACTCAAGGCCAATTTTTTTTTTTTCCATTTTGGTCAGGGTGGAGAGGGAGGATTAGAACCTCTGTCAGGCTTTTATTGATGTCTGTACCTTTTGTTAGGGAGATTCACCCTCTTTATTTGTCCTGGTGACTGTTATCACTGAAAGTGAAAGAAAACCCAAAATCATGAGTGGTCACCCGGTACCGGAATAGAAGGGAAATCTTCCAATGGGGACACTAGTTCTGGTGACAGCTAAGGATTTCCCGCACATTGGAGAGAATTCCTGTTGTTTCCAGTTGCAGCTATGGGACAGGAAGTGAAAGGAAATCTTCCCAATGGGACACAGATGGCATCAGGGGTCATAACCCTCCTGTATTTTATCCATGATAGGGAAAAAAGTTTTTCCTTTAGTTCTATTTTGGGGCTGAACTTTAGGCAAACAGTCGGATACACATATGAAATGTATACGTCTAACAATGCTGTTCTACCCACCAAAGTATTTGTAGCTATGACTATATATGGTTTATGTGCCCTACTATGGTGGCTCTCAAAATTTGTAAAGTTAGGAACTACTTAGAATATCGGGGTGCTGTGAAGAGGTTTTGCAGCTTACGCATGTATTTACAAATGTGTGCTAACTAAACCCGTTTTTAATACATACTGTTAAACAGGCTATTTCGGTTTGTTTGCAGGCTGGTTGGTAAGTTGAGCTGGGAATTTCTATTTTATTGTTTGGCATGAGTCCCCATTCGATGTGCTCCTTGCTGTGAAGGCCAGTTTATAGACTGGGGCAGTGGCCATTTTTTGTACTGTTGACTTGTTGGTGAAGGGGCGCACTGGACAGCTTGGCAGCCATTGTGCTATGTGCTGGGTGTCCAGTGCACTCCTGTACCTTTAAGGAAGGGTGGGCTCCCTCAGGTTCACCTGCCCTCGGTCTATCCATTAAATACATGTACCTCTACTATGGGGGCTCTCAAAATTTTGTAGAGCTAGGAACTGCAGAATATCGTGGTGCTGTGAAGAGGCTCATTTGGTTTGTTTGCAGGCTGGTTGGTAAGTTGAGCTGAGAATTTTTCTTTTTTTATTGTTTGACATGCATTGCCCTTCCATGTGCTCCTTGCTGTATAGGCCAGACTGGGGCAGTGGCCATTTTTTGTAATGTATGTCTATATAGCCTGCCACCAAATGCATCACCGCCTTAGCGCCACCTCAGATCTTCAGGCATTAGACTCTCATAATGAGTGCGCAACCTAGATCCTTCTCATGTGCAGTTTACAATAGCATTTGTGCTCCTATTAGAATGTAATAGGATTTGATAGGAGGTGGATCTCCGGCGATGATGAGAGCGGCTGTAGGGCTAATTCACACAGTGTGTGGTGACCAATGTTTTCCTGCATTGTAAAACGTCTGTCATCGCAAGGACACACAGGAAACAGTTGTTTCCTATGTGTTCCATTCACACTGCAATGCAGCCTATGCACATTGCATTTTATTGCAGCGCACTGGGCAGAATTGCATGACAATGTACAGCAGCGCATCCTACTGCTTTACATTGCCGTGAATGAAATGTACTTTTTGTACACTTTCAGTTTTGTACAAAAAAAACAAATGGGAGCCATGTGATGCGCTGAATCACACACCACACTACCCACTGCTCCTACCATAGCTGGGAACTGACAGCTGTGGGAGCGGTAAAACACTGCAGCAGCTCTGTGTTCCCATGTGAATTCAGTGTGGCGTGGTTCCTAACAGGCCACGGACTGGTACCGGTCCGGGGGTTGGGGACCTATGCTGTATAGGACAATGCAAGAGGCTGACACCAAGTTAAATGCATGTACTTATACTACATGCATTAAGAAAATACATGGTGATGTACTAATGAATGCATAGGTGCACCATTTGTCTTTTTTTTCTGTTAGGAGTTCTGACTCACTTTTTAGCACTGGTAGACTGGTGCTGGTAGTTGCTGATGATTATTATTATTATTATACAGTATTTATATAGCGCCAAAAGGTTTGCTCAACGCTGTACATTATAGTGGGGGACAGTACATGAGACAATATAGTAACAAACCAATACACAAGGGGTTCGAGGGCCCTGCTCTTTCGAGCTTACAATCTAGGAGGGAGGGGAAAGTGGTACAGGAGGAAGTGGATGTGGGGGATGGAGTGGTAGGAGGAGTGGAAGAGATCGGCTGTTAGGTGAAGGTGGGGTAGGCTTCCCTGAAGAGATGGGTTTTCAAGGTGCGCATAAAGGTGAGGAGGGTAGGTGACAGTCTGATGGATTGGGGTAGTGAGTTCCAGAGGATGGGGGAAGTCCTGGAAAAGTCCTGCAGTCGGGCGTGGGAGGTGGAGACCAGGGAGCTAGAACGTAGGAGGTCTTGTGCTGATGCCTTGTCCTGAGCTTCATACCCACTGTAGGATTATCTGGTTAATCTAGAACAGTGACCCTCGCCCCTCCCCTAGCTATGTGCATTTTAGGGGTGTCAGTGCAGTGGCTTCCGTATCTCTGGGATTGGTATACGAGGGTGGAGTGCTTGAATCTGCAAACACATTGGGGATGTTTTACTAACACCCCGGTCACATTGGGTGTGACTTGGCATGCGATTTGCATGCCATGTGACTTGCAAATCGTTGGCCAAGTTGCACCCTACTGTCCACAATTAGAACGGTCAAATCGGTGTGGTTTCAACTTGGTCGGATCCGCACTGATTTCTAAAATAGTACATGCACTACTTTTGGTGCGATTTGTATAGATGTTTCTGTCAGGTGTCTAGCAAATCGCACCTGAAATCGTCATCTCACCCGACTTTGAAATCGTGCGACTTCACTGTAAGTCGCATGATTTCAAAGTTGGGCTTGATGTAACCGGGGGGTAAAACTGGAGAGTTCAATATCTGGTGCAGCTGTACATGGCAGCCAATCAACTTTTAACTTCAGCTTGTTCAATTAAGCTTTGACAATAAAAGCTGGAAGCTGATTGGTCTCTGTGTATAGCTGCATCAGATTGTGCGCTCTCCAGTATTGGTAAATCAACCCCAATGGTTTTTATGTGGTGTTCCAGTACTGACCATAGATATATTTTTACATCCATCTGCCCTATTCATTTGCAGCATTATTACAACACCCACAGAATACCATTTATCTCCATATAACTAGCATACTGAAATCACACAGCGTTACCCAACTGGCATCCACAGACCCAGGTAATCACAAGCCCCCCTTGTAAATGCGGCCTATCAGGCTGTGCTTGAACTGAACGTGTAGATCCCAGGTGGACCCTAAGACTACCCAGTTCCTCTACTGATGCTGCTGACTCCACTTTGTGGTCCTAGACCTCTGTCCTATGCTGTATTCCTTCTCTCTTGCTCCTCTGATTCCTCACACTGCTGTCTCTATGCCTCTATACCTTGGAAAAATCTCTGCCAAATATCTGACATCCAGCTGTTGATGAATTCAGACCGATAATATATCAGCCATGTTTTTAGCTATTCCAGTCCTGGTGGGGAGTCAAAAAATTCATAGCATTCACAATGCCTGCTGCTTCTTTCGATCCCATCATATGTAATCTCTGTACAAATCTCTCTCTGCTGGAGTCTTTCTGATTTATCTCATAACTTATAGATTGTCCCCTCTGAATTCTGATTACATGGACCATAAACCTCTGTGTGTGGCGCCGGGGTACCCATCCTTGCCCGTAATAGCTCATGTCTGTCATTGTGACCCTGAGCAGATGGCATGGAGTCTGTCTCACTGCTCCCTTCTGTCACCTTGCTGCAAGAAGAACGCTTACTCTGGCCTGTGTCACCCTGCAGTAGCAATGACAGACTACAATGTCACAGCTACCTTCTGTGTCGCCCTGCGGAGGGAGAGACAGACTCCGTGTCTTAAAGCTCCCTTTTGGGTCACCCTGCAGTGAAAAGGACGGAGATGATATATTATGGGGGGGGGGGGGGGTTGGTGTAGGTACCATGTCTCATAGCTTTTCTGTCTGTGTCACCCAGCAGTGGGCAGGACAGGCTGCGACGTCATAGCTTCCTTCTTTGTCACTCTGCAGAGAGAGGGATAGGCTCCAAGACTCACAGCTTCTCTCGGTCTGTGTCACCCTGCAGTGGGAGGGGTAGAATCCATATCTCATAATTCCTTTCCAAGCCACCCTTCAGTAAGTAATGGGGGCAGACACCATGTCTCATAGCTTCTCTGTCTGTCACCCTGTCATAGGCAGGAAACCGCTTCAATGTAAAAATATATAACAAGACTACGGCACTACTGAGACACCATAATGACAACTGGGTGATGGGGAGTTTAGAAATGGTAAGAGGTATACAATAAAATTAAAGATGGTGGCTGCTCCCCTAAGACAGGTCTTGAATACCTAGTACACTGAAGAAAGTGCAAACAGAAGAGGGCGGCTCCATTTAAGTGTAAAATGTACATATGAGTGATATTAAAAATAGAAATATTGCATTTACTAAGAATATGTTGGCAGTGTGCATGTCGTCATCATCATTCCTCTTCAGAGAGCTCTCTCAATGACATGCACACTGCCAACATATACTTAATGCAATATTTCTATTTTTAATGTCCCTTTATGTACATTTTACACTTAGATGGAGGCGCCCTCTTCTGTTTGCTCTTTCTTGACTGCTTCAGTGTCACTGAGACCTTCTTTATCACTCCACAATAAAAGGGGTAGTCTCCATAAAACATAGCTATGTCACCCTACACAGGCAGTGAGAGGGACAAACTCCATGTCTCATAGCTCCCTTCTATTTATGTCACCCTACAGGTGGATGGGCACACTCATTGTCTCGAAGCCCCCTTTTATCTATGTAGCCCTACAGTGGGAGGGACACACTCCTTGTCTCATAGCCCCTTTTTGTCTATGTAGCCCTACAGGTGGACGGACACACTCCTTGTCTCGAAGCCCCCTTTTATCTATGTAGCCCTACAGTGGGAGGGACACACTCCTTGTCTCATAGCCCCCTTTTGTCTATGTAGCCCTACAGTGGGAGGGACACACTCCTTTTCTCATAGCCCCCTTTTGTCTATGTAGCCCTACAGTGGGAGGGACACACTCCTTTTCTCATAGCCCCCTTTCTGTTTATGTCACCCTACAGTGGGAGAGACACACTCCTTGTCTCGAAGCCCCCTGCTGTCTGAGAAACCCTACAGTGGGAGGGACACACTCCTTGTCTCATAGCCCCCTTTTGTCTATGTAGTCCTACAGTGGGAGGGACACACTTTTTTTCTCATAGCCCCCTTTCTGTGTATGTCACCCTACAGTGGGAGGGACACACTCCTTGTCCCAAAGGCCCCTGCTGTCTGTGTCACCCTACAGTGGGAGGGACAGACTCCATGTCTCATGGCCCCTTCTATCTGAGTCACCCTGTAGTGGGCTGATTGAACTGGCCTCAAACCTTTCTTCTCGATCACCCAGAAGTGGGAGGAGGGTCTGGCGGTATTCGTCTTTCCCACTTGTCTGTGCTCCATGTGTACAGATTCTCGCTCTTCTGTGCTAGTAGAACTCGCCCCCCCAGGCAGAGAGAGTGAGAGACAATTTAATAAAATGATGTTAAGAGAATCATTAAAATTGAACAAATAGCTGCAGCTCCCTCTGGCAGTTCATAAACTGAGCGGGTAGATACGGGGGAGGGGGAGGCGGTGGGTGCGGGGAGCCTGGGGGTTTAATAATGTGTCTTCTACTTCGTGTATAATACAGATAGCTGGCTCTCCTCTCTCCTTCCAGCTCCAGCAGTGTGTTGCCGCTGCCCAGATCTCTGCCCAAAAAATCTTCCAGTTCTACAGGGACTCTGTGAAGAGGAGATATTCCAAATCGTGACCAAGGAGAGCTCTTCAGTCGCATCATCCTGGAAGGAATTTTTGTACATACATCTGCCTTGATTTGCTTATGCTAGAAAGAATTCCTCCGGTCCCTTTATTGTTTTTTTTTATACTTGCTAAGTGTTTTAATATGCTCTTGGCCGCAATCTACAAGTCATCTGCCCACATGCAACCCACCTTCTCTGTCAATGTGATGAAGCACCAAGCTCCTCTAAAAGGAGAACATTGGTTACATTTGCATTTGCATATTCTCAGGTTAAGTATTTCTTTGGTTTAAAAGTGAACATCAGATTTAAAGGGAACCGATCAAAATAATCACACTGCATATGAATCAATAGGGCACAGTGTTAATAAAATCATATATATAAAAAATATAAAAAATTGTATTTTTTTGTAAAATAAAAAGGGTCATGAATAACAAAAAATACAGTTCCCAAACTCCATCTTAAGACCTAAAACTTGGGTGGCCTAGATCACATGTTCTCTGCCTCCTCAGTTTCTGGCCAGTGGTGACACCATAACCTCCTGTGTGGTTCCCCCTCCCTTTATATTGGCTTGAAATATGTTTTTACAAGCAACGATCACTCTACAGAGGTCCGATCACTCTACAGAGGTCCGATCACTCTACAGAGGTCCGATCACTCTACAGAGGTCCGATCACTCTACAGAGGTCCGATCACTCTACAGAGGTCCGACACACCACCTGCTATTTAAAAGCTCTGCAATTGGCAGAGAGCATGAACTGACTGCAAAGCTTTAGGCCTGAATTAGCGGTTGTGTCAGGCCTATGTAGAGAGTCCACTGCTTCCACATGCAGGATCCCACTCTTCAATGTGATTTCAGGGGATGGGATTTTCTATTTAGGCTGTGGGTGCTTTAGAAAAAAGTGAACTATAAGGCCTTTTTCACACATGCGGACTGCTCATTTCATCAGTTCAGTCACATTTTTCAACGAAAAAACACAATGTTTAGATCAGTTTTTACATTAGTTTTTTTTATCAGGTTTTCATCCGTTTGCCATCAGTTTTTATATCAGATTTTCTACATCCATTAGCAATGAAAAAACTGACAATTGGTCCAATGACATCCGTTTTTTGTCCATTCCATTTTTTTAATGGAACAAAAATAGGGCTTTGTTCCCTTTCAAAAAAACGGATATTGATGGATGCAGATATAAACGGATGATCATTGATGTCCATTTTTCATCCGTCAACAGATAGATGAAAAATGGACAAACGGTCCGCAAGTGTGAGAGACATTGAACATCTTTTGCTTAGATGCACCTTGAGAGTTTTTAGCTATTTTAAACTTAGTTGGATTTTGAGGGCTTATTTACACTTGCCTGTTTTAATGTAGAAAAATGCATGCAGTTTGCTGTGTGAAAATGCCTTTTGAGTAGAAATCGAATTTTTTTCTTTGATGCTTATTCACATCTACGCATTGCAGCTCTGTACAAATCCTGTATAATAATATGGACCCATTCACAAATATGATGGTAATTTTCAAAAATATATTTGAAGACCAATAATAAAAGTACAGAAGAGAGAAAAGTAGAAAGTAACAATAATGATTAAAAAAAAACTATTTTCAAAGGAATGGGTACAAGAGTAACCGTGAATGGTTTTCATTTTAATACTTCTCCCATGTTAGTTTCTATCTTGATTGCTGAATTTGAGTGAGTTTGTTTCTTGGTCAGGCCATATGGTCTGTAGTATGTAGTAGCCATCCTACTCAAACCTGTAAATTACTGTGTTACAAGTATTCAAAAAGTTTCAGCTGCCAAGGAGGTACCACATTTTAACTTATGAAATACGAATGTTGATCCCCTTAAGGGGATTTCTAGAATAACAGGACTTTACTGGTACCGAAAATTCTTAAAATATAATAAAAATGGGGCTTAACCATCCCCAGTGATAGTTACATCCTCCCATTTATAACTTTAACACTTCACAATGATAAGGCCATCGTGTTTTGCACAATGCTTCTTCAGGACCTTCTCATATATCTCCCAGGAAGAGTTACATGACTAGAGATGCATTAGATATATCATACATTATTATTATTATTACAGTCATCATGAAAATATTGTAGAAGCAGCATTGTGTGAAATGCATTGACATTGTTTCATATCTGAAGTGTTGATGGGAAGATGTAACTCTGTCATTGGGGATGGTTAAGCCCCTTTTTTTATTATTTTCAAATATAAAAACCAGCGCAAAACACAAACTATCTCACACCAATCAGTATAAGTGAACAATAATAAATAATAAACATTATACTTTGGTATAAGTGTCAAAAAATATTAAAATTAAAAGTCCAGTGATACATACAAAAACAAAAAAAATATTAACATAACAAAAAATCAAGTGACCCATACAATTTTTGTTTTTGTTGTTTTTTGTTTTGTTGTTTTTTTTTTATTTAATTTTTTTTGTTTTTTTTTTGTTTTTTTGTTTTTGTATGTATCACTGGACTTTTAATATTAATATTTTTTTGACACTTATACCAAAGTATAATATTTATTATTTATTATTGTTCACCTATACTGATTGGTGTGAGATAGTTTGTGTTTTGCGCTGGTTTTTATATTTGAAAAAAAATGTTTTGGTTTTTATACCTGTGCACAGCGGCATTTCACTTAAAGAGGGTGTTAGTGAGTTGGTCCTGGGCGCTGTGTTTTTTCTATTTGCACCCCTTTTTTATTATGTTTATTTAATTTTGTGTGCTCCTTCAGTACCAGTAAAGTCCTGTTAGCCTAGAAATCCCCTTAGGGGATCACCATTTGTATATATGTTACAAGTATGTCTTTGGAGCTATAATTCTGCTATATGTTCTGCTTTTAAGATTCAGCTGAAGTATATGGCTGCCCTATACATAGCCAGGTTGGATTGGTTAGACCTGATCATTCCAATTAATGACACAAATAATCTCCTAATCAGATATATCAAAATGGGTTTAAAAACCAACATATCAGACAGTTATAATAAATCTGCATCTGTAGTTATACACACAATCCTGGCAAAACCAACTTTTTTAAAGCATTAGGCATCCTAGTTATACTAAATGGATCAAATCACACGGTTTATAGGCACCTTGTGAGTGTTCAAAAATTAAAGTGAACCCATGCTTTGCCAATGCAAAGCAACATGTTTATTTTAATATGTGCCCCTCCCTACCTGCATTTATCACGTACTTCCACTTATGGAGGACTGTGTGACTCTTTCTCGATGGCAGCACTGGTGCTTAATGATTGTTCAGAGTTATTTAGCTTCAGTGACTTAGTACTTCACTCGTTTAATCAACATGACAGCTTGAGCAATGGAAGCCTCCATGTACCATGGTGTGGTAATTTTTAAATCTTGCCCAGTGAAGTCAAAGGGGCTGGGCTAAAACCGCTACCTATTTGCTTAGCTCACGGTTGTGGTAGAGTATTTCAATACAAAATGTTCCTTTTGGCTGGGAAAAACAAACATTCAAAGGGCAACAGTATTGCCTCCTGAATACCTGTAAACAGAGGAGGATTGCTTTTCAGAGGGACAGTAGGGACTTCCAACCCTGTGAAAGAGGCCTTAATGGGTCAAAGCTTTCCATGCAAGGCTAGTAAAAATCAGTGTTGCATCCTTCAAATCCAGCATTACAGTGTGCTTGGCCGGATTTGGAAGTGTACACTGATAACCCCCTTTTCAGCACTTGCCGAATGAGATCTTTCTACCAATCTAGGTCATTCTTATTCCATTTTGCTTCTTTCACATATAAAAAAAAAGTTCTTGTCACCTCCAGCCCATTATTTCGGTGCTGTGTCGTTTCCCAGCATTTATCCCATCACTTCTCCAGAAACTGAAGACATAATTGTGTCTCAAGTTGGTGTAATTGAGGCTTGAGTCACGCTTCGAATATAGGAGCAGCTTTCCAATTGTCATATCCACTGTCTGCAGGTGACAGGTACAGGTTAATTCTACAACTCTTCTATCCCAGCTGTCTCCATTTTCTGTTATTTTCAGTATGCCCGCTCCTTCACAAATAGCCTCTAGGAGGCCATATTGATTGTTTCCCAGAATCCTTTGCTGGAGCTTGGAGAAAGCATTCCTAATTTAGTTTGCTGTGACATTGACACATTGAAATACAATGTACAGTGTACTGAATAGTGCATTATTATATCATTGTTAATAGTTGTTTTCTACACTCTTGTTTTGTTTGGTGACTGTTGTGTTTTTTTTCTAGAAATAAAGTTTTTGATGAATATTGAGATAAATGAACGTTTTCTGTTTGTTGCATTATTTGACCACTTTTGTATTAGCGCTGCTTTTCAAGTTTTGCACACATGCTAAAATTCACATTTTAAGCCTGAAAATTAGTAAAAATTTCCCAAACATATATTTTCTGAAAGCCAAGACCCTGGAGAATAAAATGATGGTATTTGTATTTTTTATGTCATATATTACATTTTATGCCATATATTACATTGATCAAAAACATTTTCAGTAAAAAATACACTGAGGGTAATTTTAGTTTGCATACACAATATATTACCCAGTTTTTGGTAAAATATGAAAGACGAGGTTGTGAAGTGTAACTAGATACCAAACATGTCAAGCATGTCAACATGAGGTTGTAAAGGTAAGTTTTTTGTTTTTTTTTTGGGGGGGTGTGGGCGGTTATGTTCATGCATTCCTAATTGTCCAGCTCCCCTAAATACTTACCTGAGGTCGATCTCTATCCAGCTCTGTGCACGAGAGCAGCAGTTCTCTCCTCACTGGATCTGGAGGCAGCAGCAGGAGTGGGGCCGAGCTGTTCTGTGTGTATCTATGGATCGAGCCTGCATGAGTGCTCCCATAGCAAGCAGCTTAGATGAGGGGCGTACAATAAAAACACATCTCGGCTGCTTGTTTTATGCCCCCCCCCCCAACCGAAAGTGCAAACTAGGCTTAAAGCTGATTTTAAGGGCTTTCAATCAACCTTCTATCATTAGTGGGGTCAAAACAGCGTTTGTTTTTGAAGGAGCAAAATGGAAAGCTTTTCTCAAGCATGTTTCTAAAGGCTTGTTCATACAAGCTATGGTTTCTGCAGAGCATTCTGCATGCGGATCTCTTTTTAGTGATCATTTGACCCCTTTAACCCCTTGTTCACAACATAGCTACCCGCTCAAATATGCTGTGTTCAGTGGGTGCTGCACCGGCCAAATTCTATGGGGTATAGTTCCTGCCACAGTTGTGAAGCAAAGCATTATGACTGTGGTGCCTGTACACTCCTGGCTGCAGCTATAGGAGATAGCAATTTCACATTCCTTATATGTGCCTGCTGTACAATGTACTTATATGGTAAAAGTATCCTGTTCTCTTTGTATTGCTTCCTTTGTGTGAAATCCCTGGTGTTCCTGCCAGTTCCTCTTCTTCCTATTAAAAACTGACCACGCTAGGCATGAGAGCACAGCATGGTCAGCTCTCTAGCTGTGTTCAGAACTCAACCCGCTCTCCTCCAATGACCAGACTTGTCCTGACACGCCCCCCACACAGTCATTCACTGGGAAGACCAGAGTGCTGCTATTTCTCCTTCCCTACATCTCTGAGCTCCTTAGGTAGCTGAGAAAAGAGGGAATGTGATCACTTATAAAAAAAAAAAGTATTTATAATTTTTTTTTTAGAGCTATGCACAAATGTTTTGCCTTTCATTTCATTTTTAAACTGAATGGGTTGTTTTACAAGGTGGGGATTTACATATACTTTAAGGCTTTATATTGGTCCTTTTGGCTCAATTGTTTTTTTTTTGTTTGTTTTTTTTTTGTTTGTTTTTTTTTTCAACTTGACGGTAAGTCTTTATTTGTACCACTTCACCCTTCGCCCTTTGAATGAATGCTGCGGCATTTGAAAGCTCTTCTAAAAGCCTGCTAGAAGCATTGGCCAATCTTATCTGCTATCATTGAATTCTTACATAGATTCTTCGGTGAAGCCCCCGGGGAGAGCTAGAGACATGTTGATTGGATAATCTCTCATTTAATCACATCTTCTTTCCCTCTATTAATGCAATATCAGTGTGCTATTGTGCAGCCCTCCTGCTGCTTGTGTACACATAAAGCATTGCCATCGCCACTCTGTAAATCACGATGTTTCCTCTGTCAGACTCCTAATAACACACTATAAATTGTCCGTGTCCTTGTGGGCAGATAAAACATTGTCTGTGTTATCTGGCTGGACAATAATAAGGCGCCTTTCTTGTTTCTCCACTGATCTGTGATGTCACCTCTGATATTCCGCCGTGTCCATGCAAAACCATTGGGTTGGCTGTCATCCTGACAAGAGCAGCATATAAAAGGACAGAAAATGCAAATCAAGATTTGTTTATCACAGCTCTCAACTGATTCCTTCATAAACAAAATAATGGGCTTAGACGTGCTCCACCACTGGAGCAAAGTCATTGGTAATAAGCTGCAATCCAGTGCTTAATGAACGATGGAAAGGTTACGCAAGTGTCAATTATCTTCGTTGCCGCTCAGGCAGAAGGACTTTCCCATGTATATTATCTATATTACTTTATGGGGTATAGAAAAGAATCACTCCCCCTTTTGTTGCTTTGCAGCCTGAAATAAAGACAGACACAGTTTTTGTTTTATTCAGCTGTTTTTGCTCAGTGCTACTTATAACATCCAAGTGAAAGATAAAACACCTACATGTCAGGAAAAAAAAAATTAAAAACAGAATCACTGCGTTGTAAAAGGATCCCCCTTGTGTCAGTATTTTGTTGAACCATCTTTTGCTTTAGTTCCAGCCTTTAGTCTGTTGGGATGTCTCTATTAACTTTGCACATCTAGAATTTGCAATATTTGCCTGCTCTTCTTTCCAGAACTGCTCAAGTTCTGCGACATTTGATGGTCGCCGTTTTGTGGACTGCAGTCTTCAAGCCATTCCACAGATTTTCAATGGGGTTTAAGTCTGAGCTCTGACTAGGCCATGCAAGGACATTCATCTTTTTCTCCTTCAACCACCGTGTGCTCATTTTTGCTGTGTGTTTTGGGCCATTGTCATGTTGGAAGGAAACCTTCTCAGACAACTTTCTGGCAGAGGGCAGCAGAGTTTCCTCAAGAATTTGACATTATTTTGCCTCGTCCTTTTTTCCTTCTATCCTAACAAGTGCTCCAGTCCCAGCTGCTGAGAAACCCCCCCATAACAGGATATTACCACCTCCATGCTTCACTGTAGAAATATCGTGTTTTGGATGGTGAGCTGTATTGGATTTCCACCAGTCATATCGTTTAGTGTTGAGGCCAAATCATTTTACTCTCATCTGATCATGACACCTTTTTCCATGTGGTCTCAGAATCTTCAAGGTGCGTTTTGGCAAAGCCCAGTGGTGACTGCATGTGGCCTTTCTTGAGGAGTGGCTTTTTTCTTGCAACCCTTCCATACAAGCAGGGGTGTATGTACCACAAGGCATTTGCCTAGGGCAGCATTTTTCAGGGGGCCAGCACTGCCCCCCAGAAGAAGGGAAACATAAGGCATGGGGACCTGGTGGGTTCCAAGAGAGGCTGCAGGTTTCATGATGGTGTATGCACAGCCCAACTCTCGTTCCCGGGGATATCTGGAGCTGTGAAGTTGAGTGTCTTTCTGTCTCTTGCCATGGGCGATGGTGACTGGTGTATGGGGCAGTGGTAGTGGAAGGCTCTCTAGGGTGGGGGGCAGGGGTGTTGTTGGTCAATATCAGGCTCTCTCTGCGGGGGGCGCCAACTTGTGTTGCCTAGGGCAGCACAAAACCACCGCATACAAGCCACATTTGTGGATAATTTGTGATATTGTCACATGCACACAATGACTACTCTTTATCATAAATTCCTGCAAGTGCTTCAGAGTTTCTGTAGGCCTCTTGATAGCCTCTCTGACCAGTTTCCTCCTGGACCTTTCATCCAGTTTGAAGTGACATCCTGATCCAAGGAGGGTCTGTGTTGTACTAAAACCTTCCACTTCTTAATAATAGACTTCACTGTGCATTTAGGCATTGATAAAGCCTTTTAAATGTTTTTGTTTCCATCTCCTGACTTTTGCCTGTCCACAACTTTATCCTGAAGATCTTGCGATCATGCCTTGCCACCCATAGTTGATTGTTTGCTTCAGTTGCGCTATCAGGGACTGAAATGCTCCAGGAAAGCTCTTTTCATGCTGAGCTAATTAAAATGACCATAACTGATCAGTTGAAAGTCAAATGGCTTTGTGTACCATTGAGAAGGTGATTAGCTACACCTGATTGAGTTTACAAGTCATTTTTAGGAGTGTGGTGATCCTTTTTACAACTCTGATTCTGTTTTTGAATTTAAAAAAAAAAAAAAAAAATTCTGACATTTGTGTTTTAGCTTTTACCTGGATATTATAAGTTGTACTGAGTACATACAGCTGGATAAAACTAAAACTGTCTGTGTTCATTTCATGCTGCAAAGCAACAAAATGTGATTATTTTAAAAAGGGGGGTGATTCTTTTCTATATCCACTGTATTTCTAAAAAAGCACATATAAATTTACCTTGTAAAGTGCATGTACATTTTTTTCTATGCAAATGGTGCAAAAAAGACTACAGTGGGGCAAAAAAGTATTTAGTCAGCCACCAATTGTGCAAGTTCTCCCACTTAAAAAGATGAGAGAGGCCTGTAATTGGCATCATAGGTAGACCTCAACTATGAGAGACAAAATGAGAAAAAAAAATCCAGACAATCACATTGGCTGATTTGGAAAGAATTTTTTTGCAAATTATGGTGAAAAATAAGTATTTGGTCCCCTACAAACGAGCAAGATTTCTGGCCCTCACAGACCTGTACCTTCTTGTTTAAGAGGCTCCTCTGTCCTGCACTCATTACCTGTATCAATGGCACCTGTTTGAACTTGTTATCAGTATAAAAGACACCTGTCCACAACCTCAAACAGTCACACTCCAAACTCCACTATGGTGAAGACCAAAGAGCTGTCGAAGTACACCAGAAACAAAATTGTAGACCTGCACCAGGGTGGGAAGACTGAATCTGCAATAGGCAAGCAGCTTGGTGTGAACAAATCAACTGTGGGAGCAATAATTAGAAAATGGAAGACATACAAGACCACTGATAATCTCCCTCGATCTGGGACTCCACGCAAGATCTCACCCCGTGGGGTCAAAATGATCACAAGAACGGTGAGCAAAAATCCCAGGACCACACGGGGGGACATAGTGAATGACCTGCAGAGAGCTGGGACCAACGTAACAAAGGCTACCATCAGCATCACATCACACTACGCCGCCAGGGACTCAGATCCTGCAGTGCCAGACGTGTCCCCCTGCTTAAGCCAGTACATGTCCGGGCCCGTCTGAAGTTTGCTAGAGAGCATTTGGATGATCCAGAAGAGGACTGAGAGAATGTCATATAGTCAGATGAAACCAAAATAGAACTGTTTGGTAGAAACACAACTCGTGTTTGGAGGAGAAAGAATGCTGAGTTGCATCCAAAGAACACCATACCTACTGTGAAGCATGGGGGTGGCAACATCATGCTTTGGGGCTGTTTCTCCGCAAAGGGACCAGGACGACTGATCCATGTACAGGACAGAATGAATGGGGCCATGTATCGTGAGATTTTGAGTGCAAACCTCCTTCCATCAGCAAGGGCACTGAATATGAAACGTGGCTGGGTCTTCCAACATGACAATGATCCCAAACATACCGCCCGGGCAACGAAGGAGTGGCTTCGTAAGAAGCATTTCAAGGTCCTGGAGTGGCCTAGCCAGTCTCCAGATCTCAACCCCATAGAAAACCTTTGGAGGGAGTTGAAAGTCCGTGTTGCCCAGCGACAGCCCCAAAACATCACTGCTCTAGAGGAGATCTGCATGGAGGAATGGGCCAACATACCAGCAACAGTGTGTGCCAACCTTGTGAAGACTTACAGGAAACGTTTGACCTCTGTCATTGCCAACAAAGGATATATAACAAAGTATTGAGATGAACTTTTGATATTGACCAAATACTTATTTTCCACCATAATTTGCAAAAAAATTCTTTCCAAATCAGCCAATGTGATTGTCTGGATTTTTTTCTCATTTTGTCTCTCATAGTTGAGGTCTACCTATGATGCCAATTACAGGCCTCTCATCTTTTTAAGTGGGAGAACTTGCACAATTGGTGGCTGACTAAATACTTTTGTGCCCCACTGTATTCCTGTGATGAGGCAAAAAAAATCAAATGTTATTAGGCAATTTGCTGTGCTAGACCAATGTGCCCCATTTGCTCAGAACGGATGTACATGCACTTTTACTGGGCACACTGCCTTGCAATTTGTTTTTATAAATACACCCCAGTATAACATTTGTGCGGTAGGTTTGCTGCTCCTGTGAGTGGTGTCATGTTTTCATATCGGTACACTCTGTAGTCTGACGCATCGAATCTGGTGTTATCTGTCTGTTTTGCAAATGAAATTTAGTCTTTTGATTGATGGCTGGAGTGATGTTCACACTAACACTGAATAAATAGTTTTGAAGCTGTGAGGAATCTAAATGTTATTTTTTTTCTCTTTTAAGAACTGTAAACGGATTTTTTTTTATCTTAGGGTGGTAATATTCATTAAAGGAACTATATACAGTATAATTTAGAGCAGTGGTATCCAAACTTTTTAAACAACGGGCCAGTTTACTTTCCCTAAGACTTTAGAGGGGCCACACTGTGACCATCGGGAGTGGAAATGTCCCAGCATTAGTTGGAGTAAACAGTGCCCCATCCTCGGTGTCATTGGGAGGAATTGTTCCCCATCATTGGTGTCATTAGGCCCCATTGTTTGTGTCATTGGTAGGAATAGTGCCCCATCATTGGTAGGAATAGTGTTCCATCATTGGTATGATTGGGAGGAATTATGCCCCATTGTTGATGTAATTGGGAGGAATTGTGCCCCATTGTTGATGTAATTGGGAGGAATTGTGCCCCATTGTTGATGTAATTGGGAGGAATTGTGCCCCATTGTTGATGTAATTGGGAGGAATTGTCCCCCGTCACTGGCGTCATTGGGGTGAATTGTGTCCCATCATTGGTGTCTTTGGCAGGAACTGTGCCCCATTGTTGATGTCATATTTAAGTGTTCTTGCATGGCGACCACTTACTGTTATCTCACATATGTATTCTTATTTTTATAGCCAAATTTACCACCCTAACTCCTCACAGTTTTTACACTACATAGATAGTAATATACCGAAAAGTGCGGATTGTTCCCAATTGGTGTGCTATTACTTTGTGGAATGTTTCGCCGAATGGTTCACGAAATATTGGCGTTTTTGTGGTGAAATTGGTCCCATAGGAATGAATGGCGGAATGTTCAAAACTAGAGTGGGAGCTGACAAAAGCTAGAGTGTGAGCTGAAAAATCAGGACATGATTTCTAAACTGCCATCACTCCCTCATTTTCAAGCTCACCTACACAAATCTTATATCAAAACGTTTAGCTATCCCTGCTGCCACTAAAAATGTCCACGGCTAAGCCATAGTCCTGATAGTTTTCACAATATGACCATTTGTTTGCAACTCACGCCGCCCATTGACATTCATTGAAACTCCACTCTAGCTACCTCAAATTTGAAGGGCAATTTCTAAACTGTGACTGTGCCTTCATTTTCATATTTCAGAGACATACTATGCATCAAAATGTAGGTCTAGGTCTTGTGATTCTCACAATATAAATCTGTTCGGTGTAGGATTTATAGTTTTTAAAACTACGACCATTTGATGACGCCAGTGAAGTGAGCAATTTGGAGCAGTTTGTTTTTAACCGCTCTTCTCTGCCCTATTTGAAATCTAATTTTGAATTGGTGACAGTTTGGCCGGCTTCTGGTTAAAGGTTTGGAAAAAAGTTTTTTACAGTAGAGAGTATTTGAGGTGTTTCAATGCCCACTCCAGTTGTAGACTACTGGTGGAGGCAAGAACACTTCACACAATTTCCCCAGAAATTGTAGCTTTTCTAGTTATTATTATTATACAGGATTTATATAGCGCCAACAGCTTGCTCAGCGCTTTACAATATAACGGGAGACAATACAGCAACAATACAGTTCAATATTGTTGGTGTCACTGGGAGCAATTGTGCCCCATCATTGGGAACAATTATGCCCCATCACTGGTGTCATTGGGAGGAATTGTGCCCCATTGTTGGTGTCATTGGCAGGAACTGTGCAAGGAGCAGGGCCCTCCTATCCCTCTTGTATTGAACTGTATTGTTGCTGTATTGTCACCCTTTATATTGTAAAGTGCTGAGCAAACTTTTGGTGCTATATAAATCCTGTATAATAATAATAACTGGGAGGAACTGCACCTCATGATTGGTATCATTGGGAGCAATTGTGCCCCATCACCAGTGTCATTGGGAGGAATTGAGCCCCATTGTTTGTGTCATTGGGAGGAACTGTGCCTCATCATTGGGAGCAATTATGCCCTATCACTTATGTCATTGGGAGGAATTGTGCCCCATTGTTGGTGTCATTGGCAGGAACTGTGCCCCACTGTTGGTGTCATTGGGAGGAACTATATCCTATCTTTGGTGTCATTGGGAGGAACTGTGCCCCATTTTTGGTGTTAATGAATGAAATAGTGCCCCAAGGGTCGGATAAGAGCAAGCAAAGGGCCACATCTGGCCCCCAGGCTGCAGTTTAGAGACAACTGATTTAGAGTAAACCCATAATAGTTTTAAAGTGAACCTCTGCCCAGACCATTCATGCTAAAGTATTTACCTATTCTGAACAATCAGTAAAGGCAGATAAGCCCTCATTTATCTCTGTATCTATAGGCATTGTTGAGAAATACATTTGTAACCCCTTTATGCTGGCGCTTTAATTTGGTCGTGATGCCCCGAGATGGAAGTTGAGGCTCCTGATCTTGATGCACAGTACTGATGTCATCAGGAGCTAGATCCACCACTCCCTTGGCAGATGGCACACCTTTACGCCATGGCAGCAGACTGTTCCTCAGCATACTCCCTTCCAATTCAGGGCTATGGATCCTGCAAAAGTCTTGATAAAGTCGGGGATATCTGACCACCACAGCATAGGGGAGAGGAGGCTGAGGAGACCAGACTTGCAGCATGGAGGAGCCTGTGAGAGCGGAGAATTGGGTAGGTAAATCTGCTTTTTCTGCCCCCTAGATGTAAAGGAGCCTTTAACATCTGAAGAGTGATGGAAGGATTTTTTTTACTTTGCTCGGAGTTCAGCTTTAAGCTGGTCATTCCAGCTGAATCAGCTAAAAGCCGAGCTGTGGGTCACCCTGCATGCGCACCCAGCTCGTCAAAAGTTGATTTTAAAATCGTCTGAGCCAGGTGGAAAATTATTATCCGAATGGTGACTGCATCCTATCGGATTCAACCTAGCCATGGATCAACTGAAAATTGTCCTGTTCAGCAGGGACCAGCTCAATTTTGATCCATCTATGGCAGTTTCTGTTCAAGAGAACGTGATCTAATGAACAAAACTGTTGGAAAACTTTCATTTGATCAGCACCTGCAGCCACTTGGCTGCCGTTTTGTTCAGCAGTTCAGGTGTGAATTTTTAAATTGTATGACACTTGAAATCTCACCTGAACTGGACTGAAAATCATACAGGACTCTTTAAACCACACTGTGGCCGGCCAGAGAAAGCTAGTTTGGTTCACATGCAGGGGCGGACTGACCATTTGGAAACTCAGGCACTGCCCGAGGGCCCGGGATCAGTAGGGGGCCCCACGAGATGCCCCTGGTACCTTTTTCATAGGCTTTTTTGAGTGTGGGCAAGGACACAGGGGCCCCATGATCCCCTATCGCCCGGGGGCCCCATGAGTTGTCAGTCCGCCCCTGTTCACATGTCATGTGTCGGTTCAAGACACATCCAATTCGTATATATGTAACCTGGGGCTAACAGTGGAAGGGTTCCCTCTGCCAGAATACAGTAGCAGAGCAGGATGGTAGGCATTTTTATTCTGCCCAGCAAAAAAAAGCTAAACAAAAACACGTCAAAAATGCAATTACAAAAACGCAAAACAGTCAATCTAACATGGTTTCCTATGGAATATGTTCACATCTATGCTTTTTGAGCTGCTGCATTTTTGGAAAGGGTCAGGGACTTTTTTAACCACTTCAAGTCCGGACACTTACCCCCTACCTTTCCAGGCCAATTTTCAGCTTTCAGCGCTATCACACTTTGAATGACAATTGCGCGGTCATGCAGCACTGTACCCATATGAATTTTTTAGCATTTTTTTGAAACAGATAAAGCTTTATTTTGGTGGTATTTATTCACCACTGGGAGTTTTATTTTTTTTGCTATATAAATGAAAAAGTCAAACATTTTTTTTAAAAAGAGAAATCATTTAATCATAAATCTTGGCCAAAATTTATTCAGTTATCTTTTTAGTAAAACAAATATATAACCCAAATTAGTTTATAACCAAAATTTATAATTTAAAATTTTTTTTACATTTTTATTTAAATTTTTATATATTAATTTTTTTTTTTTTTTACATACTGTCACCCTAGCAGCACCATGGTGACACTGTACTTCTTCTGGGGGTGATGAAGATTTGTTTTTTTTTACACTGATTGCTTTTACACCCATAAAGGCTGTAAAAACACTGGGCAGCACAGTGGCTAAATGGTTAGCACTTCCACCTGGCAGTACTAGGTTTGTTGGTTCGAATCCCAGCCACGGCACCACCTGCCTGGAGTTTGCATGTTCTCCCTGTGCCTGTGTGGGTTTCCTCCGGGTACTCCGGTTTCCTCCTGTACTCCAAAGACATGTTGATAGGTTAATTGGATCCTGTCTAAATTGGCCCTAGTATGTGTATGTAAGAATATGAGTTAGAGACCTTAGATTGTACATCCCTTGAGGGTTAGGGACTGATGTGAATGTACAATATATATATGTGTAAAGCGCTGTGTAAATTGACGGCGCTATATAAGTACCTGACATAAATAAAAAGCAATCATTTCTCCTTCTCTCTGGCTGCATTCTTGCAGCCATTGAGAAATACTGTGTGAGCTGTGATGGGTCACAGCTTGTCACATGGTACAAGGCTCTTGTGAATAGCCTTGTACCATGTGATCTCTGTGATCATTCACAGATTTCACATAGTAAGCAATGATGTCAGAAGTGACATCTTGCTTACTACTTTGCATGTGATCACATGATCGGGACCTCGCACAGAGGTCCCGTACGATGATTGGTGTTCCACTGTGTTCAGAAGACACAGCAGGCACTGGATCGCGGTGCTGCGCGCACTCAGGGAGTGCGCAAAAGCAGGGGGTGGGGAGGCTGTTTATAAACGGCCATCCGCCTCTGCACTGCCACCGTCCGGCCGTTTATATACAATAGCCGGACAGGAAGTGGTTAGAAGCAAAAAGCAGCGTTTTTGCTACAATAGAGTTCAATGGAGAAGCTGCTGAAATGCATGGCAGTGCGTTTTTGGCACGTTTTTGCATTTTTTTTTTCTGCCCAGCAACACAAAAAATTCCACTTTAAATAAAAAAAAAACACTTGTAGAAAAACACAAAACAAATTGCACAAAGCCCTGGAGAAAGCATCAAACGCAAAATGCATCTATGTGAACCAAGCCTACTTCCCAGAAACGAGATTCATCTGTCAAGAAAGCAGGGAAAACATTGTCCAATATAAATCTCTCCTGGGTAAGTCTACGCATCATTTGAGAATGGGGATTCAGATTCTTCCATAAATCAAATTTTGTCTGGTTCTCTTTAATCCCCTTAATAGTCACCAGCTGGTAATTCACATTTTGCAGCCCTTGCAGTGTTTTCCGTGGGATCTCAGTGTTGTCAGCTGATCCATAAGCGGAGATGAGATTTCGGCTTGTGACTAATGCTCAGTAAATTGCACTCAGTAAGAGATTATTACACCATCATATATTATATCATAAAATTTCAGCTGGAATGTAAATTCTCCCAGGGCCGTCTGAGGATCTGCCAGGTAAACCATTGAAGAGGACTGACAGCTGCAGGCTCACCTGGATCCCTGTATACTGGGTGATGTGTTGACAGATATAATGAGGAATAACTAGTCCCCGGGGTTCGGGCATTTAATGTACTAAGATCGCTCAGGAAGGAATTGGTTGCATTGCAGATCTCTTAGCTATAGTCTTGGTTATTCTCACACATATGTATGGTAAACCTTCATTTAGATCTGCGTTTGGGGGTTGCGGCAAAAATGTGCAGTTCAGCCGTGTTTTTGCCTCCCCCCCAAGCTGCATTAGGCAGCAGATCGGTGTCTACGTGTCGCGGTCACAATGCTTCTCTTTGCATCTGCAGCAAAGTTTACCAGACATGTTCTGTTAGTGGGCGGCAAGCCTGCTGAATGCTACGCATTAAAACCAATGGGGAAGCACCGGTCAGCCCAGATGAACTATTTAACCACTTGCCACCCAGTCACAGTAAAATTACTGTGATTGGGCGGCAATGTAAATAAACGCTGTGAGCTTGCTTCTCGGTTTGGGCTGCTCAAGTGTGCCCCCTGCTGGCCTGCGCTGCGGTTGGACACAGCAGGATTTTGTCAGCTGGTCCCGGTCAATGGCTGAGACCTGCTGATCGTATGTGTCCAATCACAGCACAGAGCTCTGTGTTTGCAAACAACACAGAGCTCTGTGTTTGCAAACAACACAGAGATCTGTACACAGAGCTACGATCTGACTGTTTCTTCTCCCTGCTTTAACAACCAGATCTCTTAGTAAAAGCAGCCCACATTGCACTTGTTAGGCGCACAGTTAACCCTTTGATTGCCCCTTGATGTTAACCCCTTCCCAGCCAGTGTCATTAATAAAGTGTACAGTACTATATCTGATCGCTGTATTAGTGTCCCTCCCAGCCAGTGTCAGCTAGCACCAGATTGTCCACATACTATCACAGTCCCACTATAAGTTGCTGATCACTGCTATTACCAGTATACCATCATAGCTGCATACATTTCAGTATATATCCCATAGTTTGTAGATGCTATAGCTTTCACACAAACCAATTGATATACAATTATTGGGATTTTTTTTAACCAAAGACATGAAACAAAAAACTATTTGGCTTAAATTTATGAAAAAAATTTATTTTTAGATTTTTTTTATTAAATGTTTTTATAATAGAAACTAGAAAATATTGTTTTTTTTTCAAAATTCTCTGTCTTTTTTCATTTATATAGTAAAAAATAAAAGCTCAGGGAACTCTCACTTTCTCTTCCTTTAGTAAATCAGCCCTGTTGATTACTCTGTACAATGTTCTACTTTTCTATGCTTGGTACATAGTGACTGCTCCTCATTCACCGGCCTTCCAGAGACCAGCATGACATCACCGTGCGCAGATCGTCACTGCGGTGTCGCGTCATGCGTATTGACCCGTTGTCTGCACTGCTGTTCTCCATATTACAGCCCCCCCCCCCACCCCCCACCAGCTCCTGCCTCTTGTCTGCATAATATTAACATATTATTACGTCTCGCTGATTATTTTTAAATTGCGGCTCACACGCCGTCTGCTGCGAGGACGGTCCCTGACTGGGAACGCGCTGGGACCTGTCAGCCCGGGGAAGAGCGGAGTGCAGTCAGTTGTCACTGCTTGTGTCAGTAAATTATCTACAAAACACAGTGTCCAGATCATCTCCAATTGAGTGGTCCGCATATTATCTGTGGGCTGCCTGTACACCACTGTCACCGCGCTCTCCCGTCACAGATCCCCCGTGTGGTAGGAACACTATGGGGAATGACAGGATGAATGACATTAATCTCAGGACGGATGTGAGGTACATGCTGATCAGGCACAATCACAGTATTGCTTTTATATGAATGGAATTGGGGTTATGACAAGACACTTTATCCTGATACACCCTTCAAAAATAAAGAAGACCTAAAGCTGAACTCCATGAGTGCAAACCTCCTTCCATCAGCAAGTGTTGAAGATGAAACATGGCTGGGTCTTCCAACATGACAATGATCCCAAACATACCGCCCGGGCAACGAAGGAGTTGCTTCGTAAGAAGCATTTCAAGGTCCTGGAGTGGCCTAGCCAGTCTCCAGATCTCAACCCCATAGAAAACCTTTGGAGGGAGTTGAAAGTCCATGTTGCCCAGCGACAGCCCCAAAACATCACTGCTCTCATCTTTTTAAGTGGGAGAACTTGCACAATTGGTGGCTGACTAAATACTTTTTTGCCCCACTGTATATTGTACATTCACATCAATCCCTAACCCTCAAAGGGTGTACAATCTAAGGTCCCTGACTCACATTCATACATACACATACTAGGGACAATTTAGACAGCAGACAAACCTACCAGCATGTCTTTGGAGTGTGGGAGGAAACCGGAGTACCCGGAGGAAACCCACACAGGCACGGGGAGAACATGCAAACTCCAGGCAGGTGGTGCCGTGGTTGGGATTCAAACCAACAACCCTAGTACTGCCAGGCGGAAGTGCTAACCACTTAGCCAATGTGCTGTCCAAATACCCTGTAAGCATAGATCTATGTGCAGCAAAGTGGCCAGTTGGTAACACTCTTGTTCTGAAAAGCTGGATTTTTCATACCAACAATGCTCATCACTGATTGGTGTTGGTAGCACCACTATCATACACACTAGGGCCAATGTGCTGAGATGTAATTTAACAACTTGCCGAGTGCCCGACCGCAATGCATTGCAGACGGGCGGCCCGTACAGGCACAGTGACAGACCTGTATGGTGTAGGCCTCTGCCGGTTACAGGGCGTGCACGCACCCCGCCCACCGCTTCCCGCTGTGATTGTACGCAGTGGGAGTTTGTCAGCAGGTCCTGACCAATGATTCATGCTGGGACCTGCTGATCGGTTGATGAACAACTTTAAAGCCATGCGACTTTGCCTGGGTAATCTTGTAACCTGTAATGTCGGATCCAAATCACATCAATATAGATGAGGATCTGACTTAGAGGCGACTGCCATTAAAGTCTATGGGCACAAGCTGCCTAGAAGTCGCCTTGAAGTAGTACAGGAACCTTTTATAAAGTTGGAGCGACTTCAGTAGTGCTAATTAAGACAGCTCTCATTGACTAACATGGGATTTCACATGTCATGAAACTTGGGGTCTCACAAGTCAGATCTCAAGTAAGTCGCAGCAGTGTGAACCTTGTTAGGCACACACTTAATCCCTTGATCTCCCTAGATGTTAACCCCTTCCCAGCCAGTGTCATTAGTACAGTGACAGTGTATTATAATATCACTGATCACTGTATTAGTGTCACTGTAGATATCAGTGTCAGTTAGTCAGTTCCCACCTAGTGTTAGTGCCAGATTGCCCACTGCACTATTACAGTCCCACTATCAGTCACTGATCACTGCTATTAGTAGTATAAAAGAAATTAAAAAAATTCCAAGTATGTATTCCATAGTTTTTAGACGCTACAAACTTCACGCAATCCAATCAATATACACTTCTTTTTCTTTTTTTTTTTTTTAACCAAAGACATGTAGTAGACATTTTTGGCCTAAACAAAAAATTTTTATCTAAATTTTTGGAAGAACTTTTATTTATTTATTTTTATTGGTCGTGTTTTTTAGCAGAAAGAAACTGTATAGGTTTTTTTTTCAAAATTTTCGGTCTTTTGTCGTTTATATAATAGACTATACAAAACCCAGTGGTGATCAAATACCACTAAAAGAAAGCTCTATTTGGGGACTGCGCAATTACCAGTTAAAGGGACACTAAAGCTTAATTTTTTTTCTAAAATACCAACCATGTCTATACTTACCTGCTCTGTGCAGTGATTTTGCACACAGCAGCCCTAATCCTCTTTTTTTTGGGTCCCCGCTGGTGCTCCTGCCCCTCAAACAGTACCCCTCAGGGAAAGCCGCTCGCCCTGAGGGCACCGCTGCATGCTCGCCCCTGAGCTGCTTCTCTATGCATCCATAAGACTGGGGCACACTCTCTCCTCATTGGCTCACTAGCTATGATAGACAGCAGTGGGAGCCAATGGGCTCCCACTGCTGTCTCAGCCAATGAGGAGGAGAGTCCTGAGACAGCAGAGGCTGTCAAGAAAGTTGCTGGATTGGAAGGGGCTCAGGTAAAGATTGGGGGGGAAGGGGGGGCTGGGGCAGCTTCTGCACACAGAAGGTTTTTTACCTTCATGCATAGAATACATGAAGGTAAGCAACCTTGACCCCCGGTTCACATATATGCGGCTATGCGGGCCGCGTTCTGTGCGGCCACGAGAGCCCATTGATTTGAATGGACTCCCGTGCCCCATGACACGTAGGGAAGAAGTCCCTGCACTTCTTCTGAAAACGCAGCCCACGCGGGAACCTCGGATCACAGTACAGTTGTGTTTTCCAGTACGGGCGGCGTGCCATTAGAACGAATGGCACCCGCCCGCGGGTCCACATTCCTCTGTGTGGGTGGTGCTGCTGCACGGATTTTTGTGTGGATCCATAGCGGCACTACCCCCACAGATGTGAACCAGGGCTTAAAGTAGCACAGTGCTGAGTAGCAAAAAATGGCCTGGTCATGAAGAAGGTAAAACCTTCCAGAGCTGAAGTGGTTATCCTATCAGTAAGTATATTGTTTGTGGAAGGAAACACAAATACATGCAGAATTTAAAAACTCCACCAGAAAGCATTGTTGGGGAGATTACAAACTAGGACCCCTATACTGCCAAGTCACTCATATGTCTGTCTTATTGCATTTTACTAAGTCCAAGGCCAATGTTCAAAGTGCAGTCATGCATGGCATAGCAATCTTTCTTTCCAGCTGATCTGGGTCTAGTGTGATATTTCAGCTTGGTGAAGAACCACAAGTGGACTTGGCCAACAGTTGGATCACCATCTACTACATACAAACACTCCCCTAAATGATGCAGCAGAGGGCGCCAACAGCGCTCTACATATAATGGTCACATCCCAGCATACAGCTGTGAACCCTGACTGTGAGGCTCTGTGCATAATGCTGACATAGCAGGCTCTTGTACAAATGCAATAATCTCAGCACAGCCGTAATCTATAACAAAAGAGCCAGCTCATTTATGGTAATAAGCCGCATATTAAAAACATTTTTCAACATGTCAACCCTTATAATGAGAGCATTGTGTAAGCTGCCCGCACAGAACCGCGTGAAATCTACATAAATCACACACAATAGCTGAAAATGGAAAGAAACCCCCCAAAACATTGCAGAATAATGAAACATGAAATCGCAGGTCTATATGTCCCTGTGAGGAGCCGGGTATCACCATTACTCATACAGACATAATGAAGAAGTAGAACGCAGTGGCAGTGACAGTTGGGGCGTTGGTATAAACCTAAGGGCCTTATTCAGTAAAATATCTCAAGCTATAAGACTTCTTATTGGATGGATCTATAAAAAGCTGTGAAATAATTTGAATTCACACATTATCAATCCTCTATTTGGTGTTTGCCGGCAATTTTCATAGTTGTTTGTCATGTTGGTATTTGTATTTTATTATTACAGGTACTTATATAGCACCATCAATTTACACATATATATTGTGCAGTCACATCAGTCCATAAGGAGCTTACAATCTAAGGTCCCTAACTCACATACTAGGGCCAATTTAGACAGGAGCAGGGGCGGACTGACCATTTGGAAACTCGGGCACTGCCCAAGGGCCCAGGGTCAGTAGGGGGCCCCATGAGATGTCCCTGGTACCTTTTTTATAGGCTTTTTTGAGTTTGGGCAAGGACACAGGGGCCCCATGATCCCCTATTGCCGGGGGCCCCATGAGTTGTCAGTACACCCCTGGACAGGAGGCAGTTAACCTACCAGCATGTTTTTGGAGTATGGGAGGAAACCAGAGTACCCAGAGGAAACAGACGCAGGCACAGGGAGAACATGCAAACTTCAGGCAGGTGGTGCTGTGGTTGGGATTAGAACCGGCAATCCTATTGCTGCCAAGTGGAAGTGCTAACCGCTTAGCCACTGGGCTGCCCACTGTACAATGATAAACCAGATAATCAATTTAAAGGTACCCCAGCTAGTTTAACCACTTGCCTACCAGGCACTTATACCCCCTTCCTTACCAGGCCAATTTTCAGCTTTCAGCGCTGCCGCACTTTGATTGACAATTGCGCGGTCATGCAACATTGTACCCATATGAAATTTTGATAATTTTTTTCTCACAAATAGAGCTTTCTTTTGGTGGTATTTAATCGCCACTGGGCGCTTTACTTTTTGCGCTATAAATTAAAAAAAGTGCAAAAAATTTGAAAAAAAAAAAAGTTTATTTGTATCTTTTATAAAATTTTTCAAACAGGTATTTTTTCTCCTTCACTGATTTGCGTTGATGAGGCGGCACTGATGGGCACTGATAGGCGGCACTGATGGGCACTGATAGGCAGCACTAAAGGGCACTGATAGGCAGTACTAATGAGGTGGCACGGATAGGCGGCACTGATAGACAGCACTAATTAGGGGTCACGGATAGGCGGCACTGATATGCAGCACTGATAGGCGGCACTGATAGGTGACACTGATGATGGGTACTGATAGACGGCACTGACTGGCATCACTTCTGGGCACTGACTGGCGGCACTGACTGGCACAACCCCTGGGCGCTGACTGGTGGCACTGACTGGCAGCACTGCTGGGCTGCACTGGTGGGTGGCACTGGTGGGCAGCACTGGTGGGTGGGCACAGGTGGGTGGCACTGGTGGGCACAGGTGGGTGGCACTGGTGGGCACAGGTGGGTGGGCACAGGTGGGTGGCACTGCTGGGCACATGTAGGTGGCACTTCTGGGCACAGGTAGGTGGCACTGCAGAGTGGCACAGGTGGGTGCACTGCTGGGCACAGGTGGGGGCACTGCTGGGCTGCACTGGTGGGTGGCACTGGTGGGCAGCACTGGTGGGTGGGCACAGGTGGGTGGCACTGGTGGGCACAGGTGGGTGGCACTGGTGGGCACAGGTGGGTGGGCACAGGTGGGTGGCACTGCTGGGCACATGTAGGTGGCACTTCTGGGCACAGGTAGGTGGCACTGCAGAGTGGCACAGGTGGGTGCACTGCTGGGCACAGGTGGGGGCACTGCTGGGCACAGGTGGGGGCACTGCTGGGAACGGGTGGGCGGGGCTAGTGGGCGCACTGCTGGGCGGAACTTGCGGGTGTCACTGCTGGGCACCGATCATCAGGGCACTGATCATCAGTGCCCTGATGATCGGTGCCGATCCCCGCTCTGACAACTGCCGGTTCTCGGCAGTACTTTCCTCACGATCTGACAGCGTGAGGAAAGTGCAGCCGAGAACCGGCACTTGCATTTCCCTGTGATCAGCGTGTCATTGGACACCGCTGATCACGTGGTAAAAGGCCGGTGGGATCGGCCTTTCACCACATCACGTGATCAGCTGTGTCCGTAGGACACAGCGATCACGGAGATCGCCGGGTGCGCGACCCCTGGGGCGCGCAGGAGAGCGCATTCTGGGAGGACGTCATATGACGTCCACTCAGAACTGGCCGGCCGCGGTGAAGCCGTCATTCGGCTATGCGCGGTCGGCAAGAGGTTAAAAGAAGAAGAGAGAACAAAAAAAAAAAGAAGAAAAACAAGCAGCTCCCACTGCACACTTGCCTCCAGGGCCCATTTATGTGAAAGTTATAGCGTTTACAAATGGCGGTATATATATTGGATTTTTTTTATACTAGTAATGACGGAGATCAGCGACTTATAGCATGACTGCGGTGGGCATTCTGACACTGGGGGGGGAACTGACTAACTGCCACTGACATCCCCAGTGACAGTAATACCGTGATCAGTGCTCATAAAAAGCTCTAACACTGTAATAATAACACTGGGCAGGAAGGGGTTAACATGAGGGGCGATCAAAGGGTTAACTGTGTGCTGTGTGTGTTTTACTATGTGTTCTGTATGTGTGATTTACTGTGTAAGCATGCTGCTTTGTATTGCTCTGCATGCACAGCAAAACAAAGCAGCATGCTGGAGCTGACAGGGGAGAGATCTGTATTGTTTACATACAGACCTCTCCTCTGCCAGCGTTCCTCGGTGATTGCCTGGTACCAGTGGGGAATCTCTGGCTGGGACCCGGTGATTGACAGCTGTAGCCGCCAATGGTGGCACGGGTAGGGTGGCGCACGCGCACACCCACCCCCTACCTGGAAATGCAAAATCACGTATATATACGTGATCAAAGGGTTAACGGTGTGCTGTGTGTTTTACTAGGGAGACAAGCTGTAAAGAGAGATACACAGCAGCATGCCCTTGCTGACAGGAGATAGATCTGTGTTTACACACAGATCTCTCCCCTCTCAGCCCTACTAGCGATCGTCAAGTCCTGGCCAGGAATTGCCAGCTGGGACTCGATGATTGACACCCCCAACAGCCAATAGCGGTGCTCGGAAATGCAAATCATGTATATATATATGTGATTTTGCGCAGCCCTGCCACCCTGTAGCAGTATTTGTGCTATAGATCGGTGGGGAAGCGGTTAATGTAATTGTAAACCTCAGATATGAAATATGAACAAAGAATTTCCTTCTATAGTCTGTATTTGTCTCATTCCAGAGCACTGTCAATTCTGTCTGCTGATATGTTTCTCTGCTATCAGCGAGAGTAGCTTTTGACAAGTTTTCCTGACACCAAGAGAAAAATGGTGACAGGGGAGGGAGCTGCAGCTGATTGATAGCCTCCGCTCTTTTCCTGTGTACTGTGTGGAAGGGGGTGTGCCTCTTCCCTCCAATCAGCTTTCAGAGCTCTCCTCACTGCAGAGTGTAACCTCAGCTCTCCACCCCCTTTTTTGGACAGCTTACACAAGCTTTTTAAATTCTGTACTTTGACCAGATGTAAAGAAGAAAATACTGCAGATAAACAGGTACAACTTATACCAGAGGATTTGTTTAATCTCCGTGCATCACCTTAGGCCAGTCACTTCACTGGGTATATGGAAGGGTTTACAACCACTTTAATGTACATGTTGCAGGGTCGGTGCAGGGTGTGTGTTAGTGAGGTCAGCTGCTGAAGCACTTCCTTCTAATGCAGGCCATACACGGGTCGAATTCTTTAGAAAATCTGAAATTTTGTGCATTTTGTAAACTGATGGTGCCACCTTTGATTTCAAAATTCGACCAACCAAGCCTTCAATTTCGAATCATGTTGCTACAGAAAATGTCTCTTTACGAATTGAAGAAAAAGAGGGGAAAAAATAAACTGGAATGCTTAAAAAACGCACTAGAATGTGCCAAAAAAGCTTGAAAAAAAGCACATGCAAAAACGCATCTGGAACACATCTGGGCTGCCTTTCTATAGTGTGATCTGGCCCTAATAGTATACAGGTGCATAGGGAAGCTGGAATGTAGGAAAAAAAGGTGAATGTAGCCTTTTTAAGCCCAACTCCAGGAATATACAAAAATGAACCCTTGTAGTGGGCCCTCCCCCTTCCCCCCACTGCAAGGGTTAACCCTTTTACTACCACCTCCATATGCCTGGCATTTGGGGTTGTGGTTCACACCAGGGGCGGACTGACAACTCATGGGGCAATAGGGGATCATGGGGCCAGTGTCCTTGCCCAAACTCAAAAAAGCCTATGAAAAAGGTACCAGGGGCATCTCATGGGGCAATAGGGGATCATGGGGCCCCTGTGTCCTTGCCCAAACTCAAAAAAGCCTATGAAAAAGGTACCAGGGGCATCTCATGGGTCAATAGGGGATCATGGGGCCCCCGGGCAATAGGGGATCATGGGGCCCCTGGGTCCTTGCCCAAACTCAAAAAAGCCTATGAAAAAGGTACCAGGGGCATCTCATGGGGCAATAGGGGATCATGGGGCCCCTGTGTCCTTGCCCAAACTCAAAAAAGCCTATGAAAAAGGTACCAGGGGCATCTCATGGGTCAATAGGGGATCATGGGGCCCCCGGGCAATAGGGGATCATGGGGCCCCTGGGTCCTTGCCCAAACTCAAAAAAGCCTATGAAAAAGGTACCAGGGGCATCTCATGGGGCAATAGGGGATCATGGGGCCCCCGGGCAATAGGGGATCATGGGGCCCCTGGGTCCTTGCCCAAACTCAAAAAAGCCTATGAAAAAGGTACCAGGGGCATCTCATGGGGCCCCCTACTGACCCCAGGCCCTCGGGCAGTGCCCGAGTTTCCAAATGGTCAGTCCGCCCCTGGTTCACACACACTCCCTATACCCTCCACAAGCCGACTGTTTTCTTTCTAATGAAAGCCATCCAGCGGCTGTACAGCCACCCGATTGCTTTTCCCAGGCTCCACTGTCAAACGCCCTATACAAAGCATACCAATACCGATCACTCTTCAGAGGGAGAGGCTAGTGTAAACTGGGGTTGTCTCTCCCCGCTGGGCCCACTTCCAGTTTCCCTGGGAATATACATTTCATATTACTTTCATTGTAGGTTTCTTCCTCCGTCGCTGCCTCACGGAGGTGTGCGCCCCGCGTTCTCTGCACTCTAATCGGAGTTAAAGAGCTTTGTCATCCAGATAATCGGGGATAAGCCACGGCTTGTTAATTATAGACACCCAAGGGCAGAAGGAGGAAGGAAAGTGTAAGTAACAAATGTATTTATCCGTTCTAGTGCCGTGTCAGGACACAGAAAGATTAAGACGTAACATTTAATGTCAACGCTGCAATAACCCATGTCCATCCCGGTGACAGGTAGATGCCGCAGTAATTACATGCTATTAAGTCATTAACACCGTGAAAGCGTTCCTCAGCCAGAGATTGACAATCTTTTGGGTATTTTCCTGCAGGTATAAGCTTTATTTACCGACATTGGTTAGAAAACAAACCAAACAAACAGCCCTGTGTGGAATAACGATTCCAATATTTAAATCTGAAGTTTATTCTGCTTATAACTTGCCTTCCTTGGTTCTTCTCCAACCTCTTATTCCGTGTGCTTAGTAACATGTTTAAATAAAACCTTTCTGTTTTCATTATATATCCCATTATGACATCATCACTGGGTCTCTGTGCTTCTCTATGCAGTGTGGGCACACCATGGCTGGTGGGATCCTATACATAGCTTCCTGCAAATATCACAGCCGTAATCCTCGAAAGAGCAATGATGTCCTGATGAAAATGGTAGGCTGGCTGTTGGCAGGAGTTATGCAAATATTAAAATGCTTTAACAGGCAGATATCAGTCTGGAGGAGTGGGAGTTCCTAGGAACTGCATGCAGATTACCCTAGGTGTTGCTGAGCCTCCATGATTGAAATAACTGAAATCCAATAGAGGATAGGGGTGGGTATATGCTGTAAATCTGGTCATAGATGGGTCTTTTTTTTTCTATCAGCCAGTGGACACATTAAAAAAAAAATGAACAGCTTCCCCCATCCACACAAGCCAGGTGGAAGAAGGAATCTCCCCCACTGAGACATTGTATTCTGGCAGCGCGACTCTCTACTACCAGAACACACTAATCAGCGGCTTCAGCACGCTGATAGAGGAAAAGAAGGATGACAGTGACATAGGCTCATTTGTTTTACTGATTCTCCTTTTACTGTCCAGTGATAGGTCAGGGTGGGGGAGACCTGGAAGTGAAAGTGAAACTGCAGCTGAGAAAAATCAGGTCCTATTGCCAGGCAGAGCTGTGTAAGCCCTGGTTCACACTGGATGCGACTTGACATGCGATTTGCATGCCCTGCAACTTTCAAATTGCATGCTAAGTCGCACCCTATTGTCTGCAATTGGAGCATTCATATCGGTGCGGTTCCAACTTGGTAGGAGCCACACCTATTTCTAAAGTAGTAAATGCACTACTTTTGGTGCGATTTGCATAGACATCTGTATCAGATGTCTTGCAAATCGCACCTGAAATTGACGGGTCCCCCGACTTTACTTCACTGTAAGTCGCACAATTTCAAAGTCGGGCTTGATGTGAACGGAGGGTAAAGCTCAGAAATGAACAGACAGAGACGTGAATCATTTGCATCCGCAAACGCAACGTATCCATATGTATTGCATCTGTGCATTTAGCAGTTTCCTTGGAGTTCATCTTTAAGAAGCATTGCTGTAGAATGCAGCAGATGGAGTAATGGAGGCCATATGTGCGTTTGTAGCAAATCATTTGTAGATTTATTGAGTTCAGCTTAAATTAATCATCTTTAAAAAGAACTTCTCAGTTTTAATCATCAATGCTTACTGGTGATTGATCGTCAATTAACTGTGATTGGTTTTCTATTTCTATTATCTTTTGAATTGATAAAAAATATGTTCAAATATATTCAAGTAATTCTTGTTTGATTAAAACACTGACACCTCCCAGTCAGCAAGATCAATCAGGTATTGATCAATCAATCAATCAATCAATCACTGATCACGTCAAGTTAAAGCAGAATTAACCCCCCCCCAAAAAAAAAAAAGATAAATATATATATATATATATATATATATATATACAGACATATACACTTTATTACCAAAAGTATTGGGCCACCTGCCGTTACATGAACTTTACTGGCATCCCAGTCTTAGTCCGTAGGGTTCAATATTGAGTTGGTCCCGCCCTTTGCAGATATAACAGCTTCAACTCTTCTGGGAAGGCTGTCCACAAGGGTTAGGAGTATGTCTATGGGAAGGTTTGACCATTCTTCTAGAAGCACATTTGTGAGGTCAGGTACTGATGTCGGGGGAGGAGGCCTGGCTCGCAGTCTCCGCTCTAATTCATCTCAAAGGTGTTCTATCAGGTTGAGGTCAGAACTCTGTGCAGGTCAGTCAAGTTCCTCCATCCCAAACTCGCTCATCGATGTCTTTATGGACCTTGCTTTGTGCACTGGTGTGCAGTCATGTTGGAACAGGAAGGGGCCATCCCCAAACTGTTCCCACAAAGTTGGGAGCATGAAATTGTCCAAAATGTCTTGGTATGCTGACGCCTTAGGAGTTCCCTTCACTGGAACTAGGGGGCCAAGCCCAACCCCTAAAAAACAATCTCACACTATGATCCGCCCTTCACCAAACTTTACACTTGGCACATTGCAGTCAGGCAAGTACTGTTCTCCTGGCCACCATCAAACCCAGACATGTCCACCGGATTGCCAGACACAGAAGCGTGATTGGTCACTCCAGAGAACATGTCTCCACTGCTCTAGAGTCCAGTGGCGGCGTGCTTTACACCACTGCATCTGACGCTTTGCATTGCACTTGGTGATGTAAGGCTTGGATGCAGCTGCTCAGCCATGGAAACCCATTCCATGAAGCTCTCTACACACTGTTGTTGTGCTAATCTGAAGGCCACATGAGGTTTGGAGTAACTTTTAACTATTGACTCTGCAGACAGTAGCCGACTTCTGCGCACTGTGTGCTTCATCATGCACTGTCCCTGCTCTGTCATGTTACGTGGCCTACCACTTGGTGGCTGAGTTCCTGTTGTTCCCAGTTGCTTCCACTTTGTTATAATACCACTAACAGTTGACCGTGGAATATTTAGTAGCCAGGAAATGTCACGGATGGGCTTATTGCACAGGGGGCAACCTATCACGGTACCATGCTTGGAGTCACCGAGCTCCTGAGACCGACCCATTCTTTCACAAATGTTTGTAGAAGCAGTCTGCATGCCTAGGGGCTTTATTTTTTTTTACACCTGCGGCCATGGAGGTGATTGGAACACCTGAATCCAATAATTTGAAGGGGTGGCCCAATACTTTTGGCAATATAGTATATATATATATACACTGCTCAAAAAAATTAAAGGAACACTTTTTAATCAGAGTATAGCATCAAGTCAATTACACTCCTGGGACATTGATTTGGTCAGTTAAGTAGCAGAGGGGGTTGTTAATCAGTTTCAGCTGCTTTGGTGTTAATGAAATTAACAACAGGTGCACTAGATGGGCAACAATGAGATGACCCCCAAAACAGGAATGGTTTTACAGATGGAGGACACCGACATTTTTCTCTACTCATCTTTTCTGACTGTTTTTCACTAGTGTTGCATTTGGCTAGGGTCAGTGTCACTACTGGTAGCATGAGGCCATACTTGGACACTACAGAGGTTGCACAGGCAGTCCAACTCCCCCAGGATGGCACATATTGATGTGCCATTGCTAGAAGGTGTCCTGTGTAACCCAGCACAGTCTCAAGAGCATGGAGGAGATTCCAGGAGACAGGCAGTTACACTAGGAGAGCTGGACAGGGCCGTAAAAGGTCCTTAACCCATCAGCAGGACCGGTATCTGCTCCTTTGTGCAAGGAGGAACAGAATGAGCACTGCCAGAGACCTACAAAATAACCTCCAGCAGGCCACTGGTGTGAATGTCTCTGACCAAACAATCAGAAACAGACTTCATGAGGGTAGATTTTTGGGGTGTCTTTGAATTCAGTCCTCTGTAGGATAATCATTTTCATTTCCATCATACGATGGGGCATCCTTACGTTCCTAACACATTACCCAGTCCATATCAGTATAGATATCCAGCATATTCTTCCCCCATTGAAAGCTGATGTGTTCCTTTTGGTCTTTTGAGCAGTATATATATATATATATATATATATATATTGGTTGGTGGCTGCATTGTTTTTCTTTTTCTTAGGCTGGATTCACACAGTGATTTGTAGCTTTTAGGCTTTTACCTGATGATCTCACCAATGAATTTGTTATATTCCTGTAACAGGCCAAGCTGTCCAGACAAAGTAGAACAATTAACCACTGACAGGGGTGCATACAATGATCAGCTTTTAGTTATTCATGTAAAACCTTTATCCCGAAAGGAAAAAAAACTGTTTGCTGTAACTACTTTAAGCAGTTTGCTGGAGTTTGGCTTTAATTTGTTGGTCACGGTCATCTAAATCTACTAGTTTTGCCCCAGACTGATGATGCTGAATAAAGAAAAAAGCCAAAAAAAGAAAATTAAGTCAGTGACCACATTTAAGGACTGGAAAACGGCAATACATTACATTTTTGCTTTTGGGTTTACTACTGCTTCTTGATCCTGGTCCTCCAAATTTCAATCAAATTTCAGAATAGTTAATTTGTATTATTGGTTGTTGTTTTTAACAAGTGTAGTGCCTTGTAGGGGCCAATGATAATAGCTGGTTCTTCCCAAATGGTATAGAGGCTGCCCACCACCACAAGCACCAGTTCATGCACACCGGCTTCAATAACTAGTCTAGGGGATGCCTTTTTGAAGTACATTGCTTGGGGAACTATAAACAGGAGAGGGGTTATGGCATAGGATACTAACAAAACACACAGTAACAGAAGGACACTTTTCCCTAGGCTCTGCTGAGGACAGGGGAATGGTCAGTATGATGAGACCCTATGAGAACTGTTGCGGCCCACAGCTACCTCTGGCACTTAGTCACCAAGAATCACATTACATGTTCAGTACTCACAGGTCCCCAGGACAGCTGTATACCTTCCAGCTTCTTCCAGACATGGTCCAGTCCTCCTCCAAACCCGATCCCTTATGGTGAAGTCCTACAGCCTGCTCCTCAAAACGATCACTTCAGGTCCCAAGCTCTGCCACAGCTGAAGCTTCAGAGAACAGCCACTTAGTCCACAGGCTGCCTCAGGGGGCAGCAGCCCCAGAGGCTTTGGAACCTTCCCTGCCAAGAAAAGAACAATCTCTCCAGGGCTTCAGACTATTTATCACCTCCCCAGCCATTTTCTGGACATTCCTCTCCAAGGATTGGCTAGGCCATGATAAATATTCAGGTTGGTCATGTGAATCTCCCTTCGTAGGGTGTGGAAGATTCTTCCAGAGGCAGGGGGAAGCAATCAAACTCCCAGCTTTCGAAAGCGTGAACAGATCAAAACAACCATCACTGCTCCTCTGATTACAGAAGGAGCCAAAAACTAAATTTGCCTAGCATCCTGCACTAGGAGGGTCCAGTGAGAGAGATGATCCTTCTTCAAACCCAATCCTTATGGTGAAGTCTTACGGTCAGCTCCTCAGAAAGATCATTTCATGTCCCCAGCTCTGCCACATCTGTATGATTTGTAGGCATTTTCTAAGCCAGATAAACCTGTAATGTATCTGCTGCTTCAGTCTGTATGTGTAGGGCCAGTGTACAACACATAGGAGGCAGCTCTGTAGAGATATATTCAGTCAGTGTGTAGTTTTAAAAATCATCCACCTATTCATAAAATGGGTAAAATGAAGACAAGAGATTATGTAACCGATTTGACATAAAAGACTTTTTTTTGTTAACAACAAAGGGTTCCTATTCCTAAATTACCCATTGCAATCAATTCATAGTCATTGTGGTAAAATTAAATCAGAAGATAGATTCTAGTAGACTGCTACGTGTTATTGCACTTAAAGTGACACTAAAGTATATTCTTTTTACTCCAAAAATAATCCATAAACATCCACTACTTAATGGCCCTGTAATCTACATTTCACAAAATCGTTACTTAATGGGGAGATTTACTAAAGCTGGCTCACTCAGAATCCGGTACAGCTGTGCATGGTAGCCAATCAGATTCTAACTTCAGCTTGTTAAATTAAGCTTTGGCAATAAAATCTGGAAGCTGATTGGTTTCTATGCAGAAGTGCACCTGATTTTACACTCTCCAAGCTTTAGGTTGCCCATACACTATACCATTTTCTGTCCAATTTCAGCCCAATTTCCTTTAGATTTACCTTCAAATATGTAGTACAAGAGCCTGCCTAATTGGATACAACTGAAAGTGTTGTATAGGTTTGACCTCATATTATATGGTTTTTGGTAAATCTAAAGCAAAATTCTCAAGAAAATTGTATAATGTATGGCCACCCTAAGTCTGGCTCTTTGTAATGTCCTCTTTGAACTCTGGAATCCCGCCCCCCCAAAAAAAATTTAATTTGTTTGGAACAAGCAGCACACGTTGGTTGTGGTCATGTGCACTGCTCTATGCTCACTACAAATCCCATAGTCCATCTTGAGAGCAAGCAACAGAGGATGGCTATGTTCCTACATACAGTGGGACTGGTGGCGAACGAATGTAGCCACCCTGTAACAGAAAGCCAGATCACAGAAGCAAAAAAGGAATTTGGAAATCTGGAGGAGGCTGAGAGCAATAGAAGGGACTTTTCTGAATTAGGAATACATACTATAAAATATATATTATTTTAAACCAAAGTTTAGTGTCACTTTTAAGACAGCCAGGCCCCAGAAGCTTCTTCCTGAATCTCATTTCATTTGCTCTCTCCCTATCGATGGCATGCCCTGGAATGTTGTTTCTATCCTGGTAATCTAAACACCTTCTGTTTGCTGCTGGGCATTTGCATCTTAGCCCTGATGTCAGCTCGCACATAGGTTGTATGATCCTTGCTGATTGAGATAACACAGGGACATGTTGGGTATTGAGAAACAAAACAGCGTCTCTTTAAAGAAGAACTGCACCTGGCTATGCAAAAATAAAAGTCAGCAGCTACAGTACTTGTACCCGATAAGTTTTATTTCTGGAAAGCCAGGTGAAGTTCTTTTTTCAAGAGACGCTGTCATCTTGCCCATGTGGGGCAAAGACCCCCTTATGCTTACCCTACCCTGCTACCCTCTGTTCCTTCCTATTCTGCAGGTGGCGATAAGTTGTGTTGATGACTATGGGGAATGGTGTTATTTGCCCATCATGTAACGATTGGCTGCCCTGTCACAGGGGAGATGATCACATGCCCCTCCATACCCGGATGTGCCAGGTATCATGACTGTTTAGAAGGAAGGGACTGATAAGATGAGTATAAGAAGAATGGCGGGGGTGTATTTTCAGAGGTGCTGTCAATTTCCTGTGCATGGACAGTATGTTCAAAGGATCCAAATACTGTTCTCTAGGTATGGAGGCTGATATTGCTGATCTCTTCTGGTTCACTAGCTGCCATACCAATCCAATGGCTACGGTAGTGTCTGAGATTAGCTTTGACATTCCTGATTCGAATACTGGTTCTAGGTCAATGACTCAAGGTATTGAAGCCAGACACAGTAAGGCCAACTAGCATTTCTAAAAGGAGGTCAGCAGTGACAGACTCCATATTCCTATGCCATTTCTTAGGAATTAGCAAGAAAAGATAAGTGGTTCTATTGCCTTTTATTTAAAGACATTAAAAAAAATACTTTTGCAGAGAGGAGCATATTAGCTACAAGAAACTCTGTACCTGGAGGCTCCATTGTATTATTAAAGGGTCAGTCCAACCAAAAGTGACATTTTAGTAATAAATAGAACCTGTTGGGCTGAGTTAGCTTCCAGCTTTGTATATGTCTCTGATAATAGTAGGATCACCTTGCCATGATTTCCAAGTGTTTCTGTTCATCTGAGCTTTTCGGCTGTTTGTGCCTACCCTTGCATGTTGCAGCTCCTTTTATGACCTTCTCCATAATGTAAAATAAAAGATTCAGCAGGGAGGCCCCTGAAGATATAGGAAATTATTAGGTTTTAATCAAAAACTGAAATATCAGCTTTGGCTGGACTGACCTTTTCATATAATGCTATAATCTATATCTGGGGGGCGGGTCTGGTATGACAGAGAGAAGCTAGGCAGCTGCAGTGAATGTCCAGATACTGAAAAAAGAAAAATGTTGACTGCTGTTGTGAACCTCCAAGATCCAGGGGTCCAGTAATATGCCATCAGTGGCTGCTGATAGAAGAATCTTTCGATTTACAGTGGATTTATCACATTGGACACAATAAAATAAGAATTCCCAAGTAAACTATTTGTTAAAATTCTTACCCAATACTTGCAGTTTACAGCTTTCAATGCTGCTGGTCTGGGTGCTGCTTCCCTGAACTTCCGATCTTCACAGAAAAGAGATAACAGTGGACACTACTGTCTCCAGTCGGTATGTTGGCTTGGACTAGGGAGGGGGAGGAGGAGGGAGGAGCAGGGGAGTGCCATGCCATCATAGGCTATGGGGCACTGTGTCTTTCTATTGATGCATGCAATGGTGGCCCCATAGGAAACCTGAAGGCACCAGCTTAATATGTAACATATGCAAATATTACTCAGCTGCTAAAAGTGCCTAAAAACTGAGGGTTGAATATCATTTTAAGTCTTGATCAGCAGAGATGGAAAGAGACATTCTACCTTCTAAGGACACTAAGCTAAACTGGGCTTGTTCAGTATATGCAGGGGTATTGCCACTAGGTGGGGCTGTGCCTTTGATTTTGACCAGTGTCTCGCTTCCTAAAGACAGGAGGACATACCCAAGTGTAGAGGACTGTGTCCTCCAAAGAACGCTGGGAGAAAATATTATCGTAATGTGATATATATATATATATATATACTGTATATATATATATATATATATATATATATAGATGCTGTCAGATTTAGCAAAAAATATGTCTAACTTCTGAACTTCTACTTCTCTTGCCTTTTTTGTTGCAACAAATTAAATTTAACCAGAAAAAAACATTTTTTAAAGAAATTTGAATCAATATGGCCCTCCCTGTGCTCAGTTTCACGTGTCTCCAAAACTCTATGACTGCCGTGCCTTGGAGACTGCCTCAGCATTTTCTAAATTTGCAATTGTTTCTCTAATATATGGTCCATGCCCTGCCTTCCTTCATGTATAAACTCTGCCTGAACTCTGCTTTTTAAACGAATCCCTCTCCCAGAGTGTCTGAACCATGTAAGTCTGCATACATCAACAAATCCCAGAAGGGGACCGGCAGAGACTGAATGCCTCATGTCTGTTTCTTTCCTCATCAACCATTGTAGTCATTTCTATTATCAGCTGCTGGGTACGGAATGATGGGACTTTATTATAAAGGATTACAGAGAATTACACATTGCACAATTTAAAAATAGGCTTTCCAAATTTCCAGTGAATATACATGTGGACTTTTTTTTTTACACAATGCCTATAGTTCTTCCACAAGGAATTGGCTGGAGTATGAGATGCATCAAGACACGTCAGATTTCGTTCACGTCTGAATAAAGTAAAATGCAGAAAAAAAGTAGACTTCCATTGAACCCCCAATGTGTCTTTATCTTTGTTGTTTTCTGGGTAACCAGCAGACAGGAGGGCTCTAGCCATGATAATGAGAAGTCTGGTTGTCCGATTCAACAGTTGGTTCTCTAGGTGGGGGCTCTGTTGGACAGATAGGCAATGAGTGCCACCACAGCACCCACGTAGGTGCAAATGCCCAGGAAGATCGAGAGAACTGCCAACAGGAATGTCTGTCTGGAGGCAACGATGGCCCCATGGTAATCGCCTTGAGCTGAAGCTTTGTTGGTCTGTAGAGAAAGAAAAAACTGGTTACAAAAATAGAATTACACTGAATTTTCCTTAACCCTTTTGCGCCGGCACCTCCCGACCCTTTAAGAGTTTCAGAAGCCAGGAGGTGGGCAAGATTTTAGGGTCCTGTGACTGCCGTGAATCGCCGTCACGGTGGTCACATGATCAGAGAAGGTCCCGATCACAAGGGGAGATTGGGACCTTTCCGTGAGTCACGGACATACAGTATGTTCTGGGAGCATGCAGTGTGCGCACTCTCAGCACATATGTATTTTCTAATGGCACGCAAATACGCGGCCGCTCGCCGTCAAGGCCCAGACACTGAGAGGCCACATATTTGCTTACATTTGCCGTCTAAAGGTTAAAGTGGTTCCAAAGATTAAACCCTTTTTACCTTACTAAATTTCTTGCCCTGAGGTAAAAATTTTTGAGGTAGCAGTATAGTCCCCTCACCTCCCTTATATTTACCTGAGCCCTCACTTGATCCAGTGCTGTGCGCTTCTGTAGGGTCTCTCTGCCCTCTCCCCAGTTTCACAGGCCTGGCTCAGAGCAGCGGAAGCCATTGGCTCCCACTGCTGTCAGTCAAACCCTGTGCCAAGGGAGTGGGGGGCGGGGCTAAGCCACCCTCTCTGTGTCTATAGACACAGGCAGCGCAGCTGGGTTGAGCTCGCAGGTGTACCACAACTTCATATGGTGGCACACCAAGAAGAGGAGAAGCCAGAAGTGGCAGCGGGGGACCCAAGAAGAGGAGGATCAAGGCTGCTCAGGTAAATATAACATGTTTGTTATTTAAAAAAAAATAAAAATTAGCATTTACAATCACTTTAAATCACAGTTACAGTCAAAGAATTAAAGATGAAATCAGATGGGCATTTTACAGACAACCTCTATTTTTATAGCTAGAACAAAGCACTGGAGTGTAAGGTCAGGAAGCAAGGTATTATGAGGCATTATGGGGCATTAGGAAGCAAAGTATTATGAGGCATTATGGGGCATTAGGAAGCAAGGTATTATGAGGCATTTCCAAGCAAAAATCAGTCACAAATAATAACATGGCATAGTACTAGATTGTAAAGTGATAAAAAGATGTGAGACTACAATTGGACTTTAAGGCCTCAAGCACACACAAAAAAACTGGTAATTGGAGGTGACGTCACCGCGTTCAGCGAGCTGCCGGCGTCTGTGTACAACGGAGCAGGCTGTTTGGTTTATGCTGTGCACGCTATTCATGCTGGTGTTGGCTCGGACACTAGTAAATGTGAGTGGAATACATTATGTGCTTTTATGAATATATTTTTGATACAGTGTTACGCTATGAGTCTTTCCTCTCTTACTTCCTGAGTTCATTCCGAGACTGAGAAGAATCTAGTGCCATTTGAATTATCCCACATATGCTGGTTATCCATCTGCAGATCGTTGCTCCCAGAGCAGAAGCGTTTGTGCTGATTTATAATATGACCAGCATATTGCTCTGGTGAGTTTACCCAATCTATCTGCTGGTGGATTTGTGCACGGTGATTTGCATGTTTTTGTCACATGAAGTTTGAATATTGAAGACAAGAGCACTTATATATTTTTTTATCACGGTGTTTGGACATTTTATATTTTACATTCTTGGCTTACTGAATACGTTTGTGAAAGGACACTTTATGCTGGATATAATATTTGTTTTGAGACAGATATGCAATATTGATCTATATTTTTCTATCAGTACCCATCATCGGTGCCAGCTCATCAGTACTGCCTATCGGTGCCGCCTATCAGTGTCCATCATCAGTGCCACCTATCAGTGCCACCTATCAATGCCAGCTCATCAGTGCCACCTATCAGTGCCGCCTATCAGTGCCCATCAGTGCTGCCTATCAGTGCAGCCTCATCAATGCACATCAGTGAAGGAGAAAACTGTTTTGAAAATTTTATAATAGATATGCAATATTGATTTATATTTTGGTTTAAAGATTTCATTCAGGTTTGTATTAGCACTTTGAGATTATATTAAGGAGGAGAGCTGCCTTTTTTTGCTTTCCTTGATGAAAGAGTTGGCTAATCCTGTGAGTCTCACTTTGGCAAACTAAAACCAAGTGGATCTCTTAAACTTAACCAGTGCTCTCACTTCTTGAACATTTTTTTGCATCCTTGCTACGGTGGGCTCTGTCGGGGTCACGTGTTTCACAGAGAGCCCTCACTAAATGCCTGCAAATTATTTTTTACACTAGTGTCCAGAGCTCTACCAATACTTCAAGTGTTCCTAAAACCAGGACCCTGCATTCACTATATCTGGTCTCCCACAGTACACAGAACATGGAAATGCAATTATTTTAGTAAATATAAACTGCTAAATACCTTTTCTAATCAGCAGTTAGAGCAGTCTTGGGACTTCTATCAGTGTCCAGCAGAGCACTGGTTAAGCTTGTAGGAGGAGTTTTCATTCGTCTCTCACCTGTCCTATGAGACTGCAGAACCCCTGACCCTCTGTCTGGACAGTGTTCATTGGCTCTGTGCTGATCACATGCACTCCTCCAAGAGAAAAAAAAAAAACCTCTCTAGCAATAAACACTAAACTGAGTATGTGCAGCTTGCCCCCAAGGCTCTGTTCTATCGGCAGATGGATTGGGGACAGTAGAAAAAGGGGAGGATCAGAGAGAACAGGATTAAATGTCCTTTTAAACAATGCAGAGGATTAATCCCTTAAGTTCCACAGTGAGTATAACAGGCATGATTTACTGCATATAAAGACTGATTTTACTGTTATGAGTTTAGAAACACTTTAAGTCCCTGAAAGTTTTTGTAAATTTTAGATTATCGAAGTGCTGGCTGAATGAAAAAAACAAAAACAAAAAACGAACCGCGTATGACCAGCTTTACACTTTGAAAATCCAACAGTTAAAAACACTTTCAGAGTCTGTATTGGTAGAGCTTTGGACACTAGTATAAAAAATAAATTCATCCACCCAGGGCTGGGACAAGGGGTGGGCAGGAGGGGCAGCTGCCATGGGCACAGAGAAGCAAGGGGGCAAAGAATAGCAGATGCAGGGTGGTACACCCATTCTACGGCATATATTAACAATGGGGAGGGGGGCGCATATCTGCAACCTTGCCCTGGCCGCTGGACGACCCTGTCCCGGTACTGTATCCACCATCATCACCATCTTCATCCACCTCCTCTGAGGCATTGTATTCTGACAGCAGATTCAGCTGTCAGTCAGCTTCGGTTGACTGTTGACCTTCTGAGTGAGGGAGCCCACACACTGATTGAAATTCGGTCAGTACTTGCTGGGTCTACTGAATTCCGATCAGTGTATGGCCAGCTTTAGAATTTTGCTCAGATTATAAAGTTGCTTTAGGTCTCAGTGGGGAAGTCAGTATCGTATCATTTAAAACCTTAACTCCAGACAGCTTTTTTTTTAACTTGAGTTTGAGTTTTTGATAGAGAGGGGAAGAGTTAAAATATATTCCAGGTTTTTATATTTAAAGTGCAAAAAAAAGGAATGCTTCGCTCTGTTGGGAAGAGCAGAGCTTGTGTCTAAAAACGGCCTAAAATGTGATATATCTTTGCATTTGAAATGTATAAAAGTTCAAAAAGAGCCAACATGTTTTGTGAATAGATGTCCCTTTCATCAGGTATAATACTACTACTACTACTACTACTACTACTACTAATAATAATAATAATATTACTAATACTACTACTACTACTACTAATAATAATATTACTACTACTACTACTACTACTAATAATAATATTACTACTACTACTAATAATAATACTACTAATACTACTACTACTACTACTACTACTAATAATAATACTACTACTAATAATAATAATACTAATACTACTACTACTACTACTAATAATAATAATAATATTACTACTACTACTACTAATAATAATAATAATATTATTACTAATACTACTACTACTACTACTACTAATAATAATAATACTACTACTACTACTACTACTACTAATAATAATACTACTACTAATACTACTACTACTACTACTACTACTACTAATAATAATAATAATAATAATAATAATAATACTACTACTACTACTACTAATAATAATAATAATATTACTACTACTACTACTACTAATAATAATAATATTACTAATACTACTACTACTAATAATAATAATACTACTACTAATACTACTACTACTACTACTACTACTACTACTACTACTACTACTACTAATAATAATAATACTAATAATAATATTAGTACTACTACTAATAATAATAATACTAATAATAATATTACTAATACTACTACTAATACTACTAATAATAATATTACTAATACTACTACTACTAATAATAATATTACTACTACTACTAATATTACTAATAATACTACTACTATTACTACTAATAATAATAATATTACTACTACTACTAATAATAATAATATTACTACTACTACTAATATTACTACTACTACTACTAATATTACTACTACTACTAATAATAATAATAATAATAATATTAATACTACTACTAATAATAATACTAATACTACTTCTACCAATAATACTACTACTACTACTAATAATACTAATCTCCTAGATTGTAAGCTCGAAAGAGCAAGGCCCTCAAACCCCTTGTGTAGTGTATTGTTACTGTCTTGTCTCATGTTCTGTCCCCCTTGTTACTGTACAGCGCTGAGCATACCCTTTGGCGCTATATAAATACTGTATAATAATAATAATACTACTAATAATAATACTAATACTACTACTACTACTAATAATAATAATAATAATTCTAATACTACTACTACTAATAATAATACTACTAATAATAATACTAATACTACTACTAATACTACTACTAATAATAATTATAATAATAATACTGCTACTACTACTACTACTAATACTACTAATAATAATAATAATAATAATATTACTAATACTACTACTACTACTACTACTACTAGTAATACTAATAATAATAATAGCAATAAAAACAATAATATTAATAAAAAATGGTATTATTCATTTTATAACAATTTTTACATTTTTAAGAATTAAAAATAATACACAGTAATGTAAATAACAGGGGCATTATTTAAATAGTAAGACAATCAATTTTATATAAATTCTAATTACAGCATTTTTTCATAACTTTTTTTAATATTGGTAAAAATTGATTTAAAGTTAGCAAATAAAATGAAGCATGGCGGTAAAAAGTATCTCTGTAAAATCAAAAAGATAAAATACTATTCAATACTATGATCAAAAATATATCAATACAAAGATGCTTATACTGGACTACAAGCTGATATTATTTGAAGAGGACCCTGCTGAGGGGACTTCCTATCACTTCCTGCCTCCCTGACACCTGTACAATAAATAGAGTTGTGGTTGTCACCTTATCAGGAAGTCACAGCCAAGAATAAAATATTGTGAGACAATTTAAGGTTCCATGCACACTGGGCTGGTAACGTTAGCTGAGTTTTTTTGGGGTAAAAAAAGTCCAAAAATGCTAGTTTGCCTCGATTTACTGCGTTTTGCCACGTTTATCAGTGTTAGAGCGTTTTTACAGCTAAAACACTCCTCTAGAAACCCATTAGTCCTGTTTTTTTTCCAGCCAAAACACGTTGATTACAGTCTTTGCGTGCATGGACACATAGAATAACATGCTGGGGAGTTTACTGGCTGTAGAAAAAAAACATCAAAAGCCAAAAACAGCCGCTGTAAAAACGTCCAGTGTGCATGAGGACTAACACTTCCCCACTCTGCCGCAAATGTATTTCTGTTTTTGATGGCGGGAAAGAACCTTAAATTGTTACTAACCCCGGACCCTGCATTCACTATATCTGGTCTCCCCTGACCCTGCATTCACTATATCCGGTCTCCCCGGACCCTGCATTTACTACATCTGATCTCCCAGGACCCTGCATTCACTATATCTGGTCTCCCAGGACCCTGCATTCACTATATCTGGTCTCCCAGGACCCTGCATTCACTATATCTGGTCTCCCAGGACCCTGCATTCACTATATCTGGTCTCCCACAGTACACACAACATGAAAACACAATTATTTTAGTAAATATAAACTGCTAAATACCTTTTCTCATCAGCAGTTAGAGCAGTCTTGTGACTTCTATCAGTGTCCAGCAGAGCACTGGTTAAAGCTTGTAGGAGGAGTTTTCATTCTGCTCCAGGAGGATGCAGAACCCCTGACCTCTGTCTGGACTGTGCTGATTGGCCATGTGCTAATCACATGCACTCTCCCAAGAAAAAAAAAAGCCTCTAGCAATACACACTAAACTGAGCATGTGCAGAATGGCCACAGGTTCAGTCTGTCTTATCAGCATTAACATTTGAAGAAGAGGAGGATCAGAGAAGGCATGATCAAACAGCCTTTTTACACAATGCGGAGGATTAACCCCTTAGGTTCCACAGTGAGTATAACAAGCATTCTTTCCTGCATATACAGACTGATTTTACTGTTGAGGGTTTAGTAACACTTTAAAGAGGCTCTACTCCTTCTCCACTAAATATAAATGTTGTAGCTAGAGTTCAGGGAAGAGCGGGATCCCCTCATTATAAGGTGACTTCACTCATCATCTTCCACCAAAAACTGAAATATTTTTTTTTGTGGACTGATCCTTTAAATCCCCCCCCTGCAATATACACAGTGCTCCAGATTTAGCCTCCACACAACCTTCCATCAACAGACCTGGGACAGGCTACGCCTGCGGCAATGTCAGCTGCCATTTACCTTTTGTGACAGGAAGAACGCAGCAATGCCCAGGGGCCAGAAACAGCAGAGCATAGAGAATACGGCTAGGCCCAAGTAATCCTGGGGGAAGAGCAGGGAAAAGTGACTCTCACTGTCTGTGTCGCTGTCGCTGGAGGAGTCATTCTACAACAGAGGAAAATAACTTGTTAGTGGAAACAGCAAAACACAAACATCCATCACAATACATACTCCATTCGGCTTATCCATCGAGGATGTGCAAAGATCAGAGACGTTATACAAAGCGTAAAAACACAAAGCGACCAATCAGATCTCAGATCACCAAATGAGTGCATGGCCATCCCTGATGGGGGTTGTGGGTTACTCCATGGCAGGGGCGGACTGACCATTTGGAAACTCGGGCACTGCCCAAGGGCCTGGGGTCAGTAGGGGGCCCCATAAGATGCCCCTGGTACCTTTTTTATAGGCTTTTTTGAGTTTGGGCAAGGACACAGGGGCCCCATGATCCCCTATTGCCCGGGGGCCCCATGAGTTGTCAGTCTGCCCCTGCGCCATGATGCATACATTTGTAACCCCTTATTGAAGAGTGTGGGCAAATAGACTTCAATTTCCAAGGCAATTAGCCCCAGGACTTGGTGAATGTGGTGAAAACCCAATCAAGTGCAAGGGAAAAAAAACAAGCATTTTGCTTGCACACAATTGGATGATGAGAATCAGCAGAGCTGCATCTCATTCACAAAGTTCTGGGGAAAATTAGTAAACCAACCCCTGTGAATTGAAAATGTGCCGGAATGCATATAAATATGAATGGGCCGGTTCACACTATAGAAATGCAGTCCAGATGCCTTCCGGATGCATTTCTGCATGTGTGTTTTTGACACGTTCTGGTTAATTTTTGATGCGTTTTTGATACATAGTCTGGCTGAAAAAGACAAAAGTCCATCCAGTTCACCCAAAAAAGAAAAAAAGAAGTTATAATCCTATACCCAGAGTTGATCCAGAGGAAGGCAAAAAACCCAGCAAAGCATGACCCAATTTCCTCCTGCAGGAAAAAAAAATTCCTTCCTGATCCCCCGAGAGGTAATCGGATATTACCTGGATCAACGTTACTTATAAATGTTAGTATCCAGTTATATTCTGTGCAGGGGCGGACTGACAACTCATGGGGCCCTCGGGCAATAGGAGGTCATGGGGCCCCTGTGTCCTCGCCCAAACTCAAAAAAGCCTATGAAAAAGGTACCAGGGGCATCTCATGGGGCCCCCTACTGACCCCGGGCCCTCGGGCAGTGCCCGAGTTTCCAAATGGTCAGTCCGCCCCTGCTCCCAACATTATTAAGAAAATATGAAATACACAATTTCCCCTTTGCCAGTTCTTAAAAGTGGTGGACGCATTAGTTTCCTTTGTTCAGGATTAGTACATTTTCTGCAAGTACAGAACAATTTCTATTGATCCTGTTATAACTGCAGCATCCTTGCAATGTCCTCTGAACTGAACTAATATATCAAAGCTCTTTGCCTTCACAGTTACCCGATGTGACCTACAACGTAATTGCACCATATGTAATGGAGATGAGAAGAGGGGAGGTGCTTTGTAGTTCTAAACCATTTCCTGTCCTTGGGTGATAATGCCTCTCCTTTGGTACGGTAAGTGTTGTCACCTTAGGACAAAAAGCATGCTGTTATCAGGATCACCAGGTAAAAATACTGAAAAAATAATTTAAAAAGAAAACGAATGCAGACAACACATCTAAGGACTGATAGGCTGCAGTATATTACTTTTGTTTTTGGGTTTACATACTCTTTAAGGCCCTTTTCACTGTCCAGGGCTGATCATCTGCAGGCTATTATTGCAGGCCATCGGCCACAATTAGCTGCAGGTGCTGTCAGGTTCCCATTGCTTGCAATGGGTTGTCCCACCCACGCATGGATCCTGCTGAGTCTTCTGAGGGTAATTACAAACAGCCCCATTTGAAGGAGTCCTTGGGGTACAGTAGCTTTTTAATAGCTGGATGGAGGGGTACAGAAATTCTTTTTAACTATCCTGGACCTAGTCTTGTGCCAGAAAGGCCCCTTTTTAGCTGGGATCGTGATGTAAGATTGAGGGGCCCTACCGTTAACCTTATCCCTTTGTTTTATTATTTATTTATTTCAGGTACCTATATAGCGCTGTCAATTTACATAGTGCTTTATATATACAGTCATGGCCGAAATTGTTGGCACCCTTGATATTTTTCCTGAAAATCAAGTATTTCACACAAAAAAGGTATTGCATTAACACATGTTTTGCTATACACATGTTTATTCCCTTTGTATGTATTGGAACAAATATAAAACAGAGGCAGAAAAGCAAATATGACATAATGTCACACAAAACCCCAAAAATGGGCTGGACAAAAGTATTGGCACCCTTAACTTAATATTTGGTTGCACACCCTTTGGAAAACATAACTGAAATCAGTCGCTTCCTATAACCATCAATAAGCTTCTGACACCTCTCACCCGGAATTTTGGACCACTCTTCCTTTGCAAACAGCTCCAGGTCTCTCTTATTGGAAGGACACCTTTTCCCAACAGCAATTTTAAGATCTCTCCACAGGTGTTCAATGGGATTTAGATCTGGGCTCATTGCTGGCCACTTCAGAACTCTCCAGCGCTTCTTTGCCATCCATTTCTGAGTGCTTTTTGACGTATGTTTGGGGTCATTGTCCTGCTGGAAGACCCAGGATCTTGGACGCAAACCCAGCTTTCTGACACTGGGCCCTACAGTGCGACCCAAAATCCTTTGGTAATCCTCAGATTTCATGATGCCTTGCACACAGTCAAGGCACCCAGTGCCAGAGGCAGCAAAACAACCCCAAAACATCATTGAACCTCCACCATATTTTACCGTAGGTACTGTGTTTTGTTCTTTGTAGGCCTCATTCCGTTTTCGGTAAACAGTAGAATGATGTGCTTTACCGAAAAGCTCTATCTTGGTCTCATCTGTCCACAAGACGTTTTCCCAGAAGGCTTTTGGCTTACTCAAGTACATTTTGGCAAACTGTAGTCTTGCTTTTTTATGTCTCTGTGTCAGCAGTGGGGTCCTCCTGGGTCTCCTGCCATAGCGTTTCATTTCATTTAAATGTCGACGGATAGTTCGCGCTGACACTGATGCTCCCTGAGCCTGCAGGACAGCTTGAATGTCTTTGGAACATGTTTGGGGCTGCTTATCCACCATCCGGACTATTCTGCGTTGCAATCTTTCATCAATTTTCCTCATCCGTCCACGACCAGGGAGATTAGCTACAGTGCCATGGGTTGCAAACTTCTTGATAATGTTGCGCACTGTGGACAAAGGCAAATCTAGTTCTCTGGAGATGGACTTGTAACCTTGAGATTGTTGATATTTTGCCACAATTTTGGTTCTCAGGTCCTCAGACAGTTCTCGTCTCCTCTTTCTGTTGTCCATGCTTAGTGTGGCACAGACAGACACACAATGCAAAGGTTAAGTGAACGTCTCTCCTTTTTATCTGCTTTCAGGTGTGATTTCTATATTGCCCACACCTGTTACTTGCCCCAGGTGAGTTTACAGGAGCATCACATGCTTGTAACATTCTTATTTATCCGCAGTTGTGAAAGGGTGCCAATACTTTTGTCCAGCCCATTTTTGGAGGTTTGTGTGACATTATGTCGAATTTGCTTTCTTTCCTCCCTTTTTTTGTTTTGTCCCAATACACACAAAGGGAATAAACATGTGTATAGCAAAACATGTGTTAATGCAATACGTTTCGTGAGAAATACATGATTTCCTGGAGAAATATCAAGGGTGCCAACAATTTCGGCCATGACTGTATATAGTACATTCACATCAGTCCCTAACCCTCCAAGGGTGTACAATGTAAGATCCCGAACTTACATTCATACATATAGTGGGGCCAATTTAGACAGAATCCAATTAACCTTCCAGCATGTTTTTGGAGTGTGAATACCTGATGGAAACCCACACAGCCACAGGGAGAACATGCAAAATCCAGGCAGGTGGTGCTGTGGTTGGTGTTCGAACCAATGACCCTAGGACTGCCAGGTGGAGGTGCTAACTAGAGATGAGCGAAGAAATGAAAAATTCGATTCGACTGATTCGGCGAATTCGTGGACAATATTCGATTCGAGTCGAATAAATTCGCTGTGAATTTAACTTAAAAAAGGGTGTTTCTAGGCTTCAGAGAGACTTAATATTAGTGCAGAACACTGTACCTTTAATTTAAATGCCCTTGGAGTCTGCTGGGGAAGAGAAATAATACTGTCACTCAGTATGACATGCAGATGAGTGCCGTCGATCTTAGAATCACCGCACACTTCACTCATTTGGCCAGTCACGGGGCCAAAACCAGTGTTTGGAGCCACAGTGTGGCGGTGGAGGCAGCAGCAATGGGAGGCCATACAGCAACCTATGACAAAATGGAAACCAGCAGGAGTGTGAGGAGACCTGAAAGTGGCACATGCAGTGGGAGCAATGGGAGGCGGTACAAGGACCCATGTCACACTGTGGACCCAGCAGCAGCGTGACCAGGCGGTACGGGGGCCCATGGCAGATTACAGGCCTGGCAGCAGCAATGGGAGGCCCGTAATCTGCCAGCACCCTATGACAAAAAATGGAACACACCAGCAGTGTGTGAGGAGACCTGAAAGTGGCACATGGCAGAGTGTGGCGATGGAGACAGCAGCAATGGGAGGCCGTACAGGGACCCATGAGAGACTCTGGACCTGGCAGCAGCATGAGGAGGCGGGATAGGGGCCCATGGCAGATTAGGGGCCTGGCAGCAGCTATAGGAGGCCCGTAATCTGCCAGCACCCTATGACAAAAAATTGAACACACCAGCAGTGTGTGAGGAGACCTGAAAGTGGCACATGGCATGAGACACTCTGGACCTGGCAGCAGCATGAGGAGGCGGTATATAGGGGCCCATGGCAGATTAGGGGCCTGGCAGCAGCTATGGGAGGCCCGTAATCTTCCAGCACCCTATGTCAAAAAATTGAAAACACAAGCAGTGTGTGAGGAGACCTGAAAGTGGCACATGTTTGGGGCATGATTCATGGCGGATTTAGTCAGTTGTGTCAGGAACTAGTGGTTTGAAATCCAGACTAATCCACGCCTGATTCATTTTCACAAACGTGAGTCTCTCCACACTTTGGGTGGACAGTCGTGTCCTCCGCGGAGTTGCAATACCTCCTGCCGCACTAAACACGTGCTCCGATGCCACGCTACTGGCCGGGCATGACAGCCTTTCAAGGGCAAATTCAGCTAGTTGGGGTCAAAGGTCAAGTTTTGTTGCCCAGTAGTCAAGGGGATTGTCTACCTCGGTTGGCAGGGTGCTGTCCAAGTAGGCCTAAGCCTGTTGTTTGAGGTCCTGCTCCAGGTCCACCTGATGCTGCTGCTGCTGCGGCTGGTTAGTAGTTTCCTCACTGCGCTGGTGAAGAAAGCTACTCATCATCGACTGCAGACTGAGGCAGCCGCTGCTGGTGGAGCTGCCACTGCTCCTACCACCCCACCCCTCCCCTGCTGCCATGGCAGCGGAACGCGAGCGCACAGGGCCCACAGTGTCTGAGGATGGACGTTGGCACAGAAAGGCAGAGACCAGCTGACTACATAGGTGGTTTTTATAGTACGTTATTTTGGCCTCCCTCTCAGCAGGTGTGAAAAAGGCCACCATTTTTGAACGGTAGCGAGGGTCCAACAAGGTGGACAGCCAAAAGTCATCCCTCTGTCTGATGGTTATTATTCGGCTGTCGCTACGCAAGCAAGCGAGCATGCTATGGGCCATTTGTGCCAAGGAATGCGAGGGACTCCCTACCTCCATCTCCACAGCATACTGCCACGGTGCGTCTGGGTCCTCTGTCTCCTCCTCCTCCTCCTCCTCTACCAGATGCTCCTGCTCCTCCACTCCTGTCCGCTGAGTGGAAAAACCACCCATTTCACTCAATAATTCCTGAGCACCAATGTCCTCCTCTACCTCCTCCTCTTCTTCCTGTCCTGCCCCCACAGGGGTCATGTGGCGTTGAGATCTGTGCGCCACGTCTACCGCACCCTGACCAGCCATTGTTAACAGCATTTGTTCCAGGACGTGCAACAGAGGAATGACGTCGTTCATCCCATAGTCCTGCCGACTCACGAATAGCGTGGCCTCCTCAAAGGGCCTGAGCAAGCGCAGGTGTCACGCATGAGCTGCCAATGGCTGACATCTAAGTTACACAGGGAGTACCTTTATCCGCTTTTAACATCAGGAAATCTGTGATGGCCTTTCGCTGTTCGTAAAGGCGGTCTAACATATGTAGGGTTGAATTCCACCTTGTTGCAACGTCACAGCATGAGGAGTCGGTACGGGGGCCCATGGCAGATTACGTGCCTGGCAGCAGCAATGGGAGGCCCGTAATCTGCCAGCACCCTATGTCAAAAAATTCTACACACCAGCAGTGTGTGAGGAGACCTGAAAGTGGCACATGGCAGAGTGTGGCGATGGAGACAGCAGCAATGGGAGGCCGTACAGGGACCCATGAGACACTCTGGACCTGGCAGCAGCATGAGGAGGCGGTATATAGGGGCCTATGGCAGATTAGGGGCCTGGCAGCAGCAATGGGAGGCCCGTAATCTGCCAGCACCCTATGTCAAAAAATTCTACACACCAGCAGTGTGTGAGGAGACCTGAAAGTGGCACATGGCAGAGTGTGGCGATGGAGACAGCAGCAATGGGAGGCCGTACAGGGACCCATGAGAGACTCTGGACCTGGCAGCAGCATGAGGAGGCGGTATATAGGGGCCTATGGCAGATTAGGGGCCTGGCAGCAGCAATGGGAGGCCCGTAATCTGCCAGCACCCTATGTCAAAAAATTCTACACACCAGCAGTGTGTGAGGAGACCTGAAAGTGGCACATGGCAGAGTGTGGCGATGGAGACAGCAGCAATGGGAGGCCGTACAGGGACCCATGAGAGACTCTGGACCTGGCAGCAGCATGAGGAGGCGGTATATAGGGGCCTATGGCAGATTAGGGGCCTGGCAGCAGCAATGGGAGGCCCGTAATCTGCCAGCACCCTATGTCAAAAAATTCTACACACCAGCAGTGTGTGAGGAGACCTGAAAGTGGCACATGGCAGAGTGTGGCGATGGAGACAGCAGCAATGGGAGGCCGTACAGGGACCCATGAGAGACTCTGGACCTGGCAGCAGCATGAGGAGGCGGTATATAGGGGCCTATGGCAGATTAGGGGCCTGGCAGCAGCTATGGGAGGCCCGTAATCTGCCAGCACCCTATGTCAAAAAATTCTACACACCAGCAGTGTGAGGAGACCTGAAAGTGGCACATGGCAGAGTGTGGCGATGGAGACAGCAGCAATGGGAGGCCGTACAGGGACCCATGAGAGACTCTGGACCTGGCAGCAGCATGAGGAGGCGGTATATAGGGGCCTATGGCAGATTAGGGGCCTGGCAGCAGCTATAGGAGGCCCGTAATCTGCCAGCACCCTATGTCAAAAAATTCTACACACCAGCAGTGTGTGAGGAGACCTGAAAGTGGCACATGGCAGAGTGTGGCGATGGAGACAGCAGCAATGGGAGGCCGTACAGGGACCCATGAGAGACTCTGGACCTGGCAGCAGCATGAGGAGGCGGTATATAGGGGCCTATGGCAGATTAGGGGCCTGGCAGCAGCTATGGGAGGCCCGTAATCTGCCAGCACCCTATGTCAAAAAATTCTACACACCAGCAGTGTGTGAGGAGACCTGAAAGTGGCACATGGCAGAGTGTGGCGATGGAGACAGCAGCAATAGGAGGCCGTACAGGGACCCATGAGAGACTCTGGACCTGGCAGCAGCATGAGGAGGCGGTATATAGGGGCCTATGGCAGATTAGGGGCCTGGCAGCAGCAATGGGAGGCCCGTAATCTGCCAGCACCCTATGTCAAAAAATTCTACACACCAGCAGTGTGTGAGGAGACCTGAAAGTGGCACATGGCAGAGTGTGGCGATGGAGACAGCAGCAATGGGAGGCCGTACAGGGACCCATGAGAGACTCTGGACCTGGCAGCAGCATGAGGAGGCGGTATATATGGGCCTATGGCAGATTAGGGGCCTGGCAGCAGCTATGGGAGGCCCGTAATCTGCCAGCACCCTATGTCAAAAAATTCTACACACCAGCAGTGTGAGGAGACCTGAAAGTGGCACATGGCAGAGTGTGGCGATGGAGACAGCAGCAATGGGAGGCCGTACAGGGACCCATGAGAGACTCTGGACCTGGCAGCAGCATGAGGAGGCGGTATATAGGGGCCTATGGCAGATTAGGGGCCTGGCAGCAGCAATGGGAGGCCCGTAATCTGCCAGCACCCTATGTCAAAAAATTCTACACACCAGCAGTGTGTGAGGAGACCTGAAAGTGGCACATGGCAGAGTGTGGCGATGGAGACAGCAGCAATGGGAGGCCGTACAGGGACCCATGAGAGACTCTGGACCTGGCAGCAGCATGAGGAGGCGGTATATAGGGGCCTATGGCAGATTAGGGGCCTGGCAGCAGCAATGGGAGGCCCGTAATCTGCCAGCACCCTATGTCAAAAAATTCTACACACCAGCAGTGTGTGAGGAGACCTGAAAGTGGCACATGGCAGAGTGTGGCGATGGAGACAGCAGCAATGGGAGGCCGTACAGGGACCCATGAGAGACTCTGGACCTGGCAGCAGCATGAGGAGGCGGTATATAGGGGCCTATGGCAGATTAGGGGCCTGGCAGCAGCTATGGGAGGCCCGTAATCTGCCAGCACCCTATGTCAAAAAATTCTACACACCAGCAGTGTGAGGACACCTGAAAGTGGCACATGGCAGAGTGTGGCGATGGAGACAGCAGAAATGGGAGGCCGTACAGGGACCCATGAGAGACTCTGGACCTGGCAGCAGCATGAGGAGGCGGTATATAGGGGCCTATGGCAGATTAGGGGCCTGGCAGCAGCAATGGGAGGCCCGTAATCTGCCAGCACCCTATGTCAAAAAATTCTACACACCAGCAGTGTGTGAGGAGACCTGAAAGTGGCACATGGCAGAGTGTGGCGATGGAGACAACAGCAATGGGAGGCCGTACAGGGACCCATGAGAGACTCTGGACCTGGCAGCAGCATGAGGAGGCGGTATATAGGGGCCTATGGCAGATTAGGGGCCTGGCAGCAGCAATGGGAGGCCCATAATCTGCCAGCACCCTATTTCAAAAAATTCTACACACCAGCAGTGTGTGAGGAGACCTGAAAGTGGCACATGGCAGAGTGTGGCGATGGAGACAGCAGCAATGGGAGGCCGTACAGGGACCCATGAGAGACTCTGGACCTGGCAGCAGCATGAGGAGGCGGTATATAGGGGCCTATGGCAGATTAGGGGCCTGGCAGCAGCTATGGGAGGCCCGTAATCTGCCAGCACCCTATGTCAAAAAATTCTACACACCAGCAGTGTGAGGAGACCTGAAAGTGGCACATGGCAGAGTGTGGCGATGGAGACAGCAGCAATGGGAGGTCGTACAGGGACCCATGAGAGACTCTGGACCTGGCAGCAGCATGAGGAGGCGGTATATAGGGGCCTATGGCAGATTAGGGGCCTGGCAGCAGCTATGGGAGGCCCGTAATCTGCCAGCACCCTATGTCAAAAAATTCTACACACCAGCAGTGTGAGGAGACCTGAAAGTGGCACATGGCAGAGTGTGGCGATGGAGACAGCAGCAATGGGAGGCCGTACAGGGACCCATGAGAGACTCTGGACCTGGCAGCAGCATGAGGAGGCGGTATATAGGGGCCTATGGCAGATTAGGGGCCTGGCAGCAGCAATGGGAGGCCCGTAATCTGCCAGCACCCTATGTCAAAAAATTCTACACACCAGCAGTGTGTGAGGAGACCTGAAAGTGGCACATGGCAGAGTGTGGCGATGGAGACAGCAGCAATGGGAGGCCGTACAGGGACCCATGAGAGACTCTGGACCTGGCAGCAGCATGAGGAGGCGGTATATAGGGGCCTATGGCAGATTAGGGGCCTGGCAGCAGCTATGGGAGACCCGTAATCTGCCAGCACCCTATGTCAAAAAATTCTACACACCAGCAGTGTGAGGAGACCTGAAAGTGGCACATGGCAGAGTGTGGCGATGGAGACAGCAGCAATGGGAGGCCGTACAGGGACCCATGAGAGACTCTGGACCTGGCAGCAGCATGAGGAGGCGGTATATAGGGGCCTATGGCAGATTAGGGGCCTGGCAGCAGCAATGGGAGGCCCGTAATCTGCCAGCACCCTATGTCAAAAAATTCTACACACCAGCAGTGTGTGAGGAGACCTGAAAGTGGCACATGGCAGAGTGTGGCGATGGAGACAGCAGCAATGGGAGGCCGTACAGGGACCCATGAGAGACTCTGGACCTGGCAGCAGCATGAGGAGGCGGTATATAGGGGCCTATGGCAGATTAGGGGCCTGGCAGCAGCAATGGGAGGCCCGTAATCTGCCAGCACCCTATGTCAAAAAATTCTACACACCAGCAGTGTGTGAGGAGACCTGAAAGTGGCACATGGCAGAGTGTGGCGATGGAGACAGCAGCAATGGGAGGCCGTACAGGGACCCATGAGAGACTCTGGACCTGGCAGCAGCATGAGGAGGCGGTATATAGGGACCTATGGTAGATTAGGGGCCTGGCAGCAGCTATGGGAGGCCCGTAATCTGCCAGCACCCTATGTCAAAAAATTCTACACACCAGCAGTGTGAGGAGACCTGAAAGTGGCACATGGCAGAGTGTGGCGATGGAGACAGCAGCAATGGGAGGCCGTACAGGGACCCATGAGAGACTCTGGACCTGGCAGCAGCATGAGGAGGCGGTATATAAGGGCCTATGGCAGATTAGGGGCCTGGCAGCAGCAATGGGAGGCCCGTAATCTGCCAGCACCCTATGTCAAAAAATTCAACACACCAGCAGTGTGTGAGGAGACCTCAAAGTGGCACATGTTTGAGGCATGATTCATGGCGGATTTAGTCAGTTGTGTCAGGAACTGGTGGTTTGAAATCCAGACTAATCCACGCCTGATTCATTTTCACAAACGTGAGTCTCTCCACACTTTGGGTGGACAGTCGTGTCCTCCGCGGAGTTACAATACCTCCTGCCGCACTAAACACGCGCTCCGATGCCACGCTACTGGCCGGGCATGACAGCCTTTCAAGGGCAAATTCAGCTAGTTGGGGCCAAAGGTCAAGTTTCGTTGACCAGTAGTCAAGGGGATTGTCTACCTCGGTTGGCAGGGTGCTGTCCAAGTAGGCCCAAGCCTGTTGTTTGAGGTCCTGCTCCAGGTCCACCTGATGCTGCTGCTGCTGCTGCTGCGGCTGGTTAGTAGTTTCCTCACTGCGCTGGTGAAGAAAGCTACTCATCATCGACTGCAGACTGAGGCAGCCGCTGCTGGTGGAGCTGCCACTGCTCCTACCACCCCACCCCTCCCCTGCTGCCATGGCAGCGGAACGCGAGCGCACAGGGCCCACAGTGTCTGAGGATGGACGTTTCCGCACAAAGGCAGAGACCAACTGACTACATAGGTGGTTTTTATAGTACGTTATTTTGGCCTCCCTCTCAGCAGGTGTGAAAAAGGCCACCATTTTGGAACGGTAGCGAGGGTCCAACAAGGTGGACAGCCAAAAGTCATCCCTCTGTCTGATGGTTATTATTCGGCTGTCGCTACGCAAGCAACCGAGCATGCTATGGGCCATTTGTGCCAAGGAATGCGAGGGACTCCCTGCCTCCATCTCCACAGCATACTGCCACGGTGCGTCTGGGTCCTCTGTCTCCTCCTCCTCCTCCTCTACCAGATGCTCCTGCTCCTCCACTCCTGTCCGCTGAGTGGAAAAACCACCCATTTCACTCAATAATTCCTGAGCACAAATGTCCTCCTCTACCTCCTCCTCTTCTTCCTGTCCTGCCCCCACAGGGGTCATGTGACGTTGAGATCTGTGCGCCACGTCTACCGCACCCTGACCAGCCATTGTTAACAGCATTTGTTCAAGGACGTGCAACAGAGGAATGACGTCGTTCATCCCATAGTCCTGCCGACTCACGAATAGCGTGGCCTCCTCAAAGGGCCTGAGCAAGCGGCAGGTGTCACGCATGAGCTGCCAATGGCTGACATCGAAGTTACACAGGGGAGTACCTTTATCCGCTTGTAACATCAGGAAATCGGTGATGGCCTTTCGCTGCTCGTAAAGGCGGTCTAACATGTGTAGGGTTGAATTCCACCTTGTTGCAACGTCGCAGATCAGGCGATGATGTGGAATTCCGTTCTGCCGCTGCAGCTCAAGGAGGGTGTGCTTTGCGGTGTAGGAATGGCTGAAATGCATGCAAAGTTTATGTGACATTTTAAGGATGTCTTGCAGTGGGATGGTGGATTTTAGGAACCGCTTGACAACCAGATTGAACACGTGAGCCATGCATGGCGCATGGCACAACCTTCCTTGACGCAGAGCAGACACCATGTTCTTTCCGTTGTCGGTCAACATGGTTCTGATTTTCAGTTTGCGCGGAGACAGCCATCTGTCGATTTCTCTGTTCATTACACTCAGAAGTTCCTCCCCTGTGTGACTACGTTCGCCAAGGTATACCAGGTGCAGAACAGCGTGACACCGTTGCGCCCTGCACATGTGATATGCCGGTCGGGTAATGGGACTTGGCACGGGGGTGGCGGCTGAGGACACGGCGGAAGAAGAGGTGGTAGAGGCGGACATCTTTGCCGGACCAAGGACGTGCAAACGTGGAGGCAAAAGCGGCGTGACCTGTCCAAGTTGCTGGTGCGGCTGTGACGGCACCACGTTCACCCAGTGGGCCGTAAATGACATGTACTGTCCCTGACCGTAGTTACAGCTCCACACGTCGGCGCTGCCGTGCACTTTGGCAGAGACCGACATGCTCAAAGACTGGCCCACCATCTCTTCTACATGTGAATGCAGGGCTGGCACTGCCTTTTTGGCGAAGAAATGACGGCTTGGCACTCTCCACCGCGGCGCGGCACAAGCCATCATTTCTCTGAAAGGTGCTGAGTCCACCACTTGAAAAGGGAGGGACTGCAGCACCAGCAACTTGGACAGGAGGACGTTCAGCTTTTGCACCGTCGGGTGCGTGCTCGCAAACTGTTGTCTCTTGGAAACGGATTCCAAGAAAGACTGCTGACGGAATCCGTGAAGAGGAGTAGCAGGAGAAGGAGCATCTGAACGAGCGGAAGATGCCAATGAGCGACAACTCCCCTCAGCAGAGGTGTTGGAGCCTTGACTGGCTGATGGAGGGCGATTGACGTCGGGTGACGGAGCAAGTAACGGAGCGGGTGATGGAGCGGGGGCTGGGGCGGGCAGAACCGCCGTATCTTTATCACGGTTTTCCCAGGCCACCAAATGGCGACGCTGCATATGCTGCCGCAATGCTGTAGTCCCAACATGGGCCCCCTGGCCACGCTTGACTTTCTGGCCACATAGTCGACATACGGCTACGTTTACTTCCTCGGGCGGCTTGACGAAAAATTGCCACACCGCCGAGTAGGAAACTTTGCCCCCGATACTCCTCACTGGCTGACTGCTGCTTCCTCCGTGCACACCGGCACCACTACTGGCCGTGGTGGTAGGCTGCAGTGGAGCTAGTGCTCTACTCCGTGGCCGTTTGGCTCCACTGACACTGCTTCCACTGACACTGCTGCGACCCTGCTGCTGTCTCCTGGGCAACCCACCGACTGTTTCGCTCACTGCCAAGCTGCCACCCTCTTCTCCTGATGATGCGGAAGAAATTGCCTGATGACGACGAGGCTGCCAAGTGCGATCAACCTCCTCATCATCAAGTAGGGTCTCCGCCTCACTACTAGCCCCCTCGGCTGCGTCTGGGTCAGGAGACAGACCTGTCTCTAGACCGGCTACCGGGCCACTCTCCTCGCCACTACTTCTTCGCCTGGCTGCTGAAAAGGCGGATGTCTCCCCCCGTTCCTGACCGCCCTCTGTTAGCTCTTCCTCACTGTACAGTGGGGCTGAGCCCACAGCATGCGATACTTCGCTTGGTGAGGGAACACCAAAGGACAGGGGCAGGTAGAGGACACGTGATTTCAGTGGGCTTGGTCCCGGGCCATGCCAACTAACGGTTGTGTCTGACGTACCCACCGACCGTTGGCTGTAGGTGTCAGAGGTGACCTGGGAAGAGGAAGACGACCGAGCCAACCAATCGATGACGGCAGGGTTGTCGGTGGAGACACGACCGCTGGATGACACCGGGAGCACTGGCCTCTGGCTGCGAATAGTGCTGCCTCGACCCCTTCCTCTGCTGCCACGTCTGCTCGCTCCTAAAACATTGCCTCCTCTGCCACTCCTCTGCATGTTGTCTGACATACTCTTTAATTAAACGATTATGTGTCCCTGAGTAACAATTCTGTGTCCCTGAGTAACAATTCTGTGTCTGTGCGAGTAACAATTCTGTGGCCCTAAGTAACAGTTCTGTGGCCCTCAGTAACAATTCTGTGTCTGTGCGAGTAACAATTCTGTGGCCCTAAGTAACAGTTCTGTGGCCCTCAGTAACAATTCTGTGTCCCTGATTAACGTTTCTGTGGCCCCAAGTAACAGTTCTGTGGCCCTCAGTAACAATTCTGTGTCTGTGCGAGTAACAATTCTGTGTCTGTGCGAGTAACAATTCTGTGGCCCTAAGTAACAGTTCTGTGGCCCTCAGTAACAGTTCTGTGTCCCTGAGTAACAATTCTGTGTCTGTGCGAGTAAGAATTCTGTGGCCCTAAGTAACAGTTCTGTGGCCCTCAGTAACAGTTCTGTGTCCCTGAGTAACAATTCTGTGTCTGTGCGAGTAACAATTCTGTGTCTGTGCGAGTAACAATTCTGTGGCCCTAAGTAACAGTTCTGTGGCCCTCAGTAACAGTTCTGTGTCCCTGAGTAACAATTCTGTGTCTGTGCCAGTAACAATTCTGTGGCCCTAAGTAACAGTTCTGTGGCCCTCAGTAACAATTCTGTGTCCCTGATTAACGTTTCTGTGGCCCCAAGTAACAGTTCTGTGGCCCTCAGTAACAATTCTGTGTCTGTGCGAGGAACAATTCTGTGTCTTTGCGAGTAACAATTCTGTGGCCCTAACAGTTCTGTGGCCCTCAGTAACAATTCTGTGTCCCTGATTAACGTTTCTGTGGCCCCAAGTAACAGTTCTGTGGCCCTCAGTAACAATTCTGTGTCTGTGCGAGTAACAATTCTGTGTCTGTGCGAGTAACAATTCTGTGGCCCTAAGTAACAGTTCTGTGGCCCTCAGTAACAATTCTGTGTCCCTGATTAACGTTTCTGTGGCCCCAAGTAACAGTTCTGTGGCCCTCAGTAACAATTCTGTGTCTGTGCGAGTAACAATTCTGTGGCCCTAAGTAACAGTTCTGTGGCCCTCAGTAACAGTTCTGTGTCCCTGAGTAACAATTCTGTGTCTGTGCGAGTAAGAATTCTGTGTCTGTGCGAGTAACAATTCTGTGGCCCTAAGTAACAGTTCTGTGGCCCTCAGTAACAGTTCTGTGTCCCAGAGTAACAATTCTGTGTCTGTGCGAGTAACAATTCTGTGGCCCTAAGTAACAGTTCTGTGGCCCTCAGTAACAATTCTGTGTCTGTGCGAGTAACAATTCTGTGTCTGTGCGAGTAACAATTCTGTGGCCCTAACAGTTCTGTGGCCCTCAGTAACAATTCTGTGTCCCTGATTAACGTTTCTGTGGCCCCAAGTAACAGTTCTGTGGCCCTCAGTAACAATTCTGTGTCTGTGCGAGTAACAATTCTGTGTCTGTGTGAGTAACAATTCTGTGGCCCTAAGTAACAGTTCTGTGGCCCTCAGTAACAATTCTGTGTCCCTGATTAACGTTTCTGTGGCCCCAAGTAACAGTTCTGTGGCCCTCAGTAACAATTCTGTGTCTGTGCGAGTAACAATTCTGTGTCTGTGCGAGTAACAATTCTGTGGCCCTAAGTAACAGTTCTGTGGCCCTCAGTAACAGTTCTGTGTCCCTGAGTAACAATTCTGTGTCTGTGCCAGTAACAATTCTGTGGCCCTAAGTAACAGTTCTGTGGCCCTCAGTAACAATTCTGTGTCTTTGCGAGTAACAATTCTGTGGCCCTAACAGTTCTGTGGCCCTCAGTAACAATTCTGTGTCCCTGATTAACGTTTCTGTGGCCCCAAGTAACAGTTCTGTGGCCCTCAGTAACAATTCTGTGTCTGTGCGAGTAACAATTCTGTGTCTGTGCGAGTAACAATTCTGTGGCCCTAAGTAACAGTTCTGTGGCCCTCAGTAACAATTCTGTGTCCCTGATTAACGTTTCTGTGGCCCCAAGTAACAGTTCTATGGCCCTCAGTAACAATTCTGTGTCTGTGCGAGTAACAATTCTGTGTCTGTGCGAGTAACAATTCTGTGGCCCTAAGTAACAGTTCTGTGGCCCTCAGTAACAGTTCTGTGTCCCTGAGTAACAATTCTGTGTCTGTGCGAGTAAGAATTCTGTGTCTGTGCGAGTAACAATTCTGTGGCCCTAAGTAACAGTTCTGTGGCCCTCAGTAACAGTTCTGTGTCCCTGAGTAACAATTCTGTGTCTGTGCGAGTAACAATTCTGTGGCCCTAAGTAACAGTTCTGTGGCCCTCAGTAACAATTCTGTGTCCCTGATTAACGTTTCTGTGGCCCCAAGTAACAGTTCTGTGGCCCTCAGTAACAATTCTGTGTCTGTGCGAGTAACAATTCTGTGTCTGTGCGAGTAACAATTCTGTGGCCCTAACAGTTCTGTGGCCCTCAGTAACAATTCTGTGTCCCTGATTAACGTTTCTGTGGCCCCAAGTAACAGTTCTGTGGCCCTCAGTAACAATTCTGTGTCTGTGCGAGTAACAATTCTGTGTCTGTGCGAGTAACAATTCTCTGGCCCTAAGTAACAGTTCTGTGGCCCTCAGTAACAATTCTGTGTCCCTGATTAACGTTTCTGTGGCCCCAAGTAACAGTTCTGTGGCCCTCAGTAACAATTCTGTGTCTGTGCGAGTAACAATTCTGTGTCTGTGCGAGTAACAATTCTGTGGCCCTAAGTAACAGTTCTGTGGCCCTCAGTAACAGTTCTGTGTCCCTGAGTAACAATTCTGTGTCTGTGCGAGTAAGAATTCTGTGTCTGTGCGAGTAACAATTCTGTGGCCCTAAGTAACAGTTCTGTGGCCCTCAGTAACAGTTCTGTGTCCCTGAGTAACAATTCTGTGTCTGTGCGAGTAACAATTTTGTGTCTGTGCGAGTAACAATTCTGTGGCCCTAAGTAACAGTTCTGTGGCCCTCAGTAACAGTTCTGTGTCCCTGAGTAACAATTCTGTGTCTGTGCGAGTAACAATTCTGTGGCCCTAAGTAACAGTTCTGTGGCCCTCAGTAACAATTCTGTGTCCCTGATTAACGTTTCTGTGGCCCCAAGTAACAGTTCTGTGGCCCTCAGTAACAATTCTGTGTCTGTGCGAGTAACAATTCTGTGTCTGTGCGAGTAACAATTCTGTGGCCCTAACAGTTCTGTGGCCCTCAGTAACAATTCTGTGTCCCTGATTAACGTTTCTGTGGCCCCAAGTAACAGTTCTGTGGCCCTCAGTAACAATTCTGTGTCTGTGCGAGTAACAATTCTGTGTCTGTGCGAGTAACAATTCTGTGGCCCTAAGTAACAGTTCTGTGGCCCTCAGTAACAGTTCTGTGTCCCTGAGTAACAATTCTGTGTCTGTGCGAGTAAGAATTCTGTGTCTGTGCGAGTAACAATTCTGTGGCCCTAAGTAACAGTTCTGTGGCCCTCAGTAACAGTTCTGTGTCCCTGAGTAACAATTCTGTGTCTGTGCGAGTAACAATTCTGTGGCCCTAAGTAACAGTTCTGTGGCCCTCAGTAACAGTTCTGTGTCCCTGAGTAACAATTCTGTGTCTGTGCGAGTAACAATTCTGTGTCTGTGCGAGTAACAATTCTGTGTCTGTGCGAGTAACAATTCTGTGGCCCTAAGTAACGGTTCTGTGGCCCTCAGTAACAGTTCTGTGTCCCTGTGTAACAATTCTGTGTCTGTGCGAGTAACAATTCTGTGGCCCTAAGTAACAGTTCTGTGGCCCTCAGTAACAATTCTGTGTCTGTGCGAGTAACAATTCTGTGTCTGTGCGAGTAACAATTCTGTGGCCCTAAGTAACAGTTCTGTGGCCCTCAGTAACAATTCTGTGTCCCTGATTAACGTTTCTGTGGCCCCAAGTAACAGTTCTGTGGCCCTCAGTAACAATTCTGTGTCTGTGCGAGTAACAATTCTGTGTCTGTGTGAGTAACAATTCTGTGGCCCTAACTAACAGTTCTGTGGCCCTCAGTAACAATTCTGTGTCTGTGCGAGTAACAATTCTGTGTCTGTGCGAGTAACAATTCTGTGGCCCTAAGTAACGGTTCTGTGGCCCTCAGTAACAGTTCTGTGTCCCTGTGTAACAATTCTGTGTCTGTGCGAGTAACAATTCTGTGGCCCTAAGTAACAGTTCTGTGGCCCTCAGTAACAATTCTGTGTCTGTGCGAGTAACAATTCTGTGTCTGTGCGAGTAACAATTCTGTGGCCCTAAGTAACAGTTCTGTGGCCCTCAGTAACAATTCTGTGTCTGTCCCTGAGTAACAATTCTGTGGCCCTAACTAAAGTTTCTGTGGCCCTAAGTAACAATTCTCTGGCACTCAGTAACAATTCTGTCTGTCCCTGAGTAACCATTCTGTGGCCCTAATAACGTTTCTGTGGCCCTAAGTAACAATTATCTGGCACTCAGTATCAATTCTGTCTGTCCCTGAGTAACAATTCTGTGGCCCTAATAACGTTTCTGTGGCCCTAAGTAACAATTCTCTGGCACTCAGTAACAATTCTGTCTGTCCCTGAGTAACAATTCTGTGGCCCTAATAACGTTTCTGTGGCCCTAAGTAACAATTCTCTGGCACTCAGTAACAATTCTGTCTGTCCCTGAGTATGAATTCTGTGTCCCTAACTAGCGTTTCTTTGTCCCTAAGTAACGATTCTGTGGCCCTAATTAACAAATCTGTGTCCCTGAGTAATAGTTCTCTGTCCCTAAGTATCGTTTCTCTGTCCCCAAGTATCGTTTCTGTGGCCCTAACTCTGTCCCTGTCCCTAATACAGAGCGGTCTGCCTCTGTTCAATGACTGCAGGCAAATGAAGAATTCCAAAATGGCCGCTATTTATAGCTCGACCATTACACAGTGCTAGCTGGCTGGCTGCTGATTGGCTGATGCGATCACATGTCGTTGAGGAATGCATTATGGGTCAGCGCGCCTTGTCTGCGTGCCTTCCCAGACATCCCCGCTCCGTCGCCGCACATGTCAGCCGCCATTTTCGGAAAAATTTCGATTCGCGCGTCCGAATTAGGCTATTTTTCGGATTCGGCGCGAATCGAAATTTTTCCGATATTCGACTCGAATTCCACTTCGACTACTTCGATTCGCTCATCTCTAGTGCTAACCATTTAGCCACTGTGCTGCCCCAGTTACTACTGGGGTTATTTACTATAATGCCGTTCAGGGTTGTTAGGTAGTTTTTGTTAGATAGAGGCTGAGTAGCAGCCTGGGGATGAATCAGCCTGGGAGTGAGGTAGTAAGCTCACCTCCGGACAGGCTGGGAGGCTCTAACTTCTGGAGAACTTCCACCTTTCCAGAAACCTGAGAGCTTTCTTGAACAGGGGTGGAGGAGGGGAGGAGGCCCAAATTTGCATGTTTGAGGAACTCTGGTCAACCCCCTGGCAGGAGGCTGGGAATGGTGACCAGGGCAACCCTCAAATGTGACAGAGCCTGGGGGGAGGGTGCAGTGTTGGGTGGAAGATGGATTGAGAAAGGCTTGAGTGAGAAACCTGGGAGGGGGCCTACCTACAGGCAGGTCACTGGAGAAGAGGATCTTCACTGCCTCAACATCTCCTGGAGAGGACAGCTTGTATAGCAGGGGAGGAGCCAGCCTAGTGTAAGGCAACCACCAACCCACCAAGCTCATGGTGTGAGTACTCTTACACCCCCTGGGCCAGGTAAGGGGAGGGCAGTCAGGTGCAAGACCCAACTAGCTTCTCATCTGGGACTGCTCTAAATTAACAGTTCTTGCGCACCCTTGCTTAAGGATACCCTTGGGCAGCTGGGTGAAGAGAAGGAATCATCTGGGGTCTGAGGAGGCACACCTAAGAGCCTTTGCCTCTCTTAAAGAAAAGACTGTTTCTAGCTGAATCATGGTACATAGTTGCTAAGTCTTACAGTTCCTCGGGCATCCCATATACTCCTAGACCCCATCCAAGTTTAACCCCTAATAAAAACCACAAAACCAAGCTCAAGGACTGCTCATTGACTCCAGTGTGTAAAGTGTGAAAATGTGTGTTGCCTAGCCATGCAGAGCATAGGGGGACCCAATCAAATCCAGCGGCTCTGCATAGCAACCAATCATCTTCCAGGTTTTATTATCCAACCTTCATTGAACAAACTGAAGTTAGTGGATTGGCTACCATGCCCAGCTGCACCAGATTCTGAGTTCTCCAGTTTTAGTAAATCCCCCCTATGACTTCTAGTCTTTCTGACATTAATGTTATACAGTATTTATAAAGCGCCAACAGTTCGCTCAGCGCTGTACATTACAATGAGAGACAATATATGAGACAGTACAATAACAATACAATGCGATACACGAGGGGTTCGAGGGCCCTGCTCCTTGGAGCTTACAATCTAGGAGGGAGGGGAAAGTGGTACGTGTGGGGGATGGAGTGGTAGGAAGAGTGGAGGAGATCGGCAATTAGCAGAGGGCGGGGTAGGCTTCCCTGAAGAGGTGGGTTTTCAGGGTGCGCCTAAAGGAGAGGAGAGTAGGTGATAGTCTGATGGATTGGGGTAAGGAGTTCCAGAGGATGGGGGAAGCCCTGGAGAAGTCCTGGAGGCGGGCATGGGAGGAAGAGACCTGGGAACTAGAGAGAAGGAGGTCTTGTGAGGAGCGGAGAGTACGTTTTGGGTGGTATTTAGATATTAGGTCGGTGATGTAGTTTGGGGCAGAGTTATGGACAGCTTTGTACGTCAGTGTTAGCATTTTGAATTTGATCCGTTGGGCAATCGGAAGCCAGTGGAGGGATTGGCAGAAGGGGGTGGCGGAAACGGAGCGGTTGGTAAGGTGGATGAGTCTGGCCGCAGTATTCAGGATCAACTGAAGCGGGGATAGCCTGTGGTGAGGCAGGCCAGTGAGGAGGGAGTTGCAGTAGTCGAGTCGTGATATGATGAGGGAGTGGATGAGTTGCTTAGTAGTTTCTTGGGTTAGGAATGGGCGTATTTTGGCGATGTTGCAGAGGTGGAGTCTGCATGAGTTTGTTAGCGATTGGACTTGGGGCTGGAAGGATAGATTGGAGTCTAGAATGACACCAAGTACTCTGGCTTGCGGGGTGGGCCCGATGGTGGCATTGTTGGACGTGATGGAGAAGTCAGTGGGGTGGGGGGGGGGGGGTGCGGGCTGGGGGAATCACAATACTTTAGCTCTGCTATCCTAATATTGACATTCATAATGCTTGAAAAATGCCATCTCATTTTTTACACCAAAACACATGCTAGGACATCAATATATTGACTTAGACATCCAAATAGCAATCATAGAATCATCATATTGAATACGCTGTCACAGCGCTACTTGTGATATCACAATACTTACTATGGAATCATATATTAATGCAAGATGACACAAGAATCCTGGCAGTTAGATTGTAAAAGTCAGTGTGATCACAATCACGTTTTATGACAAAAATATTGAATGGGGAAAAATGATTAAAGCACAAACGTTACAGCTTTATGGAAAATTCTCCAAACCTTTCTGGTCGCTTCCTTTTCACCGTGGTGTCAGGAAAATTGACTGAAAGTGAATTATGGCCACAGGAGGTTCCTTTTGTAATAAATATGATTGAAGCGTGTATGGACATCTTTATTTGTATATGATTTCTCATACAGTTCTTATGCAGCATAGCGTGTAGAGCTATACATGCTATACTGTGACCAGATGTCCCCGAATTTAGGGGGATGTTTCTGCAGAACAATATCCTCACTTTCTTCCCCTGTTAAAAGAACGTGTTCTCAGTTCCATTCCAGCTTTAGCCACTTCACCTGTGAAAAGGTTTTACCCCTTTCATGATCAATCCATTTTTTAGCTATTCAGCACTGCACTACTTTAACTAGCAATTGCGCAGTCATGCAACACTGTACCCAAATAAAATGTATATCATTTTTTTCACACAAATCACACTTTTAGTGATATTTAATCATTACTGTTTTTTTAATTTTTTGCTATATAAATGAAAAAATACCAAGTATTATAAAAAAGAAACATTTCTTAGTTTCTAACATTGGGCAATCGTCCTTCATAAATTTAGGCCAAAATTTAGTCTGCTACATTTCTTTAGTAAAATAGCTCAAATCAGTGTTTATTAATTAGTCTGTGTGGAAGTTAGAGAGTCTACAAACTATGGGATATATATTTGAAAATTGATCAAATCTTAATGTACTGATGGCCTATCTCATTTCTTGAGGCCCTAAGATGCCAGGACCAGGGGCGGACTGACCATTTGGAAACTCAGGCACTGCCCGAGGGCCCGGGGTCAGTAGGGGACCCCATGAGATGCCCCTGGTACCTTTTTGATAGGCTTTTTTGAGTTCAGGCAAGGACACAGGGGCCCCATAAAACAATTGCCTGGGGGCCCCATGAGTTGTCAGTCCACCCCTGGCCAGGACAGTACAAAAAAACCCCAAATGACCCCTTTTTGGAAAGTAGACAGTCCAAGGTATTTTGTGAGCGGCATCATGAGTTTTTTTAAGTACCGTATTTTTCGCTCCATAAGACGCACCTGACCATAAGACGCGCCTAGGTTTTAGAGGCAAAAAACAAGAAAAAAAAATATTCTGAACCAATGGACTGCAGACATAGTACAGGGGATGACCAGAGACTGCGAACATAGTACAGGAGATGACCAGAGACTGCAGACATACTACAGGAGATGACCAGAGACTGTGGACACAGTACAGGAGATGACCAGAGACTGCAGACATACTACAGGAGATGACCAGAGACTGCAGACACAGTACAGGGAATGACCAGAGACTGCAGACACAGTACAGGAGATGACCAGAGACTGCAGACACAGTACAGGAGATGACCAGAGACTGCGGACATAGTACAGGAAAAATACCAGGGACACAGTACAGATGACCAGAGACTGCGGAGAGTGCAGGGAATGACCAGAGACTGCAGACAGTGCAGGGGATGACCAGAGACTGCGGAGAGTGCAGGGAATGACCAGAGACTGCGGGGAGTGCAGGGAATGACCAGAGACTGCTGACCTTTGGGGAGGGAGGGGGAGCGGGTACCTGAATTTGACAGGTACCCGCTCCCACTTCCGCAGTGTTGCCCTTCCCTCTTCTTCCTGCGCCAGCTTCTGTGACAGCCGGGTGCCCACTGCGCATGCGCGAGAAGCGCTGCGCTTTGTGAATGGCCCGGCGCCTTCTGGGACCTGTGTTGTGTCCCAGAAGACACCGCACCATTCACAAAGAGCAGCGCATGCGCAGTGGGCACCCGGCTGTCACAGAAGCCAGCGCGGGAAGACTGTGCAGCGCTGGAGCGAGGAAAGGTAAGGCCCTGCAGGAGAGAACAGCTGAGCGGCTGGCCCGGTATTCTGACATGGTGGCGGCAGAAATACCGGACCGGCCGCTTTATATTCGCTCCATAAGACGCACTGACATTTTCCCCCTTTTTTTGGGGGGAAAAAAGTACGTCTTATGGAGCGAAAAATACGGTAATTTTTTCTCATCATTTTTTGGAAAATGAAGAAATTAAATAAAATGTATTTTTTTCACATTTTTTTTACATACTGTCACCAGTGCAGTACAACATCATCACGTGACTGGTGTGGCAGTGATAAGGGACACTGATTGGTGACAGTATGTAAAAAGAAAAAAAAAAATTTTAATTCAGTTTTGTAAACATTTTTTATTTAACTTTTTTTTTACATACTGTTATCAGAGTAGTTTAGTGTCACCATAGTAACAGCATAGTGACACTGTACTACTCTGTGGGGTGATTCAGGATTTTTTTCTTACTCTTTTAATGCTATAACAGTGATGATCACTACTATCAGCAATAGTTTTAACTGTCATGGAAGGCTTTTTTATTCATGACAGTTTCCTTACTGTTGTAATGCTGTGATTGGCTACAGCTAATATCATGGTACAGAGTTCCAGGTAACGTGATAGCTGTGGGCCAATCACAACATCACAACAACAGTAAGCAAGCTGTTCATGAAAGAAAGCCGTCCATGGCAGTTTGCTTACATATTATCATTTGATTGCTGTGATTGGCAATAGCAATCATATGATACCTTGGCCACTCACAGCAGCCGGGTACTGACCACTGTGACAGTGGTTACAGGATTGCGCCACAGCGTGCACCAGGGGGTGCACTGTGCATGTGCTGGTATGTCGCCTAGCCTTGCTGTGCCACCCGTCTGCAGTAAATGTACTGTGGGCAGGCAGCTAGTGGTTAATAATGAAAGAAAAAATCCTCTTGCACGGCCATACCTAATATGATAAACTAAGAGTGGCTGCAAACACCAAATTACATTCCCACAACACCAAAAATAAAGAAATAAATCAATAGTTCTGCATTACTCATTAAACCTAACCATAAAACAAAAAGTAAACACCTGACAGAACCCCTAACTAAGGTAACATAAGTGCATACCTTAAAAATAACCAAGCACAAATGAATGAAAATAGCTATTCCTGAGGAAGTCCTGTGATTCATGATGTATCGTGTAGGAAATGTGGTGACATAATTTCCAGCCGCCATCTTGGTACACCTGTTCCTATGTATTTTATTACCAATGCTTGTATAGGTATGCTGGTCCGATATTAAAAGCTGAGTATTCTATACCTGGTTTTTATACATTAAACATGGATGTATTACACTATGAGATGTCCTTTGATGTTTTTTTGAACGTGGATTTCTGATGAGGAATTGGAGAAGGAGCCAGTAAAGAACGCTTACAGAGAAGAGCCGGTTGGATTTCAGGTTGATATTAAAGCGCATTTGACTTATATTCCCTATAGGTCAAAATGGGAGGTGAGCGTGCACGCTAGCTGGTGGAGGATTTTTAAGGTGATCACTTTTCAAGTCACATGTGGAATATACAGTATGCTGATTTGAAGATGTTTCTTCATTAAAGATCTTGATTTTTACTACATTTACAGACATTTATTTACAGACTGTCACTGGGTTGAGGGATCAGCCTGGTGTATATTTAATTCAATATTATTTAATATTTTCTTTTTGTTTTGTGTGCTTTGTGTTATATATTATAATTATTATTATTTATATTTATGCTTTGATATACAGTTGTGTTCAAAATAATAGCAGTGTGTTGAAAAAAGTGAATAAAGCTCAAAATCCTTCTAATAGCTTTTATTTCCATTCACACAAATGCATTGGGAACACGACACATTCTATTCCAAATCAAAACATGAAGAAAAATATATCAAATTTGTGTTGTTCCTCTAAAAAAATTGAAGAAAAGTGAATATTAGACTGTTCAAAAAAATAGCAGTGTTTGTATTCTTCTTTACAAACTCAAACATTCGTTATATAAACTGAAAAATGTTTGAAGATTTTGCTTTCCTTTGAATCACTTAATGAATATTTGGTTGTATAAGCACTGTTTCTGAGAACTGCTATACATCTGTGTTGCATGGAGTCAACCAACTTCTGGCACCTGTGATCAGGTATTCCAGCCCAGGATGATTGGACTACATTCCACAGTTCTTCTCTATTTCTTGGTTTTGCCTCAGAAACTGCATTTTTGATGTCACCCCACAAGTTTTCTATTGGATTAAGATCCGGGGATTGGGCTGGCCACTCCATAACGTCAATCTTGTTGGTCTGGAACCAAGATGTTGCACGTTTACTGGTGTGTTTGGGGTCGTTGTCTTGTTGAAACACCCATTTCAAGGGCATTTCCTCTTCAGCATAAGGCAGCATGACCTCTTCAAGTATTCGGATGTATTCAAACTGATCCATGATCCCTGGTGTGCGATAAATAGGCCCAACACCGTAGTATGAGAAACATCCCCATATCATGATGCTTGCACCACCATGCTTCACTGTCTTCACAGTGTACTGTGGCTTGAATTCAGTGTTTGGGGGTCATCTGACAAACTGTCTCCGGCCACTAGACCCAAAAAGAACAATCTTACTTTCATCAGTCCACAAAATGTTGCGCCATTTCTCTTTAGGCCGGTCAATGTGCTCTTTGGCAAATTGTAACCTCTTCAGCACGTCTTTTTTCCAACAGTGAGACTTTGCGGGGGCTTCTTGCAGATAGCTTGGCTTCACATAGGCGTCTTCTAATTGTAACAGTACTCACAGGTAACTTTACACCTTCTTTCATCTTCCTGGAGCTGATTGTTGGCTGAGTCCGCGCCATTTTGGCTATTCTTCTATCCATTCGAATGGTAGTTTTTCGCTTTCTTCCACGTCTTTCAGGTTTTGGTTGCCATTTTAAAGCATTTGCGATCATTTTAGCTGAGCAGCCTATCATTTTCTGCACTTCTTTATATGTTTTCCCCTCTCCAATCAACTTTTTAATCAAGGTACGCTGTTCTTCTGAACAATGTCTGGAACTATCCATTTTCCTCAGAATTTCAGAGAGAAATGCAATGTAACCAGCATGTACAACATTTGCTGCCTTCCTTCCTTAAATAAGGGCAATAATTGCCACCTGTTTTTCAAAGAATGAATGACCTCACTAATAGAACTCCACACTGCTATTATTTTGAACATGCCCCTTTCAATTAGTGATTCAATTACACAGAATCAGCAGCATGCATGTCATGACTGTTGGGTCTGTTGGATTTCTATTACTCTACTACACCTGCTAGTAAATTATTTGCCATGTAGAAGTATAATTTCTACCAAAAACAGTGATTGATCAGGTTAGTGATGTCTGACTGATATTATTTTGAACACAACTGTATATTACTAAGATTATGTATTTGCACAGTTGTTGAACTTGCACATATTGATTTGTTCATATTTGGTATTGCCTAGCAGAACATCTATTCTTTTTGGATATTTTCATTCACTTGTGTTTAGCTATTTTTAAGGCATGCACTTGTATTACCTTTGTTAGGGGCTCTGTCAGGTGTTTGCTTTTTGCTTTATGGTTAGGTTTAGAGAAAGCGCAGCACTATTTATTTACTCATTTAGTGGTTAATAATGACATTCCCTGCCTGAGCAGCTGCAGTGTAATCCATTTTAGCAACAATTCTGTGATTGGCCTGGAACAGGAGGAAGGATGGGACAGGGAGTGTCTACTCCTGGCCGTACCCAGGGTAATTGATGATGTCTCATGCCAATATTACAAGGTCTTCCTAGCCCCTTCTCTCTCAGCTTGTGCAGACTTCATTGGCGGGAGGGAACATTATTTGCCACCTACCCTTGCTTGTGATGATGGCCTTCAGTGCACTCCTGGGCCTGTACTCCTAGAGCACATTAGGCTCAGTTACTACACCATATCCCCTTAATCACTTCAATTAGCACAATTTGGCCACACCCAACATTTGGCGTGATGCTCTTTGCATGGCGTGATGGGCTCCACTCCATCCCCACCCCCAATGAAAGTAGACATTCTCGGTAAGGTATCTCTGGGTATTTCACTTTGAAATTCTGGTCACCATTCAGGAAAACAAGAACTAATGATAGAGATGGAGGATAGATGTTGATGGTGCAATGCGGAGCTGATTGGGGGGTGGAGAAAGAAATCAAATGCAGATTCATTTTTAGGAGAGGGCCCTGATAGGGGGCAGAAGTTATGTTATAAAGACCAGATTGGAGAGATCTGTGAGGTCAGTGGCTCTCTTCAATGGACATTAAATGGCACTATGCTGTGTTTACTGCAGTGTACCTTTAATAATCCACTGAAATTGCCTTGTCTTTGCTATGGAGCTCCATTTAAGAAATGATCAATGGAAAAGCTCTTTTTATTTCTAATGTCTATATGTTCTATCACAGCAGGGACCCCCTGGTTTCAAAGAAAACCTGTACTGGTAGCAGGGTCGGATCTATGTGTGGGTGCAGTAAAAGGAGCCGAGGGGGACACAATATCAACACTTTGTGTGAGCTACTGATAGTCTTTCACACAGTATCACAACACTATTAAATAGAACCTGTGCCCTCCTATATCAGATTTCCCCCTATGCATCATAACTACTCATCAGCATGCCCCCTTACATCAGATGTCCCCATCAGAGTGCCACCTTACATCACGTTCCAGTGAGAGTGCCCCCTTACATCAATGTCTCCATCAGAGTGCCCCCTTAATCACATGTTCCCATATAAGTGCCCCTTTACATCAGGTGTCCTCATCAGAGTGCCCCCTTACATCAAGTCCCAATGAGAATGCTCCCTTACATCAATGTCTCCATCAGAGTGCCCCTTTAATCAGATGTCCCATATAAGTGCCCCTTTACATCAGGTGTCCTCATCAGAGTGCCCCCTTACATCAGGTCCCAATGAGAATGCTCCCTTACATCAATGTCTCCATCTGAGTGTGCCCCCTTACATCAATGTTTCCATCTGAGTGCCCCCTTACATCAGGACCCCTAATAGAATCCCCTTTACATCAGGTGTCCCCATCAGAATGTCCCCCTACATATGATCAGTTATTCCCATGAGAGTGTCCCCCACATCAGGTGTCCCAATGAGAGTGCCCCCTACATCAGGTGTCCCCATCAGAGTGCCTACTTACATCAGGTGTTCCCATCAGAGCACCCCTTTAATGGATTGTCCTTATCAGAGTGCCCCTTTACATCAACTGGCTCATGGACCAGTGAATGCATGCTCAGAGCCCTGGGGGAGGGGCGGCACAACTAAAATCTGGGGGGGCACAGCACCCCCCCCCTTGATCTGGCCTTGACTGGTAGAAGTATGGGGGCTGCCATTGCCAGCCTCCTTTCAATACTTCCTGGGTCACTGACCTGGAACAATCATGTATATAGGAAAGTCAAAGCAAAGGCAGAATGCCTGATATGCATACTTTTTCAGGTTTGTGTTAAAAAAGTGTTGAGGCCACTGGATCAATATGACATTTAAGCAACAAACATTCTTAAAAAGGACCCATCAACAATGGAAGCCTTTATATTTATATTCTATAGTCCATTAATAGACCCCTGACTTGCAGTTACAGGTTTATTGCACCTCCTGGTAAAATTTGGTATTGCAACTGTAAAATACATCTGAGTCAAATCTGCAAAGTAATATAAAACAGGACCATGGGGAGCCATATGAAGGCTTACATTTAGAAAGGAGACTTTTTGTGTTTTAAAAGGTCTCTTTGAAGCAGAAGAGCTAAGGGTTAATTACAGAACTGGGTGTCTATGTGCGCACAGCTCTTTAAACCATATAACTGAAGCAATTTTAAAACGTAGAATTGTTGTGAACACTACAGCAAAATATGGCCAAGTGAATTTTTATTCCCTAAATCCTACTTTCCTTCCTTTAATATGATATTACTACTTTTTCAATTTGATAAGAGCCATATATATAAGAAGACGACAAGTTTCAGTATCCAAAGCCCTTTTTCATTGAGCCCAAATTTATGATTATTTCTTTGTATTTCTGTACAGTGTAACCATACTCCAAAGCCCTATAAAGGAAACAATATTATACTGAGTTCTCCATTTAGATTCAACATATCACTAAGGGAAGATATACTAATTTTGGGTAAATAGCAAGGAAGGCGCCTCTAAGTGCAGTATGCAGCACTTTATTGAGTAGTAAAGGTTAAAAGCACTTACAAGATAACAGTCAGATAAAAACTCATCAGGTATAATGCCAGGAGGACACACTGAGCCGACCAGCGGTAGTGAGTATGGTGGAACACATGGGCAAGATGGCCGCCAAACTTCCAGGAGAGGCGTGGAACATGGAAGTGACATCATAGGGGCGGTAATGCGTTCCTTCCTCAGACCATATGTAAGAGAGAAACATTTTGGATATATGCCCTGGATCTATTGGCCCCAGGAGGTCTAAGCGAGGTATTAGAGATTAATACAATATTATAATCTTGTGTTTGATTCTTTATTAGTGTTATTATCTTTTATTACATTCCATTAATATCAGATCATTTTTTTCTCTGTATATCTATTTATTCTCATTTTTATATTATTTTATTGTCCGCTAATAATTTTTATCTCACCTTACTCACTTAGTCTGTTTGGATATATACAGTATAATGTACATATATTCTTTTTTTTTTGTTCTTTACTTGTTTTGCCAATGTAATCCCCTAGGTGTCCCTGCGACAACTATTTTGAGGCCCATTGATTTCAATGTACCCATTTTGATTGGTCGCTTTGTTAATTATTCCAGTTCCCGCCCCTACATGCTATAAGTAGTGGCTCCTATCACAGGGGTTTATGGTCTGAAGAAGGAGTGTGTGCACATGCTCCGAAATGCATTACCGCCCCCTTGATGTCACTTCTGGCGTGTGTGTTCCATGCCTCTCCTGGAAGTATGGCGGCCATCTTGCCCGTGTGTTCCAACACACTCACTACCGCTGGTTGGCTCAGTGTGTCCTCCTGGCATTATACCTGATGAGCTTTTATCTGTCTGCTATCTTGTAAGTGATTTTAACCTTTACTACTCAATAAACTGCTGCATACTGCACTTAGAGGCGCCTTCCTTACTATTTACTTTACTAGAGTCTGCTTCCACTCTTGAAGAGCTGCTCCAGTGCACAGTGTGCTCCCATATCATCTGGTCACCCTTCTCTCTACTGGATGCCCAATATCCTTTCCTCCTGGAGGTCATACCATTGCAGAGCACCCTATGAACACCGTTATCTATAATAATTTTGGCGGCACTTATTATTTGTTTTCTTATATATTTTAACCTATTTTATATCTGTTATTTTATGAAATTTATACAGTTTTTCTTTTACAAATTGTAATAAATGAGAAAGGATACCCAGAGCACTATAAGCTAACTAAATTGACAGCACAGAAGTAGCAGACTATTTCCTGGCTGGCTTTGTTTAATTAAAACCTTCAAATGAGCCATCTAAAAAGGGATGAGCGAGTTTAATCTCTAGCTGAGAGATTTAACCACTTGCTGGTAGTCACCTCATTAGGCTAACGATACACACAAGTTTTTTTGGTAGATCAGTCATGCTATGTAGGACTCGGAGTAGCGATAAATCAGCGAACAGATGAGACAAACTGCTCCCTAGCATCTTGTAGAAGTCACTCACACGCCTTGTTCAGTCATGCTGAATTAATCTCTACTACATGCTACTTGTGAAACTTTTTCCAGAGGGGGCCATTTGTTCCATCTGTTTTGCGATCAATTGATACTCCCAGAGGTTAGTCTCTAACGATTTTAGAAGCACAATTAAACTAATAAACATCCCCTATGTAGGTGCGGTAAAATGAGGTGGCTACCAGCAAGTAGTTACAAGAGAGAAATCCACAGGGATTTCAAATCCCCAGATCTGTGAAGCGGCTTTTCGCTGTGTGACAGTATGGGATGCCTGCAGGGAGGTTTCCCGCACTGCTCCTATGTAAACTCGGGCAATAACAAGCCTGGATTCACACAGGAGCGATAGGGAAAACGCATGAGTTTTGGACAGGAATCACACTGCGTTCAATTTGCGCCCATTCATTTTGTATGGATGCAAATCGCACCACAAAGTACAGGTTTCGGAGATCGTGAGCATTTTCACAAGTACTCGTAAAAATACTTGTTATCGGTGCATCCCTCCAATGGATGTATATTGTCTCTGGACTGGATTGCTGCTGCTGCTATGTGCCTTAATGATCTGATGACAGCCCCTAAAGAACAGAATCTGTATGACAGTCACGTTGCTTCACAATAAATATGAGTTGCTCATTTATTTATTATTTATTTCAGGTACTTATATAGCACCGTCAATTTACGCAGCACTTTTTTATATATTGTACATTCACATCAGTCCCTAACCCTCAAGGGGTGTACAATCTAAAGTCCCTAACTCACATTCATACATACACATACTAGGGACAATTTAGACAGGAGACAATTAACCTACCAGCATGTCTTTTGGAGTGTGGGAGGAAACCCAGGCAGTCACAGACAGAACATGCACACTCCAGGCAGGTGGTGCCTTGGCTGGGATTCGAACCAACGACCCTAGTACTGCCAGGTGGAAGTGCTAACCATTTAGCCACAGTGCTGCCCATAGCTCATTGTTGTTTTTACTAATAAATGTAAATTTTACTGCACTTAGGTGCTCCCTCCTCTGTTTTCTTTTCAACTTTCAAATAGAGCTGCAGAAAATACACACAGGTGAGAACATTCAGGAGAGGACAGAAGTCTAACTGCTGGAGCCCAAAAGTTGAAAAGGGGACTGTGTGATTGGGGACTCTGATGAAGCAACTGTGTGATGAGGGGGCTTGGAGATAGGGGAGCTTTGTGGTAATGGGGGACTCTGATGTAATGGAGGCTACTTTGTCATGGGGGTGCTCTGATGAAATGAAAGCTCTTGTGTATAGGGGGGACTCTATACATCCTCATTTGATGTGATGAGGAACCTCTAACATGATGGGGAGCCTCTTACATGATGGGGAGCCAAATGGGGGAACTCTGATCAAAGGACCTCTGATGTAAAAGAGGGCTTCTGATGTGAAGTTAATTTCACCAAGGCAGTTGTGTGCATTGCCCCAGGTACAGGTTTCCTATTGATAAGTAACGGACGGGGGGCGGCGGTTCTCTCATTCTGGGAGGATGTCATATGATGTCCTCCCACTCTAACCGCACGTGCGCGCCCCTGGGGGCTTACAGCGCGGCAATCGGTGGTGCACTGTGTCCCTGGGACACAGCGGATCACAGATCAGCAGAAAGAGCTGATGATGTCGGCTCTGTCATGTGATCAGCTGTGTCCAATTACAGCTGATCGCATGTAAATAAGGAAATGCTGGTTATCGGCATTCCTCTCCTCACGCTGACAGCTCGAGAGGAGAGCAGAGCCAGTAATCGGCATTACTCAGAGGGGACATGTACACTGATCATCAGGACACTGATGATCAGTGTAGCCCCATCAGTGCCGCCTGTCAGTGCCCATCAATGCCACATATCAGTGCCTACCAGTGCACATAAATGCCACATATCAGTGCCCATCTGAGTGCCTTTCAGTGCAACCTATCAGTGCCATCTCTATCAGTGCTGTCAATCAGTGCTGCCAATCAGTGCCAGTTAGTGCTGTCTATCAGTGCCAGTCAGTGCCACCTATCAGTGCCAGTCAGTGACGCCTAACAGTGCCAGTCAGTGACGCCTAACAGTGCCAGTCAGTGACGCCTAACAGTGCCAGTCAGTGCTGCTCATCAGTGCCGCCTATTGCCACCTATCAGTGCCCTATATCAGTGCTGCCTGTCAGTGTCCATCAGTGATGTCTGTCAATGCCCATCAGTGCCACCTAACAGTGCCCATCACTGCAGCCTCATTAACGCACATCAGTGAAGGAGAAAAATCACTTATTTGCAAAATGTTATAACGGAAACTAAGAAAAAACTTTTTTTTCAAAAACTTTTCTGTAGTTTTTGGTTTGTTTAGCAAAAAATAAAAAACCCCGAGGTGATTAAATACCACCAAAAGAAAGCTCCATCTGTCTCAAAAAAATGACAAAAATTTCATATCAGGACAATATTGCATGACCGCGCAATTGTCATTCAAAATGCGACAGCGCTGAAAGCTGAAAATTGGCCTGGGCAGGAAGGGGGGGTATAAGTGCCCTGTAGGAGAGGGGTTAAGCTTTCTACATTTTAAACTAGGGTGCCACTCCAGATTTGATATACTTTTAGTGCCCGTTTGCACTGAAACCTGATAAGAGCTCTCTGGGGTACAAACAAAAATGAGTAACAAAGATAATATAAATGCACATAAATATTTACAATGAGTTGTATAGTAAAGCTGATACAACACTAACAAAATACATTAGGAGACCTCTCGGTGCCTGTACATTCTGCTGAGATAGCAGGAGGTAAAGGGCATTTTATAAACAAGTCATTGTACAGACGTGCTGAGCTGATAATGGCATAATATTTTGGCATGCTGATTTGTTGTCGCTCAGACTCAGTGACCGCCGCCGCAGTTAGTGTTTGTCATGCTTCACTGTCCTCAGCAACAGAAAAACATGTAAGGCCTATTGAAGCACCGCCGTCTGGAGAAAAGTCTTGTAGCCCATAGTAACCAGATAATATAGAAACCATCTGTGAACTGCGATCTATTATCCTACAAAAGTGGAGGAAGCCGCAGTATTACCCCAAGTAGCTGGAGCACAGCTGTCACTTTCTGCTTTTAATTTCACTGAAGGTTTGGATTGTATTTGCTGTTTTTTTTTTTATTAATAACTTGGAAAACAAGGTGACCAGGCAACATATGGAATACCCAAACCGTACTCTCCGCTCCCCGCATGCCCTCTTGCTCTCTAGCTCCCTTGTCTCCTCCTCCCATGCTCAAGGAAGGAAAAATGTAACCAGCACACTGAGGATCACCAATATGGGTCCAAAGGTTTTAATGAACAATCACATAGTTACAGCAAGGCAACGTTTCGGAGTCTTGCAGGACCCCTTCATCAGGCATGTGTCACCAGCACACTGAGGATCACCAATATGGGTCCACAGGTTTTAATGAACAATCACATAGTTACAGCAATGCAACGTTTCGGAGTCTCGCAGGACCCCTTCATCAGGTATGTGTCACATGCCTGATGAAGGGGTCCTGTGAGACTCCGAAACGTTGCCTTGCTGTAACTATGTAATCGTTCATTAAAACCTTTGGACCCATATTGGTGATCCTCGGTGTGCTGGTGACAGTTTTCCTTGTTGGTTTTGTTCGGTTCCAGCTACTGCAGCACCCACTTATACACACAGCCATTTTTAACACAGGAACGTGTGCATTTGGACTATACACTTATCTCCTCCCATGCTCATCTCCAGGACTTCTCCAGAGCTTCCCCCATCCTCTGGAACTCTCTACCCCAATTTATCAGACTGTCGCCTACTCTGCTCACTTTTAGGTGATCTCTGAAAACCTCTCTCTTCAGGGAAGCCTATCCTGTCCTCAGCTAATAATGGAATCTTCTACTCCTCCTACCAGTCCATCCCCCACAGTTACTACCCTTTTATACCACTAGCCCCTACCTCTTAGATTGTAAGCTCCAAGGAGCAGGGCCCTCCTAACCCTCTTGTATTGAACTGTATTGTTGCTGTTTTGTCTCCTGTTATATTGTAAAGCGCTGAGAAAACTGTTGGCGCTATATAAATCCTGTATAATAATAATAACACTGATGTGGGTTGTGTAACTACATTCTGCAATAGTGGGCCATTTCCAGGAGGCCAACACTCTGTATATGTCCACTGAAAACATTACACACTGATCAGCTATGGTGACGAAAATAATTATTTGATTCCCTTCAGGTTTTGTAAGCTTGCCCACTTACAAAGAAATGAAGGGTCTTTCGTTTTTATCCTATGTGTATTTTAAATGATAGAGACAAAATATCAACCAAAAATCCAGAAAATACACATGGTACGAATGTTATAAATTGAGTTGCAGTTCAGTGAGTAAAATAAGTATTTGATCCCCAAGCAAAACATGACTTGGTACTTGGTGGAGAAACCCTTGTTGGCAAGCACATAGGTAAGACGCTTCTTGCAGTTGTTTACCAGGTTTGCACACATTTCAGGAGGGATTTTTGTCCACTTTACAGATCTTCTCTAAATCCTTATTATTATACAGGATTATTATAGTGCCAACAGTTTGCTCAGCGCTTTACAATATAAAGGGAGACAATACAGCAACAATACAGTTCAATACAAGAGGATTAGGAGGGCCCTGCTCCTTGGAGTTTACAATCTAGGAGGGAGGGGCTGGTGGAACAAAGGTAATAACTGTGAGGGATGGACTGGTAGGAGCAATAGAAGATTTGGTTATCAGCTGAAGGCAGGATAGGCTTCCCTGAAGAGATAGGTTTTCAGAGATTGCCTAAACATGGGCAGAGTAGGCGATAGTCTGATAGATTAGGGTAGAGAGTTCCAGAGGATGGGGGAGGCTCTGGCGAAGTTCTGGAGACAAGCATGGGAGAAGAAGACAAGGGAGTTAGAGAGCGGGAGGTCTTGCGAGGAGCGGGGAGGATGGTTTGGGTGATATTTGGAGACAAGATTGGTGATGTAATTGGGGGCAGAGATAAATGGTTTTATATGTTATTGTTTTGAATTTTATTTGGGCAATGGGAAGCCAGTGGAGGGATTGGCAGAGAGGAATGGCAGATATGGAATGGTTAGTAAGGTGAATGAGTCTGGCATCAGCATTCATGATCGACTGAAGAGGGGATAGTGTCAGACACTGCCTGGCGGTACCTCTAGCACTCCACAGACCAGGATTCCCCAGAGCGTGGAATCTAAGCCCCAGTCTGCTGTTCACCAGGGCCCCTGATGGTGGGGATGAACTTGCAGCAGACTGAGACCAGGTCGCGGCCCCTGAGTACACCAACCTGTGGTAGAGGAATCCGCCAGAAGTGTGTACAGATGGAGAGCCTGACGTGAAGAGACAGATGGGCCTGAGCAGTGGTGACCAGATCCGTGCAGGGCTGATGGATAGCAGGGCAATAAGCGTGGTCAGACAGGCCGGTTCGGTAACAGTGGGATTAGCGTGGTACAAGGCAGCAGACAAAGAATAATCAAGTCACTCGCCGGGTTCGGTAACAGGAGTTCAGATCAGTAGAATTGTCCAGAAGAGTAGTCAAACGAGCCAGGGGTCAGAGCAGGAGAAGTCAGCGAAGTCAGGATCCAGCAGGGTCAGCAACGAATCAATCAGCAGGAAACACACTAGCAGGAACAGGGTAAGAAGACCATATGGCAACTTGTGTCTGTGCAGGGCTGGTTTAAATAGCCCGCCCGGCACTGACAGGCGCGCCTGGGTCCTAGTGCCTGCCCAGCGCCGTCATAGGTGACAGGCGCGCCTGGGTCCTAGTGCCCGCCTACCTGCATGTCCTGTCGGACACCTACGCATGTGCAGACTCATGCATCGCAGTGATCCCTGACAGCCTGCGATGAGGTAAGCCAATGAGGAGGGAGTTACAATAGTCAAGGTGAGAGATAACCAGGGAGTGAATAAGTTGCTTAGTGGTTTCCGAGGTTAGGAACGGGCGTATCTTGGAGATGTTGCGGAGGTGAAGTCTATATGATTTGCACAGTGATTGGATTTGGGGCTGAAAGGACAGATGGGAGTCTAGGATTACACCTAGTACCCTGGCATGAGGGGAGGGACTGATGGTTATATTATTGATCTTGTTGGAGAAGTCAGGGGAGGGGGCACGGGCTGGAGGGAATATTATGAGCTCAGTTTTAGAAAGATTGAGTTTGAGGAAGTGAAGTGTTGTGTATGAGGTTGTGTAGCCACAGGACCTGTCAGGGTGCCATTTCTGACCCATATCCACAGCCAAAAGCGCCTACAATGAGCATGCGAACATCAGAACTAGACCATAGAGCAATAGAAGGAGGTGGCCTGGTCTGATGAGTCACATTTTCTTTTACATTATGTAGATGATCGGGTGTGTGTGCGTTGCTTTTCTGGGGAAGAGATGGCACCAGGATGCAGTATGGGAAGAAGGCAAGTTGTGTGATGCTTTGGTCAATGTTCTGCTGGGAAACCCTGGGACCTGCCAGTCATGTAGATGTGAAATGAAGCAAAAAGAGCGCACCAACCTTGCGCATTACCTCCAGTAAATCTGTAATTTTATTAAATAAAAAATATATATACTCACAAACAAGAAAGTATAACAAGCATTACAGATACTAGGGAGTGTAGATCCAGTGTGAGTCATGTCACGAGGGTAGACTCTGAAAGTGAGGCTGATGCGTTTCGAAGGGGGACCCTTGTTTATCTGAGCTCTGATGAAGAAGAGTCCTCCTTCGAAATGCTTGTTGTACTTCCTTGTTTGTGAGTATATATATTTTTTATTTAATAAAAACACAGAGGTAATGCGCAAGGTTCATGTGCTCTTTCTTTTTGCTTCACTTCAACAGCATTGGTCAGGCTTCCCAGCCTTGTTCTAGAGCTGCACAACCTTCCATGCACTGGTGGAATTGTTTTGAATTTCCTTTGACCCTTCCACCCCTGGTTTGAGTCCTAGAGTGCAGGAGGTGTTTCTGTTTCTGCTTACACTGGATTCATGTAGATGTTACAGTGATACCACAGTAAGCCACAGTAGCAACAGTACAGTAGCACCTACCTAAACTTTGTTGGTGATCAAGTACACCCCTTCATGGAAATGCTATTTCCTGATGGCATTGGCCTCTTTCAGAAGGATAATGCACCCTGCCTCACTGCAAAAGTGGTCCAAGAATGATTTGAGGAAAACAACAGCGAGGTCAAGGTGTTGACTTGGTCTCCAGATTCTTCCGATTTCAATCCAATCGTGCATCTGTGAGATGTGCTGGAAAAACAAGATCCATGGAGGCCCCACCTCACAAGCTATTGGTTTTCGGCACTTGATTGGCCAGTGGAAGATGATGTCCTCTCGTGCATACGCACAAGGTCAGTCATTCTGGCACAGTTGGAGTGTGCTGGCAATGCACGCTGAGCAGTGCATGAGCAGCTCAGTTTATATTCATTAGAAGACTGTGAGCAGGCAGGCAAGTGTGTTATTGAACAGGAAACATAGGGGAAGATTTACTAAAACTGGTGCACTCAGAATCTGGTGCAGCTGTACATAGTAGCCAATCAGCTTCTAACTTCTGCTTTTTCAATGAAGCTTTGCCAATAAAACTTAGAAGCTGATTGGTTGCTATGCAGAATTGCACCAGATTTTGCACTCTTCAGTTTTGGTAAAGAATCCCCATAGCATGTCTCTTCTGCTACAAATTTTAGGTTTTGTTCCACTTTAAAATACATGTGATTGGTAATGTGGTCATGTGCCCTATAGATTCATGTGCTCCAAGTGTCAATGGTTACGATAGATCCACCTTAAAGTAGATTTCCACTTTTTGCAGCCAAACTGGGAAAAACACCTACTTTATATTTGTTACATGTTCTCATTCACGTAGCATAACTCGCTTCTTACATTTTACTTGCTGTTTTCTGAAAGCTCCAAAACTAAACCAGGGGAGGCTGGGGAGTGAATGTTTACCACAATTAATTGTTTAATGTACTACGTTGGCAGATCTCATTATCAGTTGTAAGCTAGATTTGAAAACTGTCTGTTCTAAGGGTTAAAGATCTAGGAGCTGACCTTTTCAGTGTGTGTCCCTCTTTTCAGTGGGGGCAGATTAAGTATCCTCTCGGTTCAAATGGTTCAAACTAGCTTGCAGTTGGCCTAAGGACTGCTCCAAATAAACACCTATAAAAGTAAGAACTACAGTACTATAAAAGGGCATGCTGTGTGAATGGGGAGACATTACAAATATAGCAAGTAAATGAATAAACCTTCCAATAATGCTATTACTAGGCTGCAGGTAGAGGGAGCTCTAATGATTTGTAGTGTGAGTTCAGGAGACTAACAACCAACAAGCTCACAATAAACTCAGAATGCAAGTGAGCAACATGTTTTGTGCTCTCCTCTTTGATACAGGTTAGTCACATTTTGTTTACGCTGAATTTGTTCAGTTTTGTATTTGTTCTGACATTAACTTTCTCTGTTTAGTATCTTATATGGTAATAATTGTAATTCTCTAATACAAATCTGGGAGTTCTGGTAGATCACAAGCTTGATAATGGCATGCAATGCCAAGCTGCGGTTTCTAAAGCGAGCAAAATCCTCTCTTGTATTAACAGAGGTATAGACTCCAGAGAGAGAGATATCATTTTAGCCCTGTACAAATCATTAGTAAAACCTCATCTGGAATATGCAGTTCAATTTTGGGCACCAATTCACAAAAAGAACATTGGGGAACTGGAGAAAGTACAGAGAAGGGCAACCAAACTGATAAGAGGCATGGAGAAGCTCAGCTATGAGGAAAGATTAGAGGAACTGAATTTATTCTCTCTTGAGAAGAGGAGATTAAAGGGGGGATATGATCAACATGTATAAATACATCAGTGGTTCATATAGTGAACTCGGTGTAGAGCTATTCACCCTGAGGTCATCACAGAGGACAAGGGGGCACTCTTTATGTCTGGAGGAAAAGAAGATTAATCTCCAGATACGGAAAGGTTTCTTCACAGTGAGAGCTGTGAAAATGTGGAATAGACTCCCTCAAGAGTTGGTTCTGGCCAGCTCAGTGCATTGCTTTAAAAAAGTCCTGGATTCTTTCCTAGATACACAGAATATAACTGGATACTAACATTTATAGGTAAAGTTGATCCAGGGAATATCTGATTGCCTCTCGGGGGGATCAGGAAGGAATTTTTTTTTCCCTGCAGGAGCAAATTGAATTTTGCTTTGCTGGGTTTTTTACCTTCCTCTGAATCAACTGTGGGTATAGGATTATAACTTCTTTTCTTTCTTTTTGATCGAACTGGATGGACTTTTGTCTTTTTTCACCCAGAATATAACTAGCAACTAACATTTATAGGTAAAGTTGATCCTGGGAATATCTGATTGCCTCTGGGGGGATCAGGAAGGAATTTTTTCCCCTGCAGGAGCAAATTGGATCATGCTTTGCTGGGTTTTTTGCCTTCCTCTGGATCAACTGTGGGTGTAGGATTATAACTTTTTTTTTTAATGTGGTTGAACTGGATGGACTTTTTTCCATATGTCTTTTTTAGCCAGACTATGTAACTATGTAAAATGATGCGCTTTTCCATATGGCCTGCACTGCCACTATAAAGAAAGTAATGATCTGTATAATGTGATCCATTTCTGTTTGATACATTAAACTCAGAGCAAGTGAGCAGCACATGTTTTATGCTCTCCTCTGCTACAGATACTGCAGGCTGCATCTTTCTCATCCCTTGCGCTCGGAGCACCAATAATCCCGTAACACAAACATATAGTGGGCTTTTCCCAAATTTGACTGCAAAGTAGAAATACACTTTAGTCCACAAGACTTGTCAGATAATGTGTAAACAAAAGGAATTTATTATGGCCAATAAAAGCTCATTTAAATAAAAATCATTAGTGTTAAGTGTAGTACAAATTACACTTATTAACTGTAATAATCATTACCCACACCAGAACTGTACAGCATTAAACAGCAATATGATTTTGAGATTGATAATATATTAGATACGTTTTGTTGTATATTTGTTGGACCCATTGATTCCATTCAATATTATACCAACTGAGGCAGTATAAAGCTGCTAAACCAGAATAGATAGAACAGTAAATTAATTACTTAGTAAACTGAAGAGGTCATCAGGGAAATACAAAACGCTGCCAGTAGAGTTATAAGGGTTGTTTGTGTAATTGTTCTAAGTTGTATCTGTAATAAAAGTGGTTGTATATCTTCATTCTTCTCTTTACCAGTGTTCACCGTCATCGTGTGTGAGGTGGAGCAAGGAGCAGCGAGTGATGGGGAAGTTGCATGCAGACCAGAAAAGTGAATGCTATGAGCTGTCCGTGGTGCTGATTTTGTGTTTTACAGGATAACCTCCTGGAGTTTTTTTTTCTTATCTTGTTTTTAAAAAAATTATATCTCTCCCCCAATCTTACCATTCTGGAACACCACACATGCAGGTGGTTGGTATCTTCCCATGGCAAGGGTGAAGCCACCTGACTTGCAGATACCCTTCATCATGGTAGAAGATGCTTCTAAAGGGGTCCTTAAAAAAATAGGCATTGTATCCTTTCTAAAGTTTATGGACACTGGTCTCCTCCACAATGCCAGTATGTAGGATAATAACCAGCCTGAAATAGCAGAAATTTTTTATTTGTAACCTACTTGGCTCCTCCATGGCGTGCAAGTAGGTTGCCACTACCTCCTTAGTGAACTGGTAAAAGGGACCTCATCCATACACATACAGTATGCATGTGGCTTGTGTTGAAAAATGTAAAAAAATATTCTATATGTAACAAAATCCAGCTTCACTCTTCTTTCTGGTCCCACTCTGGGATTTTTTTCAAGCTAAACATCCCTCACCCCCATCAGGATTAAGAGGAGGTATTACAAGCTTTCTTTATTTCTCTGCTGGAGAGTGAAGGAGATCTTGGACAAGGAGATGTTTTAAAGAGAACCAGTCTCCACTTCTATGAGAGTCTAATGTATTCCATTGTTACAATGATACTTTCACTGTGTGAAGAGAAGTGTCAGCTCAGCATACATCTGGAAGTTCCTATAGAGGCTGTCCTTTGTGACCTCATGTGACAGCTTTATAAGTGTCAGTTATGTGCAATGAGATGAGTCAGAAGAAAAGGCAGCCTTTCTTACAGAATGGCATATATATGACACTCCTGCTCTGAAAGGCAGAGAATACAACAAAGTAACGTTTCAAACAGCTATCCCTTAGCGATAATGTTTCACTATTATATTTTTGGAGAGGAGATGTTCACTAATATGCATTCCTATTTATAGGCTAGTTCTCTTAAAACTTGCAGGGAGTTCTCTGCCTACAGACAGCTAGAAGGATCATTGGTGTCACACACCTCGCTCTGCCAAGTGGTATTGACCCCAGAACTATGCAGGAATCACCAAATTAGAGGTCAGCCACAGCTCAAGGAACCCCTAGCAACTTCTGGAGGAACCCTATGGTTCCACAGAATCCAGGTTGAGAATGGCTGCCCTATAGTGTGAGATCTAAGGCACTGCTTTCTGTGCTAGTCTTAGGAGATTTGGTGATTTCACTTCTGTGCTGCTCACTGCTGTTGTAAGCTCTGACATGAGGAAGCAAAGCCCTGTCTTTGCCAAAATGGCCAGCTCCACACAGAGACCCAGTGCAGCATGAAGCATTGTACAGTAAGTCAGTAATGGGTATGCCTGGTAGACCACAGGCAATACTGGTGACCAGTCCTTTGCCCTCTTCCTGTCTTTTGTGCACAGCTTCCAAATTTCAGTTCCTCTTTAATTATAATACCAAATACCAATACCAAATTGTAGTGCTGCTGCAGTGCACCCACAGTTTTTGTGCGGGTTACCTACACTTTCCAATTGACAGATACAGCATGAATTCAGGAAATGCATCAAAAATCCCTGATCTAATAGAAGTCTATAGGAAAGCATGGGTAACCTACACGAAAGCTTCAGGTACACTGTGCTGCACCCATGCTGTGGCCAAAGCACCCTAATGTGATTAACAGATGGAGCTTGTACATGTAAAAGATTTCTAAACATATTGTACGTGTTTATGATTAACTCATTAAGCACTCTTAAAAAAACCAAAACGTAAAAGGGCTTAAAAAGACCAATTCGTACAGCCCCCATGCTCACTTGAGAAGGGGAGATTAAGGGGGGATATGATCTCCATGTATAATACATAAGGGGGGATAGGATCTCCATGTATAATACATAAGGGGGGATATGATCTCCATGTATAATACATAAGGGGGGATATGATCACCATGTATAATACATAAGGGGGGATATGATCTCCATGTATAATACATAAGGGGGGATAGGATCTCCATGTATAATACATAAGGGGGGATAGGAGCTCCATGTATAATACATAAGGGGGGGATAGGATCTCCATGTATAATACATAAGGGGGGGATAGGATCTCCATGTATAATACATAAGGGGGGATATGATCTCCATGTATAATACATAAGGGGGGATATGATCTCCATGTATAATACATAAGGGGGGGTATGATCTCCATGTATAATACATAAGGGGGGATATGATCAATATGTATAAATACATCAGTGGTTCATATAGTGAACTCGGTGTAGAGCTATTCACGCTGAGGTCATCACAGAGGACAAGGGGGAACTCTTTACATCTAGAGGAAAATAAATTTAATCTCCAAACATGGAAAGGTTTCTTCACAGTGAGAGCTTTTAAAATGTGGAATAGACTCCCTCAAGAGTTGGTTCTGGCCAGCTCCATGGATTGATTCAAAAAAGGTCTGGATTGTTTCTTAGATACACAGAATATAACTGAATATAACATTTATCGGTAAAGATGATCCAGGGAATATCCGATTGCCTCTCGGAAGATCGTGAAGGAATTTTTTTCCGAGCAGGAGCAAATTGGATCATGCTTTACTGGGTTTTTTTTACTTCCTCTAGATCAACTGTGGGTATAGGATTATAACTTTTTTTTTTTTTAATGGTTGAACTAGATGGACTTTTGTCTTTTTTTCAGCCAGACTAACTATGTAACTATGTAACTCACCCTCCTGATCACTGCTAGCATAACTCACTTTAGGAAGGCTATTTCTTTTTATGGGGATCCCCCTCCAGGACAGATACCTGTAGTGCTGAAATGTGTGTGGATTGGTACCAGCAGGGAAGGCTACGCACTTTCTAGGGGGATAGGGGGGGGTAGCCTCTGGATGGGGACACCATGCTCTTTGTTTTCCATTTCATTGTGCTGCACTAAAAAGGAGAAAAGCTACAACAATCCCAGTGCTTGAAATGATCTTTTCTTCCTGGTGAAGAAGCTTTGTGTTAAAAACACAAGAAAGAGAATTCTAAGCTATAACCGTCTTACTTCCACCACTGCATGTCTCAGGGCAGTGGCAGCAGGGGGAGCGGAGGGGGGTTTACAAACACTCCTACAGCGGCCGGGAGTATAAACATTCTACAAGCCGCCTGTCAGCATTCTTATGAAAGCGATTCGGGAGCTGTAGAGCTGATTGCTTTCCCTGGCCCCCTGCCATGCTAAGCACATGCTGCTAGGTGGAAGGGAGGGGGACCGGTGAACACCCATTCGTGCTGATCTTCCTTAGCTGTAAAGATCTCAGAAGCAAAGAGTAAAATGTCACTTCTGGTTTCTGGTGTCACTTTCTGTAGCTGATGTGGATTGGGAAGAAGCTAATGGAGTGCAGTTTGTGCTTTATTAGCTTCATTGGAGGGTAGGTGAGACATCAAGGGCCTGAAAGCCCCATGATGTGTCATTAACCACCTCCAACCCAGCCTATCTTAATAATACAGCCAGAATAGCACTGCTATTCTGGGTGGAAGTCAAATTAAGTCCTCCCACTTGCATGCCTCGTGCTGGCCAGGTGGCCACGCAGCAATGCGATCTGTGACCTGCTGGGTGCACAGGACACAGCAGAACGCATATTGTTGTACTGGGCCACTGTGTAAGGCCCAGGTACCATATGATTGCTGTGACCAATCGCAGCGATCACATGTCAGTTGTAAACAATGGCTTTCAGTCATAGCCATTGTGTACTAGTGTGATTATTTCTGTGATTGGTGACAGTGATCACATGGTGCCATTCACAGCAGACCTGCACCATATGATATATGTGGCCAATCACAGCTATCACAGTTGTACACAATTGTACCTGAATGGATCCCAATCGCAGTTTCACAGTGTAAAAATGATCGCTTATACAGTCAGGTCCATAAATATTGGGACATCGACACAATTCTAACATTTTTGGCTCTATACACCACCACAATGGATTTGAAATGAAACGAACAAGATGTGCTTTAACTGCAGACTGTCAGCTTTAATTTGAGGGTATTTACATCCAAATCAGGTGAACGGTGTAGGAATTACAACAGTTTGCATATGTGCCTCCCACTTGTTAAGGGACCAAAAGTAATAGAGATACCCAGCATGTTAAGATTTAAAAATATAGGTGCCCACAATATGACAACGAATTTCAATACCCTATGTTTCCCATAGGCGACACTTTAAAAGCCCCCTACAGGTCATCACTTTAGAATTACCCATGAATAATGTCCCTAGTATTATTTATCACACTCCAGCGTGCGTGGCATTAACATGTACAGTGCAAGTGACGTTTTTATATGTAGGCACTACTGACAGGTGTGTTTATGTTTGCATGTGTACATACATGGTAGTGGGTCAGGCTTCACATTTTTTGAGGGGTTCAAAGTACTTGAGTGCATATTTTGTTCACACTTTTTTTTTACACTAAAACTTTATGTATATCACATAGAGGCCAAAACGTCCCCTATGTGATATAAACTCTTTGTCACAGGTTCTCTTTAACGACTTTAATGCCAGACACTTTCACCGCCTTCCTGCTCAGGCCAATTTTCAGATTTCAGGGCTCACACTTTGAATGCCAATTAATCAGTCATGCAACATTGTACCAAATTAATTTTTTTAAAGACAGATAGTTTTCTTTTGGTGATATTTAATCACCACTGTTTTTTTTTGCTATATGAACAAAAAAATACCAAACATTTTGAAAAAAATTTTTTCTTAGTTTCTGTTATAAAAGTTTGCAAATAAATTATATTTCTTCATAAATTCAGGCCAAAATGTATTCCACTATGTTTCTTTGACACAAATAATACAAATCAGTGTATATTATTTACTCTTTGTGGAAGTTATAGAGTTTACAAACTATGGTATATTTTAGAAAATTAAGAAATACAAAAAAAATGTTCACGATTTTTTTACCAACTGACAACAGAACAGTACAGTGTCACTATATGACTGGTGTGGTGGGATCTAGAAGTGTCACTATATGACTGGTGTGGTGGGATCAAGGGCAGTGTCACCATATGATTGGAGACAGTATGTATAAAAAAAAAAAAATTTCATAATTTTTTCATATTTAACTTTTTTATGTTTATAACATTTTTGCTTTTTTTTTTAATTTATTTTTTTTTTTTACAGTTTTTTTTTTAAGTACTGTCGCCAGAGCAGTACAGTGTCACCATAGTAACACTTTACTGCTCTGGGGAGGTGATCTGGATTTTTATTTAACACTATGATTGCTTATTACAGTGATGATCACTGTACAGTCAGGTCCATAAATATTGGGACATGGACACAATTCTAACATTTTGGGCTCTATACACCACCACAATGGATTTGAAATGAAACAAACATATTCTTGATCTGGCCAACTGTTGTGAAGGGTGTTTTCTTCACCAGGGAAAGAATTCTTCGGTCATCCACCACAGTTGTTTTCCGCGGTCTTCCGGGTCTTTTGGTATTGCTGAGCTCACCGGTGCGTTCCTTCTTTTTAAGAATGTTCCAAACAGTTGATTTGGCCACGCTTAATGTTTTTGCTATCTCTCTGATGGGTTTTTTTGTTTTTTCAGCCTAATGATGGCTTGCTTCACTGATAGTGACAGCTCTTTGGATCTCATGGTGAGAGTTGACAGCAACAGATTCCAAATGCAAATAGTACACTTGAAATGCACTCTGGACCCTTTATCTGCTCAATGTAATTGGGATAATGAGGGAATAACACACACCTGGCCATGGAACAGCTGAAAAGCCAATTGTCCCATTACTTTTGGTCCCTTAACAAGTGGGAGGCACATATGCAAACTGTTGTAATTCCTACACCGTTCACCTGATTTGGATGTAAATACCCTCAAATTAAAGCTGACAGTCTGCAGTTAAAGCACATCTTGTTTGTTTCATTTCAAATCCATTGTGGTGGTGTATAGAGCCCAAAATGTTAGAATTGTGTCCATGTCCCAATATTTATGGACCTGACTGTACAGTGATCATCACTGTAATAAGCAATCATAGTGTTAAATAAAAATCCAGATCACCTCCCCAGAGCAGTAAAGTGTTACTATGGTGACACTGTACTGCTCTGGCGACAGTACTTAAAAAAAAAACTGTAAAAAAAAAAATAAATTAAAAAAAAAAGCAAAAATGTTATAAACATAAAAAAGTTAAATATGAAAAAATTATGAAATTTTTTTTTTTTTATACATACTGTCTCCAATCATATGGTGACACTGCCCTTGATCCCACCACACCAGTCATATAGTGACACTTCTAGATCCCACCACACCAGTCATATAGTGACACTGTACTGTTCTGTTGTCAGTTGGTAAAAAAATCGTGAACATTTTTTTTGTATTTCTTAATTTTCTAAAATATACCATAGTTTGTAAACTCTATAACTTCCACAAAGAGTAAATAATATACACTGATTTGTATTATTTGTGTCAAAGAAACATAGTGGAATACATTTTGGCCTGAATTTATGAAGAAATATAATTTATTTGCAAACTTTTATAACAGAAACTAAGAAAAAATTTTTTTCAAAATGTTTGGTATTTTTTTGTTCATATAGCAAAAAAAAACAGTGGTGATTAAATATCACCAAAAGAAAACTATCTGTCTTTAAAAAAATTAATTTGGTACAATGTTGCATGACTGATTAATTGGCATTCAAAGTGTGAGCCCTGAAATCTGAAAATTGGCCTGAGCAGGAAGGCGGTGAAAGTGTCTGGCATTAAAGTCGTTAAAGAGAACCTGTGACAAAGAGTTTATATCACATAGGGGACGTTTTGGCCTCTATGTGATATACATAAAGTTTTAGTGTAAAAAAAAAAGTGTGAACAAAATATGCACTCAAGTACTTTGAACCCCTCAAAAAATGTGAAGCCTGACCCACTACCATGTATGTACACATGCAAACATAAACACACCTGTCAGTAGTGCCTACATATAAAAACGTCACTTGCACTGTACATGTTAATGCCACGCACGCTGGAGTGTGATAAATAATACTAGGGACATTATTCATGGGTAATTCTAAAGTGATGACCTGTAGGGGGCTTTTAAAGTGTCGCCTATGGGAAACATAGGGTATTGAAATTCGTTGTCATATTGTGGGCACCTATATTTTTAAATCTTAACATGCTGGGTATCTCTTTACTTAGCATAACTTCATAGTTTATATTTTACCCCAAAATTGGAAAATACGCTGCATTTGTGTGCCCTTTAGTGTATTTTTTATTGACAATTTGCGCTTGATAAACTGTTGTACAAATATTATATAGTTACATAGTTAGTCTGGCTGAAAAAAGACAAAAGTCCATCTAGTTCAACCATCAAAAAAAAAAAAAAAAGTTATAATCCTATACCCACAGTTGATCCAGAGGAAAGCAAAAAAAAAAACAGCAAAGCACAATCCAATTTGCTCCTGCAAGGAAAAAAATTCCTTTCTGATCCCCCGAGAGGCAATCATATATTCCCTGAATCAACATAAAACATTGGAAATAGGAACATTATATTCACCAGGGCTTCTACTTTAAGAAAACATATAATATGTGGGGGGTTTAACTAATTTTCAGACCTAAAAAAAATGTTAAATATGTGTGCAAAACAAACAAACAAACAAAAAAAAACAAAACGCAAAAATGACTGGCAGTGAAAGGGTTAAACCTAATTTCCAAGCAGATATTAAAAAAACACATAGCTTTGCACAGTGATGTCAGTCAAATACAGGTTGGGGTAGTCTGGTGACCACGCTGTATTGCCTAAGTGCAGAGGAGAAACCTGAGGTCACCATCCGTACTATGCTGTCTGGCAGGGGTGCCTAGATCATAACACTAACTGAAGTGTTTTGACAGGTAAAACAGCTCTCACATGTATATATTACCCATGTATTTAGCTGTTTGCCTAGAGCTCAGTTTTAATGATGAACACTTTGATCACTTATCCATGAAAGGTTCAATAAATCAAGTAATATTGTCACTAGTAATTACAACGCTTGCAATGTGACTTTTTTGCATAAAATCTGTGATAACTCATCTTGATGTGTCAAGCTTATATTAGCTGATTGTTCCACACTGCATATGAGTATAACTACCTGGTACGCAATTACCATCTACATTACTGTAAGGGGAAAAGTAAAATACATAAACAAATGCATTATAAGCTAAAAAAAATCTGTAAAAATGCAAAAATGTCTAATTATTTTTTAATGAAGCTAGGTTATAATTAGCGCTGATGTAGAATATCAGAAAATAAATGTACAGTATTTCTCACAAGGGTAGTCAAAAACTAAAGAGAACAGACATATTAAAATTTAATTATAGATCAGCATAACGAATACACACAACAAGCCCCATGTAAAAATTAACACATTAGCATACATAATTTTAGCAATCTATATGAATAGTGTGCCCTTCTTTTTTTAATAATTTATAGAGACTGACCTTAAAGGAAAGTCTTGGGACACATTAATTAATTGCCTTTGCCTGTGGGTAAATCAGGGGCAAATGTAACAAGAATAACATAAATATTATAGATTGAAAGAAGAAAGCCTCAGCCTAATTTTGTCCAGGACCTGCCCTCAAACACGTTACACATTTCCCCTCCTCCTACTTCTCCTGCCTTCCAACGCGTTTCACTCCACCAACGGGGCTTAGACATGGACCTCCATGATACATCTAATTAATTGCCTTTGGCTGCTTATGTCGATAAATCAAGGGCAAATGTAGCAAGAATAATATAAATATTGTAGATTGAAAGAAGAAAGCCTCAGACTAGGTCTGTTCAGGCCACACCTCTGATACATTTCACCCTGCCCCCAGGGATTAATCGTGAACCTCCATAACTAAGTTCCAGGGGTGGGGTGAAATGCGTCATGGCATGGTTTGGACGGAGCTAGGCTGAGGCTGCATATGTAGAGCCAGAGCAAGCTCTTTCTCTGAGCCAGCGCCCACAATATGAGCCCACTGGATTTGGATACAGAGACCTGATCATCAATCCAAAACTTTTCACTCTGGTTCTCAAAAATTGGGGGAGGTCACAGATGGGGGGGGGGGGGGGGGGTACAGTTGCAGATGGGGGCATTGTCCTGCGTGAGTGCATTTTCTTCTGGAGTGCAAAACAGCAGTTGAAAGCAGGAGAACTCAAGCAGCAGGAAGATACAACAAAGAAGTCTACTGCACGCTGGATGGCCTGCAAGCAAACACCCTGGGAAACATCTCCTACAAGTTTGATTCCCGCTCCATCTACCTTTTATTATGCCCTCTCTACTCCTCCTTTTCATATTACTATCCTCTGTTCTCAAAATCTCATTTCTTTACCCCTCTGCTCCACCCCAAAGCTTATACATATCTCCCTCAATTCTACCATCTCCCTACGTCCCTACTGCTGCTCTCATCACCTCCTGCTGATACTTTACTCACCTGCTGACCCAAACACCAGGACAGAAAGGCATGTGCACTCATATACAGTACATCCTGCTCCCATGTTACTTTCCTCACCCTCCTTCTCCTAACCTCTGGGGATATCTCCCCAAACCCTGGTCCTCCAGTATCTCACCCCCATACCAGGCACCCTCCTTCCTCCAGGAATAGCCACAATCCATTCAATTTAATCTCAATCCCTAAAAACCACCCTCCCTTTTTATGTGCACTCTGGAATGCCTGCTCTGTCTGTAACAAGCTCACCATGAACTTTGTGTCACTTACTCTCTTAATCTACTAGCAATTACAGAAACCTGGCTTCAAGCATCATATTCTACTTCTCCCACAGCACTTTCCTATGGAGGCCTTCTCTGGACTTACCCAGACTCAGTGGTCAGAAAGGAGGTGGAGCTGGTTTGCTGAGCAACTTTCAAGTCCTCCCTAACCCTCCCTCTCTATCCTTCTCTTCTTTCGAGACTCACTGCATTCAGCTGTTTTCTCCCATTTCTCTGAGGATTGCAGTGATCTACCAGCCTCCTGGACCAGTGTTGTGCTTTCTTGATGACTTCTCTGTTTACCTACCCTACTTTCTCTCCTCTGAAATGCCCACTATCATTCTTGGAGATTTTAACATCTCCATTAATGTGAACAAACCGGCTACATCCCAACTCTTCAACCTAACCTCATATTTTGCCTTAACACAATGGACACAGTCCTCCACTCTGAAGGGAATACATTAGACCTTGTTTTCTTCCTTCTTTGCACTCCCTATAACCTTACAAACACCCCCTTTCCTCTCTCTGATCACAATCTCATCACATTCACAGTGTCCTCGTCTTCAAACACCTATCCCTCCAAGCAGCAAACAATTACCCACAGAAACCTTCACAGCTTAAACCCTTCTCTTTTCCACTCTGCAACTGACCGCCTCTATGACAGAATCTCTCCCCTGTCCTGCCCTGACCTGGCCACTTCTGTCTACAACAGTTTGCTTTCATCCACACTAGACTCACTTGCTCCTCTAACTACACGAAGTATCAGGCCCTGACCATTACAACCTTGGCAAACTGAAGACACCAGAAAGTTTAGGAGACAAAGTCGTGCACTGGAGTGATTGTGGCGTAAAACCAAATCCCAGCAAGCATTCACCTGATATAAATCTGCTTTCTTAACATACAATTCCTCCCTCCATGCTGCCAAACAAGCCTACTTTGTCACTCTTATTAATACCTTGTCATCCAGTCCTCGTCGTCTCTTCTCTACTTTTAACCCTCTACTTTCTCCTTCTTAGCCCAGTAACTCACTCACTGCTTACTAGATTGCCCATCATTTCAAAAACAAGATTCATGCAATTCGTAGGGGCATCTCCACTACACACACATCTATCCCAATTAGCATACCTTATACTAAACCTCCCTCAACACTTTCCTCTTTTGACCTTGCTACTACTGAAGAGGTCACTAAGGTTTTCTCAGAAGCCTGTCTCACCACCTGCCCCCTGGATCCTGTCCCCTCTCAATTATTACGGTCACCCTCTTCTTCTGTCCTATGCTCCCTCACTCACATCTTCAATCTCTCCCTCTCTAATGGTGCCTTCTCCTCCCCTCTAAAGCATGCACACATCACTCCCATACTTAAAAAGCCCTTGCTGGACCCCACCAACCTGAACAACCTAAGACCCATCTCCCTGCTGCCGTTTACCTATAAACTCTTAGAATGCTTAGTCTACAATTGCCTGAGCTCCTGCCTCACTGACAACAACCTTCTTGACCCATTACAGTCTGACTTTCGCTCACTACACTCTACTGAAACTGACCTACTAAAACTCACTAATGATCTACTAACTGCTAAAACCAACGGCCACTACTCCGTACTCTTACTACTTGACCTCTCTGTGGCTTTTGATACTGTGACCATCCCCTCCTCCTCAAAAAACTACACTCTCTTGGCCTCCGAGACTCTGCTCTCTCATGGTTCTCCTTCTACCTATCGCAGCTCTCCTTTAGTTTTACCTATAATTCTGTCTCCTCCTCTCCACTCCCTCTTTCTGTAGGGGTCCCTCAAGGTTCTGTCCTTGAACCCCTTTTCTTCTCCATCTACACCACCTCCTGCCTTGGTCACTTGATAAACTCCCATGGCATCAAGTACCATCTCTATGCTGATGACGCACAAATCTATCTTTCTACTCACCTCACCCCTTCAGTCTCCTCTCTAACCTACTAAGTGACATATCAGCATGGATGTCACTACACTTCCTCATACTCAATATTTCCAAAATGGAACTCATACTATTCCCTCCAGCCCGTGCCCCCTCCCCTGACTTCTCCATAAAGATCAATAATACGACCATCAGTCCCTGCCCTCATGCCAGGATACTAGGTGTAATCCAAGACTTCCACCTGTCCTTTCAGCCCCAAATCCAATCACTGTCCAAATCTTGTAGACTTCTACTCCCATTCTTAACCTCTGAAACTACTAAGCAATTTATTCACTCCCTTGTTATCTCTTGCCTTGACTATTGTAACTCCCTCCTCATTGGCCTACCTAATCGCAGGCTATCCCCTCTTCTGTCTATCATGAATGCAGCTGCCAGACTCATCCACCTTACTCCATATCTGCCATCCCTCTCTGCCAATCCCTCCACTGGCTTCCCATTGCCCAACGGATAAAATTCAAAACTTTAACAATAACGTATAAAGCTGCTTATAACTCTGCCCCAAATTACATCACCAAACTTGTCTTCAAATATCGCCCAAACCGTCCTCTCCGCTTCTCTCATGACCTCCTGTTCTCTAGCTCCCTTGTCTACTTCTCCCATGCTTGTCTCCAGGACTTCTCCAGAGCCTCCCTCATCCTCTGGAACTCTCTACCCCAATTTATCCGACTATTGCCCACTCTGCCCACTTTTAAGCGATCTCTGAAAACCTATCTCTTCAGGAAAGCCTATCCCATCTTTAGCTAATAACAGAATCTTATATTCCTCCTTCCAGTTCATCCCCCACAGTTAATACCTTTTGTAACACCAGCCCCTCCCTCTTATATTGTAAGCTCCAAGGAGCAGGGCCCTCCTAACCCTCTTGTATTGAACTGTATTGTTGCTGTATTGTCTCCCTTTATATTGTAATGCGCTGAGCAAACTGTTGGTGCTATATAAATCCTGTATAATAATAATAATATTATACTGTATATATAGAGTTTTGTTGGCCATTTTAGAACTGATAAAAATGGAATCACCTATCCATATACAATGCTTTTAAGTGCAAGCATGGGAAAACATAATGTAAGGGACCGCCTGGTGGTACCACTAGCACTCCACTGAATAGGCGTCCCCAGCGCACGGAATCTAAGTCCCAGGGTGCTTGTTCACCAGGGCCCCTGATGGTGGGGATGGACTTGGAGCCCCCCGAGACCAGGTCGTGGCTACTGGGTGCGTCCGGCAGTGGTAGTGGTATGCGCCAAGGGCTCCCGCGGGGAAGAGTCTGATGTGAGGAGGTCAGAAGACCCCACTGCAAGGGATGGATGGATGGATGAGCAAGGTCAGACGGGCCGGGTCGGTAACAGAGAGGACGGCAAGGTACAAGGCAGCGGGCATAGAATGGTCGGGTCACACGCCAGGTCAGCAACAGCAGGTCAAATCCAATCAGGGGCATTCAAGAGAGAGGTCAGGCAAAGCAAGGGTCAGGATAGGAGAAAACAGCAAGGTCAGGTACAATCCGGGTCACAACTTACAATTCACAGGTTCACAGGTTCACAGGATGCAGGGAAGACCAGAAGGCACTGAATGACAGCTCAGGGCCATTTAAATATCCCGCCCTGCGCTGCCATTGGTGCCCAGCGGGCTGCCGCGGCTTCTACTGCGCATGCGCGAACTCGAACGCCGCGGCCGGCCCGGACCTAGTGCCCGTGTCCCTGCACAGGGAGGTGCACTGCGCCTGCGCCGGGACCATCGCGGCGGGGATCGGAGAGATCCCTGACATTGCCCCCCCCCTACGGGCAACCTCCGGATGCCCACCCGATCTCTCCACCACGGGTGATCGCGAAAAAACCTCCGGACAAGTCTGGGTGCATGGACATTATGGGCTGGTTCCCAAGAATTGTCCTCAGGGCCATAGCCCTTCCATTTGATAAGGAATTGGGTCTGGCCTCCCCTCCTTCGACACTTCAGGATTGTTTCAACCTCAAATTCTTCTTCTCCCTCGACCGTTACGGCTTCCGGGGGTCTAGATTCCCGGTCAGGGAAGGCATCAGGGACTACTGGCTTCAGCAGGGACACATGGAAGACTGGGTGGATCTTGAGCGTGTCAGGAAGGACGAGTTCGTAGGCCACTTCGTTAACCATCCGTTTAATGCAGAAGGGGCCTATAAATTTGGGTCCCAATTTCTTTGACGGGCAAAGCATTTTTAAATTGGACGTCGCTAGCCAAACCTTCTCCCCAGGCCGCAATACCAGATCTCCTCTCCGTTTCCTATTGAATGCCTTCCTGTAGTCTTCCTGGGCCCGACTGATGGCCTCTTGAAGCTTCTTATTGTTCGCGGAGAAGAACGTCACCACATCTTGCGTTGCTGGTACTGGGCATTCCGTGACCAAATCCGGGAGGAAGACTGGGTGAAAGCCATAGTTGGCAAAGAACGGGGACTGTCCCGTCGCTGAGTGGCGGGCGTTGTTGTACGCAAATTCCGCTAGGGGTAGAAGTGGCATCCAGTCATCTTGAGTAAATGAAGTGTAGCATCTTAGGTATTGCTCTAGGGTCTGATTGGTCCTTTCGGTTTGACCGTTAGTTTGAGGGTGGAACGCAGAGGAGAGAGACCATTTGATGTCCAGGGCTTTGCACAGTGCTCTCCAAAATCTGGACGTGAACTGGACCCCCCGGTCCTAGACAATGTCTTCGGGGACCCCATGCAGCCTTACTACCTCACGAATGAAGACTCGCGCAGTCTCGGCCGCCGAGGGGGTTTTCTTCAACGGGATGAAGTGGGCCATCTTGGACAAGCGGTCCACGACCACCAGGACTGCCGTGTGGTCTAGTGATGGTGGAAGCTCGACTATAAAATCTAACGAGATCTTTTGCCAAGGCCGTTCAGGAATCGGTAAGGGTCGCAGCAGACCCCATACCTTGTTTCTTGCTGGCTTGTTCTTCTGGCAGGTGATACAGGACCTTACATAGCCCTTACAATCTTTAGCCATGTCCGGCCACCAGAATGAGCGTCGGAGAAGTTCCAGGGTCTTTTCTGGGCCAAAGTGCCCCGCCATCGGGTGGTCATGGCAATGCCCCAAGACCAGGGTTCGGGCTTCCTCCGGCACCACAATTCGATCTTCCCTCCATAGGAGTCCCCCCTTGTTCTGGAGCGGCCCTCCGCCTGGGGTAGAGATGGTTGTGGATGCCTCCATTAGCTTGGAACGAAGGTCCGACTGAAGGGCCAAGAAGTTACCCGAGGACAGGATGGTGTCGGGTACTGGGATCTCCTTGGCGTCCTCGTACATACGTGATAACGCATCGGGCTTAGTGTTCTTTGATCCAGGCCGGTACGTAATGTGGAAGTTGAATCTTGAAAAGAATAGTGCCCATCTTGCCTGTCGCGGGCGAAGACGCTTGGCGGTTCTCAGATATTCCAAGTTTTTGTGGTCAGTAAATATTAAGATGGGGTGCACCGCACCTTCCAGTAGGTACCTCCATTCCTCTAACGCCGTCTTGATCGCCAGTAGCTCTCGATCCCCGATATCATAATTCTTCTCCGCTGGGGTAAGCTTCCGTGAGAAGAATGCTACAGGATGGAGCAGTTCCTTGGTGCCTTTCCGCTGGGAGAGGATGGAACCTACCGCATTCTCTGATGCATCTACTTCCAAGATATAGGGCAGGGCGGCGTCTGGGTGACCCAAAATGGGTGCCGAGGTGAACAGCTTCTTCAAGGCTTCAAAAGCTTCCTGCGCCTCTGGTGTCCATCTGAACCGAGTTCCCAGCTTGGTTAGCTGAGTAATGGGGGAGACCAGACCTGAGAAGTTCTTGATGAACTTCCGGTAAAAATTCGCAAAACCGACAAATCGTTGGACGCCTTTCCTGTCCGTGGGTTCAGGCCAATCCAGTATTGCGGCAACTTTCTGGGGATCCATCGCGACCCCCGCGGTGGAGATAATCAGGCCCAAAAAGGCAATGCTGGATTGTTCAAAACAACATTTCTCTGCCTTGGCGTACAACCCATGCTGCCGCAATCGCCCCAATACCTTTGCTACATGTATTCTGTGTTCCCCCAAAGAAGGGGAGAAAATCAGAATGTCGTCTAAATAAACGATAACAAAGACATCCAGAAAGTCTCTAAAAATATCATTCACAAAGTGTTGAAAAGTGGCCGGAGCATTACACAACCCGAACGGCATGACCAAATATTCAAAATGGCCGAAGCGGGTGCGGAAGGCCGTCTTCCACTCGTCCCCCTCCCTTATGCGAACCAAGTTGTACGCCCCCCTCAAATCCAGCTTTGTAAAAACCACTGCTGTTTTTAAACTTTGGAACAACTCTGGCACTAACGGCAGTGGGTAACGGGTTATCGTGACCCTGTTCAATTCCCTGTAATCTATACACGGCCTTAAGGTTTTGTCCTTTTTTTCAACAAAGAAAATTCCCGCCCCCGCCGGTGAAGTGGAGTGGCGGATGAACCCCTTCTGGAGACTGTCATCGAGATATTCCTTTAGGGCCCCCAGTTCGAGCTCTGAAAGGGGGAAGATTCGCCCAAAAGGAATTTCTGAACCGGGTAACAGGTCAATGGGACAGTCATAAGGGCGGTGGGGGGGTAGAGAATCGGCTCCCCGTTTGCTGAACACATCTAGAAACCCATGGTAGACTGCAGGGATTACTTGTTTTAGTTCAGCTTCCCCCTCAGAGCACAGGAGGATTTGGGGGATCCCCGAGCCCGAAGTGCGGCAGTATACCCGACAGTATGGGGAAGGGAACGAGATTACTCCGGTTTCCCAGTCAATCTGGGGGTTATGGGCCCATAACCATGGGAGCCCCAGAATGACTGGGAAGAGGGGTGAAGCTATAGCGTCCAGGCGAAGGAGTTCCTGGTGCTGGCCGGCAATGACAGTGGTGATGGAGGGGGTTTCCTGGTTCACTACCCCCGATTTTATTCGGGAACCGTCGGCCAAATAAATATTGAACCCCTTCCGTTTAAATTGGAGAGGAATACCCTGTTGGTGAGCAAAATTAATGTCCAAGAAGCAGCTGCATGCCCCCGAATCAATTATGGCCGATACTTCCACGGTCCTTTCTGGAAGGGAAGGAGCTACAGCGTCACTATCTCTCTGTCGCCGGCACAATGGAGGTCCCGGTGGCCATCTTTTAAATTCACCTCATGTGAGTCACTTATCACCTATAGAGCCACCTAAGGGAGAGACCGTGGATTGTCAGCTATACAACAGGGGAATGAATATCTGGCCTGACCTGACCTTTAGAAACAGTCGGTGGATTTGGAAAAGAGTTCATCTTTAAATGCGCAGTTAAACTGTGCATCTGGTGAGTGCACAGCTATATCTTTTCACTATCACCGTGTGGAAGAAGCACTTTTTGAAGGATTGTCACCAAAGACTGTTTTGCACTGCATGTCACTCTGTTTGTGACAGGATATTTATGGTTTCTTAGTAGTCACCAATCATCACACATACCTTGGATATTTCAATATAACCATAACTGTGATTCAGTATAATTATAATTGCGATACAGCGCCGCATCCTTTATATTCATATGAAAGGAAAGGGGCACCACTAAGTATTGGGATGGACCAACATTGCCAATGGATAAGGAAGAAGAGGTGCACTTACTCAGTTTCTGCGGGCAGGATCGTACATATGGCCAGCTTCACCACAGTAAAGGCACAGGTTCTGGGATCGTCTGCGCTGATATTCCTCTGGAGATAGTTTAGGCCGTGCCAGGCCGAGTTGCATGGGTTCAGGGATATCTCCAGGTGGCCGGTTCTGGACGTTTGGCCTAGGTGCTTGACTGGGACCTTGAAAAGACCCCCAGGAATTTCCTTGACCCTGGCCGGACCTCTCAAACCTGCGTTCCCGCAGTCTACGGTCAATTTTAATGGTCAGTGCTATTAAGTCCTCTAAAGTCTCAGGCACCTCCACCCGGGCGAGCTCATCCTCAGACCTTCTGATAGGCCTATACGGAACTGATGCAGGAGTGCGAATTCGTTCCAGCGTGTGTGTCCCATCCAGCGCCTAAACTCAGACGCGTACTCCTCCGCCGCTCGGCGGCCTTGCCGGAGCGTGTACAAAGTAGCTTCAGCAGAAGCTGCCCGCTGCGGGTCATCATACAGGATGGCCATGGCGTCAAAAAAAATGTCAACCGAACTAAGGTGAGGGTAATTTTTTCCCCGTAATCGGTGGGCCCAGTCTTGGGGTTCACCCTGCAGGAGGGAGATGACGAACCCCACCTTCATGGATTCAGTCACGAAGGTCCGGGGTTGTAACTCAAAATAAAGAAGACAGGACTCACGGAATGACTTGAAGCGTGTGCGGTCCCCGTGAAAACGTTCCGGTAAGGGTACTCGGGGGTCGGCCGCCGGGAGTGGTGCGGAAGCCCTAGAAACCAGCACAGGGGCTGCTACAGCTGGGGGTGCGGGGACCGCGGCCTGTGGGGCAGGAACGGATATAGTGCAGGTCTGGAATTGGGTTTCAATCTGCTGGCATCTATCCTGCAGGGCCGATACGGCCTGAGTCAAATTAGACAAGTGCCTGCAGATCTCCTCAAGCGGCGAGGGCCCTCCTCTAGACTCAGTCATGGCCTTCTGGTACTGTAAGGGACCGCCTGGCGGTACCACTAGCACTCCACTGAATAGGCGTCCCCAGCGCACGGAATCTAAGTCCCAGGGTGCTTGTTCACCAGGGCCCCTGATGGTGGGGATGGACTCGGAGCCCCCCGAGACCAGGTCGTGGCTACTGGGTGCGTCCGGCAGTGGTAGTGGTATGCGCCAAGGGCTCCCGCGGGGAAGAGTCTGATGTGAGGAGGTCAGAAGACCCCACTGCAAGGGATGGATGGATGGATGAGCAAGGTCAGACGGGCCGGGTCGGTAACAGAGAGGACGGCAAGGTACAAGGCAGCGGGCATAGAATGGTCGGGTCACACGCCAGGTCAGCAACAGCAGGTCAAATCCAATCAGGCGCATTCAAGAGAGAGGTCAGGCAAAGCAAGGGTCAGGATAGGAGAAAACAGCAAGGTCAGGTACAATCCGGGTCACAACTTACAATTCACAGGTTCACAGGTTCACAGGATGCAGGGAAGACCAGAAGGCACTGAATGACAGCTCAGGGCCATTTAAATATCCCGCCCTGCGCTGCCATTGGTGCCCAGCGGGCGGCCGCGGCTTCTACTGCGCATGCGCGAACTCGAACGCCGCGGCCGGCCCGGACCTAGTGCCCGTGTCCCTGCACAGGGCGGTGCACTGCGCCTGCGCCGGGACCATCGCGGCGGGGATCGGAGAGATCCCTGACACATAATCTGTTGTCCATTGTTACCAAATAAATTCTTTTTTTACATATAGGAGAAAAGTGAGAGCTAATACCTGATTGGTTGATTTAAAGTATATCTAAATCCAAGAACATGCCAAATATATTTTCTGTAACTACAGAATAATACCTGTTGATTTCGGTGACCTTCCTGTGCACTGAACTGTTATCTCAAACAATGTTATTAGTTTTAATAAAATATAAAACCCATAAATGTTTTAATAGACAGTTGTCAGTAAGCATCCATGACACATATAATCTGTCTAACATCAAAGTCAGACATCTAAAAGCTAAACACTATAACTGATAATAGTACAAAATCTCCTGGGAGCTTATTGGCAATTGCAGGGGTCTCCAAACTAAGGCCTAAAAGCCAAATCTGGCCCGGTGCAAGATTTTATGTGAACCTCTGATTTCAGATGGAACTGTGATGAAAGGAGTGACTCTTATGTGGACTCTGATGTATGGGGAACTCCAATAGGGACTCTGATGGGGACCTTGATGTACGTGGGGTCTGTGATGTAAGGGGGCTCTGATTGGACCTAGATATAAGAGAGGACTCTGATGGAGTCAAGTTTATATGAAATGTATTTTCTTTGTTTACTGAAATTGTTTCTCTATTATTCTAAATCATATGTTGATCATAAAAAACTCCAAGTAAAATGTACTCAATCACTTTGATTCTATTGGAATACAGTGTGTATTTTGTGCAACAACTACATCAGTGTTCAGTAGAGATATATTCTTGAGCTAATAGATGGCAGTGTTTACAAGTTTGTATCTACATCCATGGTTAAACTCTACATCTTTTCTTTATAATAAAGTTCCTGTTTCCTGTTTTCAGAGAAGCAGCAGATAAACACGTGGACTGTGCCCTGTCTGTTTTGTAGGGGCAGAATACAGAATATCTAACAGATTCATTAATTTATATATTTTCAGCCCATGTATATCTGAAAAATATATGATGTGGCCATTGTACTAAAAAGTTTGGAGACCCCTGGTTTCTTGTAATGTCCATGTGTATGAGGACAAGTTAACCATACCTCCCAACATTTTGAGATGGGAACAAGGGACACCTATTAGCAAAAGTATGCAGGCATAGAACGTACCCCCTGCCACACCCCCTTAAAGGAGAATTCTACCAAAAAAATTATTAGTTTAAAAGTACTTTATTACCACTACTATTCATTTATATTGGCGTTTGATATTTACAAATGCAGCAATTTAGAAACTGGATGAAAGGTTTAGCACTGGGAAACACTTTTTGAAAAATAGAAAGTGCATTTTATATACAACTATATAGATCGGACCAAACTGAGGGACAAATGAGAGGAAAGAGGGACTTTCCAAATCAGGGACAGTCCCTCTAAATCAGGGACAGTTGGGAGCTATGAGTTAACCCCTTTTTTTTTTTAGGATTTTTCTAATAAAGTTATGTATTTTTAGGATACTAATAACTTTAGCTAAATATATTACAGTTCTTCAGCTTCTTTTTTGGTGATTAAAGCAATTGTAAAGGTATTTTGTTTTGATTAAAATAATAAGCATGCTATGCTTACTTACTCCTCAACTGTGGTCCCCTACTGGCACTACCCTCTCTTCTTTTTCTGTGTCTGCCCCCATACCAAACCTATAGGGGCTGATGCCTGAGCTCGCTCCTGAGCTAGGAGGTGTGCATCCATAGACAAACAGTGCGGCTTCACCCCCTGCTCCCTCCTCACAAGATTGCGTTGTCAATCAATAAAGAAAAAAATCTTGAAAAAAAACAAATGTAGCCGCCTCATCTGAGCAGTGGTAAGCAACAATATATGACATTTTTGTTTTAGGATTTAGATACTCGGCAACCGTCACAACATAGTTGATTCTCTATGCTCTTTATAAGCAAATTCTTCCTAACTTCACAATTAATACATGAAGGTTGTAAAATACAATCAGATCACTGTGGTGTGACATACCTCCAGGTGTTAGCAAGCCTGTTATGTATTTTAACAATGAACCTTTTTTAATCAGATTTAACGGCTGTGAAGCATTTGATGTATCTCGTTTGTCATGCCCTTCATTACTAGCACCCTATACATCTAGGCCCTCTGGGTATTTCATTTGAGCGCAGCAACAAAAATGTTTAAGTGAAAGGAAATGCGCGGCGGCCGCCTCCCTCCATCTGTGTCTCCTGGGCTCCCCGCTCGCTTGGAATGAGTCTGTAAACCAGCTGACAATTGTCGGGCAGCCGAGCGTGGAAATACAGTCTGTCAGACACAATGCTGCACAACATACTGCAAAATTACATGCCAGTGCAAAGCATTACACACCAGTAACATACAAATAGATGCAGCAAGCACCGTGACACTAAAATAGCATTACCAGGTCTAAGTGAATTAGTTTGTCAACATTCTGCTGTATTATCCTTATATGGAGAAGCACAGATATTTCCAATGGGGTAAAAAAGAACTAAAGAAAAGTGTCTTGTTATGGAAACAGTGACCATGTGACCAGAGCTTGCACTCTGGCCTTCCCCTCCCAGTTGGTCAATTAAGCTGCCCATCAATCTTAGCCATCCAATAGAAAGTGGAAGTGTGCAGAGCATGACAACCGTGCTTGTAATTTGAATAATAGAGCACCTCGGGTTTTGGAGCTCCTGGAGTGCATTGCAAATCCACTGAAAGTGGCCACAGGTTAGGGGCTACCTTAAAGGAGAAGTACGGAGAAGGATATTTTGGCCTTACCTATCCTATGGGTTACAGGAGTGCGCTTAGTTCTGCACTCCTGTGACCAGGGGCGGACTGACAACTCATGGGGCCCCCAGCAATAGGGGATCATGGGGCCCCTGTGTCCTTGGCCAAACTCAAAAAAGCCTATGAAAAAGGTACCAGGGGCATCTCATGGGGCCCCCTACTGACCCCGGGCCCTCGGGCAGTGCCCGAGTTTCCAAATGGTCAGTCCGCCCCTGCTTGTGACCAGGGGCGGACTGACAACTCATGGGGCCCCCGGCAATAGGGGATCATGGAACCCCTGTGTCCTTGCCCAAACTCAAAAAAGCCTATGAAAAAGGTACCAGGGGCATCTCATGGGGCCCCCTACTGACCCCGGGTCCTCGGGCAGTGCCCGAGTTTCCAAATGGTCAGTCCGCCCCTGCCTGTGACCCATTTTCAGCCAACAGAGCGCTTTAGAGGTCTCAGAGCCAGTCCAGGGTTTGGAAAGATCTCAGCAATATGTTGGGATCTGCCCACATACCGGGACCAGCAGCTGGTTCAGCCTCTCAGGTCTGGGAGACTGAGCCAGCAGTTTCCTTCTTTCCATAGCCGGCGATCCAGTGAGCACTGGAGGAGCAGAGCAGAGAGCCAGTAACTGACAGTCAAGGCTTTCTGTTCAGAGCAAAGGGGAAAACTGAGCGATCAATGGTGTTTAATCACTCGATGCTTGGATCGATGCTGCATCCACCAAGATGAGTATGTTTTCTTTTTTTTGTTTTTGTAAAACCCATACCTCTCTTTTAAAGTGGAAGAAAAACCTAAGTCTAACTATTCTATAAAATTTTCCCTCCTCCCCTACTCCTACCTCTCCTGCCTAACCTGCATAAAAAAAGATGTGTGTGCTTACCTATGTTCAGGGGCAGACTGACAACTCATGGGGCCCCCGGGTAATAGGGGATCATGGGGCCCCTGTGTCCTTTCCCTAACTCAAAAAAGCCTATGAAAAAGGTACCAGGGGCATCTCATGGGGGCATCCCAAACTCAAAAAAGCCTATGAAAAAGGTACCAGGGGCATCTCATGGGGCCCCCTACTGACCCCGGGCCCTCGGGCAGTGCCCGAGTTTCCAAATGGTCAGTCCGCCCCTGCCTATGTTTAATCCACTCTGGTCTGGTCTTGTGTGACCCCGCAATTCTGACTCTCCTGTGTCAGTGAGCAGCTGCTGCAGGAGAGAGGAGGGAGCTCCAACAACAGATGTGCTATGGAAGCCTATGTGTGTTGCAACAGTTCCCAGATTTTACAGTTGTTGTCGAGCGCTCCCTGTGCTTGTGTTGCAGGATCATGTGACTGGATGGGAGTGGATTTAGGGCTCATGTACACCGCAGCTGATAAACTCACGTTTAGGAGCTGTTCAGTGTTTTTTTCAGCAGCCCCTGAACTCACCCTAATGTTTTCCTATGTGTCCATGTACACGTCTTCATTTACAGTCGTTTACAGGCAGTTGAATTTACATTTGTTTTTTTGAACGCAACAAACTTGCGTTCAGACGTTGATTTTATCAGCGTTTCAAACGCAAAACGCTTGTAAACACGGCTAAACGTGACAAATCGCTTTTATACGCATTTGAAATTTTTTTGAACTCTTCCAGTTCCCGATGCTGCCAGAGGCTTTTTCAGCATGACAAATGCATGCAAAGCGTTTTCAAGGTGCTCAGATGGACAAAACACTTAACACAGGATGTTCCTACCAAGCTTGTCACACATTGTAATGACCAATTCACACCGCAGACCTCTCCCACCCCTGGAAACAAAAGCTATGTTAATGCGCATTTACACCTCAAATTCCTCATGAAGACCCCCTGCCAGGTGACCTTAATGACTCCCTCCACCAGACACCTTTCCCACCCTGGGAAACAAAAGAAATGTTAATGAGCAACTCACACCTAATTATCTCAACACATACTGCTGTCTCTGCTTCTACTGTGTGTATTTCTCTGAAACAGTCTGAAATTGTTAATAATTTACCACTTTTTAGTGCATTCTGGGCATTTGGGAGGTTCTCCTGTGCTTATCTTTAAAAAACGCTTCTAAATGCAAACGTGCATAAAATTATTATGCAAACGCAGCTAAACAGACGTTTTTTAACCTACGTTTTCCAGCAGTCAGTTTCCATCATTCAGAAGTGTCCTGTGTACATGGGGCCTTAAAATAGGTAAGTATACACCTTTTTTTTTTTTATACAAGTTAGGCACTACAGTTAAGAAGAATGGGTGGGGGGTGGGGGGGGGGAGATTTTGAAGAATAGTTAAACCTAAACTGAAAATAGATGGGTCAGTTATTTTCATTCGCCCAGCAGGTTGAATGTAAAAAACTGACCCAGTTCTCTCATCCACATGTTTGATGTGAACGGGGTAATCAATCTTACTGAGTTGTATTCTGACAGCAGGGAGAGTTTCCCACTGTCAGAATACGCTGATCAGCACTGCCAGCTATAGCTAGCTGATTGAGCAGAATTTATCCAACAGGCTGGTTGTACAGAAGTCAATTGGTAGATCAACTTCCGCACATCCAGGGTGCCCATACTTGGATCAAAATTCGGCTGGTCCCTTCTGAACCATCTAAACTTCAATCCATGTATGATTAGCTTTAGGCTTTTCTTCTACATTAACAAGATGAAAAACACCAGTGAATTTGCAGTGAAAATATATTTTGAGTAATTATTGGAGTGTTTGCCATAAAGTGATTTTTCATGTCTCTTGCCAAATGGCCTAACCCCTCACCATTCTATCAAAAACAAAAAGAAAAATAGTTGCTTTGGGATATACTTTAACACAAATTCATGACATTATTTAAATCAAGCTGATCTCGATTATGTATACTTATAAAACCAGTGAAAAAAAATAAAAAAAATGGGATCAGTTAACTCCCTTTGTGCATGCATGGGGTTTGTGCCATTGTGGGCTGGCCAAGAAGGCAAAAGATGAAGAAGAAGAGCAGGAGAGGATGCCAGTAGTGGTGATAAGAGAGATCCTGGCTGTTGCATCGCTGGAGGGGGGCACTTTTGCAGGTACCCACATGGAAGAAAAATATATTTTAAATATATTTTAAAAATATTCTTCCCAAATATATTGAGATATATTTGAAATACTACAATTGTGGCTGTATTCAATATATTTAAATAAATATATATATATATATATACACTGTATGTTGAAATGCGTTTTTATTACAAAATGTATGAAAAATATTTTTAAAAATACATATTCAAATATACTGTATGTCTTTAAAAATACATTTAATCTACATTTTTGGAATGCATTTTCACATATATGTTAAAATTACTTTTTTATATGTTAAAACAAATCTGAAGAATATAATTTAAAAAAATATATTTAAAAAATATTTTTCATATATTATGTAATATATAAAAAACGCATTTCAACATGCAGATGTATTCAAATATATTTTGAAATATATTGAATATGGCCAAAATTGTAGTATTTCAAATATATGTCAATATATTTGGGAAAAATATTTTTAAAATATATTTCAAATATACTTTTCTTCCATGTGGGTAAGACTGCCAAAATGTGAAAACATACTAAAGACTTGGACCCAGCATGTTCTGAATCAAAGAAAGATTGGTGAACTCAACTCTTGTCCAATCTCTAACTTTAACACCAAGCTCATATAGTATAGAAATTACCCTGGATGCTGGCAAGATACCAGGAAATTATCCTACTGTTGCTGGTGAGTAAGGACTGAAATATTTGGACAGCATTGTGGCTAAGTGGATACCACTTTTGTTGTGAAATGGTAAGATTGAATCTTCATTTTTTCCCCTGTTTCTTTGGGTTGGTATCATCTGGGTTCTCTTTCTACTACAAACCAAAAACATACTTGTAGATTATTTGACATCCACTTTAATTGTTGGCCTCTGTGTTTATCTTTGTTTTACCTCTACTTTATCAATTTCAAAGTGAATCTAAGTATGCATAGTCCAATAGGCACCAGAGTTTGGCCACACTGCCCAGTGCACCCTGTAATCTAATAAACCTGGTCAAACACAAACCCTCTCCTCTCTGACAGTATGAAGGAGCTTGTGGTTGTGGCTGCTACTCATTTATACCAGCTTAGAACACTGGAAAAGGAGGACAGAAAAGCCAATTTTCAGTAAGAGAACAATCAATTTAAGGCATTACTATGCATCACCTTGTTAGAGGAAAAAGGCATGGGCTGTCAATTGGGCTTGAAGAATAGAGTATTGTGAGAACACAGCAACTTACAGTCTCTATTTACTTGTGCCTCCCTGGTGTAGGGATATGTTCCTTGGCAGCCTTGGTAGGTTATGTTTAGCTTTTTGCAGGAATTCATTGTGTTCTGGGATAGTTTGTACCACATCACCAGCCACACAGTGTTGGGGCTCCAGAGTTCTTTGATATTGTCAGCTGGCCAACTCCTGGTGAGTTTGTCATCAGTGGGTAGGAGCAGGCTTTGAATAAATGGAGAGGCACTTTCCTGGAATGTTCCTTAGGAAGCCCTCTCTCCTTGGTAGAGGTCCTTGCTTGCCCTTTCCCTTTGAGGATAGGTGGTGGTGTGAGCAGACTGTGTGCTGTGGAAAAGGCTCCAGTGGTGGAGCCTGGGCGTAGAGGGTATCACTCCTCTGTATGCAGGCTATGTGCCTGGAGGCCATGTGGGTCCAATCTGTCCAGCTGGAGTCAAAGAGCTGGATGGTTGGAAGAGAGACACACTCAAGCCTCCTGTTTTTTGGCTTTTGCAGTCCAGTTGATGCTATATAATGCTGCTGGATGCTTAGACTCACACAGCATCTGCTAGCTGAAGAGGCAGTAAGAGCCCTTACAAGACACTTGGTAGTCATCCTGCCCTACCTCAGGTTTCAGCAAAATAATTAAATTCCATTCAAATCAAGACCTGCACTCCTTCCTCTTGAGAAGCCTTTCCCAACTTTAAAAAATCCTTGAAATAATTTTGAGGTTTCAGGGAACCCCTACTAAAAATGATTATATCTATATTTCACAGAAAAACAGTATGATCAGTAAAATGTTGAAGCTTTTAAATATAGCATACCTAGAATATTTGACAACTAGAGCAGATTATTTTATGAATAATGATGGCCCAGAAAAACAGAATGTGAAATCGGAACTGTCCCCTTACAATAGTCATCAGAAAAGCATCCCTTGTATTAGTGCTTACTGGAGAAGTACCTTTTACATAAGTGATAAATGAAAAAAATGCCGCTTTGTGGTGACATTCAGTGGAAAAATAGCATGTTACATTTGTGGTCAGTGGGAAAAATGCCCCTGCATACTGATGATCAGTGCTGAAATGGCCCCTTAGATTAGATGTCAGTGGGAAATTACCCCCATGTATTGGTGGTTATTGCAAGTGGGAGATCAATCTGTCATTGTTCATTACTCAAGGAACCCCATGTAACCTCTAGTAGAACTTATCCATGGAACCCTGGATGAGAAAACCTGCTCTAGAGAATGAAAGTGATTTACCTAGGTACAAAGTAGTCCTAAGGGGAAGTCCTACTTCTGTTCTCAAGACACCTTTATGTTAAGGAAAGTAGCTGTTACTCCCTCTTAGGGTCAGAATCCTTGTTACCCTCATGCTACAGTGTGAGTCAGTGTATTTAGGTTTTGTGCTGCCCTAGGCAACACAAAAATTATCTGCCCCCACGGACACCGACCAACACCACCCCCACTTCCCCCTCCACCAGAGAGAGCCTGACATTAACCATCAACACCCCTGCCCCCACCAGGGAGAGCCTTCCACTATCCTCCCTGTTAATAGAGAAAAAGACGCTCATCCTCACAGCTCCGGACATCCCCAGTAACGTGAGTCAGGCTCTACATACACCATCAAGTAGCCATAGCCTCATTCGGATCCCACCTGGTTCCCATGGCATACGTGCCCTTTCTTTCATCCCTTCTTCTGGGGAGAGGTGCTGCCCCCCTGAAAACTGCCGCCTTAGGCAAGTGCCTTGTTTGCCTTGTGGTAAATACGCCCTTGGTGTGAGTGTATGTATGTATGTGCTGCAAGGAGAGGATCATCTTACATAAAGCTCCCATTGAAACTCCCTTGCAGTAATATAGATAATCATCTTTTTTAGCATCATGGCAGGAGCAACCATGAAAAGCACTGTGAAGGGGGGCACAGGTCCCATTTACAATCCATGTCCACTCTGTTCAGTAAATGGCCAAGCCTTATGCCCTGTACACACGATGAGAATATCGGCGAAATGGTCATCTTTGTTTTTTGCTGTCTCAATTAAAAAATAAGGAGGTTACTAAAATTATGAAAATTCTCATAAGACAGAATACAACTTTAGAAGTGATGTAATGCATTGTATTGTATTGTATTGTAATGTAATGTATGCTTTCATTTTCGAGCATGAGTGATCTTGGTCTCCCGATTATTTTCATACGAATACTGTGCTGATTAAACGAAAATTGTTCTCTCTGTTATCGTACGAGAAAAAGTTTTGTGCTTGTCCCTTCAGATATTATCGCATGAACTGTCGTAATTGGCTGTCAAAAGATTAATGTACAATCCCTCAGAAAGCAATTTTTGTCATTTGATTTTCTGATGTGTGTACTAGGCAGTAAATTCCTATGTCTGCCTATATCCAGCCTTCAATAATTGTATACAGTGCCACAGAGCCGAGCATCAATTACATTAATTGGGCAGGATAGGGGTTGTTGACCAAACAAAAAAAGGTCCATGTGAACATCTGAAGAGCTTGTTATCTTTGGTGGAAATCTTCTAAATGTTATTCTGAGATCCATACAGGATTAATCCTCTTATCTCAGAGAGAAGAGAACAATCTTTGTGTGCCAAAGCTGAATCCTGCACATGCTGGGGAGGAAACATATGGAAGGTCTGGGAACGGGCAGTGATGGGCAGACCTCTTAGCTCAGAGATCTTGAAGAAATCCAGTCAAGATTGTGCATATGCAGAAATCCGTTTTTAATGATTGTATTTATGAAGACTTATGAAAGATTTATATTTCCTCCTTATTTAGTTTTACTTTGTCTCAGCCTAAAACTTTAGCTGGAGTGTCAAGAGGTCAGAGGTCACCTGAAGTCTGACATGTGCTGATGACCGGCTGATATCACACACCGTACACGCAGATGTTGGGAGATGGGCCAGTAGGTTGATAGGCTGGCAATAGTGAAGTTTGCATTATCCGACACAATGGCAGTTTTTATATGTTTATCTTGACAGGTTCCTTTTGACCAGCCCAAGAGCTCCTGCACACATCAGTGGATGCCAACGTATGCCCAGGACGTTTACAGCAAAACTTTTTCAAAGAAGCCTATCGTGCAGATTAGACACATAAATGTAATCTGAATTAATGGAAAAAGCATTGTAAAATTCTGTTCAGCAGATTTTATAACTAACGCAACTCCTTCACGCTGCAAAGCCAATCAATATCTGCAGAATTTCCTGTGTCAGCCTGCGTACATCTATATGGCTGACCATCCCCTCACTATTAAAGTCTTTCCTATGCTTTGCCCTCTTGTGAAGTTGGCTAAGTATTTCCCTCTTCAATCCCCAATACCTGAAATAGGTATACATGGCAGCAACGAGCCATTAAATCTCAACTGGCACCATGCTTAGCCTAATTTATGATTTTTTTTTAGGATATTATGGGAAGTAGTTAAAAAAAACAGATTGCTTTTTGTTATGCTATCTGATACAATTAAAGTTCAATTCCAGCTTTAAATAGTTAATTGCCTTACACTATTTAAAATAGGGAAGCAGCTGCTGCTACAATACTGGCCTTATCTTCAGCATTGCCCCATGAAGGTTTTATGATCCAGCACTGCACCTCTTCTCAGCTGAATATTGTCCAGCATCATTCTACACACTTTCATTGAACCCAAGGAATTTTTGATGTTTACCACCTGCAGACAACAGGAGGAGCACTAAGCAAGTCTCAGATGGCAGCTGATTTGTAAGAAAGCAGCCATTGCCATAAACAGAGGCCTGAATAACTCATATGGAAGAAAAATATATTTGAAATAGATTTAAAAAATATTCTTTCCAAATATATTGACATATATTTGAAATGCTACAATTTTGGCCATATTCAATATATTTCAAAACATATTTAAATAAATAAATATATGTGTGTGTGTATATATATATATATATATATATACACCGAATGTTGAAATGCGTTTTTTATTACAAAATATATGAAAAATATTTTTAAAAATACATTTCAAATATACTGTATGTCTTTAAAAGTAGAAATCTACATTTTTTAATGCATTTACAAATATATGTAAAAATATATGTTAAAATGACTTTTTTATATGTTACAAAAAATCTGAAGAATATATTTAAAAATTATATATTTTTAAAAACATATATTTTTACATGTATTTGTAAATGCATTCCAATAATGTAGATTTGTATTTTTAAAGACATAGAGACAATATTCTTCATATATTTTGTAATAAAAAAACGCATTTCAACACTGCAGGAGGGATTCCCCCATCAACACTGACTGTGTTGATGGGGGAATACAGCAGTTTTCTTTCCTGCAGGCCTTGTTTTAAATAAAGAAATTGCATATATATATATTCATTTATTTATTTATTTAAATATATTTTTAAATATATTGAATATGGCCAAAATTGTAGCATTTCAAATATATGGCAATATATTTTGGAAGAATATTTTTAAAATATATTTCAAATATATTTTTCTTCCATGTGGGAGGGGCCTTTTCTAGACAGCACAATCTTAATTAGTGGATTACCACTGTCTGCTAGAAAGTGAAAAGCTACTGCTGAGTTCCTTACTGCATTGCAAACACGGTATATACAGTACCTTATATTGAATGCTTATTTGTAAAATAAATATTTTATACAAATAATATAAAACTGGATTATAAACTTTCCAAAATACCAACAATCATTATAACTTCCCTTTAACTGGGGACCTGCTCACACTTGTCTTTTTTCTATATAAGGATAGATTTTATTGCATGAAAAAAGAATTTGAAGTAGAAATTCCATTCATTGCTTTCTGGGTAGTTTTGTCTATACACTATAGCTCAGCTGTTTTTTAACAGATTTTAAAATATTTTAAGGATTTTAAAGTTTTTAAATATAGGATTTGTGTTGTTTTTGTGTTTCTAAGTGAAAACAGGCCCATTAAATAAGTATGGCAAACTCACCGATGTATCATGTAATTATGGCCATTTTTCTGCATCATCCCTATTCTGAATATTGCTCCTTCACTTTGTATAGTAAAACACATGTATAAAAAGGCACTTATGGGTTAATGCTTTTGTGGTGTGAATGGACAGTGTGCAGCAGTCCAGGTTCATGTTAGTGTAATGAAGTGCGAAGCAAAACTAGTACTTTGCTAAATGTCCCTGTGCATTGATCCATAAGGCTTAACACAGATCTAGTATAACAGGTGCCAAGGAGAGCTTGGCAAGAACGTGCGCTAAACACTCTTGGCAGCATTAGGCGTAAATGCCCTAGAAATACCATCCATCAAATAGTTGCATTCATGTCTGGTATATACCTCCAATTCAAAAATGAGTCCTAGTATTCCTATTCTAACACTAAAATGTGAACCACCACAACCCCAATACGTAAAGTGAAACTGTACTTTGACTATGCACAACAAAGCTACAAGTTAACGTTAAGCCAGCCATAGACAGATCAAAATTTGTCCACTTCAGTAGGAACTGGCCGAATGTCGATCATCTATGGGCATGCTGGTTTACTAAAGTCAATCTGGTGATCGATTTCAGAATAACCAGCCTGTCTGGTTTTTCTGTGTGATCACTGCCGTCATCTATGGCATCCAACATTGATCATTGTATTCTGCTGGTGGGGAAGGCTCCCTGCTGTCACAACATAATAACACTGCAGGAGGGATTCCCCCATCAACACTGACTGTATTGATGGGGGAATATAGCAGTTTTCTTTCCTTCAGGCCTTGTTTGAAATAAAGAAATTGCATAATCTATGGTCTGCCTTGGCCAAACCAGCTGTACAACTGCTGAACTTTGATCCATCTATGTGTCAAGGCCTGGACTTGAACCTGGGACCTCTACTGTGGCTGGCAGTAACGCTTCTCACTGAGCTACCTGGGATGTTGGACAACACTCTGACTCTATTGGACAATCCTGCCTTGTTTTCTGCTGAACCTTGAATTCCTTGCTCCTCCCATGAACTTCCTGATTTAAGCCATGTCTCTGCACTTCCTGTTTGCCAGATTATTGTGCCTTCTCCAGCCAGTATCTCGCTTTTGTCTCTCCTGCTGCCGTCCATACCTTTGCTACCGACCTTTGGCTTGTTCCTTGACTACGATTCTGCCTCATCCCAACCTGCTACCGCTTGTTACCAACCATTGGCTTGATTACTGACACTTCTGCTAGATCCCTACCTGCCATATCAGATACTGGATCTTTGCTTGCTCACTTCCTGGTGGGACGATCCTGAGAACTGCGACCTGGTACTAACACGCAGCAAAATCCATCTCCACCATCAGGAGCCCTGGTGAATACCGGTTAGTGCTTAGACCCGCACCTCAGGTAAGCCTGCGTCATCTCCCAGGGTGACCTGTTTTGCTTTCCTATCCTGTTTGTTGGTCTGCTGCTATAGCTACTGGTCTCTGAACCTGACCTCACACCGTGACACTATGGGCAGGCTGGTAGTGCTGAAGGTAATCTGTTGATCGGTTTCAGTATAACCAGCCTATCTGGTTTTTCTGTGTGATCACTCCCATCATCTATGGCATCCAACATTGATCATTGTATTCTGCCGGTTGGGAAGGCTCCCCGCTGCCACAACACAATAACACTGCAGGAGGGATTCCCCCATCAACACTGACTGTGTTGATGGGGGAATTTAGCAGTTTTCTTTCCTTCAGGCGTTGTTTGAAATAAAGAAATTGCATAATCTATGGTCTGCCTTGGCCAAACCAGCTGTACAACTGCTGAACAAGCTGGATTTCGATCCATCCATGGACAGGCTGGTTGTATTGAAGTCAGTTGATAGATTAATTTCAGTACAACCAGCCTGTCAGGTTTTTTTTTTTCGTGTAATCACTGCAGACGGCTAATGCCTTAGGAATATCCCCAGCAGCTGTACAACCTGGCCTACCCTCTCCACTGTCACTCTATTCGACCATCAGGATAGAGGAGAGGAAGATCTGTGTAAGCTCCAACTTGCCACTTGAAGCTTTCATGGGTATGGATTTCCCCATGTGACAGCGCTGGGCCAATCATCAAGCACCAGTTCTGACACATGAGAAAGGGAGAGTGAGTCCTCTTACCCAAATGTACCAGGTATCCCTTCTTGCTTCCAAAACCAGCAGGGTTGCGAAGGAATGGTACACTATAAGGTCATTCCTTCAGGTTATTGAGTTCAGGTGTTTCCAGTTGAGGGTACTGTTAATGTCACATAATTCAAAGATATTTTAAACAACTGTGCGCTGCCTACCTTGTGTTAACAGTTTGAGGATGACCATTTCCTGTTCCAGCATGACTATGTCCAGGTTTTTCTTCCAGCATGGCACAGCCACCCCCATAAAGACGTTGTTAATGGACCTGTTCACTTTAGGAATTTGTGTTCCCTTGAAATCTACATTTCAGACACACATCAACAACACACATTTATAGATTCCTATGTCTATGTTCAAATACCTTCCAAAGTGTTCCCAGGATTACCAAAGCCTGGGCATTCGAATCTGCAATACAGCTTAATTGTTCTTGGCCCTGCCTCCTCTCACACCTCCCCATTGGTTAAATGCTCTTCGTAATGATGATCCAGTAATAAATCACAATAGGGTGGTCTTATGGACCTGAAGCTACTAATTACATATTAGGGCACCCCATGCATTTTCAAGCTGTTCTGAAAAACATGTGAACATATCTCAGCCTGACAAATGAACTTTACTTAATACATTTGAGATACAAAACAATATCAAATATACAGGTGAAACTCAAAAAATTAGAATATCGTGCAAAAGTTCATTTATTTCAGTAATGCAACTTAAAAGGTGAAACTAATATATGAAATAGACTTATTACATGCAAAGCAAGATAGTTAAAGCTGTGATTTGTCATAATTGTGATGATTATGGCTTACAGCTCATAAAAACCCCAAATCCTCAATCTCAGAAAATTTGAATATTGTGAAAAGGTGCATTATTCTCGGCTCAAAGTGCCCCACTCTAATCAGCTAATTAAGCCATAACACCTGCAAAGGGTTCCTGAGCCTTTAACTGGTCTCTCAGTCTGGTTCAGTAGGAATCACAATCATGGGAAAGACTGCTGACCTGACAGTGGTGCAGAAAACCATCATTGACAGCCTCCATAAGGAGTGAAAGCCTCAAAAGGTAATTGCAAAAGAAGTTGGATGTTCCCAAAGTTCTGTATCAAAGCACATTAATAGAAAGTTATGTGGAAGGGAAATGTGTGGAAGAAAAAGGTGCACAAGCAGCAGGGATGACCGCAGCCTGGAGAGGATTGTCAGGAAAAGGCCATTCAAAAGTGTTGAGGACTTTCACAAGGAGTGGACTGAGGCTGGAGTCAGTGTATCAAGAGCCACCACACACAGACGGATCCTGGACATGGACTTCAAATGTCATATTCCTCTTGTCAAGCCACTCCTGAACAACAAATAACGTCAGAATTGTCTTACCTGGGCTAAAGAAAAACAGACCTGGTTGATTTTGGGAGCCATGTCATCTGCTGGTGTTGGTCCACTGTGCTTAAGTCCAGGGTCAACACAGCCGTCTACCAGGAGTTTTTGGAGCACTTCATGCTTCCTTCCGCAGATGAGCTTTATGGGGATGCTGACTTCATTTTCCAGCAGGACTTGGCATCTGCCCACACTGCCAAAAGCACCAAAACCTGGTTCAATGACCATGGGATTACTGTGCTTGATTGGCCAGCAAACTCGCCTGACCTGAACCCCATAGAGAATCTATGGGGCATTGCCAAGAGAAAGATGAGAGACATGAGACCGAACAATGAAGAAGAGCTGAAGGAAAGCCTTCCGTAACACCTCAGCAGTGCCACAGGCTGATAGCTTCCATGCCACACCGCATTGAGGCAGTAATTGCTGCAAAAGGGGCCCAAACCAAGTACTGAGTACATATGCATGCTTATACTTTTCAGAGGTCCGATATTGTTCTATGTACAATCCTTGTTTTATTGATCGCATGTAATATTCTAATTTTCTGAGATTGTGGATTTGTGGTTTTCATGAGCTGTAAGCCATAATCATCACAATTATGACAAATCACGCCTTGAACTATCTTGCTTTGCATGTAATGAGTCTATCTCATATATTAGTTTCACCTTTTAAGTTGTATTACTGAAATAAATGAACTTTTGCACGATATTCTAATTTTTCGAGTTTCACCTGAATAACAAGCCATGTCAATTTTTTATTAGAAGAGAAAGGTATTCAAGGTGGTCTTGTTTCATGTGTATACCAGTGCTGGGCTTCCTTGGTGGCCAAACGTAAGATGAAAGTGTTATCAGCGAGTCACATGCTACCCCATACCTGGTAGTACCAAGTATTTCCCTTTACTTCTGGTGGCTGTATGGGGTAGATATAAATGTGTGTGTGTTTTACATGGGAGGGGGAGTTAACCGATGGTGAGTATTGGCTTTTGATGGAGCTACCTTTAAAGTGAACTTGTTGCTTTTCTGTACACAGACACAGCACAGGTGCCCTTTAAAAGTGATCCATATGAGCCTCAGACAGAATGCCTAGCTTCATCTTATTCTCTTTTGTAGAATTCAGCAAGAGGAATGATAATTGCTTGTGTAATGTTTCCTTGTTTTGGTCTGATTGGCCAACCATCTTTTGTTTATAGAAATCACAAACACACCTGACATACTATAACACTCCGATAAAGCAATTGAGCAGGTTTATTGTAGGGATCTGCTGCTCTCTACTGTCTGTAATTGTAAGTGGCAGTGTGTCTTACTGTCAGAGTTATTTATGTACATCACTTCCGGTCCCTGCTAGCTGGGTCAGAAACCCCATATTGGAGGACTTTGATATCTTTATAAAGGGGAGTTTCCATGAAGTAGACCAGGGGTCTTCAAACATTTGAAACAAAGGGCCAGTTTACTGCCTTTCAAACTTTAGGGGGATCAGATTGTGGCCAAAGGGAGCAGAAAATGCCCTGGTATCAGTGGGAGTAAACAATACCCTAGGCTTTGTGGTGAGTGGGAGGAACAGTGCCCCATCATTGGTGTCAGCAGAATAATTAGTTCCCCATTTCTGGTGTCTGTGGGAAGAACAATGTGCCATCACTGGTGTCAGTGGGAGGAATAGTGCCCTTCCGCTGGTGTCAGTGGGAGGAACAGTGCCCTTCCGCTGGTATCAGTGGGAAGAATAGTGCCCTATCGCTAGTGTCAGTGGGAGGAACAGTGCCCCGTTGCTGGTGTAAGTGGGAGGAAAAGTGCACAGTCATTGGTATCAGTGGGAGAAACAGGGCTCCGTTGTTGGGGTCAGTGGGAGGAACAATGCCCCGTCCTTGGTGTCAGTGGGAAGAATAGTGCCCCTTCGTTGGTGCCAATGGAATGAATAGTGCTTCGTATTTGTGGAAAGAAAATTGCCCCAAGGGCCGAATAAAAGCAGGCAAAAGGCCACATCTGGCCCGTGGGCCGCAGTTTGGAGACCCCTGAAGTAGACTATGCCCTTCCCATGGAGTTACTGCTGTTGTATTTTCTCCCACATCATAAGAGACTATTATGCTAGTATTCCTATGATCTAATAGTTTAACTGCATTTACTAAGTGTACATCTAAATCTTTGTGACTGAGTATCCCTGCCCTGTCTTTATTATTTCACATGCATGGTGCCAGACAGCTAGCTCTGTGCTACTGTATGTATACAGTGATCACCTATCTGTATTTTAGTAAGTGAACCTGTTTATTGTAATAGAGTTTATATACCAATCTTGTTATTTTAGAAACTACTGGGAAGGGACTAATGTGCAGACGATAGACTCTGAGACCCAGTGCCATACCAGTGTTGCCAGTGAGAAGTTTTTTTCCAGGCTGGTTGGACAACAATAGGATACCCACATGACCGCTGATCTTGTCTTCATTTTTTCTGGAGGTGCCTCTATTAACAGCAATATATACCTAGGTGTATGTGCACAATTTCACTAGGACTCCTTTGCTAATCATACCTATTTGCACATTGGATGTACTGTATGTACTGTTATTAATATCTTCTTATAGCTTGTATTATTTCTATACTAGACACACCCTGACACTCCCCACCAGTTAATCAGAACAGTAAGGCTAAGTTCATACAGGCAGTAAAGGGATGGTAAAAATAGGTGGTTGATCTGCTATTAATCCCCCCCCCCCCCCAATCAACTACTTACAAATTTATATGGAAGATGTGCAGAGCACTTCAAATCTGCAATTCTTTGCTCCATAGTGGGGCAAATTTAACTCAGCATGTTTTATTTGGCAGGCATTCTGCTTGCCAAATGTGCTCATTAAAGTCAATGGGACTGCACTGCAACCATAAGCCAAGCACTTGGCATACAGTTTCAGCACAGTATTTCAATGTAAAATCCCTATTGGGAGTAAATACAAACAGTCATTTAGGAGTAGGCAGTATTGCATACTGAACACCTGCAAACCGTCATTAAACCACCTCTGAAATCCACCGCAAAGTGCTTTCCATGGGGCCCCTGTTAAAGAGCCAAAAGAGTTCCTATGCAAAAAATGATTGGTTAAAGTCCAGTGTTTCTCAACTCCAGTCCTCATGGACCCCCAACAGGTCATGTTTTCAGGATTTCCCTCAGATGAAACAGCTGTGGTAATTACTAAGGTAGTGAAACTGATCAAATCACCTGTGCAAAATAATGGAAATCCTGAAAACATGACCTGTTGGAGGTCCATGAGGACTGGAGTTGAGAAACACTGGGTTAAACCAACAAGTGCTTTGTTTTATCACATTTTTTTATATTGGCTTTTAAATATAACAAATGCATAATTTAGTTTGGACATTGGCAGTTTAGTTTGGAAGTTGGCAGTTGGAAGAAAGATTTAGTGAAGTATAAAACTTGTAAAGAATAGACTTTTTATAGAGGCCTATACATCAGACCAAAAAGTCAGACACCTGAGGAAGAAAGAGGGACAGAGGATTATGGTTCCAAAAGCAGGATAGTCTCTCCAAAGAAAGGACAGTTAGGAGGTATGTCTGAAAATAACTGTCACCTTTTTTGTAAATAAGGATCTCATTGCTTCATTTTATTTAAAATCAATGTGAAAATCATTTTCCCAAACACCATCCCACTTAATGTGATGTCATCATGCATGTCGGGTTGTCTGCCCACGGCCAGAGCTTTTGGGTGGAGTGAACCCCGGTTTTATGTTTATGCTGTGATACATGTGTCAGTGGAGACACATGGAAATGTGAGTGCAAATGGTTTAAAAATAAAAAACATATTTTATGCTCCGTTATTATTGATGATCTGTACATTATTGATGATCGAGAGCATATTGAGGTTTCATTGGGTCTGCAGATTATTACTCCCGGAGGGGAATGCGTTCCAAGCTAGCTGTTCACACACCAGCATTCACCTCTGGTGAGTTTATTTAGTATCTTTTTTGGTGGTGGATTCACAGTGGTGTTGGTAGAAGAGAGAATAAAAAAGAAGCAATTAATATTTAATTTATCACACATGGGACTGTTTAAACATCAAAAAATGTGTAAATGGGCTGGAAGAAGAGGGTCACTGGGGCGGAGAAGCCTAGGAGACACTACCAACTGGGGGAGGGGATCTCACTATCAACTTCCAGGCTTCTACGGATTTGCTTTTCCCATGTCTTAGGTTACCTATCACTGCCTGTGCCCGGTGGAGGCTCCGGAGGAGCAGGTTCTTTTGGGCTTTTACACATCAAAGAATTTTGATTCAGCACTGAACATTAACAAGGTTGTTATCACAAGTTGTCAACTGTTGGTGCTTTGCACTGAGTATCTGCAAAATTAGTCTATCTTTTTGTCTGTTTTATGGTGATTGACTCACCTCCATTTTGCCTCTCTGTGTTCAGAGAATCAATCATCTTTTATGACTTTGGCCTGTGTCTGTGTCTGGTCTGGTTTTGACCAATTCCCTTCCCAATTCATGTGTTGCTTATCAGTTCTTAATTGGGGTGGGGAAAGATTCCTCATTTGATCATCTCCCTATAAATTGAGACCAGTTTATGGGGGAAGTCACAGACGGGGGTAGTCACAGGGCATTTTCTGCTGGGGTGCAAAGCAGCAGTTGAACACAGCAGTTTAACTAAAGCAGCAAGAAGATACAACAAAGAACTCTACTGCACTCTGGATGGACTGCAGGCAAACACCCTGGGAAACATCTCCTTCAAGTCTGATTCCCATTCCATCTACCTTTTTAATATGCCCTCTCTACTCCTCCTTTCCATATTAGTATCCTCTGTTCTCAAAATCTCATTTCTTTACCCCTCTGCTCCACCCCAAAGCTTATACATATCACCCTCACTTCTACCATCTCCCTACTACTGCTCTCATCACCTCCTGCTAATACTTAACCCACCTGCTGACCCAAACACCAGGACAGGAAGGCATGTGCACTCACTTACATCCCACTCACCCCCACACCAGGCACCCTCCTTCCTCCAGGAAAAGCTGCAATCCACTCAATTTAATCTCAATCAATGTGCACTCTGGAATGCCCGATCTGTCTCTAACAAGCTCATCTCTGTCCATTACCTTTTTGTTTCCCACTTCCTTAATCCACTAGCAATTACAGAAACCTGGCTTCAAGCATCAAATTCTGTTTCTCCCGCAGCACTTTCCCATGGAGGCCTCCACTGGACTCACTCAGCCAGACCCAGTGGTCAGAAAGCAGATGGAGTTGGTTTGCTTCTTTTCACACTGAGCACATTTAAAGTCCCTAACCCTCCCTCTCTATCCTTTTCTTTTGAGACTCACTGCATTCGACTGTTTTCTCCTATTTCTCTGAGGACTGCAGTGATCTATTGACCTCCTGGACCGGTGTCCCACTTTCTTGATGACTTCTCTGCCTGGCTACCCTACTTTCTCTCCTCTGAAATACCCATTATTATTCCTGGTGATTTTAACATCCCCATTAATGTTAACAACCCAGCTACATTCCAACTCTTCAACCTAACCTCATCTTTTGCCCTAACAAAATGGACACAGTCCTCCACTCACTCTGATGGGAACACCTTAGACCTTGTTCTCTCCCATCTTTACACCCCCTAGAACCTCACAAACACTCCCTTTCCTCCCTCTGATCACAATCTCATAACCTTCACAATGTCCTTGTCTTCAAACACTTATCCCTCCAAGAAGCAAACAATTACCCGCAGAAACCTTCACAACTTTAACCCTTCTCTTTTCTACTCTGCAACTGGACCCAACCAACCTGAACAACTTAAGACCCATCTCCCTGCTCCCATTTACGTCTAGTCGACAATCGCCTGAGCTCCTGCCTCACTGACAAAAACCTTCTTGACCCTTTCCAGTCTGGCTTGTGCTCACTACACTCCATTGAAACTGCCTTACTAAAACTCACTAATGACTTACTAACTGCTAAATCCAATGGCCACTACTCCATACGCTTACTACTTGAGCTCTCTGCAGCTTTTGATACTGTTGACCATCCCCTCCTCCTCAAAAAATTCCACTCTCTTGGCCTCAGACTCTGCTTTCTCCTGTTTCTCCTCCTACCTATTGCAGTGCTCCTTCAGTGTTATCTATAACTGTCTCTTCCTCTACACCTCCTCTCTTGGTCACTTAATAAACTTCCGTGGCATTAAGTACCATCTCTATGCTGATGACACACACATTTATCTTTCTAATCCTCACCTCACGCCTTCAGTCTCCTCTTGCATTACTAACCTACTAAGTGACATATCAGCATGGATGTCACTTCACTTCCTCAAACTCAATCTTTCTGACACTGAGCTCATAATATTCCCTCCAGCCCATGCCCCGTCCCCTGACTTCTCCATCAAGATCAATAATATAACCATCAGTCCCTCCCCTCATGCCAGGGTACTAAGTGTAATCCTGGACTCTCATCTGTCCTTTCAGCCCCAAATCCAATCACTGTCCAAATCTGGTAGACTTCACCTCCGTAACATCTCCAAGATACGCCCATTTTTAACCACTAAAACCACTAAGCAACCTATTCACTCCCTTGTAATCTCCACCTTACCAACCATTCCATGTCTGCCAATCCCTCCACTGGCTTCCCATTGCCCAACAAATAAAATTCAAAACATTAAAAATAACATATAAAGCCATTTATAACTCTGCCCTAAATTACATCACCAAACTTGTCTCCAAATATCACCCAAATCGTACTCTCCGCTCCTCGCAAGACCTCCCGCTCTCTAACTCCCTTGTCTCCTCCTCCCATGTTCGTCTCAAGGACTTCTCCAGAGCCTCCCCCATCCTCTTGAACTCTCTCCCCAAATCTATCCGATTGTCGCCTACTCTGCTTACTTTTAGGTGATCTCTGAAAACCTATCTCTTCAGGGAAGCCTATCCTGCCTTCAGCTAATAAAAAATCCTCTATTTCTTCTATCAGTTCTATCAGGGCCCTCCTAACCCTCTTGTATTGACTTGTATCATTGCTGTATTGTCTCCCTTGATATTGTAAAGCGCTTAGCAAACTGTTGGCACTATATAAATCCTGTATAATAATACTAATAAAAAAAATGTTTGATTATTTATATATATTGGATTTGTTTTGTGACACACATTGCTTACATACTTTAAGTGGGAAGGAGTTTGGGAGAGTGATTTTGTTTCATTTCACTTTATTTTCACATCAATTTAGTAGTGTTTGGCACCCATTATAACAGAGTTTATTGACATTTGATAGAGATTAATACACTTTAATAAGGTAATTAGTCATACATCATGGTGAATCAGGGGCCACCCCCTGTTTGTATAATTTTACACTTTGTTGGGTTGTATCCCAATAGGGTGGCAGCAGCAATAATTTTTTAAAAAGCACATTTTTCACCAAAAAAGGTTTATATATATATATATATATATATATATATATATATATATATATATATATAAAATAACTTTAGTTTTTTCCACACAGGAGGTAAATTTTAGATAGTAGGACATCATCGTCACAAGGTACACACGGATTTATATTTTATTATTCAGCATACTAAAAACATGCTGTGGTGCAATTCATATACAAAAAAAACGTCATATTATTCATCAGGTTTTAAAAGGTACACAAAGCAGAAGAAGAATAAGACCATCTAACACTACTGGGAAAGTCTACAACTCTACTTTCACTTTTTTTTTTTTTTTTTCCTTCATTTATTATATCTTAGCACTACAGATCTCCTCCAGCCTCTTTCAGTTACCTGCCTACAGGCAGTATCATCTGAACATTATTGCTCTAGACTGATTTTCTTCTAGTGATAACAATAGATCATGCCTGTGACATGGTCACAGCATGGCCACTTAAAGTCTCTACCAGGGTAAAAACACAGGAATACAAACGGGAGACTGTTTCACAGGCTAAGAACATGGACCATACAGAAAATAGAGTTTTAACAGCCACTGGTATTTAGTTAGCTGAGCAGCCAGCGTCACTAAGATGATAAAAGTCAGACCTGTTCAACGGTTAGGCCCGATAGGTTTAGATGCAGGATTGTGTGCACTACAAAAGTATAACTTTAAAGTCACTTACTTCAAGGTCCAGCACATCATCCTCCTTCACGTCACATGATACAGTGTGAATGTCCTTCTCTGGGGTAAACAGTAACTTCTTACACATATCAGGGCTTCGTTGAGGGTCCACAAAGGTGGTCTCTGAATAGTCTTTTCCCCGCCACATTCGTGGATCTGCTGACCTCCAAAAAGCCACATCTGCAAAACTCCCGCTTCCAGAATCTACAGTCCTCCGCAGGCTTCCTGGGTCCAGGAATTGTTGACTAAGTTCTGCTCCCTGCTGGGTGCGATGCGGTAGACATTTCCAAATGAATCCTCCTCCTCCGCTGTCTTTGGAGAGGAGAGGGGTCAGCATGCCTGACCCCACAGACCTATCCAGTAGGGGGTGCTGTAACTCATGCAGACACTCCATTGCTGATCTGTCCTACTCTTGCCTCCAAGGGATTCTGGGAAAAGCCATTGTCCATGAAGCAAAGTTTGGGTGTTGTCTGGTCTGTAAAGTTGCCTCAGCTTCTACATCTTCTGTGTTCATACCTCATGTTTTTTTACAGATTGGTCTTTGGACCAAAGAACAGTCACTTCAGGCTTCACCAAGCAGGCAATTCATTTAATTGTTTTCTGTGCAAAAAGAATGAAAACAGTGTTAGTATTCTATTCCTATCTTAGGCACAAAGGGAGGAATTAACATGGAAGAAAAAATTAAGCCAAAGCTTAATCTGTAGATTGGGTTAAATCCATTTCAGAGAGGCACAGAGTGACAACTAGAACACTACCCAACTTTTTAAATAGACAGTTCAAGGAATCATGAGAATGAGGAAGCCATAACAGCCAATCAGATTTATGTTTTAAGAAATTACTTCTGAATAATCACTGGTAGCTTTATGTCACAAAAAACCTTGGGGAACTACTGAGACTTTAAAAGGAGAGGAAGGTGTTAATGGATTAGGATGGGTGGAGATAGCCAAGAAGGCCATGACTTGAATTAAGGGAACTTATCCAAACAGAATTATGTGTGCTGCCATTGCAGACCTTTTTTTAAGCTGCATACTTTGGCGCCATTAGCCAATCAGTGACCTGGAACAAGCTTTTGCCTATCAGGTGTTCCAACAGCTGCAATAGGGCAAGAATTACCAACCTGAGTGAGAGCTATTTGCCCAAGAAGTCTGCATTGTTTGCCGGTATCTACTGTAGATGTAAATGAAAACAGTCTGATTGTGAAAATATAAGGTTATATGGGTACCTTGAAACAATAGCAAAACCTTAATAGGCTGTGGTAACCCTTCTCTCCACTGCATATGTTCAATGAAATTCTGTCTTAATCACCTTCTCACATCCATTGCAGCAATCCTCCCCTCTCTGTGTGAAACTGGCCACAAGGAGAGCCAATTTTGTCTGGTTCCTGATGAACTGTCCAGAATTCAAGCTGTAGGTGGCCTTGTTGGCACCCACCCAGTTGACATTCTTTGATCTGAAAATTGAAGGATCCAGGTGGAAAATCATCACCCGAACAGCAGCAGCATCTAATCAGATGCAGCCATCGTTGGGGTATTCTGGTGGATTTTCTGACAACCATGGGTGCTGGCATAATTGGCAGTGGAGATTCCTTCACCCATGTTGGAGAGTGTGGATGGGGGAATCAATAGATCTCTATCATTCAGCCCAGGGGGTGTAACAAGAAATCTTATAGTGTATGACCAGCTGATACTCTCTCTACTATATCTAAAATGTCCTCAGTTTCCCTACTGCCCTCCTCTGACATCCCCTTCATCCTCTTCTTCTCCTTCTTCCCTTTCCCTGTTCAATGTGAGCTTACTACTGCTTCAAGAAAAGCTGCAAAGAGAAAATGTGGAGTCTGCCATTTCTGAACTTTCCTTTCAAAAGTGCTAGTTGCCTGGCTCCTGTTGATCCAAAGGCTTCAACACATTGAGACTCTGGCCCAGAACGCGTACTCAGATCAAGAGTTCTGAGGTTCCCCTGACCTCAGAATCTTGATGCTTCTTATAGGTCAGTGACTACCGAGGTTTCCGAGTTCCCTAACAATTTCAGAAGGTTTCCTTGCACCATTGGAGAACCAGTTATATTTTGGAAGCATTTTACTTTGCACACTACCTTTAGGGACCAAAATTATAATCATAATAATATTTAAAATATTTATGAGGCTAGCTAGCACATCTGGTAGTAGAAGCTATGTCAAGTTGGATCCAGTTCTCCTTCTACACCCATATTGTCGCGGTACACAGCCATAACGCCCAGTAATGATATTCTCAATGAGAGTGTTTTGTTCATCATGTAGCAGTGGCAGCTTTACTTTATAGTCAGGAGCACAAAGCCACAGACTCTATATTTAGTACACAGTGTGACTGAGATCGCCTTCATACATATGTTATGTGACGTCTGTCCCTTTTCTCCTCAGGATTACAGAAACGTGAGAAATCTATAGATTAAACCGCAACATTTTTTTATAGATTTAAGTGGAACTGAACTCGAAAATTTAAGATTTGCTGTTACAGAGAACATCTAGAAATGATAATTATGCCTAAGCAATATCCTAAAAATGTACCTTTTTGTCTGGAATTCCTCCTGAAAAATATCAGATCATTTGTCCAGGTATATAAGGGTGTTTAAGCACTGCTGTAGGTACAGCTTCATAGTAACTGCCCCACTAAAACTCACTAAGACCTACTTACTGCTAAAGTCAATGGGCATCACTATATACTCATACTTTTAGACCTTTCTGGTGCCTTCGACACAGTAGACCACCATATTCTACTCAATAAACTCCACTCCCTTGGCCTCTATGACTCTGCTCTTTCCTGGTTCTCCTCTTAACTATCTCAGTGCACTTTCAGTGTCACATAAAACACTATCTCCTCCACTCCCCTTCCTTTTTCTATTGGGGTACCCCAAGGCTCTGTCCTTGGGCCCCTCTTCTTTCTACACCTCTTTCCTGGGCCAGTTGATCATTTTCCAGGGCTTCCAGTACCACCCTTATGCTGACAACACCCAGATCTATCTCTCTACTCCCCAACTCACCCCCTTGATTTCCTCACCTATCACACATTTACTGAGTGACATATCAGTATGGATGTCACACCACTTTCTCAAATTTATTTCTTTTTCAAAATGTTTCTAAAACTGAGCTTGTAATATTTCCTCCTCCCCGATCCTTACCCCATGACTTTAGCATTAAGATCAACAGCACAACCATTGGTCCATTCCCACATGCCAGGGTGCTAGGTGTAATCCTAGACTCTAACCTCTCCTTCGGTCTCCACATCCAATCAATAGCTAAACCTTGCTGCCTCAACCTCTGCAGCATTTCCAGAATTCTCTCCTTCCTAACCAACAACACCACAAAACTACTTACTCCTTGGTTATTTTCTGCCTAGACTACTGCCACTCCCTCCTCACTGGCCTACCCCTACACAGGCTACACCCCCTTCCCCTTTAGTCTAGAATGAATGCTGCTGCCAAGCTTATACACCTTACTAACTGATCTGTGACTGCTGCCCCTCTCTGCCAATCTCTTCACTGGCTTCCACTAGCCCAACAAATACAGTTCAAAATACTAGCCACAATGTACAAAGCCATCCATAGCATTGCCCCTAGCTACATCACCAACCTCATCTGTAGATATCGCCTAAATTGCCCCCTCTGCTCCTCCCAAAACCTCTTGCTCTCTAGCCCCCGATTAAGTCTTCCCACACTTGCCTCCAGGACTTTTCCAGAACTTCTCCCATCCTTTGAAACTCTCTACCCCAGTATGTCCAGGCAGCATCTATCCTGTGCGCCTTTAGGTGATCCTTGAAAACTCACTTATTTACGGGTGAGCAGGGCCCTCCTAACCGTCTTGTATTATATTGTATTGTAACTGTACTGTCTTCCTTTATATTGTAAAACGCAGGATACTCTGTTGGCACCATATAAATCTTGTATGATAGCAATAATACTTTCAACCTGGCCATACACCACAGAATTGATAAAAAATGTTTTTGGAGCATTTGTTTGATTTTTCTAATAAATGCACCTTTTGGAGCATATTACAGATTACACCCATATTTAGGGTGTAACGTGTAACTTGCGCCAGGTTTGTTCCTCCTATCCTCTACCCCAGGTTGGGAATCTTCCCTCTGCACTCGACTGCACAGCCGCAATATTCATTCACAGGAATCTGTGAATGAAAAAACTATGGCAGATGGTTTGTAGTTATCAATGAATTGTGAGGACGATGAGTGCTCTTGTAGTTCACTGACACATCCTCCAGATTTGTAACTGTCTGCCCATATGGAGACATGGGCAGGAAATTTGGAGGTAGTGTCTGAAAGAGCCTGATATTGCACCTGCAATCTATTGATTGCAGGTGCAATCCTCTGCAGACTCCTCTGAAAAAAATAATAAGTGCACATTTTTTTCCTGCATGAATATGAGCATTTGTTATTTTTTTCAAAAAGGTGAACTTAGCCTTTAATGGGGTCTAATCAACAATTGTTTTAGACTGTAGTGACGAAAAAAAATCTTTTCTGAGAATGTGGGTTTTGTGAACAAATCGTACTTAATGTAATACATGTGTGCATCCTGAAATTGAATGTGGAATTCAAAAGTTGGTATGACAATCAACTGAACTTTTTCAAGGTTTCAAAATCAAATCTACTCCAGCACGTGACCACTTTGACTAATCGGAAATGTTCTGATCTGTCCTAGGAGCCGTAAAGAAAGACGTGGCTTTCAAATCTCTAATCTTTCAAACATTTTAATTTGTTCTGAAAAGGTGAACTAACCCTTTAAAGTTCACCTTTACCCAAAAAACGGCCTATGCAGATAAGGGGCGTTTGTAAATAAAAGCAAGCTCTACAACTCTGACTAAAGTTGAATAATGCCCTTGCTATAGGTATAGGCCATTTATTTACCTCCTGAAGCTTGACTGGAATGCTCCCAATCATTTCTGCTCATCTCCACCATCACAAGAGTGAGCTTTCAAATGTTCAACTCAGAGCTACTGCATCAGGGGAGCAAAAGAGTATGTGAGGGGGTCTGAATCAGAGAAAAAGGTAATTCTAGTGATGGTGGAGGTGAGCAGTAAAGACTAGGCCTCACTTAGCAATGTCCTAGTGATGTCCTGGAAGTATGGCGAAGTTACGGCATGTGACATCATGATGATGTCACACACCATAAATTCACTATACTTCCAAGACGCAGCAGCCATTTTGTTGGTTGTAAACTCCCATGTGGTATATTGATATGTGACTTTTTTATCTTTTTAAATGTGAATGCTTTTCTTTGAATACATGATTAATTCCAGTCTTACTACTATATGGGATGGCTTTCTTTCTGAAGCACCTTTTTGAAGATAAAGGCACTGCTACACATCCATTGTTATTGAGACCGTTGTATTGGTTGGACACTTCGCTTTTGTGTATATTTATTTATGTGGTTATTTTCACTAGTCACTTTATTTGGGTTAACATTGAAATATATCCCAAAGTGGGGATACTTTACTATTTTTGTCACTTATTAGTTGGGAGTTGGTCCCAATAGGGACTGGTTACTAGCATCTTATAGGGTCCTTGGTTTAAGACCCATTTATTTATTTCACTTTAGGAAATTATAATTGGCATGTTTTTTCTACACTTTTTATAGATCCAGTAGGATCTTACACAGTATTTATATCATTGTGTGACACATAAGTTATTTGATTTGTATTTTATTTATAGTAATTTTGTATGTATATTTTAGTGCTACACCATTATAGTATATATTGTATTCATTTTGTCCGCACACAGGTAGAGGATTAGGTGTGAGCAGCTATTCATCATTTAGACTCCATAGTAGCGCAGGGGGATCTTTACATTATTTTTCTTTCTTTTGATTACTATTTTTGGGTGTATTTTTGGGTGTATTGCTGTCTATGTGACTAGAGTGGATCCTTCAATTAAGAGAGTGGTGTTGCTGAGAGAAGCTCATGGATTTCCTGTGGTGACATTTTTTAGTCTTATAGGCAGTCAAAGTACATGGAAAGAGGCAGTTGATTGGTTTGGAGGTGGAGGGTTTTCTTCCTTTGTGTGAACTATCCTTCAACCGCAGCATCTGTAATGAAGATTTATGTGGACTGCCAGCACTTTTTCAGCTTATTCACACAATTTTTTAAACTGCTATATGCACTATACAGTCATGGCCAAAAATATTGGCACCCCTGCATTTCTGTCAGATAATGCACCACTTCACCCAGAAAATTGTTGTAATTACAAATGTTTAGGCATTCTTGTGTTTATTTCTTTTGTTTGTATTGGTATGACACAAAAAGGTGGAGAAACAAAAAGCCAAATCTGACACATTCCACGCCAAACCCCAAAAATGGGCTGGACAAAATTATTGGTATCCTCAATTTAATATTTGGTAGCACATCCCTTGTAAAAAATAACTGAAATCAATCGCTTTCTGTAACCATCTATGAGTTTCTTACACCTGTCTACTGGAATTTTGGACCAATCTTCTTTCGCCAACCGCTCCAGGTCTCTCAGATTGGAAGGGTTCCTTTCCCAACTGTTGTTTTGAGATCTCTCCACAGGAATTTTATGGAACTGAGATCTGCACTCATTGCTGGTCAGTTCAGTACTCTCCAGAGCTTTGTCTGAATCCATTTCTGGGTGCTTTTTGTCATATGCTTTGAGTCATTGTCCTGCTGTAAGACCCATGACCTCTGATGGAGACCCAGCTTTCTGACACTGGGCCCTACATTGCACCCCAGAATTCTTTGGTAATTTTCAGATTTCATAATGCCATGCACACGGTCGAGACATCCAGTTCCTGAAGCAACAAAGTAACCCCAAAACATCAGTGAACCTCCACCATGTTTTTTACTGTAGGGACTGTATTCTTTACTTTAACCGCTTCTCTGCCACCCTATAGAAGAAATACTGCTACAGGGCGGCAGGGGTGTGCAAAATCACATATATACGTGATTTTGTATCTCCAGGTAGAGGGCGCACGTGAGCTGTTTTCACGCTCTACCTGCTCCATCATTTGCGGCCACGGCTGTCAATCACCAGGTCTCAGCTGGTGATTACCCGTCAGCGCCCGGTGATTACCGAGGATCTCCGGCGGGGGGAAGGGCTGCTCTGTTTACTAACAGTCCTCCTCCCTGTCAGCTTGGGCACACTGCTCTGGATGGCTGTGCACAGAGCAGTGCTTACAGTGAAGCACCAACACATCACCCCCCAGTAAAACACTCCCGGCACACAGTTAACCCTTTGATCGCCCTCATGTTAACCCCTTCCTGCCCAGTGTCATTAGTACAGTGTCAGTGCATTTTTTTAGCAGTGATCACTGTATTGGTGTCATTGGGGATGTCAGTGACACCAAGTCAGTTCCCTCAAGTGTCAGAATGCCCGCCGCAGTCCCACAGTACCGCTATAAGTCGCTGATCACCGCCATTACTAGTAGCAAAAAAAAATTCCAGTATCCATACTGCCATTTGTAAACGCTGTAAATTTCACGTAAACCAATTAATTTACACGTATTGGGATTTTTTTTTAGCAAAGACATGTCGCAGAATACATTTTGGCGTAACTTTATGAAGAAATTTGATTTTTTACATTTTTTTACTGGACATGTTTAATAGCAAAAAAATCTAAATTTTGTTTGTTTGTTTTGTTTTCCGCTATAAAAAAAATTTGAAAAAAACAGGTGATCAAATACCACCGAAAGAAAGCTCAATTCATGGGGAAAAAAAGACGTAAATTTAATTGGGTGCAGCGTTGCATGACTGCGCAATTGTCAGTTAAAATAATGCAGCGCCATAACACAAAAAATGGCCTGGTCAGGAAGAGGGGTAAATCCTCTGGAGGGCAAGTGGTTAAAGGGCCTCATTTCTTTTTTTTCAAAACAGTAGAATGATGGGCTTTACTGAAAAGCTGTATTTTTGTTTCATTGTAGACAGACAGCATATTCTTCCAAAATTTTGGCTTCCTCAGGTAAATTTTGGCAAACTCCAGTCTGGCTTTTTTATGTTTCTGTGTCAGCAGTGGGGTCCTCCTGGGTCTCCTACCATAGTGTTCCTTTTCTTTCAGATGGCGATGTATAGTGTGAGCTGACACAGTTGTACCCTGTGCCTGAAGGTCAGTTTGAATTTTTCAGGGAGTTGATTGAGGTTCTTTATCCACCATTCAAACAATCCTTTGTTGCAATCTTTGATCAATTTTTCTCTTTCCTCCACGTCCAGGGAGATTAGCTACAGTGCCATGGGCTGTAAACTACTTGACAATGTTGCGCACAGTGGACACAGGAACATCAAGACCTGTTAATTGATACAGGTGAGTTTAATTACAAATTACAGGAGCATCACAAACTTGGAATGCAATTATTTCTTAAAATTTTGAGACAGTGTCAGTAATTTTGTCCAGTCCATTTTTGGGGTTTTGCGTGGAATGTGTCAGATTTGGCTTTTTGTTTCTCAAATTTTTTGTGTCGTACCAATACAAACAAAAGAAATAAACACAAAATTGCCTAAACATTTGTAACTGCAATGATTTTCTGGGTGAAGTGGTGCATTATCTGACAGAAAAGCAGGGGTGCCAATATTTCTGGACATGACTGTATAAGAGCCTTTCTCAATCTTTTCAACACAGAGGAACCCCTGAAATAACTTTCTGGTCCCAGTCATTTTTTAAGGGGTTCCCTGAGACCAGAAAGTTATTATACAGTCATGTCCAGAAATACTGGCACCCCTGCAGGCAGAAGGGGGGATTCCACTTCGATCACCTATGTCAGGGTTTCTCAACCAGGGTTCCGGTGAACCCTAGGGTTCCTCCAGAGGTTGTCAGGGGATCCTTGAGCACTTTCTGACTCTCAGATACATTTCTACTGATACCAATTGTCTTTTTTGCTATCTGTAAGGGGGTAATTCTTCCCAATGACACAAGTGTAAGGAGCATGACTGGTGTAGAAGAGATGTGCTAGTTAACCACTTCCAGTCTGGACACTTTTACCCCCTTCCTGTCCAGGCCAATTTTCAGCTTTCAGCGCTATCACACTTTGAATGGCAATTGTGCGGTCATGCAACACTGTACCCATATGAGTTTTTTTTAGCATTTTTTTGAGACAGATAAAGCTTTATTTTAGTGGTATTTATTCACTACTCGGATTTTTATTTTTTTTTGTATATATAAATGAAAAAGTCCAAACATTTTGAAAAAAAAGTGTTTTTCTTATAAAGTTTTGCAAATAAATAATCTTTATTCATAAATCTTGGCCAAAATGTATTCAGATATCTTTTTAGTAAAAAAAAAACCAAATTAGTTTGTAACCAAAAATAAGTTTTTTTACATTTTTATTTTATTTTTTTATATTATTTGTTTTTTTTTTACATACTGTTACCCTAGCAGTACAGTGTCACCATGTGGGGGGGTTATGAAGATTTTTTTTTTTTACACTGATTGCTTTTACACCCATAAAGGCTGTAAAAACAATAATTTCTCCTTCTCTCTGGCTGCATTCTTGCAGCCATTGAGAAATACTGTGTGAGCTGTGATTGGTCACAGCTTGTCACATGGTACAAGGCTGTTGTGAATAGCCTTGTATAGTGTGACCTTTGTGATCATTCACAGATTTCACACGTAGTAAGCAATAATGTCAGAAGTGACATCTTGCTTACTACTCTGCATGTGATCACTGATTGGCCAATCAGTGATTACATGATTGGGACCTCGCACAGAGGTCCCGTACAACGATCGATGTTCCACTGTGTCAGGAGGACACAACGGGCACCGGATCGTGGTGCTGCGCACTCCCAGGGAGCCACCCGACCCTGCACTGCCACCATCTGGCTGTTTATATACAATGGCCGGGCGGGAAGTGGTTAAGACCCCTATACCGCTCTCTCTCTCTCGATCTCTCTTGATCTCTTTCAATATACCCCCTTAACTATACCAATAAAGAAGATCAAAACACCTTTGGAGTAAAATGGCCATCACGGCCTTTTATTAACAATTCAACTTCAATAACAAAAAAACATTCCTTTAAAACAGAAACATACAGGAGAAGTTGTTGGTCTTCGAAGGCACCAAAGAAAGCTGATATTCCCCTGCGGAACCATATTATTACTAGGCCTCCAGCCGCAATGCACCGGCTTGGAGACAAAACACACCATCCGCAGTGCAGAACCTCCACCTTTCAGTTAAACCTCGGTTAACCAGAACCCACCCGGGCACACCATACCACCGATGGGTCCCAACCATTCACTATAGCTTAAAATTATTTGCCGCCTCCAAAGACCAACAACCGCCCCCGGAACCAGAACAAACTGGGAGCTGAAAAACCCAAACAAACCCCAAGGGAGGGTGGGAGGGAAGCTTGCTCCTCCACTGCCACTCCTGCACTGGATTGTCAGGACCCCCCCCCACCAAAGGCGTCGAAGACCCCTCCCCGCACATCCATCACCAATCAGGTTCCCTATACGTTTTACTACCTCCCACCTTTACTTAACCCTTTCCTGTCTTTCCTACTTCTTTTCACCTAGTCATGTCTGCCCTCCGCTATTTTTCTCTTTCTTTTTCCACTACGGGCACCGCTTTCTTCCCACTGACCATAGTCATTTTTTGCAGGGGTTCCCTATGTCTAAAACTCATGATACAAAAGTGTGATGATGAGTGGGAAGAATGCTCCTAACACTTGTGCCATTGGGAAGAATTACCCCCTTACAGATAGCTATAAGGTCCTTTGGTATCAATAGAAATGTATCTGAGAGTCAGAAATTGCTCGTTGCTCAAGGAACCCCTAGCAACCTCTGGAGGAACCCTGGTTCAGAAACCCTGCCGTATGTGAATGCATTTATTTGCTGTTTTAGATATTGATTGTTTACACTAAATAGTAATTTTATATGTATGCTTGTAATGTTGCCTGCAATGTTGTGCTAGCTGCTTTTTATTAAGATTGACAAAGTTTGAGCCCTAGCGCGATTATTATTCTCTTGTTTTATACTGAGTTTTTTTTTTTTTTTTTTGTAAAGGTGAACTAACCCTTCAAAGAAAGTCTTTCAGCTAAAGGTTACAATAATAATGCTTTCTTGCAGGAAATTCACGATCATTGCTTTCCGCAGAATACAGAAGTGGTCTTTTTGGTCCCTGTGGAACCGCTTTGCCGCAACCGTAATGGTTGTACTGTTCTACTTTTAATCCTACAATACAATATTCCATCTACAACACATAAAGGGCAATATAAACATGCCTAAGAAGCGGTGGTCTTAGATGAATCTTGTATGCTTTATTCTGCGGTGGAAATAAGAGCTTATAAAGGAAATTCTGAGGTCCCTGGGGCTGCCCCTGTTAGGGGAGGGAGCGCACATGATAATCTGTCAGTCAGAGGCAGAGCAAGGGAGCATAAAGAGCAAGCAAACCATGTAATAAAATATTAATAGGCTTTTAAGGCAGCTGTCTGAGTGATGGAAACTGCGGCTCCCTGGCTTCCTCAGTGCGTGGAACTGCAAGTGGGCACATAACATCTATCTCACTGCCGGAACATGACAGAACCATGCAGGCAGGGACGGTGGGGGGGATGTAGGGGGCGGCTGGCCCCACACTGTCCTCAGCTTTAATACTGTTCCATGAGATAATTCAGCATTCACTGTCTCACTAGATATTCTCTTTGTTGTGTCAGCAGCGTTTAATACCTCACACATTTATTATTAGTGTGCAAGGAAGGCCATTAAATCTCAACATGGGTGCAAATCCTCCCAGGCTCCTTCAGTGTGGCTCAGAAGTCCGCGCCATTCTGGCTGTAGGTTTAAAAGGCTCACAATAATATTCACAGTGACACCATAATTAAAGGAAAACTCCATCTTTAACCTCTTGTGGACCAGTCATGTAACTGGAATATCACCGGCCTTCAAGTGGTTGTACCGGGATGCTGACTGTAGCTGTAGGCCCACAGTTTCTGGAGCCAGACAGGGTATTTAAAGGATGCTCTTGCTCACTTTCAGTGCTGACTGGTCTTCAGCTGTTCCCTGTGTTCTGCGTTCTTCCAGGGTGTTCCCTTGTTACTGATACAGCTTGTTACTGACCTGATTTTGGATTCTGCTCTTGACATGTCACCAGTTCCTGACCTGATTTTGGATTCTGCTCTTGACATGTCACCAGTTCCTGACCTGGCTTGTTCCTGACTTTGGCTCTGCTTATGATTTGGCACCTCGCTGCCCGCCTGTTGATGACCCTGGCTAATCCTGTGACTTTGCTTCTGTCTCCAACCTTAGCTTCCCGACCTGTTCGAGTGCCTGTCCGGCTACCTGCTGTTGCAGCTCTGCACCTCACTGAGTGTTCTGAACACCAGTCTGCTGAAAGCTCTGATAAGCCACATGTCCTGGGCCTGCAGCGCAAGGCTATTGAGCTATTAACCTCAGCTTGACTATTGAGTGCGCCTATTGTTCCTGACCTGATGGTTCACCAGTCTCCTTGGGACTGCATCTACTGCTTCAGGTTCTCCTATCAACATCTACTGGCACTTGTGTTCCTCCTGTCCCTCAGCACCCTCTGTTCCACTCTCAGTGGGGCCTGGGCTGAAGATCCAAGAGAGGCTGACCTCGTCATTTCAGTCTCCTCTCAGGTACGTGACAGTTACGTAACTGATCACATGTGCAGCACCATGGCAACTGCAGATCAAACAGAGGCCAAGACTGCAGCATCCCTGGCTGTAAAAAATAAGAGTTTAGCTCCCCTCTAAAGTGGTTGTAAACCCTTACCTATACCCAGTGAAGTGGACTGCAGAGCTGGCGTAATGACGTCACCAAGAGGAGGAAGCAACATTTCCTGGTGAGGTCAACACACAGGCGCTGTGGTCTATCATGTGTTCCATCCAGGGGCAGACTGACAACTCATGGGGCCCCCGGACAATAGGGGATCATGGGGCCCATGTGTCCTTGCCCACACTCAAAAAAGCCCATAAAAAAGGTACCAGGGGCATTTCATGGGGCCCCCTACTGACCCCGGGCCCTCAGGCAGTGCCCGAGAGCTCGAATGGTCAGTGTGCCCCTGGTTCCAGCCCTTGTTCCAGATGGTTGATGGTTCCCGACTGGCTTCCTTGTCCCAGACAGCGGCATGGCCTATTTTATGATTTAACGAACTGTCATAACGTCTGCACTTAGTGGCGCTGCTCCTGTTCCTTTTGTACCTGTGTAATTCCAGCCCTACATCCATTCAAAGTACAGAATTTACACAGGATCTCTCAGCGCGGAAAAGCAGGGGAGGAGAGCTGAAGTTACATCAGTAAGGAGAGCTCTAAGAGCAGATTGGAGGGAAGGGACACCCCCCTTCACACAGCACACAGGTACAGAGTTGAGGCTGTCAATCACAGGTTGTGCCCTCCCCATCACCATTTTTCTCTTGGAGTCATGAAAACTCCTCAGAAATTACTCATGCTGATAGCAGAGGAACGAAGCAATGGACAAAATGACGCTTAGTACTCTGAACTGAGACACACTATAGAGGGATATGCTTTGTTCATATTTCATGTCTGAGGTTTACAACTACTTTGAGACTTTTATAGGATGTACCACTGCCACGAGTTTCCTAGAAATATTTAAAACTGACACTATGATCAGTAGATGTAAATCATCACCTCACTTACAGTCAGGTGTGCATATGTTCAGTAACAGTTAGAGACAAGCAGTGAATATTAAAGAAGGTAAAGAGCAAGTGGAGAAATGTAGTGTCATGGGTTATACATCACAGAGAAATCCATTAGCGGAAGAACCTGTCTGTGGTTTAAAAGACACAAGAAAAAATCGCAACTGACAAGGGGTCTTTTTGAAAGGCAGAAGTGGGTAAACTGAGTAATCGATCTGTGTTAGAACGACTAAAACAAGGAACATGACACAGGTTAAAGCTATATTGTGCTTCTCATTGAAAACTGACCTGAAGCTGAAGTTTAGGCATGATTTTATTTCATAGTTATGTTGGTTCAGCTTGTATGCATATGCCGTACATGTGGGAATGCTTTGGAAACGTTGCATCATGGTGGTAGTTGCTGCAACTACAGTGACCACCGCTGTCTTCTGGGACCAGTTCCAAGTAGCTGCACTTCTGCATAGTCACTCACTCTGCAGTGTCGCCATTCACCTAACACCTTGCTTTTTTTAATCAATACAAGGTATTCTCTGATTGGATGAGCTGGAGATTGTGGAATCACTGCCCCGCCTCTGCAGAAGTAGATCCATTGTCAATCACGATGCCCACCTCCACTGCTGACCCAAAAAAAAAAAGGCTCCGCTTTCAATGCTGGCTCCCACCATCTGACTGCTTCCCTGGCCTGACAGTTCTTAAGTATCTAAGGGGCAGGCCACCCGGTGACATCGCCGGTGACCCCGCTCCCTTGTGGCGTCTTTGACTGGGGCATGCTGGTTGTGCTGTGATTGGCCAAAGCATTGCACCTGACCAGTGGTCAGGTGGCCAAGTGCATTACTTTGTCCAATCACAATGCACTGTCAGAGCACAGTGATTGTGGGGTGCGGCGGGCGAACATCACGCTGAATGCCCTTACTGTTTGTGTGTTCGCCGAATGTAAGTTCGACTCAAACATCAAGCTCATCACTAGAACAGAACCAGTATTCCCTGTTCACTCAGCACGCTTCTGTACCACGGAGTCACAGCATGGAAGTGATGTTTGAAAGGCAGTGCAGAGGCCTGCAGGAGTGAACAGAGGAAGCTAGTATGTATTAGGCTATCATTAGATTAGGATGATTAAACAGAACCTGTGCCCCTTATATCAGCTGTCCCAATCAGAGTCCCTCCTTACATCAATTGCCCCCCTCAGAGTGCCCCCTTACATCAACTGTCCTCATCAGAGTGCCCCCTTACATCAACTGTCCTCATCAGAGTGCCCCCTTACATCAACTGTCCCCATCAGAGTGCCCCCTTACATCACCTTTTCGCATCAGAGTGCCCCCTTACATCACCTTTTCGCATCAGAGTGCCCCCTTACATCACCTGTCCCCATCAGAGTGCCCCCTTACATCAACTGTCCCCATCAGAGTGCCCCCTTACATCAACTGTCCTCATCAGAGTGCTCCTTTACATCAACTGTCCCCATCAGAGTTCCCCCTTACATCAACTGTCCCCATCAGAGTGTCCCTTACATCAACTGTCCCCATCAGAGTATCCCTTACATCAACTGTCCTCATCAGAGTGCCCCCAAACACCAACGTTTCTCATCAGAGTGCCCCTTACATCAACGTTTCTCATCAGAGTGCCCCTTTACATCAACTGTCCCCATCAGAGTGCCCCCTTACATCAACTGTCCCCCTCAGAGTGCCCCTTACATCAACCATCCTCATCAGATTCCCCCCTTGCATTAATTGGCCCCATCAAGTCTCATCTCCTAGATTAGTGAACACACTCTCAGAGATCTTGGGAGGGCACAACTAAAATCTGGGAGCACCCCTCTAGACCTGGGCCTGGTTTTCAATGATAATTGTATTAAAGCTAAAGACAGCCAGGAAACTAGCATTTTATAAGGATGTCAGCATTGGCAGTCTGCAAATTTCACACATAGTGCTATGTACTAGTACACATGTCAGGTGAATCAGCTCTAGTACAATGTATGGAGAAGCTCACGATGAGTTGTGTATTATATCTCAGCAAATGCCTACAATCAATGGAAGCTCCTGAAATCAAAGGGTGCTTACTAATCCGCATTAAAGCCAAGGGCCAGAAGACTTGTTCTCCTTTCTGTTTATTTTCCCTGCATGTACAGTGCATTGATTTGTTCTAACGTTTTTGGTAGCGATTTGCCAGCAGAAAAAAAGCTGAATGCTTCTAACTGCTGTTAAAAGCTGGCACAAAAATGCTATTAGTGTTTTTCTGGCTTTTCTTCTAGCTTATAGTGCGCATGGATCCTAAATCATTCATTAAAAGAATACAGAAGGTTGCAAGTAATGCCTCCCTTCTGAAAATGCTGCTTGCCTGGCAGCCTGCAGCTTCAATTTATCCTGAGTCACTGACCTAGAACAAATATTCAGGATTAAAGTGAGAAGCCCTTAGCTGCATTATTTTCCAGGCCTGTGACTTATAGGGGTTGATTTACTAAAGGCCAATAGACTGTGCACTCTGTGAGTGCAGTTGCTCCAGAACTTAGTAAATGAAGTAAAGCTTCACTTTGCAAAGAATAGCCAATCCCATGCAAGGAAAATAAAAAAAACAGCATTTTTGCTTGCACGTGATTGGATGATACAAGTCAACAAAGATTCTGCACATTTACTAACTTTGCAACGTGCACAGTCTATTTGCCTGCAGTAAATTAACCCCACTGTGTTGAAGCGAGAAGGGTCAGCAAGACAGCCAGACAACCATGGGAACCTACCTGTGTTCCTCACTAGGGTTGCCACCTCATACCTTTAAACCTGAACACGTATTAATTACACAGTGAAGTGACTGGCCTCAGGTGATGCACAGAGATTAACTAGTTGCCAACCGCAGATAGGCGAATGACGGCTACACTGCGGCCGGCCAGTTCTGAGAGGGCGTCATATGACGTCCTCCCAGAACGCGCTCTCCTGCGCCCCCCCGGCGCCCCCATGATCGCTGTGTCCTACGGATGTGGTAAAAGGCCAATCACAGTGGCCTTTTACCACATGTTCAGCCGTGTCCAATGACACACTGATCACAGGGAAATGCAATTGCCGGTTCTTGGCTTCACTTTCCTCACGCTGTCAGAGCATGAGGAAAGTACTGCCAAGAACCAGCAGTTGTCAGAGCAGGGATCGGCACCGATCATCAGGGCACTGATGATCAGTGCCCTGATGATCGGTGCCCAGCAATGCCACCCACCAGTTCCGCCCACCTGTGTCCAGCAGTGCCACCCACCAGTGCCCATCATTGCAGCCCAGCAGTGCCGCCAGTCAGTGCCCAGCAGTTGCACCAGTCAGTGCCCATCACTGCCACCAGTCAATGCCCAGCATTGCCGCCAGTCAGTGAGGAAGAACAAAAAAGAAAAAGAAGCGCACCAACCTTGCGCATTACCTCAGTAACCAAAATTTATTAAATAAAAGAATGGTACTCACAAACAGCGAATAAAAACAGGCATGTCAGTCCTCAAAGGGACTTTAAAGGGACAAGCCTTCTTCCTCAGAGCTCTGAGGAAGAAGGCTTGTCCTTCGAAACGCGTCAGCTGTACTGAGTGGCTTCCTCCATGATGGGATTCGCATTTGCATCTTGCCTTTAAAGTCCCTTTGAGGACTGACATGCCTGTTTTTATTCGCTGTTTGTGAGTACCATTCTTTTATTTAATAAATTTTGGTTACTGGGGTATTGCGCAAGGTTGGTGCGCTTCTTTTTCTTTTTTGTTCTTCCTCACAGTTCTGTTTGGGCTTCCCCAGCCTTGGTGTGGAGCTGCACGATCTTAACTATTTCGGTGGTTCCCTCCTTCCTTTTTTGGAGTTTGATTCCATCTACTCACCACCGGTCTGGGTCCTGGAGCGCAGGAGATATCGCATTTGGTTCATTGCCGCCAGTCAGTGCCAGTGCCCAGCAGTTGTGCCAGTCAGTACCCATTAGTGCCACCAGTCAATGCCAAGCAGTTGCGCCAGTCAGTGCCCATCAGTGCCACCAGTCAATGCCCAGCAGTGCCGCCAGTCAGTGCTGCCTATCAGTGCCGACTATCAGTACCCATCATCAGTGCTGCCTATCAGTGCCGCCTATCAGTGCCCTTCAGTGCTGCCTATCAGTGCTCATCAGTGCCACCTATCAGTGCCCATCAGTGCTACTTACCAGTGCAGCCTCATCAACACACATCAGTGAAGGAGAAAAATTACCTGTTTGCAAAATTTTATAATAGAAACAAAGAAACTTTTTTTTTCAAATTGTTTGCTCTTTTTTTGTTTATAGTGCAAAAAGAAAAACACCCAGCGGCAAGTAAATACCTCCAAAAGAAAGCTCTATTTGTGAGAAAAAATGATAAAAATGCCCGTTAGGCAAGTGGTTAAACAAATCCTCCTACATAGGTTGTACCTGTTTATCTGCAGCCGTCTTTTCCCTACATTCAATTAAAGTGCAGAATTTACATAGGATCTCTCAGCTCTGAAAAGAAGGGGGCGGGGAGCTGAAGTTACATCAGGAGAACTCTGAGAGCTGATTGGAGGGAAGGGACACACCCTCTTAACACAGCTCACAGGAACTGAGGCTATCAATCTGCTTGGAGGTCCTCCCTCTGTCACCATTTTTCTTGGTGTCAGGAAAACTCTTGAGAAGAGATTCACCTTGATAGTAAAGGAACAAAACAGCAGACAGAAATAAAACTTAGTGCTCTTAACTGAGACAAGTACACACTATAGAGGGATATGCTTTGTTCATATTTCATGTCTGAGGTTTACAACCACTTTAAGTGATATTAAATACGAACCAAGCCAACCCTAGCCCATAAGGGTTAAATATGTAGAGCAGTACAGGTGGGTAGGGACAGATCCTCATTAATAATAAAGGAAAAGTGACGTAGAGAAATGTGATTAATGGCATGGGGAGAGGGGATGGCGATAATGAGAGTAATTATTAATGGTGGATCTATCACCTGAAGGTGGAATGCCTTACAGCAGAGGGCAACTAATGAGAAGATGGAGGATCACAAGAAACAGTTGCAGCAGGGGGTGGGGTAGTGTGAAAACACCTTCAATTATAGGAAAAGAAAGATTATTGGTGATGTCAGGGAAGGCAATATACACAGAAAATCTGTGAATCACGGCGAAGTGAAAATACGTATTACAGTTTAATTCCCATGACGCAAGGCCAGATTCATGGAATCTGTTTTTTTTCCTTTCCGCCTTTCTATAGAAACATGGGATGACACGCTGACTCATGAATCTTCACTCAATAAATTGTCTGAACATTCACTTTAATCCAATCATATGAAATTCCTGTTCACATAAAAAAAAGCAATCATGAGTAAGTGAAATAAGTAAGTAGAAATTCGCTTTTCACATAATTGGATAATGAAAATGAAAAGTCACACAAATTATTAAGTTAAGATTCTCAACTCTTTTAGTAATTAGTCCCAATCATCTTGCTTGGGTCTTGGGGCTTACAGATTTGGAGATCTTCCTGTAATAAGGAGAGCTATGCTTACAGGAGTTGTCCATTATAGGGGTCCATGTACATTTGTGTGGTGCCCCAAAGCATACATGCAATGTTCTTTCTGAATGGGTTGCCAAAGCACCCCAGCATGTCCAAAATCTGTTCCTTTTTTGTAATGCAATCCACAGAAAACCTGACCATCCATTGACTGTAGTTGTGTCGCATTAAAATGCTAATGTGTTGAGTACGGTGTACTGGAATGTCGTTAAAAATGAATGGCACTGTATCACGCCAATGCACAAACACAGGACTATACACTGAAGCAATTCAAAATCTTGATGTGGCCCTTAATATGCACTCCTGCTTCACTACACATGTTACAATCTCATACAATCTCCTTTGGATTTTTCAGGAACTGCTTCTTACAAATTCTCACTACTGTATATCCTATCGGGTAGACCCTTGGTCAATGTCAGGGATTGCCAAACCTTTCAAACAAAGGACCAGTTTACTTTCCTTCAGACAGTAGGGGGACTTGATTGTGGCCAGTGGGGGTAGAAAATGTCCTGGGCCCAGCATCAGTGAAAATAAAATTTGTCTCAGAGTTTGTGGTCAGACACAATAGGAGGAATAGTGTGCTATAGGTGTCAGTGGGATGAATAATGCCCCATCATTGGCATTATTGGGAGGAATAGTGCCCTATTGTTGGTGTCAGTGGGAGTGATAGTACCCCATCATTGGTATTATTGGGAGGAATAGTGCTCTATCATTGGTATCAGTGGGAGGAATAATGCCCCATCATTGGTGTCAGTGGGAGGAATAGTGCCCCATCATTGGTATTAGTGGGAGGAATAGTGCCCCATCATTGGCATTATTGGGAGGAATAGTGCCCTATTGTTGGTGTCAGTGGGAGGGATAGTACCCCATCATTGGTATTAGTGGGAGGAATTGTGCCATATATTTGGTGTCAGTGGGAGGAATAGTGCTCCATAATTGATAATAGTGCTCCATAATTGATATTAGTGGAAGGAATAGTGCCCCTTCATTGGTATTAGTGGGAGGAATAGTGCCCCATCATTGATATCAGTGGGAGGAATAGTGCCCCATCATTGATATTAGTGGGAGGAATAGTGCCCATTCATTGATATTGGTGGGGGGGGGGGATAGTGCCCAATCATTGATATTATTGGGAGGAATAGTGCTCCATCATTGATATTAATGGGAGGAATAGTGCCCCATCATTGATATTAGAAGAGGGAATAGTGCCCCATCATTGATATTAGTGGGAGGAATAGTGCCCCATCTATGATATTAGAAGGGGGAATAGTGCCCCATCATTGTTATTAGTGGGGGGAATAGTGCCCCTTCATTGATATCAGATGGGGAATAGTGCCCCATCATTGATATTAGTGAGGGGGAATAGTTCCCCATCATTGATATTAGTGGGGGGAATAGTGCCCCATCATTGATATCAGTGGGAGGAATAGTGCCCCATCATTGATATTAGGGGGGGGGGGAATAGTGCCCCATCATTGATATTAGTGGGAGGAATAGTGCCCCATCATTGATATTAGAAGGGGGAATAGTGCCCCATCATTGATATTATTGGGAATAGTGCCCCATCATTGATATTAGAAGGGGGAATAGTGCTCCATCATTGATATCAGTGGGATGAATAATGCCCCATCATTGGCATTATTGGGAGGAATAGTGCCCTATTGTTGGTGTCAGTGGGAGGGATAGTACCCCATCATTGGTATTAGTGGGAGGAATTGTGCCCTATATTTGGTGTCAGTGGGAGGAATAGTGCTCCATAATTGATAATAGTGGGAGTAATAGTGCTCCATAATTGATATTAGTGGAAGGAATAGTGTCCCTTCATTGGTATCAGTGGGAGGAATAGTGCCCCATCATTGATATCAGTGGGAGGAATAGTGCCCCATCATTGATATTAGATGGGGGAATAGTGTCCCATCATTGATATTAGTGGGAGGAATAGTGCCCATTCATTGATATTAGACGGGGGAATAGTGCCCCATCGTTGATATTAGTGGGAGGAATAGTGCCCCATCATTGATATTGGTGGGGGGGGGGGATAGTGCCCAATCATTGATATTATTGGGAGGAATAGTGCTCCATCATTGATATTAATGGGAGGAATAGTGCCCCATCATTGATATTAGAAGGGGGAATAGTGCCCCATCATTGATATCAGTGGGAGGAATAGTGCCCCATCATTAATATTAGTGGGAGGAATAGTGCCCCATCATTGATATCAGTGGGAGGAATAGTGCCCCATCATTGATATTAGAAGGGGGAATAGTGCCCCATCATTGATATTAGTGGGGGGAATAGTGCCCCATCATTGATATTAGTGGGGGGAATAGCGCCCCATCATTGATATTAGTGGGGGGAATAGTGCCCCATCATTGATATTAGATGGGGGAATAGTGCCCCATCATTGATATTAGAGGGGGTAATATTGCCCCATCATTGATATTAGTGGGGGGAATAGTGCCCATCATTGATATTAGAAGGGGGAATAGTGCTCCATCATTGATATCAGTGGGGAGAATAGTGCCCCATCATTGATATTAGTGGGGGGAATAGTGCTCCATCATTGATATCAGTGGGGAGAATAGTGCTCCATCATTGATATCAGTGGGGAGAATAGTGCCCCATCATTGATATTAGTGGGAGGAATAGTGCCCCATCATTGATATTAGTGGGAGGAATAGTGCCCCATCATTGATATTAGTGGGGTGAATAGTGCTCCATCATTTACATTAGAGGGGGTAATATTGCCCCATCATTGATATTAGTCGGAGGAATAGTGCCCCATCATTGATATTAGTGGGGGGAATAGTGCTCCATCATTGATATTATAGGGGGTAATATTGCCCCATCGTTGATATTAATGGTAGGAATAGTGCCCCATCATTGATATTAGAGGGGGTAATATTGCCCCATCATTGATATTAGTAGGAGGAATAGTGCCCCATCATTGATATTAGAAGGGGGAATAGTGACCCATCATTGATATTAGTGGGAGGAATAGTGCCCAACCATTAATGTCAGTGGCAGGAATTATGTCCCACTGTTGGTATCAGTGGAAGAAATAGTGCCCTAAGGATCAGAAAAAGGCTAGCAAAGGGCCACATCTAGCCCTCGGGCCATAGTTTGGAGACTACTGGTCGCCATCAAGCTATAATGTGTGTGGATAGCATTAGGCTACTTGGCTCCTGCGGACTGCACGTAAGAAATGTTTTGAAAAGTCACATATTTCATTGGACCGATTTTGCAAAAAAAAAAAATTACAATGGGTGGAATGGTGATTAGGACAATCATGGAAAGATTCATAGCCACAGGTTGATTCAATATGAGATTTGCCTGCGTATAGTCCTACTGTATGGTCCAAACGTCAGAACCAACCATTCGCCATTTTTTCAAATACAGTATTAATATATTCCATGAAGTGCTGTGGGCAATTTTATTCTGATATTTGTCAGTCTCCAAAACGCCTATGATGGTTTTTCAATGAAAATATTGCTAGCAATTTGTGCCACTTAACCTTGGTATACTTGGTGATTTACTGTGAATGGAAGTTGCAGAAAAAGGTTATTTAAATTATGTTTTTACTGCAATTCATTTTGTACATCAGACACTAATTTTCACAATTTTTCTTAAAAAAATTAAATAAAAATGAAGTTTATTAAAACGTAAAATAAAAAAGCATTTACTGCCCTTTTCACTTTTATTCTAGAGATTTCCCCCGCAGTGCTTTTATACTACCACTAATTGCCCTGATGACCAGGATAATTCAACCCATTTCCTCTGAGCCCAGATCATTCTGGACCTGCCCTAGCGTGTGACTGGACAGTGAAAGGAGAAGCAGCACAGTGATGACGTAATCTTTTAGTAAGTCTGCTTTCTCCTCCCATCAGCAGCTTCTTGTTGGCTCTTTGTGCTGCTTCTTCCTTCACATTCCAGCCATGCTGTATAGGGACAAAGGCTGAAACAAATTGAAATTCAGATACGTGCACTGCTTGCATTAAAAATACATATAGTATTACATATATGGGGTATACATACCCCACCCTCACCTAACAGCCATTCTCCTTCATTCCTCCTACCACTCCATCCCCCACAGCCATTTCCTCCTGTACCACTACCCCCTCCCTTCTAGATTGTAAGCTCGAAAGAGTAGGGCCCTCTAACCCCTCGTGTGCTGTTTGTAGTTGCTGTACTGTTTCATGTATTGTCCCCCCCTCTATTGTACAGTGCTGAGCAAATCCTTTGGCGCTATTTAAACTCGATGTAATAATAATAATATAGTGATGTACTGATGAGTACAAAACTGCCTTGATTCACATAGTTACATAATTAGTTAGTCTGGCTGAAAAAAGACAAAAGTCCATCCATTTCAACCATTAAAAAAAAAAAAAAAGTTATAATCCTATACCCAGAGTTGATCCAGAGGAAAGCAAAAAACACAGCAAAGCATGATCCGATTTGCTCCTGCAGGGAAAAAAATTCCTTCCTGATCCCCCGAGAGGCAATCGGATATTTCCTGGATCAACTTTACCTATAAATGTTAGTATCCAGTTATATTCTGTGTATCTAGGAAAGAATCCAGGACTTTTTAAAGCAATGCACTGAGCTGGCCAGAACCAACTCTTGAGGGAGTCTATTCCAAATTTCCACAGCTCTCACTGATTTGTGTCTTTTATATCTGCCTAGAGTTCAGATTTAAAGATTAAAAGCAACAACCAGGTAAAATGTAGAAGCCAGTGGAGCTAGCACTCTATCTCCTGCATAAATACTGGTTGTCCTCCTAAACTATCTCATTCCAGATGAAGCACCTTAGTGTGAAATGGGCTCCAGTGATGCATAAAATTCATGCAGACAGCAGCCCTGGGGGAACCCATTAATATAGATAACCTATCAATACGGTGTCCCTGATGCTGGGAATATATAGGTCACTCTGTCTGTACTCAGCACACCATAACACTTACCTTGTAAATTTCTATAAAATATTCATATATAGGAAGTCATGTATTTCCTCTACCAGATGCTCTGCTTGCTATCATGTAGCAGTTTGCACAGAACAAAAATCCAATATAATTCTAAAGCATCTCTGGGTACTCACATCAGCTGTACTGGTACCCTGCCAGCCTAGAACTGCCATCTGGGTTTACGTATTTCCATACATTATTTCTACAGATCATTAAAGATCATTGATGTTCAGATGGCCTTCCGGGGGGCCGTGTCTACTGCTATTTTTCAACCATTGCAAGCATCATGATCAAAAAATTATTTTGCTAAAAATATTTTTCCCCCCACACTTTATTTAAAGATTGTGATGAGAATATAGCTTGAAATATGTTCAGTTCCTCGTACATGGATGCTTCAGTACACCATTTTTCATTCAGTTTACATTCAGGGCTCCATACAGATCCTTCTATTGCTTACATTGACTCCCGTAGAGCTCCTCTTGGACAGCCCCCAGTGCCACCTTTTATTAGCACTGATGAGACATGCTCTTGAATGCAAAGACTTCTCCTATGCACATCCCTGCACAGGAATTTAAAGCAGGTCTGTCCTCAAGTGTTAAAATAAACCTGCGTTAAGGTTTTCAAAGACAAACTCATAGAAGCTGTGTGCAGTGGACCACAGTAAAAGTGTATTTCAACTTTATAGCCAAACTGGGACGATACAGTGCCTTGAAAAAGTATTCATACCCCTTGAAATTTTCCACATTTTCTCAAGTTACAACCAAAAATGTAAATGTATTTTTTTGGGATTTTATGTGATAGACTAACAGAAAGTGGCACATAATTGTGAAGTGGAGGGAAAATGATAAATGGTTTTCAACATTTTTTACAAATAAATGTCTGAAAAGTGTGGCGTGCATTTGTATTCAGCCCCCCGGAGTCAATACTTTGTAGAATCACCTTTCACTGCAATTGCAGCTGCAAGTCTTTTTGGGGATGTCTCTACCAGCTTTGCACATCTAGAGAGGGACATTTCTGCCCATTCTTCTTTGCAAAATAGCTCAAGCTCTGTCAGATTGGATGGAGAGCATCTGTGAACAGCAATTTTCAAGTCTTGCCACAGATTGTCAATTGGATTTATGATTGGAGTTTGACTGGGCCATTCTAACACATGAATATGCTTTGATCTAAACCAGTTGTCTCCAAACTATGGCCCTCCAGCTGTTGAAGTACTACAAGTCCCATCATGCCTCTGCCTCTGGGAGTCTTGCCTGTGGCTGTCAGAGTCTTGCAAAGCCTCATGGGACTTGCAGTTCCTCAACACCTGGAGGGTGATAGTTTGGAGATCCCTGAATTAAACCATTCCATTGTAGCTCTGGCTGGATGTTTCGGCTTGTTGTTCTGCTAGAACAGTGGTTCTCAACCTTTCTAATGCCGCGACCCTTTAATACAGTTCCTCATGTTGTGGTGAACCCCAACCATAAAATTAGTTTTGTTGCTACTTCATAACTGTAATTTTGCAGTGGGAGGACTAGTGCCACATCACTGATGTCAGTGGGATGAATAGTGTCCCATCGTTGGTATCAGTGGGAGGAATAGTGCCCCATCATTGGTGTCAGTGGGAGGAATAGTGCCCCATCATTAGTATCAGTGGGAGGAATAGTGTCCCATCTTTGATATCAGTGGGAGGAATAGTGCCACATCGTTGGTGTCAGTGGGAGGAATAGTGCCACATCGTTGATGTCAGTGGGAGGAATAGTGCCACATCACTGATGTCAGTGGGAGGAATAGAGTCCCATCGTTGGTTTCAGTGGGAGGAATAGTGCCCCATCCTTGGTGTCAGTGGGGGGAGGAAAAGTGCCCCATCCTTGGTGTCAGTGGGGGGAGGAATAGTGCCCCATCCTTGTTGTCAGTGGGGGGAGGAATAGTGCCCCATCCTTGGTGTCAGTGGGGGGAGGAATAGTGCCCCATCCTTGTTGTCAGTGGGGGGAGGAATAGTGCCCCATCGTTGGTGTAAGTGGGGGGAGGAATAGTGTCCCATCGTTGGTGTCAGTGGGGGGAGGACTTGTGCCCCATAGTTGGTGTCAGTGGGGGGAGGACTTGTGCCCCATAGTTGGTGTCAGTGTGGGGAGGAATAGTGCCTCATTGTTGGTGTATGTGTGGGAGAAATAGTGCCCCATCATTGGTATTAGTGACACCAATGATGGGGCACTATTCCTCCCACTGACACCAATGATACTTACCTTGCTGACCCCTGCTCCAGCCTGGGCTCGCTCCCTCCCTCTCTCATCTACAGCAGCAACAAAATTTGCACGGTACAAACACTTACCGATCAGCTGTCTTCCTTCTCTGGCTGCTCTCCTCTTCACTCGCTCCGGCAGCTCCCTTACTCAGTCTTCTTTGATCTACGCGCGCTGCCACTCGGCTCCTCCTCTCCAAGCTCCACCTCCTCGCCGGTGATTGGCCGCCTGTGTGCCTCTCCTGAGCTACAGTTCCGGTGGCCAATCACCAGCGAGGAGGCGGAGCTGTTGAGTGATCCTGGAGGTGTGGCCAGGTGACAGGGGCAGCATGTCATCACGCTCACACATCGCCTGAGACAGATAGTGGAGCGGTGTCTCGGTTCCTAAGACCATCGGAAATATGTGTTTTCCGATGGTCTTAGGCGACCCCTGTGAAATGGTCGTTCGACCCCCAAAGGGGTCGCGACCCACAGGTTGAGAACCGCTGTGCTAGAAGGTGAACCTCCGCCCCGGTCTTAAGTCTTTTGCAGACTCTAACAGGTTTTCTTCTATGATTGACTAAAGATAGTTTTTTTGGAGGTTACAAAATAAATTACTGTATCACCCAATATATGGCTTCCATTCAGTAGCCCAAAGAGGCATACAAAAAAGAAGGGTTTGTGAAAAGGAATTCACAGAAAAGCGGCTACATTTTTTATATGGTTTTAGGTCTCTGTGTATTGTCTCATACTGAGGTGATGGTAAACCAGGGCGATGGCCCATATGTCAAATATTTATATGTAATAAAGCATAATTTTTGGAAATTTTTCTGAGTATCACATTCTGTTCATAATGTAGCCGCTTTTCTGTGAATTCCTTTTCACAAACCCTTCTTTTTTGTTTTCTTCTATGATTACTCTGCATTTTACTCATCCATCTTCCCATCAACTCTGTCCAGCTTCCCTATCCCTGCTGAATAAAAGCATCCCCACAACATGATGCTGCCACCACCATGTTCACGGTGGGGATGGTGTGCTCATGGTGATGTACAGTGTTAGTTTTCCACCACACATAGCGTTTTGCTTTTAGGCCAAAAAGTTCAATTTTGGTCTCATCTGACCAGAGCACCTTCTTCCACATGTTTGCTGTGTCCCTCACATGGCTTCTCACAAACTGCAAAGGGACTTCTTATGGCTTTCTTTCAGCAATGGCTTTCTTCTTGTCACTCTTTCATAAAGGCCAGATTTGTGGAGTGCACGACTAATAGTTGTCCTGTGGACAGATTCTCCCACCTGAGCTGTGGATCTCTGCAGCTCCTCCAGAGTTACCATGGGCCTCTTGGCTGCTTCTCTGATTAATGCTCTCCTTGCCTGGCCTGTCAGTTTCGATGGAAGGCCATGTCTTGGTAGGTTTGCAGTTGTGCCATACTCTTTCCATTTTTGGATGATGAATTGAACAGTGATCTGTGAGATGTTCAAAGCTTGGGATATTTTGTTATAACTAGAGATGAGCGAATCGAAGTATCCGAAGTGGAATTCGAGTCGAATATCGGAAAAATTTCGATTCGTGCCGAATCCGAAAAACAGCCTAATTCGGACGCGCGAATCGAAATTTTTCCGAAAATGGCGGCTGACATGTGCGGCGACGGAGCGGGGATGTCGGGGAAGGCGCGCAGACAAGGCGCGCTGCCCCATAATGCATTCCTCAACGACATGTGATCGCATCAGCCAATCAGCAGCCAGCCAGCCAGCACTGTGTAATGGTCGAGGTATATATAGCGGCCATTTTGGAAATCTTCATTTGCCTGCAGTCATTGAACAGAGGCAGACCGCTCTGTACTAGGGACAGGGACAGAGTTAGGGCCACAGAAACGAGAATTGGGGACAGAGAGAAGTTACTTAGGGACAGAGAACCATTACTCAGGGACACAGACTTGTTAATGAGGGCCACAGAATCGTTATTTAGGGACAAAGAAACGCTAGTTAGGGCCACAGAATTCATACTCAGGGACAGACAGAATTTTCACTCAGTGCCAGAGAATTGTTACTTAGGGCCACAGAAACGTTATTAGGGCCACAGAATTTTTACTCAGGGACAGACAGAATTGTTACTGAGTGCCAGAGAATTGTTACTCAGGGACAGACAGAATTGTTACTGAGTGCCAGAGAATTCTTACTCAGGGCCACAGAATTCATACTCAGGGACAGACAGAATTGTTACTCAGGGACAGACAGAATTGTTACTGAGTGCCAGAGAATTGTTACTCAGGGACAGACAGAATTGTTACTGAGTGCCAGATAATTGTTACTCAGGGACAGACAGAATTGTTACTGAGTGCCAGAGAATTGTTACTCAGGGACAGACAGAATTGTTACTGAGTGCCAGAGAATTGTTACTCGCACAGACACAAAATTGTTACTTGCACAGACACAGAATTGTTACTCGCACAGACAGAATTGTTACTCAGGGCCACAGAATTCATACTCAGGGACAGACAGAATTGTTACTGAGTGCCAGAGAATTGTTACTCAGGGACAGACAGAATTGTTACTGAGTGCCAGAGAATTGTTACTCAGGGACAGACAGAATTGTTACTGAGTGCCAGAGAATTGTTACTCAGGGACAGACAGAATTGTTACTGAGTGCCAGAGAATTGTTACTCGCACAGACACAAAATTGTTACTTGCACAGACACAGAATTGTTACTCGCACAGACACAGAATTGTTACTCAGGGCCACAGAATTCATACTCAGGGACAGACAGAATTGTTACTGAGTGCCAGAGAATTGTTACTCAGGGACAGACAGAATTGTTACTGAGTGCCAGAGAATTGTTACTCAGGGACAGACAGAATTGTTACTGAGTGCCAGAGAATTGTTACTCGCACAGACACAAAATTGTTACTTGCACAGACACAGAATTGTTACTCGCACAGACACAGAATTGTTACTCAGGGCCACAGAATTCATACTCAGGGACAGACAGAATTGTTACTGAGTGCCAGAGAATTGTTACTCAGGGACAGACAGAATTGTTACTGAGTGCCAGAGAATTGTTACTCAGGGACAGACAGAATTGTTACTGAGTGCCAGAGAATTGTTACTCAGGGACAGACAGAATTGTTACTGAGTGCCAGAGAATTGTTACTCGCACAGACACAAAATTGTTACTTGCACAGACACAGAATTGTTACTCGCACAGACACAGAATTGTTACTCAGGGCCACAGAATTCATACTCAGGGACAGACAGAATTGTTACTGAGTGCCAGAGAATTGTTACTCAGGGACAGACAGAATTGTTACTGAGTGCCAGAGAATTGTTACTCAGGGACAGACAGAATTGTTACTGAGTGCCAGAGAATTGTTACTCGCACAGACACAAAATTGTTACTTGCACAGACACAGAACTGTTACTCGCACAGACACAGAATTGTTACTCAGGGCCACAGAATTCATACTCAGGGACAGACAGAATTGTTACTGAGTGCCAGAGAATTGTTACTTAGGGACAGACAGAATTGTTACTGAGTGCCAGAGAATTGTTACTCAGGGACAGACAGAATTGTTACTGAGTGCCAGAGAATTGTTACTCGCACAGACACAAAATTGTTACTTGCACAGACACAGAATTGTTACTCGCACAGACACAGAATTGTTACTCAGGGCCACAGAATTCATACTCAGGGACAGACAGAATTGTTACTGAGTGCCAGAGAATTGTTACTCAGGGACAGACAGAATTGTTACTGAGTGCCAGAGAATTGTTACTCAGGGACAGACAGAATTGTTACTGAGTGCCAGAGAATTGTTACTCGCACAGACACAAAATTGTTACTTGCACAGACACAGAATTGTTACTCGCACAGACACAGAATTGTTACTCAGGGCCACAGAATTCATACTCAGGGACAGACAGAATTGTTACTGAGTGCCAGAGAATTGTTACTCAGGGACAGACAGAATTGTTACTGAGTGCCAGAGAATTGTTACTCAGGGACAGACAGAATTGTTACTGAGTGTCAGAGAATTGTTACTCGCACAGACACAAAATTGTTACTTGCACAGACACAGAATTGTTACTCGCACAGACACAGAATTGTTACTCAGGGCCACAGAATTCATACTCAGGGACAGACAGAATTGTTACTGAGTGCCAGAGAATTGTTACTCAGGGACAGACAGAATTGTTACTGAGTGCCAGAGAATTGTTACTCAGGGACAGACAGAATTGTTACTGAGTGCCAGAGAATTGTTACTCAGGGACAGACAGAATTGTTACTGAGTGCCAGAGAATTGTTACTCAGGGACAGACAGAATTGTTACTGAGTGCCAGAGAATTGTTACTCGCACAGACACAAAATTGTTACTTGCACAGACACAGAATTGTTACTCGCACAGACACAGAATTGTTACTCAGGGCCACAGAATTCATACTCAGGGACAGACAGAATTGTTACTGAGTGCCAGAGAATTGTTACTCAGGGACAGACAGAATTGTTACTGAGTGCCAGAGAATTGTTACTCAGGGACAGACAGAATTGTTACTGAGTGCCAGAGAATTGTTACTCGCACAGACACAAAATTGTTACTTGCACAGACACAGAATTGTTACTCGCACAGACACAGAATTGTTACTCAGGGCCACAGAATTCATACTCAGGGACAGACAGAATTGTTACTGAGTGCCAGAGAATTGTTACTCAGGGACAGACAGAATTGTTACTGAGTGCCAGAGAATTGTTACTCAGGGACAGACAGAATTGTTACTGAGTGCCAGAGAATTGTTACTCGCACAGACACAAAATTGTTACTTGCACAGACACAGAATTGTTACTCGCACAGACACAGAATTGTTACTGAGTGCCAGAGAATTGTTACTCAGGGACAGACAGAATTGTTACTGAGTGCCAGAGAATTGTTACTCAGGGACAGACAGAATTGTTACTGAGTGCCAGAGAATTGTTACTCGCACAGACACAAAATTGTTACTTGCACAGACACAGAATTGTTACTCGCACAGACACAGAATTGTTACTCAGGGCCACAGAATTCATACTCAGGGACAGACAGAATTGTTACTGAGTGCCAGAGAATTGTTACTCAGGGACAGACAGAATTGTTACTGAGTGCCAGAGAATTGTTACTCGCACAGACACAAAATTGTTACTTGCACAGACACAGAATTGTTACTCGCACAGACACAGAATTGTTACTCAGGGCCACAGAATTCATACTCAGGGACAGACAGAATTGTTACTGAGTGCCAGAGAATTGTTACTCAGGGACAGACAGAATTGTTACTGAGTGCCAGAGAATTGTTACTCAGGGACAGACAGAATTGTTACTGAGTGCCAGAGAATTGTTACTCGCACAGACACAAAATTGTTACTTGCACAGACACAGAATTGTTACTCGCACAGACACAGAATTGTTACTCGCACAGACACAGAATTGTTACTCAGGGCCACAGAATTCATACTCAGGGACAGACAGAATTGTTACTGAGTGCCAGAGAATTGTTACTCAGGGACACCTAATCGTTGAATTAAATAGTATGTCAGACAACATGCAGAGGAGTGGCAGAGGAGGCAATGTTTTAGGAGCGAGCAGACGTGGCAGCAGAGGAAGGGGTCGAGGCAGCACTATTCGCAGCCAGAGGCCAGTGCTCCCGGTGTCATCCAGCGGTCGTGTCTCCACCGACAACCCTGCCGTCATTGATTGGTTGGCTCGGTCGTCTTCCTCTTCCCAGGTCACCTCTGACACCTACAGCCAACGGTCGGTGGGTACGTCAGACACAACCGTTAGTTGGCATGGCCCGGGAGCAAGCCCACTGAAATCACGTGTCCTCTACCTGCCCCTGTCCTTTGCTGTTCCCTCACCAAGCGAAGTATCGCATGCTGTGGGCTCAGCCCCACTGTACAGTGAGGAAGAGCTAACAGAGGGCGGTCAGGAACGGGGGGAGACATCGGCCTTTTCAGCAGCCAAGCGAACAAGTACTGGCGAGGAGAGTGGCTCGGTAGCCGGTCTAGAGACAGGTCTGTCTCCTGACCCAGACGCAGCCGAGGGGGCTAGTAGTGAGGCGGAGACCCTACTTGATGATGAGGAGGTTGATCGCACTTGGCAGCCTCGTCGTCATCAGGCAATTTCTTCCGCATCATCAGGAGAAGAGGGTGGCAGCTTGGCAGCGAGCAAAACAGTCGGTGGGTTGCCCAGGAGACAGCAGCAGGGTCGCATCAGTGTCAGTGGAGCCAAACGTCCACGGAGTAGAGCACCAGCTCCACTGCAGCCTACCACCACGGCCAGTAGTGGTGCCGGTGCGCACGGAGGAAGTAGCAGTCAGCCAGTGAAGAGTAGCGGGGGCAAAGTTTCCTACTCGGTGGTGTGGCAATTTTTCCTCAAGCCGCCCGAGGAAGTAAACGTAGCCGTATGTTGACTATGTGGCCAGAAATGCAAGCGTGGCCAGGGGGCCCATGTTGGGACTACAGCGTTGCGTCAGCATATGCAGCGTCACCATTCGGTGGCCTGGGAAAACCGTGATAAACATACGGCGGTTCTGCCTGCCCCAGCCCCCGCTCCATCACCCGCTCCGTTACTTGCTCCGTCACCCGACGTCGTCAATCGCCCTCTATCAGCCAGTCAAGGCTCCAACACCTCTGCTGAGGGGAGTTGTCGCTCGTTGGCATCTTCCGCTCGTTCAGATGCTCCTTCTCCTGCTACTCCTCTTCTCGGATTCCGTCAACAGTCTTTCTTGGAATCCGTATCCAAGAGACAACAGTTTGCGAGCACGCACCCGACGGTGCAAAAGCTGAACGTCCTCCTGTCCAAGTTGCTGGTGCTGCAGTCCCTCCCTTTCCAACTGGTGGACTCAGCACCTTTCCGAGAAATGATGGCTTGTGCCGCGCCGCGGTGGAGAGTGCCAAGCCGTCATTTCTTTGCCCAAAAGGCAGTGCCAGCCCTGCATTCACATGTAGAAGAGATGGTGGGCCAGTCTTTGAGCATGTCGGTCTCTGCCAAAGTGCACGGCAGCGCCGACGTGTGGAGCTGTAACTACGGTCAGGGACAGTACATGTCATTTACGGCCCACTGGGTGAACGTGGTGCCGGCACAGCCGCACCAGCAACTTGGACAGGTCACGACGCTTTTGCCTCCACGTTTGCACGTCCTTGGTCCAGCAAGCATGTCCGCCTCTACCACCTCTTTTTCCGCCGTGTCCTCAGCCGCCACCCCCGTGCCAAGTCCCATTACCCGACCGGCATATCACATGTGCAGGGCGCAACGGTGTCACGCTGTGCTGCACCTGGTATGCCTTGGCGAACGTAGTCACACAGGGGAGGAACTGCTGAGTGTAATGAACAGAGAAATCGACAGATGGCTGTCTCCGCGCAAACTAAAAATCGGAACCATGTTGACTGACAACGGAAAGAACATGGTGTCTGCTCTGCGTCAAGGAAGGTTGTGCCATGCGCCATGCATGGCTCACGTGTTCAATCTGGTTGTCAAGCGGTTCCTAAAATCCACCATCCCACTGCAAGACATCCTTAAAATGTCACGTAAACTGTGCATGCATTTCAGCCATTCCTACACCGCAAAGAACACCCTCATTGAGCTGCAGCGGCAGAACGGAATTCCACAGCATCGCCTGATCTGCGACGTTGCAACAAGGTGGAATTCAACCCTACACATGTTAGACCGCCTTTACGAGCAGTGAAAGGCCATCACCGATTTCCTGATGTTACAAGCGGATAAAGGTACTCCCCTGTGTAACTTAGATGTCAGCCATTGGCAGCTCATGCGTGACACCTGCCGCTTGCTCAGGCCCTTTGAGGAGGCCACGCTATTCGTGAGTCGGCAGGACTATGGGATGAACGACGTCATTCCTCTGTTGCACGTCCTGGAACAAATGCTGTTAACAATGGCTGGTCAGGGTGCGGTAGACGTGGCGCACAGATCTCAACGCCACATGACCCCTGTGGGGGCAGGACAGGAAGAAGAGGAGGAGGTAGAGGAGGACATTTGTGCTCAGGAATTATTGAGTGAAATGGGTGGTTTTTCCACTCAGCGGACAGGAGTGGAGGAGCAGGAGCATCTGGTAGAGGAGGAGGAGGAGGAGACAGAGGACCCAGACGCACCGTGGCAGTATGCTGTGGAGATGGAGGCAGGGAGTCCCTCGCATTCCTTGGCACAAATGGCCCATAGCATGCTCGGTTGCTTGCGTAGCGACAGCCGAATAATAACCATCAGACAGAGGGATGACTTTTGGCTGTCCACCTTGTTGGACCCTCGCTACCGGTCCAAAATGGTGGCCTTTTTCACACCTGCTGAGAGGGAGGCCAAAATTACGTACTATAAAAACCACCTATGTAGTCAGTTGGTCTCTGCCTTTGTGCGCCAACGTCCATCCTCAGACACTGTGGGCCCTGTGCGCTCGCGTTCCGCTGGCATGGCAGCAGGGGAGGGGTGGGGTGGTAGGAGCAGTGGCAGCTCCACCAGCAGCGGCTGCCTCAGTCTGCAGTCGATGATGAGTAGCTTTCTTCACCAGCGCAGTGAGGAAACTACTAACCAGCCGCAGCAGCAGCAGCAGCATCAGGTGGACCTGGAGCAGGAGCTCAAACAACAGGCTTGGGCCTACTTGGACAGCACCCTGCCAACCGAGGTAGACAATCCCCTTGACTACTGGGCAACGAAACTTGACCTTTGGCCCCAACTAGCTGAATTTGCCCTTGAAAGGCTGTCATGCCCGGCCAGTAGCGTGGCATCGGAGCGCGTGTTTAGTGCGGCAGGAGGTATTGTAACTCCGCGGAGGACACGACTGTCCACCCAAAGTGTGGAGAGACTCACGTTTGTGAAAATGAATCAGGCGTGGATTAGTCTGGATTTCAAACCACCAGTTCCTGACACAACTGACTAAATCCGCCATGAATCATGCCTCAAACATGTGCCACTTTCAGGTCTACTCACACTGCTGGTGTGTTTAATTTTTTGACATAGGGTGCTGGCAGATTACGGGCCTCCTATAGCTGCTGCCAGGCCCCTAATCTGCCATGGGCCCCTATATACCGCCTCCTCATGCTGCTGCCAAGTCTAGAGTCTGTCATGGGTCCCTGTACGGCCTCCCATTGCTGCTGTCTCCATCGCCACACTCTGCTGCCATGTGCCACTTTCAGGTCTCTTCACACTGCTGGTGTGTTTAATTTTTTGACATAGGGTGCAGGCAGATTACGGGCCTCACATAGCTGCTGCCAGGCCCCTAATCTGCCATGGGCCCCTATATACCGCCTCCTCTTGCTGCTGCCAAGTCCAGAGTCTCTCATGGGTCCCTGTACGGCCTCCCATTGCTGCTGTCTCCATCGCCACACTCTGCTGCCATGTGCCACTTTCAGGTCTCTTCACACTGCTGGTGTGTTTAATTTTTTGACATAGGGTGCAGGCAGATTACGGGCCTCACATAGCTGCTGCCAGGCCCCTAATCTGCCATGGGCCCCTATATACCGCCTCCTCATGCTGCTGCCAAGTCCAGAGTCTCTCATGGGTCCCTGTACGGCCTCCCATTGCTGCTGTCTCCATCGCCACACTCTGCTGCCATGTGCCACTTTCAGGTCTCTTCACACTGCTGGTGTGTTAAATTTTTTGACATAGGGTGCAGGCAGATTACGGGCCTCACATAGCTGCTGCCAGGCCCCTAATCTGCCATGGGCCCCTATATACCGCCTCCTCATGCTGCTGCCAAGTCTAGAGTCTGTCATGGGTCCCTGTACGGCCTCCCATTGCTGCTGTCTCCATCGCCACACTCTGCTGCCATGTGCCACTTTCAGGTCTCTTCACACTGCTGGTGTGTTTAATTTTTTGACATAGGGTGCTGCAAGATAACGGGCCTCACATAGCTGCTGCCAGGCCCCTAATCTGCCATGGGCCCCTATATACCGCCTCCTCATGCTGCTGCCAAGTCCAGAGTCTCTCATGGGTCCCTGTACGGCCTCCCATTGCTGCTGTCTCCATCGCCACACTCTGCTGCCATGTGCCACTTTCAGGTCTCTTCACACTGCTGGTGTGTTTAATTTTTTGACATAGGGTGCAGGCAGATTACGGGCCTCACATAGCTGCTGCCAGGCCCCTAATCTGCCATGGGCCCCTATATACCGCCTCCTCATGCTGCTGCCAAGTCTAGAGTCTCTCATGGGTCCCTGTACGGCCTCCCATTGCTGCTGTCTCCATCGCCACACTCTGCTGCCATGTGCCACTTTCAGGTCTCTTCACACTGCTGGTGTGTTTAATTTTTTGACATAGGGTGCTGCAAGATAACGGGCCTCACATAGCTGCTGCCAGGCCCCTAATCTGCCATGGGCCCCTATATACCGCCTCCTCATGCTGCTGCCAAGTCCAGAGTCTCTCATGGGTCCCTGTACGGCCTCCCATTGCTGCTGTCTCCATCGCCACACTCTGCTGCCATGTGCCACTTTCAGGTCTCTTCACACTGCTGGTGTGTTTAATTTTTTGACATAGGGTGCAGGCAGATTACGGGCCTCACATAGCTGCTGCCAGGCCCCTAATCTGCCATGGGCCCCTATATACCGCCTCCTCATGCTGCTGCCAAGTCTAGAGTCTGTCATGGGTCCCTGTACGGCCTCCCATTGCTGCTGTCTCCATCGCCACACTCTGCTGCCATGTGCCACTTTCAGGTCTCTTCACACTGCTGGTGTGTTTAATTTTTTGACATAGGGTGCAGGCAGATTACGGGCCTCACATAGCTGCTGCCAGGCCCCTAATCTGCCATGGGCCCCTATATACCGCCTCCTCATGCTGCTGCCAAGTCCAGAGTCTCTCATGGGTCCCTGTACGGCCTCCCATTGCTGCTGTCTCCATCGCCACACTCTGCTGCCATGTGCCACTTTCAGGTCTCTTCACACTGCTGGTGTGTTTAATTTTTTGACATAGGGTGCAGGCAGATTACGGGCCTCACATAGCTGCTGCCAGGCCCCTAATCTGCCATGGGCCCCTATATACCGCCTCCTCATGCTGCTGCCAAGTCTAGAGTCTCTCATGGGTCCCTGTACGGCCTCCCATTGCTGCTGTCTCCATCGCCACACTCTGCTGCCATGTGCCACTTTCAGGTCTCTTCACACTGCTGGTGTGTTTAATTTTTTGACATAGGGTGCTGCAAGATAACGGGCCTCACATAGCTGCTGCCAGGCCCCTAATCTGCCATGGGCCCCTATATACCGCCTCCTCATGCTGCTGCCAAGTCCAGAGTCTCTCATGGGTCCCTGTACGGCCTCCCATTGCTGCTGTCTCCATCGCCACACTCTGCTGCCATGTGCCACTTTCAGGTCTCTTCACACTGCTGGTGTGTTTAATTTTTTGACATAGGGTGCAGGCAGATTACGGGCCTCACATAGCTGCTGCCAGGCCCCTAATCTGCCATGGGCCCCTATATACCGCCTCCTCATGCTGCTGCCAAGTCTAGAGTCTGTCATGGGTCCCTGTACGGCCTCCCATTGCTGCTGTCTCCATCGCCACACTCTGCTGCCATGTGCCACTTTCAGGTCTCTTCACACTGCTGGTGTGTTTAATTTTTTGACATAGGGTGCAGGCAGATTACGGGCCTCACATAGCTGCTGCCAGGCCCCTAATCTGCCATGGGCCCCTATATACCGCCTCCTCATGCTGCTGCCAAGTCCAGAGTCTCTCATGGGTCCCTGTACGGCCTCCCATTGCTGCTGTCTCCATCGCCACACTCTGCTGCCATGTGCCACTTTCAGGTCTCTTCACACTGCTGGTGTGTTAAATTTTTTGACATAGGGTGCAGGCAGATTACGGGCCTCACATAGCTGCTGCCAGGCCCCTAATCTGCCATGGGCCCCTATATACCGCCTCCTCATGCTGCTGCCAAGTCTAGAGTCTGTCATGGGTCCCTGTACGGCCTCCCATTGCTGCTGTCTCCATCGCCACACTCTGCTGCCATGTGCCACTTTCAGGTCTCTTCACACTGCTGGTGTGTTTAATTTTTTGACATAGGGTGCTGCAAGATAACGGGCCTCACATAGCTGCTGCCAGGCCCCTAATCTGCCATGGGCCCCTATATACCGCCTCCTCATGCTGCTGCCAAGTCCAGAGTCTCTCATGGGTCCCTGTACGGCCTCCCATTGCTGCTGTCTCCATCGCCACACTCTGCTGCCATGTGCCACTTTCAGGTCTCTTCACACTGCTGGTGTGTTTAATTTTTTGACATAGGGTGCAGGCAGATTACGGGCCTCACATAGCTGCTGCCAGGCCCCTAATCTGCCATGGGCCCCTATATACCGCCTCCTCATGCTGCTGCCAAGTCTAGAGTCTCTCATGGGTCCCTGTACGGCCTCCCATTGCTGCTGTCTCCATCGCCACACTCTGCTGCCATGTGCCACTTTCAGGTCTCTTCACACTGCTGGTGTGTTTAATTTTTTGACATAGGGTGCAGGCAGATTACGGGCCTCACATAGCTGCTGCCAGGCCCCTAATCTGCCATGGGCCCCTATATACCGCCTCCTCATGCTGCTGCCAAGTCCAGAGTCTCTCATGGGTCCCTGTACGGCCTCCCATTGCTGCTGTCTCCATCGCCACACTCTGCTGCCATGTGCCACTTTCAGGTCTCTTCACACTGCTGGTGTGTTTAATTTTTTGACATAGGGTGCAGGCAGATTACGGGCCTCACATAGCTGCTGCCAGGCCCCTAATCTGCCATGGGCCCCTATATACCGCCTCCTCATGCTGCTGCCAAGTCTAGAGTCTGTCATGGGTCCCTGTACGGCCTCCCATTGCTGCTGTCTCCATCTCCACACTCTGCCATGTGCCACTTTCAGGTCTCTTCACACTGCTGGTGTGTTTAATTTTTTGACATAGGGTGCAGGCAGATTACGGGCCTCCCATTGCTGCTGCCAGACATGTAATCTGCCATGGGCCCCCGTACCGACTCCTCATGCTGTGACGTTGCAACAAGGTGTAATTCAACCCTACATATGTTAGACCGCCTTTACGAACAGCTAAAGGCCATCACAGATTTCCTGATGTTAAAAGCGGATAAAGGTACTCCCTGTGTAACTTAGATGTCAGCCATTGTCAGCTCATGTGTGACACCTGCGCTTGCTCAGGCCCTTTGAGGAGGCCACGCTATTCGTGAGTCGGCAGGACTATGGGATGAATGAGGTCAAATCGGCCATGGGCCCCTGTACCGCCTGTTCACGCTGATGCTGGTCCCACAGTGTGACCTGGGTCCCTGTACGGCCTCCCATTGCTTCCACTCTGCCATGTACCTCTTTGAAATCTCCTCACACTCCTGCGGTTGTCCATTTTGTCATAGGTTGCTGGCAGATTAGCGGCCTTCCATAGGTGCCGCCAGGCCCCATATCGACCATGGGCCCCCGTACCTCCTGGTCACGCTGCTGCTGAGCCCACAGTGTGACCTGGGTCCCTGTACGGCCTCCCATTGCTTCCACTCTGCCATGTGCCACTTTGAAATCTCCTCACACTCCTGCGGTTGTCCATTTTGTCATAGGTTGCTGGCAGATTACAGGCCTTCCATAGGTGCCACCAAGCCCCATATCGGCCATGGGCCCCCGTACCGCCTGGTCACGCTGCTGCTGGGCCCACAGTGTGACCTGGGTCCCTGTACCGCCTCCCATTGCTCCCACTCTGCCATGTGCCACTTTCAGGTCTCCTCACGCTCCTGCTGGTTTCCATTTTGTCATAGGTTGCTGTATGGCCTCCCATTGCTGCTGCCTCCACCGCCACACTGTGGCTCCAAACACTGGTTTTGGCCCCGTGACTGGCCAAAGGAGTGAAGTGTGCAGTGATTCTAAGATCGACGGCACTCATCTGCATGTCATACTGACAGACAGTATTATTTCTCTTCCCCAGCAGACTCCAAGGGCATTTAAATTAAAGGTACAGTGTTCTGCACTAATATTAAGTCTCTCTGAAGCCTAGAAACACCCTTTTTTAAGTTAAACTCACAGCGAATTTATTCGACTCGAATCGAATATTGTCCACGAATTCGCCGAATCAGTCGAATCGAATTTTTCATTTCTTCGCTCATCTCTAGTTATAACCTAACCCTGTTTTAAACTTCTCCACACCTTTATCCCTGACCTGTCTGGTGTGTTCCTTGGCCTTCATGATTCTGTTTGTTCACTAATGTTCTCTAGCAAACCTCTAAGGGCTTCACAGAACATCTGTATTTATACTGAGATTAAATTACACACAGGTGGACTCTATTTACTAATTAGGTGACTTCTGAAGGCAATTGGTTTCACTAGATTTTAGTTAGGCGTATCAGAGTAAAGAGGACTGAATACAAATACACCCCACACTTTTCACATATTTATTTGCTAAAAATTTTGAAAACCATTTATCATTTTCCTTCCACTTTAAAATTATGTGCCACTTTTTGATGGTCTATCACATAAAATCCCAATAGAATACATTTTATGTGTTTGTAACATGACAAAATGTGGAAATTTTCAAGGGGTATGAATACCTTTTCAAGGCACTGTACCTGCTTTATATTTGTTAAATGTTCCCATCAGCATAGCATAGTTGATGGGTCCGTTCATGTGAAGCGCTGCAGATGTGTATGCTAAGTTAACAATACCCCCGAAATCGGTCCGCAAAACGTGGTGCGATGTGCAGAATTGGATCACATGGGTGTGAATACTCATGCAATCCAATTCTAGTGTGGACCAAAAAAAGGTCCTGCACCTTTTTGGTGCAAATACAAAATGTATGGCTCAAATCACACCGCACAGAATTTGCATGTGATTTTCACAGGAATGTGTGCAGTTCCTGTGTGAATCACATGCAATATGCCGCACCGCACAGGTGTGAACCCAGGCTAAGGTTCCGTTCACAACAATGCGTTTTTTATTTTTTCTTGCTTTTTGCAGAATCATACTACAGTCCATTTAACATGTACATGGAACATGTTGACATCTATGCTTGAGGGGCTGTGTTTGTGGAAAGGGTCAGAGACTTTGTAAAAAGCAAAAAGCAGCGGTTTGGCTACAATAGAGTTCAATGGAGAATCTGTTGAAATGCATGCTAGTGCGTTTTTGCCGCGTTTTGCATTTTTATTCTGCCCAGCAAAAAAAAATTCCACTTGGAAAAAAGAAAAAAAAAAACCCAGTTGAACAAAATGCAAAACACAGTAAAACTGCATAAAAAATGCATCAAAAACACATGTAGAAAAACGCAAAAACGAACAGCGAAAAGCATTGCAAAATGGACAAAAAGCAAACTGCATAGGTGTGAACGAAGCACAAATCTCCTTGTCTGTCCTAACAAAGGGTTAGTACACACTGTCTGCATTATAAGTTAATGCGTTAACGAGGCATAGCTCAGTCTGTATGGGGGACAAAAAACGCTGTGTGACTGTGCAGAAATTCTTACAATCAGCCATGACACCTTTTAAACATCCATAAGATAAAAAATACTGTATTTAAATATATATATAAAATTATTTTTTTTAAGTATGCTGTGTAATTGGGAACGTGTAACAAACATATACCGGGGATTTCTCAAATATGGCTTCAAAAGTGTAAATACTCTTTACCCTGGGTTCACACTGATGCGGTCCAGAATTTGCAGCGTTTTCTCTTTGAATTCTGCACTGCATCAGAATTGCACGCCGTTCATGCGAACCGCTGCGGGTGTGTATGTTAAGTTAACAACATCTCGAAATTGGTCCGCAAAACGTGGTGCGATGTGCAGAATCGGATCGCATGGGTGTGAATACCCATGCGATCCGATTCTACTGCAGACCCAAAAAAGGGTCCTGCATGTTTTTGGTGCGGGTGCGGTGCGATTAGAGCCATACAAAATGTATGGCTCCAATTGCACCGCACACAATTCGCATGTGATTTGCACACGAATGTGGTGTGGTTCCTGTGCGAATCACGTGCGATGTACCGCATCGTATATATGTGAACCCGGGCTTAAATGAAACCATTCCATTCTCCTGCAACTTGAATGTATGCAGTCCTTTAGTATTCTGTTTTGAATCTTTGTTTTACCTTATAAAAAGACATAAACGTTGAATTCTGAGCACAAAAACTGTCACTTAAAGTGGTTGTAAAGCTCCGATATTTATTATAAAATAACAAACAGGTTTATTTTTACCTGCTCTGTGCAATGGAATTGCACAGGGCAGCCCCAAACCTCCTCTTCTCAAGGCTCCCCCCCAGGTGCTCCTTGCTCCTCCCCTCCGGTGAGTGCCCCATAGAAAGCTGCTTTCTATGGGGGCACTCATGCAGGCTCACTCCTGACCCTCGCTGTCTGCGTCTATAGACACAGAGTAACTGAAGGTCTGAAATACTTTTCCTAGAGGAAAGGCTGCTCGAGGCCCCTCCAATGCTGGTCACCTGGTCAAACTCCCAGGCACTTGGTTACATGATTTCTGTACACAGAACTAGTTAACGTAAGCTCTGCTTCTCACCTACAACAAAAACAAAGAGTTTGATTTACTAAAGGCAAATAGCCACTTTGCAAAGTAATTTTCAGTTTGCATGGCATTTTCTCTTAGCTTAGTGAATATTCTAAAAATTCACCTTGCAAATGTAGCATTGCCCCTGCAGGAGCTGCTGGTATTTTGGGTCCTCTGCTCTTGTCCAGCTCTATGTGAGGCCTCACCTTCACTGACACCACCAGAATACCTTGTCTGTAGGCCCTCTGCATGCACACAAGAATTATACACATAATCCTTTAGGAGATTAGTAAACCAAATTGGAGTTATAAAGTATAACAGAGCAGATTGGTACTTGAATGTCAATTCACAGAAACACAATAATAACTGTATAACTCATCCCACAGCGGTGCTTATGGAAAGTTGAATTTCAGCTTACACTGTGCTCTCAAGAGCATAAACAGTAGCTCTCTGTATGCCATTATGCTCCTCAAGCAACCCAAAGCATGAAAAAATCATCTTAGGAAAATGATGTCACTTCAGAGCTCTCAAACAAAAGGGGCTAGGTTTAAGTCTCCCACATGTAAACTTATAGGTAAACAAGGCTTTGCCTTCAGGATAGAGTGCTGGGCAAATCTTTGTAGTGGTTCTTCTGCCGGCTATGTTGGGGCTCTTTAAGACTGTTGACAGCAAGGTGATGAGAGTGCATCAATAGATAGGGGTATAGCAGTAGTATATTATTTAAAGGAAAAATATTTCAGTGGTGCATGCATCAGTTATCTACATAACATTACCCAAACCTATATCTGATTATAAATAATCAATATAATACAAAAAAAAGTCCAAATAATTCAGTCCATTCCTGTGATCACCACGTGAAAAATCATATATATTTCATGAAGATAAATCGTTTGGGTCATCCAATAATCACCACGTGAATGCTTGTGTCAAAAGTCAATATAACTTTGTGTAGTGCTCCCCTCTCAGGTGTGCACTCACCAAAATGTGTTGCCTCTCATGGTTGGCACACTGAGCTTTGGTAAATACTCCTCCAAGGACCAGATCAAGTAATTCTCCCCTCAACCTGTAGTACTGGACTCCTAGGATAACCGTTCCCGATCTCCAAAGTTAGGAGAAACTTCCTTCCAATACTCCACTCATAATATATCACATAGAAGATAAAAGACGAGAGCCCCACATGGTGCAATACCATTTAAACCATTTATTCTCCACAATAGAATACCACTTACAAGATGTAAAAAGTATTAAAGCCCAAAGATGTTAATAGCTAAGTTGTTTGTGAGAGAAAAGCCGGAAGAGTGCTCTCACCACCGCCGGCCTTCAACCTCAGACGCTCCTGCGTCACTTCCGGCCCGCGTCACTTCCGACCCGCGTCACTTCCGGCCCGCGTCACTTCCGGCCCGTGTCACTTCCGGTCGCCGCACAGCCTCTCCCTCTAATAATAGTATTATTATACAGTATTTATAAAGCGCCAACAGTTCGCTCAGCGCTGTACATTACAATAGGAGACAGAACATGCGACAGAACAATAACAATACAATGTGATACACGAGGGGTTCGAGGGCCCTGCTCCTTGGAGCTTACAATCTAGTAGGGAGGGGATAGTGGTACAGGAGGAAATAGCTGAGGGGGATGGAGTAGTAGGAAGAGTGGAGGAGGTTGGGAATTAGCAGGCGGCGGGGTAGGCTTCCCTGAAGAGGTGGGTTTTCAGGGTGTGCCTAAATAATAGTAGTAATATATTATGGATGTTGGACTTAGTAGAAGAGGAAATCTCCTTTGAAGTGAGTACAAAAAGGGTCCAGGCCCAGATGCAGCAGCTGGGGGTTAAGGTGTATGCAGTAATAACAGTCAGATACGAAAGCAACAACAATGTCAGTCCTCTGGAATACAAGGCAGACGTCAGGGCTATCTGCCCACAATGGCTCAGCAATTTGCACAGCAGCAGGTGTAAGGGGGTTAATGATTGTAACAAGTGAATGCAACTTAATGGTGGGTCTGTGATCCTCTCATCAACTCCCTTCTTGACAGTCCTCTGGTGGAGATCGGTTAACTGCACGGTGGGGGATCCCCTTATCCTGCGGCACAGTGATGGTAACAACAGGTGTTGCCAGCTTCAGCTCTCATTAACATGATTCCTGGTAATCCTGCCATGACATTTCTTGTTCATGTACTTCTTGTTTTTGAGTGATGCTTTGCCCCGACACTTAGTTGCTCTGCATCGTACCCTGTCACCTACACATCCAATGGGGACTATAAGCATCCGTGCCAATACTTAATGGGTAGATATGCTCTGTGGATATTGTCATTATCAGGAAACCTGCCATTGCAATGAAAGGCATGTATGTAGACAGAAAATGGCTGCAAAGAGGCTGGAAGAGATTAGCAGCACTCAGATGTTACAGAGGATGAAAAAAGGTGAACAGCTGTTTTTGATATACAGTACTAAACCCAGGACCCTTCATTCACTATATCTGGTCTCCCAGAACTGCTAAATACTTTTTCTCATCAGCAGTTACAGCAGTCTTGTGGCTTTTAGGAGTGCCCAGCAGAGCACTGGTTAAAGCTTGTAGGAGGAGTTTTCATTCTCCCCTCCTATGAGGTTGCATGACCCCTGACCCTCTGTCTGGACAGTTCTGATTGGCCCTCTGCAATCTCCCAAGAAAAAAAAACTCTCTAGTAATACACACCAAATGGAGCATGTGCAGCTTGCCTCCAAGCCTCTGTTCTATCAGGAGACATATTGGGGACAGTAGAAGAAGGGGAGGATCAGACAAGACAGGATCAAACAGCCTTTTTACACAATGCGGAGGTTTAACCCCTTAGGTTCCACAGTGAGTATAACAAGCATGCTTTACTGCATTTACAGACTGAGTTTACTGTTGTGAGTTTAGTAACACTTTAAAGAAGAATTCTAGGCATGGCATTTTTAGGTAGGTACAATTTTGCCAGCTTGGATCAATGTGACTATGTATTTACCATACCTGTGGGATCCCTCTAGAAGCTTGAACTCACACTGCTACTCCAGTGATCTCCACTAGATTTCGGGTCCTGTGCCGATCGGCTGCCCTGCTGCATTCTGAACACAGTAGGTTGGCTGCTCGGTATGGACGCCATTCAGAGAATATCATACAAGAAAGAAACAAGCGAGCGCACGATAGAATATGAAGCAGCTAGCATGAAAGGATGAATCCCTATATCCTCAAATGTGAATAAAATGTAAAATGCAGCGCTATAATATAAAGAAATGAATACATAAATAAATGAACGAATCAAGTGACAACAGTGACTAATACAGAAGTGAGGCACATATGATTAAGCGCTAGCGTGAACAATATTCCATAAAGTGTCTCGCCAAGCAATAGCAAGAATGGTGATTATGAATGTATATAAATATATATTAAAAGTGACAATGGTGAATAGTCCAGCATAAATATACTACAAGAAAAATTATGAAAAAACAACCAAAAAAGTCCAAATATGCTCCGTTAAAAATCCATGCAAGTGACTCCGTGCTAGGAGATTGCTGTATGAATGCACTCACCAGAAGCGCATATACAGTGCGCATACTATTGTATCCAACTCCTCCGCGGTAGGTGTGATTATAATATAGACACAGGAAAGGAGCTCCACTGGCTTCTTCCAGCATACAGGGAAGATACCAAACACCACCACTGGCCTCTCACAGCATACAGGGATGGCTCAAATGGTCCCTTTCCACCATAGATCAAACCAGCCAAAACGATGTGTTCCACCTTAAGGAGAATGGCTTGCATAAACAAGCCACAACAGGAGTGCTAATAGTGTAGTATTTTTATTAAAAAGTAAAAACATCCACATGGATACTACAATCAAACATGAAGCTGGCAGCAAACACTCACAAAAATGGCCGCTGGCCCTCCATGCGGACGTGACAGTGTTACGTCAGTACAACAGGCTCCTCTCTGACGCATTTCGTACGCATGCACGTTGTCAAATATCCCTTTGTATATGGTCACTATTGTCACTTTGTTCATTTATTTATGTATTTATTTATGTATTCATTTCTTTATATTAAAGCGCTGCATTTGCCATTCAGAGTGCTTTGCATTTTCATAAATTAATTCCAAACATTCTCTCATTGGACAAAGTGGAGAGTGTGACATCACTGCCCTAGCTCTTCACCTCACCTCATCCAATCACAGAACGCTTTGCACTCATGAAAAGAATGCAAAACATTCTTTGAGTGGTGTCTGTGCCTAGTGGCCACCCTCCTGTGTTCACATAGCAGCAGGGCAGCTGCTCAGCACAGGACCCCGTAGCTAGTGGAGATCACTGGAGTTGGGGTGTCTACTACATGGATTTCCAGCTCCTAGAGGGACACCACAGATACTGTATATGCATAGTTACATTGGTCCAGGCTGGACCAACGTAGCCATGTATAAGATCGCATACCTGAAAGTCTTCTGTAGGCGAACCAAATGTCTTCCACTTTTGGTTTATATCTACTTTAAGGGCCAGTTCACACCACAATTTCAGTGTTCTGGAATGCGTTTCTGCATGCACATTTTTTATGCATTCTGGTGAGTTTGTGATGCGTTTTTGATGCATTCTGGTGAGTTTGTGATGCGTTTTTGATGCATTCCGCTGTATTTTTTATATGTTCTGGTGCATTTTCCCCCCTAATTTTTTTCTTCCTCTCAATTGAGGATGCATTCCAGTGCTTTTTTGATGTATTTTGCCGCATTCCATACAAAAAAAATGCAACATGTTCTACTATTGTTGACTGCACAGGTGTGGACTAGGGCCATTGGAGTCCATGTTAAACACTGTACATGCGTTTTTGATGTAGAATAAAAATGCACAGGCCTGCATGTGGTGTGAACCAGAACAAAATGAAATGTTGCCATCAGGCACCTAAACCAGGTAGCCCTATCCTATTGGATGGAAAACATTGCCTCCTACCTACATTCTTCTCCATAAGCACCTTTTATATATGTCGTACATCCTGTAGCATAGTTATTTGAATAGCAGATTCCATACTGTATACACCACTGCCTTCAGGAGCTAAAATAGAATGTTTCTTTTGAATTGCTGTTCATAGGTGTTTTAATAGGATTTCCATTTCCGTATACACAGCTGCAGTTCAAAACCAATCCTTATATTAGCATCTAACATACGCAGCTGCCCCTAGGCAGTAGGATGCTACATTTCACATTCACTTCTGCCCCTAGGTGGTTGAATAGCATGCTATCCTCCTAACACAGTATAACCAACATGAGCTTAAATAGGATACCTTTACATTCATTCCGGATCTTAACAATGTAATGCTGTTTTACCTAATAGACTTTAATAGGATAAGCCCCCTTCTGCGCTCTATAACATAAGGAGATCAATATAATGTGATCTCTGTAGGGAAGACAAAGCCCCAGGTTCCCCCTCTGGTTCCGAGTACAAAGGCAGCACAGACAGCAGGATAGATCTATAGACGTCCCTTTTAATGTCTCATTTTCTCCTAATCTTTGTAAATTGCTCTTTTGTCATAGTTTTAGGATATGGCAAGAACTCATTTGTCCTTGGAGAATAAGCCTCATTTTATCCCATATTCCTTCACCGACTTCATCTGCTTCATGTAGAAAAAGGGAAAAAAAATCCAATTTATTGTTACTATTCTTAACCGTGCATCTGCGGGGGATTTGTGAACGATGAAGGCAGAGAGGCGAGGAGGATGTATAGAGAGCTGACCTCTCGACTTTCTGCTTCATTACAGATAATCCATTAGTCGGCTTTCTCTGCCCAAGAATACAGATGTGAGTGGGACTGCAGCACCACACATCTACATCGCTGCCATATCTCATTATTACACTCCCAGCACTGGACAATCAATAACAATCCCATTACATAAGCAAAGCTATCATTGCATCTGATAACTGATAACAATTCCTTATTGCTTTGCACTGCATTTATATGAGAGGAAAATCATCCTTTTGTCTGTTTGTCTTTCTGAGAAATCCGTGCTTCCCTCCTTCCTTCCTTCACTTCATGCTTCTTTCCTTACTTCCCTCTGACTTTCCTTCCTTTCATCTATCCGTCCTTCCTCCCTTACTTCCTATATTCCTTCTTTTCTTCCCTCCATCCTTCCTTTCTTTCTTTCCTCCATCCTTTCTACCTTACTTCTCTCATTCCTTCCTTCCCTCCATCCTTTCTTCCTTCCCTCCATTCTTCCTCCCTTACTTCTTTTCCTTACTTCCCTCATTCCTTCCTTTCATCCCTCCATCCTACTTCCCTCATTCCTTCGTTCCTCTCTTCCCGCCATCATTCCGTTCTTTCTTCCCTCTGTTCTTCCTCCTATACTTCCCTCATTCCTTCCTTCCTTCCTTCCTTCCTTCCATCTTTCCTTCCCTTCATTCTTCCTCCCCTACTTCCCTCACTCCTTCTTTCCTTTCATCCATCCATCCATCCTTCTTCCCTTACTTCCCTCATTCCTTTCTTTCTTTCTTTCTTTCTTTCTTTCCTCTCTTCCCGCCATCATTCCGTTCTTTCTTCCCTCTGTTCTTCCTCCTATACTTCCCTCATTCCTTCCATCTTTCCTTCTTTTCTTTCCTTCATTCTTCCTCCGATACTTCCCTCACTCCTTCTTTCCTTACTTCTTTTCTTTCTTTCTTTCTTTCTTTCTTTCTTTCTTTCTTTCTTTCTTTCTTTCTTTCTTTCTTTCTTCTATCTATCTATCTATCTATCTATCTATCTATCTATCTATCTATCTATCTATCTATCTATCTATCTATCTATCTTTCTTTCTTTCTTTCTTTCTTTCTTTCTTTCTTTCTTTCTTTCTTTCTTTCCTCTATCTTTTCTTCCTTTCTTCCCTCTATCTTTTCTTCCCTCTATCTTTTCTTCCTTTCTTCCCTCTATCTTTTCTTCCCTCTATCTTTTCTTCCTTTCTTTCTTCCCTCTATCTTTTCTTCCCTCTATCTTTTCTTCCTTTCTTTCTTCCCTCTATCTTTTCTTCCCTCTATCTTTTCTTCCTTTCTTTCTTCCCTCTATCTTTTCTTCCCTCTATCTTTTCTTCCTTTCTTTCTTCCCTCTATCTTTTCTTCCTTCCCTCCACTCTTCCTCCCTTACATCCCTCTATCCTATTTCCCTCATTCCTTTGTTTCTTTCTTCCCTCCATCATTCTCTTCTTTCTTCCCTCACTTCTTCCTACCTTACTTCCCTAATTCCTTTCTTTCTTCCCTACATTCTTTCTTCTTTTCTTCCCTTCATTCTTCCTCCCCTACTTCCCTCACTCCTTTCCTTTCATCCCTCCATCCTTCTTCCCTTACTTCCCTCATTCCTTCCTTTCTTTCTTCCCTCCGTCCTTTTTCCCTCATTCCTTCATTTCTTCACTCCATTCTTCCTCCCATACCTCTCTCATTCCTTCCTTCCTTCCTTTATTCTCTCTGTCCTTCCTTCCTCGCTCCCATCCTCCTCCCTTGCATACTTTCTCTCTCTCTCTCTCTCTCTCTCTCTCTTTGCCTTCCTGTAATTTTTCCTCCATCTATTCCATGTCCTTCTTTCCTTCCTCCCTCATTTCTTCCTTCCTTTTGCTCTTTAGACCCCCTTTTGTCATCTCCTTCCATTTCTTTCATTCCCAGTTTCTCTCCCTCTCTTATTTTCCTTCCTTCCCCTTCCTTTCCCCTTCTCTTCTCTGTTCCTTCTTTTGTTCTTATTCTCTTAAATATTTTTTTAAATTTTTTTTGTATTTTTTTTTATCCTTTCCTTTCTACAGCCACCCTTCCTTAAAGCAGAACTACACTGCATCTGAGCACCGTAAACCAATTATATTATTATAATTATATTATTTAAAGCAAACTCACCCATCTGTCCATGTCTCCGTGAGTTATTTTGCTGAGAAATTGCTTTGAACACCCCCCCCCCCCAGCATTTCTGCCCATGGTTATCTTGAATGAGGGCAAAGAATTAATTGTAGCATTTGCTTCATGGATTCAATGTGCCCTTAGCTCAGGCATGCAGGCTGGAGGGTGTGCTTAAATGAGAAAAACCCTCCTGCCTTCCTGAAGACACCCTGGGATGTATGACATCATCTGCCTAGGCATGAAAACTAGGAAGTGACTATAGAAATGTAAAAAAAGTTTTAAAACAAGTAATTATGATATACTTTCCTATCTATTTACTAATGCTAGCAGCATAATGGTTAAAAATAGTGAATGTTGATTGAGAAAGTGAAGTTCTGATTACAGAAGTGTATATATATTTAGTATTTGCTAGGCTGTAGTAACCATGAGCTGGATTAATAGATCAGCTCTTGGGTTTCTCTTGGGCTTTGTTTATTGTTTGCATCTGCCTGCGAAGGAGCATTTATCTGGCAATAGTGTGCATTTAACAGATATTGAATATTTATATCTCGATGGCCAGACACTAGTAGGTATAGTGCCAGTGATGCAAACTAGAAGGGGGTAATAGTATTCAGAAATAACCCTCTCAGGAAAGTCAGTCTCCCCCCAGGCCCCCTGTCTGGGGAAGGATGTAGATGGGTGTCATATCCTCATAGGCCTGCTGCCTGAGGAGACCATGTGCTTGGATAGCATTTTAGGCCTGAGGCCTACTATGCTAAACAAGGAGATTGAAGCACCATGGAGGAACTTCAGCCTGGTTGGAACATTGGGGAATCTGAGATATTGGGCAGAAGCTTGGTCCTGAAATGAAATTAAATGTGGTGGTCTCTCTCTAAGGAGTCTGTAGCTGAGCCAACTAGTGTCTTGCATTTAGGAGTTTAGAAGCCCACCCTCAGGTGGGCTTGAAGGTCTTTTATCTGTGAATACTGTAAACCCTGCCATAGACGGTTCAAATCTTGACCAGTTCAGCAGGGACCGGACAAGATTTGAAACATGTATGGACAGGCTAAATGTACCCATCGATCGATAAACTTAGGTACAACCAGCCTGTTGGATTATTCATGTGATTATTGCTAGCAGCTAATATAGCCGCTAGCAGTAATCACTGTGTTCTCCTGCTCCCGCATCGGGAGAACACAATGGCTCCCCGGGAGGGATTCTGACTATCATGATGGGAGAATTGTGCAATTTTCTTTCCTGCAACCCTTAATAGCTCCATTTCTGGCCACCTTAAGTACTTTTTGTCTCTCGTCTGGAATTTGCCAAGTCCATGGGTATCCTGTGCCCTAACAGGAATTGTTGAGCGAGAGTCAATAAACTCCATTTCTTGCATTGAAAACAACTGACACCTATCTATTCATATAGTTCCACTAATGTCGTGGACTAGCAAGCCCTTCCTTTGAGGTATCTCACATGCTTTAGAGATCAGGGAGGTGCAACATTTTATTTATGTATCTGCTATCTATCTGTCTACTTATCCATCAAGATAATTGATTTAAATATCAATGCTGGTAACTGAAATATTCATCAACTTGATTGATAAGATGCAAACTTATATTTTCTCAAATGACCACTTCAATTTGTTCCCTAGGTAATACGGGAGTAGGGAGCATCTGACCCACTCTTCTGGTCCTGCTACTACAGGGGATGGCTTACAGTTTGGGTCTCAAGAGAATAGACTTCTCCCCGTGGTTTGTGATTTTTGAATATTGGGAGCTATTATGTAATATGGACTAAACAGACAAATAGATAATAATCGACATGAGCTAAAATGTGAAGCAGACTGCTTGTGTGATGGTGCCATCAAGGGATTGTGAAATGAGAGACCAGAAAGATCTGGGACAGACCTCTGTCCTTCCAAATAACTAAGTAAACAGATACGGACTGGAGTTTGATGTTCAAATGCTTGTTTGTATATCAAAGCCAACTGCTTTTCAGTAACAAACCAGCAAGGAGCCATACTGCACGTATGTTTGAAGGTGGCAGCAAAACCAACAGCAGTACTTAGCAACTGAAACAAACATTTTTATGGTCTTCTAATTATAAAATGCTCATCAGTCTCTACGATTTGTATTCATGATAATTGTAGGGTTATCCATCACAGAATTATAGGGCAACTTACAATTCTACTCACTATTGCTACATTTATTTTAATAGATTTTCTTTTTATATTTAAATGTCTATTGAATTTCTAGTTTAAGAATATACAAAGTGTAAATTAACCTTTTCATCTACATTATATTTAGCTATATTCTTACTATTCATGTATTTTATCCTTTCATATATTTAAATACTATGTGTGGAGATACTAGTTTTCTTTTGATTTGGATATGGATGTGGGATTGCTTAAAGCACATCGAAATCCACAAAAAAATATAATGCAGCTTACAAGCCCATGCTCAACCTTTCTAAACACTTTTTACCCCACAGGAACCCTTGAAATTATTTTCAGGTCTTAGGAATAGCCTGCTAAAAGCTATTCAGTAGGGGTCAGTGGGAAAAATGCACCAACAGTGCGGGCTATTGGGAAGAATGCCTCTTAGAGTCATTGTGAGTATGACACCCTTATCTACAGCTAAAAAGACAATTGATGTCATGCTGCTGGCTTTGCCAAGTGGCAAAGGCCCTGGAACTATGTAGGCACCCTTTATTGGGAGGCCATTTAGCCACTACTCAAGGACCCCAAAGCAACCTATGAAAGAACGCTGGTTGAAAATGGCTGCCTTAGACATTGGGGATGCATTTGTTTTCTTTATTCAAGCCCTTTCCCTTTATATTCACTTGAATCTCACAAGATCAGAAATTTTTTTAGTTATCAAATAGATGTTATTTTCCATGGGTCTCATATACAGTGCCTTGAAAAAGTATTCAAACCCTTTGAAATTTTCCACCTTTTATCATGTTACAACCAAAAACATAAATGTATTTTATTGGGATTTTATGTGATAGACCAACACAAAGTGGCACATAATTGTGAAGTGGAAGGAAAGCGATAAATGGCTTTCCAAATTGTTTACAAATATCTGAAAAATGTGGTGTGCATTTGTATTATTCAGCCCACATTTCGCTGCAATTGCAGCTGCAAGTCTTTTTGGGGATGTCTCTATTAGCTTTGCACATCTAGAGAGGGACATTATTGCCCATTCTTCTTTGCAAAATAGCTCAAGCTCTGTCAGATTGGATGGAGAGCATCTGAACAACAATTTTCAAGTCTTGCCACAGCAAATCGGAGGACAGAAGGTGGAAGTGCCACACACCAGAACCCAGCCACTATACGGAAAGGGGAAGATACGTCTTAATTCTAAGCTCCTCTGACTACAACCTTTTGACATGTTTTGCCCATGGGGCTTAATCATAGAGATGTCTATGATCTTGTTGGGTCCCCCGCTGGCACTCCTGGCTCCTCTCTCCTGTTGAGTGCCCCCAGAGCAGGGGTGGACTGACCATTTGGAAACTCGGGCACTGCCCGAGGGCCCGGGGTCAGTAGGGGGCCCCATGAGATGCCCCTGGTACCTTTTTCATAGGCTTATTTGAGTTTGGGCAAGGACACAGCGGCCCTATGATCCCTATTGCCCGGGGGCCCCATGAGTTGTCAGTCTGCCCCTGCCCCAGAGCAAGCAGCTTGCTATGGGGGCACCCAAACAGACTAGCTCCCAAGTTGCTGCTCTGCATATCCTTTCACACACAGAGCCACAGCTCCATCCCTCTCTCCTCATTGGCTCACTGGTTGTGATTGCCTTTGGCTCCTTGTCAGGGCAGGAGCGGTGGAATGGACGGGCAGGCCTAATGGTAGGGTCGCGCACTGACTGACGACAGCCACCATCCACAGACCGGAGTCCCTCAGGGCGCGGAGTCTAAGCCCCAGGCTGCCTTTCACCAGGGCCCCTAATGGTGGGGATGGACTTGACGCAGCCAGGGACCAGGTCACGGCCCCCGAGTAACCCCAGCTGCGGTAATGGCCGGGTATAGCTGGTGGGAAACGATAGCGTAGTCGGACAGGCTGGGTCGATAACAGAGGGACAGACAGTACAAGACGGTAGGCAAGAATACACCGGTCACAAGCCGGGTTCAGCAACGGGAGGTCAGATAAAGGGATAAGGCAGAGAATAGTCTTAGTCAAAGCTGAGTCAGTTTCCAGGAGAACAACGAGAGTAGAACCAGAGCTTGCTGCAACACAATCATACAGGACACGAATGCAAAGAGCAAGTGCAGACAACAGGCTTAAATGTGATCAACCACACCCCTCTGGAGGAGGGACCGCAGAGGCCTGAAAGCATAAAAGGCTCCCACCATGCTTTGCAGAAACCTAAGTTGGATGCCAGCACATGGAGCAGCACCAACTCTGAGGAAAGGTAGGACCTTGCCACTCCTGCTTCTGTCTCAGGCAGTGAGGAGAAAGAGTCTCCGGAGAGCCGAGGCTCTCGTTCACATTGCTGGATCGTGATGGGACTCCATGCCATGCATTGGAGACAGTCTCATTATTATTACAGTCCGGAGCATATTTGTTGGCACAGTAGAAGAAGTGGAGTGTAGGGGTTTGACTAGGGCAGTGTTTCTCAACTCCAGTCCTCATGGACCCCCAACAGGTCATGTTTTCAGGATTTCCCTCAGATGAAACAGCTGTGGTAATTACTAAGGCAGTGAAACTGATCAAATCACCTGTGCAAAATAATGGAAATCCTGAAAACATGACCTGTTGGGGGTCCATGAGGACTGGAATTGAGAAACACTGGACTAGGGTAACATTTTTTAGTCCACTCTTACTCTTTATAGTCTTTGAAGTAATCCCATTGGAAAGTGCAATGGCAGCCGACCAGGGATTAAATAAGAAGTCATGAAACTCCATGTAACAAAGTGGAGCTAAATCAGGGATGCACACAGAGGATATTTTACTGGCTGGCGAAAGTAACAATGGACACTGTGGGGTTGGCGCCTGCGGGGTTTTTATTTTTAAAATGTAAAAATTGATGATAGGTTTCTTTTAAGGTGCTCAGATTCTGAAGCCCAATAGAACAGTTAGTTTAAACTGAAAGTTCAGTTAGGGCTAGTATAGAAAAACACATCAATAATGGGCCTTTAGCCATTTTTCAAATTCATATTCTGTAAATGAAACAAACCCCTAAAGGGTACAAATGAATGTTTTCTTGCAGCAGAGGGAGTTTATAATATTCTACACTTAAGCTGAGGTTGTTCAAAGATATTAACAGATCTAGTTCAAAGATTTCTCTGGTGAGCTCCAGCACCTTTCTGATTCAAAATTTCACCTTTATAGTCCAAACAAATTGTATCTTGTGTTTATTTGACAGTTTCTTTATTAAAGTGGTTGTAAACCTCAGACATGAAATATGAACAAAGCATAGCCCTCTTTAATGTGTACTTGTCTCAATTAAGAGCACTAAGTGTAATTTCTGTCTGCTGCTTCATTCCTAAACTATCAGCATGAGTCACTTCTGACATGTTTTCTGGACACCAAGAGAAAAATGGTGACAAGGGAGGGACCTCCAGTGGATTGACAGCCTCAGCTCTGTTCCTGTGTGCTGTATGAAAAGGGGTGTCTTCAATCAGCTCTCAGAACTCTCCTCACTGAACTCTGCAGAGTGTCTCTGCCCTCTTTTTTCTGAACTCTCAGACAAGCTGTATAAATTCTGGATGTAGAGAAGAGAAGACTGCAGATAAGTAGGGACAACATTTGTAGAATGATTTCTTCATGCAGTATCTGATTAAAACATGAAGCTCATCACTTCGCTGGCTATATGTAAGTGTTTACAAACACTTTAAAGGAGCTGAGTTAGAGCTCATAAATTTTAATGCTGGGCAAGGTTAAGTATTGTATCTTAGTATATATAAGTATCTTAAGTATTGCTAGATGGATAGCCGAGCCCAGAGGCTTTGTAGAGCTTTGGGTGACATAAAGCCTTCATCCCTAGGTTCAAATCTTACCTGGTAGCCAGACCTCATTATTAGACTTTGCTGTCTACAGACCTTTATGTAGGCCAGTGGTCGGCAAGCCGCGGCTCGCGAGCCACATGCGGCTCTTTACCCACTCTAATGCGGCTCTTCTGTGTGCCGGGCGCCTGCTCCCCTCCCTCCTCTCGGTCGGCCGCTCCCCTGCCTCCTCTCGGTTGGCAGCCCCAAAAGTCCGCGCGGACCTTTTAATCCGGCCCGCGGATGTGGCTGTCAGGATGTGTGTAGGCGGGGCAGCGTGCCGAACGTGAGGGGAGGGGAGCTAGGCTCCTCTCACAGTCCGCCCTGAAGACCCGAACGGCGCGGGAAGACAGCGAGAGGAACGCAAAAGGTAAGTGAATTGACACGGGGGACTTGGCTTACTAGAAGGGGGGGGGGGGATAGTACTGTGGGGGATGAAATACTATATGAGGGATGAATTACTTTATGAGGGATGAATTACTATATGGGGGGATGAAATACTATATGAGGGATGAAATACTATATGAGGGATGAATTACTATATGAGGGATGAAATACTATATGGGGGGATGAAATACTATATGAGGGATGAATTACTTTATGAGGGATGAATTACTATATGGGGGATGAAATACTATATGGGGGGATGAAATACTATATGGAGGGATGAATTACTATATGAGGGATGAATTACTATATGAGGGATGAAATACTATATGAGGGATGAAATACTATATGGGGGGATGAAATACTATATGAGGGATGAAATACTATATGAGGGATGAATTACTATATGAGGGATGAAATACTATATGGGGGGATGAAATACTATATGGGGGGATGAAATACTATATGGGGGATGAAATACTATATGGGGGGATGAAATACTATATGGGGGATGAAATACTATATGGGGGGATGAAATACTATATGGGGGGATGAAATACTATATGGGGGATGAAATACTATATGGGGGGATGAAATACTATATGGGGGGATGAAATACTATATGGGGGATGAAATACTATATGAGGGATGAAATACTATATGAGGGATGAATTACTATATGGGGGATGAAATACTATATGAGGGATGAAATACTATACGGGGGATGAAATACTATACGGGGGATGAAATACTATACGGGGGATGAAATACTATACGGGGGATGAATTGCTATGGGGGATGAATTACTATATGGGGGATGAATTACTATATGGGGGATGAATTACTATATGGGGGATGAATTACTATGGGGGATGAATTACTATATGGAGGATGAATTACTATATGGGGGATGAATTACTATGGGGGATGAATTACGATGGGGGATGAATTACTATATGGGGGATGAATTACTATGGGGGATGAATTACACTATGGGGGGTGAATTACTATATGGGGGATGAATTACTATGGGGGATGAATTACTATATGGGAGATGTATTTTCAGTTTTAAAAATGTGGCTCTCAAAATAAATTTCAATCATGGTTTTGGCGAGATTTGGCTCAGTTGAAAAAAAAGGTTGCCCACCACTGATGTAGGCTAATTGATACTTAGTGCTCTCTCTCTCTCACACACTTTGCTGTGGGAGGCTGCTGTTGGGTGAAAAGGCTGACTACTAATAGACCACTAAAAAAATACTTTTCTGCCTTGCTGAATATAATCTGCTTAGTTTGTTTCTGGGTGTCCCTGTCTTGTGCATGGTTTACCATGGCCAATACATTGTAATGTTCAGGTGCCCTCGTCCTTTCTCACATTTACAAGACCTAAGAAAGGGCAGAGGCACTCAGAGCGGTTGTTCTAATGTTTCTTGTGTTCCTCAAGATTAAATAAAGAAAAAGTAACCTGTGCCCCATCCCTTCTATTTACGTTTGTGGAATGGAAGCATTCCAGATGTCTGAATTGGAATACAAATGGTTAAACACTATATATATATATATATATATATATATATATATTGAATGCAAAGATTTTTTTCAGGCTGAAAAACCTCTATATATAGTGGGTATAGAAAAGAATCCCCCCCCCCCCTTCAAAATAATTACATTTTGTTGCTTTGCAGCCTCAAATGAAGACAGACACATTTTTTGTTTTATTCAGCTGTATTTACTCAGTGCAACTTATAACATCCAAGTAAAAGATATTCCACCAATATTCAACCAAGATATTCCACACCAACATGTGAGCAAAAAGAAAATTAAAAGAAGTTCAAAAACAGAAACACTGAGTTGGAAAAAGGATCACTCCCTTATGTCAGTATTTTGTTGAACCATCTTTTGCTTTAATGCCAGTCTTTAGTCTGTTGGGATGTCTCTACTAACTTTGCACATCTAGAGTTTGCAATATTTGCCACCTCTTCTTTGCAGAACTGCTCAAGTTCAGTTACATTTGATGGTGACCATTTGTGGACTGCAGTCTTCAAGTAATTCCTCAGAATTTTAATAGGGTTTAAGTCTGGACTCTGACTAGGCCATGTAAGGACATTCACCTTTCTCTCCTTCAACCACTGTGTATTCATTTTTTCTGTGTGCTTTGGGTCGTTGTCAGGGGTGGACTGACCATTTGAAAACTCGGGCACTTCCTGAGGGCCCGGGGTCAGTAGGGGGCCCCATGAGATGCCACTGGTACCTTTTTCATAGGCATTTTTGAGTTTGGGCAAGGACACAGGGGCCCCATGATCCCCTATTGCCTGGGGTCCCATGAGTTGTCAGTCCGCGCCTGGTCATTGTCATGTTTGAAGGTAAACCTTCTTCCCTTTAACAACTTTCTGGCAGAGGGCAGCAGATTTTCCTCAAAAATTTGACTGTATTTTGCTTCATCCATTTTCGTTCTATCCTAACAAGTGCTCCAGTCCCTGCTGCAGAGAAATTCCCCATAACAGGATATTACCACCTCCATGCTTAACTGTAGGAATGGTGTTATTTGGATGGTGAGCTGGACTGGATTTTCACCAGACATATTGTTTAGTGCTGAGGGCAAATAATTGAATTTCAGTCTCATCTGACTAGAACACCTTTTTCCATGTGGCCTCAGAATCTTCAAGGTGTGTTTTGGCAAAGCTCAGTCATGACTACATGTGGCCTTTCTTGAGCAGTGGATTTTTTCTTGCAACCCTCCCATACAAGCCACATTAGTGGAGAATTTGTGATATTGTTGTCACATGCACATAATGACTACTCTTTATCATAAATTCCTGCAACTGCTTCAGAGCCAATTTGGAGCAATGTCCTGATCCCGGGAGGGTCTGTGTTGTACCAAATACCTTCCACTTCTTAATAATAGACTTCACTGTGCTTCTAGGCATTGATAAATGCTTTGCATTGTTTTTGTATCTATCTCCTCACTTGTGCCTGTCCACAACTTTATCCCTGGGATCTTTTGACAGTGCCCTGCCACCCATTGTTGATTGTTTTCTGCAGTTGCACTTCCAGGGACTGAAATGTCCCAGGAAAGCTTTTTTCATGCTGAGCTAATCAAAATAACCACAGTTGATCACAGTTAAAAGTGAAATGGCTTTGTGTGCCATTGAGAAAGCGATTACTGTAACTACACTATCCTTTACCCCTGGTTCACATATTTGCGTTCCTGCGGTCCACGTTTGGCGCGGGTACAAGAGCCCATTTATTTGAATGGGCTCCCATACTCCGGGACACGCAGGGAAGAAGTCTCTGCACTTCCTCTGAATATGCAGCCCGCACGGGATCCTCGGATCCCAGTACGGTTACGATTTCCAGTGCGGGCAGCATGCTATTAGAATTAATGACACAACCGCCCGCGGGTCCACATTCCTCTGTACGGGTGGTGCGTTTGCATGGATTTTTGTGCGGATCTGCAGAGGCACCACTTGCACAGATGTGAACCTAGCCTTACTGGATGTTATAAGTTGCACTGTTTAAATACAGCTGGATAAAACAAAAATGGTGTCTGTCTTCATTTCAGGTTGCAAAGCAACAAAATGTGATTATTTTAAAGGGATCGATTCTTTTCTATACCCGCTGTGCAATATCGATTGCTCTTGTACATAGCATAATTTTTGCAATCAGTATTTCAAATGGTAACACTAGTTGCTTTTGTCATGCCATGGATGACCAAACACACATTGGTGCTGAACAGGGGTGGACTGACCATTCGAGCACTCGGGCATTGCCCGAGGGCCTGGGGTCAGCAGGGGGCCCCATGAGATGCCCCTGGTACCTTTTCATAGGCTTTTTTGGGTGTGGTTTGAGTGTGGGAAAGGACACAGGGGCCCCATGATCCCCTACTGACTGGGGGGCCCCATGAGTTGTCACTCTGCCCCTGGTGCTGAAATATACTGGGTTTTTTTGGAGGTTAAAAAAATAGTCCAAATTCTATTACTTGTAAGTGTCTTGGTGGGTTGCTTATCTACAGGGTGTGTGGTAGTTGCCTTTACTCTGTTAAAATGGCACAGACTGAAATGTTTACAAAATCAAAAGAGGCTCTCTGCAGTCTTGATCGATAAAGACTAACTTTATTAAACCACAAGGAAAAGTCCTATATGTCACTCAGATGGCAGCAGTAAAGCATAAAAACAACAATTTATTATTGTAAAGTGGTTGTAAACCCTTAAAACATATAGTTACATAGTTAGTCTGGCTGAAAAAAGACAAACGTCCATCCACTTATAATCCTATATCCACAGTTGATCCAGAGGAAGGCAAAAAAACCCAGCAAAGCACGATCCAATTTGCTCCAGCTGGGAAAAAAATTATTTCCTGATCCCCCGAGAGGCAATTGGATAATTCTCTGGATCAACTTTACCTATAAATGTTAGTATCCAGTCAGGGGCAGACTGACAACTCATGGGCCCCCTGGGCAATAGGGGATCATGGGGCCCCTGTGTCCTTGCCCAAACTCAAAAAAGCCTATGAAAAAGGTACCAGGGGCATCTCATGGGGTCCCCTACTGACCCCGGGCCCTCGGGCAGTGCCTGAGTTTCCAAATGGTCAGTCCGCCCCTGTATCCAGTTATATTCTTTGCATCTAGAAAAGAATCCAGGCCTTTTTTAAAGCAATCCACTGAACTGGCCAGAACCAACTCTTGAGGGAGTCTATTCCACATTTTCACAGCTCTTACTGTGAAGAAACCTTTCCGTATTTGGAAATTACATTTCTTTTCCTCCAGACGTAAAGAGTGCCCCCTTGTCCTCTGTGATGACCTCAGGGTGAATAGCTCTACCCTGAGTTCACTATATGAATCACTGATGTATTTATACATGTTGATCACATCCCCCCTTATGTATTATACATGGAGATCATATCCCCCCTTATGTATTATACATGGAGATCATATCCCCCCTTATGTATTATACATGGAGATCATATCCCCCCTTATGTATTATACATGGAGATCATATCCCCCCTTATGTATTATACATGGAGATCATATCCCCCCTTAACCTCCTCTTCTCAAAATGCCACACTCATACAAAGTGCAAAATGATCAATATTGAATAGTGTTAAATAACATCCAACATTAAATAAATGTCTATATAAAGACAGAAAATCTCTACCGATCAGGGTGTGGTCCTCTTTAAAAGATAGTGCTCTTCAAATCTCACATGTGAAACACCCAGTGCTCCTTCCACCAAAGAACATCTATATGCTTACCAAAATGTACGTGACACTCAATGCCTTGAGAAGTCCAAGTACGCTGTGTCAGCAGATGGTTTTATACAAATAGATAGATACTCAGCGTTCCTCAAGAAGCTTCACCATTGTCCGAATAATACTCCGAAAAACAGGGAGCAACAAGCTCTTATAGTGTCAATCCATATCATAGCATTTATTTAAAAGATGGTTATAAACACTCACAATATCCTAGGAGAGAAAATGCCATAACAGTACTACAATTCCCAGAATTCCGATGCATGTGTAGCGATGTCACGATCTCCTTCTGCCTTATGTATGTTTCGTCAGATATGGTGTCTCCCTTACGTATACTCAGTGAAGTGACTGGCCTCGGGTGATACAAAGAGATGGAACAAATCATCCTACATAAGTTGTTAACTATAGCTGTCTTTTAGCTACATCTATTCAAAGTGCAGAATTTACACAGGATCTGTCAGCAATGAAAAACAGGGGGGAGGAGCTGAAGTTACGTCAGTGAGGAGAGCTCTGAGAGCTGATTAGAGGGAAGGGACACACCCCCCTCCACACATCTCACAGGAACAGATCTGAGGCTGTCAAGCTGCTGAAGGTCCCTCCCCTGTCACCATTTTTTGCTTGGTGTCAGGAAAACTGACTCATGCTGATAGCAGAGGAATGAAGCAACAGACAGAAATGACACTTAGTACTTTGGACAGAGGATATGCTTTGCTCATGTTTCATATCTGAGGTTTACAACCACTTTAAGTTAGCTTTTATAGGGGGGGGGGGCTATGTATTGCACCAAGAATAAAAATAAATATTCATTTTTGGATAAAGGAAAACTACTGTATGCATGACTATATCAGAAACGTGATCCAAGTGTCACCTAGTGAATATTAGAAATAATAGAATGTTAAAATGAGTAAAAAAAATAAACAGAGGGAGTAGGAGTACAGAGGAATGACAAGAATCTGAGTCACAATAAATGCGATGGGATTAAGTACTCAATAAATAATAATAGTGGGAGATGGATAGGAAATTAGAGAGATGGAGGGAAGGTGACAACTGACACCCTGTAATAATACTGTATATAGAACACTTGTATGATGACACACCTGAGTGAAGGGTGATGGGTGCGATGAAGAGCAAGCAGATGCATTGGCAGATGGTAGTTTGTGTCACCAGGAGATGTCTTATCTCATATGAAAATATAATGAGTTACTTCCCAAGCTAATGCTACCTCTTCAGCCCCAAAATTCAGTATTAATGCCTTACTACTCACTGGCAAAATTGTCTGTCTGATCAGTACCTTTAACCCTACCAAATAGGTGTATAGCAGAATATTATGGTTTAAATGAACCTTATTAATCCTATCAATTTTGATGTAGTAATCAAAGACAATCAAGACAAATTCAATGAGTGTAAAGCAGGCTTGAAGGGACACATAATAAACTGAAGCCCTGAATGGCACGCTCAGATAATGTGATGAAACTTTAATTAATGTAGAGAAGGCAGTATGCACTAGACTAGAAGCTGGAGAATTTAAATATATAAATGGAGGGCTTGTCCAGCTCAGACATGCATTGTGTCAAAGGAAACCTATGCTGAAAGAATATGTAGGCTGCCTTTACTGGCTTCCTTCTCTAAAAATACCAGTTGTCATGCTGATTTGATGGCCTCAATAATTTCTGAGTTACAGCCTGCCTATACATGGGATAGTCTCAGCATTGTATCGTTACTTGTACTACGGGTCCCCCTGTGAGCTGTAACAGACATTTACAAGCATTCATCATTGCCTGCAGAAATCTTTTAGATTATTGGAAAATTTCTGCAAACACTGAGCACTTCCATTTTCTCTATTGAAAGTCTGCGAAATACTTGGCAAGCATTGAGAAGACACACTCAATAAAACAAGCAGAGAGGTACATTCAAAAATCCTTTTGGCTGTGAGAGAGACATTTGGGAAGGATTAGGATGACAGATTCAGCAAAACAAAAGCAGGCTTATTAAGAAGTGGATGTATGGGCATTGAGGAGGCAGAGGATACAATGAAAAACAGATGAGGAGACACTGGAGTAGATTGGGCTCTATGAGTGAAACACTCAAAGGGTTGAGTAGATGGAATTAGGAGATGAGATTTCTTCCCTGGGGTCAACTTCATTGTTTTAACTTAGTGCCATGTTTATCTGTGAAATCCCTTGAAATTAATTAATTAATTGGATCTCTTACTGGCTGGAACCAAATTGCAGGTGAGATGTGGTACCCAAGAGGTTTTTTTCCTCTGTTATTTAAGTTTCTAGTACACATTTTCTTGAAAATAAGATTTTTTAGTCTTCTCTTTCTACCTCCATTTATAATAACTCATTAGTCTGAATCTTTGTTTCAGACCTGTGTATCCAGCTGTCTTTCACAACAACATTGCCTCTTAAGCTCTGAAAATCCATAAGCATTTATTAAAAAAAGAAAAGGGGATGGGAAGGCACACTCTAGTGCAGCATTTTTCAACCACTTTACCCCGGAGGAACCGTTGAAATATTTTTATAGTCTCGGGAAACCTCTGCTAAAAATATTTCTACCTACAGTTTGGGGTACATCAGCATGATCACTAAATTGTGGAATGTTTTATATATAGGAGAAGTTAATATGGCATGCCTAGCATATTTGACACATCATTTTTAGACCCTCCTGCTCCGTATAACAACATTTTTTGTGATAATCTTGAAATTAAATGAATTATAATAACAACAGAAAAGAAATGTAAAAAGTGAAAATTGTGGTGTCTCCTAAAATTAGTGGTCAGTGTAGATCTACCCCCTTGCGCTGATGGTCAGTGTAGGTAGGAGATCAATTCCCCATTGCTCACAGCTAAAGGAACCACTAGCATCCTCAGAAAGGAACCCTAGGGTCCATGTATTCCTGGTTGAGAAAGCCTGTTCTAGTGTATTTGGTTCCTGGTTTTGAGTAAAACACTTGCCAATGATTGATGTGACATGCTCAAATGAAGGGAAGAAGAAAGCATCAATGATAAAGATGGAAAGGAAAGGGATGGACTATAACTGAAGCACTGAAAGTCTTAAGCTTCACACTCTAGCCTATTCAATAAATCAATGCAAGGTATAAAAAACACAGTGCAAAGTGCAATAACCATAGCAACTAATGTCAATCTTAATTGTACTAGTCTAATATCAATAAAGAAGATTCTGGTTGCTATGGGTTCCTGTACTATGTTCCTTGAGTAAAAGCCATTTAGAGAACAAAGATTTGAGGACACATTCAGATAGGATGCCTGTTGGCTGTTATACATTCTGGGATGACTGGAAAGACACATTTAGTAAAACTGGAGAGCGTAAAATCTGGTGCAGTTGTGCATGGTAGCCAATCAGCTTCCAACTTCAGCTTGTTCAATTAATCTTTGACAATAGAACCTGGAAGCTGATTGGTTTCTATGCAGAGTTTTAGTAATTCAACCCCGTTGTGTAAAGGAAGGCTCACTTAATGATGGTGGATGGGACCTGCAGGAGGGATCATCGGGAAAGACTAGGAAGACACCAGGAAATACAAAATGTTGAAGAAATGCACACTCAGAGAGCATAGTTAGGGGGTTTGAGTGGAAGGACTGAGCAGACACTCTAAGTGAACATATTTGAAGATGACAAATTAGATCCCAAAGCTGAGACAATAGCACAATACAACACCATTATTGTCCTCCATCCAGCAATGACACAAGGGTCTGCGATTTCCAAATTCAGAATAACATTGCAATGAAGACAGATGTGCGTAATATAAGATAAATGATATGAAATTAGGGAATGTGAAACACATATGATCATTTAATAACACAATAAAGCAAAATAGCAAACTGTGGCATCTTCACTGGTTACATAGCTGATTCATACATAGCTGTATATTATCAGATTATCATACAAAGGAATGATCACCCCTTGTTCAAGAAGATTGTTATGAATCAACAGCTTTGGCATTCATGCCATAAAACCTAATTCCGCTTCTGTTCTCAGTTGTCCCCCAATTGTGACCTTGGATGAGACAATTATTTCCCACTCTGTAACGGCTGATGAAACAAGAGTGAGCTCCACGGAACAGATACACTGACAAGAGCACGCTTAGAAAGAACTGAAGTTTAACATGTAACAAGGAATCTGACATCTGAGCAGGTGCTGAATAAAAGGAGCTAGGTTAAGACGTGCATGGTTCAAGAACTGAGGGGACCCTTGTAGAGTGTAATCACCTACACAAATATACGTAAATTATACGTCACGTGCAGTATATACTTTAAAAAAGAGTAGATGATAAAATGTTGTTTATAAGCATCAAGTTGAAAAATGGATTAGTAGAATAAATGTTGGGTCTAGATAAATGATATACAAAGTACTAACGACTGGAGTAATAAAGTGTTATTAGGGATAGGTTGGAGGATATAGGAGACCAACAACAGAGTGTGTTACACAGAAGACAAATTAATTTAAATGGCCAAACTGTGGAGTATGTACAGGGGTGATGTAGACAATACCTGAACTTGCAAGATTATTCATATAAAAGCAACACACATTGTTTAGGAAGTATAATAACTTCTATACATGTTGGACCAAAGCACTATACTAATAATTGCAGCAAAAGATAACAGGACCATCTGGAAATGAAATGGTTTAAATGGAGAACTGATGGATATAATAGTCTTGCATATTGCAATACATGCAGTAGAAGTTAAGTTGGAATTTGTATAAGGCTTGGGCAGAACGGTATAACAATTTAGTAGCTGGATTAAGGAATAGCGGCTGTTTTACGCCAAAGTACAGCAACTAGGAATTAATTAACATATACTCCATTGAATTACATGGATGTAATGCTTGGATGTAGAATTGTAGGATATAACAATGAGATTTTATATCAGGGATAGGCATAGCATGGCAGGTTATAGGAGCTGGAGTAACATAAAAAAGTGTAACATCTTAGAATTTAATTCAAGGCAGAAGCAAGTGGTTAAGTATGACAACATTGTATGCAGTGGAGAGATACGTAATAGCAAGGCAGGATTTTGGAGTTAAGGTTCTAAATTTTAGAGCTAAACCCAACAATTCAGGATTAACAGTCAGGTACAAACTATATGATCTGAGAGTGAACTGAACAAGTCTTGTCTTTAGCAGTAGGGTCAAGAAGTGCAGAATTTAAAGACTGTGCAGAACATTATAGAATACATATCTAGTCCTACTGCCCAAGTCCAACCGAGTCCAAGAGAACCCAGATTCCCTCACCCCTCCTCACCTGTGTGCGGGTCCCCGTCACATACCTAGATGCTGGGATCTGCTGTGTACTCTGTCCTCCTCTCTCTCAGTGTCTCTGATTCTCTGCTAGCAAAGGAGGGAGGGAGTAAAGGATGCTGCGCTGGTGCTCTTGCTACTAACCCTTTCTCTACCATACTGCACTGCTGTTGACAAACACTGCAAGCTTCTGGGGAGATCATCAAAACCTCAATGTCTTTCTTGAAGTGACCTGCCCTTTAGAATTGAACACACATGCTCCTAATGGATTTGGCCATCTTCTACAGCCTGTGACAACATCTTGACTAAAAATGTCAAGTGGCTGCTTTTTAAAAGCTCTCCTACCCGCTTGAGGGTTAATCCTGCCCACACAAATCCCTTCTATTTAATCCCTTGTAATCCATATGTCAGGCACTGTATCCCCCTCTGGACAGATGTGGCATATTTACTAAGCGCCCTTGCTTAACATCATTTAACGGTAATGCCAGAAAGCTCCTCCCGCTGACAGTGACATGACTGCACAGCCTAAGTATCTGAAGGTGGCCATGGTCATAAGGTCATAATTACAAAGAGAGTCTGTGCCTAGACTGCCAGTATAAGAGTTGGCAACACTTAAATTCAACACAAGTTTTAGGGGAGTGACAAGACTCTCTATAGATTTAGTAGTATGTAGACAACTGCTCTTGCTCTGTAGGTCAGTCTTTTTCATCCAGGATTCCATGGAACCCTACAGTTCCTCCAAAGGTTGCTAGGGGTTCCTTGAGCAATGAGGTAAGTATTCACTGACAACAATGATCTTTCTAGGTATTTGTAAGATGTATGTGTGTGTATTGGGGGGGGGGGGTTCTTTTCAATGATCACAAGTGTAAGGAGCATTTTTCCCAGTGACCATCACACTAATGTATCATGAGCTGAACATATAGTAACTGTTACCAGGGTCTCTCTGAGAACAGAAAGTTATTTTAAGGGTTTATGTGTTAAAAGGTTGAGAAAGGCTTCTGTAAGGGGGTACATAGAATACAGTGGGGTCCATATAAGGCATTCTTTTTTTATTTATAACATATTTGGAAAAATGGGCTGGTGTCTCTATAGAAGGGTGTGTCATACATGGTTGCCTCAGGTATCATAAATGCTGAATGTAGCCTTGGATAAATTTGTCACACTTAGCTCAATTATTCAGGTTTATCCCAACATATGGGGAATGAACAGTCATGTTAGATCAGTGGTTCCCAACCTGAGCCCTTAGGTTCCCCCAACAGTTCATGTTTTGGGAATTTCTCTTAGATAAAATATCTCTCATACATACCAAGCTGTTTACTTTAATTTGAAGAACCTGTGCTGGATGATGGTTGGAAACCATTATGTTAGATGTTAAGCCAGAAATAGGAACTGGCTAAGAATACAAACCATGTATGGGCAGGCTGAATGTACCCAAGCTGATTGATTGATCAACTTGGGTCCAACCAGCCTGCTGGATTTTACATGCGTTTATCACTAGCTTTTGTTATAGCCGCTAGAAACAATCTCTGTCTTCTCCCAGCGGAGAGAGCATCCCTTGACTCCCTGCTGGAAGAACACAAAAGCTCGGCGGGAGGGATTCCCCTGTCAACACTGTCTGCAACCCATGGTTTCAGGAAAGAAATTGGCACTGTCTATGGCCTGCCTTAGTGGGTGACCGTCATCTGTGTCACTAAGGGCCTTATTACATTACCAGTCATTTTCAGAAACTCACCAGCTCCAATGACAGTTCTCCCTTGGTGGTCAAAAAGCTGCACAATCTTGCATCCCAGTACAAGAGCAGACACACTATGGAATCTGCTGAGTGTTCTTGTTGCTCCCTTTGCCATCTTGTCACTGGCAGAGTGTTGGCAGCAACATGAACATGAGTGTGACATGGGCTTAAGGTTGGTCTTCCAAGGGACACATTTTCAGAAGATTCTAAGATTCTACAAGAATTCTAGAACCCAAAGACAGTCCCAGCATGTTAGGTTGAAAAAGATTGCTGAGATGTAGGTCAAAATGATTCTCCAACTTGTTGTAATACCATTCAATGTAGGTAGTTGGTTTTAAGATTGATGCAGATAACTGTTTGTATTTGATTGCATGATCTTTTTAACTGCTAAGAAAAGCCCAATTAGAACTCTGATCCTCATCCTCAGTAGAAATCTTGTGATCAAATGCCCAGACATTTGGTCACATGACCAGCCACCATTGGATCCTGGTGCTCTACTTCCTGTAATTTTTCAGTGCTTCTGCTTTTATGATGCTAACCAGTCAGAACTGAGCTTTTAACAAATAAATAAAAGGAATGCGCTAAATAAATACAAAATAGATGTGAAAAATATATAAAAAAATTATTATAAAAAATGTTCATAAATCATTAAATATTCAAAAAAGTCTTCAAATAATGTCCACACTGTGTTGAAGCCACCACCAGAAAAAAATGAATCACTCACTTGCTGCACCATGATTTTTTTCTCTTACCTTTTAAACATGGTCCCAATGGTATGAAGGTATATGAAAGAAAGATGAGCTTTATTCCTGGAAATTACCTATATCCTTGAATGGTGGCTATTTATCTGAGGAGAGTTTGTTTATTTGCACAGCATTGCATCCAGGAATTGGACTGCTATATATTGCCCCAGAGCAAAAAGTGCTTGTTGCTAGTTCAGTTGTTCAGCATTTAGCTCTGGTGAGTGATTCAATTTTTTTCCGGTAGTGGCTTCAACACAGTGTGGACATTATTTGAAGACTTTTTTGAATATTTAATGATTTATGAACATTTTTTATAATTATTTTTTTATATATTTTTCACATCTATTTTGTATTTATTTAGCGCATTCCTTTTATTTATTTGTTTGAGCAAAAAATTAATTTGTGATTTTTTTTTAAGTGGAATTTGCTGCTTTAGAGATTTAGGGTGTGGCGCTTTTCTAAAACACTTTTGAGAACTGAGCTTTTGCAAGAATCTGAATATTCAAAATATATAAAGTGGCTTTTTTTATTTTTGCGTTGTTATTTAGTTTGATGTCATTTGTCTGTGTTTGACTCTTCAGTTTGAGAGTCAGGGATGAGAGATCACCAACATCTGACAGCTGCTGCCCTGCATACAGCTGTATTTTACATACTGTCTCCCAGCTCTTGAATGTGCATGCCAGTATCAAAACACAAAATGCTTTATTAAAAACAATGTCTAAAGGTTTTGTCCATATTTTGTAAGTATTCTATTTATATATTATGATAAGGATTAAAATTACATTTGAAAAAAAATGTTTTCTGTTCTAAGGTATATTTTGAAATATTGTATATTGATATTTTGAATTTTCAGTCAGCAGGTGGAGCTGTAGATTTTTTTTTTCATATGATACTGCTTAGCAGTCTGTTGAACACAGCCTTTTGTTTATAGAAATCAGCAGATCAAACTGCAGTTCAAACATATCTCCCAATGACTCATCCCTTATCAGGCCTTTTAGTCCACAGATTCAATCAGGGAAAGCCAGCTACAAAGCAGTCAGCTACTGCTGTGCTGTCTCCCTAGATAACCCATAATGTTATGAAAATTGTTTGCCATTTATTAAAAGCTTAAAGTGTACTGACACTTTTGTTAAGAAAAAAATATTCCCTTCGGGGCGATCTGTGTACATTGCAAGGAATTTAACAAATTTAGTGGCAGATTCCTATCATTTTCTGTTCTGAATAAAAAAAGCTTCTGTGTAACAACTGTGCACAGAACCCCACCAGGCTGCCATATTGTGTTCAAAACAAATAAAGGAGTGCTTCGAACCCTGTGGAAGTCAATAGAGTCCAGGAACAGTTAAAATCGAAATTCACGTTGATTTTGGGTTAAAAAGCATGACATGTAGGAATGCCCTGAATGATACATCACCAAACCAGTGCAGAGGAGAAACACATATTGCCAGAATCTGGAGGATGACACATGATCCTGGACCCAACAGTAGGTTGCTCAGCCCAGGAGCCTCGGGACAGTGGGAAGGGTGTGTGGATGGCAACCACTGGGATCACTAAGATGGCGTGTCCACCGGAGGTCACATGTCCCAGACCCGGTTGTTATGTCATACACTCATTTCAAATTTGCATGCAGTTTTTATTTATATGCATTTATTTGATATGCGGTTCCAAATGTTGCACACCTATTTGTTTCCAAATGGGTATACCTTTTTCCTCAAGGTTTGAATGAGCTGGATCTCCATATCATTGTGTGACTTATTATGGTCAACCTCTTCTATTTATATGTACTCTTCATTTGATATGCGTTTATTTGATATGTGTTCTCAAATGTTTACATGTCCTTCTATCATTTTTAGTATTATTATCTTTTCTTATAATATTTTTCTTTGTTATTGTTTGCATGCGTTTATTACACCATAAGCGTTGAGGAATCTTCATTGTATTCATTGATACATAAATCTGTGCTGTCTATCAGATGCAAACACTGTTTGATAATTTCCACCCAGATCAGTCAATTTTTTAATTAACGTTTGTCAAGCCGGGTGATAGATGTAGGACCACCCACAGTTCAAATTTCAGCTGATTTAGCCTTAATCAGCCAAAATTTGAGCCATCTATACCCAACTTAAAGTGTAACTAAACCCAGAACAGAAATATAAACCTGTATATGCAGTAAAGCATGCTTGTTATACTCACTGTGAAACATAAGGGGTTAGTCATCTGCATTGTGTAAAAAGGATGTTTAATCCTGTCTTCTCTGATCCTCCCCTTCTACCACAGTCCCCAATCCATCTCCTGGTAGAACAGAACCTTTGGAACAAGCTGCACATGCCCAGTTAGAGTTTTTTTTTACTTTTTGAGAGAGTACATGTGATCAGCACAGGGCCAATCAGCACTGTCCAGACAGTTGGACAGGGGTCCTGCAGTCTCATAGGACAGTGAGAGGAGAATGAAAACTCGTTCCACAAGCTTTAGCCAGTGCTCTGCTGGACACTGATAGAAGTCACAAGACTCCTATATACTCCTGATTAGAAAAGGTATTTAGCAGATTATATTTTCTAAAATAATTAAATTTCCATGTTCTGTGTACTGTAGGAGACCAGATATAGTGAATGCAGGGTCCTGGGTTTAGTAACACTTTAAGTCTACACAGTTTATAATCATTTTAAACTGAATATTTAGATTATTGCACAAGCTTTGTCCTGACTTGTTCTCCAGAAACCAAACCCTTCCTTATTCCAAACTTCAGAAACCAGCTTTGAAACTTTATAGCAGGCACCCCCTACCTCGATAATGAAGCATGATAGCAAGGGGAGTTTGAAAATTGGCTTCCATGGCTCCAAGGCACTGTGGGAGATATCTGTGCATAAGGTGCATGCATATGGAGGTGCTTGCTGTAAGATCCCATAGGTAATTTATTACGTTTGGGGCACACTTTAAAGGAGGGGAGTGACCAGAGTAGCAGGAGGGGTTTTTATGGCTCTTCTAGGCACAAAGCTTTGGATATATATATATATATATATATATATATATATATTTGAAGGATTGTAAAGGTGAACTAACATCGGACACCCTCTCTACCCCCCAAAACCTCTCTAACCCTAACTACCCCCCCCCCACTGCCTATTATTAATGCTTTTTTTACACTAATGTCTTGCCTTTCATTTAAATTATCTATTTTAAATGGAATGGGTTACTTCGCAAAATGAGGGCTTACAATCACTTTAACGGGAGAATCACCAGTTTAAAATTAAGGAAAAAAATTTGAAAAAAAAAAGAAAAATAAGTCAGCCACCATATCTGAGCACCAGTAAGCTGCATTACTACCTACTTTTTTCTTGGGTTTAGATACACTTCAAAATGCCATTTCTTTTAAAGTGTTACTACAACTGGTCAAGTATATAGTTTCTCTATATAGTTTGTCTTGACCCTTATGTGAATTAGAAGAACATTTAATTTAAGGCTTGTGAATTAATAATAACAATAATAATAATAATAAATATAAAAAAATATATGTATCATAGTGAATATATGTATTAACCACATTAAATTCAGAATAGAGAATACATTAATCAGTAATCATGTTATGTCTGTGGTTACATAAACAAGGGTACAATGAAATGCAAGTTGTATAAATGCCAAAAGATAAGTTGAGAGCACTCACTTAAATGTATACATTAGCATATATTCCAGAGCTGTGGAGATCTGCATAGACAATTATAATTCTTAAGCTCGGTGACGGAGCTTGTAAATACAGAACAACACAGAAAGTACCCACTACGTACCTTTCATCAGAGCTGTCAAGGCATGTCTGGGGACACTTTGCAACGCTTAAACATTTGTCCTTGATTTTTAACAAGTGCACTATTCCCCGACTCATGCTGGGGAACAGAAAAATACTTCAAAGTATCTCTTCTGTATGCTGAATGTGAGATACGATTACTCAGTTCAAAGCAAGGTGTTCAAAACATAGTTATACTGTATCACGATCATCAGGACCAGAGAAGATGTTCTGAGAGGAGGCTGCATCGGCTTTGTATAAAGCCTAGAAATGTATTATGCGCATATCCATAGGTCATGTATTGCTGAATATGAAAAAGACAGATTACGTAAAGTACACCTGAGCTCATCCAATGGTTAAACTGCTAGCGGATGTGAGAACCAAGAATAAAAAGTCAACCGATAATGCTTCATAGCTTCTAGACCAGCCTTTCTCAACCAGGGTTCTGTGGAACCCTAAGGTTCCTCCAGAGGTTGCTACAGGTTCGTTGAGCAATGAGGAATTTCTGCCTCTCAGATAAGTAATCTCTAAAGGGGAATTCTTTCCAATGACCATGAATGTAAGGAACATTCTTCAGTCTGACCACCACACTAATGTACCGTGACAGGTAGATATAGTAATTATAGGCAGGAGATCCCTGAGACCATAAAGTTATTTCAAGGCTTCCCCTGTGTTAAAAAAGTTGATAAAGCTTCTAGAGAGTCCCATGTCTCCTGGTTATGCATAACCAAACCAAACTTGGCACCCCCCCCCCCCCCACCTCCTGCATTTCACTGTTGGCCACTAAGGCCGACCATCACAAAGATAATAAATAAATAGAAAATAGTGAGTTGTGGGAGGGACCATATTGTGGCCAGAATTTACATTACTGAGCCTCTCGGGCCTGGGTGCTCCTAGGGAATCCTAGTAGCATGTAAACAGAGGACCGTACCAAGTGCCTGTTTATTATATCTGCTGGTAGTTTAGGTTTCGACTAACACAGGCGTACTTGAAAGCCTAACTCCATCCTGAAAACCTTTAAAAATTTGGATAGCGTGAGAATATGTTGGAACCTTTGTTTTATTGGTGTGTATGTCTCCATTAAGATTTGCCATCACATGATGTCCCATGATAAAAGGTTCTGGTTAGAGTTGAGCTTTAAAGCCCAACTAAACTTTCAGTTTAAATCAGTTAAATACATTACAGGTGCAACAAAAAGCATTCAAATACTTGCAGTTTATTATTTTTAGCAAACAGCCACAGCCTGAATAGAAAAGTATGTTCCCTGTCAGAATGCTGCAGAGAAGTACCCTTGCTTTATGTGTGGTAGCAGTGGTCTCTCTGCAGCGGTACGTCACTATATGCATGAGCTTTACTGATTGCAGAGCTATAGATCGGACTCATCAGGGGACAGAGAGCAAGGACCTCTCTAAAAGTCCAGTTGGGCTTTAAAGGCTAATTCAACCTTTTGCAAATAAATAAATAAATACACCCAAATTAATGTGCATTTATTATTTATTTTGCATTGGAGCCTTTAAACATTGAAAGGAATCATGGGCTGTGGGTACAATACTCAGGCTTCTTCAGATCCTGCAATGCTGTACCTCCAGCCCAGGTTTGTACCAAGGTATGGACCTTCACTTACTGGGCTGGAGAAAGTATCTATAAATTACAAGTAGGCGATGTCACTACACTCATGCTCCATTGAGAACTATGAGTCCCTCTTCCATGGTGGCAGATGGAACTTGTAGTCTTTTCATTCACGGATCCTGTGAAAGAAATGAAGCAGTTGTGCAGACAGAGCAATGCACAGCCATGCCTAATTTAAAAATGCACAGGGCACTCCATGTATAAGAACCCCTGGAATCAGCAAGGGAGATGGTGGTTCGAGGATGGGGTGCTGCAGACTGTGACCATGTTTCATATTACACCCATATTGTGGATGTGAACAGAAAGCTGGACTGAGCTTTTAATAAGTCTGTTTACAATAACTGGCCAAACTCACGCACATCGGACTGGATATTTACTTGTGTATGTAAAATTAACCCCAAATGTAGCAGAAGGAAAATACTAGAAAAAATGTGTGTGAATCTTTGGCAAATAAGTAACCTAGGACATTTTTTCTGGTTTATAAATACAGTGAATGTTTGTAAAATTAGCATTTAACAACAAAACAACGACAGATCCAGATGCTGGTGAATACATTTTTAAGGGAAAAAGTTATTAGCAAATAACGAACACAAAATATGCTTTATAAATCAATCAAATGCTAAACTGGTGAAAGTATAGAAAACCTTTACAGAATCAAGGGGGAATCTGACATTCAACCCTTTATAAATAGATCTTAGGGGATAGCAGAGGGAATAATGATGTTTAGCAGCTCGTAACAACTACATTTCACAGTTCATCAGTTTAGAACAGTCATAAGCAATAACAATATCATATTTTATGCTTTCTATGGGTTATTTTCATATGTAGTGCTACCCTCTTGAGGGCCGCTGTGTTTCTAGGTCCCCCTAAGCTTCACACAGCCAGGCAACACGCATTTTTCCACACTTGCATCCACAGTTGGTGAACAGTCCATTAGCTTGGTTTTTGTTATTTTATTAGGGAAAATACCTTGAAAGGGGTAATAGGGATTAAGGGATGCCCAACTTGATTGAATCCATGCAAAGGGACAACTTCCTTTCTATTTACAGAAAAATATCCTGGACTGTTCTTTTCCTTGAATGCAGTCAGTCTTTATAGTTCAGTAGCAAAAGCCCCTTACAGACTAGGGACTCTCAGCCCTTCTGAAAGTTAGCACAAATTGTTGCAAACTACATGTAGAAGTATTTCCTCTCCCCTGTAGAACTGCTCCCAGATCCACAGCCTGCAGAAACTACCAGCCCTCCTGGCTGCTCTGAAAATCTCCCAGGACAAGGATGAAGCACAGCGCTGTCCTTTCAAAGCTTGCTACATGTGGCAGTCTCTCCCTTTGTGAATGCCTGTGTATGCTGATGTACTCACTCTGTCCTCCTTGCTCCCACTGCTGCCAGGCAATGATCCCGCTCATACCGTGATGCTAAATGGATCTCCCTGAGCCTGCCTGAGCCCAGCCTTCAATTCAAGCCCCTCCCTAGACCTAGGGAACTCCTCCCAGGCCACCAACAGCCTCCTCAGCACTCCTTCTTCCACCCGACTCCCCTGCTAGCATGGCTCTCTCAAATTTATGGGCTAGCCTTACCACACTACCAGGGCCTCCAAACCTGGGATTGGCCAGAGTTCCATAAACATGCAGATTTAGGTCTCCAGCCCTCCTTCCCACTAGCTTCTGGAAGCTTCCATGGTCTTCCAGAACCAGGTGGAGGCGATAGAGTCCCAACCTGCTGACCCACCCAGCCTGGTCTGCAGTGACCTGACCTAATTACAGACTCACACAGTTACCATGAGTCAAACCATAATAAATTTACCTACACTAACACTAGTAGCACATTAGAGGGTGCTACATAGGGTTGGGTTTGATGTTCGAGTCGAACATAAGTTTGACTTGAACATCGGCCACTCGAACATCGGTAAGGGCATTCGGTGGACTGTTCGCCCTCCAAACCCTACAATGGACTATGCACTGACAATGCATTGTGATTTGCCAAAGTAATGCACCTGACCCCAGGTCAGGTGCAATGCTTCGGCCAATCACAGCACATGATGGTGTCACAAGGGGGAAGGGGTGATCCTGCCCCCTTGTGACATCATCAGTATTTAAGAACTGTCATACCGGCACAGCTGTCAGACTGCGGGAGCCAGCATCGAGAGCTGAGGCTTTTTTTTTCTTTTTTCGGGTTGGCTGTGGCGACGGGCATCATGATTGACGTTGGATCTACTTCGGGGGACATTTTTTTTATTTTTGTTTTTAATATAGGACTTTTCAAAGACTGTCTACTGTCATTTGTTATACTACGCTTTTTTTTTTGTATGAGTAGCGGTACTATGTACCCCATACTTATTTACATGGGGGGGGGGATCTGGGCCCCCCTTGTTAAAGCCCCCTACCCACAGACCCCCACAACGAGGCCCTTGCCCCCATCAACATGGGGACAAGGTACTTTGGGGGGGAGCCCCCTCTGCCCCAAAGCATCCCCCCATGTTGATTGCTTGTGGCTTGGTTTGGTTCAGGAGGGGGGGTGCTCGCTCTTCCCCTCTTTCCTGACCTGCCAGGCTGCATGCTTGGATAAGGGTCTGGTATGGCAATGCCAGCAATTCTTTCTACATTCAGCTGTCAACGGGGAACCCCACTGACAGCTGAAACATTAAAGAATGTTTTCACTAATAAAATACCGCATGACTTAATAATATAACTCATGCGGTATTTTAGTAGCTGTGTGATGTCCTACCTCATACTCAGATGCAGTAAGATACTGCTTAGTGAATTGTGCCTGTTCAAAGTCAAACATTTCGACCGCGAACCAAACTTATAGCAACTTTTCTTAACCAGAGTTCTGTGGAACCCTATGTTATTCTAGAGGTTGCAAAAGGGACTGTAGTGGACTGAGCTCCTACTTGATGGTGGCTGTAGAGTTCTGGGGTCAATGTTACTAAGCAGAGCCAATAATGTGGGAATAATGGAGCCTCGCCTCTCAGGTAAGTACCCACTGACATCAATGATCTTCTCGGTTGTTTGTAAGGGGCATTCTTCCTACTACCACCAATGTAAGAGGAAATCTTCCTACTGACCCCCAATGTATGGGGCATTCTTCCGACTGGCCACCAATGTAAGGAACATTCTTCCCAATGACCACCAATGTAAGGGGCATTCTTCAGACTGATCATCAATGTAAGAGGAAATCTTCCTATTTACCCTCAATGTAAGGGACATTCTTTCCACTGATCACCAATGTAAGGGGCATTTTTCCGACTGACCCCCAATGTATGGGGCATTCTTCCTACTGACCACCAATGTAAGAAGCATTCTTCCTCCTGACCTCTAATGTAAAGGGCATTCTTTCCAATGACCATCAATGTAAGAAGCATTCTTCTCACTGTCCACCAATGTAAGGGGCATTTTTCCGACTGACCCCCAATGTATGGGGCATTCTTCCTACTGACCACCAATGTAAGGAGCATTCTTCCTTCTGACCTCTAACGTAAAGGGCATTCTTTCCAATGACCATCAATGTAAGAAGCATTCTTCTCACTGTCCACCAATGTAAGAAGCATTTTTCTCACTGTCCACCAATGTAAGAAGCATTCTTCTCAATGTCCACCAATGTAAGGGGCATTCTTCCCACTGACCGCCAATGTAAGGGGCATTCTTCCCATTAACTGCCAATGTAAGAACCATTATTCCCAATGACTACCAATGTAAGGGGCACCTCTCCCTCCATTGAGGCTAGTGTACCATATCTGTGGATAATATTATTTAGCATAGATTCCGTGAAGCTTAAAAAAATATTTATTTGAACAGGCAACATGCAGCACATTGTTGATGTCACCAGTACTTTTACTAAGTAATACCCAGGTTTGTAAAGGCATTGGTAAACACAAAATGGATTTATACCTTTTGAGGCTATGGATGATTATCTTTCAATGAAAGTTTTTGTGACTGTTGTCCAGTATAATGCAGTACATGTGGTCACTGTGCAACAAATCTACGATGTGCTGGCCATCCGATGCTTTGAGATAGAATTATCCAAATGCAACCAGTGTTTGAATGGAGAGAGAAACAGACCTGTGCTATTCTGTCAAGTGGTCAATGATGTTGGTGTTCTATGTCTTCAAGAGTATCCAGTTGTTATGTTGTAGCAGTAGTCATTTGTATCCAGTAATGCTGAATTGTGCTCAGGGACAGATTTCTGCATAGTCAATATCAACAGTGGCCCAGAGTAACAGGGCTGCCGAGGCCAGCACACAGCCGCCTACACATCATGTTGCTGACTTTTAGTATAATGTGTATAATAAAAGGTACAGATTGCCACCTTGCATGCCAGTGTACTGCCAGCCAACTAGATTATTGCTACTGTTCTGTCAGTTTTTACATGTTTTTATAGTGGAATAGTGTACTGCACTCTTACAGTTCACCCACTTCATACATCTGGATAAGGGACGCCCTATTTTACCCACTAGTCCAGGTATTTTTATCTATTTCATTGTTGTTTATAGTGAATAGTTAAATTAATGCTATTGCTATATCTAGAGCTATGAATTTTTCATTTTTTAAATTTTGAATAGAATAGGAAAGGGTTAAAACTGCTGTCACTTTTTTTTTTTTTTGCTGTGTCTCACTAGGCCAGTAATGTGTGCATATTATATGCGTTGGTACGTTGTGCTGCTATTCATTCTGCATGGCACCTCAACACACCATGCTGATGAATGTGCATTATGGCACATCGTAACGTTCTACAGTGCACTAACATGCTGCCAAGATTGCTACATGCACCTTTCTTTGGTGCATTAAGCAGCCCATTCAGATTAAAATGGAATTAAACCCACTTTTGTATCTTTTACCTACAGGTAAGCTTATGATAAAGCTTACCTGTAGGTAAAATGAATTTCTTCCAAACATGCATCTTTTAGGAAATATTTGCTCTTTTTTACAGCTGGTGCATGCATTCTGAAGGAATGGCATACTTGTGACTTTCCTTCAGAGCACTGTGCTGTGTGCTGAGACTCCAGTGCACATGCACAGGAGTGACGTCATTGTGGCTTGGCCAGTTAGATGGCCAGAGCTCGCGAACCCAAAGATGGAAGCCCTCTTAGTGGTGACAACACAATGCTGGAGGGCTTTGTTTTAACGTAAGTCATATTGTGCTAGTATGCATACTAGCAAATTATGCCATTACCTGGCAGGGGATTTTTTTTATTTGTTACCGCTTTAATGGGCTGCTGTAATGCAACACGCTAACTGCCTTAAAAGAGAAATTCAGGAATAAAGAAAAAATATTCAAAAAATAAATTTTTACTCATCTTGTTGGATGCAGTATAGGTCTGATGCTGTATCTGTCCCCCGCTGCTTCTAAGACCCAGAACTAAGCGATTAATGTGATCAAAAACTGCTGATTGCTCAGTTCCCGATCTTCAGTGAGTAGAGAGATGGTGACTGTCTCACTGGAGTGCCGGGCTTTGGAGGGGGTGGGAGAGGCTGGCTCAGGCTCTCAGTGGGTTGCTTAGTCAGCAGCCGATCCAGGCATCTAGCTGGATCCCGATTTTAAAATTGGGATCTCTCCAGAGTCTGGACTGGCTGAGTGATGTAAGCCATCAGTGGGCTTTAGCCTGCTGTTGGCTGAAAATGAATCACAGGAATGCAGAACAAAGTGCACTACTGTGACCCACAAGAGAATTCGGGCCAAAAGATCTTTGGTCCTACTTCTCCTTTTAAATGCACTGCAAATGGGTAAATTGGCCTGTACACTTAACAATAAGTGAGAGGATATCTTTCCAATGTGAGGAATATCCCCTCTTAGCTTTCAAGGGAGCAAATGTTCCCACTGGAAGATGTTCCTGCTATTGCTGTTCTAGTGGTAACTCTGAATTTTGGATTCAGTCTCGTTTTCGATTCTGGTGACATTGGTCATCAGGACAACCAGAGAGAGTGAATCTCCCTAACGAGGACACAGCTATAAAAACCTGAATAAAGTTCCATCTCGCATCCTCATGTTTGATGTCTTGAGGAGGATGCACTGCCAATAGTAATACAGTGGTGCTAACTTCTCACCCCTCCATCCAGATATAAATGTTTGCCTTTAAAACTGATACCGTAGGGTACTGATTCAAAATTCTTTCTCTGTGTCTATTGATTTCCCTGTTTTCCGTAGCACTTATAGGGGATTACATGGCTAGACGTATGCCTGCAAGCCTCATTCTCCATGCTGTCCCTCTTCCAGAGTCAACCTGTGTCCCATTTTCCCTGGATCTCTGATTCAGATACATTATCTCTTGCTAAATACACAGCACATGGGCATCTGAACATTTCAGATAAAGCACACAATCCACAGCCGGCTCCCCTGGAGACACATCTATTCTCTGCACTCAGCTATGTGTTTGCTCTGTGTACTTTCCCCCATAGTGTGGTGGATTCTGCAGTATCCATAGAAAGCTGTTAGATCTGTATAGGGGCCTCAGCCGATGCCGTCATCCGCCATTCACCTGCCTACAGAAATTATGTTCCCTTGGTGATGATTTTAACTCTAGGGCAATAAGGCACCCAGGAGCTCCACTATGAAGTCCTCAGGCTGGTTTTATCACAGTGAGATAAAGAGTTGGGCTGAACTGTAATTACTTCATGTAATCGTGCGTAGGAACTTGTTTTCATTTACAAAGGTTAGCTTGTTAATCGTCACCCTTTCTAATTAAATCCATTGTCTTAAAGGCTATGTGTAGTACAGGAGGCAAGTTTACAGAGTGGGAACATGGAGAGAATGACAAAGAAGTATGCGATGCACATGTAATTATGTGTTATGACTGCATGAATAATACCGATAAATGCATCTTCTCTTTCCTTCAAACTAGAACAGGCCTTTGGTTTATTCCTCATCTGTGAGTTTTATTTGATTCCAGCAATAGAGGATCTGTGAATGTTACACTTCCACCTGCTTTCCTACCTTTCCATCTGTCTATATGTTGCCTTTCTAAAACCACCACCAGTATTAGGAATTTCTCCTGTCTGCTTTCTGTTCCATTCGACTTGTACACAGTATGGTTCTACCAGTACATTGGGATATTGTAGGCTGCTTTACAGCTATTTAGAAAAGGGAATATGGATTAACTATAGTGGTGGGAGATTTTCCCATTGTCCCTCTGTTTCATCATGGTTTTTTAATCATTATGCAATGTTTATGTATTTTGACAGAAATAAAGGCATCATCCAAATAGCGGGCCGCACACCGAAGACGTTCATCCCCAGCCAAAGGTTACTTCAATGACAGCACACTGCTCACTCCCACCCAAAGCCATGCCCACAACATGTTTCTTTTCCAATATTTTTATTGGATTTTTGTTAAATTACAAACATCTATGCAGATTCATTTGTACCATTTGCTAATAAGGCAGCTTTGGCAACCAAGGACAAAATCATGTGCAGCCATGAACCAAGTTCTAAAACAACCTTGTCAACCACTTTGATGCAAAAGTTGTGTTATTAACACCAAATATTAAAAATGTACATAAAAAGTACATAGTGCACATTGTACATAGTGCAATTTTCCATATATAAAAGTCCAATATCTACCCTAAGTGGTCATGGAACCATAAACACGTGTAATCAACCAGTTCTGCATGTAATACAGGAGAAGATAAAAAATATAAAAAAATATAAAAGGGGAATGGAAAAAAAAACTACTGGAAAGGAAAAACAGAGGGAAAAATATAAGAGCTCCTCTTGACACGTCCTCCACGGTACCCTAGCTAAGATGGCTAACTGTAAATATCTGGTCCATGGGTTCTAGACTCTTTCAGATTTGGATTGTTTGTCCTGTAGAATACTGGCCAATTTTTCATGCAGCATAATCCAGGATATTTTATCTTTAGTAGTTGCATAATTTATCACAAGGGTTTTCCATGCATGGGCTATAGATATTTTGGCAGCCCAGAGAATAGAAAAATGCGTTCAGGAGTGTTTGGAGATCTTGTCTGAAAGATCACGAAAGTGTGACGTCTTAACATTTTTGGCTATATTAATGCTAGTCACTGAATAGTAAAAGTCCTGGTCCAGAATCGTTGGACCTTGCCCCAACATGTTTCATCCACAACAGGCCTAATTATGAGGATCCATGATTAAGCCCTGTTGTGGGTCACACATGTTGGAAAGGCATGGCTTTGGTTGATTGAGAGAAGTGTGCTGTCATTGCAATAAACCTTGACTAGAGCTGAATATCTACAGTGTGGGGCCTCTTATTTAGATGGTGGACTACAGTGGAGCATGAGTGGACTCCAGGTCCTTGGCACCCGGAGGGAATACAGGCTGGTCTGTGAGCAGTGAAAGGGGTTGGGTTCATCTCACAGCAAAAGGGCAGCACTGTATATATAAAATTATATATAATCATATATAAAAGATTAGTGAATAAATAATAAACAATTCATGAATAATATTACCAAACTGGGCAGCGCTAAAAAGTTTAAATAATTGGTGCCAGTGCAAAGTGCAATGAAACATATGTGAAAAATGTATTTTACTTATATATCTGTCCTTTAAATCATCCCAATGTTAAAGGGCTGGTCCTTTTTCTATAAAGAAAATGGAAAGATCCTATGACTGCTTTTCCGAAAATTAAAATAGGTCTAAATCCAATTATTAAAACCTCACATAAGCTTCAATATGGTATAGCAATAAAAAAATTTAATCTTTAGCTTTCATTGAAATCTTGCCTGTGATCCTGTAATGAAGGTCCTTTGTTCAGGCACTTCCTTTTACAGGGTGACAACTGTCTCCGAGTTGCCACCCGCATACACTTCTGGTTGAAGCTACAATTGGCCATGAGGACACATTCCACAGGCTTGTCCGCTGTTGACCTCATTAGGAAGACAATCCTGAACAATGAAGTTCAAGCAATGCTAGAGTGAGTGCATGGAGAAAAGGAAGTGGCTGAAAAAAATCACTGAAATGGGAAAAAAGGATAAGACAAGCTGAAAATGGTATTTTATGAAAAGGGCAATTCTTTATCATGCACAGTGCATTTGCAAATTAAATATCATCCGTTAGGGTTTAGATCTATTTTAAGGTCAAGCCTATCTTCTAGCAAATACAAACATACAGGGAAGATAGACACAGTTATTATAGCATATATGGGTAAAGTCAGATGAGTAATGTCATGTCATGTCATGTTATTGTTAAACCAATAAAAATATGCGCTTTTTATTTTTGCATATTTACATGTGCTAACTTTTTTTCCAGTGAAGCCAATTCACTTAACTGTTATCACTTTGGAGACATCAGTGCAACTTTTTATTGGACACAACACAAGTGTACTTGCAATTTTGTATAACCTAGCAGATGAGTGTCAGCTGTAAGCAGTGAACTAGAGACAGGCCAGGGACATGTAGCTACTGACAAGTAAAGTGGTGCCTTTGTAGCACTACCCCCTTAGGAGTTGCTGAAGATTAAGGTCCCCCTATAGTCCTGCACAGCCAGGCAACACGCATTTTCTTCAGAGTTGCATTCTGGAGACAGTAAACAGTCCTTGAGCTTGGTTTTTAAGTTTTATTAGGGGTATTGAACTTGGATGGGGTAAGGGGTGTATAGGATACCCAAGGAACTGCAAACTGAGGATGACTTCCTGGCAACTATATACAAGTCCAAAGACAGAACTTGTCTTCATAGAGAGCTCTCCAGCCTCTCCTGGTGTGTGAGATGGGGAAACAGCTCTCATTGTTTGAACACTGTTTGTGTGGAAGTAAATTAATGTTTTGACTGACATTCTGCGGTTTAGCCACAAGATGTCACTGTTTTTCTAACACAGCCTCAGACTGCATAGATATTTGTATATTCATGAAGAGGTGGGGTTTTTCACACAGAGTTGGAGAGAACAGGAAGGAGAGAGAGAAGCCATGTTTTGGAGCATGGTGAATAAGGGGCCGTGTCAGCTGAGAATCTGATGACATCCAGGTGTGAAAGTGTCTCTCAGTAACCAGAGATTGCTGCCAGGAATGCTGATGAGATTACTGCCAGGAAGCTGATGAGATTGCTGCCAGGAATGCTGATGAGATTGCTGCCAGGAAGGCTGATGAGAGCAGAGGAACTAAGCAACATATACGGCAAGACCGCATGCTTGTTGGAGAGACATTAGTTCTGTTCAAAACCACCAGCGGATGCAAAGCAGACCCGGGTCGGTAAGATCGTGCACGTACCTCATTTCAGTATTGGCGCTTTGAGACTGTGTCCAGGCCTATAGTTAGTTAGGGTCTCTGTTTGTGTCAGGCCACAAGTGTTGTTACTGATTATTGGAAGGACTCCACAACTTAAAGTGACATTTCACATTGGAGAGCTGATAAAATCCTACAAACTCAAGCCAGACTGGCGTTTTGCTCAGAAGAAATACTCAGGCATGTGCTACAGGACCAGTTATGGGAGGGGGAATACTGTAGATTTGTGTAAGATTGTAAGCTGTTGTGCTGCACTGCAGGCTAGCCCATACCGTACACCCATACACTGATTCCTGCTCTTTTAGGGTAATAACAGGTAAGGTGTGGCAGCTTAGTTGTGCCCGCCAGTAGGTAAATTACTTCACTTTCTACCTTCATCCATCAGGAGGCGCCGTGCTGTGCAGCACAAGGGTCTCAGCTAGAGATGAGCGAATCGAACCAGGCGAACCGGAATTCGATACGAATTTCAGGAAATATTCGATACGCGTCGAATCCGAAATTTTGCCTACTTCGGGTGCGCGAATCGAATATTTCCCGATCAGCCGGCAAAAGTGTCCCTGCAGTGAGCTCCGCTATTTCTGACAGTTCTCTGACAGAAGGAACACATGTAAAGCGGTTGAAACATTGTATCTATTAGTTTCCATTTAGGATACAGATGTTTCAACCGCTGTACATGTGAAGAAGCTGTCAGAGAACTGTCAGAAATAGAGGAACTCTGCACATACACTTTTTGCCGGTTTGGAATTCTTATTTTCATCCTACTTCTTCTTCTTCTACTTCTTCATCCTCATCCTCATCCTCAGAAGAAGAAGAAGAGGATGAGGATGAAGAAGAAGAAGAAGAAGTAGGATGAAAATAAGAATAATTCCAAGCCGGCAAAAAGTGTATGTGCAGAGCTCCTCTATTCTGCAGATACACTTAGAGGAGCTCTGCAGATACACTTAGAGGAGCTCTGCACATACACTTTTTGCCGGCTTGGAATTAATCTTATTTTCATCCTACTTCTTCTTCTTCTTCTTCTTCTTCATCCTCATCCTCAGAAGAAGAAGAAGAGGACGAGGAATGGATCCATTTATGGAAACAAATAGATACAATGTTTCAACCGCTGTATGGAGTGAATGTCCCAGAACTGTCAGAAATCGTCTATTTCTGACAGTTCTATGACATTCCCTCCATACAGCGGTTGAAACCGCTGTATGGAGTGAATGTCCCAGAACTGTCAGAAATAGTCTATTTCTGACAGTTCTGGGACACTCACTCCATACAGCGGTTGAAACATTGTATCTATTTGTTTCCATAAATGGATCCATTTATGGAAACAAATAGATACAATGTTTCAACCGCTGTATGGAGTGAATGTCCCAGAACTGTCAGAAATAGTCTATTTCTGACAGTTCTATGACATTCCCTCCATACAGCGGTTGAAACCGCTGTATGGAGTGAATGTCCCAGAACTGTCAGAAATAGACAGAAACTGTCACAGAACTGTCCTTCTTCTCATCCTTCTCCTTCTTCTCATCCTTCTTCTCATCCTTCTTCTCATCCTTCTCCTTCTTCTCATCCTTCTCCTTCTTCTCATCCTTCTCCTTCTTCTCATCCTTCTTCTCATCCTTCTCCTTCTTCTCATCCTTCTCCTTCTCCTTCTTCTCATCCTTCTCCTTCTTCTCATCCTTCTCCTTCTCCTTCTTCTCATCCTTCTCCTTCTCCTTCTTCTCATCCTTCTTCTCATCCTTCTCCTTCTCCTTCTTCTCATCCTTCTCCTTCTGCTTCTCCTTCTTCTCATCCTTCTCCTTCTTCTCATCCTTCTCATCCTTCTCCTTCTTCTCATCCTTCTCCTTCTCCTTCTTCTCATCCTTCTCCTTCTTCTCATCCTTCTCCTTCTTCTCATCCTTCTCCTTCTCCTTCTTCTCATCCTTCTTCTCATCCTTCTTCTCATCCTTCTCCTTCTTCTCATCCTTCTTCTCATCCTTCTTCTCATCCTTCTCCTTCTTCTCATCCTTCTCCTTCTCCTTCTTCTCATCCTTCTCCTTCTTCTCATCCTTCTCCTTCTTCTCATCCTTCTCCTTCTCCTTCCTCATCTCCAAGGGCATTTAAATTAAAGGTACAGTGTTCTGCACTAATTTAAAGGCTCTCTGAAGCCTAGAAACCCTTTTTATAAGTCATCTTCGTAGCGAATAAATTCGCATCGAATCAAATTTCTTCCTGAAATTCGCCGAATCAGCCGAATCGAATTTTTGAATACTTCGCTCATCTCTAGTCTCAGCCTTTGGGCTGGGTGTATGTAAATTTATTATATGTTTCCAGCATTTGTGGTTGTGCTTATTTGCCACATCTAAGTAAAATTCTGTTGTGGCAAAAGCTGGTGTTGGGGTTGCTTTCCTCGTTCGTGACTTCACTGTATCCTGGGGAGCCCACCCCGGTACACGGCTTACAGGTGTACCACCCCAGACCCCAAATAAATCCTCTTTTTTACCTGTCTGGAGGAAACCCTGGACAAGGAGATCCAGTGCCTGCCACTTTAAGATGAACAGTTCCAGATAAGGAGCTAATCAGGTTTCCCGCCAGAGTGCTCTTTTACCCTTAACTGGTCCAGGGGGTGTAGGATTACTCATTCAGTCTCCTTCCTGTGAGCGTGTTTAGGTAGGTGGCTGCCTTTAGGCCTTCAGCTGGGCTGGCTCCTTTCCTATCTCCCTAGGTAGCCCTCCCTCCGGGGACTGGTGAGGCTGAGTGATCCTCCTGTCCAAGTCCAAGCCTGTAGGTAGGCCCCTTCCCACTGGGCCCACTCCCAGGCTCCTGCATCTTTGCCTCCCTTACATCTTCCACCCCAACTCTCCTGCTGCTGTGCAGGCTCAGTCACACTTAAAGGTTGCCCTGGCCTCATGCCAAGCTGTCAAGGTCCTACCTTTTCCCAGAGGTTATGTTACTCCATGTGCTGGCATCCATCTTGGATTTCTGCAGAGCATGGTGGGAATCTTTTATGCCTTCAGGTCTCTGAGGTCCATCCCCCAGAGGGGTTTGACTGATTACATATAAGCCTGTGGTCTGCACATGCCCTTTGCGCTTGTGTCTTTGTGTTGCTACAGCTCTGTTCTGACTCTCGTGACTCTCCTGGAATCTGACTCGGCTTGTGACTCGACCATTCTTTGTGTTCTCCTTTGATCTGACCCTCCGTTGCTGAACCCGGCCCATGACCTGTGATTCTCATCTGCTGTCCTGTACCGTTTTGTCCCGTTGGTATCGACCCGGCCTGCCTGACTACTCTATTGTCCTTTCCACCAGCTACACGCCATTGGCGGTGGCCATTACCGCAACTGGGGTGTCTCGGGGGCCGCGACCTGGTTCCTGGCTGCGTCAAGTCCATCCCCACCATCAGGGGCCCTGGTGAAGGGCAGCCTGGGACTTAGACTCCGCACCCTGAGGGACTTCGGTTTGTGGGTGGTGGTTGTCGTCAGCCAGTGCGTTACATTGTTAATAGGCCTACCTGCCCATTCCAGCGTTCCTGTCCTGACACAAGCCTCCTGCTTGGTGATTAGCCAGAGTCTTCTAAGTGTGCAGGCCAGCCCCTCTTCACACCTGCCCACTGCTTCTAGAATCTTCTTAAAGATTTTAGAGCAGGGGGAGGTATCAGGGAACTGACCTGCAGAGCCTCTCAGCCCTGACCCAAATTTGACTCTGCTGACTATTTCCCCAGGCTGCAACTCAGCCTTTCTATCTAAAAATCAGCAACTAGCTTTTCCTGGCTATCTAGACAGGCGCTACAGGTACAATTTCAGTGGCCACAATGTTGGATAAGTGGTAGGTTTTCTCTATTTTCCAGCACAAGTTTACTTTTCTATCACTTGAGTATCCCATAGAGAAACCAACTTACCAAAATGATGCAGGTAGTATTTTTGACCTCGCCTTAAATCCGTATATACCAAGATCCAACAGTTTCTAGGTAGAGGATATGTTTGCTCAAAAAAGCTGTGATAGCAATCTGGAGGAAAACTAGACTTTGGTGGTGTTAATGCAGCAGGCATGAGAACTGTTCTGCTTCAAATGCCATTTTATGCGTTGACATACATCTGTGCTTAAAAGTTTGCATAGCCAAACATTTTGGTATTTATATTGAAAATATGACTGATCATGCCAAACAGCTGTCTTTTATTTAACAATAGTGATCATATGAAGCCGTTTATTATCACATGGTTGTTTGGCTCCTTGTTAAATCATAATCATTACAGAAATCACCCAAATAGCCCTGATCAAAAGTTTACATACCCTGGAATATTTGGTCTTGGTACAGGCACACAACGTGACAAACACAGGTTAAAATGGCAATTAACCACTTCCCGTCTGGCTGTTGTATATAAACGGCCGGGCGGTGGCAGTGCAGGGGCTGGTGGCCGTTTATAAACGGCCTCCCCACCCCCTGCTTGTGCGCGTTTCCTGGTAGCGTGCAGCACCGTGATCCGGTGCCCGCTGTGTCCTCTGGACACAGTGGAACACCGATCGTTGTATGGGACCTCTGTGTGAGGTTCCGATCATGTGATCACTGATTGGCTAATCAGTGCTCACATGAAGTGTAGTAAGCAAGATGTCACTTCTGACATCATTGCTTACTACGTGTGAAATCTGTGAATGATCACAGAGGTCACATGGTACAAGGCTATTCACAACAGCCTTGTACCATGTGACAAGCTGAGACCAATCACAGCTCACACAGTATTTCTCAATGGCTGCAAGAATGCAGCGAGAGAGAAGAAATGATTGATTTTACAGCCTTTATGGGTGTAAAAGCAATCAGTGTAAAAAAAAAAAAGACTCTGATTTGTGCAAACACTGCAATGTAACATCTCTTGCACATTTTGTTCTTCTCACTTCGCTTTCCTATCTCTAAAATTCCCCAAGGATAACAAACTCCCCGGTCCATGTTACCCCAGGGACGTGGATTTCCAAGGAAAATGCACATAGTTGGCCTATTTATGTTAAACCTCTAAAGAGCAGGTGTTCTCCCTCTGATATCCTCTGCAGAACCTTTTTTCCATCCAGTGACCAATGTTCTTTCTGCAAACTGGAGGAACATTTTCTCCAACAGGACAAGACCTTACACACTACAGTAAGAAGAAAGGGGCCAAAAATGATAAAAAAAACCTCTGCTTGCTGACCCAGAAAATTTATGTTCATACAGAGGAGAAGTGGAGCACACCTCTGAAAAATAGGTGGATCCCCAAAATGCATCAATTTGAGGCATTTGGCATATACCCAACCGTAATAAATTGGCCATGGTTACATGGTTTTAAAGTGGAACTTTAGACATTAACCCCCAACTAATCACCCTGCCAAAATTCCATTTTACTTTCCTAAATCTATGGCCACATGATGTGCTGGGTCCCGGGTATTTTTGTCTTCTCCATTGCTGAGGAGGAGGGTCCTACTTTGGGTGTTCACACAGCTTCCATATTTATCTCAGTACCATATTCCTAAAGTACTTAAAAAAGTAGATATATTGCTAAAAATAAAGTGCTCAAAAATTCAATTGATATTGATTGAAATAGTGTGATACTGCTTCCAATGATGTGAGCTTTATTGTATCCAGCAAGCATAAGAAAAAGTATAACAGCTACTGACCAGATGATGTGGATCCAAGATAGCCGCCGGGACATCCTGTAGCTCCTCCCTAAAACAATAGCTGTTATATTTATTCTTATGCTTGCTGGATACAATAAAGCTCACATTATTGGAAGCTGTATCACGCTATTTGGCCTTCTCTTTCCGGGGCTCCTTGTGAGCTTCCTACTACCTACAGAGCCACGTATAAGGAGGTGAGAGCCATGCCTGTTAGCTGAGTGAGCAGAGAACAGCAGCAGACCAGACCATATTCCGGAGGGAATCCCGGGTTAACCTTAAGAGGGGTATCTGTTACATGCACATACTGATTGTGCATCTGGTGAGTGCGCAGTCTTTTACCAGTTTGGACACCATCACCTTTCGAATATACTACTGGGATCCTTGTGATCTTCTTAACACCTTACCCACTGGGATATTGTGAACTGTACACTCACACTCATTATTGATCAGTCACCGCGCAGTGACACGGATAATTAATATATGTGTGGACTATATTTTTGCACTTTATTGTTGTATGCACCATGGTGTGTTATGTGTAGTTTCAATAGTGATTATTGAGCTCATTGAGTCACAAGATCAATTGATTTTTTGAGCACTTTATTTTTAGCAATATATCTGCGTATGTTTTATATACATTATTTACTGGAAATCACAGACTCTTAGCGCTGCACCCTTTGCTCATATAGTTTCTTTGAGGTTGTTTGGTGCCTTTTGGTGTTCAGCAGCTACAGTGACTTTTAGCACTCACTTACCCTTTACGTGCACTTAAAAAAGTAGGTTAGCACAGCAGAGGGGTGCTGGCTGCAAATTTGCATGTGCATGAAGCCATCATTGTGCATTAACACAACGTAAGCGGTCCAATTGCTTCAGGCCATGATGACCTCTACTGCTCAGTACTATTTATAAACCTGGAAGAAGCACAGGAGTTTGCAATATCAGAGATCTTGGCTTCTGATAGAAGCATTGTGTTGTCATGGCAGCCTAAGTTCAAGGACATTTAGAAAGGGCATCAGTAAACCATCAGTTGTGTGGTTATTTGTAAGAAAGGAGGAGGCAGAGGAAGCTGAGAGGTAATAATAGGACTTAAAAGAGGAAAAACAAGACAGCAAATATCGGCTGTGAAGGAACAGTGATAGAGAATAGAACTGATAGAAGAGAGAAAATGTGTAGTGACTGACAGGGAAAGGGGAAACGAAGATGAATGAGCATCACACAATGACATAGAGGCAATAAAGAGGCTTCTTCTAAGAGGCTATGTGATAGGACACAGAGCTATAGGCACTGCAAGTCCAAGAATCAGAGACATCATAGCATGCATGTGAGGTCACGTGGAGGCAAACGATACGTGGTCCATACAGGGCCACCACTGGAAATCATGGGGCCGTGTACAGCCTACTTGACAGTGTAAGTGTTGAGCTACTGACTGATCTCCCCTTTCTGGACTGACCACAGAAGAAAGCGGGTTACCAGAAACATTCCATACAGGAGCGATATGCTGGATCGTAAAACCTCCATCACACTCCAAGCACAACTCTCAGTAGCCCTAAGTGCTCCTGATTCAACTACTCCTCACCTGTCATCGGTAGAGTAGAAACAGGCCTGCCACTCCCAGACCTCATCTACATGAATACTCATCCTGCTTCTGGGCTGAATCTGGGACTCCCTTCTGACCCGATGGGACCCAGTTGAGCAGTACTGCCTGGTGGCCCTGGGTCCATGGCAGAATGAATAAATGAAAATTATTATAATAAACTCAAAAGAGTTCCATATACAAGAAATATATATAAATAAAGTCCCATATAGAATAGGATCTATCTTGGTGCTCCTTCACGCTTTCACCACTTCACATCTTCATAAAATGTAAACCAATGTCCCTCCACCAACACCCAGATTGTGCTCTCACCTGGAGCTTTTTGACCTCAAATTATATAATTCTTTGGTCACACAGTGCTTGTGTCTTCTCAATGAGACTAATGTAATGAAGATTCCTCAGGTGGTTCTCCTTCTCCAAAAAGCAAACTTAGATATAGGAGCAGGGCCCTCCTAACCCTCTTGTATTGAACTGTATTGTTGCTGTATTGTCACCCGTTATATTGTAAAGCGCTGAGAAAACTGTTGGCGCTATATAAATCCTGTAAAATAATATTAATATATATTTCCCTGAGGTAGCCACATGACCTGTGGCGTAACATGTAGGGGAGGGGCTAGATGATGTCACAACACAATGTGAGCTCAAAGAAAGAATAGCGTAGGAGAGTGTTATTATTGATATGCAGTTTATATCTAGTGTGATCTAGCACCAAAAACTTGCATTTTTATCTTTTTTTAAATAAAGTGTTATAAACGATAAAGCACTATTTTTGCCTATTCTGTTTTTTTACGGACCGTTGCAAAGAGGAGGAGACGGAAATACAAGATTCTAAGTTTGCTTTGGGAGAAGGAGAACCACCTGGGTAATCTTCATTCCATTAACATTCAAAATCAGCAATGGATCAAATACTTATTTCCTTCACTGTATGTATGCACCCATTGTCATTTTTTTGAGAGTCGGTTGTTATGTTGAGATTCATGGATTGTAATACCCAGAGTAACACGGATTTAGGCCTTCTGTATCTTTGGGTGAGCAGTGCTGTCACCCTAGGATAGGAAGTGTCTTAGGACAACAGAACACTTCGCCTTGTTCTCGTCTCCATAACATAGGAGAAGGTGCTCTTTAGTTCACAGAGATGATCTGGGCATGGTTGATAAAACGCAGAGGCTATGTGTCAGCTCACTACAGAATATTCAGAAGTCACTGGATTTGTGGCGGGATAACAGGTATTCTTTTAGATTTGCAATTGTATATTGAACAGAACAAAGAGAATAAATAAACTTATATACACTTTAAACACCAGACCCATAGCAAGTATACAGATTAGGAAAGTCAGAGAAAACTCAGAAGTCCTTATTTGTATACTTCTTCTGGGTTAGAGACCCAGAGAATTCATAACATCTTAAAACAGCATCTTCTTCATAAGGATTTAACAACAAGTATATTTTTATGTCAACTTTCACCTTTGGGAAAAAAAAATAATACATGTACATTATTTTGCAAAAAAAAAAAAGCACTTATTTTTTCCCTAAGGAGTCTGTAATGTCAGGTTTTTGCAGGCAAGTGCTACAGCTTACTGCCATAACCTCTGAATGGGCTTTCTTTCATTTAGAACTACTAGCTGTCTGCTGCAGTTGCAGACTGGACTTGTAGTTTATTCATTCACAGATTGCTTTGAATGAATGACATGGCTGTGCGGATGATTTTGAAATGTGAGCACCAGGTGCTGGGGAGAGGAACCCCTGCCTGCTGTTATGGATAAGGGGGGATCAGGGGTTGCAGGGAGAGGTGCTAGAGTTTGTTACCCGGTACACTGTAAATACAGGTGTAATGTGTAAAATGCTTCAAAAGATGAATTTAACCTTCAGGTGTATGCATGATAAGTAATATGTCAGTGTGACATTACCTTAAACTTTAGGTAGATATAATATTCACAAATGCAGCATTACATATATTTTTTAAATGCAAGTAATGTAAGTACCTGCATTTGACCTAGTATCAATCTTTTGTGGTCCCTGTACAACAGGAAGGGAGAGTTAAAGGAATAAGCAGTAAACCAATCTGTTTCTGGGCTGAGAAGAAGTGTGCTGATAGGAGGAGAAATCAGAGTGACAGAGAAATAAGTTCATCACTGTGCTGCTTCTTATTTCACTGTCCAGTCATAGGCTGGGAACGGGTCCAGGACAACCTAGACTCAGAGAAAGTAGGTTGAATAATGTTGACCATCAAACTGAAGACATCTAGTTGCAGAAAAAAAAGTCCTGCAGGGTAACAGCAACAAAAAACGTCTCCAGAGGAAACATAGACATAAAAACTTGCTTCCCTCTAGTGTTTGTATTTGTAGCTAGTGCCTGGTAGTTATCACAGAGTTAGTTGCTTTTAGACAGGTACTCTCTGGTAGCTGGTTCAGAAACTCCAGATTGGAGTGCTGTGATATCCTAAAGATGAGAGTTTCCAGGCAGTAGACACAGAAGCTGCAGTTGCTGTACTTCATCCAGACCAGAAGAAGAAACTATGAGGCAACTGTTTCTGTGTTCTTCTGTTGCAGTATCTGTGTGTATCTGAAGTTTGGCTACAGAAGTTTTTTAGCAGACTAGAAAGTGTTAGGAACTAAAAATTAGATTAGATAGGCTGACACTGAGCTCTAGTGCCACACTTCTAATGTTGTCGGTAAGAAGATACTTCTCAGGCTGACTGAGTGCAGGTTGGAGGATCTCCAAATCACCACTGATCCAGTATTCAGCTCCGCAGAGCCAGAACAGACACACCTAAGATCTTAGGAGCTACTTTCATCCAGAGGTATCTTTGCTAAATAACTGTACAGTATATACCGGGTATATGTATGCAATTCCATTAGAACTCCTGTTGGACTCATTTGCTAATGTTGTATGTTTGTATATTAGATGTACAGTTTGCGCTATTACTAATCTTTAATGATATAAAATTTGCATTATTTCTATACTGGTGTATTTCTATAAATATATAGATATGCTGCATCTCACCCTATAGCATTGACCAGTCACCCTAAAAACAACAGCCCTGTCTTCTGCCTGAAGATTTCAGGCTGTAGGTCTCTTCTCTTCTCTGAGAACATTTAGGCTGGAATTAGACCTTTGCAGTGAGATATTCCACACAAGTTTGTGTGCATTCGGTGCATCAGTACCGCGTGCTAAGGCAAGGCATCTCAATAACTTTGAATGGACTCCCAACGAACTACAATGGACCATTTAACAGACCTGTACCCTTTTTCTTTCAGGCACAGATGGTTCACATTTCTGTGTTATGGTGAGCTAAAGCACAGGTCTGTTGTGGTGTGTTGGGGATGTACTTTGTGGTGCACTAAGAGTCTGCTTTGTAGTTCCATTGGAGATGAGCTGTGTAGTGCATTGGGGATGTGTTTTGAGGTGCATTGGTGTACTGCTATGGTACTGCAGTGCTATGTTTAAGAGGGTGATAGTGAAAAGAATCAAGGAGGGTTCTGTGTGTTGGGCTGTATATACTTCTGACTCTTAAGTTATGTACGTTGCATACCCCTGACCCTTGCACTCCTGGGCATTACCCACTCTTGACCACCAAAACACCACTGTATGCACTATGCATGTTACCCACCCCAGACCCCTGCACTATGTAAATTACCTTCCCCAGATCCCTGCACTATGTACATTACCCACCCCAGATCCCTGCACTGTGTACATTACCCAACCAGGACCCCTGAACTATGTACGCAACCTAACTTGGACCACAGCATTATGAACAATACCCAACCCGGATCCCTTCACTATGTACACTACACATTTCTGAATCCTGCACCCTGTACATAGGCTTAAGTTTTAAGCCTCTCCCACTATGTACATTATCTAACCCAGACCCCTGCACTATGTATATTACCCATCCCAGCCCCCCTGCATTGTGTACACTACATACCCCAGACCCTTGCACTATGTACATTACCTACACCAGACCTCTGCATTATGTATGTTACCGTCCCCAGACCCCTGCACTATGTACATTACCCACCCCAGACCCCAGCACTATGTACACTACCCAACCTGGACCCCCAGCACTATATATGTTACCCAACCCGGGACCCTTCATTATATACACTACACATTTTCGAATCTTGCACCTTGTACATAGGCTTAAATTTTAAGCCTTTCCCACTATGTACATTACCTACCCCCAGACCCCTACACTATGTATATTACCCACCTCAGCCCCCCGCATTGTGTACACCACCTTCCCCAGACCCTTGCACTATGTACATTACCTAAACAAGACCCCTGCATTATGTATGTTACCGTCACCAGACCCCTGCACTATGCACATTACCCACCCCAGACCCCAGCACTATGTACGCTACCCAACCTGGACCCCAGCACTATGTATGTTACCCCACCTGGATCCCTTCACTATGTACATTACATATTTCTGACTCCAGCACCCTGTACATAGACTCAAGTTTTAAGCCTTTCCCACTGTTAGCACAATTTTGTCACACCAACCAATTGCCCTGGTGCACCCCTATTAGCCCGCCCCTGCTCAACCCTCTATTTTGCCCAAATTGTCAAAATTCTGCTTTTCAAAAGTTCCTAGATCTGGTATTGGGAGTTAGAGTCTATTAGCTTTGTGTTTACAGTAACAATTAAAGTGTATATAAACCCTGGAAGAGAACTCTCTGTTGGTCTGGTAAAAATACCATTGATAGTATTTTGTTTTATCTGGGCCATAAAAGCAAGAAAAAAAAAGAAAAAGAAAAAGAAAATAATCTTTACAAAATTTTCTTGTGTCCGATACACACTTACTGGGGAAGATTTACTAAAACCGGTGCACACATAATCTAGAGCAGCTGTGCATAGCAACCAATCAATTTCTAGGTTTTATTGTCAAAGCCTGATTAAACAAGCTGAAGTTAGAAGCTGATTGGTTACTATACACAGCTACACCAGATTCTGAGTGCTCCAGGTCTAGTAAATCTCCCCCTACTGTGTAGTCTCAGTGACGCTGATTATCTTTCCCAGTTCTTATCTTGAACTACACATCAATTCCTGCTTATGTTGTGGACATGAGAAGAAGGGGCATGATTCAATAGTTTAGTAAAGTAAAAATGGGCAGGGTTAATGTTGAACTCCAGGCACAAATAACGTTGTAAAGTGATTCTAAAGGCTTATTTTTTGCAGTGTGCAGTGGTCTTGCACAGAGCAGCCCAAATCCTCCTCTTCTCGGGTCCCCTGCTGGCTCTCCAAGCCCCTCCCTCCTGTTGGAGGCCCCCACAGCAAGCAGCTTGCTATGTGGGCACCTGTTGCTCCGTGTGTCCATTCACACACGGATCCGCAGCTCGGCCCTGCCCCCCTCTATTCTCATTGGCTCACTAACTGTGATTGACAACAGTGGGAGCCAATGGCTCCCACTTCTGTCTCAGCCAATGAGAAGAGGGAGTCCTGGGATAGCCGAGACTTCAGTGCACATCGTTGGATCGCTGGGGCTTAGGTGAGTATTAGGGGTGGCTGGAGGGGATGATGCACACAGAAGGTTTTTTACCTTCATTCATAGAATGCATGAAGGTAAAAAACCTTGAGACTTTAGACCCACTTTAAATCCAATCATCTAAAGTCACAATCAATATAAATCCACTTTTGTGTGCAACACATGCCTTTTCAAACAGAAATATTACAGTACCTTGAAAAAGTGTTCATACCCTTTGAAATGTTCCATATTTTGTCATGTTACAGCCAAAAACGGAAATGTATTTCATTGTGATTTGATGTGATAGACCAACACAAAGTGGCACATAATTGTGAAGTGGAAGAAAAATGATAAATAGTTTTCAACATTTTTATAAATAAATATGTGAAAAGTGTGGTGTGCATTGTATTCAGCCCCCCGGAGTCAATACTTTATAGAACCACCTTTCGCTGCAATTACAGCTGCAAGTCTTTTTGAGGATGTCTCTACCAGCTTTGCACATCTAGAGAGTGAAATTTTTGCCCATTCTTCTTTGCAAAACAGTTCAAGCTCTGTCAGATTGGATGTAGAGCATCTGTCAACAGCAATTTTCAAGTCTTTCTACAGATTCTCAATTGGATTTAGGTCTGAACTTTGACTGGGCCATTCTAACACATGAATATGCTTTGATCTAAACCAATCCATTGTAGCTCTGGCTGTATGTTTAAGGTCATTTTCCTGCTGGAAGGTGAACCTCCTCTACCCCAATCTCAAGTCTTTTGCAGACTCTAACAGGTTTTCTTCTAAGATTGCCCTGTACTTGGCTCATCCATCTTCCCATCAACTCTGACCAAATTCCCTGTCCCTGCTGAAGAAAAGCATCTCCACAACATGATGCCGCCACCACCATGTTTCACAGTGGGGATGGTGTGTTCAGGGTGATGTGCAATGTTAGTTTTCTGCCACACATAGCGTTTTGCTTTTAGGCCAAAAAGTTACATTTTGGTCTCATCTGACCTGAGCACCTTCTTCGACATGTTTGCTGTGTCCCCCACATGGCCTCTCGCAAACTGAAAACAGGACTTTTTAAGGATTGCTTTCCACAGTGGCTTCCTTCTTGTCACTCTTCCATAAAGGCCAGATTTGTGGAGTGAAGGACTAAGTTGTCCTGCGGACAGATTCTCCTACCCGAGATGTGGATCTCAGCAGCTCCTCCAGAGTTACCATGGGCCTCTTGGCTGCTTCTCTGATTAATGCTCTCCTTGCCCAGCCTGTCAGTTTAGGTGGATGGCCATGTCTTGGTAGGTTTGAAGCTGTGCCATACTCTTTCCATTTTTGAATGATGAATTGAACAGTGCTCCGTGAGATGTTCAAAGCTTGAGATATTTTTTTATAACCTAACCCTGCTTTAAACTTCTCCACAACTTTATCCCTGACCTGTCTGGTGTGTTCCTTGGCCTTCATAATGCTGTTTGTTCACTAATGTTCTCTAACAAACCTCTGAGGGCTTCACAGAACAGCTGTATTTATACTGAGATGCAAATACACACAGATGGACTCTATTTACTAATTAGGTAACTTCTGAAGACAATTGGTTCCATTAGATTTTAGTTAGGGGTATCAGAGTAAAGGGGGCTGAATACAAATGCATACCACACTTTTCACATAGTTATTTGTAAAAAAAATTTGAAAACCATTTCTAATTTTCCTTCCACTTCACAATTATGTGCCACTTTGTGTTGGTCTATCACCTAAAATCCCAAAAAAATAAATTTATGTGTTTGGTTGTAACATGACAAAATGTGGAAATTTGCAAGGGGTATGAATACTTTTTCAAGACACTGTACATTGCAAAAGTAGCAGTGGCATCATCACTCTTTTCTTCTTAGTCTGTACAGAGGCCAGAGCTGTGGGAGGGTCCCAGCAGGCTCCACCCACCACAGGCTGCCTGCAGAAAACCACAGTAGGGGGCGGAGACAAGACCAGTCACCCTGCACAAGGGGAGGGAGCAGCAGTGACCAGTCTTAATTACAGAAAGCTCCTGCACAGAGGCAAAGTTTCACACTGGATTACTGCACAGGTTTGAAGGAAATACACAAAACACACCAAGATTAAAGGAAGAACACACATCACTCTTTACTTATCTTATATAGAGTTCAGTTTTAAAGCATCTCCATCCACAAAAATGTTGTGTTGTCCGCCTACAACAGGATCCAGGAGCTGAGTGCATTCCTGGCAGATCAGCAGGCATTTGTCCATAAATACAAAGTCTTTAAAGGGATAAACGTGGACAAATGTGCTTGTTTTGCGGAGATGTACTGTATATATGTTTTTTTTATTTTGCCCTGACATACACTTTAAGGATTTGCAGGGAGCAGCTAGAATGTTTCATAAAGCTTTATCTCCTTGCAGGGTATTAATGGCTATAATGGCCTTTTCTCATGAAAACTCTATTGAAGTCTGAGAAACAATTTGGTCCTGTAATACAAATTTTTGTTCATTTTGTTCAGTGGTAGGTTAATATAAGACTTTCATTTGTATAAGAAGAACATTAATTTCATATAATATCTCTTGTGCACAGAACAGAGTTCATTAAAGGAAACCTAAAATGACTATATGTTCAGTGCTAGAGTTTGTCCAGAGGGAATGCGGCACATTACATTCTGGTACTAAGACTTTCAGCATTATTACAGCATGTTCATCAGCATAATTGCATAAATTTCATCATTTAAAGGAGTAGAATGATACTAAAAATGAAATTGTGGCATGCCCATGAAAGGCAATGCAGTTTTTTCATGCAGGGTAAAGTTAAAGTGCCACTCCCTTTCCCTCCCCAGCAGGATGAACTTACCGGTCCTCACTCCGATGTTGCTCTGTGCAGCTGATGAGCCAGAGGAAAGCCCTTTGAAAGTTCCAAACTGACAAATTGGGGTGTTAAGTGATACTTTTTCTTTGTCCTGTATGGCATCATTTTTTTCACAATATTTTTTTAGTTTTTTTATTTTCAAGAAACAGTATCAGGCAAAATGACTTAAGTGATCTAAGCTGGTTGAATGGTAAATAACACCAAGACAGGAATCACTGTTGCGAATCTTCGTTTGGTGTGTCAGACATACAAGTGATGATTCCTTTTTTTTTCACAACCTGGAATTGGTCATAGAGTATAAGGAGGCTGTATTTCAATTTGCACCAAGGTGATGGGTAAGTAGAAAAATATAAGCCGCACTCCGAAATTAGCTCTTCTTTCTGTATTTAACTAGTCAAAAAAATAGAAACTGCATGCATTGTTGTCTTCACCCGAAACCACCTTCCTTGACGCATTTCACCACTGCTGGCTTGCTTCACCTATCCTTTTGAGCAAGCCAGCAGTGGTGAAACGCGTCAAGGAAGGTGGTTTCGAGTGGAAACAACAATCCAGTTTTTTTTTTCTTCTTTGATTAAATAGAGAAAGAAGAGCCAGTTTCAGAGTGCGGCAAATCTTTAGCATACTTTGATTCAGAGAGGAGACAGGTGATGGGTACGTTCTGTTGGCCAGTACCGATCACCTGGGATTGGATTAGATGGCTTACAATAATGGCCGATACTGTGTTTTCTGTTACCAGTGAGGGGAAGGAGGGATTGGGGTAAAATTTAGGGAAGGGATAGGTAGGGACAAATTTATGAAAAAAATTAAGGGAGATTAAGGAAGAGGAAGGGTGACTGAGAAAATATGAAGACGGGGGAATATGCCAGGCGTGGCGTATCAGATCGCCATCAGACAGGAATGGGAGGCAGAGCAGGGTAAAGGAGGGGATCAGTAGTAGGTACTGTGATAGATGTAGGATTGTGCGGGTCATAGAATGGATGCATTGAGTGAGAGATTTTTACTGGGAGGCAAACTATAGTTGGATTTTCTCCATATAGGCTATAGTTGGGATGTTAGCGTTTAGGAAGCAAAAGACAGATTGGACCCAGAGAGAAGTTGTTTATATTTCTCGGTGCAAGTGAAGTCCTTCCAGTGAAATCAGATCTTATAGAATTATGCATTTGTGCCCTTAAAAAAGCGTGTCAAGTCCTCCATAAGTTTTATGTCTTTGATTCACTGTAGCCATTGCTGAATGGATGGTAGGGATGAGGATTTCCATAATACTGGAATATAAAAGCATGCAGCACTGATCAAATGTACAATTATGGAGTTTTTGTATGCTTTGAACAGAACTGTACTGTAATGGAGGAGAAAATGGTCAGAATCTTTGCGTATCCAGGGATCTGTGAATTTTTTAGTTATTGAGTGGACTTATGACCACAATTACTGTATGGTGGGAGAGGACCAAAAGAGGTGTAATGTCGCTGGTATGCTTTTCCCTCTGATCTGATTGTGGCAATGGAGTTTAGTATGATTCAAGCAGTAGTAAATTATAGGCAGCCAAGACTGTGTGCTCAGTGATCCAGGAGAGCAGCATTACTTTTGGAATGGGTTATGGGGTGTTCTACTAAGTGTGTGTTAGGATGGGATTTAAGGAAATGTGACAGTTGTAGAATTGGAAGCAAACTTACGGGGTCAGTGTCCAGCAACCTTTAGTCAGCATTTAGTAAGAGGCCTTTTTTTTTTTATGAAGTAAGGTGCTCATAATCTGTTATTGGCACGTGGGTGAGCAAAAGCTTTATTGTGCAGTCATAGGGGAAATTGGGGTTTCCCAGTATAGGAAGCAGAGGGGAAGGGGTCCGCAATATTTTGTTGGCACTAAACACATAGGTACAATTGAACTACATTGGTGAAATTGTTAGATGTTTGTGTACAAGAGCTAATGGGTCCAGACACCAGGGGAATGTATTCAAGGAAGCGGGAATGGACAATTGTTCCATGGATACCCATTGTTCCATAGCTACGATTCTGGACCAGTTGAGAACCCTGGTAAGGTGGGAACAAAGTGATGAAGTTTCAGGTCAGGTAATGCCATCCCTTCAAGTTCTTTTGGTCTTCAGGCATGTTGAATATTTTTCACAATATTTATATAGATTTTTCCAAAGGATGAGTGACGTAGCATGTCAAGTACAGAATTATCAGTAGGCGAGAATACAGCCACAAATGTGGTACTCTAACCAATCTACCATAAAGCATAAAAATAAGCAATAGATCAAGAAAGTTATAGCAGACAAATATAATATCCAAGAATTTACTGCCAATACGTATGTTATACTACAGCCCCTAAACCTCTCCCACTGCTGGGCATCAAGGGTGAATGGTACACTCAGTGCCGCTCATGAAAAAAGGTGTAAGATATAAATCAGAACATAGAAAAGGTGAATTTTTATCCCCCGCCATACTAGCAGCACATACTGCTTAGCCTTTAGGAATGACGAGAGAAGGCCCTATGTAAGGTCCAGATAGCAATTTGAAAATTGTGCAGGTCTGAGGACTCTTCCCCTTCCCCATGTGACAAAGATGGGTGTCTAAGTGGGCAACTCAAATGTGGAGAAGGGGAAAGACTCTTGTTCTAGTTTTTATCTTTTATTGGATTTCAGAAACTTTAAGCCAAGTTCCTGATAGATTTAGAAAACAAAAGTATAGTATAGATGGGTGCGTGAGGTGGTGTTTGGGTGCACACTGCAGATCAGTAAGTGCAGTCCATTATGAGTGACAGCCAGTAGTATATGAGGAAGAAATTAATATATTCTGCTCTGCTTCCCCTTTATTCCTCACTGTGCATTTGGAAGCTATACAGTGAAGATCAGTAAAAGGCAGGATAAAAAAAAGTATAAATAATTTATTGCTTCTACCAGTGTTTCTATATACTCCCATGGTTTTATTTGGATACTGAGTAATTATAATATACAATTGTATTTTTTTTCTAAAAGATATCTTTTTGCAAACCACTGTCAAAATGAATATATCTGCTTTTATTACCATTCAGTTTTAGGAAATTCTAGAAAAATTAAAACTTAAAATCACTTTTTACACAATGTAATAGAGACACACATTTGGTTTACAAGAAACAGATTTTAGGTGAAAGTTGTAAATCCCTCATACTTGGGTAATTTCATCCAACTACAGTGCAGTAGACTGTTAAATAAGTAGCTGCCTTCAATTGAATAAATGTCCTGCTGAACAGCTAATGGATCAGCCAAAAAAAAAAGAAACAAGAAGAACATGTCGTAAAGCAGGTGCAGTTTAGAAACGCGTGACAGATTTATAAATGGTTCACTGAAGCTTTGGAATATCTTATACATATGGTTGTCTGTGGGTAGGGGGTATTTAAACAGCATTTTTACAAATAAAAATAAAGGGATCACAGGATTTATGCAAGCCACAAGGAACAAAATCTGAATTTGGGGATATACAGGATATACAGTACATATACATACATACTGTACATATGTGTCTTATATACTATATATATATATATATATATATACATATACAGTATTTTCTGGCGTATAAGACTGCTTTTTATACTTAAAAATATACCACAAAAATTGGGGGTCGTCTTATACGCGGGGTATAGAACGTGAACCTTGAGTTTGTTTGGGTCAAGCTGGCTGGATGTGTGGTAATACTGTACATAGAGTATACCGTGCTGAGCCGAGCTGGCTCAAAACAAATGTCCCTATGACAGATTAATCTGTCAGCCCCCTACAGTATACAGTATACACTGGGCCAATCACAGCGAGCGATGTATTCTACTAATGAATACAAAGCCTGCTCGGATTGGCTGAGTCAGAGAGGTGGGCTGATGATGTCACAACCTCAGCCAATCCGACGAGGCTTTGTATTCATTAGTAAAATACATCGCTCGGCGTGATTGGCCCAGTGTATACTGTATGTAGCCTCAGCTACTGTACATAAACACATCCAGCGGTCTGATTACAGTAGGGACGTACCGGTACGTTTTGAAACCGCTTGGCTCAGTATTCTGTATATACCACACATATAGCGGGCTGACAGATTAATCTGTCATAGGGACATTTGTTTTTGAATGAGATGGCTCAGCGCGGTATACTGTATGTACATTACTGCACATCCAGCGGGCTGTATATATACTGTACATAGATCAGACCACAATGAGGAAAGAGGGACAGAGGGACTTTGTTCCAAATCAGGGACAGTTCCTCCAAACCAGGGACAGTTGGGAGCTATGCAATTCCAGTAGATGACCCTTCTTTCCTGGGTCTTGGATCCCTCCAGCTATTCACCTGTGTTACCAGAGCTACCCTGAGGCAACTTCTCTTAGATTGTAAGCTCCAAGGAGCAGGGCTCTCCTAACCCTCTTGTATTGAACTGTATCGTTGCTGTATTGTCTCCCGTTATATTGTAAAGCGCTGAGCAAACTGTTGGCGCTATATAAATCCTGTACAATAATAATATTAATAACTTCACTGTGAAGGATGCTGTCTAGGAGGATATTTGCAGGTGGCTGTGTTCTGTGACATTTAGGGGTTTATTTACTAAAGCTGGAGAGTCCAAAATCAGACTCCCTTCTGCATAGAAACCAATCAGCTTCCAGGTTTCATTGTTAAAGCTTCATTGAACAAGCTGAGGTTAGAAGCTGATTGGTTTCTATGCAGAAGGGAGTCTGATTTTGGACTCTCCAGCTTTAGTAAATAAACCCCTTAGTTTCTTAAAACAATGTGTATATACCGCATGCTTAAAGTGAAGCACTTTAAAACAATCCGTAATTCATCTCTGTATCCATATACATTGTGGAGAAATCAATTTTAAAATGTAACAACACATTAGCTGTTTTTCGGTGAGAACAGAATCCTGGCAGGCTTTCAACTCTTTAATGTAAACACACAGCAGGCATTTCTAAGCTGTTAAAATCAGAATGAAATGTACTTTACAGCCCTTGTTGTGATCGTTGAGGATCTTTGAATACAAGAATACAAGACTAGTCGCCCTGCAGGGAAAGAGTGGATCGGTGTCAGGTCTTTATTACAAGAAGCTCCTGCACAGAGCCAAAGTTTCACATTGGATCTGAAAGAAATACGCAAAGCACACCAAGATTCAAGTAAGAATACACGTCTCTTGTATTCGGACAATATTGGCTGGCCACTTAAAACTGATATTTTAGCTATTGGTAGATGCTGGAAAGGTAAAGCACCTGACAGTTTCATATATGCAGAACACACACACACACACAGATATATATATATATATATATATATATATATACAGTGAAGGAAATAAGTATTTGATCCCCTGCTGATTTTAAATGTTTTCCCACTCACAAAGAAATGATCAGTCTGAAAATTGAATGGTAGGTGTATTGTAACACTGAGAGACAGAATAGCAACAAAACATTCAAAAGAAATGCATGTCTAACAAATTCTGCACTGATTTGCATGTTCATGAGGGAAATAAGTATTTGATCCCCTATCATTCAGCAGGATTTCTGTCTTTCATACAGATAAGAAGCTGAGATTAGAAGCGGTCTCTTAAAGGGAGTGCTGCTGATCTCATTTTGTTACCTGTATAAAAGACACCTGTCCACAGGAGCAATCAAAGAATCAGATTCCAAACTCTCCACCATGGCAAAGACCAAAGAGCTGTCCATGGATGTCAGGGACAAGATTGTAGACCTACACAAGGCTGGACTGGGCTACCAAACTATAGCCAAGCAGCTTGGTGAGAAGGTGACAACAGTTGGTGCAACCATTTGCAAATGGAAGAAACACAAAACAACTGTCAGTCTCCCTAGGTCTTGTGCACCAAGCAAGATCTCACCTCGTGGAGTGTCAATGATCATGAGAACAGTGAGGAATCATCCCAGAACTACACGTGAGGATCTTGTCAATGATCTTCAGGCAGCTGGGACCACAGTCACCAAGAAAACAATTGGTAACACACTACGCCGACAAGGATTGAAATCCTGCAGTGTCCACAAGGTCCCTCGGCTCAAGATGTCCAGGCCCTTCTGAAGTTTGCCACTGAACATCTGAATGATGCAAAGGAGGACTGGTTGAAAGTGTTGTGGTCAGATGAGACCAAAATTGAGCTCTTTGGCATCAACTCAACTTGCTGTGTTTGGAGGAGGAGGAATGCTGCCTATGACCCCAAGAACACCATCCCAACTGTCAAACGTAGTGGTGGAAACAATCTGCTTTGGGGGTGTTTTTCTGCTAAGGGGACAGGACAACTGCAGCGCATCAAAGAGACGATGGACAGGGCAATGTACCGTCAAATCTTGGGTGAGAACCTTCTTCCTTCAGTCAGGGCATTGAAAAGGGGTCATGGATGGGTGTTCCAGCATGATAATGACCCAAAACACACGGCCAAGGCAACAAAGGAGTGTATCAAGAAGAAGCACATTAAGGTCCTAGAGTGGCCTAGCAAGTCTCCAGACCTTATTCCGATTGAAAATCTGTGGAGGGAGCTGAAAGTTCGAGTTGCCAAACGTCAGCCACCGAACCTTAATGACTTGGAGGGGATCTGCCAAGAGGAGTGGGCCAAAATCCCTCCTGAGATGTGTGCAAACCTGGTGGCCAAATACAGGAAACGTCTGACCTCTGTGATTGCCAACAAAGGATTTGCCACCAAGAACTAAGTCATGTTTTGTGAAGGGGATCAAATACTTATTTCCCTCATGAACATGCAAATCAGTGCATCATTTGTTAGACATGTATTTCTTCTGAATTTTGTGTTGCTATTCTGTCTCTCAGTGTTACAATACACCTACCATTCGATTTTTAGACCGATCATTTCTTTGTGAGTGGGCAAACATTCAAAATCAGCAGGGGATCAAATACTTATTTCCTTCACTATATATATATATATATATATATATATATATATATAAAATCTCTTAGGGACTCTATGGTTGAGATATCTGGGCTTGGGTTGCTGGGTCTGCACACCTGCTATGGCCATTATGAGCAAAACCCCTATTCCTCATGGATTTTTTAAATCTATTTTATATCATAGCAAATACAAAGGTAAGTAAGAACACTTAAAAATCCCAGCTGAATTGAAGCAGAGTTGGGAATTATAGCAGGAAGACCTTATTGTTGTGTATAAGAAATATAAGAAATCACGGGCTACTATACTTACCTTCTAACTAAAATATCAATTTTGTCTTGACTGACCATTTAAAGTAGATCTGAACTCAAGTGAAGCTAATTGTGCAATTTCTGCCTCTCAGATAAGTTCCCATTGACACCAATGATCTCTATAGCTATCTGTAAGGACGTAATTCTTCCCAATGACCACAAGTGTAAGGAGCATTCTTCCCAGTTACCATCCCATTAATGTATCTTGAGTTGTAGATATAGTAAGTTTTAGCTGGGGTTCCCTGAGACCGGAAAGTAATTTCAAGGGATCCCCTGTGTTGAAAGGCTGAGAAAGGCTGATCTAGAGCATTGGATCTAAGGAGATTTGTAGTAAGATTTGGTGATGTCACTGTTCTCCTTGCTGGAGTGGAAGCTGTACTTTAGGACTTGCAATGTAAGGTTTTTCACTGGTTCTGCTTTATTCATTCTGTGGATTCCTCCATCTGTCCTGGTGCTTCTTGAATATTCTCCCACCAATCATCAAATCACCAGTTATCAGAGGGGCAGCTGGAGAAGAAAAAGCCCTGTGCCTCTAACAGGATGGTCACCTCCAGACAGTGTCACAGTGCAGAACAAAGCTTGATAAGTCACTAATGGGGAAAAGATCAGCTACAAGGTCCCTACAGGCAATACTGCTGACTAGGTCTTTGCCCTCTGCTTGTCTTTTTGGGCAGTTGAGAATATTCAGATCCTCCTTAAACTAAATGGGAAATAGGAATGAGCTTGGGTTCAGTCCAAACCTAAAAGGGCGTTGTCAGAGCCTGTCAGTGCCTGGACAATCAGCTGTGGATAGGGGGCTCTTCACCAGACTACTGCATTTACACAAAGGGTTGAGGATACTTGTGACATGCCTGATGAAGGAGTCCTGCATGACTCTGAAACGTTACTATGTGAGTGCGAATGAAAGCTTCAGTCCCTTAATGGAGATCTGCGGTGTACTGGTGACATTTGTTTTGCTTGTGACATCATTGACTTAATGTGGCCATATTAGATAAATGATGTCATGAGCATCCTTGCCCCTTTCTGTAAGTGCAGCTGTAGGCAGAGAATCTCTGTAGCTGACTGGCTGACTGGCTCAGCATTCACAGCTTCCTTATAGGTTCAGGTCCAATCCCAAGCTCATTACTAATAGCAAATAGCATTGGCATTGCTGACCCTTTATTCTGTAAATGCTAGTTGCCTGGCTGTAATAATGGCCCACCAGCTTGAAGCTGAACTATACTCACCTCAACTCCAGTGATGCGGTGTCCTGGAGTTCCCACGTCAGCCGCTGACATCTTCAGCCAGACTTCTTCAGAGTTTTGATCTATGGCCATTTTGATTGGCCAGGCCAAGATGCATGGGATTTCATTCATCTTGGCGGATGCCAAAATTGTACACTGAGCCTGCGCTGTGCAGCTCAGTGAACAGGAAGGTAAGAATACTTTCATACAGAAGAGTCATAGTACGTCTCTTCAGTATTAAAAATCCTGCCTGTTTGCAATTTTTTATTTTTATACTAAAGTTAACCTAACTTATATAGCCTAAAAATATACATATATATGAAAGCAGAAGGACTGGCGGCATAGAACAGCAGAGCACGACACAAGTGCAGATCGGCAGGTGGGTTTCCGTCACTGGGGAGAATGTAGGCAGGCACAGAGTTCAGCAGAGTTCAAGCCTCCTTTAGAAGGCAGGTTCGTGATTCAGAAGGAAAGCTGAAGGCTCTAAAATAAAAAAAAAAAAAATCTGTTACTCTGCAGGGTAAAGCAGCCATAATAACATGGGGGAAGACTGGCTCCACAGCAGGGAAAAAAAACGATTCTACAGCTGGCAGTGGACTTTATAACTGCTTTAAAAGACGATTGCCTTTCTTTGGCTGTAATTGCTACATAAAGAGGAATTACAGCTTATTCCATGCTGTTTGCAGACCAACCGCTTTGTACTGCATACGCAGTTAATTAATTAAAGCTGCAGTGAGATATAACATGAAACGCACACCAACCCTTTGTCATTGTTATCCATAGCCTTAGAGCTATCCTGCTGGCTCTGCTTCTATGTGACCTCTAAGAGCAGGGCCATGGATAAGGGGGTACCACCAGTCTTCCTGTAGGGGGCCCAGGCCAGCAGGGGGGCCCAGGCAGCTCGGTGAATCAGATGTAGGCAGGGAGGGTGATCAGAACAGCGTAGGGGCGATTACTGGAGCCTCTGCAGCAGCTGAAAGCTGACTTCTTCTCCTCTCCCTCCCATCAGCTTTCAGCTGCTGCAGAGAGCCATACAGGGGATTGGCTCCAGTAATTGCCCCACATCACCCTCCTTGTGCACCATATGTTTCCCCCTGCTGCCCAGGCCCCCCACCCCCACAGTGCTGCCGGTTACCCTCTTTTCCTTACCTCCTGCAGTTGCAGGCACTAGGACAATAGGATCCTTCAGGATGGAGAGTGGGGGAAGGTTCCAGCAAATATGTCACATTTACCAGCCCCTTCCTTTCCTGAATGAACACAATGAGCAATCAATACTGATCACTTGATGTGTTCATTCATAAGTATAGTAAACTGTTTTTTTGTGGGGGGCCCCCTGCCAGATTGTCTGTGGTTTTTAACAGCAGCTCTGTCTAAGAGCACTGGATGTTTTGAAGTTATAGAGCTCACTGCCAGCCAGGATCACAGAGCTCTGCATAGTGTATCTTCAGCTCTCCGCCCCTTTTTTGACAGCTCTATAAGTTTTATAAATACAGTGCTTTAGGTAGAGAAAAGAATACTGCAGATAAACAAGTACAACTTGTAGGAGGATTTGTTTCATTTTTGTGTATCACCTGAGGCCAGTCACTGCACTGGGTATATGTAAGGGTTTACAAACACTTTAAGGTTAAAAAAAACCTTTAGCCTTTACAACCACTTTTATCTTTTAGGTGTAGAATGTAGAAAACCCTTTTAACCACTTGGTGTGAGGAGTGATTTGGACTGACCAGGGGCATCCAGATATGTGATATAAGAAGCAGAGGATGAGAGCTTTCTGATAGATAGCGCACTTTGTCAATTTGTGGCTCATTGTGTAGATAAGTGACATATTTATCCTGTAAGAGAGGGATCAGACTGCAGGATTGATTAATAACCTGATAGGGACTGAGGCTGGTAATCATGGTCCTCGCAGACTTGAACAGCTGGGAGGGCTCTTATCATAATCCATAAATCACAGTGTTCTGGAGTGTAGTGAATGAGAAAGATGGAGAAAGGAAAAAGCTGCAGAGTGGGGAGAGGATGGTTGGAGGGACAGTAATAGATCTGAGGAAGAGCTCTGTTTCGAACAACATATAGATGTCATTGCCTGATTCAGCCATTTTCAATATTGCTGGTCAGTTGATTTCCCTGGTGTTACTATTGTCTGGCCACTGTCAAGAGGAACAACCGATCAGGAAGATAAGATGCCCCAGATGTCCCTTTTCCCATCAGATGGGCAGCTGACAGTATCTGACCTCACTGCTCATCTCCTCCCATGTCTGACCACCTTCTAATATCTATGGGGACCCTTGTAGTCATTTGCAGTGATCACAAGGAGGCATCTCTAAAGGATACCTGGGTGGACTGAATGGGCATTTGTTAGATCAGCAGTGCCTCCTCTTCTATTTCAGTAGATGCAAGCCTTAAAGTGATATTCTTTTTTTAAAAAAGAACAATGAACATGTCATACTTTCCTGCTATATACAGTGGTTTTGCACAAAGCATACCTGATCCTCCTTTTCTTGGATCCTCCATAGGCACTTCTAGTCCCTCCCTCTTGCCAAGTGCCCCAGAGCAAGAAGCTTGCTCTGGGGGCACCTGAGCAGGCTCGCTCCCCAGCCCCTGTGTCTCCATTCACACACAAAGCCGCTGCTCGGCCCTGCCCCTCTTTGTCCTCATTGGGTCACTGGCAGTGGCTCACTGGCCAATATCTCCTGCTGCTGTCTCAGGCAATGAGAAGGGAGAATCCCTGTAGAGACAAGGCTCTTGTGCACATCACTGGATTATGATGGGGCTCAGATAAGTATTGGGGGGCACTGTTGCACACTGAAGATTTTTTACCTTCATACATAGAATGCATGAAGGGAAAAAACCTTGAGTCTTTAAAACCACTTTAAGTTGACCATATACCATCAAATTGTGGATGATTCAAGTCAGCTAAAATTTGCTTTGTGGTTTGCATTGTCGGCAACACCTGCATTGACAAATGTTGATTATTTGGTGGAAATGTGGAAATTTGTTAGTCGAACAGCACCTGCATCCAATTGGTTCAGCACTCTTCTGAAAAGCCAAGGGCACCTACAGTCTGAATATAATAGCATGCAGTGGAAGATTTGCCCATCTGCACTGTTAGTGTGGACGGAGGAAACTGTTAGTTCCCCCATGAAGGAATCTTTACTTGTATGGCCAGCTTTACTATTACAGTAACAAGATTCGATGTCATAGCCACTCAAGGCAAGTCAAAAACTTTGAGAGGCTGAAATATTCCCACTCTGTGTCAGTACAGCTAAAACTGATAGCTAGAGGAGTAGGCAAATTGCCCCCCTACTCTTCAAGTAATTGGGTTATATTATTATTATACAAGATTATTATAGCACCAACAGTTTGCTCAGCGCTTTACAATATAAAGGGAGACAATACAACAACAATACAGCTCAATACAAGAGGGTAAGGAGGGCCCTGCTCCTTGGAGCTTACAATTTAAGAGGTAGGGGCTGGTGGTACAAAAGGTAATAACTGTGGGGGATGGACTGGTAGGAGGAATAGAAGATTCCGTTATTAGCTGAAGGCAGGATAGGCTCCCTGAAGAGATCGCCTGAAAGTGGGCAGAGTAGGCGATAGTCTGATAGATTGGGGTAGAGAGTTCCAGAGGATGAAGGAGGCTCTGGAGAAGTCCTGGAGACGAGCATGGGAGGAGGAGACAAGGGAGCTAGAGAGCAGGAGGTCGTGGGAGGATCTAAGAGGACAGTTTGGGTGATATTTGGAGACAAGATTGGTGATGTAATTTTGGGGCAGAGTTATAAATGGCTTTATATGTTATTCTTAATGTTTTGAATTTTAGTCGTTGGGCAATGGGAAGCCAGTGGAGGGATTGGCAGAGAGGGATGGCAGATATGGAACGGTTAGTAAGGTGAATGAGTCTGGCAGCAGCATTCATGATAGACTGAAGAGGGGAGAGCCTGCGATTAGGTAGGCCAATGAGGAGGGAGTTACAATAGTCAAGGTGAGAGATAACCAGGGAGTGAATACGTTGCCTAGTAGTTTCGGAGGTTAAGAACGGATGTATCTTGGAGATGTTGTGGAGGTCTACAAGATTTGGACAGTGATAGGATTTAGGGCTGAAAGGACAGATAGGAGTCTAGGATAACACCTAGTACCCTGGCATGAGGGGAGGGACTGATGGTGGTATTATTGATCTTGGTGGAGAAGTCAGGGGAGGGGGCACGGGCTGGAGGGAATAGTATGAGCTCTGTTTTAGAAAGATTGAGTTTGAGGAAGTGGCATGACATCCATGCCGATATGTCACTTAGTAGGTTAGTAATGCGAGAGGAGACTGAAGGGGCAAGGTGAGGAGTAGAAAGATAGATTTGTGTGTCATCAGCATAGAGATGGTACTTAAAGCTATGCGAGTTTATCAAGTGACCAAGGGAGGAGGTGTAGATGGAGAAGAGAAGGGGTCCAAGGACAGAAGTGTAGAGGAGAAGACCGAGTTATAGGTAACGCTGAAGGAGTGCTGCGATAGGTAGGAGGAGACCCACGAGAGAGCAGAGTCTCAGAGGCCAAGAGAGTGGAGTTTTTTTTGGAGGAGGGGATGGTCAACAGTATCAAAAGCCACAGAGAGGTCCAGTAGTAAAGAGTATAGAGTAGTGGCCATTGGTTTTAGCAGTTAGTAAATCATTAGTGAGTTTTAGTAGGGTAGTTTCAGTGGAGTGTAGTGAGCGAAAGCCAGACTGTAAAGGGTCAAGAAGGTTGTTGTCAGTGAGGTAGGAGCTCAGGTGATTGTAGACTAAGCGTTCTAAGAGTTTAGAGGTAAACGGGAGCAGGGAGATGGGTTGTTCAGGTTGGTGGGGTCCAGCGAGGGCTTTTTAAGTATGGGAGTGATGTGTGTATGCTTTAGAGGGGTGGGGAAGGCACCATTAGAGAGGGAGAGATTGAAGATGTGAGTGATGGAGCATAGGCTACAAGAAGAGGGTGACCATAGTAGTTGTGAGGGGATAGGATCCAGGGGGCAGGTGGAGAGATGGGCTTCTGAGAAACCTTTAGTGACCTCTTCAGTAGTAGCAAGGTCAAAAGAGGAAAGTGTTGAGGGAGGTTTAGTATAAGGTATGGTAAGTGGGATGGATGTCTGTGCAGTAGAGTGGAAATGCCCCTACGAATCGCATCAATCTTGTTTTTGAAATGATTTGCAATCTCGTAAGCAGTCAGTGAGGTACTTGGTGGAGGTGGAGAAAGTAGAGAGTTAAAAGTAGAGAAGTGACTACGAGGACAGGATGACAAGGTATTAATAAGAGTGACAAAGTAGGCTTGTTTGGCAGCATGGAGGGAGGTGAATGCATGATGAGATTTGGTTTTACACCACTATTGCTAAAGTGCACGGCTACGTCACTTAAGATTTCTGATGCCGTCAGTCTGCCACGGTTGTAATGGTCGGGGCCTGATACTTCATGTAGTTAGAGAAGCAAGTGAATCTAGTGGGGATGAAAGCAAACTGTTGTAGACAGCAGTGGCCAGGTCAGGGTAGGACAGGGGAGAGATTCTGTCATAGAGGTGGTCAGTTGAAGAGTGGAAAAGAGAAGGGTTTAATTACTGAAAGTTTCCGTTAAAGCGAGAATGGTACTCCAGAACTGAGTTTATTTTAAAGACAATCAACAATATAATTTGTGGATTACCATTTTCCATTCCTAGCAGTTTTGCCATCGTAGGCTACCACCCATACTGTGTAGAAATCTAGCCCTCATAATACCTTTATCTTTACTGTATGCACAAATGTACATTTCTGTCCATAGAAACTGGGAACATTAGGCGCACCTCTCCATTTAAATACTGCCTACCCGTACCTGCAAGTGCATGGCAAGCATCATCAAGTGCCATAATGTTTCTGGCTCCTGTCCTTCTTACCAATCCCTCCCTGCAGTCTCTGTACAGAATCTAGATAACAACCAAGCTTTACTTGATGGCCACTAATAAAGACCCTTTACCTGATGACAATTGTTCAGCACTATTCATGTTTGGTCTATGCATATTCAGTGACAGGCCGATATGCAAAGCTACCCTATCCATAGAGTTAAGAACTGTTATTTCTTCTTTACATCATCTACACCAGAGATTCTCGTCATCTCTTCAGTTCTATAAGTTATAGCAGCCAGTCATTCTGATTAATTGCCTTGACCCACTTGTGCTCTTTGGAACCATCAGAAATATTACTGTGGAACGCAAAACTATAAAAAAAAAAGCAAATATTGCTGTATAACCCTTAAAATTGTCCAGAAATAATTATGTGTAGATCTGTTATGCTATAGGGATCTTTCAGAATTGTTAATTGTGTCTAAGCCCTGAAAAAGCTACATTTTATCTTGAAGTTCTCTAGAAAGCGGTGCATACCTGTGCCTACAGCCTCATAGCTGTAAATCTACAGTATGAAAGGCACTGCTGCCCATAATTGTTAGTCTCAGGAGATTTGGAGTGAGGTTTAATGATGTCACTACTGTGCTGCTTGCTGGAAAGGAAACTGCACTGCCTGCATCTCCCTGATTCTGATTCACTTATTCTATGGATCTGTGCTTTCTGAACCTCTCTAGCTGCTTCTTGATCATTACTACCCCAATCATCAGATAACTAGTGATCAGGGGACAGTTGTGATACGAGGAAGCAAAGCCCTGCTTCTTACAAGATGGCTGCCTCCACACACAGCACAACAAAGGCTCACGTGACCTTCTCCCCTTTCCATCTGCCTTTTAGAACATGGCTCCTAGGTAGCCAATTGCCAGGCCTAAAAAATTTCAGGAGGGAGCAGAGGGAAGGTTTTAGCCCCTTGTAATCTTTGATGTAGATTGTCATGGATCTCATACAGGGTTTTATACTCCTGAATGGGACAGGCAAATTATGTGGCAGGGGAGCAGGAGTACGTATTAGAAGCAAAGAGGTATGCTATGAAGAGAACCTGTTACTTTGCCTTGAATGTCACCCTCAGCTTAGGCTGAGCTTTTGTGGAGTATTTTTTTTTCATTCATAGCATGAAAGAGGGGCTATTATTAAACACAAAATAACAAAGTGGCTTGGCAATACTGACAGGTGCCCTATCAGTGTGAATTTTAATGTTGGTCCACTTTCCTGGAGCTTTCATTATTTTTTTAAATGATACCCAGATGACTATGGAAGAAATATACAACCCACTGACCTTATGAAAATAATTCACCGTAACAGCAGCAACCGCAACAACAAGAACAACCTGTCCTGCATCTCATCTCCTTCCTACAAGTGGTTTGATAACAGAAAATTCCTGAATTTTATTCTGCGGAGCTCTCTGAAGAATTTCAGGAGAGTATAATGAGAAAAAATGACCTGCATACTTGTTTTTGACAACAAGCAATGCTACAAGACACTGCCTCCTCCCCAGAGCCAAGAACTAACAGAGCAACTCCCTGCGGGAGCAGAAGACCAGTTTAACACGCTGTAAAAATATAAATTGTGAGTTAAAAAAAACATCTTGACAGGTAAGGCTTGTGGACTAATCAGGACCATATTTGGCATAATGAGCCGTTTTTGCATAAACAAAAAAAGCAACAAGTTCCATTTTACAGGCCAGGCCAGCAAAACACCAGCCGGGTGACAACCCTATGTAAGAATGATGTCTCCTATTTGACAGGCCCCTGGTGTGTATATGGTGGTTGATCCTCAAAGGGCTTAGGTGATAGACAAGAGAATTCTTTGTTGCCAATAACATTCAAGAACACTTAACAACCATATACTGTAGAACTGACTGTAGAATTGATAGTTGAAAGCTAAATGGTAGCTATGGACAAGAAAAAAAAGATTTTTTAAAAATACTTTTGACATGTAAGCCCCCAGAAGCCTCATGACTCCTCAAAACAGCCATGGTAATTCCATTCCCCTCCTTTTCTGAGGTTTAATGTGTCCTTAAGTGTCCAGAAGCAGCTAGTCACCTCCATTATAGAGGTCAGCACTGGTGAGCAATTTTGGTTTTCAAGCAGTAGACTGGAAGGTCTCAGTGTAGTGCAGACCCGGGACTGGTCTGGCTGTTTGGTCCCAGATTCTATTCCCTGATAGGCACATGCCAGCCAGGCACACGGTAATTCGCAGTCACTCATGTCAGGGAACAGACTGTGCTTGTCTTTTTGCAGTTTATTTGCTGAATAAAACATGCATGGGGTGGGAATGAGCCTTGGAATACTCCATAACCTCTAAGAAACTGTAATAGAGGACTCTAAATCAGATCTGCTCTGTTAGGGTAAGAACTACCCTCTTTAATGTGTAGGTAACTAGATTCCAAACAGGAGCTCCTCAAAAGGAGCATAATCCTGGATGAACTGCTGTAAGCTCTCCTAAATAGGGTAAAGAAACGTTTCTGGAACCCACATGGCAGGTATTCTCTGTGCTCTGTATACTGTGTTGCCACCTGCAGTACCAGTCAGCTTCTGAACTTGTTGCTTGTGTCCTGGATCCTCAGATGAGACTTCTGCATGCTTTCAGGAGGCTAGGCCAGAGGTCCCCCAATCCAAGCAGGAGCTTCCACAGTCCTCAGGCTGGGTCTAACTCCCCCAGGAACAAGAGGAATCTGTTCTAGGCCCCAGCCTAATTATACCCCTCTCAGCCACTTGCTGGTCACTCACTCTTCTGACCAGGGATTGACTGAAGAGGCATGAACATGCAGGCCAAAGTCTAAGCTCTTCCGTCCACTATACCCCAGAATCCAGTGATATGCAGGGTAAAGTAGCTTGCACCAGCAAAGCCTAGAACATACACTAACAAACAATTACTGCTCTCCCTGATTATAGGTAGGCCAAAAACTAAATTTACCTAACTGTTAAAGATTTTGTAAATAGCCCTACAGAACAGACAGTGCACAGTCCACATATGTTTATTTGCTGTTTCTCAGCAAACAGGAAACAGGGACTTTATAATAAAGAAAAGACACAGAATTTAACCATAGATGCAACTACAAATGAATACACACTGCCCTCTACTGCTTGAAGAATATGCGCAACTAAATTGATGCTGCACTACTCAAATAAAAACTAACCCACCATCATTAAATAAATAAAAGACAAATAAATAATAAACACCTGGCTGAGCATCTCACCTAAGAGTGAAAAAGGTGACTAACATACAATCAATTATGAATCACCAAACCTCCAGTGACAATAGAAAATTTAAATTAAAATAAAAACCCGGCTAAGCACCTCTTCTGAAAATGAATTTTTTGTGACTACAAAGTATTATTCAAAATCATCTGTGAATAAAATATGGCATGCAATAAAAAACAAAATATAAAAATAAATGTAGGTCAAATAATATTAAGTAAACACCTGGCCAAGCACTAAATCAATATTGATAGTGGTCAGGTGCAACGTGACATCTTTAATATAGAAAATATAAATTAATAAACACCCAACTGAGCACTCTGCATAAGTCCAAATAAGTGCGAGAACTATAACAGTGAAAAGTCTCAATAAAGTGTAATGTGCCCAAAAAAAATCTTCAATATTCAATGAATCCACCAGCGAATACTGCTTGTGTTCATTCACCAGCTAGCATGCGCGCTCACCTCCAACTCTGACCTATATGTTAAATATGTCATAAACACTTTTGATCCATGAGTTCACCAACAGCTTCCTTGGATGTCACCTCCTCTGTGATGCTTCAAACGACTCCTCTCTTGTGGACCATGCTCAAAAGAACAAATCACAAGGGGCTTTCCTTAGTGTAATACATTCTTGTTTTAATAAGTATAAGCCAGATAAACACTACTCACATTTAAAAACTAGCATATGCAGTATATACTATAGGTGTACCAAGATGGCGGCTACAGTCCGAAACCGGAAATTATGTCACCCCGCTTCCGCCAGACACGAATCATGTGACTTCCTCATGGACTTGACTAATGCACCATAGATAGGCTTGTCCACTCCGACTTCCACCTTTACTTAACCATACCACTCCACACCCCCTTAACCGACTAAACTTTACAAAAAACATGACACCATTTTGGAGTAAATGGCCAACATGGCCTTTTATTAACAACTTCACATTTTAACATACATCAACCGTTCCTTAACAGAAACCAAAGAATTGTTGTTGGTCTTCAAAGGCACCCACAAACGATCCAAAATGCACCTGCGGACAACCCTATACACCAGGCCTCCAGCCGCAACCAACCAGCTCGGAGACAACCATACCGTCCGCAGTGCAGCACCACCACCTTCCAGTTAAACCTTGGTTAACTGGGAATATCCACCGGGCCCCCCATACCACGGATGGGGTCCCACACCATTGTTTTACCTTCCAAGATGAGAACCGCCTCCAAAGACCAACAACCGCCCACGAACCAACGAAAAAACCCCCCTTTCCAACCCGGTTGCCATTTTTTTTTTTTTTTTTATTCTCACCTGCCTCCGGACGAGACCCTATACCCAACCAAACAGGGAGGGCGGGAGGGAAGCTCTGTTCCTTGCTACGTCCAGCTGCACTGACGCCCCTTCCGCAGAACCCCCCACCCTAAGGTACCACAAACCCCACCTACACTCCACATCTGGCCAATGCTATAATTCCCCAATCAATCCCCACCCCCTGGAGCTAAATTTAACCCTTTCCGTTCCCTACACCACTCTGGGCCTAGTCATGTATGCCCTGCGCTATTTCCATTCTTCCCTATTCGCTACGGGCATTTCTTTCATGTGACACTGATGTGGACTTTCCATTAGTTTGAAATGTTTGTGTTAGTTCATGAAATTTTGAACACCCTGAAGTTTCATCGACCATTACACTTCTACTGACGATTACCTTGTTTGTGTCTTGGTGTAGCATTCTGTATCCCTTTTGAGATTCCAATATTTGCCCATTAGTTGTATTGATTTTTTCTGTTTTACTCTGGTCGGGGCGAATAAAAACATTTCTGTCATTTGTCATGTGACTTGAAACTCCTGAATCAACCATCAATCAAAAATCAGTTTCTTTCTTCACACTTTTGGCCTTTTGTAGTTTAGTTGGCTTTTGCATCCTAGCTTTCCACATTTTGCAATCTGCTTTTAAATGACCTTGTTTCTTGCACACAAAGCATTCATGTGTTTCTTGTTGCATGTTACTGTTTTCATTCCTATTTTTTGCCTTTAAAGCAGACTTTGAGACAGAAGCACAGTCACTAATAATACTTTCTGTTTTACGTTTATATTCATCTATAAGCTTGCCATTAACATACTCCAATGTTAACAATGTCAGTTCATCATCTGAACTTGTATCTCAAGTGCTGTGACAAGTGTTTCATAACTTTCTGGTAAACAACTAAGTAATAGCGCTGCTGCATGAAAATCTGTAACAAATTATTTTATTTCTTTTCCTATACCTCTCAGGCGTTCATTTCAAGGTGTGCCTTATGTAATCCTGCATATCCTAGCCTTCCATCATCTTGTTTTGGTATAGCTTTCTAATGAAGTACAATTAATTGCTTAGATTGCAGTAGCTCTTTCATGCACTTTTTGGAATCATTCACACATTTCCTGAGCAATTTCACACTTACACATATGTATGATTTGATCATCTTCTATGCTCAGAGAGATTGTGCTCTGAACCTTTTGATCTTTCTCTATCCACTCATCTGAAGGGTGTTTGGACCTGACTTCATTTATACATTTCAACATACTTTCTCTTATTGGCAGCATCTTCATCTTGAATTTCCAAGATAGTTCTGGTTTACAGCTGTATTACTGGCCATTTTCTTTTATTTTGTTGCAGTATTCTTTCTGTTGCTGTATCTTGCACTTATTTGCTGTATTCAGCTATGACTGGGCCTGGGCCCTTAACCTGTTAGAAATTCTGTGTATAATCCTACAGAACTGACAGTGCACAGACCACATGCATTTTTTCTGCTTCACTGCAACCAGGAAACAGGAAACTTTATTCAATGAAAAGACATAGCGATTACAGTACCATAGATGCAGCTAGAAACTTATAAATACTGCCATCCAATGGTTGAAGAATATATCACTACTGAATACTGATGTTGTTGCTGTACAAAAATACATGAACACTGTATGCCAACACTAACATGTGAAGCCTACTGAGGGGTGCTACATGAGCATATTTCATGTAGTGGCAGTGGAAGAGAGAAAAAACACATCATTCCTGGGTTTATGCAAGAATCTGAATATTCTATAAAAGGAAACACTCAAAAGCTGGGAGGCAGTGTATAATGGCAGGTAGCTGATTGGGCAGCAACTGTCTGACTTTAGGTGACCCAACTCCTAATGTAGGTATAGAAAAAAAAAGCTGAGTATGGGGGCAAATATAAACCTTTCAGAAGTATGACTGGGTGTTTACTGATTATTATATTTGTTTGTCTCAAATATTGCAATGACACATGACGTGAATATCAGAAAGCGGCATTATTCTGACTCCAACTGTTGTATTAGTGGCTTAACCCGTGCTGAGACCCAAGCTCTATGCTTGGCCTGTATAAGCAGATACAATTACTGCGAACAGTTTTTATCAGAAAAATGAACTCACCAAACACCTGTTTTCTCAGCCATGAAATTTTTATTTCATGCAGTAGTTACAGGAGACAACAGATGCGTCAGATGATCGAAAAAAACAGTATTTTCAGGTCAAAACATGGTAATGTGTTCCCGGATGCGAGCAGATTACCTGCTGCCTGCAGCCATATTCATCCCAATAAAGACAGAGTGAAAAGGAAGAGGAAACACATCACAAGTGGGAGGAACACAGGGTGGAAGACAGAAAAAGATGGTGCCATAACCAAAATAACCATAAGATGGCAGTATATTAACTAATTATTCTGAAGGTAATACACAATGGTTAGGAAAATAACTATAGAGATTCTCAATCTATAGTAATCTGAACATCAATCGTTTCCCGACCGTCCTATAGCAGAACTACTGCTACAGGGCAGCAGGGCTGCGCAAAATCATGTATACATACGTGGTTTTGTATTTCTAGGTAGGGGGCGTGCGCACCGCCCTACCCATGCCGCCATTGGCGGCTACAGCTGTCGATCACCGGGTCCCAGCTAGGGATTCTCCGCCAGCACCCGGCGATCGCCGAGGAACACTGGCAGAGGAGAGGTCTGTGTGTAAACAAATACAGATATCTCGCCTGTCAGCACCAGCATGCTGCTTTGCATTGCTCTGCATAGCAGAGCAATACAAAGCAGCGGGCTTACATGGTAAACATAAAATAGTACTACTTACATAGTAAACCCAGAATAGTAAAACAGTACACAGTTAACTCTTTGATCACCCCCGATGTTAACCCTTCCTGCCCAGTGTCATTAGTACAGTGTCAGTACTTTTTATTAGCACTGATCACTTTATTAACATCACTGGGGATGTCAGTGACAACAAGTCAGTTCCCACCCAGTGTCAGAATGCCTGCCGCAGTCCCACTATAAGTCGCCGATCGCCGCCATTACTAGTATAAAAAATTCCAGTATATATACCGCCATTTGTAGATGTTATAACTTTCACGTAAACCAATTAATTTACACGTTTTGGGACATGTAGCAGGATACATTTTGGCCTAAATTTATGATGAAATTTGATTTTTAAAAATTTTTTACTAAATATGTTTATAGCAAAAAGTTAAAAATATAGTTTTTTTTTTCAAAATTGTCGGTCTTTTTTTATAGCACAAACAATTAAAAAATGCTGAGGTGATCAAATACCACCAAAAGAAAGCTCCATTTGTGGGAAAAAAAGACATACACTTAATTTGGGTGCAGTGTTGCATGACTGAGCAATTGTTAGTTAAAGTAACGCATCACAAAAAATTGCCTGGTCAGGAAGGGGGGTAAATCCTCTGGAGGACAAGTGGTTACCCATGACTATGCATTGCATTATATTTTCACACAAGACGTTAGACAGCACAACCGTGATGCACCATTTGCATTCAGTAGGAACATTTGGCTGCCCATGAGGATGGACAATGAGCATGGTCCTGCTATCTTGGCACAAGGGATATAAAGACAAATCTGAAACCTTGTGTACTGTACTAGTATGCTTGCATGTCTGACCACATTAAACTGGTCCTGAACTACTTCAAATGACTACAGGTTCTTCTTACGGACTCCATATGGCATGCTGTAGATCCTCACAGCAGAGAGTTCAGGGGCACCACCATAAACATATCTAATATATTCCATTAATTAATTGGCTGTTAAACAAGGTCATTGTAGCTTATGACCTCCAATCATCACAGGTCAGGGTATAAACAATTAGAGCGGGTGGCTGGTGTTCACATAATTGTATTGTGGAGATTGTTCTGCCTAGTAATAGCAGTCTATGTTGACTTATCAGATGGGAATGTGAATGTGTATCTCTGTAGACTTTCACGTTGCATAGCTACCAATATACCACTTTTAATGTCATCCCAAGGGCTGATTAGCAGTGCTAACTGGAGTGTAAATGTAATATGACACATTACCGCCAGCTGTCCGGTAGTGGAAAACTGGCTAATTTAAGCTGGGGGGTGGGAACAGACTTGGGTGGCCTAAGGCCAGAACAACACCAAGCCTCATGCTTACATTGAAATTGATTATTGTCAAAATTGTAGCCATGCAGACCCAGCGTATTTATCATCCTGTTGGATTTTCAATCCTGTCATGTTTTCTTCATCAGCAAGCCACTAAAAGAAAAAGTAGCGTTTTTATACATTCCTGCTTTAAAGCCCAACTGAGCTCTCAGTTTTCTGATTGCAGAGCTCTGACAAAGTGGACATTGATCCTGGACATGGGTCAGAAACATGAAAAAATTAATACGTATTAAACTGGAACTAAACCCATCAATTTAAAGTATTACTAAACCCAGGCCCCTGCATTCACTATATCTTTTCTCCCTGGACCCTGCATTCACTATATCTTTTCTCCCTGGACCCTGCATTCACTATATCTGGTCTCCCCAGACCCTGCATTCACTATATCTGGTCTCCCTGGACCCTGCATTCACTATATCTGGTCCCCCAGGACCCTGCATTCACTATATCTGGTCTCCCCGGACCCTGCATTCACTATATCTGGTCTCCCAGGACCCTGCATTCACTACATCTGGTCTCCCCAGACCCTGCGTTCACTATATCTGGTCTCCCAGGACCCTGCATTCACTATATCTGGTCTCCTGGGACCCCGCATTCACTATATCTGTTCTCCCAGGACCCTGCATCCACTATATCTGGTCTCACCGGACCCTGCATCCATTATATCTGGTCTCTCTGGACCCTGCATTCACTATATCTGTTCTCCCCAGACCCTGCATTCACTATATCTGGTTTCCCAGGATCCTGCATTCACTATATCTGGTCTCCCCGGACCCCGCATTCACTATATCTGGTCTTCCAGGAGCCTGCATTCACTAAATCTGGTCTCCCAAGACCCTGCATTCACTAGATCTGGTCTCCCACAGTACACAGAATATGGAAATGAAATTATTTTAGTAAATATAAACTGCTAAATACCTTTTCTCATTAGTAGTTAGGGCAGTCTTGTGACTGTATGGGGCCCCAATCATCCTACTCATATAGGCTTAACCCTGCAATCAGAGTACACTCCCGCCGATTGATTGGCTCCAGCTGTGTAGAAGAAATATATATGTACTAAATGGTCATGTGTGTGGACAGGCTGTGAGACAATTGTGCAGATAAAGATACCATCATTCCCCCATCATTCCCTGTGTATGAGGAGAGGAGATTAAAAATGTGTACAAGAGGTCCATAGGCCACATAGAGAGAGTGCAGGCCTGTGCTGCACCCAAGTGCCCCTAGGTGGCAGTGCGCCCTAGGCGACTGCCTAGCTTGCCTAGTGGAAGCACCTGCCCTGCCTCTCTAGCAACACAGGCTGCATGACCCCTGACCCTCGGTCCGGACAGTGCTGATTGGCCCTCTGCTGATCACATGCAATCTCCCAAGAGAAAATAAAAAACATTCTAGCAATACACACCAAACTGAGCATGTGTAGCTTGCCCTCAAGCCTCTGTTCTATCAGCAGATGGACTGGGGAGAGTAGAAGAAGGGGAGGATCAGAGATGTCAGAATCAAGCATTCTTTTTACAGAATGAGGAGGATTAACCCCTTAGGTTCTACAGTGAGTATAACAAGCATGCTTTACTGCATATACAGACTGATTTTACTGCTGTGGGTTTAGTAACACTTTAACTGTTTCCAAAAACAGTTACGTTCAAAAAAAATGCAGAGGTGATCAAATACCACCAAAAGAAAGCTCTATTTGTGGGAACAAAATTACATAAATTTCATGTTGCATGACCGCGCAATTGTCAGTTAAAGGAATGCAGCGCCGTATCGAAAGTAATGCCCTGGTAGGAACGGGGGTAAATCCTCTGGAGGACAAGTGGTTAAAGATTCTGTGTGTCATTTTTGTATGGTTCAGTAAGTTAGCTAAGGAATCCTCAAAGTGCTCAACTCTTCAGTTCTGGGGTATCCCATGCTTCCTTCACCCCATCCACGTTCAATATTCCAATAAAACCCCAAGTAAGATACCCCTAGACTGTTCCTTTGAGCCAGTGGAAGGATCAAGAAAATAGTATGTGCCTGGCTGTGTGTGCTTTACCTGGGGGAATAAGGCAAAGTTCACCAGAGTCTCTTTAGAGGTGTGCTACACATGACTTTGGAACAGTATGGCACACAGCAGTACCCCCTTTGTTACCACTGTGATGAACGTGGCGTCAGACCCCTGACCTTCTCACCAAATTCGTGACCGAAGGACTAGCCAATCTAAAACCACAATGTCACGTGCATAACAATGCCACACCCAGCTGCACCCTGCACAACGATTTTCCAGCTCACTGGACCTCCAATGGTTGTACCGGCAGCCTGAATGCGATTGTTACTGGGTCAGGTTAATTACGCAATTAACCCTTCACACTGCCACCACCTCCTTTTTGTACAGCAATATCAGCTATAGCACTATAATGGTTGAGATAATCGTCTGTATAACACGGTCACCGCAGGCCGGTTATACAGAGGGTTAAACAAGCACAGTAGCGCTCTTTTAGAGGCAGGAATTCGTAAATTGCAATAAAGAGCTATAGAAAAAGTTCAACACTTTCAGAAAGAAAGATTTATTACTAAAAGGTCAAAAGGGTGCAATAAAAATATTTACAGAAAAAAGATGTAACCAATATATATATATAAATATACAGAGAACAACAGCACAGCAAAGAGATAACAGAGAGAAGTTAGAGGGTTAAAGTACTTGCCAAAGTCCTGGGTTAGCAGATCAAGTTTCAGAGTGAAAGGGCACGGATCTCCCAAGTTGGTTGTGATGGTAAACGGGAAAATTCTTCAACTTCCCTCTCTTAGGCCTGACAGCCCATCTTGTGGTTCCCCAGCAGGGGGTGTCTCTGAAGTCAAGGACCAATGCCCCGTTTAGGGAGGGATCGTCTGGTCGTAGCCCTAAACTAGAGCCAAAATCTCTTATAGCTCATATTTTGGCTCATAACTTTCCATATACACAAGTGACATTCCACCCGCGGGTAGATTATTATGCAGACACATCTGAGGAATGATTAGATATGAAATATGAACTTATACACTGAATGCTCCTAGATTGTAAGCTCGAAAGAGCAGGGCCCTCAATCCCCTCATGTTTTGCATTGTATTGGTATTGTTCTGTCACATGTTCTGTCCCCCTTTGTAATGTACAGTGCTGAGTGAACTATTGGCGCTTTATAAATACTGTATAATAATAATAATAATAATGATTCAAGAGATCTACTTTTCTGCTTTCCTATGTATTCCAGCCAAGGAGAGTGACCTATCAAACTGTTTGTCTCCTCGTGGCCAATTTGAAGATATGCCTGGTTTTTATGTAAGTCTCTCATATTCCAAGATATGAGACATAGGGGAAAATGGATTTTAAAAGTGTTATCTGGTTCTGTCACATATGCTGAGTTAGGTTTATTAGCACAGTTATGTGTGCTTCTTTGGAATGTCTTTGAACTCCTGGGAAGGCTTGTGTTATCTTTTACGAGGTGTTATATTGCACAGCTCTCTCAGACAACCAGGCGTTCAGCTCAAAAATGTTTTATAGCTCTGGGCTCCCTGCTGTGCCCAGCCTGGCCTGTAACACTCCTAACACACAGGCCATATGTCAATGTGTATGAACCGAGAGGGAAGGGGGGGGGGAAGGGGGACAACATGGAGATTTCTTAACAAAATGGAGGACTGTGTCAGTCTCTGGGTGTACGCTTGCGACAACCACCCTTGGACCATTTTTGAAAATTGAATTCTTCTTCCATGGTTATGGACTATATCTTAATGCTTGGGAATAATGCTACCACAGATTTGGGACAGAACTTGAATTGTTGTACAGAATGTTTGTCTGTATTACTTTATGATGTTGCAAAGAATTATGCACAGTAAAAGAGTTGAGCGTAAGCTATTTTGCTTTTGTGGATACAAAGTGTAAATATTTGCTGACAAAGTGAGCTCAGTATCTTAAAGACTGCAGGCAGTCAGGCAATCAGACACAGCAGTAAAGTTCTACTGACAATCAGGTCCAATGTATACCTAGGGAGTATTGTACGTAAAGAGTGGTTATGATCAATTCCATGGCCGGTGTAAGCAATGTCCAGGTAGGTACCCCTGGAGAACTGGATAAAACCTCTGGGCACTTGTGTAAACCTATCCCAACTCTTGTCTTGACCATATATTAGGTGCATCTGGACCACCATTGTAAATGAGGTCTATGGCCTGCAAACAGAACCAATGAGTGTACTGGAAACTGAAGGGACACGGTGATGCTTCAAGGCACTATGCGTGCAAATCTGCTGAGCAAGAGGCCCCCTGTAGCCCTGGGGACTGGCTTAACAACCCACTAAAGGGCATTCCCAACATGCTGACTAGCTGGATTAGGACAACTCTGGAGAAACACACTAGTGATGCAAGTGGCCAGGCGCTCAGAATGATGAAGTGGGGTGGGGATGGCTGCAGGCATCTGACATACAGTTCCTGGCGGTCCTTTCTGCTCTAAAGAGAAGCCTATATTTATTGGAGGCCATACTGCTAGATACTGTTAATGTACTTTAAAAAGAAACTAACATAAGGATACATAAATCCTAACAAAAGTGTTGCTTTAAGGTGTAATAGAATACAGCAGTGTAGTCATGTCTTTGCTACACAAACCTTAAAGTTTTTTTTTTTTCCCAGACTTAGTAACAGTGTTTCCCCAGCATGGCTTCTTGATGTAAAAATGTGTTTGGTGCTTTTACACTCAATGGCCACTTTATTAGGTACACCTGTTCAATTGCTTGGTAACACAAATTGCTATTCATCCAATCACATGGCAGCAACTCAATGAATTTAGACATCTAGATGTGGTGAAGACGACTTGCTGAAGTTCAAACCGAGCACCAGAATGGGGAAGAAAGGGGATTTAAGTGACTTTGAACGTGGCATGGTTGTTGGTGCCAGATGGGGTGGTCTGAGTATTTCCAAAACTGCTGATCTACTGGGATTTTCACGCACAACCATCTCTAGGGTATACAGAGAACGGTCCAAAAAAAGGAAAATATCCAGTGAGCGGCAGTTGCATGGATGAAAATGCCTTGTTGTCAGAAGTCAGAGGAGAATGGGCAGACTGGTTACTGCAACATTCAGATAGCAGGGTCAGAATAAACAACATGAAAGCACAGATCCATCCTGCCTTGTATCAATGGTTTAGGCTGGTGGTGGTGGTATAATGGTGTGGGAGATATTTTCTTTGCACTAGCAAGGTGTACCTAATAAAGTGGCCAGTGAGTGTATATTGCAATGGAAATCTTCACTTTCAGCACTTTTTGTGTTCTAAAGTTGCTTGCTGTAAACTCCATTACACTAGAATTCTGGTCACTGGGTAATTTTGCCCCCCCCTTTCTTTCTCTCCCCCCCACTTCTTTCTCTCTCTCCCCCACCCACGTCTCTCTCTCTCTCCTCCGCTTCTTTCTTTCTCTCTTTCCCCTCCACTTCTTTCTCTCTCTCCCCCGGCCACTTCTTTCTCTCTCTCTCCTCTTCTTTCTTTCTATCTCTTTCCCCTCCACTTCTTTTTCTCTCTCCCCCCCTCTACTTCCTTCTCTCTCCCCTGCCCATGTCTTTCTCTCTCTCTCTATCGCTCTCTCCCCCCTCCACTTATCTCTCCCCCCTCCACTTCTTTCTCTCTCTTTCCCCCGTTCACTTCTTTCTCTCTCCCCCCCCCTCCACTTCTCTCTCTCCCCCACTTCTTTCTGTCTGCCCCCACTTCTTTCTCTCTCTCCCCCCCTCCACTTCTTTATCTCTCCCCCCACTTATTTCTCTCCCCCCTTCTTTATCTCTCTCTCCCCCCCACTTCTTTCTCCCCCCCTTCTTTCTCTCTCTCTCTCCCCCCACTTCTTTCTCTCCCTCCTTCTTTCTCTCTCTCCCCCACTTCTTTCTCTCCCCCCTTCTTTCTCTCTCTCTTCCCTCAACTTCTTTCTCTCTCTCTCCGACACCTCTTTCTCTCTCCCCCCGCCCATTTATGTCTCTCCCCGCCCATTTCTTTCTCTCTCTCCCCCCGCCCACTTCTTTCTCTCACTCTCCCCCCACCCACTTCTTTCTCTCTCTTTCCCCCCCTTCTTTCTCTCTCTCTCTCTCTCTCCCACTTCTCCCCCCCCTTCTTTCTCTTTCTCCCCCCACTTCTTTCTCTCCTGCCTTCTTTCTCTCTCTCTCCCCCCTCAACTTCTTTTTCTCTCTCTCTCTGACACCTCTTTCTCTCTCCCCCTGCCCACTTCTTTCTCTCACTCTCCCCCCACCCACTTCTTTCTCTCTCTTTCTCCCCCCACCCACTTCTTTCTCCCTCTCTCCCCCACTTCTTTATCTCTCTCTCTCTCTCTCTCCCACTTATTTCTATCTCCCCCCCTCCGCGTATTTCTCTCTCTCCCCCCCTCCACTTCTTTCTCCCTCCCACTTCTTTCTCCCTCTCTACCCCCCCCCCCTTATTTCTTTCTCTCTCCCCCCCACACACTTCTTTCTCTCCCCTTCCCCTTCTCTCTCTTTATTTATATATATATATATATACATACATATAATAAAACAGATGATTCTGTTCATGCTTTTCTGGAAATATTTTGTCTGGAATTAGGTCCCATAATGCATTGATACCAGGTAGGTCACCCTCAGTGAAAGAGACTTACTGCTAAAAAAGGGAACACCGTGAAGGCATGAAGACCAGCCTGCAGTTCATTATAAAAATGACAGAATCCAAATGGACAATCAGCTTTTTTTTGCACACAGAAGAGGGCAAAGTGGACAAACCTTTCAGCGTTAGATTAAAGAGGTACATTGCATCTGTTAAAATGGAATTTTCTACCTTGGATCTTTTTTTGTGCAGGGCTGGGACTGAAATTCAGCGCTGGCATATAAAGCACATCAATCCGAATAATGTAATACACCTTCTGCTCTCACACTATTGCCAAGTGAATACAAGACTGATTATCGAGCTTGTGGTGTAAATGTTAACACAAAGCTATGCTGGAATGGATAAAGAAAAGTAATAGAATTGTGATCTTCCACTTCAGGTGAGATACTCTCACTAAGTATATAGACCTTCAGACATGTGGCCATCACTGTAGGCAGTCTGATGCAGCATTTTCTCCATGAAAAACACATTAGATTTTTTTTTTTTGGGTATGGGGGGGGGGGGGGGGTTCTTTGATAAAACAAATTTGCATAGCCCTTCATTCATTGAATCTGCATGTACTTTTGTTCTGTTCAAATTGAGAATAAACAAATGTTCTTTAAGCTATTTTAGATTCTGAATGAATGTTCCTTTGTTATGGGCAGTATTAAACGACTGCATTGTGTCCACTAGATGAAGCCAAAGACCATAGAAGATACATAGATCTTTGTAACAAGTCATAGAATGTAATAATTCTAGAGAAGGCTAGAGGGAATTGGCAAATGAAGTTAAATCTACTTCATCTGAATCTAGAATTGGTGCATTATACCCCTGATACAAAGATGTATTTCCTCAGCTCTCCAGCTTTGAGCAGAATGAATGTACATACAGAATCACTGGAAGAATGACTATGCATTTTTATTATATAACTAGATCAGGGGCGGACTGACAACTCATGGGGCCCCCGGGAAATAGGGGATCATGGGGCCCCTGTGTCCTTGCCCAAACTCAAAAAAGCCTATGAAAAAGGTACCAGGGGCATCTCATGGGGCCCCCTACTGACCCCGGGCCCTCGGGCAGTGCCCAAGTTTCCAAATGGTCAGTCTGCCCCTGAACTAGACCCATAAAGCACAACTTTTAGCCTGGGTTCACACATATGCGGTGCAGTATATTGCATACCTCACCGCATTCCTGTGCAAATCACATGCAATTTGTATGTGGTGCGATTGGAGCCATACATATTGTATGGCTCTATTTGCACCGCATCAAAAGCGTGCAGGACACTTTTTTGGGTCCGCACTAGAATCATATTGCATAGGTATTCACACCTATGCGATCCCATTATGCACATCATACTGCTTTTTGCGGACCATTTCGGGGTGCTGTTAACATACACACCCGCAGCGGTTCGCAGGAACAGGGTGCGATTCTGATGCAGTGCGGAATGTGTACTGAAAACGCTGCAAATTCCGCACCGCATCAGTGTGAACCAGGGCTTAAAGTGTTACTAAACCCGCAACAGTAAAATCAGTCCGTTTATGCAGTAAAGCATGCTTGATATACTCACTGTGGAACCTAAGGGGTTAATCCTCCACTTTGTGTCAAAAAGATCTAAACCTCCCCTTTTCCCACTGTCCCCAATCCATCTGCCAACTGAACAGAGCTTTGAGGGCAAGCTGCACATGCTCAGTTTGGTGTGTATTGCTAGTTTTTGTTTTTCTTGGGAGAGTGCATGTGATCAGCACAGGGCCAATCAGCACTGTCCAGACAGAGGGTCAGGGCTTATGCAGCCTCATAGGACAGTCAGAGCAGAATAAAAATTACTCCTAGAAGCTTTAACCAGTGCTCTGCTTGACACTGATAGAAGTCACAAGGCTACTCAGAAAAGGTATTTAGCAGTTTATATTTACTAAAATAATTGCATTTCCATGCTGTTTGTACTGTGGGAGAGCAGATATAGTGAATACAGGGTCATGGGTTTAGTAATACTGTAAAGCCTGTTTGAAAATAGCTCAATTAATTATTCACACTTTTCATGCTCCAGCTCTGCCCTCCGTGTGTTCATTCTTTCTGCACCGCTTGTCCTCTTCCATCTCAGCAGAGAGTCCATGGTGTGCAGATACGGCACATTGTTCTGTGTTGCAGGTTCAGGGGACAACACAGCTGCCATAGGCATAAACATCACCAAGATCTGATCCAGATGTGGTGGTCCAATCTCACAAAGGATACATCTGTGCTTAGTAAGTCAATTTTTATTTAAAGTGGTTGTAAACCCTTACATATACCCAGTGAAATGACTGGCTTCAGGTGATACACAGAAAAATCCTCCCACATCAGTTGTACCTGTTGTACCTGTTTGTCTGCAGTCTTCTCTTCTCCACATCCATTCAAAGTGCTGACTTCATAAAGCTTGGCTAAAGGTGTTCTGAAAAAAAGGGGGCAGAGAGCTGGAATAACACTCAGTGAGGAGAGCTCTGAGAGCTGATTGGAGGGAACAGACACAACCCCCTACACACGGCACACAGGAACAGAGCTGTAACTGTCAATCTGCTGAAAGTCCCTCCCCTGTCACCATTTTTCTCTTGGTGTCAGGAAAACCTGTCAGAAGTGACTCATGCTGCTAGCAAAGGAACAAAGCAGCATACAAAAATGACACTTAGTGCTCTGGATTAAGACAATTGAGACAAGCACACATTACAGAGGGATATGCTTTGTTCATATATTTTATGTCTGAGGTTTACAGCCACTTTAACCACTTGCCCTCCAGAGGATTTACCCCCCTTCCTGACCAGGCCATTTTTTGTATTACGGTGCTGCATTACTTTGACTGACAATTGTGCGGTCACCGAAATGAAATTTACGGCCTTTTTTTCCCACGAATTGAGCTTTCTTTCAGTGGTATTTGATAGCCTCTGTGTTATTTATTTTTTATGCTATAAAAAAAAGACCGACAATTTTGAGAAAAAAAACAATATTTTTGACTTTTTGCTATTATATATGTCCAGTAAAAAAATTTTAAAAATCAAATTTCGCCATAAATGTAGGCCAAAATGTATTTTGTGACATGTCTTTGCTAGAAAAAAATCCAAATGTGTACAAATTACTTGGTTTACGTGAACGTTTTAGCGTTTACAAATGACGGTATAGATACTGGAATTTTTTTTTTCTATTTTAATTTTCACTAGTAATGGTGGCGATCAGCGACTTATAGCGGGACTGTGGCAGACATTCTGAGACTGGGGGGGAACTGACTTGGTGTCACTGGCATCACCATTGAGACCAATACAGTGATCAGTGCTAAAAAAAAAAGCACTGACTTTGTACTAATATACTGACAGGGAGGAGAACTGTTAGTAAACAAAACAGTTCTCCCCTCGTCGGAGATCGTCAGAAATTACCGGGCACCAGCGAGTAATCCTTTGCCAGGACCCGGTGATTGACAGCCGCGGCCACGAATGGCAGGGCAGGTAGGGTGCGTGCGCGCACCCCTTACCTGGTAATGCAAAATCACGTATATATACATGATTTTGCACACCCATGCCGTCCTGTAGCAGTATTTCTGCTATAGGGCAGACGGGAAGCGGTTAAGGTGAGAAAAGGGATGGATTACTTTAATCTTGTAAAACTACAGCTACGATTGAATCCTAACTGGGACTTTTTCTGCCATGCCTACAGGTACGACAAAAAAATGATTGAACAGTTTATACAACAGCACAGTTTTTTTAAAACCTATTGAGGCCCCTTGACTATTTATTTATTTCAGGTACTTATATAGCGCCGTCAATTTATGCAGCGTTTTACATATATATTGTACATTCACATCAGTCCCTAACCCTCAAGGGATGTACAATCTGAGGCCCCTTGACTACATAGGTGATTTATGGGAAGGGTGAACTTACTGTGGTTTTAAAGCCAAAACCAAAAATTTAATATATTGCAGCTTACCAATAATTAGATATGCTGGCTGCATTGGTTTTTTTTCCCCCCTCTGTTTTCATCTGGTGATCTAACCAGTAACACACCTCCTGTATTAGAATGCCCCCACTCTGGATGAAGGAGCACAGGGGGCATCTTTGGACAGGGGCATTGTCAGTCTAGAAGGAGGGGAGAGTTAGATGCGCTCTACTTGCAGATTTAGATACACTAAAAAAGTAAAGCCAAACTCCAGCCAATGTTTTTTTTTCTTTTGGGATAGATATTTTTTCATAAAGAAATGTTGATCATTGTGAGCACCCCTGCTAGTGTTAAATGGCTTGTCTCATCTCTGTTACTGATACATTTTGCTGGACAGCTTGTTATTTTGAAAAACAACAGACATACTGGCGGGATCACCAGATGAAATAGAAGAGAAAAAAGCCTAGAAAAGAAAATGAATGCAGCCATCACAAATAATAATTGGCAAGCTTCAATATATTAAATGTTCACTTTTGGGTTTGAAACCACTTTAACTTTTAAAGCTTTTTGAATGGACCTCATGTCTCTTTTTGATAACACCCTAAAGACTTGAAACCAGAACCATGAAAATGTAGTTAGAAGAAAAATAGACAAGATAACAAACAACCATGATAGGCAACATTGGTGTTTTTGACTTTTTATTTATTATATAAAATATGTGTAATACTTCTAGAAAATCTTAGATGAAGTAAAGAAATGTGCATTCATCCTATACGTTCATGAAAAAAGTTAATAGTCCAATTATTCTGGTCTTTTATGTTTGAGTATGTGTTTTTTTGTCTTTTACCTGAGATCCAAGGATATCTTGTATATCTTGCTCAAATTTTTTGTTGTGGAATTGGTTTAAAGCTAGATGAGGTAAGCCAGGGATCTCTGCCTTAGATTTTGAAGATTTTTATGGTTCATTTGTGGAAACAGTGTTTTCCTTTGGATTGGGGTCTTGCCCGGCAAGTCTGAGATGGTTATGTATTGCATTTGGTCCATGCAAATCAAACTGTCCAGAGCAAACACAAGCAGAGAGGACAGAACTCCTCCACCAGATCCTGAGCTTTTCTCTGCCACCCCTGGTATCAGCAATCAGTAGACTCCGGCAGCTGACTCTAGCCCTCCTCTGGTCCTCCACCAGACCATGCAATTTTTGCTTTCCAGCTCCATCTCCAGCTTCTTCCTGGTAGCAGAAGAAAGTAAGGCACTGTGATGTAAGAGAGGGTGGGGGACTCTTGACATCTGATGGTGGAGGTGGTGGTGGTTCTTGACATCTGAAGTAAGGAGGGGTGTGTTGATCTGGACATCTAGTTCTACAGATACAAACGGCCCATTGAGGGAAACCATAATGCTGATGTGACCCCCAATGAAACTGAGTTTGACATCCCTGGTCCAAAGCAACCAAATTTTATTAAATTCTTTCAAATTAGAATTAAGAGTGTGTGAGAGTTTTCTTTCAAGTTCATAAATCCACCTTATTTGTATTAGTCATTTCTATGGACTCTTCTATATATTGCTGCCCTTGTAGAAATTAGAATTATTGGGATTCCTTGCTGAACCCAACTACCCATAGGCCATGGTCCGGTGGTGTCTGACAAGTGACGTCACCCGCGCATGCGCTATTGATTTGAGCGGCGCGAGGTGCTCACTGCGCAGGCGCGACAGCGGTATGTTTAAATGCTGGCGTCCTTGGGATAGGATTCACCCCTTTGACAATGAGCGTGGCTCGAAACATGTTAGGGGATCCACCCAACAGACGCCATTTGATTACCAGGGAGCCACTAATCACCAGGGAACCTCTTCGTTTGACCTGGGCTGTGTTCTCCAATTTTGTGAGTTCCTTACATTTGATTCTGCTGTTTACCCAATAAAGACAGACTATCATTGCCATTTTTGCTCTGGCTCATTATTTATGAGCCCTATCAAGGTGGAGCGATCCAGAGAAGCATTATTTGGAGAGGACTTCATTGGACCTGCTGGCAAAACCGGAGATGACCTTGGGGGGTTTCCACCATTCCTGGAAGTCTCATATGGTGACCGGATGCTGTTCTATTTGCTGACCAGGCCCTGATGTCCATCTGTATACATACAACGCCCTGTTTGTATGTCTTTGTGGTAAGCGCAATTATTTACCAGATCCGTCCACAAGCCTAATTGGATTTCAATCTATTCATTACATTTGTATATATTTATCTTCATCTATATGGAACTATTCATATTTTGATTGATGGTTTACTGTCTTATCCATCTTTACATTGATGGTTGTTATATTATTTAGCGCTGCATACCATTTGTATATTTCTCATACAGACTTGCATCCAAAGACAATGACCAGTCCATGAGCTTGGTTTCTTTGTTTTATTAGGGAAAATCAACTTGGATAGGGAAGTAGGGGTTATGGGGTGCCCAGTTTAGCTTGAAATAATAGAAGGGGGACACTTCTTTCCTAGGTACAAAGGCAGATCCTGGACTGTTCCTTTCTTGAAATGTCTTCAGTCCTTACGGATCAGTAGCAGCTGCCCTTTAAGGCCAAGGAACTAGCAGCCTCTCAAAAATCAGCTTTACTTCTTGTAGCTACCTGTAGAGATGTCTTCTCTCCCCCTGTAGAGCTGCTCCCAGCTCCTCAGCCTGCAAGCATCACCAGCTCTCCTGGCTGCTCGGCAGATGTCCTGGAACAAGAATTAAGGATTGACGCCAGCGCTGTATTTAGAAAGCTTGCTACATTTGGCAGTCTTTCCCCTTGTAGATCCTGGAGTGTGCTGCTGTACTCACACTGTCCTCTTTGCTCCCTGCTGCTCCAGATCTCGATCCCATTCCTATCTCACCGCTGAATGTATCTTCCTGAGTCAGCCTGAGCCCAGCCTGGAGGCAGTCCCCCCCCCCCCACACCCCCAGACCTAGGGGACCTCTCTTAGGTTCCAACAGTCTCCTCAGCACTCCATCTTCTGCCTGACTCCTCTGTCAGCCTGACTCTCCCATATTTCTACCAGGCCTCCAAACCTGGGATTGTCTGGACTCCCATGAACAAGCAGATCAAGTCTTCACCCCCTTCCTGCTTACCGACTTCTGGAAGGTTCTGTGGTCCTCCAGAGTCAGGAGGAGGCCATAGAGCCACAACCTGTTGAATCATCCAGCTGACCTGCAATAGCCCGACCTCAATCACAGACTCACACAATTACCATGAGTCATACACAATGATTTTACGTACAATACACTCAGGGGCGGACTGACCATTCGGGAACTCGGGCACTGCCCGAGGGCCTGGGGTCAGTAGGAGACCCTATGAGATGCCCCTGGTACCTTTCATAGGCTTTTTTGCGTGTGGTTTGAGTGTGGGCGAGGACACAGGGGCCCCATGATCCCTTATTGCCCGGGGGCCCCATGAGTTGTCAGTCCGCCCCTGAATACACTACATTATTCTAGTAGCACGCTAGAGGGTGCTACATCAGTTTAGTGGTTTTAATAAATATAGCTGAATTACACAGTGCTCTTGGGCTATCCGCAATATAGAGTTTTATTGGGTAATATAACTAATAAACATTGCTGCTTTGGACTCATCTCAATGTATATACTGAACAAGTAATATCTCCACTCACCCCCTTCCATCTCTTTCCCAGCATGCACAGAAATTGCATTATCTTGCACACTATGTCTTATGTCAGTCTGTAATGTTGATATATAATAATCTGTCAGGAAAATGTCACTATGTATACGTTCCTAAAACACCAATCAATAAAGAAAAATGTGTCCGGGGAACGATCCCGGCAGCTGCTTATGTGATTTAAGATTTCAGCTGCTGTGATATAAAATGTGGTGGGAACTCAGGCTGGTGAGACTGGCAACCCACCTCAGCAGATAATAGGCTATGTGCACAAATGTGCTTCACTTCGTACTGCGCTCATGTAAACTCAGAATGACAGGGAACCCTGCGTGTGACATGATGGTGGAACAAATAATGTGACTAATAATTCAATAACTATGAACTGAGTTCTTGGTGCTGCAGATCGCTGAACAGGGATCATTCGGCAATGATAAGGCTGTAAGACATAGTCAAGGTAAGTACTGATCTTCACCATTCGTTGTAGGGTTAAGGGTTAAATTACAGCTATTGTTAGGGATTATATTAACAGGTTTTAATTATCCACTAGCCTACAGGGCACTTATACCCCATTCCTGTCCAGGCCAATTTCCAGCTTTCAGCTCTGTCGCACTTTGAGTGACAATTGCGCGGTCATGCAACACTGTACCCATATGACTTTTTTTTGTGACAGATAGAGCTTTATTTTGGTGGTATTTAATCACCTCTGGGTTTTTTATTTTTCTTAAACAAACCAAAAACCTCTGAAAATGTTGAAAAAAATATTTTTTTTTTTAGTTTTTGTTATAAAATTTTGTAAATAAGTGATTTTTCTCCTTCACTGATGTGCGCTAATGAGGCTGCAGTGATGGGCACTGATAAGCTGCACTGATGGACACTGATAGGTGGCACTGATGAAGAGGCACTGGTAGGTGGCACTGATGGGCATTGACAGGCATCACTGATGGGCACTGATACATGGCACTGATACATGGCACTGATAGGTGGCACTGATAGGCGGCACTGATAGGCGGCACTGACTGGCACTGTTAGGCTGCACTGACTGGCACTGTTAGGTGGCACTGACTGGCATTGATAGGCGGCACTGATGCACACTGATAGGCGGTACTGAGTGGTGGCACTGATTGGCATTGATAGGTGGCACTGACTGGCGCTGATGGGTGACACTGAAAGGCAGCTCAGATGGGCACTGATATGTGGTATTGATGTGCACTGGTAGGCACTGATATGTGGAATTGATGTGGCACTGGCACGAGGCACTGATCAGCACTGACACAAAGCACTGATGGACACTGACAGGTGGCACTGCTGGGGCTACACTGATCATAAGGCACACTGATCATCAGGTCCCCACTGACACCCCTGGTTAAAGACTGAAGGATGCTCACACCTGTGCAACGTAAGTGGTAATAAATTGTGTGCATAATTATTAGGCAAGTGAGTATTTTGACCAAATCATTATTTTTATGCATATTGTGCAACTCCAAGCTGTATAAACATGAATGCCTATTGGATTAAAACATATCCGGTGATGTGCATTTGTGTAAGGAGGGAAGGTGTGGCCTATGGCGATTAATACCCTAGGTGTGCATAATTATTATTAGGCAGCTTATTTTCCTCAGACAAAATGGGTCAAGAAAGAGATTTCACTGACTCTGAAAAGTCAAAAAATGTTAAAAAGTCAGAGGGATGCAGCACTCTTGAAGTTGCTAAGATATGATCACAGAACCAAACTTTTTTTGCAAATAGTCAATGGGGATGCAAGAAAAAGATGCAAATAACTGCTGAAGATTTGAGAAGAATCAAACGTGAATCTACCAGGAACTCATCTTCCAGTGCTGTCATATTCCAGAACTACAACCTACCTGGAGTGCCCAGAAGTACAAGGTGTTCAGTGATCAGAGACATGACCAAGGTAAGGAAGGCTGAAACCCAACCACCACTGAACAAGACACATAAGTTAAAACATCAAGACTGGGCCAAGAAATATCTTAAGACAGGTTTTTCAAAGGTTTTATGTACTGAAGATATGAGAGTGACTCTTGATGGACCAGAAAGATGAGCTTGTGGCTGGATCAGTAATGGGCACAGAGCTCTACTTTGACTCTAGCAAGGTGGAGGTGGGGTACTGGTATGGGCTGGTATTATTAAAGATGAGCTAGTTGGACCTTTTAGGGTTGAAGATGGACTCAAAATCAATTCCCAAATCTACTGCCAGTTTTTAGAAGACACTTTTTGTTCAAGCAGTGGTACAGAAAAAAGTTTGCATCTTTCAAGACAACCACGATATTTATCCAGGACAATGCTCCATTGCATGAATCAAAGTGTTCCACTGTGCGGCTGGCCAGTAAAGGCCTTAAAGATGAAAGAATAATGACATGGCCCCTTTCCTCACCTGACCTAAACCCAATTGAGAACTTGTGGGCCTTCTTAAATGGGAGATTTACAGTGAAGGAAAGCAGTACACCTCTCTGAAAAGTGTCTGGGAGGCTGTGGTTGCTGCTGCACAAAAAGTTGATTGACAACAGATCAAGAAACTGACAGACTCCTTGAATGGAAGGCTTATGACTAATTGATAAGAAGGGTGACTATTGGCCATTGATTTTTTTTTTTTAATGTCAGAAATGTTTATTTGTAAATTTTGAGTTGTTGGTTTTTTATGCTCACTTTAACAGATGAAAATAAACTAGTTGCATAATAATTCTGCACACTAATAGTTGCCCAATAATTGTGCACAGAAGCCAAAGAAAGCCAAAAGCTCACTTTTACTTAAATATTCAGGTTTGAGGTTTATTAACATTTTGGATTGACCGAGAGCACTGTGGTTGTTCAATAATTAAATCAATCCTCATAAATACAACTTGCCTAATAATTGTTCACACAGTGTATATTACCACTCTATATTAGTTTACAGAAAATAGGGCCACAGGCAACCGATAATACGTAATGAAAGTATTTTATAGCAAAGTAGAATAAATACAATACACATACCAATAAACAGGTGAATTAATACATTAAGTTAACTGATGGGAATATTAGCCTCACCTATGGCCAATGATTTGCACCTCAATAAAGCTAAATCCTATTAAACTAGTATACACAGCATTAGCGAGAACAGCATCAACCATAGAAGAATGAATGGTGTAATGATGTGCACAATAGGGACGTGGAAGCTGTAGGTGCAAGCCATCTTGTTAAGGCCATTTTGTTTTTCATGAGCCCAGTGCTCTTACTTCCTCCTCCTGCAAATTATGGAATTTATAGCTCTAACTTTTAACACACTTCAAAAGAGCCCCTTATCTCAACTAAAACACAACAGATGCCAGAATCCAGGCCTGGCTGTGAAGAGCTAATTAGGCTTGGCAGGATGTATGATTCCAGGAACCATGAAAAACTCTTTCTGACCTATCGTAAAACAATGATAACTCAAGCCTGTCACACATGACTTGTAAGGACATTAAAGCTTTAGGTATGCATAATGTGCCATAAAACGTTTTTCTGAGACCTCCACCTAATCCACAACTCAACAAAATTCACACAGAATTTATAAAATCCAAGGGGAACAGGACACATCAATATTAAGTATATATTTGAATGGGGAATATCATACCAAACAAACCAAGGTCATACATGACTATGCTAGCACATAAAATAAAAGGGAGAAAGCTGTCTCCTCCCCCCTGGGTGACAGACCCCCATCCAAAATACTCTGTGTTTCCTATTCCTGGAAACAAAATATATTGCTAAACAGTAATCAGCCAGTTTCTAAAATACAACATGTACATATTGGCAGATATTAATATAAGTATAAAACTGTATTTGGGACTTGGACATAAACGTGGTGGCCTCCCAGCACCCATCCCATAAACCGGATGATTGGTTAGATGGTCTCTGTCAACACCCCTTTCATATGACAGAAAAAGAAAATTACAGGACCTATGGACAAGCTCTAGTTTAGCATCAACCAAGGAACATCTTACCGCACTTGAGAGCCACGGCAACGTTTTTGCTCAACCAATTAGCCTCTGCTAAAACCAAGAACTAACAATATTCTTCATTCTCAACTCCTTTTTATTTCTCTGTTCCTCTATTGCTCTCTTTGTGTCTTTGTAATATCTTTTTTCTGTAAGTATTCTATTTGCACCATTTTGACCTTTTCAGTATTAAACCCTCTTTGGAAAAGTGTTGAAATTGTGTCTAAAGCTTTTAATGCAAACTAAAGAGTCCCTGTCTCTTGAAGAGTTCTATATACTGTATATGACAAAACTCTGAATATACCTGTCTGTGGTGACAGTGTGTATGCAGACATTTATTTTTCATATTTGTTATTGCTAAGATTATGAATTCCCCCTACTCAGTCAAAATGGGGTGCTGATAATTTAAGGAGTTAATTGCTTAATTAACTTAATCCAGTGACAATCACTCTCAGGATGCTGGCACATAGATTGTGATTCAGCAAGCTGGAAAATCTTTGTACAAGGTGCCGCTGTGAGTGGTATTGTTACGCAAGTGACAGCACGGTGCGAGATTAACCTGTCCTTTTTCACGAGTTGGTGAGAAGGACAAGGGTCGGACATCATGTTCGTCACAAATGGCACAAAGAAAAGTCTTACTGTAACTCTTCGCAATCACTATTCAAAAAGTGTCCCCAATTGCACTGTATGCATACAGGCCTGTAGTGGGTGAGTGTACATGTTTCTGACAAAAGGTGTACCCCTGTAAGTGACTACAAGTACCTGGAGCCTAACAGTCAGTATTAGCCGGCTATCATTGGGGCCCTTCTGTATGGTGGTCTTTAAGGCTGAATAGAAGGGATGGCTGATGAGCTGTTAATTAAGGGGCAGTTTCAGTTGTCATTAACTGTGAGCAGCAAGGTGTTAAGCTCAGTAGTTCTGCTCACCACTCCCGGTATGCAACATATCAGGTCTAGTATGTTTGTTGATTAGTTGTTCCAAAAGTCGCAGTCTTCACAAACAGATCCTCTCTAATGTGGTAGCATATGGCAACAGGTCTCCCCACCTTGGCTCAGTCTACTGCTCTTCTCCATAGAGGCTCTGTTCATTGGCTAAAGACACAGCACAGATACCCCACTCTGTAGCAAACCTCAGCAACAGGTCTACACTGTCTCATTTCCCATGCTGGTCTGTCAAGGTCCCCACACATTTCTCCAGGAAAGGTTCTGTCTCTACTCGTTTGGTTAACAGAGAATCCTGGGTATTGAAGTCCAAAGCCCAATAGCCTCCATTCCGTTGTATTGTGCAGTGCTCTTTTAAGAACTACAGTTCCCATAATCCTTGGCTTCTGCATAGCAAGTTCCTCCTTTACCCTGATTAACTCAAACACTGCTGCTAGGAAGACCTGCTTTATATTGCTGGTGCTGCCTTACCACTTTGTGTTTCGAAAAAGTTCATTTTAGCAGATCATTTCAGATAAGCAGTTTACTAAAAAATATTTACATTTAAACTACTATAAAATTTTTAATTAAGCTTGGGTTCACACTGAATCTGACTTTGAAATCGTGCGACTTCACTTGAAGTTGCACAATTTCAAAGTCGAATGGCAGTGCGACTTCAAGTGAAACTTGATAGACATCTGTGAGACTCCATGCACAAATGTCTATGCATGTCGCACCTGAAATTGGAAAAAGTAGTGCAGGAACTACTTTTCAAATTGGTGCAACTCCGACGAAGTTGGAGTCGCACAGGGTTTAGCGGTTCCATTGCTAATCATTGGATGCGATTTTTCATGCGACTTAAATGGTCAAATCGCATGACAATTTGCATCAGTGTGAACCAAGGCTAAATTGCTGTTTTCTTCCTGTAGAAGCTTGATGTTATTTGCTTCTTTTATAGGAAAAATACAGAATGAGCTGTCATGTGCGTTCTGACTTATGAGCAGACCTTTAGATGTGAGTACACGTACATTTATCAGAATGGTGAATTTCCTTCTGCTTTGACTAGATCTGTCAATGTTTATTTTGTACCTGGAACACTCCCAGGAATTGAGATGCAAGATTTATCCACTTACAACAGAACTTTGGTCTTAAGGGTGCACCTATCATTAAAATTTATACTTCTCATTAATCAATACTGCACATGTCAGCATTACTAAATCACACTGTTAGTCTTTGTAAACAAGTAACCCTTGCTTGCCCTGAGTAAAAAGAAAATCTGATGTTCCTTGGCTTTCATCCTAGGCAGCTTAGATCACATGGCCTCTGGCTTCCAATCATTAAAGAATGCAGAGTTCATTTTCAGATATATTTTTTTATACATAGACTTGCAGTGAGATAAGAAGATTGGCAAGGTACAAAAAAAGAGCTTGCTTGCGAAAGGAGCAAATTTGGCTGCCCCATGCATAGATGTACTGTATGTCTTCAAAAAGCATAACAAATAAATAAAACATAATAAAGATTATGGCAACCTTAAAATGTAGAATCCTATTTTTTTGTATTATCTGTCCATACATCAATTTTGTTGTACTCGTTTGCATTAAAAAAGTAAATTTCAGTCATATTTAAAAATGAAGCCTTAAGATGCATACAGGGATCATAGTCTACCTACTAAGAAGTTATGTTTTCACCCAAGGACTATAAACCTATAGTCCTTTTGTCAATAATCTGGTGATCCTGGAACACACCTGCAGGTGATACTAGAAGACACCTACTGGTGATGCTGGAACACACATGCTAGTGATGCTGGAACACTCTCTTTGCTCACACATGGATCTGGTTTATGCTCACACAAAAATACAGATGTAAGCAAAATCCCAGTTTCCCACAGCCACTAATCAGGTTCAGATCTGCACTGAAATTTTGAATGTTATTTGTTGAGCAGGAAGTAAAGAGAGGGAGGAAATTACAATATGCAGCACAGGCTTTATGAAGTACTTATTCACTGATCTTAAATGTTAAATTTGGTAGAGCGAAAGCCAGAGAGAGGAAGGTAATTATTATATGCAATAAAGGCTGGTTACAAAGATTACGAAGTACATGCCTACTGAGCTTACATGGAGCTATGTGTACTTATACTGGAGGTAAATTCAGGGAACATTCTGATGTTAGCATAGTTGCAGTGTTTACTGTAACTGACAGCTCAGTTAATGCGATTATCTGTAGATTAAAACTACTAAAGTTAAAAAAAAAAGATGTCAATGATATGATGATCTTGGAATACATCGACTGGTAATCCTGGATAACACTGCATGAAGATACTGGAACACATCTACTGGGGATCCTGGAAATCATCTACTAGCAATGCTGGAACATACCTACTAGCAATACTGGAACACATCTACTTGTGATCCTGGAACACATCTACAAGCAATGCTGGAGCAATGCTGGAGCACGCCTACTGGTTATCGTGGAATACATCTACTAACGTTGCTGGAGCACACCTACTGGTGATCCTGGAATGCATCCACTGGAGATACTGGAACACAACTACTGGTGATCCTGGAATACATCTACTGGAGATACTGGAACACACCTACTGGTGATCCTGGAATACATCTACTGGAGATACCGGAACACACCTACTGGTGATCCTGGAGCTCACTTACTGGTAATGCTGTCTCCTACACATTAAAATTCTGATGTAAAAAAATTTGTTCATCACAGCCTTCAAACAGTTTCAGATCTGCCCTGGAATTTTGAATGTGATTTGTGGAGCAGGAAGCGGAGAAAGGGAGGAAATTACTACATGCAGCATAGGCTTTATAAAGTACTTACCCACTGATCTTATATGGAGCTTTGTGTACTATACTGCATGTAATTCAGGGAACATTCTGATGTTAGCATAGTCGCAGTGTTTACTGAAATTGGTAGCTCAGTTAATGCTTTTAAATGTTCCCTGTAATTGCTTTTGCTAAATAAAATTTAAACTACTAAAATTCCTCTATACAACAACAACAAAAAGATACCTGATGATCCTGGAATATACCTACTGGCAATATTGGAACGCATCTACTGGTGATCCTGAAACACATCTACTGGCAATGCTGGGACACTCTCCTCGGTGCCTCCTACACATAAAAATCTGAATGTAAAAAAATTCCAGTTTCTCACAGCCACCAATCGGGTTTAAATCTTCCCTGCAAAGTTAAATGTGATTGGTGGAGCAGGAAGCAGAGAATGAGAGTAAAAGAGACAAAGAGCTTCACAAAGTACTCGCCCCTTGATCTTACACGGACCTTTGTATACTCATACTGCCGGGTAAATTCCGTGAACATTATGATGATAGTATAGTTGCAGTGTTTACTGAAACTGGTAGCTCAGTTAATGCTTTTATCTGTTCTTCTATACAAAAAAAAAAATAGTCCCTCTATACAAACAAGGAATAGCTATTGAAATCACATAATACAGCGCTGCATTAAAGCAAACCTGCCGCCAAGTTAGCCAATGCCATTTGATCTTCCTGATGTACTGTATGCAGAGAGAAACAACCAGATCAGTAGTATGAGCCATATAACAGACCCCCACCCCCCAACACCTTCCTCTCTGAGCAACAGAGAGATGTGTATTCAGAGGGAAAGTGGCCCAGATCCAACCTTCCAGCTGGAATGTCAGTAAATTAAACAAGGTTCATGTAGGCATTTCTAGGTGGCTGCTTTTTGGTGTTTATAACGTTATCCAACTGACAGGTGCATGTTGAAGAAGACTTGAATTTCTGTAAGAATTTAAATATTTTATCTTATTATAATTATTCAGGCTTACCTATAAAAGATTTATATCAAAATACCCAGGTATGGTATATTTTTACATACAGTATATTGATGACGTATATTGATTACATTATATTGATCCAGTGTGGACCAATGTAACTATTTATATACCATACTTGTGGGATCCCTCTAGACCAGGGGTGTCAAACTCCATTTCATTGCAGGCCGCATTAGCATTATAGTTGCCCTCAAAGGGTCAGTTGTATTTGTTATACTAGATGTCAAGAGCCCTTGACTTGACTGTGCACCCCCTTACCTTGTGCTGCTGCTGGAAAGAAGCTGGGGTGGAGCTAGGAAGCAAAAAGTGCAGGGTCTGGAAGAGGACCAGAGGAGGGTTGGAGTCAGTTGCTGGAATCTGCTGAATGCTGAGACCAGGGGAGGGAGAGACGAGGGGTGCTGTGGTTGATCAGATAGGTGCAGGATCTGAGGTCTGTCCTCTCTGCTGCCGATTGCTGAGACAAGGTGGGGGTGATGACGGGGGGGGGGGGGGGGGTGCAGCAGCTGCAGTGGAGGTGCAAGGGCCACATGAAATGGCCTGGTGGGCCGGATTCAGTCCACGGGCCTTGTGTTTAACACGTGTGCTCTAGATGCTGGAAATCACTGTATATTACTGTATAGCACTGTATAGCACTGCTATCTCCACTTGCCCAGAAGGGTCCCATGCGAGCGGCCAGCTTGAATGAATGATTGCAGACTGTCTTCTGTTTGGATGAGGTGGAGAGGCAGGGCAAAGATGTGGTATTCATCTTTAAAATTAGGGACATGTGACCCCTCTCCCTATCCTTTGAGATATAGATCTCCCACTACTGACCTTAGTTCATCCAGTGACGTCCTCCATCAGTCACAGTCTACTCTAGCTTGGATGGCTCCAGTCCCTTTCACTAAGCTGGCAGACCATAACGTACTGAGTGACCTTATCTCAACAGCCTGAAAAGGAGAACACATCTCCCTGCAGGCTTCTCTATTGGGGTCCATGGATAAAAGCCCATACATTTGCACGTTGTGGCCAGTTGACTCACTGAATTGGAGGTGCCAAAGCACAGACATAGGTAATGGCCAATAGGGCCCATGGAGAAAAGGCCATGCATGGGCACTATGTTGTGGCCCATTGGCTTACTAAATTAGAGGTGCCAAAGCATAGGCCAGTGGAGAAGACTGTAGACTGACCAGAGGACATCAGTGCAGCTCCTCATTTAACATTGTTGGGGCCGTTTTTCTTTTGGCTTTCATTTTGCCAAGCTACAGATCTCAGAGGAGACCAAGAGGACGGCCACCCACAAATCATATGGTTTGAATTTTTTCATATACTGTAAACCTGACTGTTACAGGTCTGGGAACCAATAGCAAGAGAAAAATTATTAATATTGGGTCTAGTACTTGGCATTCTTAAAAACTATGTCCGTATTCTGTAAATGTTGCCACACTGACTGACAGCGTAGACTAATAGAGTAGAATAGGGTAAACGGCTATTGTATGATAAGAGTTGAGTTTTTTTCCTAGTTCAGGCATGCTCAGACGGAGGAAGATATGGAGCAGTAGCTTTACAGCAGAATACATTTTTTTATTTTCCTCCTCTGGCTACTGGAAGTTGGAAGTGATCATGGGGTCACCACAGGAGTGAATTTGTTTGCACATTTGGCTTTTTTTTAACCCCTTCCTGTCTGCCCTATAGCAATAATACTGCTACAGGGTGGCACGGGTGGGCAAAAGTACCTATTTATATGTGGTTTTGCATATCCGGGGAGGGGGCGTGCGCGTGCCCTACCCCCGCAGCTATTACTCATTACTCATTACAGCTATTACTGTTTGTAAACAATACAGATCTCTACCCTGTTAGCTCCTGCACACTATTTTGCATGACTCTGCATAGCACAGCCACGCAAAGCAGTGTGCTTACAGTTGAAAGCACAGACACAGCACACAGTAAAACAGCACACAGTTAGCCCTTTGATCCCCCCAGATTTTAACCCCATCCTGCCCAGTACCATTAGTACAGTGTCAGTGCTTTTTATTAGCACTGATCACTGTATTAGTGTCACTGGGGATGTCAGTGACACCAAGTCAGTTCCCCCCCAGTGTCAGAATGCCCGCCACAGTCCCACAGTTCCGCTATAAGCTGCTGATCGCCACCATTACTAGTAAAAATAATTAAAAAAAAAATAAATCCCAGTATATATACCGCCATTTGTAACCGATATTACTTTCATGTAAACCAGTTAATTAACACATATTGGGATTTTTCTTAGCAAAGAGCAGAATACATTTTGGCCTAAATATATGATAAAATGTGATTTTTTAAATGTTTTTACTGGACATGTTTTATAGCAAAAAGTTAAAAATATTGTTTTTTCGCAAAAGTGTCGGTCTTTTTTTTTTCATAGTGCAAAAAATAAAAAACCCAGAGGCGATCAAATACCACTGTAAGAAAGATCTATTTGTGGGGAAAAAAGGACGTAAATTTCATTTGGGTGCAGTGGAGCATGACTGCGCAATTGTCAAGTAACGCAGCACCATAACGCAAAACAAATGGCCTGGTCAGGAAGGGGGGGGGAATCCTCTGGAGGGCAAGTGGTTAACTATGCCTTTAGGTTGTGGTCTGTTTAGATGCAAATTGTGGCTTATGGAGTTCCTCTGCAGACAATTCAGACTAAAGTAATTTATTATGAAATGCGAAGTGTCTGATATAAGGGAATGTTACTGTGGAGGCTGAACAATCGATCCCCTGCTGCAATAAAGCATACATATTCCTTTTCCCAGGGCATTTTCTTAATGCAGTGGGCTAGTGTGAAAGAAAATAAGTTGGGCCCCCTGACCTGTACACTCCAGCCTCCTACATGTGTCATTTTTTAACCCCCCCCCGTACAAAAAAATATGTTTAGTGTGCATTATACATGCCACACTAATGGTACACGTGGCTAGATTGGGGTTTAACAGACATGTACAACCAGGGGCGGACTGACAACTCATGGGGCCCCCGGGCAATAGGGGATCATGGGGCCCCTGTGTCCTTGCCCAAAAAGCCTATAAAAAAGGTACCAGGGGCATCTCATCGGGCCCCCTACTGACCCCGGGCCCTCGGGCAGTGCCCGAGTTTCCAAATGGTCAGTCCGCCCCTGTGTACAACACTCAACACAGTCACTAAAAAGTGACTCTTCCAATAAATATGCTTTTCAGCCTACCTTAACCTCCCTAGCGGTCTGATTATGTCAGCATTTCTGTGCTCAAAGCGGTACTTTTTTTGCATGGAAATATGTCGATTTTTTATTGTAGGCCTGTAATTTTTAGGAATAACTCACTGAAATCTGTCCGAACAAGAGTCTAGTAAACATCCCGGGTATGTTAAAATTTAAAACACGAAATCATAAATTATAATTTAATAAATAATAATTAAAAATAATAATATAATAATAATCAATTTAATTCAATAATATAATCAAAAACACTGAAATTTGAAATATAGCGCCAAGTTCGCACATCGCTGAGCTCAGTCGCAAAATCGTTTTCAGTGTCTGATGACGAATTTCCCCACGAATCATTATCACTCAATTCTGCAAGTGGTTCTGATTTACTATCGCTGTTCTCTAGCTGGTCTAAAACCGCTTTTGTCCTAAAGGGACGCTTTTTGGACGCCATGGACGTTTCTCAGTTTCCAGGCAGAAAGAACAGTAATAATGCAGGCAGGACACAGGACAAAGCACTCGGGACAAAATGTATGTGAAATGGTTTGATACAGTAATGTTATACTATGTGATTTTAGTGTATTTAGTGAATGTCACTTTTACAACTTTCAAATTTCCCGCCAGTTCCGTCTCCCGTACATCCCGACGTCGCAGGGAATGTAAAGTAGAAGACAGATGCCGGCATCGGCCGGAGGACATTGCCAGGGACACTGCAGGAGGGACATCGCGGGAGCGCAGGACAAGGTAAGTAAAGAGGAGATCCCGGAGCAATGCTGAAAGGTATTCCCGAGTGTAGCTCAGGGTTACCGCTTGTGGTGCTGAAACTTTACCCCGAGCTACACTCGGGAATACCACCAGGGAGGTTATAGTGGTTGTAAACTTCAGACATGAAATATGAACAAAGCACATCCCTCTATAGTGTGTACTTGTCTCAATCCAGAGCACTAAGTGTCATTTCTGCCTCATTCGTCTGCTATTAGCATGAACCACGTCTGAGGAGTTTTCCTGACACAAAGAGAAAAACAGGTGACAGTGGAGGGTGCAGCCTGTGATTGACAGCTTCAGCTCTGTTACTGTGAGTTGTGTGAAGGGGGCGTGTGTCCCTTCCCTCCAATCAGCTCTCAGAGCTCTTCTCACTGGTGTAACTTCAGCTCTCCCCCCTGCTTTTTCATGCTGAGAGATCCTGTGTAAATTCTGCACTTTGAGTGGTTGTAGGGGAAAGATAACTGTAGATAAACAGGTACAACTTACGTAGGAGGCTTCGTTTGAGTTCTGTGTATCACCTGAGGCCAGTCACTGGGTATATGTAAGAGTTTACAACCCCTGTCAGACAGCAAGGCAGTGACAAATGAGTAACCTTTACATCAGGAGCACCCCATTCAAATCAAGAGCCCCCTGTGCACATTAGAGTCTCCCTGTTCAAATCAGAGCCCCTGGTAACATCAGGAATCCCATTGTTTACATCAGAGTCTTCTCATTTACATCAGAGTTCTCTGCTCACATCAGGAGTCCCTGTTCACATCCGAAGCCCTCCATTCATGTTAGCATCTTCCCTTCACATCAGAGTCCTCCCCTATTCACATCAGGAGCCCTTTTTTTCATGTTGTGTCCTCCCTTTACATCAGTATCCCCGAAGTTCACATCAGAGTCCCCCTGTGCAAATCAGAGCCCCTGTTCACATCAGGAATCTCATTGTTCCTATCAAAGTTCCTCCATTTACATCAGAGTTCCCTGCTCACATCAGGAGTCCCTGTTCACATCAGAAGCCCTCCATTCACGCTAGGGTCCTCCCTTCACACCAGAGATATCCCCTGTTCACATCAGGAGCCCTTTGTTTATGATGAGTCCTCCCTTTACATCAGAATCCCCCAAGTTCACATCAGCATCCCCCTGTTCAAATCAGAGCCCCTGTTCTCATCAGGAACCCCATTGTTCACATCAGAGTCCCCCCATTTACATCAGATTTCTCTGCTCACATCAGGAGTCCCTGTTCACATCAGAAGCCCTCCATTCACATTAGAGTCCTCCCTTCACATCAGAGTCCTCCCCTGTTCACATCAGGAGCCTTTTGTTTATGATGAGTCCTCCCTTTACATCAGAATCCCCCCAAGTTCACATCAGAGTCCCCCTGTTCAAATCAGAGCCCCTGTTCTCATCAGGAACCCCATTGTTCACATCAGAGTCCCCCCATTTACATCAGAGTGCCCTGCTCACATCAGGAGTCCCTGTTCACATCAGAAGCCCTCCATTCACGTTAGAGTCCTCCCTTCACATCAGAGTCCTCCCCTGTTCACATCAGGAGCCCTTTTTTTCATGTTGTGTCCTAACTTCACATCAGAGTCCTTTCACATCAGGAGCCCTTTGTTCATATTGAGTCCTCCTTTTACATCAGAATCCCCCAAGTTCACATCAGATTCTCCCATCCACATCAGAGCCTTCCTGTTCATATCAGAGCACCCTATACATCACAGCTCCCTATTCACATCAGAGCCCCCCTATACATCAGAGTCCTCCTGTTCATATCAGGAGTCTCATTGTTTACATCAGAGTCCCAGTTCACTTCCGAACCTCTCTATTCATATCAGATTCCCCTACAATCACTCAAATCTGGAGCAAAGAATAGTTTTGCATAGTAACTAGTCGTATTCTATCATTTTGACATTGCACAATAGCAAGCGACAAGTGATGCTTGGTTGGTTGCTATGGTGAACAATCTTTTCCTTTGGGTGGGTTTTTTTGGACCTTATAAAAATAATCCCATTTCCTTCGTTGTGTAGTTTAGCTGCCAAATCCTATATCTAGTTTGTTCAGGTAGACATGATTACATCGGTAGCACCAGGAGGCTGTGCTCTGCTGTGTCCTCAGATTAGGTGACCAGCTGGGTGTCATATCCCAAGGCGGAGGAAATAACTGCTCCACTGAGACATAAACACGAGAACAGAGAAAGAATCTCAGCGGAGGCAGAAATTTATTTTTTTCTGTATCTGAAAAATGTATAAAATTGTGTCATTCCAGCTCTGTTTAAAGTGATAACATAAAATCTAAGAGTCTCCGTGATGGTCTGTATCGCTCTCAGTCATGTGACTTTATTACAATGCTGGGTTTTTAATCAGTTTTGGCCTGTCAGACGTTGACTTTTATCTATCAGTCTAATCTCTCTTTAATATTATTATTATTATTATTATCCAGGATTTAATTAGCGCGGTGTTTGACAATATGGAGGGAGGCAGAAGAGTTACAATACAATTCAATACAAGAGGAAACAGAAGGAGCTTTATCATTTGTAACCAGCATGAGTGAAGGAGGTTTATTAAGGTTTTTGGAACCTCTTTCCGATATGCAATTTGCAATTACTGTATATAAATACAAAAAGTCAGACTCATTACATACACTGATTTCACTTTCTTCTTAGCAGTACTGTGTAGCTGTTTATATTTACACAATGGCAAACTCATTACATATGCAGGATCTGCTTCCTCCTTTGCAGTACTGTGTAACTATATATTTACCTGTGTAATTATAGTATAAATTTACATAAAGAAAGATTCATGACATATGCAATATCTGCTTCTTCCTTTGCAGCACTGTATAATTACAGTATACATTTACATAAAGAAAGATTCATGACATATGCAGGATCTGCTTCTCCCTTTGCAGTACTGTGTAATTATATATTTACCTAATTGGAGGCTCATTACATTTACAAACTCTGCATCCTCTTTAGTGGTACTGTGCATATAACCACATGAAGGCAGGCTCATTACATATGCAGGCTCTGCTTCCTCCTTCCAAGTACTGTGTAATTACAGTATACATTTACATAAAGGGAGATTCATGACATATGCAGTATCTGCTTCTTCCTTTGCAGTACTCTGTAATTATATATTTACCTAATTGGAGGCTCATTACATTTACAAACTCTGCATCCTCCTTAGTGGTACTGTGCATATAACCATATGAAGGCAGGCTCATTACATATGCAGGCACTGCTTCCTCCTTTGCAGTACTGTGTAATTATAGTATACATTTACATAAAGGAAGATTCATGACATATTCAGTATCTGCTTCTTCCTTTGCAGTACTGTGTAATTATATATTTACCTAATTGGAGGCTCATTACATTTACAAGCTCTGCATCCTCCTTAGTGGTACTGTGTATATAATCACATGAAGGCAGACTCATTATCAGAGGTGGACTGACAACTCATGGGGCCCCCGGGAAATATGGGATCATGGGGCCCCTGTGTCCTTGCCCAAACTCAAAAAAGCCTATGAAAAAGGTACCAGGGGCATCTCATGGTGCCCACTACTGACCCCGTGCCCTCGGGCAGTGCCTGAGTTTCCAAATGGTCAGTCCGCCCCTGCTCATTATATATGCAGGATCTGCTTCCTCCATTGCAGTACTGTATAATTATATATTTACCTAATTGCAGGCTCATTACATTTACAAGCTCTGCATCCTCCTTAGTGGTACTGTGCATATAATCACATGAAGGCAGACTCATTACATATGCAGGCGCTGCTTCCTCCTTTGCAGTACTGTGTAATTACAGTATAAATTTACATAAAGGAAGATTCATGACATATGCAGTATCTGCTTCCCCCTTAGCGGTACTGTGTAATTATATATTTATCTAATTTCAGGCTTATTACATATACAAGCTTTGTATCTCCCTTAGTGGTACTGTGTATATATTCAGATGAAGGCTGGCTCATTATATATGCAGGCTTTGCTTCCTCCTTTGCAGTAATGTGTAGTTATATATTTCCCTAATTGCAGACTCGTTACATTTACAAGCTCTGCATCCTCCTTAGTGGTACTGTGCATATAATCACATGAAGGCAGACTCATTACATATGTAGGCTTTGCTTCCTCCTTTGCAGTACTGTGTAATTACAGTATAAATTTACATAAAGGAAGATTATGACATATGCAGTATCTGCTTCCTCCTTAGCGGTACTGTCTAATGATATATTTACCTAATTGCAGGCTCATTACATTTACAACCTCTGCATCCTCCTTAGTGGTACTGTGCATATAATCACATGAAGGCAGACTCATTAAATATGCAGGCGCAGCTTCCTCCTTTGCAGTACTTTAGGAGAGGTTTCCTCACCCATGCATGCCATTCCTCTGCTGTGTACGCCGTATTGTGTCATGGGAAACAATCATCCCAGTTTGGCTTTCTACTTCTTTAGTCAACTGCAGTGAACTTGCATGGTGATTTTCTTCAACCCTTCTCATCAGAAGACGCTCCTGTCGGGGTGTTAACTTCCCTGGATGGCCTGGACGTCTCTGTGAGATGGTTGCAGTTCCACCTTTGTTAAAAAAAAGTTTCACTTTTGCTGCAGTATTCTGACTGATAAGTGAAGCTTTGCTGATGTTCTTGTAGCCTTCACCTTGTGTAATGAAAATATTTTCTTTCTCAGGCCATGTGACCTTTCTCTTCCATGTGGTGCCATTGCTGATAGCAAGAAATGGGAAGGGGTTTTCTTTGTTAAGTAACGCCCTTTTATAATCAACTATCTCCTGGACACCTGTTTAATGAATCATTAGACTCACCTGTAGTTGAATTCTTGTTAATTAGAATTTTGTTGTCTAATATTTAGCTTTGCTCCTAAGACTTTCATAGATGTGTATTCATTTTTGCAACATGGTCTTGAATGAATTTGTTAGAAAAAACACTTTTTTGTGTGTGCAAATTAACAAATCTTATTTGCAATCAATGGCCTGCATTTGTGGGAGGATTTTATAGTATAGTGTCCCATAGAAAATATGGATTCTGAAAGGAAAGTAAAGGTTTTCTGACAAATCTGTTGGGGTGTACTAGTTTATGCTGAGCACTGTATTTACAGTACATGAAGGCAGACTCATTATACTTGGTCACTTGGTGATGTAAGGCTTGGATGCATCTTTCGGTCATGTAAACCAATTCTATGAAGCTGTCTATGCACTGTTGTTGTGCTAATCTGAAGGCCACACAAAGGAGGAGGTCTTGGAGGTCTTTAGGTATTGACTCTGCAGACAGTTGACTGCTTTTGCGCACTGTGTGCTTCAGCATGCACTGACCCCGCTCTATCATTTTACGTGGCCTACCACTTCGTGGCTGAGTTGCTGTTGTTCCCAGTTGCTTCCACTGTGTTATAATACCACTAACAGTTGACCGTGGAATATTTAGTAGAAAGGAAATGTCACGGATGGACTTATTGCACAGGTGACAACCTATCACGGTACCACGCTTGGATTCACTGAGCTGCTCAGAGCGACCTATTCTTTCACAAATGTTTGTAAAAGCAGTTTGCATGCCTAGGGGCTTGACTTTATACACCTGTGGCCATGGAGGGGCTTGGAACACCTGAATCCAATGATATGGAGGGGTGTCCCAATACTTTTGCAATACAGTGTTGTACTGCATGGAAAAATACAGGCAAACAAGAGCCTGCACAAACCAAAACACATAAATAATCATTGGCAGGAGAATAGGTGTCTTCAAGAATCTCCAAGATTAGAAGTACTTGCAGTCAGAATGCAATAACTGCTGCAAAAACCAGTTGCTGGAGCAGTCAGCCATGACCTGCTGATGAGTAGTTGGTGCCTCCAGAGATACTGCTCTAGTATATGTAATGTATGTATAAATATAAAATATGAGTTAGGGACCTTAGACTACAAGCTCCTCGAGGGTGGGGACCAGGGGCGGACTGACCATTTGGAAACTCGGGCACTGCACGAGGGCGCGGGGTCAGTAGGGGGCCCCATGAGATGCCAATGGTACCTTTTTCATAGTACCATGAGTTTGGGCAAGGACACAGGGGCCCCATGATCCCCTATTGCCCGGGGGTCCCATGAGTTGTCAGTCCACCCCTGGTGGGGACTGATGTGAATGTACAATATATACTGTATGTAATATACATGTAAAGCACTGTGTAAATTGTTGCACTATTCAAATACCTATAATAAATAAATAAATGTGTTCACATTGAAATCACCCAATATCTTTATATTTAATATGCAGGTGAAACTCAAAAAATTAGAATATCGTGCAAAAGTTCATTTATTTCAATAATGCAACTTAAAAGGGGAAACTAATATATGAGATAGACTGATTACATGCAAAGCAAGATAGTTCAAGCCGTGATTTGTCATAATTGTGATGATTATGGCTTACAGCTCATGAAAACCCCAAATCCACAATCTCAGAAAATTAGAATATTGTGAAAAGGTGCAATATTCTCGGCTCAAAGTGCACCACTCTAATCAGCTAATTAAGCCATAACACCTACAAAGGGTTTCTCAGTCTGGTTCAGTAGGAATCACAATCATGGGAAAGACTGCTGACCTGACAGTTGTGCAGAAAACCATTATTGACACCCTCCATAAGGAGGGAAAGCCTCAAAAGGTAATTGCAAAAGAAGTTGGATGTTCCCAAGTGCTGTATCAAAGCACATTAATAGAGTTATGTGGAAGGGAAAAGTGTGGAAGAAAAAAAGGTGCACAAGCAGCAGGGATGACCGCAGCCTGGAGAGGATTGTCAGGAAAAGGCCATTCAACAGTGTTGGGGACTTTCACAAGGAGTGGACTGAGGCTGGAGTCAGTGCATCAAGAGCCACCACATACAGACGGATCCTGGACATGGGCTTCAAATGTCGTATTCCTTTTGTCAAGTCGCTCCTGAACAACAAACAACGTCAGAAGCATCTTACCTGGGTTAAAGAAAAACAGACCTGGTCTGTTGCTCAGTGGTCCAAAGTCCTCTTTTCTGATGAGAGCAACTTTTGCATTTCATTTGGAAACCAAGGACCCAGAGTAGGGAGGAAGAATGGAGAGGCACACACTGCAAGATGCTTGAAGTCCAGTGGGAAGTTTCCACAGTCTGTGTTGATTTGGGGAGCCATGTCATCTGCTGGTGTTGGTCCACTGTGCTTCATTAAGTCCAGGGTCAACGCAGCCGTCTGCCAGGAGATTTTGGAGCACTTCATGCTTCCTTCCGCAGACAAGCTTTATGGGGATGCTGACTTCATTTTCCAGCAGGACTTGGCACCTGCCCACACTGCCAAAAGCACCAAAACCTGGTTCAATGACCGTGGGATTACTGTGTTTGATTGGCTAGCAAACTCGCCTGACCTGAACCCCATAGAGAATCTATGGGGCATTGCCAAGAGAAAAATGAGAGACATGAGACCGAACAATGCAGAAGAGCTGAAGTCTGCTATTGAAGCATCCTGGTCTTCCATAACACCTCAGCAGTGCCACAGGCTGATAGCTCCCATGCCACGCCGCATTGAGGCAGTAATTGCTGCAAAAGGGGCCCAAACCAAGTACTGAGTACATATGCATGCTTATACTTTTCAGAGGTCCGATATTGTTTTATGTACAATCCTTGTTTTATTGATTGCATGTAATATTCTAATTTTCTGAGATTGTGGATTTGGGGTTTTCATGAGCTGTAAGCCATAATCATCACAATTATGACAAATCACGGCTTGAACTATCTTGCTTTGCATGTAATGAGTCTATCTCATATATTAGTTTCACCTTTTAAGTTGTATTACTGAAATAAATGAACTTTTGCACAATATTCTAATTTTTTGAGTTTCACCTGTATTAGCTGTTTAAAACAGATATAGTAAAATATTAAAATTTTACAATTTTAATGTGCTCTAGAAAAATAATAAAACTATCATTGTAATTTTTCCAGCAACTGACACATACGTTTAGGGTAAAAGGTGTGGATTTACCAAAAGCAAATAGTATGAATGTGGTAAACATTCACTTTGCAAAGAATACCCAATCATGTGCAATAAAAAAAAACACATTGTTTGCTTACATATGATTGGATGATGGAAGTCAGCAGAGCTTCACCTCATTCACCAAGCGAAAATTCCATTTCAAAGTGAACAGGCTACTTGCCTTTACTAAATCAACCCCAATGCATCTGCCAGTTTCATAGCTTGGATCCATCCATATAACCACACCCTGAAATTATTTACAGCACAATGCTCTGTCTAATATTTACATGGGTAGGTACTAGGGGCCCGAGAACAGTCTACCTCTGCCCTGAGTCGACTCCCTAATGAGTGCTGGGTCATTAGGGGGTGCACCTACAGAACTATAATAAAAGCTTCTGACAGAAAATTTGCAGGGTAATGAAAATGCGACTGATTATCTACTCACTAAGAAGATAAATAAACAGTGACTGCATGAGTGCTACATCCACTCAGTTGTCAAGTCATGCATTTATCAGCGGCTTGCTATAGAAGCAACCAAGAATGGACAGATGTCATTGTTGATAGGAAACGCCTTTCGTTGCTGACTATTTGTAGAAATAGGACTTAAAGGCTAACTCCATCATTTACACCATGTTACATTACACCTGTATTTATCTGTCAGACTGAGTTCTCAATGCACTACAATTACGGTAATCAACTCATTCTTAAACCAGCCATACATGGACTGAAATTTGGCCAGTTCAGCAGGGACTGCACTAATTTTGGTCCATGTATGGGCACTGTGGTTGTACGGAAGTTGACCTACTGATCGCCTTCTGTACAACTGGCTTGTCGGACTTTATTCGTTTCATCAGCTCTACAGGCTACAGCCCACAATGGTGATCAGTGTATTCTGACAGTGGGGAGTCTCCCTGCTGTCAGAATGATATAGCTCAGCGGGAACATTCCTCTGTACACCTCGGGTGTGTAGATGGAGGAATCGAGTCAGTTTTTTCATTCAAGATGTAAAGAGGTTTGTGATTGGCTAGATGTTGGTTCCAAATCAATTAGTGGATAGGACAGGGACCCATTGCTAGTAGTGTGTAAGTCTTCACCATATTGTGCCCCACTCCTTCCCAGAGGCCTTCCCTCGACATCCCCGACTATTAGCGCCTTTATATTCACAAGGAAGGAAAGTCCACACATTGTGTTAAGGTTTCTGTTCTTTGCTGATGTCAGCGACAGTTCACATCACAAAGACATACTATCCTGGGTCGTTTGGCATTCTTCGCCAATCACACAGTTTCTCTGTCTTCCCAGGGTCATTAAAACTTACTCAGAGTATCTTAGACTCTATGCATCCAGCTCACAACTCCCTGCATGTTCTTCCTGATCCAGACCCTCTAATTTCTGTACACGTCTCTCAGGACCTCCAGGAGAATAGCGCTCAATGCAGATAACACCTGGCCTGACCTAAAGGGCCTTTTGCAACCCATTCTTAGCTTCCACCAGCCACTAAAAAACTGGAGACTACAGCCAGCTCTTCTAGGTACAGGTCTATCTCACTCTGTCCTTCTGCCCTATGCAGGGCCTCAGCTGTGATGACTACATCCATATAGATGTGGGATAGCTTGCTCCTATAACCCTGTCTGCACTAGGCCCCTCCCAACCTGGTAAATATAAAGACACTTATTCCGCCTGTAACACCCTCCAGGTTAGCCAGATAGGCTGGATTTTTATTTTTAAGCAGAGGCTAAGTAGCAGCCTGGGATAAGTCAGCCTAGGAGTGAGGTTGAGAGGTTACCTCAGGACAGGCTAGGGAGGTTCTGAAGGTCAGCGCTTCTGGAGCCCTCCCACCTCTCCATGAAACCTAATAGCTTTATGGAGGAGGGATGAAGGAGTGGAATAGTCTCAGATCTGCATATTTGAGGGACCTTGGCCAATCCCATTGCAGGAGGCTGGGCATGGTGACCAAGGCAACTCGTATGACAGAGTCTGAGGAGTGAGTTAGTGTGGGTGGAAGATGGAGTGAAGGCTGGAGTGTGGAGCCTGGGAAGAGGCCCATGTAAGGGGCCTACCTACAGTTAGGTGCTGGAAAAGGGAATCTCCACTGCACCAACGTCCTCTAAGAGGGACATCCTGAGCAGCAGGGAAGGAGCCAGCCCAACGGAAGGCCTGAAGACAGCCACCAACCCAACAAGCTTACAGGAAGGACAGTGTAAGTATTCTTACACCCCCTGGGCTGGATAAGGGGAGAGGGCAGTCAGGTGCAAGACTCAACTAGCTTCTCATCTGGAACTGTTCTATATTGGCAGCTTCTAGGTCCCCTTGCCCAGGGAATACCCTCAGTACAGCTGGGTAAAAGAGGATTCATCTGGGGTCTGAGGAGGTACACTAGAGGGCTTTGAATGCTCTCAGAGGAGAGACTATTTCTTTTTGTCCACATCTTTGTACAGGGGGTAATGCTACACACCCATTACCTCACTACAGAAAGACTTTGTCTTAAAGGGACCTAACACCTGATTACACTATTCAGTGTTACCACACACTATATTGGGACAGAGCCACCTATTGGGAAACAAGCTAACTACACATGCTTACAAACCTACTTGTTGAACAACAAAAATGGACTCATCTATAGCTGCTTTAGTCTATTGACACTTCCTCCACCTCTCCAATTGAAAGCCTGAACCTCAGTGTGTACATAGACCTGGAGGAAAAGTCTGCAGGAGCCTGAAAATACACCTGGGATCCACTGATCATGGATGCAATGCTTTGCAGGCACCTGTAAAAAAAATAAATTCACAATATTTTTTCCTGCAAATATATATATTTATAATATGTTACATTCACATCAGTCCCTGCCCTCAAAAGAGCTTACAATCTAAGGTCCCTAACTCATATTCATACATACACATACAAGAGACAATTTAGGTAGGAGCCAATTAAACTACCAGCATGTATAGGAGGAAATCAGAATACCTGGAGCTAACCCACGCAGGCACAGGGAGAACATGCAAACTCCAGGCAGGTAGTGCTGTGGTTGGGATATGGGCTAACGATATACTGTATATGTACATTTATTATTTTTTTAAAGGCAGACTTAGCCTTTAAGGGCTCATGATGGAAAAGTGCGTAAACAGGAATGTTTCTTGCTGCCCAAAGCAACCAGTCAGCATCCTCAAAAGAAATGACAGTTGGAAGCCCTTCAGTCTTTTTTCATACCTGTTTTAATACTAGTTTTCACACATACCACCCATCTAGAGTTTGCCACAGCTGCTGGATCACTAGACTTTGCATAATACTAATGAAAATGTAGTTACAGTATTCGTTACTTTTGGGAAACCTGGGGTGTCAAGATACCGAGGCGGTAGAGACCTGTTGGCGGTATGTGCAAGTCTCCATTCAGATGATTAGCCCAGGTTACAATATGTGCAGTAAGCAAGATGTCCCATAAGTGCCGTATTGTGTATCCCTGTGCGCTCATTCTTAGCATCTATTATACATTCCGTTCATACTCCCTGTTTATATCAGAAATTCTCTGTGTGCTGTGCTCCCTGCTTTGCTGTTCTGAATCATTTGTAAGTGTTCAGTACCTGCTGGATAAACTCCCAGTTCTCATCAAATGTTGGACTCTAGCCAGTAGCGCACAAAATACACACATCTCAGCCCGCTGCTCGGCCATTGTTTGCATGTGCTCTGCTGTGACAGGCCATGTTTTAAGCCACATATTGAAAAATAATAAGACAAAGCACAAAGGCTGACTCCTGTTCTGATGAATGGTGAAAAATCCCAGCGCTGCCACCACATGCGACACATCACAGGCTGCCAGCCGCAACTCTGGGACTCTAACTGTTCTCTGAGCCTAAATATAAAATGCAGAAATCAAACTGATGTTAAATATACAGACAGGAGAGGAAGATGACCTACATGTTCCTAGTCAGACACTTTCCCTGGAGTCTTATTCATCTTACTCAGGCAGATTTTGCTGCATAGCTCACAGTACTGTCAGTATGTCTGCAACAGGAGTTCCTCCACCCTCGCTGTACTGTTCACGTTCATTAACCTGTCATATCATACCCATATTATTCATCCTGTCCACTATACTATTCCTGTACTATTCCAACATACTGTACTACCATCCTGTCCTCTCTACTATTCATTTACTCATCATACTCACTGTGCCATCATCCTGTCCTCTCTACTATTCATTTACTGATCATACTCACTGTGCCACCATCCTGTCCTCTCTACTATTCATTTACTCATCATACTCACTGTGCCACCATCCTGTCCTCTCTACTATTCATTTACTCATCATTATACTCACTGTACCACCATCCTGTCTCTACTACTATCCCTGTACTGATCACACATATTGTACCACCATCCTGTCCTCTCTACTATTGATTTGCTGATCATACTCACTGTGCCACCATCCTGTCCTCTCTACTATTCATTTACTCATCATACTCACTGTGCCACCATCCTGTCCTCTCTACTATTCATTTACTCATCATCATACTCACTGTGCCACCATCCTGTCTCTACTACTATCCCTGTACTCATCACACATATTGTACCACCATCCTGTCCCCTCTACTATCCCTGTACTGATCACACATATTGTGCCACCACCCTGTACCCTCTACTATCCCTGTACTGATCACACATATTGTGCCACCATCCTGTCCCCTCTACTATCCCTGTACTGATCATACATATTGTGCCACCATCCTGTACCCTCTACTATCCCTGTACTGATCACACATATTGTACCACCATCCTGTCCTCTCTACTATCCCTGTACTGATCACACATATTGTACCACCATCCTGTCCTCTCTACTATTCCTGTACTGATCACACTCACCGTACCACCATTCTGTCTCAACTACTAATTCCTGTACTCTTCACACATATTGTACCACCATCCTGTTTCCTCTACTATTCCTAAACAGTTCATACACTGTATACTTTACCTCCATCCTGTTCCCTTCTACCATTCCTATACTGATCACACATCTTGTACCACCATTATGTCCCCTCTACTATTCCTGTACTCTTCACACATATTGTACAAATATCCTGTCACTTCTATTATTCTTGTATTGTTCACATTCATTAACCTGTCACTTTGAAATATTATCCTATCCTGTCCCATGTATTATTTCTGTACTGTTCACACTCACTGTACTGCCATCATGTTTCCTCTACTATTCCTGTACTCTTCACACTCACTGTAACACCATTCATCCCTCTCTACTATTTCTGTACTCATCACACTAACTGTACCTCAATCCTGTCCCCTCTACTATTCCTGTACTGATCACACATATTGTACCACCATTCTGTCCCCTCTATTATTTCTGTACTGATCATATTCACTGTGCCACCATCCTGTCCTCTCTACTATTCATTTACTCATCATACTCACTGTGCCACCATCCTATCCTCTCTACTATTCATTTACTGATCATACTCACTGTGCCACCATCCTGTCTCTACTACTATCCCTGTACTGATCACACATATTATACCACCATCCTGTCCCCTCTACTATACCAGTACTCTTTACACATATTGTACCACCATCCTGTCCTCTCTACTATTCATTTACTGACCATACTCACTGGGCCCCCATCCTGTCCGCTCTACTATTCATTTACTGATCATACTCACTGTGCCACCATCCTGTCTCTACTACTATCCCTGTACTGATCACACATATTGTACCACCATCTTGTCCCCTCTACTATCCCTATACTCTTCACACATATTGTACCACCATCCTGTCCTCTCTGTTATCCCTGTACTGATCACACATATTGTACCACCATTCTGTCCCCTCTACTATATCTGTACTGATCACACATATTGTGCCACCATCATGTCCCCTCTACTATCCAAGTACTCTTCACACACTCACCCTAATGCCACCCTGCCTCCTTTTTTATTCCTCTACTAGTCATGTTCACACTCAATGTACCACCATCCTGTCACCTCTACTATTCCTATACTATTTACACATACTGTACCTCCATTAGACATGTGCATGCTGGAAATTTTCATTTCATTTTGGATGCATTTGTTCATTGAAGAATTTAATTTCTACGTATCCATTATGTTGAACAGATTTGTTTTCGGGAATTTGTTTCATATCATTTGCATTCGTTTTGTAGATTCATTGGTCCAGGTGGATTAAAATTTATGGAATTTTTATGGACGATTGATATATACAGTCAGGTCCATAAATATTGGGACATCAACACAATTCTAACATTTTTGTCTCTATACACCACCACAATGAATTTGAAATGAAACAAACAAGACGTGCTTTAACTGAAGACTGTCAGCTTTAATTTGAGGGTATTTACATCCAAATCAGGTGAACCGTGTAGGAATTACAACAGTTTGCATTTGTGCCTCCCACTTGTTAAGGGACCAAAAGTAATAGGACAATTGGCTTCTCAGCTGTCCCATGGCCAGGTGTGTGTTATTCCCTCATTATCCCAATTACAATGAGCAGATAAAAGGTCCAGAGTTCATTTCAAGTGTGCTGTTTGCATTTGGAATCTGTTGCTGTCAACTCTCGAGATGAGATACAAAGAGCTATCACTATCAGTGAAGCAAGCCATCATTAGGCTGAAAAAACAAAACAAACCCATCAGAGAGATAGCAAAAACATTAGGCGTGGCCAAAACAACTGTTTGGAACATTCTTAAAAAGAAGAATCGCACCGGTGAGCTGAGCAACACCAAAAGACCCGGAAGACCACGGAAAACAACTGTGGTGGATGACCGAAGAATTCTTTCCCTGGTGAAGAAAACATCCTTCACAACAGTTGGCCAGATCAAGAACACTCTCCAGGAGGTAGGTATATGTGTATCAAAGTCAACAATCAAGAGAAGACTTCACCAGAGTGAATACAGAGGGTTCACCACAAGATGTAAACCATTGGTGAGCCTCAAAAACAGGAAGGCCAGATTAGAGTTTGCCAAACGACATCTAAAAAAGCCTTCACAGTTCTGGACCAACATCCTATGGACAGATGAGACCAAGATCAACTTGTACCAGAGTGATGGGAAGAGAAGAGTATGGAGAAGGAAAGGAACTGCTCATGATCCTAAGCATACCACCTCATCAGTGAAGCATGGTGGTGGTAGTGTCATGGCGTGGGCATTTATGGCTGCCAATGGAACTGGTTCTCTTGTATTTATTGATGATGTGACTGCTGACAAAAGCAGCAGGATGAATTCTGAAGTGTTTCAGGCAATATTATCTGCTCCTATTCAGCCAAATGCTTCAGAACTCATTGGATGCAGCTTCACAGTGCAGATGGACAATGACCCAAAGCATACTGCAAAAGCAACCAAAGAGTTTTTTAAGGGAAAGAAGTGGAATGTTATGCAATGGCCAAGTCAATCACCTGACCTGAATCCGATTGAGCATGCATTTCACTTGCTGAAGACAAAACTGAAGGGAAAATGCCCCAAGAACAAGCAGGAACTGAAGACAGTTGCAGTAGAGGCCTGGCAGAGCATCACCAGGGATGAAACCCAACATCTGGTGATGTCTATGCGTTCCAGACTTCAGGCTGTAATTGACTGAAAAGGATTTGCAACCAAGTATTAAAAAGTGAAAGTTTGATTTATGATTATTTTTCTGTCCCATTACTTTTGGTCCCTTAACAAGTGGGAGGCACATATGCAAACTGTTGTAATTCCTACACCGTTCATCGGATTTGGATGTATATGCCCTCAAATTAAAGCTGACAGTCTGCAGTTAAAGCACATCTTGTTTGTTTCATTTCAAATCCATTGTGGTGGTGTATAGAGCCAAAACTGTTAGAATTGTGTTGATGTCCCAATATTTATGGACCTGACTGTATACACATATATATACAGTATATATATACATATATATATATATATATACCGTATATACTCGAGTATAAGCCGACCCGAATATAAGCCGAGGTACCTAATTTTACCACAAAAAACTGGGAAAAACTATTGACTCGAGTATAAGCCGAGGGTGGGAATCAATGGTATCAGTGGGAGGAACAGTGCCCCATCATTGGTATCAGTGGGACGAATAGTGCCCCATCATTGGTGTCAGCGGGAGGAATAGTGCCCCATCATTGGTGTCAGCGGGAGGAATAGTGCCCCATCATTGGTGTCAGTGGGAGGAATAGTGCCCCATCATTGGTATCACTGGGAGGAATAGTGCCCCATCGTTGGTGTCAGTGGGAGGAATAATGCCCCAACATTAGTATCAGTGGGAGGAATAGTGCCCCATCATTGGTGTCAGTGGGAGGAATAGTGCCCCATCATTGGTGTCAGTGGGAGGAATAGTGTCCCATCATTGGTGTCAGTGGGAGGAATAGTGCCCCATCGTTGGTGTCAGTGGGAGGAATAATGCCCCATCATTAGTATCAGTGGGAGGAATAGTGCCCCATCATTGGTGTCAGTGGGAGGAATAGTGCCCCATCATTGGTGTCAGTGGGAGGAATAGTGCCCCATCATTGGTGTCAGTGGGAGGAATAGTGCCCCATCATTGGTATCACTGGGAGGAATAGTGCCCCATCGTTGGTGTCAGTGGGAGGAATAATGCCCCATCATTAGTATCAGTGGGAGGAATAGTGCCCCATCATTGGTGTCAGTGGGAGGAATAGTGCCCCATCGTTGGTGTCAGTGGGAGGAATAATGCCCCATCATTAGTATCAGTGACACCAATGATGCGGCACTATTCCTCCCACTGACACCAATGACACTTGCTGACCCCTGTTGCAGTATGGTGCTGCTGCAGCCAGCATATGTGGTTGCAGCAGCACCTCTGCACTGCACACTTACCTGTCAGCTGTCCTTCTTCACTCCGGCCTCTCCCTCACTCGATTTTCTCGGGTCCGCTCGGCTCCGCCTCCTCGCCCGTGATTGGCCGCCTGTGTACCTTTCCTGAGCTACAGTTCTGGCGGCCAATCACCGCGGAGGCGGAGCCGAGCGGCAGGAGTGAGGGAGTGGCTGGAGTGACGGAAGGAGCAGCGCTTCCTGGATGGATCAGGTAAGAGACAGCAGCCCTCTGCCCACCCCTGTACGCGCCCCCCTTGACGGAGCCTCGCGCCCCCCCTGCAGACGTTGACTCGAGTATAAGCCGAGGGGGCCGTTTTTCAGCACAAAAAATGTGCTGAAAAACTCGGCTTATACTCGAGTATATACGGTATATATACTGTATATGTATATATATATATATATATACACACACACACAAAATATATATCATCGAATTGGACGGATTTGAATTGGAAGGATTCTATATTTTTGGACACTAGTCCAACCCACCAAGAGAAATGGCATGAGCTGAATGGACAACATCGACTAAATGGACAACATCATGTGCATCCAAATTAACAAATGACACAAAATTCAGATCCATTTGTTATCTGAATCCGAATTATATTAAAATTGAATTAATCTCCCCATGGGCCCAAACTACTATAGCAGCATGTGACATAATTCAAATGAAACAAATGCATTTGTTAATATTTGTTATACCTTTTTTCAGATTAGTTGACATTCATTACTATGTCCATTTGAAAATTTGTATACATTCGTATCTCTGAAAATGAAATTTTCTTCCATAAAACAAATCGAAACTAAATGAAGCACACATGTCCCCTCTACTATCATTGTAATGATCACACATATTGTGCCACCATCCTGTCCTCTCTACCTTCATCCTGTCTCTTCTATTCCTGTACTATTCAGTCATACGGCTCCATGCTGTGTCCTCTGCTAATCTTCATATAGCTGTCACTTCACCTCCATAGTGTTCCCTGTGCTGTTCTTTATATAGCTGCCACCATAACTCATTCCTGTCCCCACATCTTTATAATGGCTCTGCTGCTACTTTGCATGATTACAAGTATAACCAGGGATGGCCCAGGTCAAACATCTAATGGACATGCTCCCATCCAGGGGCGGACTGACAACTCATGGGGCCCCCGGGCAATAGGGGATCATGGGGCCCCTGTGTCCTTGCCCAAACTCAAAAAAGCCTATGAAAAAGGTATCAGGGGCATCTCATGGGGCCCCCTACTGTCCCCGAGCCCTCAGGCAATGCCCGAGTTTCCAAATGGTCAGTCCGCCCCTGCTCTCATCCCATTTTTTCTGTTACCAAATGATTTCATTGATAAGAAAACAGGGACATACGACATGAGCTTGGGAGCTCTAAATACAATTGGCATACATTAATTCAGGATACATTCAACTTTATAATGATAAGTTAAAGCCATGAGCAGAAACATGTATTGATCGAGCACAACATCATGAGACACAAGAGTCAAGATTCCATCATTTGAGTAGCAACATAATCATACCATTAAGTTGAAGATACATTTCCAATAAACATGCCATAGAATAGATGTCAAAGTGCTAGCTTAAATCGATAAAGGGTTGAGAATAGTGGGCTCCACAAATGTAGCTCTGAGTGGCAGAACCTGTAAGTGTGAGATAGAAACAAAAAGTACAGAAGTAGTAATAGTAATAGGGTGTGAAGACAAGAGGGGAAGGAAGAGAGCTAAGGAAGGATGGCAGGAGGATGAAAGAGGGGAATGAGAGGAAGGGAAAGAGGGGGGGGGGGGAGAGGGGTGTCCTCAGAGGTTGCCATTTCAGTTATGGGAAGTCTATGGATAGAAAAGAGAGAAAGTTCTTTTGAGGTTGAGCAACTAGTACCCTAAATGGTCTGGTGTGGGTTTCCTGGGGGATCTCATGCATTTTTTTAGGTGTGAGGTATCCCCTTAAAATCCATGCCAGACTTAAAGGATCTGGTACAGATTTTGGGGGAACTCTACAAATTGTTTTTACTCTTGCTATAGGATGTTCTACATCAAAAGTGACACTTACAAAGAAAAATATACACCGTTGAAATTGCTGGCAAATAAAACTTAATTGCCTGCTTTTTAAAAAAAAAAAAAAAAAACACACACCCCTCTAAGGCTCAGTTCACACTAGTCGACTCCAAAGTCACGCAATTTTTAGTGCAACTTTGAAGTCTGACTTTGATGTGGCTTTGAAAGGACTTTTACACTGTGTGGCACTGAAGCCATACCAAAGTCATGTCAAAGTAGTGCAGCAACCTTTTCTGAAGTTGCAGTGACTTCAGCAGTGTCAATTGGAACTGCTCTCATAGAGATACATGGCATTTCCCATGTCCTGCGACTTTGGGTCTCATAAGTAAGATCATAATTCGCAGGAGTGGTAATTGAGCCTAAAGATCCCTCACAAAATATTATAGACCCTCAGGATTCTTCTATATATTGTGGGGGACCTTTAGGAGATTTGATGAACGTTTAAAACTCTTTTTTCTAAATTGTAACTGCCAATGCTTTGAAAATCACTGCTCCTGGATTTAGCAGAATTTTATGGATTAGTACATGTTTTCTAGGGCAGTGCCCACCTCTTCCCCCATGCTACTTTTTTTTTTATACCCCCTTGCCTATTAGCCCAGATAATGGGCATTTTAAATTTGACAGATTCAGTTCCCATTGAGTTCAGTTTTGTTTGGGTCTGGCATTCGAACTTCTTTGAAGTTCACCGAACCCTGCTTGAACCAATCCAAGGGCAGTTCAGCTCATCAATACATATGCAATTTGACATCCCCTTCTAAACCACGAACCCCCCCACACACACACATGCACACACACACTTTGTGGCTAAACTTGCTAAACCATGTCTTTATGGAGCTGCTTATTTCAGCTGGGTTTGGATTCGGCATCTAAACTTCTTTGAATTTCAACAAACTCTGCTTGAACCAAACCCAGGGCAGTTCAGCTTATCACTAAATATGGCACTTGATGGATATCCCATTCCAAAGATACAGGACTTAATATGGAGCTACCCCCCCACCACCACCACTACTTTGTGGCTAAAGTTGCCAAGCCATGTCTTTATGGAGCTGCTCAAGGACACGGTAATGGGGAAACATAAAATAACCTTCTCCAAACTCTTTCCATAAGGTTGGAAGCGCACAATTGTCTATGACATAATTGTGTGTGGTAGCATTAACAATATCCTGCACTGGAAACACCTGAACTGATTGATTTGAAGAGGTATCAGTATGCTTTGAGCGATATAGGAAGGGGTGAATGTCAGGAGTAGTGATTGGCTGAACACCCCCCTGTTCGATTCACGGTCGAAAACTCCAACCTACTGAAAGTTCAACAGCGAACTTTGTTCAGGGACAATTTTCTAAGCAGTATCTTACTGCATCTGCGGTAAGATACTGCTCAGTTACCAAAATACCACATGAGTTTTATTATTAAGTCATGAGATATTTTAGTAATGAAACATTCATTCATATTTCATCTGTCAGCGGGGTTCCCCGCTGCCAGCTGAATGTCATAAGAATTGTCGGCATTGCCCGACAATTAAAAATCTTCTTTACAAAACGGCATGGGGTCCCAGCTCCCATCCATAGTAAGCCTTTCAGTTCTGGTATGGATTTTGAGGGGAACCTCCACATCAAATTTGTTTAAAAACTGGCGTGGGGGTCCCCCCCAAGATCCATACCAGACCCTTAGCTCAGCATGCAGCCCAGCAGGTCAGGAAAGGGAGATGGGGAGGATGATTGAGCACCCCCATCCTTCCTGAACCATACCAGGCCACAGGCCCTCAACATAGGGAAGGTGGTTTGGGGCAGGGGGAGCTTCTAACCCCAAAGCACCTTGTCCCCATGATGATGATGGGGACAAGGGCCTCTTCCCCACAACACTAGCTGGTGGTTGTGGGGGTTTGCAGGCGGGGGGCTTATTGCAATCTGGAAGCCCCCTTTAACAAGGGGCCCCCAGATCCCAGCCTTCCCCCAAAGTAAATGAGTATGGGGTACATGGTACTGCTACCCATTCACAAAAAGAAAAAGTGTAGTGTAAAAAAAGACAGGAGACAGTCTTTGACAAAACAAAATTTTAAAAAGGTCCCCCGAAGTAGACTCAACATCAATCACAATGCCCGCCGCCACCGCCGACCTGAAAAAAGAAAAAAAAATCTGCTCTGTCCTCAACTCTGGCTCAAGCTGTCTGACAGCTGTGGTCAGGTACAATGCTTTGGCCATTCACAATGCACTGTCAGGGCGCAGTGCATTGTGGGGTGTGGCGGACGAATAGCCATTCAACGAACACACAAATGTCCCATGTTCAAGTCAAACTTACGTTCAACTCAAACATGCAGCCCATCGTTAGTCAAGAGTCCAAAAGCTTTTGGTCATATCGTATATAGGCCTTTCAGAGAAACGTGTCTATAATTAGAAAAGGACTTTGGATTTTTTTCATACGCTAAGCTAAAATGATCTTATATGGACAGTTTTGATGCAAATAATGCTTAATGGAATATGTTATATAAAATAGATTTATGCTGAGTTTTACAAAATTGAACAAGGCACTTCAAGACAGGCTTTAACAATAGAATCTATAGAGTTCAAACATATCATGTGTGAAAATATCATGCCAAATCAAGAAAAATGACACATGTAGAATTGGTAAGGGCCTGTGGCTTGGTGGAATGTTCACATAACACTAGTAGTACCAATGATAATGCAAAGTGTAGGCTTAGATAATAAAAATGTGCCCAAAAAACTCCCAAATTTGGAGACCCACATTGATGGAGACCGGAGGTCTAATAAAGCTATGTAAATTGTTGGTGATTACCAAGTTTACAATACACGCAAAGTATACATAGGATAATTTTAAAAACTATAAACAGGTTAATTTTCTAAGCCTTGAGATAACTACAGTGACATTAGCAATTCATTAAGTCTGCTTTAGTGCTTTGAGGGTTTTTTTTAATTATAGCCCATCGTTATACCACCATCCTTTTCAAATACTCTTCTTATTATATCTTTCAGCACGTCCCCTTCCTCAGTTGTAGCTCTCTGTGCTGTTGCTGTCGTGACTCCTCTTTATACCTCTACTATCCACTATATCTCAGGGGTTCCACGCAAATCATCAGCCCGTGACCTTGAGCTACACTGGAGCAAACCTGCTAATGAAATAAATGTCAATTACATGCTAATTAAGAGTGCTTCATTAAAAGTGCTCTAACGTCTTCATTTGCTGCTCCTTGTGCAGCAGGTGGAGAGGCACACAATGTTCCTGGAGGTTCTGCATCTTAGAGGACATTCTCCCCTAGAGGATTTGCGCTAAAATGTGATTTATTCCAGTAAGCGATGACTAATCGTGCCGCTAATATATATATTTTTCTTATGTGACACTTGACTGTTCTTGTCTCCATCCTCACACTTCCTTTGCTATCCAAAATCTTTCATGTTCATTTCATTCAGCCCTCGTCGCTTGCTCTCGGCTGATTTTATTTTCTTAAAAGGTTGTGAAAGCTTTAATGGAACAATATATCAGTCAGAAAGCAAAAGAGGAAGGGACAGAGTAGGAGAACGGGGATGGTGGTGAGGGGTAGAAATATAATGAGAAGAGGAATTAGGACGGGAGAGAAGCGAAGACAGAAAGAAAAGAAAGCATAAGAAAGAAGACAAAAAATGGGAGTGGGAGGTAAAAGAAAAAAGCAGAGAAACCAGTAAGCGGGAAAGGGGAAAAGAAACTATATAAAGGAGAGGGAAAGACTTGTTAATGGAAGAGCATAAGAGAAAAATCTAAAGATAAGGGAAGACAAAGAGGTAAAGAATAAGTCCAAAAGAACAGAGAAAAAGAGTTTTGAAAGAGAGAAAAGGAAAGAGATAAAAGTAGAACAAAAGACAAGACAAAACACAATGGGAGAGAGGAGAATAATGCTCCTAGAATAGGTTGCTAGAGATAAGGTAAATTTAGTCTTTTTTGCACCTCAGTAATCAGCGTGTGATTATTTTAAGCTGTTCTAGGTGTTGCTGACTGCAGGCTCGACTGCTTCTCTCTACCTTCTAGTGGATTATAGAATGTAGTGGGCTGGAAGAGGCAAACCCTAAGCCTGAATATTCATGTGGTCTCAGCCAGTCCCTGGGGAAGATAATGCCCAGTTGGTGGCTGAGGGGTGCATAAATAGTATGGGGCCTGGAACAGTGGGGTTCTTGTCCAGGAGGAGAAGACCCAGCCTGGAGGGCTGCTGCTCTTCTGGGCAGATTAGCTGAAGTCTGCAGGAGTTCACTGAGGTCAAAGTACAGGGAGAGCTGGGAGGTTTACTTAGTGAGAGAAGTTGGAACCAAGCTAAATAGAGTTCACTTAGGATCTGGCCTGGGAACTCATGGGCAAAGTGTCTGGCTGGCATTAGATGGAGGCACCAAGCACACAAGGACATTATGAGTACAGGCTGAAGAGAGAGATCCTAGCGACTGTTGCTGCTTAACCCTTTGAGCACCTGCTCCAGAGTTGCTAACTTAGGACTGCTGCTGTGGTTGGAGTCCCCTGACTTGTTTGTTCGCCTAATGCTAGTCTAGAAGAGAGTTACCCTGAAGAGTCTATTTAAGCCAGAGAGTGTCTTGTGCTACTTTGTGCACTAAATTTAAAGTAGCCCAGGGCTCACCCTGCACCCAACCAAGTTTAACAAGCATTAAATTCTAAAAAGGCACTCAATGCCTGGACAAGACAAGACTACTGAACGAGAAAGAAGATGGAGGGCATGAGAGCAGAAAAGCAAGCGAAAAGGGGGACATCAAGAACAGTACAAGAAAAGAAAATTATAAGACTAAAAAGTATTTAAAAGATGAATATGGAGATGAGATGAATATGGGATGAGGTTAAAGCAGGCCTTGAAATTTCCACTCGCCTGCTCGCCAATGGAAATTATGGTGGGGGCGAGTGTGTCCCCCAGGGCTGTCTTGGTAAGCAGGCTCAGAGCTCAGGCCAGATCTGTCATTGGCACTGGGAGCCGTCAGATTGCTCAATAGCTGAGCGCAGTGAAAGCAAAGGAAGGAGTGTGTGCTGTGCTCTCTGCCTCCCCCTTGAGTGCAGTACCCGGCTCTGTGAGTGAACAACGAAGTACTGCAATTTTTTATAGGGGTGTGTGTGTGTGCCTATGCCTACCTAATTTCAGCTCACTCTGGTCACATGATCCTCTATGTCAGCCAGTGGTGGCTTCAGGGGAGAGGAGCGAGCACTTAACAGCGTGTATGTACATGTGTGTGTGTTTGTGTGTGTCTGTGTATGCATGTACATGTGTCTGTGTGTATGTACATGTGTGTATCTGTACATGTGTCTGCGTGTATGTACATGTATGTGTGTGTGTACATGTGTCTGGGTGTGTGTGCATGTACATGTGTGTTTGTGTGTATGTGTGTACATGTGACTGTGTATGTATGTACGTGTCTGTGTATGTATGTACATGTGTCTGTGTGTATGTACATGTCTGTGCGTGTGTATTTCTGTGTATGTACATGTATCTGTGTGTATGCGTGTCTGTACGTGCCTGTGTCTCTGTGCTTGTGTTTACATGTTTCTGTGTGTGTGTGTATGCACATGTCTGTGTGTGTACAGGTGTCTCTGTTTGTGTGTGTTTTTGGTGGCCAGTAACTCTTAAGGCCTGGCTAGTTGCTCAGAACTTGCCATTTTAAGCTCTGGGTTAAAGGATAGCTGGAACAAGACATGACAAGACAGAAGGTGAAGACAGAGATTGAGCTCTGCAGTCACTTTTGCAGCAGTATTTTCTTATTCCAGGTCACAATCCTGCACAATGTCCTTTTGTCTCTTTCGGTCAGTTGACCACGTCAACCATGCTTATACTTATCATGTACCTCTCGGCATGGAAAATAAATTGGCAACTTCAGTCACAGAGGCACCAGCTAAGCGGGCACCAACAATTTGCTCTCTTTGAAGCTCAGTAGGCTCCGACATGACTCCGTATTACTAGCAGCAGTATTTGGACACCCCTCCAAATCATTGGATTCAGGTGTTCCAATCTCCTCCATGGCCACAAGTGTATAAAATCATCACCTAGGCATGCAGACTGCTTCTATAAACATTTGTGAACTAATGGGTCGCTCTCAGGATCTCAGTGAATTCAAGCGTGGTACCCTGATAGGTTGCAACTTATGCAATAAGTCCATCCGCGAAATTTCCTTGCTACTAAATATTCTACACTCAACTGTTAGTGGTATTATAAGAAAGTGGAAGCAACTGGGAATAACAGCAACTCAGCCACGAAGCGGTAGGCCACAGAAAATGACAGAGCAGGGTAAGCGCATGCAGAAGCGCACAGTGCACAGACGTTTTCAACTGCCTGCAAAGTAAATTACTAAAGATCTCCAAACTTCGTGTGACCTTCAAATTAGCACAACAGTGTGAAGAGAGCTTCATGGAATGGGTTTCCATGGCCAAGCAGCTGCATCCAAGCCTTATATCAGCAAGTGCAATGCAAAGCGGTGGATGCAGTGGTGTAAAGCATGCCACCACTGGACTCTAGAGCACATGATGAATCACGCTTCTCTGTCTGGCAATACGATGGACATGTCTGGGTTTGGCAGTTGTCAGGAGTACGGTACTTGCCTGACTGCATTGTGCCAAGTGTAAAGTTTATTGGAGGTGGGATTATGGTGTAGGGTTGTTTTTCAGGGGTTGGGCTTGGCCCCTTAGTTCCAGTGAAGGGAACTCTTAAGGCATCAGCATACCAAGACATTTTGGACAATTTCATGCTCCCAACTTTGTGGGAACAGTTTGGGGATGGCCCCAGTGCACAAAGCAAGGCCCGTAAAGACATGGATAAGCAAGTTTGGGGTGGGGGAACTTGACTGGCCTGCACAGAGTCCAGACCTTAACCCAACAGAACACTTTTTGTATGAATTAGAGCGGAGACTGTGAGCCAGGCCTTCTCGTCCGACATCAGTGCCTGACCTCACAAATGTGCTTCTGGAAGAATAGTCAAACATTCCCATAGACACCCTCCTAAACTTTGTGGACAGTCGTCCCAGAAGAACTGAAACTGTTATAATAATATAATAATTCACAAGTTTTAGGCAAATGTGAACAAAATTACAAGTATTGCTATAGGAGCTGCCTGGTCTGTAATAATGTGTAAACATTTTTCAAATAATAAACATGGTGATCTCAACTTAATAAATCAACAATACATAACAGTACTTTAAATCAGATAGAGTGATAAGTCCATATATCTTATGCTTCTTCATTCAAAAATCGTGTCAATCAACTGTACAGTCACATAAAATGCTCCATGCTGCTCCTTTAATGACTGTGCATACTGTATATAGTGCCCACTCACTCACCAGAAAATGTGGACTCCTAATAATAATAAGAATCATCAGCATTGTGTATTGCTGTTGGTTGATGTGGGACTTGTGATCCTCCTAGGCACTTCAGCCATACCGATGTTAATAGGTCTCATGTGGAATGAATATGGAAGATACTGGAGACCCCAATAGTGTAATTCTGTGTTATTAAAATAATATTAAAAACTATTTAGGCAAAAGAATGCCGGATCAGGAAAGTTGCGCACTGTCATGCGTCTCACCGGCTGGAAATGAGACGTTATGATGAGCGATTGATTTAATTTTTTTTTCCAAGGGGTTTGCTACCAAATATTAAATTGAAGGTGCCAATTATTTTGTCCAGTCCATTTTTGGTGTTTTGCATGGAATGTGTCAGATTTGGCTTTTTGTTTCTCCACTTTTTGTACCAATACAAACAAAAGAAATAAACATAAAAATCCCTAAACATTTTAATTGCAACAATTTTCTGGGTTAAGTGGTGCATTATCTGACAGAAATGCAGGGGTGCCAATATTTTTGGCCATGACTGTAATTATACTGCATCAGCATGGTCTCTCCCAGGCAAAGATTTCAAAGTAGACTGGGGTTTCATGATGTGCTGTTCAAGCTCTTTTAAAGAAGCACAATGAAATGGGCAGCATTGAGGACAGTAGACGTAGTGGTTGGCCAAGGACATTTAATGTAACAGATGAAAGACACATCATGCTTCCTTTCCTTCAAAATCAGAAGATGTCCAGAAGTGCCATCAGCACAGAGCTGGCAGAAACCAGTGGGATCCAGGTATACCTACTGTCTGGAGAAGTCTGGCTAGAAGTGGTCTTCATGGAAAACGTCTTCCAGGGGTTTTGTGTAGTAATTACCATTCCTGGGGAGCTTTGACAGAAATGTAAGTTTCATCAGGCGGTAAACACACAAGTGTCTGACCAAAAGGTGTGTGTGTGGTAGATGTCAAACCCGTTCAAGAGAATTCCTGTACTTACACCCCGGTAGAGTGGAGGAAAGGCATACCCAGCTGTTTCCAAGGAGCCAGTGTACAGCTGAGGCGCAGAACAGAGAACCCAAGATCATCAGCTGCTCCTTCAGGGGATGGCACACTCTCTCTCTCTTGAATGTATTAGATGAGAGGGTTTTGCTGGTTAATATCAGGCAAATTCCTGAAAAAAGACAATAGTTTAGTTTTTACAATGTGCTCTTTAACATGTGTATACTATACCCAAAAATCAACAAAAAAAAACTTTCAACAAAAGCTAGTTGTCACAGAATGTATATCATCTGTAATATTATTTCCGTATTTGTAGTGTTCAGTTTAATAATGATGTGCACTGCAAGTCTTTGGGCTAAGAAACTACCACAGAACACCACATAATTATGTAAAGACAAAAGAGCAAAAACAAACTTTAGCAGGGGAGTGAAGATAGAGCTTCGAAGGAAAGAAGAGAGAAGATAGCAGAAAGCTCAGAATATATTCGAGCGGAGACAGAAAGAGGAGGAAGCACAAAGAAGAAACACTATGAGGAAGAAGAATGGAAGTTGCAGTGATCAAGAGAATAAAGAACATAGGAAGAGAAAAGAGAGCTCCGGGGGAAAATAAAAGAAAAAAAATTGATGGAAAAGAAAAGACCACAGGAGAGTAAACAGATAAAGAATAAAGTAAGAAAACAATGAGGCGGATGAGAAGGAAAGAAGAAGGAGAACAAGACAGAAAAGAGAATGGAGGTCTCTATAACACAATGTCACTAACACTAAGTCAGAAATGCTGCAAAGCAGAGCATTACATCTAATGACAACCAAATCCACATAATTCCAGAATACTAAAGCACTTTATTTATTATAAGAATAATCCCTGCAACCATAATGCTGTATCCCTGGTGAAATATTTCTGAAGTGTTCCAATACAAAATGAGATAAGAGAAATTTAGTATTTTTGAGTTACAGTATGAAGCCTCCTTTACTTAAAGTGGACCTTCCATGGCAAACAGAAGGTCTGCTTTTTTCCAGCCCATTGTCTTCAACATAAATGGCTTTAAAAAGCAACTTCTAAACTATTTGCTCAAAAAAAACTGAGGGGCGGACTGACAACTCATGGGGCCCCCGGGCAATAGGGGATCATGGGGCCCCTGTGTCCTTGCCCAAAGTTGAAAAAGCCTATGAAAAAGGTACCAGGGGCATCTCATGGGGCCCCCTACTGACCCCGGGCCCTCGGGCAGTTTCCAAATGTTCAGTCCGCCCTTGATAACCTCTGGTGGTTCCAGGAGACACAGATGGCAATACCATGGCTTCCAGCACAGCTAGGAGCTTGAAATCCTGTGAGACTGCACTCTTGCAATGGATTGGGATGCAAGGCCATAGGATTTTGAGCTCCCTGCTTTTCTGGAAGACACAATGATGTCACTCATGCCTCCCGGAAGTGTTGGAGGCCAAGACTGAGGTTTTTTTATTTATTTTGAGCGAATGGCTTGTTTACAAATGGCTTTTTAAAGCAATTCATGCAGGGGGCAGAGGCTGTCAAAAAGGCAGACCTTCTGCTTGCCACAGGAGATCCTCTTTTAAATGGTTGTAAAGGCAAAAGATTTTTTATGCATGCATCTTCCTCTCACCCCAACCCTTCCCTTATACTTACCTGGGCCCGATCTCGATCCGTCGAAGTACACGAGAGCAGAGACTCCCTTGGCTCTCCCCCCACACACAGAGCTGGCCCAGGAGCAAGCATGTACGAGTGCCCCCAGAGCAAGTGGCTTGGGGGGGGCACTTGGCAGGGAGAGGAGTCAGGACCGCCAGTAGGGGACCCGAGAAGAGGAGGATCGGGCCACAGAGCAGGCAAGTATAACCTGTTTGTTAAAAACAATTATCCATGCTGACTGCCAAAATGGAGCAGCTGGCACAATTAGGCAGTATACATACCCAATACAATTACCATAAACAATATGTGCAGCACTTGGTAACCAATTAAAGTGAAAAAAACAATATGAAAGAAAATGGTAATAAATGTCCATATATGTGATACAATATATCTTTAAAACGTGCTCAATAGGTGTTCATCCACCACCCTTAGAAAGTTATACTTGATAGAGGACAATTCAATGCAGTTGCGTATATCACCACCATCGTCTCCCAGTGGATTGCAAACTCACCAGAAGTATTGGCTGCCACTACAGCAGCATAAATGCCTGTAAGACTCCACCAGCAAGTGTACAGCTTGTCACAGCAAACGGTGTATGAAAAGCATCCTCTTTTATGCAGGTTCTAACGAAATAAAGCTCACCAGGAGCAAAGAATACTTTCCATAGTGTAGTATTTTAATAATAAAACCATAAATGTACAAAAAACATAAAACTCAGATAAGCCAGCTTACAGAATTGTGCAGCGGCATGGTATTAGCACTGTAACTCCTCCCCGGCGTGTTTCGTCCTAGTTGTACATTTATGGTTTTATTATTAAAATACTACACTATGAAAAGTATTCTTTGCTCCTGGTGAGCTTTATTTCATTAGAGCCTGCACAAAAGAGGATGCTCTTCATACACTGTTTGCTGTGACAAGCTATACACTTGCTGGTGGAGTCTTACAGGCGTTCATGCTGCTGTAGTAGCAGTCGATACTTTTGAGCCTGCAGAAAAGAGGATGCTCTTCATACACCGTTTGCTGTGACAAACTGCATACTTGCTGGTGGAGTCTTACAGGCGTTTATGCTGCTGTAGTGGCAGCCGGTACTTCTGGTGAGTTTGCAATTCACTGGGGGATGTTGGTGGTGATATACGCAATTGCATTGAATTGTCATCTATCAAGTATACCTTTCTAAGGGTGGTGGATGGACACCTATTGAGCACATTTTAAAGATATACTGTATCACATATACAAACATTTATTACCATTTTCTTTCTTATTGTTTTTTCTCTTTAATTGGTTACCAAGAGCTGCACATACTGTTTATTATAATCTGTTTGTTATTTTTAAAAATATATGCCTTTACAATCACTTGAAAGTTCTTGAAAGACATCTTTGAAGACAAATTTGGGTCTGCCATTGCTGACAATTTTTTCAAAGGCAATCACTTAAATAAATGATATAGGGCTGCCCCTAGAATCCACTCCTGTGAGAATGTAGTATTTTGCAATAAATGTGCATAAAAATGTGTGTGCAAATTGGTATTATATTGCACCTCCCCCACTGGTGTATTAATGACTCTCCACTTTAAACTGGTGTAAACACTTCGAATATGTAATCCTTATGTTAGAAAAGTGTAATGTTGCAGTGCACTTACCCCAAAAACAGTGCAGCACCACAGTGCATCTTCCCCATATAACATAAAAACAATTGTGTGAATATATCAAAGGATTCTAGATGAATAAACAGCCTTATATCACATATCAATTGAACCCTGGGTCCATAAAATAAAGTCCAATATAAGTCTCTTGAGCTCTAGTGCTGTAATAAGTGTGCTTTACGTAGGAAAATGGGTGATGAAAAGAAACAGTGTTTCCAATATTTTCAAAGACACAAGCTCCAGGCCTTTCATCTTGCTCCTGGTTTTCAGTACTTGGCCAGTCATTGAGCTGAAAGTGTTCAGGTTGGGAGTCCAGATTACATTGCCCAAGGCTATGTTCACACCTATGCAGGTTGCGTTTGAGCGGTTTCTGCATTGCGTTTTTAACACATTTTTTACGTGTTTTTGATGCGTTTTTTCTTTTTGTTAATTTTTCCTGTTGCTAGGCAGATTTAAAATGCAAAATGCATCAAAAACGCGGCACAAACGCAATACATGCTCTTCTACAGAGTTTCCATTGAAGTCTATAGAACCAAAAACACAACTTTTTGCATTAAAAAAAGTCCCTGACTCTTTCCAAAAGACGCACCGGGTGAAAACAAGCAGATGTGAACATGTCCCATAGAAAATCATGTTAAGTGGACTGTACTGCGTTTCTACAAAATGCTGCAGAAAACACTTAGGTGTGAACCTGGGGTTATGTTAGTTCTGGATCAGTGGCTCGCCATGTAGTGAGCCTAGCACTGGAAGGTTCACAGTACCAGATACCACACATTTAAAATTTAGGTTAGCCATGACCTTTACTGACCAATATTAAAGTGTTACTAAATCCACAACAGTAAAATCAGTCTGTATATGCAGTAAAGCATGCTTGTTATACTCACTGTGAAACTTAAGGAGTTAATCCTCTGCATTTTGTAAAAATGCTATTTGATCCTGACTTGTCTGATCCTCCCCTTCTTCCAGTGTCCCTCTCTTATCTCCTGATAAGATATATCATGTGGAGTCACTCTGCACATGCTCAGTTTTATGTGTATTTCTAGAGAGGTTTCTTTTTTTTTTGGAGAGCACATGCAATAGGCACAGGGACAATCAGCACTGTCCAGACAGAGGTCAGGGGTTCTGCATTCTCCTAGAGCAGAAAGAAAACTCCTCCTACAAGCTTTAACCGTGCTCTGCTGGACACTGATAGAAGTCACAAGACTGCTCTAACTGCTGATGAGAAAAGGTATTTAGCAGTTTATATTTACTAAAAAAATTGCATTTCCATGCAGTGTGTACTGTGGGAGACCAGATATAGTGAATGCAGGATCATGGGTTTAGTAACACTTTAATAAGCAGGTGGTAGAGTCAGACCAGTGGCGTCCCGAGGCAGGTGCGGGGGGTGACACCTACTGCATGGGGTGACACCGGACCCGCTCCACGAAAAGGTAAGTTGTAAAGCAAGCCGACGATCCTCGCAGGATGGATCCGAGCCATCCTGCCGGGACTGTCGGCTTTCTTTACAACTTACCTTTTTGTGGAGCGGGTCCAGTGTCACCCTGTATAGGTTGCATGCCGACGATCCCTGCAGGATGGATTGGGCAGCATAATGGATTGGACTCCAAATCATTATGCTCAATCCAGAGATCCAATCCATTTTACAAGGATCGTCGGAGGGGGTGTCACCAAGTGTTATTGCACCGGGTGACACCAACCCGAGGGACGCCCCTGAGTCAGACTAGTACTCAACACTGCTAAAAATTATTGAAAGCTACATGCCAGAGTGCCCAGGACTTGGGTAATATACAGTGGGGATCGAAAGTTTGGGCACCCCAGCTAAAAATTTGTATTAATGTGCATAAAGAAGCCAAGGAAAGATGGAAAAATCTCCAAAAGGCATCAAATTACAGATTAGACATTCTTATAATATGTCAACAAAAGTTAGATTTTATTTCCATCATTTACACTTTCAAAATGACAGAAAACAAAAAAATGGTGTCTGCAAAAGTTTGGGCACCCTGCAGAGTTAATATCTTGTACTGCCCCCTTTGGCAAGTATCACAGCTTGTAAACGCTTTTTGTAGCCAGCCAAGAGTCTTTCAATTCTTGTTTGAGGTATCTTTGCCCATTCTTCCTTACAAAAGTCTTCCAGTTCTTTGAGATTTCTGGGCTGTCTGTCACGCACTGCTCTTTTAAGGTCTATCCATAGATTTTCAATTATGTTGAGGTCAGGAGATTGTGAAGGCCATGGCAAAACCTTCAGTTTACGCCTCTTGATGTAATCCCCCGTGGATTTCGAGGTGTGTTTAGGATCATTATCCATTTGTAGAAGCCATCCTCTCTTTAACTTCAGCTTTTTCACAGATGGCATCAAGTTACCATCCAAAATTTGCTGAAATTTCATTGAATCCATTTTTCCTTCTACTCGTGAGATGTTCCCTGTGCCACTGGCTGCAACACAACCCCAAAGCATGATTGATCCAACCCCTTGCTTAACAGTTGGACAGAGGTTCTTTTCATTAAATTCTGTGCCCCTTCTTCTCCAAACGTACCTTTGCTCATTCCGGCCAAAAAGTTCAATTTTAACCTCATCGGTCCACAGAACTTGTTTCCAAAATGCATCAGGCTTATCTATATGTTCATTTGCAAAGTTCAAACGATGATTTTTGTGGTGAGGACGTAGAAGAGGTTTTCTTCTGATGACTCTTCCATGAAGACCATATTTGTACAAGTATCTCTTTATAGTGGAATAGTGTACCACAACTCCAGTGTCTGCCAGATCTTTCTGGAGGGATCGTGCAGTCAAACGTGGGTTTTGAATTGTTTTTCTCACAATCCTGCGAGCTGTTCTGTCTGATATTTTTCTTGGTCTTCCAGATCTTGCTTTAACTTCCACTGTTCCTGATGACTGCCATTTCTTAATTACATTCCGAACAGAGGATATTGACATCTGAAAACGCTTTGCTATCTTCTTATAGCCTTCTCCAGCTTTGTGAGCGTCAACTATTTTCAGTTTCAGTTTTCTAGACAACTGCTTAGAAGAACCCATGGTGCTGATTGTTGGGGCAAGGTCAGATGAGTCTGGGCATTTAAAACTTTTGAGATTGACATCACCTGGTCTTCCGAAACGATGATTGAGAACAATCCATGAAACTGGCAGGTCTCAGCTTGGCAAAGGGGGCAGTGCATGCTATAAATTCTGCAGGGTTTTTTTGTTTTCTGTTATTTTGAAAGTGTAAATGATGGAAATAAAATCTAACTTTTGTTGACATATTATAAGAATGTCTAATCTGTAATTTGATGCCTTTTGGAGATTTTTCCATCTTTCCTTGGCTTCTTTATGCACATTAATACAAATTTTTAGCTGGGGTGCCCAAACTTTCGATCCCCACTGTATGTTTTGGCACCAGTTTTCTGCAACAAGTTGTGAGAATCCAGCTCTGGGCAGAGGCAGTGAGAATATACAGAACAAAGACTTAGTTTAGTATTGGGACTTAGTTCAGTGCTAAGGTTAAATTACTTGTAGGATCAGAAACTGGGGGGGGGGGGGGGAGGTGATAAGGTTCAGTTTTAGGGTTAGGTTTTAGGGGGTAGGTTAAACATTATCTGATTACTGAAGTAGGCTACGTGTAAGGGTCAAGTGTTTGAGAGTAAGTGTTAAGGCCTAGTAGATATGTTGATTAACAGGAGGTATTTAAAGCCATATGAATTGCTGCAGATGATATGAGAAAGTGTTGTTACTTTTGGAAAGGAAGTGCCTGTAGATACACTTTGCTGGTGGGATTGCTAGTAATGAAGCCCAATTCTGGGAATTAGTCAAAATCTACCCCTGCAGTGGAACCCCGTACACTGCAAGGGGCAATGCTTGTTAGGTCTAGTAGGAGCTGTAGAGGCTGCAATATTAACCTTACCCCTGTTCTAACCAACTCCATTGCTCTCCTCCTGTCTGGTCTGTGGGTGGTCCCCCTATGTCATCAGGCAGGAGTGCAACAATGGTAGGGAGCTGTAACGGAACCGACTTCAGACTGCGCTTGAGTACTTCCGTTAGAATACCGCTTCCCCATCTAAACACCGACAACAGACACCACAGCCGACCATACAAGACTAGACGACACCAGTCTTGAAGTAAACCAGGAGGTAGACTAGTTTATTTGAACACAGATACAAGATAAATACACTAAGGGGACAAACAATCAACAACCCCCCATCCCACCTATCTCCTAAACATGTCTTCACAGTCTGAGACAAAGCCCACACAATATTAGGACAGATCACCCTGTACCCCTAACAGGCACATGGTGATTTACGCATAAGAGGGATATGGGGAGCTGATACAGGGGTCTCACCAACTCTCCAAAGTGAGCTGCGTTCCATGGGCCCCCCACCCAAAGTGACTCCCGTCACAGGAGCACCTTGGAGAGAAGGTTTCTAAGGACCAGTCACATCGCTGGAGGGACCCTGCTGGAGTGAGAATTAATGGAAGGATAATGGAAGATTTTGTCTAATTCCTGAGGTTGGGCATTCATTGGAAGAAGTAAGTAAACACTTTTTGACATTACTCCTTATTCCTGCACCCCTGGACAGAACCTGCAGTTAACCCTTGCAGTGTAGGAGGGCCCTTGTGCAAGGATATATTCCTGGATTTGGGCTTTAATTGAAAGAAGGAAGTATAAAGTTTTTGACACTACAGGAACATTTTTGATACAAATTTGGGTATACACTTTAAGTTCTCACCGCAGAGTTCCATGCTAAACACTAACAACACCAATAATCAGCATACTGCATTTCCTGTCATTCTTTCTACGTGCCCTATCCACCTCAATCTATTGAGGGAGACATACAGGAGTTAAAAGGAGAAAACACCAGAGGGGAGAGAAGAAAGGTGTGCACAAAGGGCATGGGATTGTAAGATTAGAGAGTATATAAGAAAAGATAGAAGAGCCCAAAGTGGAGAGCAAAAACACAACCTTTATAGGAGAGAGATGAAAAAGGGGTTAAAGTAAAGATGAAGGCTGGTAGAAATGAGAAGGTGAAAAAGAGAAGTAAATGGATAAAAATAACCACATATTAGGATTCCAGGCATCAGTTAGGCTGTTCTAGAACTGTCAGGCAAGAAACTGTAATATGTACATGCCACAATTCAGCATCATGCCATCCCTGACCAGATGACGATGTTGTCGGATGATAATTGCATATTATCCTATGTGTGTCAACATCCTCCATTCTAACTTTTCACCATCCTACAGGAACCAAAAATATAACGGTCATGGTCACATTTTGCTTAGCTCAAGCACAACAAACATCCTGATTAATTATCAGGTCAGCCGACGCATGCCTTGGTATGAACTGTAAGAAGACAAGCACCGGCAATGAAGAGGGAACAGAGAGGATTGTGATATGAACGATTGTGGGATAGACATTCAGGGGAAATGAAGACTAAAATAGAAATAGAAATAAATGAAAGTGGTATATGCGGGTCTGCAGAGAGAGAGAAATACAGAGATTCAAGGTTGAGGAGATGAAGGATGGAGGATATGAAGAGATAAATATGGAAATACGAAAGGAGGACTAAAGACAGAAGAAAAATGATTAAGTTACAGTTGTAAAATGAGAAAGAGGATGGATTGATATAGGAGCCTTCAGCCATAGTTAGAATAAATTTGAAAAAATAAGGGGGAAATAAAATGAGGGGTGTAGATTAGTATGAAGGTTATTCAATAACGCAGAAAGCACCAAAAAGAAACAAAAACACAAACCAAGTCAACTGCAGTTACCTGTGTGCTAATTGGTTCATATGGGTTACAGCACTGCCATTCTTGTGCTTTTTGAAATACCTTATATTTGTTCCCACATACGTATATTGTACAATGCAAACAGAAATGTGGTGACTTGTGGCTGGCGATTCTAACTATATCGCCTTAGACTTGCTGATTTTGTTGGTATGTTATATGAATACAACTCTGGGTAGAGGAAGCAAATTGGGAATTAGGGCTTATTTATGCCCATGCGTTGCTTGGCAATGGACCAGATGGAAGTGTATGGGCCCTTAGAGATTAGAAAAGGGCACAGAATAGGATATTAACAGGGTGCGCATGGAATATATGACTTTTAATGCCTTTTTTATTGAACTCCTTTAGTCACCTACCATGTATCCTGAATATTACTAAAAATCTTAAAACCATAATTTCCTAATGATGCCAGAATGCTTTCTGAGCTACCACCACATTAGAAAATCTACAAGTCACAAATGTATAGATAATGAGAATATAGTCAAGAGGCTCCTTCCAGCAATCCCTGGACCAATCCTCCTTCTGTTTTGCAAATGGGTTCATGTACTGTATATGTTTCAAGAAGTGGAATGGGCTCCCTCCAGGCCTACCTGCCCTTAATCGCTATATATGTGTAGCACTACCACCTTAGGATTTGCTGAGTTTTGGGTCCCCCTAAAGCTCTGCACAGCCAGGCTTCCACACTTTGCACTCAGAGTCAGTAAACATCCCTTGAGCTGGTTTTGTGATTTTATTAAGGGGTTGATAACTTGGATAGAGTTGAGGGGTGTATGGGATGCCCAAGGAACTGCAAACTTGAGGACAAACTCCTTAGCACTATGTACAGATGTGGACAGAAAGAGTCTCTCCTTCCAGCTCTCTGATGTTCCTTCTCAGATGAAAGATGAATCCTCCTCTTCACCCAGCTGCATTGAGGGTATTCCCTGGGCAAGGGGGGGGGGGGGGCAGAAACTGCCAATTTAGCAAAGCAGCCCCAGATGAGCAATTATTTGGGTTTTCCACCTGACTGCCCTCTCCCGTTATGCAGCCCAGGAGGTGTAAGAGTACTCGAACTGTCCTTCCCAGGGGCGGACTGACCATTTGGAAACTCGGGCTCTGCCCGAGGGCCCAGGGTCAGTAGGGGGCCCCATGAGATGCCCCTGGTACCTTTTTCATAGGCTTTTTTGAGCTTGGGCAAGGACACAGGGGCCCCGTGATCCCCTATTGCCTGGGGGCCCCATGAGTTGTCAGTCCGCCCCTGGTCCTTCCTGATAGCCTAATGGTTTGCTGACTGCCTTCGGACCTTTCATTGGGCTGGCTCCTTCCTTGCTGCTCAGGATATATTCCCTTGAAGACAGTGGTACATTGGATCCTGTTCTCCAGCACCTGCCTCTAGGTAGGCCGCTTTTTTGGGTCTCCTCCCAGGCTCTACACTCCAGCCTCTCACTCCATCGTCCACCTGATACTCTCTTGACACTCCCAGGTTCTGTGATTCTTAAGGGTTGCCTTGGTCACCATGCTTAGCCTCCTGCCAGGGGATTGGTCAAGGTCCCTTAAGCATGCAAATCCGAGCTTCCCCCCCTCCTTCATCCTTCCTACAGAAAGCTCCCAGGTTTCTGGAGAGGTGGGAAGACTCCAGATGCTCTGACTTTAGAACCTCCCTGTTTTGAAGTGAATTCCTGCCTCACTCACAGGCTGACCCATCCCAGGCTGCTACTCAGCCTCTGCCTAGCAAAATAAAACAAAAACCTGCCATCTAGCTAAGCTAGAGGGCGTTACATCTGCTCCAAGATGGAGACAAAGATTAGAGTTAGGACAGCATTGCACAGAGGAGCCTTGACAAGGCAGTGCAGCTTTCACATAAATTTGCAAATGATGTGCAATTAAAACCTCTGTTTTTAACACAAATTGGTAGATAATGTAACCTTTTTTTGCAGGCTATCTGGTAAGTGAGCTGTTTAAGCCCTTGTTTTGTTTAAGTCTCCAGAAGTGCCATAAAAGCGTTTTTCCGCAATTGCATTTTTTTTTACGTTTTTTTACACAAAAAAAATAACATTTTGGCTGAAAAAAAGCCCGAAAATACTGGTTTGCTGCGTTTCACTGGGTTTTGCCACATTTTGCTGCATTTACCAGCGTTAGAGCATTTTTACAGCTAAAAAACTCCTCTAGAAACCCTCTAGGTTTGTTTTTTTTTTTCAGCCAAAAAACGCTGATGAAAGCCTATGTGTGCATGGACACATACAGTAGGATAACATGCTGGGAAGTTTACTGGCTGTAGAAAAAAAAGCCAAAAGCCAAAAACTTCCACTCTAAAAACTGTCCAATGTGCATGAGGATTATGGTAAAACAGTAACCACAAACTGCTAGAATTCATTAAAAAAATTATGTAGTTAATTTGTTTAGTCTTAAAAGAAATAATTACATGCATTTTGCATTTAACTAGTGTAAGCAACGCAATGTGACTAGATTTCAGCCTCCAATAATCCCTCATATTGTATAATTGGGACAAAGCAGGGCAAGCACCAGGAGCCAATCAATTGTACAAGAAGTAAAGAAAAGAGTGAGCAGAGGGATGAAGACATCCGTGTGCTGCAACCTCTTCTTTGTCTCAAGCTGGGAAGACAGCTGTGCAAAATCTCAGGAGCATTTCTGAACTCAAGAACAAAAATTGAAGATCATACAGCTCGCCAGTCCTTAACCACTTGAGCCCCAGAGGATTTACCCCCCTTAATGACCAGGCCTTTTTTTGCTGTTTGGCGCTGCACTAATTCAAATAATAATTGCGTGGTCATGCAATGCTGTACCCAATCGAAATTTACGTCCTTTTTTTCACACAAATAGAGCTTTCTTTTGGTGGTATTTGATCACCTGTGCGCTTTTTATTTTTGGCGCTATAAACAAAAAAACACGAAAATCTTGAAAAAAAAACTATTTTTTCTACTTTCAGCTATAAAAAATATATCGTAAACTCAAAGTTAGTCATAAATTTAAGCCAAAATGTATTCTGCTACATGTTTTTGGTAAAAAAAATGCCAATAAGTGTATATTGATTGCTTTGTGTGAACGTTATAGCGTCTACAAACTATGGTATAGATACTGTAATTTATGCCTTTTTTTGCTATACAGCGCTGCACTAATTCAAATGATAATTGCGCGGTCATGCAATGCTGTACCCAATCGAAATTTACGTCCTTTTTTTCACACAAATAGAGCTTTCTTTTGGTGGTATTTGATCACCTGTGCGCTTTTTATTTTTGGCGCTACAAACAAAAAAAACACAAAAATCTTGAAAAAAAAACAATTTTTTCTACTTTTAGCTATAAAAAATATATTGTAAACTCAAAGTTAGTCATAAATTTAAGCCAAAATGTATTCTGCTACATGTTTTTGGTAAAAAAAATCCCAATAGGTGTATATTGATTGCTTTGTGTGAAAGTTATAGCGTCTACAAACTATGGTATAGATAATTTGAAATTTACACAGCTTTTACTTTCTGACCGCCCATCACATCTCTTGAGGTGCTAAAATACCAGGATAGAACAAACACCCCCAAATGACCCCTTTTTGGAAAGCAGACACCCTAAGCTATCTGCTGAGAGACATATTGTGTCCATGGAAGATTTATTTTTTTTCCACAAGTTTCTGGAAAATGACAAAAACGTTTTTTTTTGTTTTTTTTTTACACAAAATTGTCATTTAAATGATTTATTTCTTGCACAAGCCATGGGTATATGTGGAATTATACCCCAAAATACATTCTGCTACTTCTACCGAGTATGAGGATACCACACGTGTGACACTTTTTGGGAGCCTAGCCACATACAGGAGCCTGAAATCCAATGAGCACTTTGAAAGCCTGAAGGTGCGTAACTTCTTCATTTCACTTCCCCACTACCTATCACAGTTTCGGAGGCCCTGTAATGCCAGGATAGCACCAAACCCCCCCAAATGACCCCTTTTTGGAAAGTAGACACTCCAAGGAATTTAAAAAGAGGCAAGGTAAGTATTTTGCAGATCTCATTTTTTCTCACAAGGCTTTGAAATATAAAAAAGAAAAGAAAAAATATATTTTTATTTTCTTTCTTCATTTTCCAAAAACTTGTGGTAAAAAATTAAATTCTTCTATTGATTCAACATGCCTCTCAGCAAATAGTTTGGGGTGTCTACTTTCCAAAAAGGGGTCATTTTGAGGGGTGGGGGCATTTTATGCCCAGCATTAGAGGTTTATGCCACACATCACTCACTCTTCTAACCACCTGAAGACCAAGCCTTTTCTGACACTTTTTGTTCACATTAAAAAAATCTGTATTTTTGCTAGGAAATTAAAGTGAACCCCCAAACATTATATATTTTCTTAGAGCAGACACCCTAGTAAATAAAATGGTGGGTGGTGCAATTTTTTATCTCACATATTACTTACACAGCGATTTTTCAAACGCAATTTTTTTGAAAAATATACACTTTTTTTAATTTTAATGCACAAAAACACAATATATTGGCCAATTATTTGGTATGATATAAAAGATGATGCTATGCTGAGTAAATAGATACCAAACATGACATGCTTTAAAATTACGCATGCCCTGTGCAATGGCGACAAACTGCATACATTTTTAATATCTATAGGCAACGCTTTAAAAGCCTTTACAAGCTACTATTTTAGATTTACAGAGGAGGTCTAGAGCTATAATTACTGCCCTTGATTTGACGTTCGTGGCGATACCTCACATGCATGGTGCAATCGCTGTTTCCATACTGGGAAAGGGTCAACGCTCACGACCGCAGGTGTGCGCGTGCGCGGATGGGCGAGGGTCCTTTTTTTTTTTTTTTTCTTTTTTTCTGATTTATTTAATTATTTTTACACTGTCCCTTTAATTTTTTTTTAATCACTTTTAATGCTATCTCAGGGAGGGGGAGGGGGGCCATTTTCTCCCGCTGCTTGTAAAGGCAATTCTGCAGCTAATTAACCACTAGGAATGCTTTTACATGAAAGCCCATTGCCGGCTGAAAAAAATGATACCAGGATGATGCCTGCAGCTGCAGGCATCACCCTGGTATAACCATTCAAAGTCCAGTGATGTACCAGTACGTCGCTGGTCCTTGTTGGGTGTATATGCTATGTTCTTTTTTTCTTTATGCAGCCTGTGGGCTGAATGAAAAAAAAGAGAAGAAATCTCTGCCAGAAAAAGTGTGTGGTATGCCCACCATTAGAAACCTCCCTCAATCCACCCACTTCTAATGGTGGGCACATATGAAATGTGCCAACAAATATAAAATATATATGCCTAAGCATGGGGGCCATCCACCCACTGGCCACCCCAGGCCCCCATGCTTTGGCATATATTCTCATTTTTTTAACTGCGGATGAAAAATCTCATCCGACAGCACTGCACACACCTACTTATGTCTATTCTGAAAGCAAGACCCTGTTGCTGTCAGAATAAACAGGTCAGTGCTGCAGTTTGACGTTCCTGCAAAGAAATCAACAATGGTTAATAATAAAACATAAACTCAATAAAACAACTTTATAAGGAAAAGTGTGTGGTGGTATGCCCACCATTAGAAACCTCCCTCAATCCACCCACTTCTAATGGTGGGCACATATGAAATGTGCCAACAAATATAAAATATATATGCCGAAGCATAGGGGCCATCCACCCATTGGCCACCCCAGGCCCCCATGCTTTGGCATATATTCTCTTTTTTTTAACTGCGGATGAAAAATCTCATCCGACAGCACTGCACACACCTACTTATGTCTATTCTGAAAGCAAGACCCTGTTGCTGTCAGAATAAACAGGTCAGTGCTGCAGTTTGACGTTCCTGCAAAAAAATCAACAATGGTTAACAATAAAACAAACTCAATAAAACAACTTTATAAGGAAAAGTGTGTGGTGGTATGCCCACCATTAGAAACCTCCCTCAATCCACCCACTTCTAATGGTGGGCACACATGAAATGTGCCAACAAATATAAAATATATATGCCGAAGCATAGGGGCCATCCACCCACTGGCCACCCCAGGCCCCCATGCTTTGGCATATATTCTGTTTTTTATAACTGCGGATGAAAAATCTCATCCAACAGCGCTGCCCACGCTGAGTTATGTCTATTCTGAGAGCAAGTTCCTGTTGCTGTCAGAATAAACAGGTCAGCGCTGCAGCTGAAAGCATTCCTGCAAACAGAAATGGTTAACAATAAAACAACAATAAACCAGTGAAAGTCGAACAATCACAAAAATGACAACAACAAAAAAAACTATAACTATTTTTGGTTTTTACATTTTTTTATTTTTTTGGGGGGTATTTGTACTTTTATATATATTTTTTTATTTTTTTTAACTTTTTTTTTCCAAACTTCAAACATTTAAACAGCTGGTAGGGTCTCTCCAAATGCGATAGCCAGTTTCCTGACTACCTAACATCTTTTGAGACCCTGTGTAAATGTGCCCTGATCTGTGCCGTGCTGTACCCTATACTAATAGTTCACTAGTGTATGGTAGAGGCGGAAGCAGGGCTTGATGCAGAGGCCAGGTTGGCCAGGACAGGAGGGACAACAATAGCGGCTGTCACGCCTAATTCCACGTTTGCTGCAGACACGACATCTTTTTTGGGGTCTTCTTTGGGTTGGGGTACCAGGAATGGTATCGGGAAAATGTCTCTCATGCAGACGGCTAACTGCATCTGGGAGAGGGATTTGGGGCGCAGCACCTTCTGGATACAAAAGGGCCCTGATGTTCTCTAACTGGAAATTTAGGTATGATCCACTATGTCCAGTTGCTTTATAGAGAACAAAAGCGTTATATACAGCCAATTGAAATAAATAAACTGACACTTTTATGTACCAGTGTTTGGATTTTCGGGAAACTAAATACGGCTGCATCATCTGGTCATTGAAGTAAACCCCTCCCATGTTAAGGTTATAATCGTGGACACAGAGGGGCTTCTCAACAACACCAGCTGCCGTGGTAATTTGGACGGTCGTATCTGCGTGAATGGAAGACAGGAGGTAAACATCCCGTTTGTCCTTCCACTTCACTGCGAGCAATTCTTCATTTCTCAAGCAGGCTTTTTCCCCCTTTTTAAGACGGGTATTTACAAGCCGTTGGGGGAAGCCTCGGCGATTAGATCGCACAGTGCCACATGTGCAAATTCCCAAATTGAACAAATGTCTAAATAGTGGCACGCTTGAATAAAAATTGTCCACGTATAAGTGGTACCCCATATGGAAATAGGATGACGCCAAGTCCCAAACTATCTTGCCACTGCTCCCCATGTAGTCTGGGCATCCGGGGGGCTCCAAGTAACTATCTTTTCCCTCGTAAATCCGAAACTTACATGTATAGCCTGTTGCCCTCTCACAGGTCTTATACATCTTGATCCCATATCTGGCACGCTTGCTGGGGAGATATTGTTTGATTACAAGGCGGCCAGAATATTGAATGAGGGACTCATCGATGCAGATGTTTTTCTGGGAAGTATACACATCTGCAAATTTTTGGTTAAAGTGATTTACGAGGGGCCGAATTTTGTGGAGCCGGTCAAATTCAGGGTCACCCCGAGGACGACTGAGTGAGTTGTCGTAGAAGTGCATAAAACGCCTTATCGTCTCATATCTATGCCTGGCCATGGCAGCAGAGAACACGGACATGTGAACAAGAGGGTCGGTGGACCAATACAACCGCAATTGATTTTTATCATTAATGCCCATGTTGAGGGTTAGGCCCAAAAAAACTTTAAATTCGGAAACCGTAATGGGTTTCCATGCGAATGGTCTGGCAAGGTTTGAATTTGGGTTGGCGGCGATAAATTGTCGTGCATATAAATTGCTTTGATCCACAATCAATGCATAAAGATCTTCTGTGAAAAACAGCTCAAAAAAATTAAGGGGAGTATTTAAATTTGCTGTTTCCACCTGAATTCCGGGTTGGGCAGTGAATGGGGGAAGTACGGGTGCTGCAGAATTTGTGGGCTGCCAATCGGGATTTGCAAGCACATCCGGAAGGACACTAGGGGCTCTACGGGCCTGTCTGAGAATTCTTGGTGGCCGCGGGACACTACTTGTGCTCGCCACCGCACCAGCTTGTACTGCACTTATGGGACTCGCCACGTCACCAAGTGATACTGCAGTGCTGGTATGCCTACGACCAGGACGTACTAGGCCGCTGGTGCTCGCCAGTTCACCAAAAGATACTGCGGCACTAGTACTGGCACTCTGCTGCATATGAGAGTCATCATGCATTTGTACCACCTCAGCAACCTGTGAATGGGATCGGGTACGCCTGACCTTAGCAGGGACCACTTCCTCGTCGTCTGAGCTAGCTGTCAGGGTGCCGCTGCTGTCTATAGGTTCGTATTCTGAGCCTGGTTCTGCCAGTGAGTCTTCCCCTTCGCTCTCACTTGACATGCTCAGAATCCTATAGGCCTCTTCACTAGTGTACCTTTGCTTAGACATTTTGGCCACTAAATTTACAGGTACCTAGTGCGACTCACGGGAAAAAGAGCGCCTGGCTGTCAGGGACTGCTTTAAACGCTACAAAAAATTTACCGACAAGTGCTAACAGATATCAGGCCTGATTCTGTGAACACTGCGGTTTTGTGTGTAATATGTATCAAGTGACAGTTATCTACTGACACTGCACTTGCTGGGGGAGAAGGGGGGGGCGTAGGGGCTAAACGCAGGTGCTGGCAGGTGTTGGGGCTGATCCCGCTAACACTGCGTTTTTGGGGATACTAAAGTAATGTGAATGCTGGTATAGCGCTGATCTGATCAAAGATATTGATCCAATCAGACACTATACTAGCAATGAAGGTTTAGCGTGCAAGTAAGCTTGTTCCTGGCAATCAAGGGGTCAAATGTGATTATTTGTGTACTAGCGGGCAAACTGGTGCTATCTGGGAGGGGCGCTAAAATTATTGGAAGTCACCAGTGACACTAATACAGTGATCAGTAAAAATCTGTTCACTGTAATCAATGACACTGGTGACAGGGCAGTGAAGGGGTTAACTGGGGGTGGGGGTGGGGGGCGATCAAGGGGTTAGACGGGATCACTGGTGTATTAGCGGGCAATCTGGTGCTATCTGGGAGGGGCACTAACACTAACGGAAGTCACCAGCGACACTGATACAGTGATCAGTAAAAATTGGTTCACTGATCAGTGACACTGGTGACAGGGCAGTGAAGGGGTCAACTCGGGGAGGGGCGGGGTGATCAAGGGGTTAGACGGGACTACTGGTGTATTAGCGGGCAATCTGGCGCTATCTGGGAGGGGCGCTAACACTAACGGAAGTCGCCAGCGACACTGATACAGTGATCAGTAAAAATTGGTTCACTGATCAGTGACACTGGTGACAGGGCAGTGAAGGGGTCAACTCGGGGAGGGGGGGGGTGATCAAGGGGTTAGACGGGACTACTGGTGTATTAGCGGGCAATCTGGCGCTATCTGGGAGGGGCGCTAACACTAACGGAAGTCGCCAGCGACACTGATACAGTGATCAGTAAAAATTGGTTCACTGATCAGTGACACTGGTGACAGGGCAGTGAAGGGGTCAACTCGGGGGGGGGGGGCGATCAAGGGGTTAGACGGGACTACTGGTGTATTAGTGGGCAATCTGGCGCTATCTGGGAGGGGCGCTAACACTATCGGAAGTCGCCAGCGACACTGATACAGTGATCAGTAAAAATCGCTTCACTGATCAGTGACACTGGTGACAGGGCAGTTAAGGGGTTAACTGGGGGGGGGAATTAAGGGGTTAAATGGCTTTATTGGTGTACTGGCGGGTAAACTGGCGCTATCTGGGAGGGGCGCTAGCACTATTGGAAGTCGCCAGCGACACTGATACAGTGATCAATAAAAATCGCTTCACTGATCAGTGACACTGGTGACAGGGCAGTGAAGGGTTAACTGGGGGGGGCAATCAGGGGGTTAAATGTGTCCTAGACTGTGTTCTAACTGTCAGTGTGCTGTTTTACTCACGTTTAAATGTCTCTTCTTCTCTGTCTGGAACGGAATGTGTCCAGGCAGAGAAGAATGACATCATATCCTGTCCTGTGTAAATATCAACACAGGACAGGATAGGACAGGGACCGATCATCCGATTTCAGCCAGAAATCACTGGCTGAAATCTAATGATTGATCCCTCCTGGATCGAATCGGATCACCCGCGGGTCGGCGGGAGCGCGCGCGCCCCCTGCCGGCGAAAGTGTCGGGAGCGCGGAACCCATTTTAAAACGTGGTTTTGCGCTCCACTGCCGCCCTGCACACGTATATACACAGTGGCAGGGCGGCAAGCGGTTAAATATGGTGGCCTCATTTGTATTCTTTTTCCAGGCTTTTCCCCTTTGTTATGACATACTTCCTGCTAGAGTGACAATGCTACTGTATCTAAGGAGGAGCATCATTGTCACTCTAGGACAGGATTACAGAACATACCCACATGGAAGAAAATATATTTGAAATATATTTTTAAAATATTTTTCCCAAATATCCAAATATATTGCCATACATTTGAAATGCTACAATTGGCCATATTCAATATATTTCAAAATATAGTTATATATATATATATATATATATATATATATATATATATATATATATATATATATATATCGCATGTTGAAATGTGTATTTATTGCAAAATATATGAAAAATATTTGAAAACATACATTTCAAATATACTGTATGTCTTCAAAATTACAAATCTACATTTTTGGAATGCATTTACAAATATATGTTAAAAATATTTTTTTATATGTTAAAAAAAATCTGAAGAATATATTTGAAAAAAAATATTTTTAAAAATATATATATTTTTTTACATATTCTTCAGATTTTTTTTAACATATAAAAAAGTCATGTTAACATATTTTTACATATATTGGTAAATGCATTCCAAAAATGTAGATTAAATGTGTTTTTAAAGACATATAGTATATTTGAAATGTATTTTTAAAAATATTTTTCATATATTTTGTAATAAAAATGCATTTTAACATGCAGTATATGTATATATACTGTACGTATATATATATATATATATATATATATATATATAATATATAGATTTTTTTTTAAATATATTGAATATGGCCAAAATTGTAGCATTTCAAATATATGGCAATATATTTGGGAAGAATATTTTTTAAATATATTTCAAATATATTTTTCTTCCATGTGGGTATACCCCTTTCCTACAAAACATGGGGGGAGATTCTAGCTGTACGCACCATAAAATAATCCTTAGGAAGGTGAAGGAGCTCTTATATAATGTATGCATTTAGTTGGCCTATTTGGTTATCTGTTAGGGATTCAGATTGAATTTTCTCACTGCATATAGACTAGTTGCTATGGACAATAGCTCCATTTTTGCTTGCTTCACCTTTGGAAATCATTATGCTGATTCTGCCCCTTACTGCCCATTGATGGGAGGTTGTTCATCCACAGTGTATAACACGATAGAGAAGGTGAAGGAAAGAATTAGAGAAAGCACCCCGGATTCACCTTTGCTGTTACCGTTTATGTTCCCTTTATATCTAAGTGAAAACCGCTTCTTTCTCACTAATTGGATCCTTTATCTCCAACTAGTTTTTATTTCTAGCTATATATCTTTATCTGCCGCCTGGCTGATATCGCAACATGCCGGCATCCTAATTCTCTATTCTCTCCACCTTCTTCCCTTTTTACCAAATATTTCAGGCTTCCACATTAAATGGAGCACATTTTCAAGACCTGGCACAGTGGAATAATCTGTAAGCATTGCAAAATACAAGACTTGATCCATGACTAAAGCCATAGGTGCGGATCATGTGTATTCTGAAATAGGCATAGGGTACTGCTGGCGAATACATAGCTGACTGCTGTGAAACCCTTTCCTGCATGACATGTCTCTGTCAGTCCTTGGAGATTTTTTTCTTTGGAGCACAAAGCTTAAAGCTTTAAAGTACACATTTCCCAGCCACATAAAAATAATATATTGCTGTCTGCAGTATAGCTGCACCACAATACATCAGCCAAATGAAAAGTACTTAGCGTTCTGCAGTAAATTAAATCTAATGTCTTCTTTCAGCAAGCCACAATATTTGGATCAGTCATCTGATGAAGAACGTTGTTGGCACTGTCACATGTCTGTATAAGGAGCTGAGATGGCGAAGGTGGCCTTTCCAGCTCATATACCCCTGTTTAGCGAAACAGGGAATGCAAGGGCAATGGAAAGGTATTAACAGGGGCGGACTCATCATTCAAGCACTCGGGCACTGCGCGAGGGCCCAAGGTCAGTGAGATACCCCTGGTACTTTTCATAGGCTTTTTTGGGTGTGGTTTGAGTGTGGGCAAGGACACAGGGGCCCCATGATCCCCTATTGCCCGGGGGCCCAATGAGTTGTCAGTCCACCCCTGGGCATGAGTGACTAGGTATATAATCTGGTGAATGGGACTTGAGACCACTGGAATGGATTATGCAGAATTAGCACAAATAGTACACCAGTGAAGCACAGGTTTCAGATACGGGTTGAGTTGGGTCAGGTACTGCAGCATAGAAGCTGGAGACATGACAATAAGGATTTAGCCACCAGAAAAGGGAAAACTAGCAGTTATGTGCGTTGATACCAGATTTTTTGCAAGCACTGTGTGCTATATGTCCACATTCATATATAGTATCAAACATTTCAAACAATATAAAGTAGTGTAGCCCAGGGGCGAACTGACCATTCGAGCACTCAGGCACTGCCCAAGGGCCCGGGGTCAGTAGGGGGGCCCAAGAGATGCCCCTGGTACCTTTCATTGGCTTTTTCATAGGTTTTTTTGGGTGTGGGCGAGGACACAGGGGCCCCATGATCCCCTATTGCCTGGGGGCCCCATGAGTTGTCAGTCCGCCCCTGGTGTAGCCCATCCTAATTTAGCTAGGGGGAGCTACACTCCAATGGTTAGACAGAGGCTGAGTAGCATCCCAGGTGTAATAGCCAGAGAGGGATCAAATTGTGGTCAGGGCTGAGAGGCTCTGCAGGCCAAGCCCTCTGAAATTTCCTCCTGCTCTAGGGCTTTTGGGGGAAGGCCTTAGAGGCAGTGAGTGGATCTGAAGAGTGGCTGGCTGCACTCTTGAGGAGTTTTAGCCAATCCCCAACAAGAGGTTGGCAAGGGGCTGGACACCCTTAAAGTGTTAGAGCCTGCTCAGTGGCAGGAGAGAGGAGAGTTGGAGGGAGAGTTCAGGTAGAAGATGTGAGGATGAGAGCAGGAGGCTGCAAAGAGGACTGAGAGGATTTGAGTGAGTACACCTACATCCCCTGGGCAGATAGGGGAAGGAGCACTCTGGTGGAAAACCAGATTAGCCACCTGTCAGTGACTGTTCAACTCTTAAAGTGACAGGAACCGGATCCTCTGTTCAGGGACACCTCCAGAGTGCTGGGTGAAGAGGAGAAGTTCACCTGGAGTCTGGGGTGGTACGCTAAGGAGATGCTGGGTAGCTCTCCAACAGAGACTGTGCTGCAGAGAAGGCTTGTAATTAGTTCAAGGAAGTTGTCCTCGGTTATCAGTACCATTGGGCATGCTGTACACTTCTAACCATATCCCAATGTAAATCCCCTATAGAAAACAACAAAACCAAAGCTCAAGGACTGATTTCTGATTCCGGATGTGTGAAGGCTGTGCGATGCTTGGCTTTGCAGAGCTATAGGGGGACCCAAATCTTCAAGCGACTCCTAAGAAGGTAGTGCTACAGTAGTCATGGATTTTTTAGTGGACATACATAAGCAACCAGTAACACTAATATAAAATTAATACATTTTATTTAAACAGATTAAAAAGCAAAAGAACAGCAGATAATGCTACGAAAGCATAAAATATGTCTATTTTCAGTTCACATAGATGATCCAAAAGAATCCACATGCAAACTCAACACATTTCAAAGGATCTTCCTCAGGAGTACATGTGAATGAAATTGATATCATGAATCCTAAATTGCTTAAAGCGGAGTTCCACTCTTAAGTGGAAGCTCAGCTTGTTTGCCTCCTCCCCTGCCATATTTGGCACCTTTTGGGGGGAGGAGGTACCTGGTTTTGACAGGAACCCACTCCCATGTCTGGCTCAGTTTGCTGCGGTGCCCCCTCCTTCCTCCTGCAGTCTCTGCCGGACCAATCAGAATGCACAGCATAACTCATGCATGTGCAGTGAAGCTGCAAGCTGTCTCAGCCTGGTGCCCCCAGTTGTGATGTCGGCACCGAGGAGAAAAGAGTCAGAGAAGGGACGGTGCAGGTGAGCACATCGCTGGACCCTGGGACAGGTGAGTGTGTGTTTATTAAAAGTCAACAGCTACAGTTTTTGTAGTTTCCGACTTTTAATAAACACAAAACTGACTGGAACTCTGCTTTAAATAATAACCAAAGGATAATATCAACCAGAATCCACATCAAAGGGAAATGTTTCCATTTCTTAAGGTGATGCTGCTGGACTTGACATGCCTTGTGACATGACTTCCTGGCTTGTGATACTGTTTTATGTACCTTAAAGTGAATCTAAAGGCTTTTTTTTTTTTAATAACAAACATGTCTATACTTAACTGCTGCGTGCAGTGGTTTTGCACAGAGCAGCCCAGATCCTCCTCTTCTTGGGTCCCCTCCGCCGGCGCTCCTGGACCCTCCCTCCTGTCGGATGTCCCCACAGCAAGCATCTTGCTATGGGGGCACCCGCTGCTCCGTGTGTGCATGCACACACGGAGCCGCAACTCGGTCCCACCCCCTTTCTCTTCTCATTGGCTCACTGGCTGTGATTGACAGTAGTGGGAGACAATGGCTCCCACTTCTGTCTCAGCCAATGAGGAGAGGTAGTCCCAGGATAGCCAAGACTCCTGCGCACATCGCTGGATCGCGAGGCAGCTTAGGTGAGTATTAGAGGGGGCTTGGGAGGGATGCTGCACAGAGAAGGATTTTTGCCTTCATGCATAGAGTGCATAAAGGCAAAATACCTTGAGCCTTTAGAACCACTTTAATATGCCTTTTTGAACCTTTGGAATATATGTATGTTCAAGACCATCTCTCCATAGTGATACATACTTCCCCTAAGGAATGGAAAGCTATATGCATTTCCCAATGTTTCCTAAATTCTCAAAGCTGTTTTATGATTAGGTGCTGATTTTTTTGCTCAGAGCCTCCTCTTGACGCCCCCTGTACTGCCTCCTTGATACCCTCCTAACAGTGCTAACCAAATGCACTTTTAGAAGCAAATTAGTGTAAGTTGCTAATGACCACCGCAGTGGCATTACTCAACGTGTCTGTAACATTTGGTCATGTTACAGTATCCTCCATTTGAAAGAAGGAAACTTGCTAATCACTGGTGCAGTGAATCTGTTCAATGCATGCATTGCATTTGGCCGTGCAATGGCAGATCACATGACCAAACCCAGTAGATACATGGGGCAGAATGGCTAAACCACCCTGATGTCCACATAGAGCAAAGACCCTATGCCACCACATCCAATGGGATAAAACCATCAATTGAAACATTCCAGGGGTTTGAAGGTTAGGAGGTGATTAAAGAAAGACTCAAAATGCAATGTAAAAAGAAAAAGCACTTTACAATAGCTTGGATGGATGTACAGGATATGTTGGTTATGTGTTAGAGAAGACACTAGTAGCTTGTGATGAGGCAGAACTTGGTTTACTTGTGTGGCTTAAGTTGCAAACATACAAATCATTTCAGTAATCTGTAACAGCAGACATCTTGGTTATGAAGAGAGAGAGAGAGAGAACCAACAAGTTTTACAGATATGCACAACTGGTAACCTTAGTGTACAGTGCCATCTACTGGTCAAGTGATATTAACACACAATACTGTATATAGTACATGCTGTTGCATCCCCAATAGGATAGAGTTGTGCTGAGGATGCAATCAGCTTTCCTTCATGATGTGGCCAATATGCAAGTGGCCACAGCAAGACCATGGAAGAGATAAACCCTGCCCTGTTGCATTCACATCAAACATATGCAAAGAAAATAAAGCTCAGTTGTCACAATCTCTGAAATAAAAAACATTTCTGGGTCCTTATAGCAACTAAACAAGTTTGAACCTACACTGAAACATTGATTTATCAGCTTTCAGCACTGATATCTGCATTGTTAGATCTTAGCTTGGGACTGGGGGCTTTTGCAGATGATGCTTCAGTCAAGAAAAGGTAATATTCTTTAGATATACAGTAGGCAATTGCAGCATACCTAGTTTATTATTATTGGTTAGGTTGGGGTTCATGTTAAGTTTGAAGATCAAGTATTAGGGTTAGGGAGAGCTTTAAAAGCTATGAATATATTTTAGGGCTTCTGTTAAATATTAGCATTCAGGTTTGATAGCTTGCTAGCCAGGGATAGGTAAGAGGTTAGACACACTCACAGAAACGGATTTATTCTTGTTTTTGATGGAAGAACCTCGCACTACGAACTATTGTTCTCAATAATAAAAGCTGGCACACTGCTGGAACATGACAGCTACTCAAAAAAATTGAGAATCTAATTGGTTGTTACAGCAGCAATACGTTTTAGCTTGTGATAAGGTCACATCTGATTAGGCTGAAGAGAACCCATTTTGTCACTAGTACAGAACGCTCTTCATAAGGATGGTCAAACTTTAAAATTCTTTTACAGATTGTGGTGTTGACCAACAATATATGTGAATTTATCATGGATTTAATGTATTTCGTACTGAAAATAGCATCTTCCGTTATAGCTGGTAGGATACATTGGAGGACTGATTGAGCCAGGACTAAGTTTAAATGCCATGGCTAGGGTCAAGGTTTTTTTTCCCACTGGTGATGAGGATTTGCAGTTGCCTTATTAGCTTTTGCTTTGTTTTCAACAGCATTACAATAGTTATAAAATAGATCAAAGTTTTTAGACTATGGGCTACATTATGCTAGAATCGTCAAAAGCCAATGGAACCTATTTCACGATAGTCAAAGAGGACCTGATCACTTTGGAAATATGTCGCTTATCAGTTAGTTTTATACACATTACGATATTTTCTATTATACATGGCAAAAACTGCTGTTTACAGAAGTACCGTTTCCGACATATACAGTTGGCCTAACCCTCAGCTGATACTTTTGGGATACTTCTCCTTAACTACTTCTCTCTTAAAGTATATCTAAAGCAGGGGTAGGGAGGTGGCATAGGGGAGGGTTAAAACTGCTGTAAAATGTTTTTTTTCTTGCCATCTGTGCTTCATTAGGAAGATTTCCCTTCGCTTCCCTTCTGTGCAGTAGACTCAATAGGTAGTAGGATGATATCATTCCAGGGAACAGGTGGGTAGGCAAGTGTCAGTTCTGTCATTTATACTTTTCATTCAAAGTTACTGAGTAGTAATGTAAGGGTTAACTCACTGTGGTTTGTCTGCCATTTGGCCTGTTAAGGTTGCCATAGCTGGGGTAATTAAGCGGAAAGGAATAAGGCTTAGTATAGGTCAGTTTGTGGAGAGTCAGAGGAATGTAAATGGTCATGAGACATACAAGGAGAAAAGTAGTGTTGCACCTACTGTAACTGGGGTAACCCCCAATTACAAGCCACATTATTTTTGATTGGGAAGTGCTACAAGCTAGAGGTATGAAACGCCACAGTACAGCCCTAAAGACTGTCATACAGTAGAAAGAAAAGTTGTACAACCATGTTATTCATATGGGTACTGGAGAGTAACAAGTGAAAAGCTGCCTGTTTGGGAGAGAAGGTGGTGATGGCCAGTTCCAGAGGTTCTGTTAGAGAGTTGGATTGGTGGCTGTATGGTCCACCTGTCCAAGTGGCAGAGTTCCTCAGTTAGGGACCTCTACATAGCTGAGCCCTCCTATGGACTGGCCCTGGACCACAAGTGTGTGAGGCCTTGGGAAGTATACAGCCGCTTCCCTCCATGCCTTTGGGTTGAAGAGTAAGTGTAACGTGTGTAAAAGAACTGGTGGAGGAAATTCAGTGTTTCATGCTATCTGTCTCAAAATGACTTCATAGTCAGTGCCACAGGTATCACCGGCAGGTGAAAGGACATTATCCTTCCGGGTTTAGGGCCAGATGAAGTAGTATGGCCTCCAGCCAGGAGGGGCATTAACGTGTAGCAATTGCATACTCTAGCCTTAACCACCCAGTATTTCACAAATCTGGGAAACTGCCTGGCTACACAATGGCAAAGCTACAAACTGGATTTTATGATATAAGGTCCAGCAGTGGTTACTGCTCAGAGCAATGGAACTGTATTATTATTATTCAGGATTTATATAGCGCCAACAGTTTGCACAGTGCTTTACAATATAAGGGAGACAGTACAATTACATTTCAGTACAGAAGGAATGTGAGGGCCCTACTTGTGGAGCTTACAATCTAAAGGGTATCTTTCTTGTCTCTCCATCCACGATGATCTCTCAGAAATTATTGTAGTACAATCTTCCTGCTCTTCTGACTCTCAACAGTCTGGGAAGAATGTCCAACCCTGGATCCTTACAGAAGTAGCTTAGCTTTTTTTGCTCTTATTGATGTTGGCTAATCTACTGTCTGCAACTCTTTCCTACGAGGGTCTACTGTCAGATATAGAGTGCTACTAGAGGTGCTTTCAGATACCTTCATCAACCACCAAATCTCTACTGTTACACCTGAATGCTGGGCTTTTCAAGGTGCAAAGCTCCTACAATCTGGAAATGTGTGTTCCCTTTTGCCCCCATGCATTCCTTTTGGCCCATCAAGGAATGCTTGGAGTCAGTGAGGAAGTCCATATGATGGACTTCCTCACTGGCCAATACTTGTTCTGAATGATATACCTTAAGATGTGTTTTTCTTCAAAGAAGCAGATCCATGATGGAAATATAGTGTGGGTGGGTCTTGTTCTGGTTTTAGGCTGCTACCTTTCTGATCGTGACAAAGGAATCGCTCAGCAGACTGTTAATTCTTGGATACTTCCTGAGGGGTGGCTGGCCACTCTTAGTGCTGTTAGGAGGTACTAGTCTTCATCAAGCCTAAACTCAGGTCCCCTTGTGCATTCTATCATAATTCTGTTAACATTGACTGCTCAAGCCCTGAAAAAGGGAGAGGCTTTTTTCGCCAAAGCAAAGTGGTTGTATTTGATGCTCTTACTATTAAATGTTTCAAAATAGGAATAAAGAGGAGGCAGGAATGGGCAGACAGACTTCCACACTAGCAGGAAGTGCTTACGCTATGCCCTGCAGAATGGTCTGGCATTACAGCATAACAGTGGGGACTTGGGGACTGCTGAAGGTATATGCATGTACCCCATGTGCCTGCACTTTTAATTTGACAGCACCCCATCCCCCTTATTCCCCAATTAAAAAGTGGCTATCTGGTGGGACTTAAGGGGGACAACAATATTAATGACCCACATAACTGTTTGCTTTTTGATAGCTGCCCTAAGAGGTGAACTTTAGAATAATAGTAAACTGAAGATCTGTAAGTCAGTTAACACTTTTCCTCTCTTGTCCTACCTTTCCCAATTACCACATTTACTCAGCTCTTTTCAACATTTCCCATCCTTTTATTACTCATTCATTCATTGCCATCTATTATTGTTGGTTCCATCCTTTATTCTGGATCCTTCTCATGTTCCTGTTCTCTGTACTTCCTTCCGGCTTTTTTTTAATTCTATCCTCCTGCTAGTTGAAACGTTCCGGGGTCTCGATTGCTTCCAGATTCCCGAGAGAATGAGAAAGTCGAATTATTTCAGTCTGACATTGTCGCTAATTAACTTTCTGTGTTAGTTTTCTGCTCTCTACATGGTGTATGAAATGAGGATTTCTCCTGATAATAATGCAGTTCATTGCAGCTAATATGACCCATGCTTTAGACGAGCAGTATCTTCCCCTTGTGCTCCCGGAGAGATCTGAACCTGAATATGTAATGTGTCATTGCAGATCGATGATCTATTTATAAACCCTGAGTGTATTTACTTACGGAATAGAGTCTACATAACCGGCGTATGTGCATATATACCTACTTGCATTGACCAAGAACAAACTATAGCTTGCACAGACAACATGATTAACCACTTGTCTACTGGGGAAATGTTTTCATTTTTTGCACATATGTTAAATCTGCATGTTTTTGCTAGAAATTCTTTACACCGCCATACAAGTATATATTTTCCAAATCCAGAGATCCTGGACAATATAATGGTGGTAGTTGCAATTTTATAAGTCTCAAGATTTTTGCGCAACTATTTATCAAATGTATATTTTCAGGAAAAAATACGCTAAAATTAATTTTAGCACACACAAACACAGTATTATACCCAATTTTTATTGTAAACTATAAAATATGGGGTTCCCTTGAGTAAATAGATACCAAACATGTTCAACCTTCTGTACCACCCTCTAGTGTGCTACTAGGGTAGTGTAATGTAGGTAAATTTATCTCATGTTAACTGTGTGAGTCTGTGATTAAGGTCAGGTTACTGCAGCTCAACCTGGATGGCTTAACAGGTTGGGACCTCCACCTGGCTCTGGAGGACCATAGAACCTTCCAGAAGCCAGTGGGTGGAAGAAGTGGAGACCTAATCTGCATGTTTATGGGAGTTTAACCAATCCCAGGTTTGGAGGCTCTGGTATAGTGGCAAGACCAACTCATAAATATGGGAGAGGAAGGCTGGCAGAGGAGTCAAGTGGAAGATAAAGTGCTGAAGAGACTGCTGGTGGCCTGGGAGGGGTCCCCTAGGGCTAGGGGTGGTTGCTCTTTAGGCTGGGCTCCAGCTGGCTCAGGAGGGTCCATTCAGCAGTACAGCATGGACAGGATCAAGGCCTGGGAGCAGTGGGTGCAAGGAGGACAGAGTGAGTACATCAGCACACCCAGGGATTCACAAGGGGAGAGACTGCCACATGTAGCAAGCTTTCAAAGGACAGCGCTGTGCTTAATCCTTTATCCTTTGTCCTGGGAGATCTTTGGAGCAGCCAGGAGAGCTGGTAGTGTCTGCAGGCAGTGGAGCTGGGAACAGGGAGAAGAGACATCTCCACATGTAGTTTGCAAGGTAAGCTGACTTTCAGAGGGTTGCAAGGTTTTTGGTTTCCAATGTTGTCAGTAGGCGATGCTTTAAAAACCTTTACAGGTTGTCAGTTTAGAGTTAATCATTTATTATGGCCCGAGAACTGTTTCTCTCACTCTGAGGCTTGCAATGATACCTCATATGCGTGATGCAATTTATGTATATATTCAGGTGCTTGACCTGTGCTGCTTGTTTAATTGGGGTGTGTACTTGAGTGACAGGGGTGGTTTAAATATCTTTTTTTTCTAAGCCCCATAAAAGAGTTTGGGCAGCTCTAAAGTCACCTGGATCACTTTCCTCTGAAAGCCCATCCTTGGTTGTAGAGGTCAAAACCAAGCTTGCGGTTGCAGCTGCTTTGATCAAAGGTACTTTTATAAATGTACCTTTGTAGACTAGGGGTATAGCAAAAAAAAAAAGTGTGTGTGTGTATATATATATATATATATATATATATATATATATATATATATATATATATATACACAGTGGGGATCAAAAGTTTGGCTACCCAAGCTAAAAATTTGTATTAATGTGCATAAAGAAGCCAAGGTAAGATGGAAAAATCTCCAAAAGGTATCAAATTACAGATTAGACATTCTTATAATATGTCAACAAAAGTTAGATTTTATTTCCATCATTTACACTTTCAAAATAACAGAAAACAAAAAAATGGCGTCTGCAAAAGTTTGGGCACCCTGCAGAATTTATAGCATGCACTGCCCCCTTTGCCAAGCTGAGACCTGCCAGTGTCATGGATTGTTCTCAATCATCGTCTGGGAAGACCAGGTTATGTCAATCTCAAAGGTTTTAAATGCCCAGACTCATCTGACCTTGCCCCAACAATCAGCACCATGGGTTCTTCTAAGCAGTTGTCTAGAAAACTGAAACTGAAAATAGTTGACGCTCACAAAGCTGTAGAAGGCTATAAGAAGATAGCAAAGCGTTTTCAGATGTCAGTATCCTCTGTTCGGAATGTAATTAAGAAATGGCAGTCATCAGGAACAGTGGAAGTTAAAGCAAGATCTGGAAGACCAAGAAAAATATCAGACAGAACAGCTCGCAGGATTGTGAGAAAAACAATTCAAAACCCACGTTTGACTGCACGATCCCTCCAGAAAGATCTGGCAGACACTGGAGTTGTGGTACACTATTCCACTATAAAGAGATACTTGTACAAATATGGTCTTCATGGAAGAGTCATCAGAAGAAAACCTCACCACAAAAATCATCGTTTGAACTTTGCAATTGAACATATAGACAAGCCTGATGCATTTTGGAAACAAGTTCTGTGGACCGATGAGGTTAAAATTGAACTTTTTGGCCAGAATGAGCAAAGGTACGTTTGGAGAAGAAGGGGCACAGAATTTAATGAAAAGAACCTCTGTCCAACTGTTAAGCATGGGGTTGGATCAATCATGCTTTGGGGTTGTGTTGCAGCCAGTGGCACAGGGAACATCTCACGAGTAGAAGGAAAAATGGATTCAATAAAATTTCAGCAAATTTTGGATGGTAACTTGATGCCATCTGTGAAAAAGCTGAAGTTAAAGAGAGGATGGCTTCTACAAATGGATAATGATCCTAAACACACCTCAAAATCCACGGGGGATTACATCAAGAGGCGTAAACTGAAGGTTTTGCCATTGCCTTCACAATCTCCTGACCTCAACATAATTGAAAATCTATGGATAGACCTTAAAAGAGCAGTGCGTGACAGACAGCCCAGAAATCTCAAAGAACTGGAAGACTTTTGTAAGGAAGAATGGGCAAAGATACCTCAAACATGAATTGAAAGACTCTTGGCTGGCTACAAAAAGCATTTACAAGCTGTGATACTTGCCAAAGGGGGCAGTACAAGATATTAACTCTGCAGGGTGCCCAAACTTTTGCATTTTTTTGTTTTCTGTTATTTTGAAAGTGTAAATGATGGAAATAAAATCTAACTTTTGTTGACATATTATAAGAATGTCTAATCTGTAATTTGATGCCTTTTGGAGATTTTTCCATCTTTCCTTGGCTTCTTTATGCACATTAATACAAATTTTTAGCTGGGGTGCCCAAACTTTCGATCCCCACTGTATATATATATTATGTATATATATGCCAATCAACCACAACTCTATGGCCACCCACCTGATATTGAGTAGGTCCCTGCCGAAACAGCCCTGACCCATTGAGGTGCAAATGCCACTAGACATCTGAAGATATGCTGTGGTATTTGGCATTAAGTCGTCAGCAACAGATCCTTTAAGTCCTGTAAGTTGTGGGGTGGGCCCTCTATGGTTTAGACTTATTTTCCCAGCACATTCCACAGATGTTCGACTGGATTGAGATCGTGAGAATTTGGGGGCCAAGTTAACCCATCAAACCTATTTTTGCTCTTCAAATGATTGTGGAATTCTTCAGACCAGATCTATTTCTTCTGTGGTCTAGTTCTGATGCTCATGTGCCCATTGTAGGTGCTATTGGCTGTGGACACAGGTCAGCATGGGCACCCTGTCTGGTTTGCAGCTACATGACCCCATAAGCAACAAATTGTGAGTCCCATTTTTTTCTGTTTTCGACACACCAACGACATGGACAACATGTTAACTTGCTACCTAGTATATCCCACCCACTTTCATATACCATTGTAATGAGATAACACTGTTCAACAGGTAAAAAGTTTTGGGCATAAAATTAGCTAATCTTACATAATTTTGGGGTGCTGAAAATGAAAATGACCCTAAAAAATGTTGATTGGCTCTAGTTTCCATGATATATTCACCCATCTAATGACGTAAGCCATTCAAAATTATGATGCAACTTCAGCTGCATATTGCGCAATTGATACTGGTGACCAATAGAAAATTGCATGTATACTGAGATGATGCAATATTAGCCTTTAATTGCATCACTTCACTGCATAAAAGCTGCAGTATCTGTAGCTGATTGTAGTTCGACAGCGTCTTTACATTTCGTTTTATGCTTATATAGGCTACTCAGTAATGCCTCGAACTTGTGTGAATAAAGCAGATAATTTCTGCTATATCTGCGGTGAAATAACTTTTATCTCACAAAAAAGGAGGATAACAGGAATGATTAAGAAAGCCTACAACTTGTATTTTGGCTGCAAGATAGGAGACCAGGACAAGAGCTGGGCACCACATATATGCTGCAATTCTTGTGGGACGGCACTGGAGCAATGGTTGAATGGAAAAAAGGCATCTATGCCTTTCGCTGTGCCAATGATTTGGAGAGAGCCAACAGATCATGTTAGTAATTGTTACTTTTGTATGGTGCCTCCAATTGTAAAAGGGCTAAATAAGAAGAAAAAGTTATCTGTGCACTATCCAAATATTCCATCGGCAATATGTCCAGTTCCTCATGGAGAGGGGCTACCAATTCCTAAAGCACCAGAATCCTTCGTGGTTGAGTCAAGTGAGGAAGAACCTGAAGCGTGTAGTCACGTGCAGTTGTAAGAGATAGCCCTTTCCTCGAATACAAGAGAAAAGCCAAGAGAAGCAAAACAGACACAAACTGAAGACAAAACTAGTGAGAATCCTAAGTATTAAAATGATTCAACTTCGCTTATGGCTATAATTTTTCTTGGTAATCCTATGCAATATATTATGCCATTTAGGCTTTGTTATGTAGTCAATATCACTTGCTTTATATTTGTGGAAAGACATCTATCTATATAATTATTGTGCATTATGTAGTCATTACGCCTATAGTAGAAAACTTTCCGTTTACAGAAAAACTAGAGCCAATTGACAAATTTCATTGTTATATTTGAACTCAGAATGTGAAATTCATTAAGAAATGGATCCTTTTGTTTCCAAAACTGGCAAAAAATAAAAATTTGTTGAACAGTGTAATCAATGTTATCTACTTAAAGTGGAGTTCCACTCACCCTGTCAAAAAATAAAAGTCAGCAGCTACAAAAACTGTAGCTGCTGACTTTTAAAAAAACAGCCACTTACCTGTCCCTCGGTCCCGCAGTGTGTCCCCCGCAGCCCATTTCACCAGTTGTCCTATATTCCAGGAGGCCGGCATCTTTAGTGTGGGCACCCAGCTGTGATAACTTGCGGCTTCACAGCCGAGTACCCACTGCACATGCGCAAGTAGCGCTGCACTTCATGAATGGCCCTGTAGTCTTCTGGAACCTGTCACGTGTCCCAAAAGACTACCGGGGGGAGGACACCTTCCGCTTCTGATTGCCTAGGCGATCGGATCAGAAGTGGGAGTGGGTACCTGTTAAATTTGCATACCCGCTCCGTCCCCCAAAGGTGCCAATCCTTAACAGGAGCAGTCCTTAAAGTGGAACTTCCCCTTTTGGGTGAAGCTCCGCTTTAACCTGTCAGTGATCATAAAAATATGAATATATATATATATATATATGTGTATATGCACACACATTCATACATATACAAACGCCTTATACTGATCGACTTCTGTACAACGTCCCTGTTGGAAAATTTCTGCTCGATCAGTGCCACTGGCTATAGGCGGCAGCACTGATCAGTGTATTCTGCTGACAACAAGAAAGTTAGGGAAGTCTTGAATGACATTCAACCCGCCAATTGAGAACATTCCTCTGACAACACAGATTATGATCATTATTAAGTTTGATTCATTTTTATTATTATTATCACAAACATATGTATTGTACACATCCCATAAAGAACAGAGCACAAATCCAAGCCTTCAAATGCCTTGAGCTCACATCACCAACCCACTGACAGTTATTGAGCTTGATTTGATAAAGGAATAAACAATGTGAATTTTCACCTTGCAAGGGAATTTGCACTTAGCTTTGTGAAAGTTCACTTTGCAAAGAATACCCAGTTGCTTGCAAGGAAAAGAAAAACGGATTTTAGCTTGCACATGATTGAATGATAGTTTAGTAGATTGAAACTCTGCTGACTACAAAGGGAAAATTCCTTTATGAAGTGAAAAGTTGACCCCATTGCTTCCTCACAAGGTGATCTTCATTAGAACTTCTCTCAAAACATCATTAAAGCTAATTATTGAACTAATCAATAGGCACCAGACAATTAAAAATCCTCAAGAAGTGCGATGTTTTAAGTCGTCACAGGCCTTTTCAAGAATGGAGTATTGAGGTATAACCTCTTTTTTTAACTCCCTCCTAAAGCTGTATATGCATTAATAGATTTTCAAACAAAAATGTGTATGAAAATTCTCAGTACATTCAATGGCTTGACAAATGTAGTACAAAAAGTAGTTCAAAATGTTGTTTGCTTTTAACATTCAGTTTTAGAACAAATAGACTTTTCTAAATGAAAACCACATACACTGTTAGAAATTTGTTCTTTCAGTAAATATTTCCATCTGGCTCCTTCCAAGTTTCTCATCACTGTGATAGAAAATTAATGTCAATTTGACCCCAACAACAATTAGAAAATCAATCAAACGTTCTTAAAGTGTTACTAAACCCAGGATCCTGCATTCACTATATCTGGTTTCCCACAGTACACAGAACATGGATAGTCAATTATTTTAGTAAATATAAAGTGCTAAATATCTTTTCTCATCAGCAGTATATAGCAGTCTTGTGACTTTTATCAGTGCCTGGCCGAGCACTGGTAAATCTTGTAGGAGGAGTTTTCATTCTTCTCTGACTGTCCTATGAGGTTTCATGACTCCTAAACCTCTTTCTGGACAGCGCTGATTGGCCCTGTGCTGATCACATGCACCCTCCCAAAAAAAACAAAAACCCACTAGCAATACACACCAAACAGAGCATGTGTAGACTTGCCACTGCATCTCTGTACTATGACAGATGGATTGGGGACAGAAGAAGAGGGGAGGATCAGAGAAGATAGGAACAAAAATACTTTTTACACAATGCGGAGGATTAACCACAGTGAGTATAACAAGCATGCTTTACTGCATATACAGACTGATTTTACTGTTGTGGGTTTAGTAACACTTTAAAATAAAACATTTTGAACAAAAGTTTACTAGTGTAAACCCAGGTTTAGGTGAGTGTTGCTACACAATTACTTCCAAGAAGCTAATATTAAAGCATCTTTATGCACATATATTTTTTTTTTATAATAAATGTAATTATTTTCTTTATAAATAATACATTCATGAAACAGTATTTTAAAGGGTATTAAAGGCAAAACTTTTTTTTTATTGTTTATTTAAATAGATAAATTAAACTTTTTTTTTTTTTAAGTTTTGAATAGATTGGAGAGGGATTAGAACCAGGGGTGGACTGACCATTTGGAAACTCGGGCAGTGCCCGAGGGCCTGGGGTCAGAAGGGTGCCCCATGAGATGCCCCTGGTACCTTTTTCATAGGCTTTCTTGAGTTTGGGCAAGGACACAGGGGCCCCATGATCCCCTATTGCCCGGGGGCCCCACGAGTTGTCAGTCCGCCCCTGATTAGAACACCTGTCATTTTTCATTCTCTGTGCCCCAGTTAGGGAGATTCACACTCCTGATTTTCCCTGTTTACTGTTATCACTGAAAGTGAGACTAAAAGAAAATCCCAAATTTTGGGCTGACACCAGAACAATAATAGAGGGGAAATGTTCCAGTGCAGGCACTAGTTCTGAACTTAACATGTTGGCAGCTCAGATGAGCCCCATTCTGAGAGTACTTTACATTTTCTCAATAAATGCAAATCATTCTTTGAAGAGATGAGGTGGAGAGGCAGGACTGAGATGTCGCTCTCTCCATTTCATCCAAGCAGAGAACATTTGAGAAAATGAAAAGTGATCTCAGAATATGTTACTGGACCGCACCTATACAGTGTAGAGGATACCTAACCTATTTATAACCTCTCTTTTCATATTTTTTATTAATTTGATCTCAGAGTAGTGCCTGTGCTGAGCAGCTATACTTCTGTGTTCACAATGCAGCAGGGCAGCCACCCGGCGTAGGACTCAAAGCAAATGGAGATCACTGGAGTAGTGGTGTCTACTACAGTGATTTACAGCTTCTAGAGCAGCCTTTCTCAACCTTTTCAACACAGAGGAATTCTTGAAATAATTTTCCAATCCCAGGGAACCCCACCAAAATAAATTACTATATCTACCTCATGGTAACTCATGATACATTAGTGTGATGGTCAGTGGGAAGAATGCTCCTTACACATGTGGCCATTGGGAACAATTTCCCTTTTACAGATAGCTAAAAGGATCAATGGTGTCAGTGGGAAGTTATCTGAAATGTCTCATTGCCCAAGGAATTGTTAACATCGTCCGGAGGAACCCTAGGGTTCTATAGAACCCTGGTTGAGGTTGTTCTTCAGGGATCCCACAGGTATTTTATATACATAGTTACATTGTTCAAAGCTTAAGACCAGACTTTTTCAACCAGGGTGCCCAGGAACCCTGAGGAGCCTTGAGGCTTCTTCAGGGGTGCCTTGGCAAAATGTCTACAAATTGCCCAAAACTTGTATACAAGCCAGCAGGTAAAACAAGCCTGCCTTTTAGTTACACAAAGCCACAGATTTTCATTGTGCACCATTACAACCTTCTAACCATCGACATTCTGACAACCAATGACATCATCAGTTGCTAAGGAGGATGTTGGTTGCCTACACAGTGCTGGGGTCCCATTAGCTCAGTGATGGAGAAAAACTGAGGGAGAACAGAAACATTGGAATAGTAGTTAACACCAGTATGCAAAAGTATGTTTGCTTTGAAAGAATAAATCACCTCTAATGTTGGGTGTTTGACATGTATGCATGTTGCTGGATTATATAAAACTATTATAATAGTGTTTTTACATTTTAGAATGGGGTGCCTAAAGACTGTCCATAATTTTAGAGGGTGCCCTGGGACTGCCCATAATTTTAAAGGGTGCCTTGACTAAAAAAAGGTTGAAAAACACTGCTTTAAGGCCAATGTAACTATGTTAAAAATATCCATACCTGGAATTCTTCTATAATAAGCAAACGACAGTAATTCAGAGATACACTGGATATATACAGTGGGGCAAAAAAGGTATTTAGTCAGCCACCAATTGTGCAAGTTCTCCCACTTAAAAGATGAGAGAGGCCTGTAATTGGCATCATAGGTAGACCTCAACCATGAGAGACAAAATGAGAAAACAAATCCAGACAATCACATTGGCTGATTTGGAAAGAATTTACTTGCAAATTATGGTGGAAAATAAGTATTTGGTCACCTAAAAACAAGCAAGATTTCTGTCTCTCACAGACCTGTACCTTCTTCTTTAAGAGGCTTCTCTGTCCTGCACTCATTACCTGTATCAATGGCACCTGTTTGAACTTGTTATCAGTATAAAAGACACCTGTCCACCACCTCAAACAGTCACACTCCAAACTCCACTATGGTGAAGACCAAAGAGCTGTCGAAGGACACTAGAAACAAAATTGTAGACCTGCACCAGGCTGGGAAGACTCAATCTGCAATAGGCAAGCAGCTTGGTGTGAACAAATCAACTGTGGGAGCAATAATTAGAAAATGGAAGACATACAAGACCACTGATAATCTCCCTCGATCTGGGGCTCCACGAAAGATCTCACCCCGTGGGGTCAAAATGATCACAAGAACGGTGAGCAAAAATCACAGGCCTCTCTCATCTTTTTAAGTGGGAGAACTTGCAGAATTGGTGGCTGACTAAATACTTTTTTGCCCCACTATATATATATATATATATATATATATTCACTGTATACGGTATATATATATATTAGCCTACAGTTTAGGAATGCCAGTTATTCCTAGTCTACCATTGCATTGCACTGCTCCCAATGTAATATAGAAAAGGGAACAGAATTTTACAGTGGATTACTAGAAGAATAAATGTGGAATCCGGAGACAAGCAAGTTCACAGAGATCAGCAGCATTGTATTATGTGTATATATCCTGGTTACTGCAGGCTCATGATTCCAGCATTATGAGATGATCTCTGAGCTCTGAAGCACCATCTGCCTTCACCTCCAGTGACATTAATTGTATCAGGGAGAGCCGCTGAGCGGTCATTAGCAGGTACGGCCCCAAGGTGAAGACCTGTATAGTTATCTCAGACAATTGCTCAGCACACAAATTTTCTGCAGTCGGTGAAAAAGAATAGACAATTTGAATGGAAGTTTTCTACATTGCAGATCTCTGTCCAGTCCAGACAGATTGAGTCACAAGGTCATGTTGATGTCACCTCTCCTCAGTGCTAACAAGAAGCTTCATGGAAAACTATAATTGGAGAAGTTAGAAAGCTTTGTCTTATTATTATTCCTGATACGCCAGAGCCAGAGGTGTCTGCATATTAGGTATGTGCAGCTTGGCGTGGCTGGCTGTACAAAGAGTCCCAGGTTAACAGAAGGAGATGCATTGTAAAGGTAATTCAACAGTACAAACAGTCCCTGCGGGAAGGGTCACCTGATTCACGGGACTGCAGTATAGCAACAGTGGTAAGAAGACTGAGGAATGCCGACAGCATCTCCCATGTGGAGCGAAGTGTGGCCTGGCTAGTCCAACCAAAAAGGGTCACCTCCTTGGGAAGATAGATGTAGTCCCTACTCCTCAGGATCCTCTCCTATCGCTAGCACAGTCCCTGACAGACAGGGAACCTGTCCCTACTCTAGCTCAGTGTTTCTCAACCTTTTTTCAGTTAATGCACCCTTTAAAATTATGGACAGTCTTGAGGCACCCCATTCTAATAGTTTTGTATAACATAGCAACACGCAAACATGTGATTCACCCAACATTAGAGGTGATTTATTCTTCCAAAGCAAATACACTTTTTCACATTTAGCACCATCCAGGGGCGGACTGACAACTCATGGGGCCCTCGGGCAATAGTGGATCATGGGGCCCCTGTGTCCTCGCCCAAACTCAAAAAAGCCTATGAAAAAGGTACCAGGGGCATCTCATGGGGCCCCCTACTGACCCCGGGCCCTCGGGCAGTGCCCGAGTTTCCAAATGGTCAGTCCACCCCTGGCACCATCACCACTTGGCAAGCGTCATCCTACAAGGAATGAATAGGCAGCTCCATGATCAGCCAGGCAGGAACCTGATACAGGCACGCAGCACTCTCCAGTCTCTTCTCCCACTCAGACCAGGAGTTGATGGACCCATTAAACTTAGGCACCAGGGCCAAGGCTGCTCCAAACGGTGCCATAATGGAAATACAATGTTTTAAAGCAATACCATTTCAAAGAATTTATACTCATATAACAAGGAAATCAAGTATGAACATCAGGTATGGGGTAGGGGGAGGGAAACAATGGGAAATGGGAGCAGGAAAGTGGGGTAATGGGTTAAGCTGGTATAATATAATACAGACTATAAATGCCAATACCATGTATTGTTAAACAGACGTTAGTAGGTTATCATACATATTAGAAGTGTCAAGATCCCAGGTAGCCTTAAGAGTCAAGGAGTGTTTATGCTCTAAATGTCTAAATAAGAAAAAATGTATTAGTAGCAAGGTAGTTGGAAGCTAAGACAATGGTGCAATTTGGTTTACATACCCATGGTGATTGTTGTTGTAGGAATTTCCCATGGGTGAGGTGAGCTTTGGGAAACATATATTCCAAATAGGCATGATCATTCACAAGTTGAACTGTTGTATGAAGCGTTGGTGGAATAGGTTGCCTCCAGCTTCTAGTAGGTGAAACCCTGGCAGCTATCAGTAGATGAGTAAGAATGGTGTGGAATTGTGACAGCCAGGGGCAGACTGACCATTTGGAAACTCGGACACTGCCCGAGGGCCCGGAGTCAGTAGGGGGCCCCATGAGATGCCCCTGGTACCTTTTTCATAGGCTTTTTTGAGTTTGGGCAAGGACACAGGGGCCCCATGATCCCCTATTGCCCGGGGACCCCATGAGTTGTCAGTCCGCCCCTGGTGACAGCCATGAATCAACACCCACTCCCAAGAGCACCAACCTGAGATCTGAAAAAAGTTTACATTTTATTGTACAAAGGATAAAAAGACGCACAAGCAACCATATCCATGTATTACACACAAGAATTTCCCATATCTAATATGTTTGGTTCCTGTTGTCAAATGGAACAGTCCACATAAGATCTCAATGCATTTTGAACATTAACTATTTTCTTCAGGAGAACATGGGAACAGAATATAAAAACACGTATTATCAAGCCACCACACAATCTTTACAGACTAGATGATACTGAAAAGTTTGTTATGTACACATACATTTTATCTACAAAATCAGTCATAGTTCTTAAAGTGGAGTTCTGGCCCCCACCACCTCCCAAAAAAATGAAAAGTCAGCAGCTACAAATACTTTAGCTGCTGACTTTTAATATTAGGGCACTTACCTGTCCAGGCATCCAGTGGTGTCCTCACCCCGAGCTGATTCCTCTTTTGGCTGTCAGGTGCTGGTGCCGCCTTCGAGACTGTTGAAGCCTCGATACTTCAACAGTGGTTGTCTACTGTTTATGCGCAAAGCGCGCTGCACTTTGTGAATGGGCTGCAGTCCTCTGGGACCTTGGAAATGTCCCAGGGGGCTGCGGGGGGGGGGGGGGGGGGGCAACCTTCGGCTCAGTTCGCCACAATGAACTGAGCCAAAAGTGGGAGCAGATACCTGTCAAAACCAGGTGCCTGCTCCCTACCAAATGGTGCAAAACGGGGCAGCGGAGGAGACAGAAAATTGGAGCTACATTTTTGGGTGGAACTCCACTTTAAAAACAGTCTGTATACGCCATCATCTCCACAGCATAATCTGTGTGAATCAGAGCAGAGCTCTGTCATGTGGTGGTGGCCGATTATGCAGGCTCTCCTCAAGTCGCTCCCAATATGCATAGCAGTGCATTTCCTCTGTGCCCACCTAGTGGTGGGCAGGGCTTTCCAGGTCTCTGTAGCTGCATACAGTCCTGCATACATATCAGCTCCCCCAAAACCGCCCCCAAGGTTGAAGACACTCCATAGCTGAGCATTTTCATGGCCTTCCCTAAAAAGATCACAGCAGTTCAGCATTGCAGGCAATTAATTTAACCCACCTCGTGACACAGGTAAGGAACAAAACTTCCAAACAGGGAGAAGGTAACAACCAGCAAACCTGGCTATATAATCATGATGTTAGAATGACCTATACACTTTCTGCTAAAGGTTTTCCCTTTTTCCTATCTCAGAAACATGAGAGGTAGGCCACCATGTCCTCAGACATTATGTTGTCCTGGGCTCACATGAATCACAAGCCCACTGTCATATTTATTTTTTAAAGCAAAAAATTTGCTTTTAGCAGCCGCATGGTGGTTTATTTGCAGTTACAGTTCTATTCAGTTGTACTTTCCATCAAACAAAATAAAGTTGAGATGATTGAATGTTTCTTGACCTACGGAGTCTTGTGACTCCTCTCGCTATAACCTATTCCCCTTTCTAAGGTTAAATGTTTTAAAGTGGCCAGAAAATAAGAAAAATAAGGAACAAATAAACACAGTTTATAGACTTTGACTTGGAGTTGCCCCTGTAATCCTGCTGCCCCAGGCATAGGCCTATAAATGCCTTATGGGATAAACAGCCTTGCATGGCCTACCAACCTCAGCAATACCTGAATATCATGTCCCAGCTTTCATAGTTTTCAGCTATACATGGGTTAAGCATGCTTTGAGAGGGTGTTCATGATTATTTGTGATCACTTGCAGTGGCTAAACGGTTAGCACTTGCACCTGGCAGTACGAGGCTCAAATCCCAACCGCAGCACCACTGGCCTGGAGTTTGCATGTTCTCCCTGTGGCTGTGTGGGTTTCATCCCACACAAAGACATGCTGGTGGGTAATTTGGATAGGGACCTTAGATTGTATGCCCCTTGAGGGTTAGGAACTGATGTGAAGGTTCTCTCTCTCTCTCTCTCTCTCTATATATATATGTATAGTGCTGTGTAAATTATTGACACTATATGAGTACCTGTAATAAATACATCACTTTTTAGTCATCTAGTGGCAAATTGTGTTTTAGATTTGTATTTTTAGATAGACAGATAGATAGATAGAAAGATAGATGATAGAAATATAATTAGATAGATAGATAGATAGATAGCTGGATAGGTAAACTGGCGGCTGTACATTGCTGATTAATTGAGATTATGGAGAACGAGGTCACAGTATGTGTATAATCCAGGCTGCCCAGTAAGAATGTGAACACAAAGTTCCCTCTCTAATGAGGCTGGCCCCCCACTCTCCTGAAAATATACTATTATAAAAATGCCGCCCACGATCCGCAGAGATGCATAACATTTCCGCAAAGCTAATTGCATAAGGCACAGCTGGGAACATAGTCTGATTAATGAGACTGGCTAACTACAGTGAGGAGAACCAGAGTCTGGACCGAGGGAAGGAAAGATGAGGGAAGCACGGTGGGGGCGAGGGAGCCTTAGCTGCAGTACTGGATAAGAAGAGTGAGCCGTAAAGAGATTAAATGAGCTCTAGTAACAGTGAGTGTGTATACTTAAACACACCTTTGGGGATCCACTTATATTGAGCTTCGCAGCCCTTTCCAGCCACCCCTTCCAATATTGTAGCCACCACAAAACACTCTGTACACTCCAGATATATGGTGTCAACGCTTACAGAGAGTTGATGATGTCATCCCCTCCCATCATGTGACCAGGTTAGGGTTGGGCTATTGGCCACTAGGCCCAAGAACTGCCTCATGAACTGTGCTGTTGACTGTGTCTGATCACTGGAGAGCCAGACCACTGCACTCTGTGTGGGAGTAGCGGTCCTGCTCTCTATAGTGATGCCTGCACAGGCCAGCTTCTTACAGTTCTAATTACACACAGCCAGGGGCGGACTGACCATTTGGAAACTCGGGCACTGCCCGAGGGCCCGGAGTCAGTAGGGGGCCCCATGAGATGCCCCTGGTACCTTTTTCATAGGCTTTTTTGAGTTTTTTGAGATTGGGCAAGGACACAGGGGCCCCATGATCCCCTATTGCCCGGGGGCCCCATGAGTTGTCAGTCCGCCCCTGCACACAGCCTAATGAAACACACAAAAAGCCATATTCCTTATGTTGCACCCTCCTAGATAGGTGCTAGGTGAGGTAAATTTAGTTCTGGGCTCACTGTAAGCAGTGTAGCTGCATGTGATCATTTTGAACTCTTTGGTATTTCACTGGCTGCTGGGTTGACTGCTTACCTCGTCTGTCTGGAAATGTTCTGGAAGATAGAGGGTAGGGAAAGTCAAATCAGCAACTGCATATTTATGCAGCCCTGACCAATCCTTAGGAAGAGATATACAGATGGTGGCTGGGAGTGTGTATAAATACTTCAAAACCTGGAACAGAGGTGTCTTGTTCACAAGGAGAGGAGGAGATCACATCCTGGGGGGGCTGCAAGCCTGCCATGTGTCTGCTGTTCATTGAGGTCCCAGGTAGGCTTGCTGGAGGGGCCTATTCTACTGAAAGGTGCTGGAGCTAACTCTGGGAATTGTCATCTGGGGATCTAGTCTGGTATCACTGGAAAAGTGCTTTGAATATATTGGAAGGAGGCAACCAATTATCCAAGGACATTAGTGAGTACAAAGTCTGGGCTCCTGCAGGAGTGAGCACTGCATTTACTTGTTATGCAGCCTAACTGCATAACATCTATTAGAACAAATATTTTGTTAATGCAAACCATTCCTAAATGAAATGTAGGGACCCATCGCTAATCCCCATTTGCCTAAAGAAGAATTCCACCTTTTGCAAAAGAATAAGAAACCATTGCAAAAATCAAAAATGTTTTTTTTTTTATTGTAGCGCTAACCCCAAAGGAGCCATTGAATTCTTTTGTGATTTTTCTGCACACCTGAAAAATGACACACCTCACTCACTAAGCACTTACTGACACACTCTGAGATATTTTCATAGCATAGCCAAGCATAGCCTAAAAGAAGAGAGGATTGGCAGGTGTACTTATACAAACAATAAATAAGACAATAATGTTACTCTGAGAGATACAGTTAAACAGCTAAAGTATTCTGAATGATGGTAATTAAAAGAACCGAACTGTATTTACCGGGCAACAGTATAAGAAGACAGTCCTAACCTGCTGTAACAGTCCCCATCTTTTCACACTGGTCAGTGAAAGATGAAAAAAAAAATGGTCTCTGGCAAAGTTGGGGCCCTTGAAGAAAGCACAACGGTCCCCAGCAGATAACAGATTAATGTATATGATGTTAGTCTCTTATCAGACTTAGTGCACCCTCTTCTGGGTGTCCAGACACATGCTCTGATTCAGTAAAAGGCAAGTTCAAGTCAGACAGAGATAGAAGTTGCTGTAATCTCTCTCTTTCAGCCCTGCTGAGACATTCCCTCTTTTCCTTCCTTACAAGCAGTGGTAGTGCTCTCTAGTACAGTCTGATCTCAATAAGCATCCAAATCACACCTCGCACTCCTGATTGTGGTCAACTATGGCAGAATTCTGTTTAGCCAGCGGCCCAGTCTTTTTTCCACGCCTCTTCAGCTTTAAGACTGCCTATCGCTGCTGACCACAATTCGCCTTGCTCTGTTGCATCAGCCAATCATCATCCTCCAGGCTTCAGCTAAATCCAGCAAAGATGGCAGCTCCCTGCACTGAAGACAAGCCATACATGAGCATTACAAAATGGTCTCTTTAGAGATGGCTTCTGCACTTCTGCATTAATGCATATTCAGTTTAACCTTGTCCACACTGCAGAAAGGTAGTATAGCAGCAACAAAGGAAGAAGTTCCACTGCAGTTATCAGCTACAGTCCAGGTTACAATTTTTTTTCTGAATATGAGCCTGCAAAGCATTACAACCATAATTAGTGGATCGCTCCAGCAACGCACAGTCTCCTGCAGTCTCTTCCTCCAGCTTGGATCCCTACCAAGGTGTCGACCTTCAGTTATGGAGCTGTACGAAATATTATTGTACTAAAAAAGTGATGATGCCACTGCACTTGTTTCAAGCTAAGCAAAACCGAGACAAATTTAAATTTGACACGGGAAGGAAGAGAGGCCAATGGTAAAGAACCCCCCAAATTCTGTACATTTATGGGGGTGGGGGTGGGGTTGGGATTGGGAGACTAAAACTCAGACCATGTTACATCTTAAATATGGGAGGTAGCTTTTAATTCAAACCATTCCTAAAAGAAATGTAATATGCCATTGCGAAGCCCCTTCTAAAAATGCTAGCTGCTTGGCTGATATGCTCTTTCCCTAGTATCAGTATTTTCTATGCTACTGACATGGAACATGTATGCTGATCAGTAAAGTCAAATGACAGCCAGAAGTTCTTTTCTGCATACCTTTTCAAAGTTGGTGACTTAGTATTGAAACCAGAGGGTCAGAATGACAGCCAGACAACTAGTATTTGCAGAAAGAGCAGTAAGTATTGGCAACCTCCATTTTTCTCCAGGGAAAGATCTCCTATTTCCAAAATGACTCAGTTAGTTTTCTCTCCCTGTGTTGCTGAGATAAATCAATCACTTCCAGTCAAATCAGTCTTTTCTGGGTGGTGGCTTGACTCCCGGTCAGCCTAGAGCAGAAGGAATCATGGCCAAGTTGTTCTGCAAAGCTTGACAAATTCTATAGAGCTTCCAAAGGGAAATCGACATTAAAACATCTGACGCTACATGAAGCTTACTGCATTTAATATATAGTGATCAATGTCAGTATGATCATCCATATGCGTTCTTCCTGCAAGGCTAACCCAAACACATTAGTTGGAAATGAGCAGGTTAAGTATTCATGACCTTCCCATAAGGATGTGGATTTGTTTTATGACCCCTATCATATCGGGTCTGGACCAGATGCTCAACAATTTCCCAGCATGCTTTGAGCTGCCACCATACTGCTAAGATAGGAATGAGTTTCCACCAATTCATAATTCTGTTAGTTCTACCAAGCAGGGCTGAATATAAATTGAGGAATTATTGTGTTTTCTTCCTATCAGTTCTGGCCAAAGCTAAAAACCCAAAACGTCCGTTTATCAAAAATACAAAAAATTGCAGGGCTGAGACCTGCCTTATAGTGACTATGTTACGTTAAAATTAATAATGTAATGAGCAAATTAATAGTGGTTTCTTCACTAGTCCTGTATGCCATGATTTGTAAATACTTGAGGGCATAATCCTCAGCAGTGCCAATTTTAGAAATGCAAGTGGAGCAGAGTAAATCAGCATAATAAGCATTAAATGGACAGGTCTGGACAAACTGGGGACATGGTGTGAGAGTGGTGCTGTAGCACACTGAAGACGCATTCGCGCATTATGGCCCTGTTCATTTTAATTGGCATCCCAACGTACCTCCAGATTACTTGTTCACTTGGTATATCAACGGCGTGTGTGGCTGTGCTGAAAAATAAAAATCAGCATTTCCTATTACTTCATGTATTGAAGTGCCGTACAGCTTATTCATTTTGAATGGGTTGCCTAAAGCAACACACCTTGCCACAAAAAAAGTATGCAATACGCTACACTGCCTTTTAGTATGAATGGGCTTTCACGGTATATTTATATGTTGCGTTTTAATGCACATGTTCTGATGCACTAAAACACATGTGGCATGGATCACCATATTAAAGATATTGTTTGTTCCCATCTCAGCGCTACAATGCATTTCGTTTTGCAACATATGACATACCACTTATATTCTATTTTTTAGATTAGTGGGAGGTGTATAGAAGTCAATGGCCATACATTTTGATGCGCAGGCAAAGGGTATTAACACGCCCTGGTCAATGGCTGTTAACCCTTCCATCCACTCCAAATTCTAAATTTTATACCACATTGAAAAGGCATGTTAATGCACATTTTCATGATAGCATACAAAAGAATTTTCATGTCAACATACAAAAGAAAATACACTTTGACATGACAACACACCAACCTAATGCTACAAACATACTGGATGTCTATACACACATCAGTGTAAATAGGCCCTTAACCACTTCCAGACCGGACACTTTTACCCCCTTCCTGTCCAGGGCAATTTTCAGCTTTCAGTACTATCAAACTTTGAATGACAATTGCGCGGTCATGCAACACTGTACCCAAATGAATTTTTTACCATTTTTTGAGACAGATAAAGCTTTATTTTGGTGGTATTTATTCACCGCTGGGGTTTTAATTTTTTTTGCTATGTAAATGAAAAAGTCCAAACATTTTGAAAAAAAGTGTTTTTTTAATAAAATTTTGCAAATAAATAATATTTCATCATAAATCTTTGCCAAAGTTTATTCCGTTATCTTTTAAGTAAAAAAAAAAAATCCAAATTAGTTTATAACCAAAAATTATAATTTTTAAACATTTTTTTTTACATTTTTATTTAATTTTTTTTATATTATTATTATTATTATTATTATTATTATTTTTTTACATACTGTCACCCTAGCAGTACAGTGCACCATGGTGACACTGTACTACTTGTGGGGGGTGATGAAGATTTTTTTTTTTTTTACACTGATTGCTTTTACACCCATATAGGGTGTAAAAGCAATCATTTCTCTTTCTCTCTGTCTGCATTCTTGCACTCATTGAGAAGTACTGAGTGAGCTGTGATTGGTCACAGCTTGTCACATGGTACAAGGCTGTTGTGAATAGCCTTGTACCATGTGACCTCTGTGATCATTGGCTCGCTCATCTTTCTCCTTCCCCACAGGGCAGACTGATGGTAAAACTGATAGAATGGCCATTGGGAATAATCCCCCCCTTGGAGATATCTAAAAAGATGATAGGTGTCAGTGGTTACTTATCTAAGAGGTAGAAATTGTTAATTGCTCAAGGAACCCTAGCAACCTGTGGAGGAACCCTAGAGTTCCATGGTTGCCACCTCGTCCCTTTAAACCCGAACACATATTAATTACACAGATTCTGCGGCTAATTTAATGCAGATAATTTAATTGCCATCTTAAAGGATACGTTCACCTTTTGCACAAAAATAATAAAAGCACATTTTGTTTGCAGGTAAAAAAGTGTGCATTTATTATTTTTGGCTGCAGGAACCTGGAAGGCATTGCACCAGCGATCAGTAGATCGTTGGTGCCATGCAGGTCTCCTGCAGACCTGTCAGTATATCTGCTTGCCCATATGGGATGTAAAAGCAAGCAGATATACTGACTGGAAGAAACAATGAACTGCCACGGAACTTCACAGCATCATGGAAGTTAATTGAAAACTACAAGCCAACGGCCACTAGAAACGTGTGGAACATGTACCATGCTCCCAAAGGTGAACTTATCTGCCCTCCTGAGGATTCCCCCCCCCCCTTCCTGACCAGGCATTTTTTATATTATGGCGCTGCGTTACTATAGCTGACAATTGCGCAGTCATACAACGCTGCACCCAAATGAAATTTACATCCTTTTTTCCCCACGAATAGAGCTTTCTTTCGGTGAATTTGATCACCTGTACGGTTTTTATTTTTTGCACTATAAAAAAAAAAAAAGACCGACAATTTTGAGAAAAAAACAATATTTTTTCCTTTTTGCTATTAAACATGTCTAGTAAAAAAAAATCAAATTAACTCATAAATATAGGCCAAGATGTATTCTGCGACATGTCTTTGCTAAACAAAAATCCTAATACGTGTAAATTAATTGGTTTACGTGAAAGTTATAGCGTTTACAAATGGCAGTATATATACTGGGATTTTTTTTTTTTTAAATTTTACTAGTACTGGTGGAGATCAGTGACTTATAGCGGGACTGCAGCGGGCACTCTGACACTGGGGGGAACTGACTTGGTGTCCCTGATATCCCCAGTGACACCAATACAGTGATCAGTACTAATAAAAAGCACTGCCACTGCACTAATGGAACTGGGCAAGAGGGGGTTAACATCTGGAGTGATCAAAGCGTTAACTGTGTGCTGTTTTACTATGGGGCTGTGTCTGTGTGCTTCACTGTAAGAACAATGCTTTGCATGGCTGTGTTGTGCACAGCCATTCAAAGCAGTGTGCAGGAGCTGTCAGGGAGGAGAACTGTTTTGTTTACTAACAGTTCTCCCCCCCCATCGGAGATCCTTGGCAATCAGAGGGTGCGGGCGAGTAATCACCGGCTGGGACCTGGAGATTGACAGCTGCGGCTGCAAAAGGTGGTGCGGGTGGGGGCGTGTGCGCGTATATATACGTGATTTTGCACACCCATGCCACCCTGTAGCAGTATATCTGCTATAGGGCGAATGGGAAGTGGTTAATCAGCCAAAGAACCTGTGTAATTCATATGTGTTCAGTTTTAAAGGGATGAAGTGACAACCCAACATGAAACCCTGGTTAAGAAAAGCTGGCATACAGTTAAGAATACAATTTTGTTATGAGTTTTATGGATAGACATTCTATCTTTACTGAAGTGGGTAGATGGGGGAAGTGCTGCATGTGGGCAAATGGAAGCTGGCAATGAATGTGGGAGGGTTGCCACCTCATCCCCTTAAAACTGAACACATATTAATTACACAGGTTCTGAGGCTAATGCAGGCCATAGATGGGTCGAAAATCGGCCGATTTTTCGGCCGAAAATAAAATCATCCGATTTTCGGATCGTTAGTGGGCTAAATGTTCGGCCGTTTTTCAGTACTTTGGCAGATTTTTTTTATCGGTAAAGTTGGAAAAAAAATCGTCCGATTTTGCCGATCGGCCGATTTTCGCGGCAATGATGGGCAAATCGGCCGATCTTTTTACCGATAAACAAAACTGCGCATGAGCAGTAACCTGCAAGAGGAAGACAAAAAGAAGAAGAAAAAAAGAAGAAGAGGATGAAGAAGAAGAGGAAGAGGATGATGAAGAAGAGGATGAAGAAGAAGAGGATGAAGAAGAAGAGGATGAAGAAGAGGATGAAGAAAAAGAAGAGGAAGAAGAGGATGAAGAAGAGGATGAAGAGGATGAAGAAGAGGATGAAGAGGATGAAGAGGAAGATTAAGAAGAGGATGAAGAAGAAGAGGAAGAAGAAGAGGAAGAAAAAGAGGAAGAAGAAGAGGATGAAGAAGAGGAAGAAGAAGAGGATGAAGAAGAGGAAGAAGAAGAGGATGAAGAAGAGGAAGAAGAAGAAGAAGAAGCAGAAGAAGAGGATGAAGAAGAAGATGATGAAGAAGAAGAGGATGAAGAAGAGGATGAAGAAGAAGAGGATGAAGAAGAAGAGGATGAAGAAGAAGAAGAAGAGGATGAAGAAGAGGAAGATGAAGAAAAGGATGAAGAAGATGAAGAAGAGGATGAAGAAGAAGAAGAGGATGAAGAAGAAGAAGAGGAAGAGGATGAAGAAGAAGAGGAATTCCAGAACGGCAAAAAGTGTCCCTGCAGAGAGCTCCGCTATTTCTTCTGACAGTTCCTTGACATTTATAGCGGTTGCAACAATGTATTTGTTTCCGAATAAAACCATCTGTATCCTAAATGGACACAAATAGATACATTGTTGCAACCGCTATAAATGTCAAGGAACTGTCAAAGAAATAGCGGAGCTCTCTGCAGGGACACTTTTTGCCGGCTGTAGACGGGATGAAAATCGGCCGATTTTTTTTTACCGTTGCTGGTAACATCGGCTGCTTGAACGACCGATTTTTCGTTTTTTTTTAAAGAAAAATCGGCCGATTTTCGACCCATCTATGGCCTGCATAAGTTATTGCAGATAAGGCTCTAAGTGAGTTCAGTTACCACCTTAATCAGCCACAGAACCTGGGTAATTAATATGGGTTCGGTTTTAAAGGGATGAGGTGGGAACGCAAAACAGGGTATTAATTTCAGGGTTTCGAATGGTGGCCCACACTTATTTCTTTGCTCCAGGACAAAGAAGAAAATATATTAAAAAAATAAGCATCCGTTCAGCATGATGAGGCATCACACAGCTGTGCCATCTTATCTTCAATCCCTTTTACTGTTTATCAATGGAGCGAACCAGTCATTTTCCACAAGGAGCATCAGTGTGAATTGTTTACAGCTGCGAGCTGTGCAGTCTTACCATTTTCTAATTGTTGTACATAGGAGAAGAAATGGCTTTTTGCTCTGTGACTCTTCGTTCTTTCCAGCTGGTGAACCATTAAATTACAGACACAACACATCTGTGAACCTTACAGAATTCATAAGAATTCAGTACAATTTATTGTACAATTCCAGAGGCACACAAGCATTGGACTGCACACCCCATAAGGTACCAAAACAACAGCCTGAAAGATAATGAGTTAATAAATGAGCGGCTAGACAAAATATTTTAAAATGTTAGGATGCAACGCTTGGGGTTAAAAACAGATACATTAAAGCAATCAAACTTTTTTTAAAACTTAAATAATCAGTAACCATAAACCAAGCCTTTAAAATATATTCCAAACACCGAAAGCTCAGTCACCAAGCCTCAAGTTAGACATAACCAGTCTTTTAATGTATTTAACCATAGTGTCCAATCACAGATGTTGGCAATAATACCCCCAAGGAACTAAGACCAACTGATAGAGCAAAAGATCCGCTCCAGGTGAGTGCCGAATCTGCATAACCCCTCCACAGACACGCAGGTGCTGGCCCGATCCGTGATCACAGATGCAATGGAAAAACAGAATGGTTGGCTGCACAAACAGCAATGTGGTGGATGAAATCCTTTATTGGAATCCTTTACATGCAATATGATAAGAACATGACAGCACCAAGAAAGGACAGAGGAGCACTAGACGCGTTTCACATGTGCTTAGTCATTTGACCTTTGGTAGTCGTTTGTGCACCCAACCATTCTGTTTTTCCATTGCATCAGTAATACACCCAACAAAGGCTAGCTGCAACTAGCTGGGTGAGGGCAGGACAGCTCATGTTCTGCCCACTTTCAAGTATTTGTTTTGGCTTGCATCCCCTCTCCTTCTCTCCACCCCTCCTGTTTCATGCTTGTTAGTTTAGTCCTTGCTAGACCATCCCTATTCCTTCCATGTTCCCTTAGTTAGTTTTAGTTTTTCACAGACAGGGCTTAGGAAAGTCACTGTCTTCTTACACTTCATAAGAGTGGAAAATCTTCCATCCTGTACTGCAATCAGCTGAAGTAAAATTGTTTTGGATTCAATTTCTGTGTCTTATTGAAGAGTTAAGCTGCCTGTGGATGGTGTCAAGTCAGCAGGTGACCATAATGTCCAGACAAACTGGGTCTAAGGAGGTATGTCAATGCATAAAGCAGCATTTGAGACATAACTCAGCTTGGTTGAAGATCCAGCTCCTGACAGGAGTCTGAAAAGAAAAATATTTAAAGATGAGTTTGATCCACGATAGGTTTTCCTTCCAGAAGTCCAGGGCCAATCTGAACTGATAGGAGACTGATGGTTTTACCCAGTGACAGCTTTAAAACAGCCTTAAAATGTAAGTTAGGCTTAAACTGAAAGGGGTGCCAGGGGTTTGCAAACTCTTGGGGCCACTTTGTGGTCCTAACATTGTATGGCTAGGTCACATTAGGCTGAATACAGTGCAAGATAATATTTTTCTTGCATAGGCAAGGGCCTACAGTGGATTGGTTCTATTTTTGTGCCGTGGACTGTATTAAGTTTATGGTCCCATCTTGCCAGTTTGAAGGGATCATTACTAAGGGTAAGTTTATGCAGACATTTGTTTTGCTTTTGACATAAGTTTACCAAGCATTTCTTGGGCTTCATGCACATGGGCATATTTCCCTGCAGAGTAAAGATGCATTTCTGGTGCCTTGGATGGCTTAGAGTTGTGTAGAGCTGCCCATACACAAAAATGGGGGGAGGTAGATAAAAGCAGTGTAATATGGGAAATTGGGGCCACCAGCCAGACATTTGTAAAAGGAAACAGTCTTTACTGTTCATTCAAAAAACAAGCAAACAAAATAGCTTCCTTCAGCAAAAAGAAAAACAGTCCATAACTCGGGTATGATAAAATAACACAATGGCTCACCACCAATTTAGCAGTCCCACACCAGGGGTTAGCCATCCATAAAGGCTGCAGAAGTTCAGCAGACAGTGTCTCACTTGGCAGATCGTTAATATTTGCTCATAACTGTGAACAACTCCACTCTACCTTCTAGATACCTGCTGGTTGTTTCCTGCTCTTTTTCTGGACTCTCCTGCAACAGGGTTAACCCTTTCAGGACCAGAGTCCCAGTAATCAGGGTTGGAAGCTCTTTCCCACCCAAAGTTTCTCAGAGCCTCCGAATCCCAGGTCGCAAATGAGGGTTTACCAATCCAGAGAGTGCTGTAAGTCAGTCTTCTACTCTCTGACCAGACTACACCAGGAACCCCTCAACCTGTATGGGTGAGAATCTGTGAGTACTCCAAACTGTATATAAATTCACCTTTTAAAGGAACCACAACCCAAATAATAGGGAAACATAGTTCTCATTCAGGATTCATCCCTGGAGTCCTGTACAGCAACACTTCATAAAGTAGCACATGTGCACAGACATAATGCAATAAACGCACATTAACTGAGTTTGGTTCATTAGGCCTGTAGACATTTGCTACTGTGTATATCTCGATACAGCCAACTCCACCTGTTCATGTCTATGGACAGCTGTACACCATTGTAGGACATTTCGGGCAGTAGAAATATGCAGTGACTTTACGCTACACAGGCGAATGCACCCATGTGAATGTAGCCCTAAAGCTAAACTCTAGGTGTAAACTCAGATGTAAATTAAAGACATAAGGCCATGAGGTGTCATGCACCTTGTTTGACTTAACCCATAGCAAGCCAGCAGATGTTAGAAATTGGCTGAATTCCTGGAATTCAGCTTTAAGGATTTTGAATGCAGTGTTTGAATTAGAAATTGGATCTAATGCAGATGTAAGGTATATTCTTTGCAAATGATACATGTAATAGTGGCAGATAATTTTACGACAATCGGGGGAATTAAAGACTGAAACATGGACAGAAAGTTCTGTTTTCAGACTGTGGTGTATTTTGCTCCAACTGAATAAAAAGGCCACAGATAACACTATGTATTCACTGAAAAAAATATACAAGGCATTCCATTGAAGACCATGGTGCAAACAAGCAACGCTCTGTGGTCAATGTGTAGAGGGGAAGCTGCAGAGGACTCTGAAGAGTGTGGGTATCAACGAATGTAGCAATGACTACTACAGCGATTGCCAGCTGCCCCAGTATACAGTACATATTTATACTAAGGCAAGCTGGACCAATGCAAGTATGCAAAAATATAATTTCTAGAGTTCAGCTTTAAGCAAGAAGTAGAGCCTGGGTATGTAATATGGCTGCCCAAATTGGCCATATGCTAGTAGATTTTCGAACAAACATTTCTAAGGCTGTTTGTCATACGTAACCCTGTCCATACGGTGCAGTCAGATTTTCATTATCAATCATAACTAGATTTGAACACTGTCTGTACTAATGTAGCACTACCCCCTTAGGAGTCGCTAGAGATTTGGGCCCCCCTATAGTCCTGCACAGCCAGGCAATACGCATTTTCCACACAGACTGCATCCAGGAGACAGTAACCAGTCCTTGAGGTTGTTTTCATTTTTTTTCATTTTATTAGGGGAATTTGAACTTGGATGGGGTAAGGGGTGTATGGGATGCCAAAGGGAACGGCATCTGAGGACAATCTTCCTGGAACTATGTACAAGTCTCTTTCACAGCAAAAATTATCTTTTTGGAGAGTTAGCCAGCATTTCCTGGTGTACCATCCCAGACTCTAGATACTCCTCTATCCAGCTGTCTGAAGGAATCCCTGGGCAGGAGATCCAGTGGCTGTCACTTTAAATAAAAGTCAGTCCTGGGTAGCAAGCTACTCCAGTTTCCCACTAGAGTGCTCCTTCCCCTTTCTGACCCAGGGGGTGTAGGTCTACTCACTCAGTCTTCTGTCTGTGAGCTGATGGGTCAGTGGCTGCTTTCAGGCCTTCCACCGGGCCACTCCTTCCCTGCTTCACAGATGGTCCTCGCTCTGGGGGCTGATGATTTCCTCCTTTCCAGCTCTTCTGCCTTTAGGTGAGCCCCTTCCCATCTGGGCCCCCTCCCAGGCTTCTGTTCTCCAGCCTCTCACTTCATCTTCCACCCTAACTCTCCTGCTGCTGGGCAGTGCTCGCTCACATTTGAAGGCTGCCCTGGCCCCATGCCAAGCCTCCTGCTTGGGAATTGGCCAAGGTCCTCCAAGTGTGTAGGTCAGTCCCTCCTCACCCCCGCCCACTGCTTCTAGAATCTTATCCAAGATTTCTAGAGCAGGGGGAGGTATCAAGGAACTGACCTGCAGAGCCTCTCAGCCCTGACCTGAAGCAACCCTACTAACTCAGCCCAGGTTGCTATTCAGCCTTTCTAAGGTTAAAACCTAATCTAGGTTCCCCTAGCTATCTAGGAGGCTGCTAAACTAACAAAGGGTTAATGATGTACAGACTGAGCTTCTTGCATTGTATGTTAATGGAGACAGACTTGGGACAGGCTCATGCTAATATTGTTCAACTGATAAAATTCAAAACATTAACAATAACGTATAAAGCCATTTATAACTCTGCCCCAAATGACATCACCGATCTTGTCTCTAAATATCACCCAAACCGTACTCTCCGCTCCTCGCAAGACCTCCTACTCTCTAGCTCCCTTGTCTCCTCCTCCCAGAGCTTCCCCCATCCTTTGGAACTCTCTACCCCAATTTATCAGACTATCGCCTACTCTGCTCACTTTTAGGTGATCTCTGAAAACCTGTCTCTTCAGGGAAGCCTATCCTGCTCTCAGCTAATACTGGAATCTTCTACTTTTCCAACCAGTCCATCCCCCACAGTTACTACCTTTTGTACCACTAGCCCCTCCCTCCTAGATTGTAAGCTCCAAGGACCAGGGCCCTCAAATCCCTCTTGCATTGAACTGTATTGTTGCTGTATTGTCTCCCGTTATATTGTAAAGCGCTGAGCAAAACTGTTGGCGCTATATAAATCCTGTGTAATAATAATAATAATGTTCAAAAAACCTTGCAGTCATTCATTACACCCCCTCCTGAGAAACACCTAAAAGGTAAGAAATGTTTATTTTATTTTATTTTTAGGCATGCTGTGTGAATGGGAACATATAAACACATAGCGGAGTCTTCTCAAATTTGACTGCAGAAGTGAAAATACGATTAAGTACATATATAATTGGTTGAGTCTGTGGTTGAGCTACTTTCCCAGGACAAGGGATACTCTTCCCACTTGCATACGGATGAAGCTGTAGGATTAACCCCTGGGCTGCCTCTTTGCCTCTGCACCTCCAGATGTGACAGATTATAACAGATGCCCATTAATGTTTGCTTTCTGGTGAGTGTACATCCCTCCAAGGTGGTGGATTCCCTTCGTGGCTATTTGCACATTTGCACGTCTTCACTCGGATACATTGCAATTAATTTGAGGACTATTATCGTTTGAAATTTGCTGATTGTTATATAGTAATATTATGGACATTGATTGATTCACTTATTTGCACAACTGCACTTTATTCTTATTTATATACATTTTGATTACATCGTTTATATTAATTACCGCATCAATAACTTTGTACAGTTTGTGCGTTTATAGCGCTGCACTTTATTTACACACGTTTACATTGGGATCGTTGCCTACACCCTGAGTGCCAGCAGCTACCTAAATATTTATATTTGTTCTCAATTAGATCTCGCTTACATATTATTTTTTACGTATATAATTGAAAAACAAAGATAGAGAATATTCCCTTTAACACAAAGAGAAAAATTGAAAGGTAAGCTTGGTTTATTTTCTGTAAAGAAAAGTGCTAACAGTCCATAAGGAGCTGCTTTGTTTAAACCAGGTACAGCGTTTCTGTAATCCAGAAGCTCTGCCCAAACCTCTTCTGGCTTACTGTCAGTTAGTATATTTTTAGGTCAGTAATAAGAATGCTAGGAAACTAACAAGCGCTGGCAGACCTCTACAATATAATCCTGGAGCACAGCACAATTCTCTATGCTGAGCTCTAATTTGGACCAATCCAAGGCATTACATGCCTACATTTAATTCAGAAAAGACTGCAGAAAAAAAGCCAAAGCTGTTCAAATCTTGTACATCTTGTACTAATGAAGGCATTCACTGTTACCAAGGAGACGAAGAAAAAAAAAACTGGAACTGCAAAAAAAATACACATATCTTACTAATGAGATCAAGTTAGGTGAAACAGTTGGTTAGAAATTGGTTATAGGATTTATAACGTTAGAGCTAAGTTTCAAAATAATTAAAGGAGCATGTCACATTATTTATATATTTAGGTACTTATATAGTGCCATCAATTTACACAGCACTTTACATATATATTGTACATTCAGATCAGACCCTAACCCTCAAGGGGTGTACAATCTAAGGTCCCTAACTTACATTCATACATACACATATTAGGGTCAATTTAGACAGGATTCACCTACCAGTATGTCTTTGGAGTGTGGGTGGAAACCGGAGTAACCAGAGGAAACCCATGCAGGCACAGGGAAAACATGCAAACTCCAGGCAGGTGGTGTGATGGCTGGGATTCGAACCGATGACCCTAGTACTGCCAGGCAGAAGTACTAACCATTTAGCCACTGTACTGCCCAATATATTGTCTCTGTTCTTTTCCAGATATTATTTAAAGGGGAACAGTAGTCTTTTAGATATGTTGTATATTGCCAGTAAAATCAAAAAGATTTATGTATAACAGTGGCGTCCTGAGGCAGGTGCAGGCGGTGTGGCCCGCATCGGGTGACACTGACCGCACGGGGTGACACCGGGCCCACTCCACGAAAAAGTAAAGTTGTAAAGCAAGCCGGCGATCGGATCAATCCTGTGGGGATCGTCGGCTTTCTTTACAACTTACCTTTTCTTGGAGCGGGTCTGGTGTCACCCCATATAGGTTGCATGCCGACGATCCCCGCAGGATGGATGGAATCTGCAGATCGGGGAGCATAATGTATCGGACTCTGATCCATTATGCTCAATACGCAGATCCGAACCATCCTGCGGGGGATCGTCGGCATGCAACCTATACGGGGTGACACCAGACCCACTCCAAGAAAAGGTAAGTTGTAAAGAAAGCCTACGATCCTCACAGGATGGATCGGATCTGCGGATTGAGCATAATGGATCGGAGTCCGATCCATTATGCTCAATCCACAGATCCGATCCATTCTGCGAGAATCGTCAGAGGGGGTGTCACCAAGTGTTATCGCATCGGATGACACCAACCCTAGGGATGCCCCTGATTTATAATGTAACATATTGAGTTAAATAAAGTGACATTTCTGATATTTACATAGCCTGGCTATTTGCACAAGTACTATAGAATGGTGACTAGCTTCACTTGCTGCCTGGAATTGTGCGGACTTTGTAAAAACATTTTTTTAGATATGCACTTGATAAAGTGTGCCATTGTTTCGAAAAACCTTGTTTTACATGTATAGTTTGTAATTTTATATGTAGCCATGTACTTGGCTATGAGTCCTCATGCACACTTGATGTTTTTACTGCTGCTGTTTTTGGCTTTTGACGTTTTTTTCTACAGTCAGTAACAGGGCTCCTGTTAGAAACCACGGGGCCCGATACAGCTGATCTGACAGGGGCCCACTCCAAAAAAAAAAAATATGAATAGACACATCCTAGAGGAGCCTTTGTATGCCTTAACGTCACGCCGCCGGATCATGGAGGTCCGGCGGCTATCCTGCCAAACCAGCTGGTCAGTGTATTCGGCAGCTTGCATGCTGCTTCATTATTTACAGATACCCTGTGTATGTTTCTTATGCTCAATTTTAATACTTACCCAATAAATACTGTTGCATACTACACTATGGGCATCTATATTTCTTGCTCTGCACCGAGCAATTAAACCCCACCCCAGGACCCCAGGTGATCTATCTGGACCAGAGGAGGGAAGCCTATGACCAGACCCTATTGCAGACAACCCATTAAAGGGGCCCTCTGACTGACATCTTTAACACCCAGATCTACAGAGGAGGTGATCTTGTACCAGGCTGTACCCTAAAGGAGACCTCCGGTTGATTCATTTGATCAATGCGCATTAAGATTGCGCTTCTGGTGAGTGTGCAATCTTACCACTGTTGCTTATCACTGGATTATTATTGGTTCACACTGGGATATAGAAGTTTTCACATCTGTAATTGTCCATTTGGAACTATCACCATCACCCGGCATATTATCTCTGGAATTTTAACCACCTTGTCACCTTATTTTGTATAAATATATATATATATGTATATATATATATATCTGCATTTCAATTGGACGGTTATTTGACATACTTCAGAGTCACTCCTATATGTATCACCTGTTATTAAGTTGTCACCTACCTTTTACGTTCTTATAGAATATTGAACCCTATAGACTAACGTGGGCCATAGATGAGATGAAAAATGACCGAAAATCAGCCGGAAAAAAAAAATCGCCCGATTTTCAGATCGTTAGTGCGGTAATCGGTCGGCCGTTTTTCGTGATTTTTTACTTTTTAGATTATCGGTCTTACTGGAGAATAATCGGCCAAATTTGTTGTTCTGCCAATTTTCGTGTCAATGATGGACAAATTTGCAGATCTTTTTCCAATATTTAAAAATGCGCATGAGCAGTGACATGAAAGAAGAAGGAAAAGAAGAAAAGGAAAAAAATAGAATATGAATGAAAAGAAGAAATAGAATATGAAGAAGAAGAAGAAAAAGAATATGAAGAAGAAGAAGAAAAAAAGAATTTCAGTCCGATATTATATTTGACATTTAAAAGTATATAAACATTGTATCTATTTGTATCCAAATAGAAACATCTGTATCCGAAATGGATACAAATAGATACAGTACAATGTTGCAAGTTTTTCTTCTTCTGCATATTCTATTTCTTCTTTTTACTCGTATTCTATTTCTTATACTTCATATTCTATTTCTTCCTCTTCTGCATATTCTATTTCTACTTCTTCTGCATATATTCTATATAATTGCCGGCCGTAGACGGGACAAAAATCAGCCGACCTTTTTTTACCAATAGTGGTAATGTCGGCTGATTGAACGACCGATTTTTCGTTTTTCAAAAAATAAAACGGCCGGTTTTCTCCCCATCTATGGCCTGCTTAAGACTGGGGTACCATTAAAGTTCATGTGCATGTAAAGGCAGGTGTCCCAATACTTTTGGCAATTTAGTGTATATGTGTTCACATGTATATTGTATGTAATCCAGTGCAATTGAAAATAAGTCAAAATGTATGCATCTGTATGCTGTATGGATGTTTGCATGCTATATGGATGTCTATATATATGATACATAGTAGGGAAATCTGTGCCTTACCTTACCACCAAATTCTCTTCCTCCTCCAGCACAAACCTCTGCAACCCCCCCCCCCCCCCCATTCCCCCTCCCAGCAAAAATCCTCCACCTAAATCCTCCCTCCCAGCAAAAATCTTCCCCTTTTCTTTTAGCACAAGTCCTTCCCTCTTCAACCACCCCTCCCACCTCTACCATAATCCTCTCCCCTCCCAAATCACACCCCAACACAAATCCTCTTGTCAACCCCTCCATCACTCCTCACAGCATACATTCACACCCAGCACAAATCTTTGTTTACTTTGTTTACCTCCCAGCTCCTCCTTATCTTCTTGTGCATGTTATACATCACAACCGAACAGGAGTCTAGAGAAATGCCAGCTGCTGCAGAGGGAGAAATAGAGACCCAGGGCACACCACAGGAGATACTAGGTAGGTGGCCTGAGTGCCGGGTGCTAATGTGTCCCTGATAGGTGAATTTGTGGAGCCAAGTACCAGAACTTGTCCGGCACTGGGCTCCGGGACATAGCATGGATCGACGGGATGCCAGGATTTTTGTGCCTCTAAGACTTTTGTGCCCAACTCTGTTGCCCTGCCCACACTATGTCACTGAAGACCCTCCCCCTCCCGCCTGCTCTGAACCAGGTAGTGGGTAAGGCAGGGCAGAGAGATTGGAGCTTGTAGCTACAGCACTCCATTCTCTTTGCTGCCTGTCATAGACACATGAGAAGAGAGAACTCATCACTTCTAATTAACAAAGGGGCGCGCACCTCTTTTGGTAATTGGGAGCAGAATCTGCTCCAATTTCTAATGCTAAGAAGAGTGGTGCAAGTTTGTGCTTGCACCACTCTTTATTCATTTCCCCTATTGAATTCTCAGAGCCATAAACCTGTAGTTCAGGGGTATCAAAGTGGTGGCCCTCCAGCTGTTGCAAAACTACAAGTCCCATCATGCCTCTACTTTTGGGAGTCATGATTGTAACTGTCAATCTTGCAATGCTTCATGGGACTTGTAGTTTGACAACAGTTGGAGGGCCACCAGTTTGACACCTGTGGTGTAGTTGATCCCTGAACTTTACTCATACCAGATACTGTCAGTGACAGCCCTGGTTTAGATCTAGAAGAGTGCACAGCTGCATGCTAATGGTTCTAAACTAGAGCATAGAACATAGATTAAAATGTAATGACACTTGTGTTACTATCGTCCCTGACCTCAATCCCTCCCTGTCCCTGATTCAAAGAGATCATAGGTTAGTGCAGTTACACTTTGCTGGCATAGAGATATTACAGTGTTACTAAACGTACAACAGTAAAATCAGTCCGTATATGCAGTAAAGCATACATGTTATACTCACTGTGGAACCTAAGGGGTTAATCCTCTGCATTGTGCAAAAAGGTCGTTTGATCCTTTCTTTTCTGTTCCTCCCCTTGTTCAAGTGACCACCTCTTATCTCCTGATAAGACAGACTGAACTGTAGGCATTTTGCACATGCTCAGTTTGTTGTGTATTGCTAGAGAGGTTTTTTTTCTTGGGAGAGTGCATGAGATCGGCACAGGGCCAATCAGCACTGGTCAGACAGAGGTCAGGGGTTTTCCATCCTCCTAGAGCAGAAAGAAAACTCCTCCTACAAGCTTTAGCTAGTGCTGGGCTGGACACTGATAGAAGCCACAAGACTGCTATATACTGCTGAGGAGAACAGGTATTTAGCAGTTAATGTTTACTAAAATAATTGCATTGTTACATTTCAATACACCGCCTGATATGCTAAATCCAACCTGGCTAATACCTAGGTCGCTTGAAGGTCTTGGACCCCACATCTATTATGGGAAATGATCCCCCCCATGCTGGGGGACTTTCTCTTACACCTGTAGGGCAAATGGAGTAGGAGTTGTTAGTCCAAGTCCCTATCCCTAGCCCTCATGGATTCTCATTAAGTATCCTTGTTCTGATCTTTGGGAATCTGCTTGTAAATGTATTCTTGACAATGTGAAGTTTCTTTTCTGTTACTATGACCCAGAGGCGTCCCTAGGGTTGGTGTCACCTGGTGCGGTAACACCTGGTGACACCCCCTCCGAGATCCCCGCAGAATGGATTGGATCTGCGGATTGAGCATAATGGATCGGACTCCGATCCATTATGCTCAATCCGCAGATCCGATCCATCCTGCGGGGATCATCGGCTTTCTTTACAACTTACCTTTTCTTGGAGCGGGTCCGGTGTCACCTCGTATAGGTTGCATGCCGACGATCCCCGTAGGATTCTTGGCATGCAACCTATACGGGGTGACACCGGACCCGCTCCAAGAAAAGGTAAGTTGTAAAGAAAGCTGACGATCCCCACAGGATGGATCCGATCCATCCTGTGGGGATCGTCAACTTTCTTTACAACTTACCTTTTTGTGGAGCGGGTCCGGTGTCACCCCGTGCGGTCAGTGTCACCCGGTGCGAACTGCACCCCCCGCACCTGCCTAGGGACGCCACTGCTATGACCCTTATTTGTGCCACTGAGACGGAGCTGAGGTCTCACGTCCTGAATTCGGCTTTCCTCAGTATGTGTATGAATATGCTGTGTCTCACTTGGTAATGACAAGCTTTCCCAGGCTTATTGGTCTTGAAGTGTACATTCCATTTAGTTATTCTGTTGATTTGTTCTTTCATTTGTTGCCTTTGTCTCCTGCCTGGTTCCTTTGTATCGTGATTTTGTATATTATTTTTCTTTTGTAATTTTGTGAAAAAAAATTGAAAATCTGAATAAATCTGATAATTTAAAAAAAAATAATAATTGCATTTCCATGTTCTGTGTACTGGGGGAGACCAGATATAGTAAATGTAGGGTCCGGGGAAACCAGATATGGTGAATACAGGGTCCGGCGAGACCAGATATAGTGAATGTATAGTCCGGGGAGACCAGATATGGTGAATACAGGGTCCGGCGAGACCAGATATAGTGAATTCAGGGTCCGGGGAGACCAGATATGGTGAATGCAGGGTCCGGCGAGACCAGATATAGTGAATGTAGGGTCCGGGGAGACCAGATATGGTGAATGTAGGGTCCGGGGAGACCAGATATGGTGAATACAGGGTCCGGGGAGACCAGATATGGTGAATGCAGGGTCCGGCGAGACCAGATATAGTAAATGTAGGGTCCGGGGAGACCAGATATAGTGAATGTAGGGTCCGGGGAGACCAGATATGGTGAATGTAGGGTCCGGGGAGACCAGATATGGTGAATACAGGGTCCGGGGAGACCAGATATGGTGAATGTAGGGTCCGGGGAGACCAGATATGGTGAATACAGGGTCCAGGGTTTAATAACATTGTAAGTTAAATATTCAAACTAACAATAACCCAGAATGTGTACTGACTGAAAATACAATATATTTTTCCCTGTAAAGAGGATATAATCGATTGAGCACTCAGAATTCCTTTGTAGTGGTATCAGTGAAGAATTATGAACGCTGATTGTCTGTAGATTGGAAGAAGGTTAGTGAAGACAGGGCTGTGTAATGTGCTGCCACAGTGAATAAACACATTACATTTTATCCTGGAGAAAATTGGTACCTGATGCATAGCTGGCAAAGCACTGCAGAATGAGTACATCAGGTAGTCAGCCTTGGAGCTGCTTTAAACGCTAAAGCGGTGCCAAGCTTGTTAATAAAAGGCCACCGAGTGCTGTATTTCAGTAACTGAGATGATGAATGTGTTTACTTTCTTCCTCATAAAAGAAAAAGAAGATTCGAGAAAGTTGATGCCCTTGAAATAAAGAATTCTCATCTAATTAAAAAGTATATTTTTTCATGTTGAAATTCCAACATAGAACCTAATGACTTTTATAGAAGATCGGTTATTATGCAAATTAGAAGCATTCTGATTCTATCCTTTTCACGACAACATTTGCTTGGCAGGACTGCACACAGAGGATCAAAGAGTGTTTTTTATTCATATTTACGGAACTATGAGAAGTTAAAGCAGAACTAAAACCTCATCTCTTTCTGTCCCATCTGCTTCTGCCTTTGGTGCTTACTGGAAAACAGTGCTGATTTCTAATGCCCCCCTTCCCACTGTCTTCCTCTGAATTTTAGCAGATGGGAATTGCTCACTTCCAGTCTGGTAACGTCCAGCCTTCCACAAGATCCGTTGTCTGTCAATGGCATTCTCGTGGAATACTGGGGGTGTCAACTACAGCTGCTGTTCTTCTATGATCTTCGCAAACTCCACAGAGCCAGTTTCATCTGGGCGAGGAAGGATTAGACACAGAGATCCCCTCTTTGCTGTGCACATTGAATCCTGGGACTACTGGAGGTGTCAACCACAGCTGCTGTGTCCTCTATGCAATAGATAGAAATGGCACTGGAGAAAGTGTTTAATACTCCAATACACAAAGTTCAAAAAATCTGTATACATTAAAGTGATTCTAAAGGTTTGCACACAGCTGCCCAGATCCTCTTCTTCTCATGTTCCCTGCCAGCGTTCCTGGCTCCTCCACCTTGCCCAGTGTCCCCAAAAGCAAGCCACTTACTATGGGGGCACTGGTGTGTGCTCGCTCCTGAGCCCCACTCTATGCGTCCATAAGACACAAACAGCTGTGGCTCAGCCCAACGCCCACTCTCTCCTCATTTGCTCCTGCTGCTGTGTCTTAGCCAGTGAAGAGGGAGAAACCAGGGACAGCCGAGGCCCCCATGCATATTGCTGGATCGAGATTGGGCTCAGGTGAGTATAAAGGAGGGGCCATGGGGGGAGCAGCACACAAAAGGTTTTCTACCTTCATGCATATGTAGCACCCTCCTAGTCAGGTGCTAGGATTTGTATAGTTGGGTTAAGCATAGCTGTGTTTCTCTGCTTACCAGAGGGGCTGTCAAGTGAATTCAGTGGGATGTTCTGCTTAGCAGAGTGCTGTGATTGATTAGTCAGGTCTGCTCATGATGCTCTTGTGTTGTTTGGGTGTGTCTGAATTCTGCCCGCCTTCAGGAAGGTATGAAAGCCTTCCAGAACATGGGTAGGGGCTAGGCAGATGAACAGCATGCATATGGATACAGCCCTGACCAATTGCAGGGGAAGGTGACCCCATTGCATTCAGGGAGTGGTATTTATGTTCTTGGAGCACATGGGCTCTGGGTCTTTCCTGGGAGAGGATTGAACAGCCAGGATGGAGGCAGGCTGCCTCACCTGGCACTGGCTGCCATGTGGCCTTATGTGGGTTGACCTGATGGCCTGAAGTTAGAGAGAGTGACCCTGGTCCTACAGTAAGCTGACTGAGGGGAGTTGTCTGCCAAAGAACTGTCACTGGAAAGAGTCGCTTGGAAGGAGGCTAGCATTCTGTCCTTGTGAGTACAGACACGAAGAGATCTTGGGGACTCTGTTTGTTTCTCCTCTGGTGCTTGATAGTCAGCATGGATCTGAGAAAGGGAACACTGGACTAGTGTTCTGAAGAGTGTGTCCAATTGTTGCTATTGCAAAGGACTTTGCTCAGCTACGTTACCTTTGGGCTGCCGCAATGTGTCGTAACTGGCTTGTACCTGAGGAACTTAGCCCTCTAACTACTACTACTGCTCACTCCTAAACTACCTGCTCATACATTTTAAAGAGAAGTCTGCTATCTGCTCTTAGTCAGGACTTCAATACTGCTCAATTAAGAGATAAGTTCAGATGTCCTCAGTGTGAATTTTGGAGTATCCTACTACCTCCCCTATCCTTATCCCCTGTTCTACAATAAAACTTCAAACACAAACATGCCCTAGAATGGTCATTGAAGACAACAAGCGGAACTGTGTGTGTGTATTTGGTCAAAGAAATACATTGTGCCTGGCGGCGGGGTGAAAAAAGGGGAAACAGGGGCAGACATACAAGCAGCCCTCACGAGGGTAGCGCTACACAAAAAATGCATGAAGGTAGAAAACCTTCAGCTTTTACAACCATTTTAAAAGTTCATAATAGTCCATGGCTTTCATAGCAGACTAATTGGAGTTCTGTGAGTAGGTTACATATACATATATATCCCTGCAGAGATATCCAGCTAATAAGGGGCTTACCGAGGTATCCATAGGAAAGATCACATATCCATGATATGCTACAGCTGTTCCAGCAGGTTCCAGGTTGTGTGAGCCACAAGCGTGTGTAGCCTATTTTTTAGGCATAGAAGGCATAGCACAATCTTACTGGTCACCACGTCACGATTTTTGGATCACTTATTGAGCAATGGGACTATATATTTTTTAGAGTAAAGTAATAATCACATTTTTTGTATTTGGACATTTTCATATATTGAAATCATGTCACTATAATTGTTTCATCTATTAAAGTATGGTTTGATTATGTTATGTGTTTATCACAAATCACAAGTATGAATTAATATATTTTTTAAGGAGCGCTACCTTTATAAATGTATTATTAGGTTGCACAGTTTGAGTTATGTGTTAAATGTTGGCGATCCATAGAAACACTTTATTGAATATACAGTATAGTTTGGCTCGCAAGTCACACACATTTTTTTCATATACAGGTTGACTGCTAAGGGACGCTAGAGACCCCTGAGGATACACATTTGCAAGAAACGCATTGGGTGCATTGTAAGGTAAGTTATTGGGCCGCCACATCGTTTTCCAGGGTGGTGGTGTGAAATATAAGTCAGAGTGGCTGTTTTTATTATTGATTTTCCGTGTCTGCACTGTGCTGCTGCTTGTTTAGTTTGTAATAAATATTACACTATATACTGTTTTATTTTGGTTACCTTGTGGTGGTGTTGGATGGCGAGAGTGGAACAGTGGCCCCTATGGAGATGTGATCAAAGCTGGTGGGAGAGAAGATTGATGCCAGTGCTCCAATGTATTTTGATGTGTTATCTGATGCACATCTCATGAGCAGCACACATTGGTGGTGACCGCACATTTCATGTGGGTGGTGGAATTTTGTACACACATTGTATCACGGAGTGTCACCTATGCATGAGTATTGAAATCTATTACACATAAGAGTACTACACTATATAATTGTATTTGTTTTTAGTGTCACATCGATACAGGTCTCATACTGCAAAGGAGGAAGGAGTGGAGCAGTTCCCCAGGAGCCAAACGAGCAGATGAATGGTCTTGTGATGATTAATTACAATACTGATGCTGCACTTTATATCAGGGCAGCATATATTTGTGGAGAGTTGGCAATTCTGATGATTTCCAGTGGTGGATAGTCTGATTTTTATTGGAGGAAATCGAGTACAACAACACATATATTGCACAGAGGCACTACAAATGAATTTTTGATATATCAAGTTGATGGGACTGTCATTTTTGGACTATTAATGTGACCTTATAGAGCTGCATTTTATTTTAAAAAAGTGGCAGCAGCCCCATAGAGTGAATCAAACGCTGTCAATCTGAACAAGGAAAACAAGGGGCGCCAACTAAGTGCTAAGTACTAAAACACAAGTTTATTAAAAAGCTGACAGGGAACTCACATGTAAAAAGAGAAAAACAGGCTTGTCTAATTTATCTGTGGTCTGATGGTGGGCAAAAGTCAGGTTCTCCAACTGGACTAATATTTCTGCTCACCACTGTGCTCAAAGACCGTTGGGTACCATGACCGGAAGTAGCAGAGCCAGCGTAGAATGCAACCAGAAGCGACATCACCAAGGAGCCACAGGAAGGGGCATGGTTACACACTTCAAAGCTTCCACTTCTTTCTCAAAACCTGTTACACATTATGGAGAGAACCCTGATATAGGAACAAGCAGGGGGTGAGGCCTCAAAGGACGATGGTAGTGCTCAATGTCAATATCAGCAGTAGCCCATCTACCTTTGTGGCGGAACCGTTCTGCCTGGGCTTCCTCGTGCGGAGCAGTGCGTCTCACCCAATGGTCCCCTTTTTCAGCAAGTCTTCCAGCACTCTCCCAAGGCAGGTATTATAGCTAAAAACACTCCCTTCCCTGCTCTCCCAAACCACGAGTCGGAACTTCGTGTAGGGTAAAATGAATGACTCTCTTTATTAAACACAGCTCAGTATATACAACTTTACCCCACCAGACAGCCTGGCACCATATTTTCCCCACCCACAACAAACCCTACAATACAGTAGGAACTCTATTAGAAGTGAAAGACTACAAGGTCACATTTCCCTAAGCAAACAGTGTAGAATGTCTGTTAAACATATACTGCTTTGCAAAGGGGATAAAACCAGAACAGAAAGGGAAATGTTATGAAAAAAGGGATGGTTCATCACAACCTTTAAGGGGACAGTGCCTCTATAAAGACAATGGATAAAATACCAATACAGTGTGGTTGGCCAGTGGACGTGCTGTCGGCCGTGCGAGCGACCCATTACCCATGGTATGGAACGCATGGTATGTGACGCATTTTCCCACAAAAGTGGAGTTATCCTTCATTGTGTGTATGCAGAGGTGCAGATGCATAACGACCTTGACCTTCAGCTATTCTGGGGCCATTTCACTATTGCTGACTACAGACGCGTACAACTTTCCCTGAATAAGTACTTCATGCAAAAGCAGTGCTGGGGCAGAATAACCTCGACCTTCAGTCCTTCAAAATTCTAAAATGGGCCAACGCTGTGTGAATGTCTCATTCAGGGGGTGATGTAAATACCACAATGTGTAGGTACCTGCAGCGCATGTGCAAAAGGTAGTACAAGTCTCAGGTCATACGGACATACAAGCAGGTATATGCCTGTATGAGTTGAAATGCAGCATAGATCACTTTTTATGCAGGATCTAGCTGCCCGCACACATGGACAGATCTCTTACTGTGTCTATCAAATTTTGACAGCTGAACCTATTGACTGTCAAAATACCCAAGCAACGACTGCACTTGATTGGATGTAGACACATTTCAAATACAATTTTGGCCGTATTCAATACATTTAGAAAAAAAAAATATATATATATATACACTGTATGTGGAAATGTGTTTTTATTACAAAATACAAAATATATGAAAAATATTTTTAAAAATACATTTTCAAATATACTGTATGTCTTTAAAAATACATTTAATGTACATTTTTGGAATGCATTTACAAATATATGTAAACATATATGTTAAAATGACCTTTTATATGTTAAAAAAAATCTGAAGAATATATTTTAAAGAAATATATTTTTAAAAATATTTTTCATATAATTTTGTAATATATAAAAAACACATTTCAACATGTAGTGTGTGTATATGTATGTGTATATATTTATATATATGTATGTGTATATATATATATATATATATATATACACAGTATATATGTATTTAAATATATTTTGAAATATATTGAATATGGCCAATATTGTAGTATTTAAAATATACAGTTGCAAGAAAAAGTATGTGAACCCCTTGGGATTACGTGGAGTTTTGCATGAATTGGGCATAAAATGTGCTCTGAATGTCATCTAAGTCACAACAATAGAAGAACACAGTCTGCTGAACATAATACTACACAAAAATTAGATGTTGCCATGGTTTAATTGCACATAACATGTAAACATTCACAGTGCAGGGAGGAAAAAGTATGTGAAGCCCTAGCTTAATGACTTCTCCCAGAGCTAATTGGAGCCAGGAGTGAGCCAACCTTGACTGCAATCAGTTTGATGATATTGGATGTGTTGCTGACAGCTGTCCTGCCCTTAAAAAACACACACCTGTTTTGGGTTTACTGGTTTCAAGAAGCACTGTCTGATGTGAACCATGCCTTGCAGAAAAGAGCTCTCAGAAGACCTACGATCAAGAATTGTTGACTTGCATGAAGCTGGAAAGGGTTACAAAAGTATCTCCAAAAGCCTTGATGTTCATGTGTCCACGGTAAGACAGACTGTCTACAAATGGAGAAAGTTTAGCAGTGTTGCTACTCTCCCTAGGCGTGGTCGTCCTGTAAAAATGACTGCAAGAGCACAGTGCAGAATGCTGCATGAGGTAAAGAAGAATCCCAGAGTGTCAGCTAAAGACCTACAGAAATCTCTGGCACATGCTAACATTTTTGTTGACACATCTACAATAAGGAAAACATTAAACAAGAATGGAGTACATGGGAGGACACCACGGAGGAAGCCATTGCTGTCCAAAAAGAATATTGCAGCACGTTTGAAGTTTGCAAAAGAGCACCTGGATGTTCCACAGCACTACTGGCAAAATATACTGTGGACAGATGAAACCAAGATTGAGTTGTTTGGGAAGAACACACAACACTATGTGTGGAGAAAAAAAGGCACAGCACACCAACATCAAACCTCATCCCCACTGTAAAACATGGCGGAGGGAGCATCATGGTTTGGGGCTGCTTTGCTGCCTCAGGGCCTGGACGGATTGTTGTCATTGATGGGAAAATGAATTCCACAGTTTATCAAGACATTTTGCAGGAAAACGTACGACCATCTGTCCGCCAACTGAAGCTCCGCAGAGGATGGGTGATGCAACAGGACAATGACCCAAAGCATACAAGTAATTCAACAAAACAATGGCTGCAACAGCACAGAATACACCTTCTGGAGTGGCCCAGTCAGAGTCCTGACCTCAACCCGATTGAAATGCTGTGGCATGACCTTAAGAGAGTGATTCACACCAGACATCCCAAGAATATTGCTACACTGAAACAGTTTTGTGAAGAGGAGTGGTCCAAAATGACTCCAGATCATTGTGCCGGTCTGATCTGCAACTACAGGAAACGTTTGGTTGAGGTTATTGCTGCCAAAGGAGGGTCAACCAGTTATTAAGTCCAAAGGTTCACATACTTTTTCCTCCCTGCACTGTGAATGTTTACATGTTATGTGCAATTAAACCATGGCAACATCTAATGTTTGTGTAGTATTATGTTCAGCAGACTGTGTTCTTCTATTGTTGTGACTTAGATGACGTTCAGAGCACATTTTATGCCCAATTCATGCAAAACTCCACGTAATCCCAAAGGGTTCACATACTTTTTCTTGCAACTGTATGTCAATATATTTTGGAAGAATATTTTAAAAGTATATTTCAAATATATTTTTCTGCCATGTGGGAAGGTTGGCAAAATATAAAGTGATTGGATAAAACTTAAGTTTTAAGCAGAAGAACGAACTTACATAAGAAAACAAAATCAAACTTCTCTTCGTGTACTAGACATGTTGGTATCATGCAATAATGTTTTATCCACACAGTGCTGTAGTTTTGCTTTTTTTTTTATATAAAAATGTCTATTGCTAGGAAAACAAAGCATCATCTGGGTGAAAGACTCTATTTGTGATACACAGCATTGGCTATTCATGAATCTCTTGGCAATGTCATTGGACACTTTGTATCTGGATGTCACCCAGCCCATTAGAGCAAATTAAAGTGGCCCATGAGGTTAATTGTAATAATATGTCTAAGCATGGCACTGTAGCAATGGTTAGTGCAGCCACAAGGAGAGCTGTCTGCTCTCAGCTATGGCACAAACAGGTGGCACTGACCTGGCACTCAGTGTCAGGCTGTGCTCAGAAAGCTTTCTTATCTCGGAGCCCTGTTTGCCAACAATGGCTCTTGACGGTATCTTCAGCTGAGCTGTAAGGCCCGCGGCTGCTGATGCCATTAGACAAAAGAACAGTTTAGCAGAATTCTCTTGCAGAGCCGGGTAATTGCTTTTCACAGCAGACAATGGTAATCTAGCAGCCAGTTCACGGCGAGTGACTGAAACACGCAGCTTCTTCCGCGCGTCCTGGCAATAACTTGCTATAAATAAAGTGAGAGCCCGCAGAGACTTTAGCTTGTGTATCCACATCCATGTGTTACAGCTGACCTTAAAATAATGGAGTGATATGGGAATAAGGGAGTCACGTGCCACCTATTCTGGGTCAGCTCTCTTCTGTGTAATATTAATAACGCAGTCAGGAATCAAACTCTATACAATAGTTTTTGCTATGCACGACCCCAACATAGCAGTCGCTATTACAATGAAAGGAGGAGAGGAAAATCCCAGGGTATGCGCACATTTATTAACCAGGCGTGGAAAATCGGTATAAGACAATCATTTAACCGATGAGTACATAAAGTAGACCTGACATATGTAGAGTAGGCTGCTTCAGACCTCTGCTCATGATCAATCCTTGGATAGGGTTACCTATCAAGGACAACAAATATTCCAAGTCCTTGGAAGGAAGATGCCGACCGAATTCAGGTTGGTGCAGTTGTTGTCCAGGGAATAATGTTGTTTGATTTTTATGGAGCCCTATTGACTCACACATAGGAATTCTTGTAATGTCCACCAAACAATAACAGCGGTTTCCAAGAAGAAGACTTGGGTGGCTCGATTTACAGTAGAAAGTGGTGATTGTAGCCGTATAAGCGCACTTGCAACAAGAACAGTTACTGTGAAACGGTCACAATATGGCTGTTTCCAGTGTAAATGAACAACAGCACAAACACAGCTGACGTAAGATTTTATTAAAAAGTTTTTCCACTTTCAAAAAAAAGAGATGAAACCTGTTGTAGTAGAGCGGCACGGCATGCCCTGTTGTTATTTCCCTTTTGCCCCATTAGGTGCCACTGTAGGAGATGGTGAAATAGGCATTTGGCTCACTAGAGGTTAAAATTATATTAAATCTTTTTCTTTTTATTATTATCATACTTACCTGCTCTGTGCAATGGATTTCCACAGAAAAGCCCCAATTCTCTTTTTCTCGGGTTCCCCGCTGGCGCGCTCCTGCCCCCTCCCGCTGTGTCCTCTATGCATATAAATGACGCAGGAGAAGGTGTTTAATACCCAAATACACAAAGTAAAAAAAAGTTTGTGTGCATTAAAGTGATTGTACAGGTTTGCATACAGCAGATCTGATTCTCTTCTTCTCAGGTTCCCTGACACCAGCTCCTTGCTCCTCCACCTTTACCAGTGCCCCCATTAGCAAGCTGCTTGCTATGGGGGCATCAGGGCGTGCTCGCTCCCGAGCCCTGCTATATGCATCTATATCACACATAGAGCCTTGACTCAGCCCTGCCCCCACTCTCTCCTCATTGGCTCGCTGGCTGTGATTGACAGCAGTGGGAGGCAATGGCACTCGCTGCTGTTTCTCAATGAAGAGAGAGACTCCCATGCACATCACTGGATCAAGAGGGGGCTCAGGTGAGTAGTAGGGGGGCTGTGGGGGGAACAGCACAAAGAACGCATGAAGGTAAAAAACCTTTATCCTTTACAAATCAAACGTTTATGCTTTGCCACTACCATTGAGGGTCATCCTTTATAAAATGGGGGCAGGAGGCTTCCCAGGGTTTCAGTAGTTCATTAAAAAGAACGATCTCTGTTTTATGGAGTTGACCATATCTATACCCACTATGTAGCCAGGAAGACTAGAAAGCAGGCTTCCCTTCTTGGGGGAGGGGGTTAAATCAGGATGTAGCCAGTTGGACTACCATGCTTTGAGGACTTATGTTTTGGAACTATTCTCATCCCATTTGTGGAATGGCTAGACTCAGGGACAGCCCTCCGGAGCAGTGAAGTCTTGCAGCACTCTCTCTATGGAACTGCTTTGTTGTTTTACCTCTAAGGATGTGCTACCTTTGTCTGGAAGGCCATTTGGACTGTCTGTAAATAGGTTGCACATTATCTAGTAAAGCAAAGGACCAAAGGCTTCTATGGTGTGGAGATTCCATTCTTCCTGTTTAACTACATGAGAACGTATCTTGGAAACAGACCAGTGTGTGTCAGGTTGCAGTAGAGATCCAATGCCCGAACTGGTGAGGTATGGACTGCACAGTTGCAGGAACACTAGTTCGGCCAGGCTGGGTGTTCTACCGGGTGTCCTCCGATAGGCAACGTATGCTGGGAACCAGCCAGCCCCATGCTAGGGTATAGGATGCGTTTCACCCCATCCATCATGGCTTGGTCACAGAGGTGAGAGGAGAACAGACTGCCAGAGAATTTATTAGCATCATCGGTCATGAAAGTGAGACAGGTGTGTATGTGTGTAAGAATACAGGGGAAACAAAAAAACACATTATAAAAGAGAATGAGGGAAATAATCAGACATGAAAAGCACTAGCGAGGTGAGAAAGGAAAAAGTCCACTAAAGTCCTCCAACAGGGCTCCTAAAAAAAATTGCAAAAATAATGAAAAATAATATTGTAAAAAACTAATAAAATATAAAATTGTAAAACTAATAAAGAAAAAAAAAATAAAAATAAAAAACTACTGACACCATCCACTGCTCTACTGACAGAATCCTCTACCCTACTGGCAAAATCTACTGCCCTACTGACACCGTCCACTGCTCTACTGACTGACACCATCCATTGCTCTACTGACACCATCCTCTGCCCTACAGACACCATCCAATGCCCTAGTGACACAGTCCACTGCTCTACTGACACCATCTACTGCTCTACTGACTGACATCATCTACTGCTCTATTGACCCTGTCCTCTGACCTACTGACACCATCCAATGCCATACTGACACAGTCCACTGCTCTACTGACTGTCCCCTTTTTGGTAGTCTAATTGTATATTTTCACAGTGACATTTGTTATATTATATTTTTGTAAGTCTTCCTTACTATTTAGTTAAGCCGTGCTAGTTAATAACTTAAAAAAAAGGCTCCAAAACCTGATGATCTTTGATCTCTTTCATGTTGATCAGGTAGATATCCATCTCTCTAAGGTTGCATACCCCTGCTTTAATGAATACAAGCAATACAAAATCTTTTTTTCTTTAGTTCGGCACACTTAAAAAACCTACTCATTTGAATAAATCCTGATGGTCCTCTGCTAATGACATAGCCATAACAAAATCACTAAGCCTAGCAGGTAAGTAGATAAAGTGTAAAGACTAACACTGCGCCAATCAGATATTAGACAAAGGAGAACAAATTAGAATAAGATAAGCAGATTTTGTCTGTAACTTTATCATTATTTAATGAGTGTTAATGATCTCTCACTTAGGATTACAGTAGAACTAATTGAATGGAGCTCCCAGAAGGGAACATGTCTAAGCTGTGGACAGCTAGGTTCGCCTGAACAATACAATTGATGGGGCCTGTATAGTACAAACTGGTGTTTTCGAATGGCACAGCTATATTTGTACAATATAGAGAGTGGTTAGTGTATAGTTCAAACTAGTCTTTCTAAGGACTAGGCCCACCTTTCTGACCATGGTCCATGTTACACTTATATTTAGGGTGCAACAAAAAGCAAGGTCACCGTCTACAGGCATTACTGAATCTGGGGGAGCTCTTTTTCCTGGAACATACAATGTATTTTTTAATTTGGCATATGAAATCACCTGCACAGCCGCATCATCAATTCACTGGTGTCAGGAATGGACTCAGCACTGGTGGTGGGACTCACCTGCCATGTGGGCTGCAGTACCAGGGCTGGCCAGCGGGTGCTCTCAGCAATCAGAAGCTCACTCCTGCAGGCAGCCATCACCTGAGGCTAATTGCAGGAGGTGTATTTAAGGAATGGCCAGACCTGCAGTCAGGGCCTTGGTGTTGTTTCCCATGAGCCCCTGTACCCTGTGTTCCTGTTCCTCTGCCTATGCCTATCTGATTTGTTGCCGACTCTGCATTGTTCCTGACCCTGCTGACCATCTCCTGTTTAACCCTTGGCTTGCCTGACTATCCTTCTGCCTGATCCTCTGTACCGTGCTGCCCGTGAGTTACTGAACCCTGCTTGTGACCCTGACCATTCTCTGCCTGATCCACTGTACCGCGCTGCCCGTGAGTTACTGAACCCGGCTTGTGACCGTGACTATTCTCTGCCTGCTCCTCCGGTACCTCACTGCCCGCACGTTGCTGACCTGGCCTGCCTGACTACGCCTGACGCTACCCAGACGATCCATCCATCCCGCACGGATCCAGTCACTACTGTCCAAACCTGCCAGCCCCTTCACATCAGGCTTTCCCCAGGTACATACCCTCGGTGGACCCTTCTACCACAGTTGTGTGCACTCAGGGGCCGCGACCTGGTCTCAGTCCTGCGCCAAGTCCATCCCCACCATCAGGGGCTCTGGTGAAAAGGCAGACTGGGGCTTAGACTCCACGCCCTGGAGAATCCTGGTCTGTGGGTCACTAGAGATCCCGCCGGGCAGTGCCTGACAGTACCTTACGGCCCGCCTGACCATTCCACCTCTCCAGCCCTGACTACGCCTGTGTTCCTGAAGCCTGCTACTTCCCTGTGTCAGTGCACACATCTCTGGTCATACCTGGATCCCTGACAACTGGGATCTGTGAACAAAGAGTCTATGAGTCCTATCTGCCACCATGGCAGAAGAAATTGTAGATCTCAATGAAGGACAAGTACATTGAAGTCATTGATATGTCCTCCAGCCCCATAATAGAAAGTCTAGACCTGAGGCTGGAGGAATAGTCTGCAGAAGCCTGAACAGGTGTATTGCTTTACAGGCTCCAATGCAAACAACAAATTAAATGCACATTCTTTTAATCAAGATGGGTGTTTTAATAAATTATTAAAAGGTGGAGTTAGCTTTTAAAATGTATGTAAACCCTCACAAAAAGTGAATATATTGCAGCTTATCATTCCTTATATATTGTGGTTGCATTAGTTTTTTCATGCTTTTAACCTTCATTTTCACTTAGTAATCCTGTGAATAAAACACTTCCTCTTCTAAGGTGATAACTCTCTATTGCAGCCTTTCTCAAAGTTTAGCGTGGATGAACCCCTTGAGATAATGTTCCATTCTCAGGGAGCCCCTGCTAATAAATACTTATAAATCTCCTGCACACTCCAAAGAAGCCAAGGTGTCCATGTAATGCACTGATGACAGCCGTCAAGTCTAAAACAGCTGTTTGCAGTTTGGAGTAGATGCCACTATAATTTTAGGGTGTGTGTAGACCAGAAAGCAGTGGTCCTGGGTTCTAAAGTGAAAAATAGCCCCTTTTTTTGGGATGTGTGATGGTGTAGAGCAGGGGTGTCAAACTCAATTTCATTATCAATCATTCATTACAGATCTTCTCTAAATCCTTAAGGTCACTTGGCAACTCAAAGTTTCAGCTCTCTCCATAAACTTTCTATAGGATTAAGGTCTGGAGACTGGCTAGGCCACTCCATGACCTTAATGTGCTTCTTCTTGAACCACTCCTTTGTTGCCTTGGCTTTATGGGTCATTGTCATGCTGGAAGACCCATCCACGACCCATGTTTAGGGTTCTGGCTGAGGGAAGAAGGTTCTCATCCAAGATTTTACAATACATGACCCCGTTCATTGGCCCCTCAATGCGGGAAAGTCAGCCTGTACCTTTAGCAGAGAAACATAGCATAATGTTTCCACCTCCGTGCTTGACTGTAGGGATGGTGTTCTTAGAGTCATAGTCAGCATTTTTCTTCTTCTAAACATGGTGAGATAAGTTAATGCCAAAGAGCTCACTTTTGGTCTCATTTGACCTCAGCACTTTCTCCCAATCCTTCTCTGAATCATTTAGATGTTCATTGGCAAACTTCAGACAGGCCTGTACATGTGCCTTCTTGAGGAGGGAGAGCTTGCGGGCGCTGCAGGATTTCAATCCATGGTGGTGTATTGTTTTACCAATGGTTTGTTTGATGACTGTGGCCCGCAACTGCCTTGAGATCATTCACAAGCTCCTCCCATGTAGTTCTGGGCTGATCCCTCACTTTTTTCATGATCATCTTTACCCCATGAGGTGAAATCTTGCATGGAACTCCAGACCGAGGGCAATTGATGGTTATTTTGTATTTCTTCCATTTGCAAATAATTGCTCCAACAGTTGTGTCATTCTCACTAAGCTTCTTGCTGATGGCCTTGTATCCCATTCCAGCCTACAATCTTGTCCCTGATGGCTTTTGATAGCTCTTTGGTCTTGCCCATGGTGGTGTCCAAGAAAGAGATTATGTGGACAGGTGTCTTTTATACACATATTGAGTTGTCGTTAGGAGCACCTTCTTAAATTGACAGAACTAATCTGTGTACAACATGAGCACATAGCCAGTCTGTGGGAGCCAGAATTATTGTTGGTTGGTAGGGATCAAATACTTCTTTTACTTACTGAACTGCAACTCAATTTATAACATTTGTATCATGTGTTCTTTCTGGATTTTTGGTTGATATTCTGTCTCTATCACTTAAAATACACCTATGATAAAAACTATAGACCCTTCATTTCTTTGTAAGTGCACAAACGTACAAAATCTTCAGGGGATCAAACAAATATTTTCCCCACTGTATATTGCTACATATGGGAGCTGGAATTTAGAAAAATAAAAGGTGAACTTAAACTTGAAAAACAGAATGAAGAGCATTATCCCCCTCTACAGCCAGATGCAGCTGCGGTTTGGGTTCCCCCTTGTGGTGAAAAGTGGAGCTCACCTGCACGAGACCAATGAAAGGCAATCTGACTAATTATCCTACACCCATAAAGGGCTTATACCGCTTTGCAGAGCTTTGTTCTTGCATATTTAAAGTTGCTCTATAGAGGAAATCTCAGACTTATCAGCATTTTCACAGACAGAATAAAGCCATTGCTGTAATGTGATTATTACTATGCAATCTGTTACCCCCTTATCAAACCAAACGTCTGCTGCCCAATCCCTCTCTTAAATCTAAATATAGCTCTTCAACTCACACAGTGGATTGACTCAGAGAAGGCGAATCCATTGATCTCAAACAGCACATTTTGAAGATCACATTCTAGAAGCCACTTCAAGTGCCAGGAGCGCATTTTTGCAGAACACCATCTCTTGCCCAATGCCTCTAGATGAGAAGGGAATTGGAAAGATTCCATACTTTACCTACAAAGCACTTTTAGCTTTTATATCAAGACCCTAAATCATTCTTTCATCCTCCTTCAGCAAACAGTGTTCTTTTTTAATCCAGCAAAAACCAAGAGTCCTACAGCACAATTCATCTCTACATGTCTTCATGTCATCTTTTTGTTACAACAGCCAGAAATACAAGAGAGAACAGCATTGGGCACTTGCTCTTGGCCACTATTGATTGTTGAACTCAACAAAGAGGACCTTTCTTACTGCTGATTGCAGTTTCAAGGGCAGCTCCAGGCAGCAAATAAATTCAACGTAGGCGAATAGATAAAGATTTTCGGCAGATGCTGAAACTGCCTTGAACAGGGCTACTGCCCAACATGAAGATAGGTAAGCTACACCTGCTTCCATTTCCATATCAGCTTCCGGGGCATTCAGAAGAGATGCCCCAAGGATTCATGCACATGGCTGTACAACCGCCCATTGAGATACAGTAAAAGTTACGGCTGTATGCAGTTATGCACTGGGGGGTGTCACATAAAGCTCTGGCACATGCATGGATGTTTGACCAAACACACACTATATGTCCATGTGCTTGTGGGTGGTTTACAAAACTCCATCACATAACCAAGTACAGCTGCTGCATCACAGGGGCAGACTGACCATTTGGAAACTCGGGCACTGCCTGAGGGCCCAGGGGTCAGTAGGGGGCCCCATGAGATGCCCCCGGTCAGGGGCAGACTGACCATTTGGAAACTTGGGCACTGCCCGAGGGCCCGGGGTCAGTAGGGGGCCCCATGAGATGCCCCTGGTACCTTTTTCATAGGCTTTTTTGAGTTTGGGCAAGGACACAGGGGCCCCATGATCCCCTATTGCCCGGAGGCCCCATGAGTTGTCAGTCCGCCCCTGCTGCATCATCTAATCTATTTCAATGGGTGGCTGAAGCAGCAGCTGCAGGTCCCGGGAAAGTGGTTACACAAGTTCTGTACACTGCACTGCCCCTAAACGGCCATGTTAAAATGAATGTGGTTGCATAAAGCACTGGCAGATGCATAGATATCTGTGCGCATGTGGATGCCCTACGCAACCCCCAGAGCATGACTGTGTACAGCCACATCTTCTAATTCATCTCAATGGGGAACTGCATGCAGCAGCTGCAGTGTCCCAGGAAAGTGATTACGCTGTACAGCTCCTATATGGCCATGTGCAAGAGGCCTAAGGCCCCTTTCGCACGGATCCGTCGGATCCGCCGACATCCAATCCGATCCATCAAAAAGATCGGGTCTGCCTGTCCGTTTCTCAGGCGGACAGGATCGGAACCTCTATTATCCTCTATGGAGCAGATATGTGTCCATGTACACCCGCCGACATCCAATCCGATCCATCAAAAAAAGACAGATGGGGATCTATTCCCCTTCCGTCCGTTGGATCGGATGGCAGTCGGATGGAAATGGACATCCAACTTCCCATAGAGGACAGCAGCAGAGTGGACACGGACCTGTCATCCGCTTTCTCAATGGGGATCAGCGGAGAGATCCCCTGCTGAACAAGCGGATCCGCTGATGGGTCTGCCCCATGTGAAAGGGGCCATAAACAGATGGTTGCATTATTCAGATAGCTATCCTACTTTAATATGTCAGGTCAGGTCTTTAAAGCCCTGGTTCACATTTGTGTGGGCTGTGCGGCCCAAGTTTACATGGGAATAGCAGCCCATTCATTTGAATGGGCTGCAGTGTCTGCGTTTTCCACAAAAAAAAGCTGCATGCACCTTTTAAAAACACGGCTGCAAGGATATGACATGGTCTTTGTGACGATGTGATTTTCCTGCGGTTCCTATGCCCGCAAACGAGCTGCAGGCTGAGATTCATGAGGGTGCCATTCAGAATGAATGGTAGTCCCATGCGCCTCGTAAGAGCAGCGGGTGTGGGAACAGATGCAATTCCCGCAATTGGCCCACACAGTGTGAACCAGGGCTTATCCGTCAATTGTTGGTGTCATTGTGTATCTACAGATTTAAGCGGAGGCTAAGATTGTGCTGTCTTTGGCGGGCAGGGGGCGTCACAGCATAAAAAAAGTTTTAGAGATGAGCAAATAAGTCTTTCATTTTTGAACACGCAAGGCCATCTAGCAGGAAGAGAAAAGCAGATTTTTGCTTTTGTACTGCAAAGCCTAGGAGGGTTTAGTTGCACTTTAATTAAAAATCGGCATTGTTCCTGTGACTGTCAATAGAGGAGCAATAGCAAACCTTGTCAGTTCAGGGTTAATCATATATTACCAGCTCTGCATCTTTTATACCACTACACTGCACTATAAGGCTGGCCATACATTATTCAATTTTCTTGAGAATTTTGCTTTAGATTTACCAAAAACCATATAATAAGAGGTCAAACCTAAACAACACTTTCAATTGTATCCAATTAGGCAGGCTCTTGCACTACATAGTTGAAGGTAAATCTCAAGGAAATTGGGCAGAAATTGGACAGAAAATTGTATAGTGTATGGCCAGCCTAATAGCACCTCGATACATATCCCCAGCCTAGGACATGCAGGCTACCACAAATGAATTCAATAGAGGTTTATTTATGTGGGCAATGTGGCGATTGGACACGGACAACGTTTTATTAAAGATCTACCATCATGTATCATACTCTGCAAATGTCATTCTCACTCCGTTCAGTCTTCCACCTCCCTTTTTTGAATGGCATGTGGTGTGTGTGTATGCTAAATTTACGAGTGAATCAGGCACAGCTGGATACGCTTCATGGTTGTAAACCCAATTAGCTAGTCCCATGATGTCTGTCAGACTCTTGCCTTGGTCTGGTCGTAAAGCTATAAATCAGTCAGTTACTGGACATGAAAGCATTCCAGAGTGGCAGTAAAACGTACATCCCATTTGAATCACTTTTCATACAAATTCATAAACTCCGACAGGAACAGGGTACAGTAAAATAAAGCATATATTCAAATAGGACATTTTAATATAAGTCACCTGATACCATACAGCCCTGGGTGGCGTCTACAGGAGAGTAGAAAGCCATATAGATCTATCTGGAATAGCAAGATAGGTCATATTTGATGTCTGGACATTCGGAATATGATTCTGCATGTTAATCTGCCAGTGACTAGGATGCTGCATGTACCTAGGGAGGGTTATTGACCATGGTATAAACGTGGGAGGGATTTGGTCATAGACCGTGTCCTCGCCTAGACACCCCTCCCCAAATGAGGCGATTGTTTCTCTGCTTTAAGGAGGCACCCAGCTGGGTTCCTAGAAAAAAGGCTGTTATGGGGAAGTAGAAGAAGAGATTCTCCCTTTTAACATCAGGAACCATCTTTGGGAGAAAAGGCACCCTTTTGTTCAGGACCTTGAGCTCTGCTTAAACCAAGGACTTCTGCAAGTATCCTACCTTCTCAAATTTCTTTCTTTTATCTCTCTGTTGTGTTATTGCTCTCTCTATATATATATACTGTATATATATATATTTGTTACATCTTTTTCTGTAAATATTTTAATTGCACCATTTTGACCTTTTTAGTAATAAATCCTATTTTCTGAAAAGTGTTAAAACTGTCTCTAAAGCTTTTTAATGCAAACAAAAAGAATCCCTGTCTCTGAAGAGTGCTACTGTATGTGATAATCCTCTGAAATACATCTGTCTGAGGTGGCAGTGTGTATACAGACGCTTATTCAAACAACATAGTAAAAAGGTGGTGGTGGCAGTGTGAAGGGTTAATTGCATAATTAACCTGACCCAGTAACAATCGCTCTCGGGCTCTTGACACATCGATTGCGGTCCAGCGAGCTGGAAAATCTTTGTGCAGAGTGCAGCCGAGAGTGGCATTGTTACGCAAGTGACAGCGCGATCTGAGATCGGCTGGTCCTTCGGTCGCAAGTTGGTGAGAAGGGCTGGGGTCTGACGCGGTGACCGTCACAGGCAACACAGCTAAATTGCTCTATGTGTTAATGTGTGATAGCAGGTTTTATAAAGCTGGCCATACACATATACATTTCTTTCATTCAGTCTACCAGCCAGGCAAAATAACAGATTCCTCTATCCATGTCAACAGAGCAGATGGCTAAATCACCACTGGACAGTGTGCAGAGAATCCAAGTACGCAATTTCAGTACAGGAGAGCACCCTGTTCAACTGTGCAAGAGTGATGTTAAAGGGTAACTCCTCATTTGTGAATAAAAATATAGCAAATAAAAAATATAGATCATATACAATTGTTATACAAGCCATATTTTAATTTAATATAATTACAAATTCCCTTTCCTTTTCTGTCTGCAGTACTGTAACTTTTTGTAAAATGCAATATAGCAACTTCCAGGCCTTCTGTACACAGTGGGTATACATAACTTCTTCAGAAATGTAATTTCCTCCTTGTGTGATTGGCTCACTGATTTCCCCAAAACTCTGCACTAAGATACAAGTCAGATTTTAGGCATCCCCTGCAACAGCAATTATATTTTTGGCGAGGTACTCCATAAGGCGTAATGATTCTTAAAGGGATGCAGGCCCTGCAATTTTCCTCAATAGAATACTACAAGTGCATCAGCTGATTGGATTGAAAGCAGACATTCCCATTCAGGAATCAGCTTTCAATAGCTGAACAAACAGCTTTGTCTTAAGAACAGAAACAGGTGGGAATCTGCTACAAAGTTTGTTCAAATCCTTGCAATGTATATAGATCCCACAGAGGGGATTGTTTTTTTCTCAACAAAAGTGGAGTTACTCTTTAAGGCTGAAGTTTGATTTTGAAAGATAAGTATTGGATTTTTTTTTTCTTTTAAATCATACTTACCTAGGTGGATGCAGCATTGGAACGATGCTGCATCTGTCCCCTGCCAGTTCAAAGGCTGAGAACTGAGTGATCCAATACCACTGATCACTCAGTTCTCCCTGCTGCTCTGAGCGCTGGGCTGTGGAGAGGGTGAGAGCAGCTGACTCAGGCTCTCAGCGGAATGCCGAGAGGCTGAGCCAGTTGTCAGTCTAGGCTCCTGGGTGGATCCCGACTATATGGTTCCTATATTTCCTTGGCCTTGACCAGCTCTGTGATGTCAACCACTTAAATTTCTACTCCCCCCCCTCCTCTTTACTTAAAGTGTTACTAAACCCCAGACCCTGCATTCACTGTATCTGGTCTCCCAAAGTACACAGAAAATGGAAATGCAATTATTTTAGTACATATAAACTGCTAAATACCTTTTCATATCAGCAGTTAGAGCAGTCTTGTGACTTCTATCAGTGTTCAGCCCAGCACTAGCTAAAGCTTGTAGGAGTTTTCTTTCTTCTCTAGGAGGATGCAAAACCCCTGACCTCTCTCTGGACAGTGCTGATTGGCCCTGTGCTGATCACATGCACTCTCCCCAGGAAAAAAAAAAAAAAAACCTCCCTAGCAATACACATCAAACTGAGCATGTGCAGAATGGCTACGGTTCAGTCTGTCTTATTAGGAGATAAGAGTAGGTCGCTTAAACAAGGGGAGGAACAGAGCAATCAGGATCAAACAGCCTTTTTACACAATGCAGAAGATTAACCCCTTAGGTTCCACAGTGAGTATAACAAGCATGCTTTACTGCATATACAGACTGATTTTACTGTTGTGGGTTCAGTAACACTTTAATGGCACTTTTTTGGGGGGGGGGTATCTGGTTTTGACACCAATAACCTAGGTGATCGGAGGGGAAGTCCCCCCCTCCTTGAAGTCTTCAGGTCCCAGAAGACTGCAGGACCATTCACAAAGCACAGACCGGCTCATGCATGCGCATTGGGTGCCCAGCTGTGATGCTGCAAGTTGAGATGCCTGCACAAGGAACAGGACAGAGATGTAAAGAATGGCTCGGGTGAGCACATTGCTGGATCCTGGGACAAGTGAGTGTACAGTTTTTGTAGCTGCTGACATAATAAACTCCAATTTGACTGGAGCACCTCTTTATGTCAAAATTCTGCTTTGCAGGGGACAGCAGGAAGAAGCAGCTTTACATTTAGACCAGCCTTACATCGAAATTGGACCAGCTCTGCAGGACCCGGCTGAATTTTGATCCATGTATGGGCACACTTGTTGTACACAAATCGATCTACTGATTGAGTTGTGTACAACCAGCCTGTCTTTTTTTTCCCCAAATGACTAGTGCCACTGGCTATAGCCGGAAACACTAATCGTGTTCTGCCAGCAGTAAAAGGCTCCTCACCAGCAGAACATAATAGCACTGCGGGAGGGATTCCCCTGTCAACACTGACTGTTGATCTTTTTCCTTCCATCCACAGCTTGGAGCGGTGCCATAAGGTATACTTTTCATTATGTGTTGATGGGGGAATCAAGAAATTTCCTTGATAGAAAGAAAGAAAATTGCATTATTTATTGCCTGCCTTAACCCCCGGTTCACATATATGCGGCCGTGTTTTGCGCGGCACGAGAGCCCATTCATTTGAATGGACTTCCGTGCCCGTGACACGCAGGGAAGAAGCCGTTGCACTTTTTCACGCTGCCCATACAGGAACTTTGGTTCCCAGTACGGTTGCGATTTCCAGTGCAGGTGGCGTGCCATTAGAACTAATGGCACCCGTCCGCGGGTCCGCATTCCTCTGTGCGGGTGGTGCGGCTGCACGGATTTTCATGCGGATCCGCAGCGGCACCACCCGCACAGATGTGAACCTAACCTAAAAGAGAGCTGCAAGGTGGCCAACGCGCTGCCATAGTTTATCCACACTAACTCCTGGTTCTCACCTATGTGTTTTTTAGTGCTTTTTACTACAGTCCAGTTAACATGGGTTCCTATGGGTCACGTTCACATCTATGTTTTTTTAAGCTGCTGCTGCATTTTTGATCAGTGTCAGGGACTTTTTTAAATGTAAAATCAGCGTTTTTGCTACAACAGAATTCAATGGAGAAGCTGGTGAAATACATGTAGTGCGTTTTTGATGCATTTTGCATTTTTTTCTGGCCAGCAACAAAAAAAAAAAAAAAGCAAAACATAGTGAAAATGCGGCAATAATGTGTGTGTAAAAACGCAAAGCGCAATGCACAAAGCCAGTGGTGTATTTACTCATTGTGCTGCCCTAGGCAACACTAAATTGGGCTTCGCCCCTGAACCATCCAAGTCAAACTCAGCCTGAGAAGCATTCAGCTAGCCGCAGTCATGGTTCTCAGTTCTCAATCCAAACGCCACCCCCACCTCAAACCCCAACCCACCCCCTTGGCGGCAACACCACTCTCCCCCACGGCCATCAACCCCCCCACCCCTACCAAACCACGCGATTACACTACTAACCTGAAAAGACTAAACAGAAGCAGTCAGCCATGCTCCATCAATGAGCAGCTTGACGGATCACTGGCAGTGCTTCACTCGGTCCTCATCCCTGCAGCTTGTGCTATCTCTTCCGGGGGGGGGGGCGCTGCCCCCCTGAAAATTGCTGCCCTAGGCAAACGCCTTATTTGCCTCACTGTAAAAACGATGCAAAAAGCATTAAAAAATGGATCAAAAGCAAAAAGAATAGGTGTGAGCTTAATGTAAGGCTCCGTTCACACTTCAGCATAGCAATTTGCCACGTTTTTTGATTTACGTTTTTTTGGTTGACAGCCCACTGACTTCAATGGGCTGCCTGTCACATGTAAAACATGCCAAAGAAGCTCATGTGCTAAATTTTGGCACTGGGCTAAGTGCGTTTGGTGATGCACATTTTAGCACATTTTTCACACAAAACATCGCTATTAGGGTGCCACACCACCATTGAGGTACCCACATTTTCAGAAACATGGCAAAATGCAAAACACAGTGCAGTGCAATTAGGAAATAATTGTGCGGTTTCAGAATGCTCAGGTGTGAATGCAGCCCTAAAGATAACATAAAGAACTAGAAAAGCTACAATTTCTGGGGAAATTGTGTGAAGTGTTCTTGCTTCCACCAGTAGTCTACTCTAGCTTTTGTCACTCTGCTGCCTGCTCACACACCTGGGTTCCTATGGCAACTCACTGTACAGCAAGGGCAGAGAAGAGCGGTTAAAAACAAACTGCTCCAACTTGCTCACTTCACTGGCGGTTGCCATCTTCAAATGGTTGTAGTTTAAAAATTATAAATCCTACACCGAAGAGCTTTATATTGTGAGAATCATAAGACCCAGACCTACATTTTGGTGCATAGTATGTCTCTGAAATATTAAAAATGAAGGCACAGTCGCAGTTTAGCAATTGCCCTTCAAATTTGAGGTGGCTAGAGTGGAGTTTCAATGAATGTCAATGCGTGTTGTGAGTTGCAAACAAATGGTCATATTGTGAAAACTATCAGGACTATGGCTTAGCCGTGGACATTTTTAGTGGCAGCAGGGATAGCTGAACATTTTGATATAAGATTTGTGTAGGTGGGCTTGAAAATGAGAGAGTGATGGCAGTTTAGAAATCATGTCCTGATTTTTCAGCTCACACTCTAGCTTTTGTCAGCTCCCACTCTAGTTTTGAACATTCCGCCATTCATTCCTATGGGACCAATTTCACCACCAAAACGCTGATATTTTGTGAACCATTCAGCGAAACGTTCCACAAAGCAATAGCACACCAATCGGGAACAATCCGCACGTTTCGGTATATTACTGTCTATGTAGTATAAAAACTGTGGGAGGAGTCAGGGTGATAAATTTGGCTATAATAATAAGAATATATATGTGAGATAACAGTAAGTGGTCTTGCCATGCAAGAACAATTAATTAAAAGTAATAATTGCAACAAATAAAAAACTTATTTCAGATATTTCGGTTAAATTAATGGACTTTTAAAATATTTAATTCATGTTTATAATTCTGAGCTAAGGGATGTCAAACTGGATATCCCCTTGAAATTCAGTACATTGATGAAAAAAGGAAGCAAATTAAATGAAAAATATGTTTGATTTATATTGTGAACTAAAACTTTTTCTTTTCACTTTGTATTCATTTAAATGAGGTTCAGATTTGGCATGTAATGTATGCATGGCACAGTTTTCCTGTACCTGCATACTGGGGGGGGGGGGGGTTGTTTGCTAAATGGCTGACAATGATATGACAGCTGCCTGCTGCTGTGTATGTGAAGATGTAGCGGCTGCTATTAATACAGGACGGCTCTCCTCCATGTCTGTGTTTACACAAGGTGAAGGACGCACACGTGTTAATCATATGCAATTATGACCAGGTGCTGCAGATCCCCAGCCAGCCTATATCACCTGGTTTTCAGTGTCTGATCCGGAGCCCAGAGATGACTGTAACTTAACCCGTCAATTAACACATTTATAGGGGAATTTAGCTACAGGTAGCATCAATCCTCCACACATAGCAAGTGGCCATGACCGATTTAAGCCAAATAATTTGTTCTTGTTATCAGGCTAGGACACATTTGCTGGTAAACTATTAAAATGGTGTGGAAGGCAATGGGATGATGATCAGCCATGTGATAGTGCAGAGGGGAAATGAGCAGCTGGATGATAGAAGAGTGCAGAGGGAAGAGGAGCAGACAGCTGACTGTAGAGTACAGGGATGTAATGGTGGTAAGGTATGTCAGTAGAAGATAATAAAGTGCTGGAGAGAAGAGACATTAAAAAAAATATTCCAGGTATATAATATTATTATTATTATTATACAGGATTTATATAGCGCCAACAGTTTGTTTAGCACTTTACAATATAACGGGAGACAATACAGCAACAATACAGTTCAATACAAGAGGGATAGGAGCAGGGGTGGACTGACCATTTGGAAACTGTGGCACTGCCCGAGGGCGCGGGGTCAGTAGGGGGCCCCATGAGATGCCCCTGGTACCTTTTTCATAGGCTTTTTTGAGTTTGGGCAAGGACACAGGGGCCCCATGATCCCCTATTGCCCGGGGGCCCCATGAGTTGTCAGTCCGCCCCTGGATAGGAGGACCCTGCTTCTCGGAGCTTACAATCTAGGAGAATATATTTTATATACACTCACCAGCCACTTTAGTAGGTACACCTTGCTAGTACCGGGTTGGACCCCCTTTTGCCTTCAGAACTGCCTTAATTCTTAGATCGATTAGATTAGATTCACAGATTCAACAAGGTGTTGGAAACATTCCTCAGAGATTTTGGTCCATATATGATAGCATCACGCAATGCTGCAGATTTGTTGGCTGCAGATCCATGATGCAAATCTCCCATTCCACCACATCCCAAAGGTGCTCTATTGGATTGAGATTTGGTGACTGTGGAGGCCATTGGAGTACAGTGACTTCATTGTCATGTTCAAGAAACCAGTTTGAGATGATTTAAGCTTTGTGACATGGCGCATCATCCTGCTGGAAGTAGCCATCAGAGGATGGGTACACTGTAGTCAGGTAGGCTGTGGCATTTAAACAATGCTCAATTGATACTAAGTGGCTCAAAGCGTGCCAAGAAAATATCCTCCACACCATTACACCACCACCAAGGGCCTGAACCGTTGATATAAGGCAGGATGGATCCATGCTTTCATGTTGCCAAATTCTGACCCTACCATCTGAATGTCGCAGCTGAAATCGAGACTCATCAAACCAGGCAACAATTTTTTAATCTTCTATTGTCTAATTTTGGTGAGCCTGTGCGAACTGTAGCCTACATTTCATGTTGTTAGCTGATAGGAGTGGCACCAGGTGTGATCTTCTGCTGCTGTAGCCAATGAGTTGAGTTGCTGCCATGTAAATGACTGATTAGCAATTTGTTTTACCAAGCAATTGAACACGTGTACCTAATAAAGAGGCCGGTGAGTGTATAGTTATATTGGTCGAGCTTGGACCAATATAACTATGAATATTCCATACATATGAGATCCTCCGTCTAGAATCTGGAAATCTCTGTAATGGTCACTGCTACTTCAGTGATCTCCACTAGCTTCCATGTCCCATGCCAAGCTTCTGTCCTGTAGCTTTGTGAAGGCAGGAGGTCAGCTACTCAGCACACGTGCCATTTGGAGATCTCTTTCCATTTTAATACAAAGTGTTCTTTGATTGGAGGAAGTGGAGAGTGTGACATCACCACCCCAGCTCTCCTGATCGTCCAAACAGAGAATGCTTTGCAATCATAGAGAAAATGCAAAGAGATCTCTAAATGGTGCTTGTATCGATCAGCTGACCTCCTGTTTTCAGAATGCAGCAGGGCAGCCACTCAGTACAGAACCAGCAGATAATTGCAACCACTTAAACATTTGAAGTGCTAATAAAGTAGTTAATATAACAGTCCAACATATAATCAAAGTCCATGCAAAGCAATGTGTCCATCACTGTGCAATACTTTCTGATGGTGCTCTTCAAACATATATAAAACACCCAAGTGCTCCTTCCACCACTGCACATACAGTATATATATATATATATATATATATATATATATATCTCACAGAAGTGAGTACACCCCTCACATTTTTGTAAATATTTTAATATATCTTTTCATGTGACAACACTGAAGAAATTACACTTTGCTACAATGTGACCTAGTGAGTGTACAGCTTGTATAACATGTAAATTTGCTGTCCCCTCAAAATAACTCAACACACAGTCATTAATGTCTAAACTGCTGACAACAAAAGTGAGTACTCCCCTAAGTGAAAATGTCCAAATTGGGCCCAATTGGCCATTTTCCCTTCCAGGTGTCATGTGACTAGTTTACAAGGTCTCAGGTGTGAATGGGGAGCATGTGTGTTAAATTTGGTGTTAGCGCTCTCACTCTCTCATACTGGTCACTGGAAGTTCAACATTGCACCTCATGGCAAAGAACTCTCTGAGAATCTGAAAAAAAAAATTGCTACTCTACATAAAGATGGCCTAGGCTATAAGAAGATTGCCAAGACCCTGAAACTGAGCTGCAGCATGGTGACCAAGACCATACAGCGGTTTAACAGGACAGGTTCCACTCAGAACAGGCCTCACCATGATCGACCAAAGAAGTTGAAGGAAGAAGAGAAGAGGGGGGGTGATCTTCAGGTGATTGTAGACAGCAAAGAGAAGATGGCCAGTTAGGTTACAGTGGAAGACAGAGAGGAGATGGGGTCAGGTAGCAGCAGTAGGCAGAGGAAAAATATGCAGGTAGGTAACAGTAGACGGTAAAGGGAAGGTGGGCATGAAAACAATACCTTGCCTTAGGGAATATCAGATCCTATTCCTGAAGGTAAGGTGTTTTCAGAGTCAAAGAAAAGCACAAAGACGTTCCACACAAAAATAACTGAAGGATTGCTGAGGATGAAGGTGGACTGAAGGACACCCAGACCAGGCATATGGGGACAGCACTCTTGGCATACAATACTCTGCTTAAAGGGGAAAACACATGAGACCTGATGTTCATTGGGTCAAATCACAAGGTGAGAGTATTGGAATTTTGGTGAAGGGATTTGCAAAATATAACGGTGGAACATACGTTTCAGTGGAGTCACAAAATTCGGTGGCAGAAGGAATAAAGTATAAACGTCACAAGTGGCAAGAAATTAGCGATGGACATTCACTTTATAATTGAAGAACACGTATTAATATTATTTTTGGACACATTTTGCTATTTGAGAGTTTTTTCCAAAAAATAAGAGACGCATTTTGTGTGTAATTTTTAATACTACATGGCACTCTTTTATCTATAACTTTGGTTGGCAAAGTTAACACTCGATAAGTTGGTGAGAACACATCGAGTATGGGCAGCAGTATTGGGGCATATAATTACATGGATATATTGTTTTCAAAGTTTATAATCAATTGCATATAATTTGTATATTTTTATTATTTCACTGGAGATTATCACAGTTACCAACACTGTAGTGATTGCGCTTAGGTTTTGCTGGTTTATTTAGTCAGGTGGCAATAGAAACAGAGGGGAGATGAGATGTCTGGTGACAGTAGAGAGCAAAGGAATGATGGCCAGTCAGGTTACAATGGATCACAGAAGCAATATGGGGGGTCTAGTAACAGTAGATGGCAGAGGCAGGGGCAGACTGACAACTCATGGGGCCCCCGGGCAATAGGGGATCATGGGGCCCCTGTGTCCTTGCCCAAACTCAAAAAAGCCTATGAAAAAGGTACCAGGGGCATCTCATGGGGCCCCCTACTGACCCCGGGCCCTCGGGCAGTGCCCGAGTTTCCAAATGGTCAGTCCACCCCTGGGCAGAGGAATGATGAGGTAGAGAGATGACAGTAGAAGTCAGAGGGAAGACGGGCCGGTAGGTGATAGTAGAAGACAAAGGGAGCAGGACATGTTGGTGACAGTAGAAAGCAGAAGATGATGGGTAGGTAGGTGAGAGTAGAAGGCAATGGAAGCAGGGCATGATGGTGAAAATAGAAGACAGAGGAAAGATGTGCAGTCAGGTGACAGTAGAGGGAAGAGGGTGACAGTAGCGTGCACAGGGTAACTGGGCAGTCAGGTGACAGTAGATTGAAGAAGGTGACAGTAGCATGCACAGGGGAACTGGGCAGTCAGGTGACAGTAGAATGAAGAAGGCGACAGTAGCATGCACAGGGGAACTGGGCAGTCAGTGACAGTGGAAGGAAGAATGAATGTAAATAGGTAGGTGTCAGTAAAAGGAAGCAGGTGATAGTATAGTGTAGAAGGGATTTTGATGGACTAAAGAAGAAGAGACAGCTGATTAAATAAGATTAATTAGCAGCCCTTCTAATCTATATACAATTCTATTAGTGTATTGATGCCATTGAATGCAGCTGTCTAGGGCTGTAGCATCTAGTAAGATTATTAGGATTCTAAGACACAAGGGATGCCCATCCAAACATAAACAGGTGCATTCCATAGAACACGTAGCCACAAAGGCAAGGAATAGCTAGGGAATTCACACTCCCAAATACATTTTACTGATTTCCAACGGTTATAGATCATTAAGTGCATTTATACATAAACAGATGATGAGGACGTGAGCGGACTGTGAATGAATACGTATATTCAATTAGAGCAGTCTCAGGGGGAATGAATCATTGTTATTTGTTCCTGTTGTGCAGCAGACTTCTGTAGGTTCTCCTTCTATGTTCTCTGAAATAATGTCACTGGAATAAAATCAATTCGCTCATACCGTTCCGCATAATCTGCTTGGATTGAAGGGACCAGAAGAAAGAAAGCTATTGATGGTGTTAAGAATTATTTGAGGCTTATATCTTAGAAGTGGCAGTCACATAAAGGCTATAAAAATGAGGCAATATAATAACAGTAAAAACTAGAAGGTGAGTGGAAATTTGAAAAGATTTGGGTGGTCAGCTAAGGTCCAAATGCCCATATTGTGCAAAGGCCAAGAGTAACCAGAAAGTCAAAGCTACAGGGTAACACAATACTTGTCTAACTACACCTTCCACCCTGACCACAACACAAACAAATATGCTACCAAACTGTAAATATATTTGTACATTTTTCACAGCCGAAGAATTGTCCATTACTGTCCCTTGTCTACTGGGCCAGCTTAGCGTTTACAAGCATGTAAGCAGGTGAATATTAAATGTTTTATGTTTGTTGAAAATATTCTACTGTTTTCTAATTGATGTATGTGGATAGAATTTAGAGTAACCATGTAGCAATGTTTAGTTGTGTTTGTCTTGCTGAGGTGGTACTCTCTGGGAGGTAAGGGTTAAGTGTGCTGGCCAGGATTTCCTTGGCTTTTTGGGGAAATACCATTCTCTGCTGGTGCAAACACATAAAAATAGAGGGAAGCACCTCTTGGGGGTGCTGCAGTTAGTAAGACAGCTGGAGGTTTGGTTCCAGGTCTCCCCATCTAAGAGCATGCTGCTAAGGATGTGATCTGCTATTTTGCACTTAACCACTCCTTGTGGGAGCCCAGTTGTGGTTCCAGGGGTATGGACTCATGGGAGACCTTGTACTCCAAGGATTTTTCTAAACTATTCAAGGTATGACTACCTCATGGGAAAGGGGGCACTAGGAAAATAACAAGGGCGCACTTAAAGATTACGTACAGGAGTGCATGATGAAGACATTTTGGTAAATTGTACATGTGTTATATTTAAACAACTACTGTAAAAGAACATTTATTGCCATTTAACTTTAACCTGGTCTGAAGCTGCTTGAGATCAGTCTTAAAGGGGTGCAGACATACATGATGTATCACAAGAACAGGGCTTATTTAGAGAAGATGCAGTACAATTGTCTAACGTGCAGTGAAATTATTCAGATGAGTCTATATTGTGGTTAACTACAGTACTAATGTCAAGTGCATAAGCAACCAGCTGTTGGGAAGTGGTGTGATTTGGCATTGGTGATGGAAGTCCATGTTAATTAAGTAACTGCTGTCTTTAGGCCCCTTCCCTAGTGATCAGAAAGCCAATGCTGTGTCCAACTCAGCACAGGGCATCATAGGGACTCAGCCTGAAAATCAGGGAAGATGTAGTGAGACCTCAGGAGATAATAAGCAGGGTGTTGTATAAGCTTCCTAGTATTCACATGTAATAATGGTTTGATGTCACTGGGAGAGAGGTGTTGGGTTACTGAACTGGTGGACTCTGGTACGGGTTTAGTGGTAGCGGCTGAAGAATGCTGCACAACAGAGAAAAGATTAATGAAGTGCAATGAGGAACTGATGCCTATAGTAAACAATGTAAAGTGTTACAGAAATTGGGCCATGGATTACAAGGAGATAATAGTGTTCTCTTGGAGAAGCATCACTTTTAAGTCAGAGTGATGCCTTAATGTCACTTTTGACTGAAAAAGCCTCAGCCTGCCTCTGGGGGCATTAGCAATAACTGTTTCTGAGTCCCCAGATGGTCACAATTTACCTGCCCACATGCTCCCCTTCTGATACTGAGGGAAGGAACATCCATGTACTTCAGAGGGGTCTGCAATAAGCTGGCCATCATCTAGTGTTAGCCCAACACACAGAGTATTCTGCAGCTCCCATGTCATTATCAGTGCCTGATGCAAACACTGAACCAGCCCTGTATGCATGGGGCACATGGGACTAAGCATTATTATTTACAGTTTGGCTACATATCAGTTGCCTATTGATGTCTTACATTTTTACCTAAAAAGAAAACCTGTTTGTGAATGTAGGGCAAACCAACAGATTCACTTTAATGCTCTCCTCCCCAGCAGTACATACCCACCTTTCCTCTGCTCACCCCATTCCCTGCTGTTCTGTTCAGCAAGTGAGAGTGAAGAATATACCTGATGCGTCTGGGTATGGAAGATCACGCTGCTGACTCCCCTTGCTCCTCTGTGGCAGTGCTGGTGCTTGGCCCAGTGCAGTGTAAGCTTACCTAGACCATCTTGGAGCTTACTAACTGTCAAGGTCCTACCTTTTCCCAGACGTTATGCTGCTCCATGTGCTGGCATCCATCTTGGGTTTCTGCAAAGCATGGTGGGAGCCTTTTATGCTTTCAGGCCTCTGCGGTCCATCCCCCAGAGGGGTGTGGTTGATCACATTTAAGCCTGTTGTCTGCACTTGCTCTTTGCATTCGTGTCCTGTATGATAGCGTTGTTGCAAGCTCTTGTTCTACTCTCGTGGCTCTCCTGAAAACTGACTCGGCTTTGTCTAAGACTATTCTCAGCCTTATCCCTTTATCTGACCTCCCGTTGCTGAACCCGGCTTGTGACCTGTGTATTCTTGTCTACAGTTCTGTACTGTCTGCCCCGCTGTTATCAACCCGACCTGTCCGACTACGCTATTGTTCTTATCTGGCTCCTACCAGCTATACGCCATTGCCGGCAGCCATTACCGCAGTTGGGGTTACTCGGGGGCCGCGACCTGGTCCCTGGCTGCGTCAAGTCCATCCCCACCATCAGGGGCTCTGGTGAAGGGCAGCCTGGGGCTTAGACTCCACGCCCTGAGGGACTCCGGTCTGTGGGTGGTGGTTGTCGTCAGTCGGTGCGTGACCCTGCCATTAGGCCTGCCTGTCCATTCCACAGCTCCTGCCCTGACACTAAATAATGGAGCAGAGAGGAGTGGAAATAGAATTTATGCGTTGCTGGTGGTGGTGGAATTTAAGTGAACTTGTTGCTTTGCCCTGAACTTCAAAGACCAAGAACCATTGATCTTTGGATAAATGTCTGCAAGTTGAAATACAAAACACTCTTATATCTCCTGAAAACTCCAGAAGAAAATGATGTGAACTTGGGTTTCCACTTCCGCCAAACTGCCATGGTTATTACAAGGGGGACCTATTGGAGTTTTCACTTACTTGACATTTACTGGGTAAAACAGAAGGAGCAGTAATGCTTGATAGTGGGGATAAGGAAGAATGGTTATCTCTGAGAGAGAGGTGTGTAGTGCTACCCCTTCCCCCCTTCCCATAGGAGCTGCTGCATTTAATTAGTTCCCTCTCAAACAGTGCAGAGGCTACCAGTCACACAAGCAATAGTCCATTCACTCAGGCTCCACGAAACAGTCTAGGGGATGTCTTTTTAAGATTTATTGCTTGCAGAACTTTAACAGAAGGAGGCATGGGATATTCCAAAATGCTTTAGAACAGTTGGCAGAGGACACTTTTCTCTTAGCAAAACTAGCTCACAAAGCTAGGAACCATGAGATAGTTTTTTTTCAGCCAGACGAACTATGTAACAGTCTATTTTATCATAGCTGGGAACCATAAGGTAGCTCCAGAATAGTGAATGTCTCATAGCTGGGGACCAGGAAGCAGGTCATTCTGATTATGCTGTTTTAAGGAATCAGTTAGGGTCTCTACTCCTAGAGCAAGTCCTAGAGATCTGCATCCTCAGACTCCTTATTAGAGTGGTCAAGCATTTGGTCTAGAGGTGCTTCAGGGGCAAGCAGTCCCCTGAAGCTCACAGATCCATCCCTGGTAGGGGAAAAGACAACCTCCTCAAAGCAGCTATTTACTACCTCCCAGACCACCTTCTGGGCTCATCTCCGCAGGGATTTGCCAGGGCCAGTGGCATATCATCCATGGGTGCAAGATGTGCACTACACATGGGCCCTGGGGAGGGGGGTACTGTTCTTTGACCCACACTGCACCCGTGGATGAGACATGTGTCAGGTGCAGGGGCAGACTGATAATTTGGGCACACCTGTGTGTCTGAGACCCATAAGGGGTCCATCCCTAGTTGGTACCTCCTGTAGCAGGTGAAATATGTCAGTCGGTGAGGTGGTGGGAGCAGTTACAAACACTGATCTCCCTGCAAGGTTTTCTATGAAGCAGCTGAATGCCGCTTCTCCTTCTCTCCTTTCCGCAGATTTCATCTGCTTCATCGAAAGCCATACAGGGAGATCAGTGCTTGTAACTGCCCTCACCACCACACCGATCACTTTCACCTGTCCATTAGATTTTTCTTCCTTTTTGAGCCCCCTGTGTGCTCCTCTAGGCTTCCTATGTGATCCTCGGTCAGGATATAGATGGAGGAAGGAGCCAGTAAATATGTCATTTATCAGCCCCTTCCTTTTCTGAATGAGTGGAGTTAGTGTTCTGTACCAATCACTGACTCTGTCCATTCATAACTGAAGCATTGTAAACTGTGTTTACAATGCTTCAGTTTATGAATGAACAGGAGCCTCTGTCTCCTGTTCATTCATCTTCAGTGCAGCTGAGGCTGCAGAGAAAGAGACTGGGGAATCTTTCTCTGTCTCAGAGGGAAGATATCAGAGGTCAGTTTGGACTCCTGATATCTCACCAAAGCCCCCCAACAGGGCTGATAAAAAAAAAAGAATTGCAAAAATAATATAAAAATTAAATTGTAAAAAAATAATTAAAAAAACAATTGTAAAGGAATAATAAAAAATAAAATAAAAAAATAATGACACCACTGCTCTGCTGACACCCTCCAATGCCTTACTAACACGATCTATTGCCCTCCCCCCCAAAAAGCATTGTGAAAAAAATGAAAAAAGTTACATTGTAAAAAATAAATAAATAAATACATTGAAAAAAAAAAATACTGACACCATCCACTGCTCTACAGACACTGTCCACTGCCTACTGACACCGTCCACTGGCCCCACCCCCCAGAAGTACTACCCAATGCCATACACTCCACGCTCCTCTCCTGTACTCCCCTCCTGCATATACTACCCACCTCCATACACTCTAACTCTCTTGCACATAATACCCACCACCATACACTCCACACTCCTTTCCTGCACATACCTTCCACCACCATTCACTGCCATACACCCCACACCCCACTCCTGCATATACTACCCACCGCCGTATACACTCTGCACTGTACATACCCTATTTAACATGACCACATTCTGCACTATATGTCTCTCAGACTCTATTTAATCACACGCCCTTTAAGCCATGCCCAATATTTATTTTTATCAATATCTACAGCCCACTTTTGATGTTGCGCACAGGCCCACTGATTTCATAATACACCCCTGGTAAATATGCAGGGCAGTCATTTGAATTTCTCGCCCTACACTTTGGCAGCTTCTGCCAGAGGTAGGGAGAAACATTCAAACTCCTAGTCTGGGAAACCCTGAGTAGACCAAGGCAAATGCTCACAGCTCCTCTGATTACATAGCAAGCCAAAAACTACATTTACCTAGCATCTTATGAAAGGAGGGTGCTATAGATGTCAACACTGCAATTTCTAGATAATAAAAAATAGAATAGCAGGCCACTCAGTATAATAGAATCAACATCTGCGTGATATATCAATTTTGGTGGGCTAACTCTTTACTCAAGAGATCCATATTTGCACAATTTTTTTTTACCATTCTCATTTTATGTATTTCCAAGTTAACACACTGTTCAATATTCATACACTTTGATATTTTGCAGATCACAGAAAGAGTATAGAAGAAAGCATGCAAATCCAGGAGAATTATCCTGAACAATAAGAAAGCCAACTCAGTGCTATCTGCAATTTTGTATTTGCATATCAATGCCGCAAAATGTAACACAAAGTTATGCCTGAGCTAGAAAAGAGTAGTTCTTGTTTTCCATAAAAGTGAATGTTGCCAGTGAACCAAGATCAGGACAAAAGTCTCTGGTCTTGTAACATTCTGTTATTTATTGTTGGGGCCCTTTTATAGGACAAGTTCCTATGCATTTGGCTGCATTTTCAAATGCAGAGGAAGCTGAAGATGCATTGCAGTTAATAAGACTTGTTTGTCTGATCTGCATTGTGGGAGCATCCTGTATGCTGCAGGGGATAGGAGTGCATATCTCACTGAGCACAAGGACAAACAACGGATCATTGGTCAGTAGCGTGTAACGTACAGAGTATAGGGGTTAGGAGGGCATAATGCATAGAAGGTAGACAAAGTACAGCAAAAAATTACCTCCCTCCCCAAGCCAAATATCCCCCCCCCCAATTGCAGATTCCCCTACCTCCATGGGCAGATGGAGGCGGTCCTCCCTCAATCCTATGGGAATCAGCCAGTACCCACTCCCCCAGTCAAACACCTCCTTACCCCTGACCAGCACCACTAGTACAGATTCTCTCCCTCAGCACAGTTCCCCACACCCCCCAGCTCTCCTAACCAGTACAGCTCTCCCACCTCCAGTACATCTCTCCTCCAAGTACTACTCTCCCCCTCAACTACTGCTCTCCCCCATCAGTACAGTTGTCCCCCCACAGTATAGCTCCCCCCACTTAATTTCTCCTCCTGCAGTACAGCTCTTGCCCCTCAGTACAGTCAACTCCCCTAGTACAGCTCTGCACCCTTAGTACAGCTCTACCCCCAGTACAGCTCTGCACCCTTAGTACAGCTCTACCCCCAGTACAGCCCCGCACCCTTAGTACAGCTCTACCCCCAGTACAGCCCCGCACCCTTAGTACAGCTCTACCCCCAGTACAGCCCCGCACCCTTAGTACAGCTCTACCCCCAGTACAGCTCTGCACCCTTAGTACAGTTCTACCCCCAGTACAGCTCTGCACCCTTAGTACAGCTCTACCCCCAGTACAGCTCTGCACCCTTAGTACAGTTCTACCCCCAGCAGGGGTGGACTGACCATTCGGAAACTCGGGCACGGCCTGAGGGCCCGGGGTCAGTAGGGGGCCCCATGAGATGCCCCTGGTACCTTTTTCATAGGCTTTTTTTGAGTTTGGGCAAGGACACAGGGGCCCATAATCCCCTATTGCCCGGGGGCCCCATGAGTTGTCAGTCCACCCCTGACCCCCAGTACAGCTCTACCCCCAGTACAGCTCTGCACCCTTAGTACAGCTCTACCCCCAGTACAGCTCTGCACCCTTAGTACAGCCCAATGAAAAGACAGAGCTGCAACCCTTGAAACCCAGTGAGGTTAATCTTCACACTAGTACCCCGCTCATGGCCTCTTCAAGAGGGAACTAAAACATTGATGTTTATATGTTTAATATTACTCCCCCTGTATAGTTTTATCTACAATACAGTCTGTATAACTGCAATATACCAATGTGTCGGCTCCTTTGATCATATCTACAGCTCTACCCATGCTTTACCCCTACTCCAGTACACCTCTCCCCTCTCAGTACATCCCCCCCAGTACAGCTCTATCCCCAAATTTCAGCTCTACCCCCTGTCTGAGTCTTGCAGTATTACACTATATACATTTTTTCTCTGTACCAATCATCTCTATGGCGAGTGATCTCTGTTGATCCTGGAGGCTGGAGGCTGGTTTATACTACGGTTTGGAGGTCTGAGGCATATATCTTACCTGCATTGGGGGAGTTCCATTTAAACCTGGTGATTGGAGGCTGTACTGATTGGGTCTAAGATTCCTTAAAACCCATAAAGAAGGCGTTTTTTTCACCAATATCTGGTGAGTGCAGTATGTGATCTGAGCACTAATAGGTGCAGGGGCGGACTGACAACTCATGGGGCTCCCGGGCAATAGGGGATCATGGGGCCCCTGTGTCCTCACCCGCACTCAAACCACACTCAAAAAAGCCTATGAAAGGTACCAGGGGCATATCATGGGGCCCCTTACTGACCCCGGGCCCTCGTTTCTGAATGGTCAGTCCGCCCCTGAATAGGTGTGAACACGGGTCAAGGGTCTTTTGGATAAGGACTTTTCAACTTTTCTACTCACCATATTCATCCTAATAATTATTTTTTGGAGCGGGACTATTCTATCCTTTCATTTTATTTATTATAAGTTTTTTGTAATATTTCTTTTTATTATTTATTGTATAGTTTTTTAGTATTTTTTTTTTGCGCTGTTTGATGTTTTTAATATTATTTTATTGGTGTTTACACTAATGAGCAGCATTTATTTAGGAATTATTTCACTATTTTTGGCGCTGGTGATTTTTTGGTATACATCTCTCCTCTTGATTACTAGATTGTATTATTTGAAAATTTGGCATTTGGAGCTCGAAAATTTATGCATGTATATGTGTGTAAACCAGGGGTGGACTGATAACTCATGGGGCCCCTGGGCAATAGGGGATCATGGGTCCCCTGTGTCCTTGCCCACGCTCAAAGCACACCCAAAAAAGCCTATAAAAGGTACCAGCCACGCCCGATTGCAGGACTTCTCTAGGACTTCCCTCATCCTCTGAAACTCCCTACCCCAATCCATCAGACTATCACCTATCCTCCTCACCTTCAGGCGCACCCTGAAAACCCTCCTCTTCAGGGAAGCCTACCCCAACCTCACCTAACACCTGACCTCTCCATAAAAGTGAATGTTGCCAGTGAACCAAGATCAGGACAAAAGTCTCTGGTCTTGTAACATTCTGTTATTTATTGTTGGGGCCCTTTTATAGGACAAGTTCCTATGCATTTGGCTGCATTTTCAAATGCAGAGGAAGCTGAAGATGCATTGCAGTTAATAAGACTTGTTTGTCTGATCTGCATTGTGGGAGCATCCTGTATGCTGCAGGGGATAGGAGTGCATATCTCACTGAGCACAAGGACAAACAACGGATCATTGGTCAGTAGCGTGTAACGTACAGAGTATAGGGGTTAGGAGGGCATAATGCATAGAAGGTAGACAAAGTACAGCAAAAAATTACCTCCCTCCCCAAGCCAAATATCCCCCCCCCCAATTGCAGATTCCCCTACCTCCATGGGCAGATGGAGGCGGTCCTCCCTCAATCCTATGGGAATCAGCCAGTACCCACTCCCCCAGTCAAACACCTCCTTACCCCTGACCAGCACCACTAGTACAGATTCTCTCCCTCAGCACAGTTCCCCACACCCCCCAGCTCTCCTAACCAGTACAGCTCTCCCACCTCCAGTACATCTCTCCTCCAAGTACTACTCTCCCCCTCAACTACTGCTCTCCCCCATCAGTACAGTTGTCCCCCCACAGTATAGCTCCCCCCACTTAATTTCTCCTCCTGCAGTACAGCTCTTGCCCCTCAGTACAGTCAACTCCCCTAGTACAGCTCTGCACCCTTAGTACAGCTCTACCCCCAGTACAGCTCTGCACCCTTAGTACAGCTCTACCCCCAGTACAGCCCCGCACCCTTAGTACAGCTCTACCCCCAGTACAGCCCCGCACCCTTAGTACAGCTCTACCCCCAGTACAGCCCCGCACCCTTAGTACAGCTCTACCCCCAGTACAGCTCTGCACCCTTAGTACAGTTCTACCCCCAGTACAGCTCTGCACCCTTAGTACAGCTCTACCCCCAGTACAGCTCTGCACCCTTAGTACAGTTCTACCCCCAGCAGGGGTGGACTGACCATTCGGAAACTCGGGCACGGCCTGAGGGCCCGGGGTCAGTAGGGGGCCCCATGAGATGCCCCTGGTACCTTTTTCATAGGCTTTTTTTGAGTTTGGGCAAGGACACAGGGGCCCATAATCCCCTATTGCCCGGGGGCCCCATGAGTTGTCAGTCCACCCCTGACCCCCAGTACAGCTCTACCCCCAGTACAGCTCTGCACCCTTAGTACAGCTCTACCCCCAGTACAGCTCTGCACCCTTAGTACAGCCCAATGAAAAGACAGAGCTGCAACCCTTGAAACCCAGTGAGGTTAATCTTCACACTAGTACCCCGCTCATGGCCTCTTCAAGAGGGAACTAAAACATTGATGTTTATATGTTTAATATTACTCCCCCTGTATAGTTTTATCTACAATACAGTCTGTATAACTGCAATATACCAATGTGTCGGCTCCTTTGATCATATCTACAGCTCTACCCATGCTTTACCCCTACTCCAGTACACCTCTCCCCTCTCAGTACATCCCCCCCAGTACAGCTCTATCCCCAAATTTCAGCTCTACCCCCTGTCTGAGTCTTGCAGTATTACACTATATACATTTTTTCTCTGTACCAATCATCTCTATGGCGAGTGATCTCTGTTGATCCTGGAGGCTGGAGGCTGGTTTATACTACGGTTTGGAGGTCTGAGGCATATATCTTACCTGCATTGGGGGAGTTCCATTTAAACCTGGTGATTGGAGGCTGTACTGATTGGGTCTAAGATTCCTTAAAACCCATAAAGAAGGCGTTTTTTTCACCAATATCTGGTGAGTGCAGTATGTGATCTGAGCACTAATAGGTGCAGGGGCGGACTGACAACTCATGGGGCTCCCGGGCAATAGGGGATCATGGGGCCCCTGTGTCCTCACCCGCACTCAAACCACACTCAAAAAAGCCTATGAAAGGTACCAGGGGCATATCATGGGGCCCCTTACTGACCCCGGGCCCTCGTTTCTGAATGGTCAGTCCGCCCCTGAATAGGTGTGAACACGGGTCAAGGGTCTTTTGGATAAGGACTTTTCAACTTTTCTACTCACCATATTCATCCTAATAATTATTTTTTGGAGCGGGACTATTCTATCCTTTCATTTTATTTATTATAAGTTTTTTGTAATATTTCTTTTTATTATTTATTGTATAGTTTTTTAGTATTTTTTTTTTGCGCTGTTTGATGTTTTTAATATTATTTTATTGGTGTTTACACTAATGAGCAGCATTTATTTAGGAATTATTTCACTATTTTTGGCGCTGGTGATTTTTTGGTATACATCTCTCCTCTTGATTACTAGATTGTATTATTTGAAAATTTGGCATTTGGAGCTCGAAAATTTATGCATGTATATGTGTGTAAACCAGGGGTGGACTGATAACTCATGGGGCCCCTGGGCAATAGGGGATCATGGGTCCCCTGTGTCCTTGCCCACGCTCAAAGCACACCCAAAAAAGCCTATAAAAGGTACCAGCCACGCCCGATTGCAGGACTTCTCTAGGACTTCCCTCATCCTCTGAAACTCCCTACCCCAATCCATCAGACTATCACCTATCCTCCTCACCTTCAGGCGCACCCTGAAAACCCTCCTCTTCAGGGAAGCCTACCCCAACCTCACCTAACACCTGACCTCACCTAACAACTAACCTCCTCCACTCCTCCTACCACTCCATCCCCCACAGCCATCTCCTCCTGTACCACCTTCCCCTCCCTCCTAGATTGTAAGCTCGAAAGAGCAGGGCCCTTGAACCCCTCGTGTATTGTATTGTTGCTGTCTTGTCTCATGTTCTGTCCCCCTTGCTACTGTACAGCGCTGAGCATACTCTTTGGCGCTATATAAATACTGTATAATAATAATAATTTCATGGGGCCCCCTACTGACCCCGGGCCCTCGGGCAGTGCCCGAGTGCTGGAATGGTTAGTCCGCCCCTGGTGTAAACATGAGCACTAGAGGACAGCACTGGTGCGTTTTGTGCAGGAAGTTTCTGGCAGAAGGATACGGCATCCGTACATCAGTAATGTGTGCAAAGACCAAAACAAAGACCGGTGTCCTTGGCTTCTCATGCAGAAGGTCACTTGTTAATCATGTTCTATTGTGTTAGCAGGAACGTTTCTCTCTGATGTCATTCGCTGTTCCTGTGGGCGCTCTTCCAAATTGCTGTATATCTTCCCCTCATTCAGATCCATTAGTGATAAGAGGACGGGGTGGATGTGGCCCGACAGATGTCAGTCATCAGCTCACCTCTCACCTTGTTCCGTGACACGGGCGAGACTTCATTCCTTGCACTGGGGAGATTCAGGGACACGATCAAGCATTCTGACTAGATGAGAGATGACATAATGAAAACCAGGACAGACTCAGATACAAGAAAAGGCCAGGTCACTGCCTCTGTCTAATAGACCTGTCAGCAAACTGTTAATTTCACTAGCAATGAAGCCATAGTCCACAAACCTTTTAATTTAAACCACTGACTAGCAATATCATTAATGCAGCACAATGAAATGACTTCCATTTCTCAGAACACCAAGATTTATCTCTTCCCTCTGAGCTACCAGATTGTGACAATACAGGGATACTGCTTGTAATTACTTTACAGCCTGCCTTGCAGTAATTAGATCTGTTATTCCCGTATTTCATCAAATGACACTCCATCTTGTTTACAAATTAAAAAAACAAATTAAAATTTTAAATTAAAAAAAGTTCATTATTTTACTAGGATGTGTTTATTGTTTATTTACACCAAAGGGAATGACACTTATCCAGGGGCGGACTGACAACCCATGGGGCCCCTGGGCAATAGGGGATTATGGGCCCCTGTGTCCTTGCCCAAACTCAAAAAAGCCTATGAAAAAGGTACCAGGGGCATCTCATGGGGCCCCCTAGTGACCCCAAGCCCTCGGGCAGTGCCCGAGTTTCCAAATGGTCAGTCCACCCCTGCACTTATCACATAACCATACATTCCAGTAATACTGTATAGTGATGGGCCGAACACCCCCCTGTTCAGTTCACAGTCGAACATTTGAACCTTATGAAAGTTTGACCGTGAACTTCGAACAGAGGGGACAATTTGTTAAGCGGTATCTTACCACATCTGAGTATGCAGTAAGATACTGCACAGCTATTAAAAACATTATTTAATGTTCCAGCTGTCAGCGGGGTTCTTTACTGACAGCAGAATGTAAAAACAAGTGCCGGCATTGCCCAGCAATTAAAATAAATAAAAACACGCGGGGACCCCCCCCCCCGCCATCTATACCAAGCCCTTCAGGTCTGGTATGGATTTTGATGGGAACCCCCACACCAAAATTTTTTTAAGAAATGGTGCGCCCCCCCCCCCCCCCCAATCCTTACCAGACCCTTATCTGAGCATGCAGCCCGGCAGGTCAGGCAAGGGGGGGGGGGGAGGCAAGCGCCCCACCCTTCAAACCATATCCGGCCATGTGCCCTCAACATGGGGGGGTGCTTTGGGGCAGGAGGGGCTCCCCCACAAAGCATTTTGTCCCCATGTTGACCTCTTCCCAACAACCATGGCCGGTAGTTGCGGGGGTCCGCAAGCAGGGGGGGCTTATCAGAATCTGGAAGCCCCCTTTAACAAGGGCTCCCCAGATCCCAGTCCCCCTATGTGAATAAGTATGGGGTACATGGTACTGCTACTCATTCACAAAAAAAAAGTGTAGTGTAAAACATGATGGTAGACAGTCTTTGAAAAGTCCTTTCTTAAAAACAAAAATAAACAAAAATGTCCCCTGAAGTAAACATCATATACATGATTTTGCATTTCCAGGTAGGCGGTGCGTGCGAGACACGTGCGTGCCCTACCAGCGCCACCATTCATGGCCGCGGCTGTCGATCACCAGCTCCCAGCCGTTGATTACTTGCCGGCTCCCAGTGATTACCGAGGATCTCCAATGGGAGGAGAACTGTTTTGTTCTCCTCACTGTCAGCTTGGGCACACAGCACAGCCATCCAAAGCAGTTTGCTTACAGTGACGCACACAGACACTGCCCCATAGTAAAACACTCCCTGCACACAATTAACCCTTTGATCGCCCCTCATATTAACCCCTTCCTGTCCAGTGCCATTAGTACAGTGTCAGTGCTTTTTGTTAGTGCTGATCACTGTATTGGTGTCACTGGGGATGTCAGTGACACCAAGTCAGTTGCCCCCAGTGTCAGAATGTCCGCCGCAGTCCCGCTATAAGTCGCTAGTATAAAACTACGCTGGGCAGGTCAGCAAGAGGTTAAAAGATGGCTTCTAGTTGTTCAATATAAAGGTATACTACTACTTAGGGTGATGTTTTCAGAGACTGCAGTTCTGGTCTAATTTTGGTGTTTAGTTTTATTCAATTAAATGTTGGTATATAAAGGAAAATAAAACACGAAATACTTTCTATAAAAATGATCCTTATTTATGTAGCAAGAACATATTCTGCATCATTATACAATGGATGTTGACTTCAGTCAGTACTTGAACCTGAAAAGCTTACAATCTAATGCCTCTACCACACTCATACAAACATGCACGCACTCTATTTCTCACACAAAGACTATTGACAATATTGATGTTATTCATACAGTAGTCGTGTCCGGGTCTCAGTGATTCTAAAGGCCAGCTATCTCCACCTTTTTCCATCTAAGACTATTGAGTTGAAGTCAATTACCAACAAGCTTTGGATTGATGGAAGAAACCTGAACACACATGGGATAACATTTATACCCAATACAGATAATCCTGGAAGCATTCAAAGTGTTACTAAACCCCGGAACCTGCATTCCCTATATCTGGTCTCCCCAGACCCTGCATTCACTATATCTGGTCTCCCACAGTACACACAGCATGGAAATGCAATTATTTTAGTAAATAAAAACTGCTAAATACCTTTTGTCATCAGCAGTATATAGCAATCTTGTGACTTATATCAGTGTCCAGCAGAGCGCTGGTTAAAACTTGTAGGAGGATTTTTCATTCTCCCCTCGCTGTCCTATGAGACTGCAGGATCCCTGACACTGTCTGGACAGTGCAGATTGGCCCTTTTTTGATCACATGCACTCTCCCAAGAAAAATAAAACCTCCCTAACAATACACACCAAACTGAGCACGTGTAGCTGGCCCCCAAGGCTCTGTTGTATCAAAAGATAAGTCAGGGACAGTGGAAGAAGGGGAGGATCAGAGAAAACAGGATCAAGCATCTTTTTTACACAATGAAGAGGATTAACCCCTTAGGTTCCACAGTGAGTATAACAAGCATGCTTTACTGCATCTACAGACTGATTTTACTGCGTTAGTTTACTGAGTTTAGTAACACTTTAAACACAAAATTAAACTAACACTTTAAACCCAAATTCCTGTTTTGAATATGTTTATTTTCTTACAATAATCTGTTAGGGTACAGGAAATATCACATTACTAAAAGTCACTACTGTTTAGTCATCAAAAATAGTGATCATTTGCTACACAGATGAAGCAATGGTATCTGTTCTGTCGTGTCTGACTCTCAGTAATTCCACAGGTCAGCTAGCCCCACATTTTTCCATCTAAGACTACTGAGTAGAAGTCATATTTCTTACCAATATGCTTTTGATTGTTGGGAAAAAAAAGCACATACATGGGATAAAATACAGTACATACCCTATAAAAAGACTTCACCTCCACAACATCTCAAAGATATGCCCGTTCTTAACCTCTGAAACCACTAAGGAACTTATTCACTCCCTGGTTATATCTCGCCTTGACTATTGTAACTCCCTCCTCATTGGCCGACCTCATCGCAGGCTATCCCCTCTTCAGTCTGTCATGAATGCTGCTGCCAGACTCATCCACCTTACTAACCGTTCCATATCTGCCATCTTTCTCTGCCAATCCCTCCACTGGCTTCCCATTGCCCAGTGAATAAAATTCAAAACATTAACAATAATAATAACAATAACATAAAATCATTTATAACTCTGCCCCAAATTACATCACCAATCTTGTCTTCAAATATCACTCAAACCGTCTACTTCGCTCCTGACATGACCTCCTGTTCTCTACCTCCCTTGTCTCCTCCTCCCATGCTTGTCTCCAGGACTTCTCCAGAGTTTCCCCCATCCTCTGGAACTCTCTACCCCAATTTATCAGACTATCACCTACTCTGCTCACTTTTAGGCGATCTCTGAAAACCTATCTCTTTAGGGAACCCTATCCTGTCCTCAGCTAATAACGGAATCTTCTACTCTTCCAACCAGTTCATTCCCCACAATTATTACCTTTTGTACCACTAGCCTCTCCCTCTTGGATTGTAAGCTCCAAGGAGCAGGGCCCTCCTATCCCTCTTGTATTGAACTGTATTGTTGCTGTATTGTCTCCCTTTATTTTGTATAGCGCTGAGAAAACTGTTGGTGCTATAAAAATTCTATATAATAATAATAATATACAGATAGTACCTTATGGCACTTAAACTCAAACTCTTGTGTTGGAAAATGCTTAGAAATTTTCAGTTATGATTTTTTGGGGATTATCTGGTTTGTGATTTGATGTCAAAATGAAGTTGTATCTGTTATTAAATATGTTAGAAATCTTTACCATTTGGTAAAAAACATGCACACACATGGGATAACATATATATCAGATACAGATAGGACCTGGTGGCCAAAACATTTACCCCTAAACGTTGTGTTGGAAAATGCCTTGAAATTTGCAGAAATTTTCTTACAATAATTTTATTTATGATATATAATCAAAATTAGGAAGTATCAGTTATTAAACATGGTGGAAATTTGTTCAACATTGAAAGCTTGTTCTCTCTTCCATAGACAAAAGATGTAAGGGCAGGAACACACAGGAAATATCATACTAAAATCACTAAGGAGCGTCAACAAAAGTAGCAATTGTTCGCTACTTAGATGAAGAAATGGTATTTGGTATCTGTTCACTTGTGTACAACTCCCAGCAACTCTACAGGACAGACAACTCCACATTTTTACATCTTTGACCATTGAGTGAAAGTCTATTATCTTACCAATATGCTTTGGATTGATATAAGAAAAATTTTTTTAAATACAGGTGAAACTTGAAAAATTTGAATATTGTGCAAAAGTTCATTTATTTCAGTAATGCAACTTAAAAGGTGAAACTAATATATGAGATAGTAATAAAAGGTATAAAGTGAGCGCTCCTAAGTAAGCAGCTAAGGCACTAAAGGTAATCACAGTATACCTACAAGTAACAGATAAAAACAGAGTGCAGCGCTAAAAAATATGAATACAAACGAGAAAAGTCCATAATAATTAAATAGATGTATATCTTAACGAATCCCAAGGAATAGCTGATAAAGCCCGGAGACAATGGAAAGAGTGCGCACTCACCGGACGCGCATGGAAAATGCGCATATAATAAATATCCCCTGGAATCTTTATGGAAATGAAGAGAATAAGCTCCAACTCTGTAAATCAATCAGCCTGGAGATGTATGAGAGAAGTCCGGAGATCCCCTTTACAGGTGGTAAGGTAATCAGCCAGGATCCAGAGCTCCGTCCCTCCGGTGGTGGTAAACACACACTACAGGAATCCTGCAAATGGATTTAGCTCCCAAACAGGAACCAAAAAACAGGTGCCCATAGTGTAGTAATTCAAACCAATTTTAATAAAAAAATCAGGATAAAAATACAGGGTAGTAGGCTGTGTACAATGGATATATTACAGCAGAGTACGCAGCAAAAGGTACTGACCCTAAGTTAAAATGGCCGCCGGGCTATCTCGTGGCTCCGGGCGGGAGATGACGTCATGCTCTGTCGGTTCCTCCTAAGGCCTTTCGTGCCCAAGCACATCATCAGAGGGGATACCAACCAGAGCATGACAGACGTCCATCTAATTTATACTGAATAGCGGCACTCGCGCATGCGCAGTACGGCGCCGCCATTTTGCCGAAGTTCATGGAGTGCGCATGCGCGGCTCCATAGAGGCCATTTTGCCGTGGGTGAAGTCATATGCAGTTTGTGATAAACAAAAACGGTTGCTACCAACGTTCAATGGTGCAACCAGAAGATTTATTCTTTACACCAGGGAATTAAATAAGGTTAAACACTGGTGTTATAAATAGTAGATGGGTAAGATGAAAACCCATAAGGTGCAATTACACTGCCAAATGAGGATCAGCATTATTATACTCTGCACTACGGCAAAAGGGACACAAGGGGGTGCCAAATCCACCAAAAGGATAAAACACAATTTAAAATATATATACATTGCAGATCATAATAACAACCTATTAAATGGTTGTAAAAATCAATACATGATTAATTCATATTGATAGTAAAAGCATAATACCAGAATATACAAAACCCAGAGAATCATAATATGGCTCAACATTAAAATTAATGAAAAAGAAAGATAGGAGAAAATACCAGGAATCCAGTAGTATCCAAATGACCTTATGTGGCGAAGACTGTATAGATGCATAATATATTATCAATCAATGATTTGCAATAAAGCAGTTGACATCAATTTCAATATTGTGTCCTAATGGGTATAAAGTACCCAATTCGTATACCCACTTGGTTTCTGCTTGTGAGACTGCGCGTGTTTTGTTCAGGCCTCTCCAATGTGGGGTAATGATATCAATAGCCGTGAACTTAAGCGAGGTAGGATCTTGATTGTGATAAATCCTATAATGATTAGATAGAGCATGATCCTTATATCCTTTCTTAATATTGGATACATGCTCGCGTAAACGATCACGTAATCTTCTAGTGGTACGACCCACGTATTGCTTTAAGCAGGGACATTGGAGTAAATACACAACGTACCTGCTATTGCAAGAAATAAAGTGTCTTATAGTATATGTTTTCCCAGTGACATGTGAATTAAATAAATTCACCCTGCGTTTTCTGGTGTTGTCACATTTACATATAACACACCTATTGCATGGGTGAAAACCTAATATATCAGCAAATAGTTTAATATTTTTAGGAGGGTCAACTACATTCGGTGCCAGACTGTGTCTCATAGAGGTCGCTCTCCTAAAAACAATCTCTGGTTTATCTGGCAGAATCTTACCCAGAATAGGATCAGTTTTCAAGATATCCCAGTTCTTTTTTATTAATCTGCTGATAGATCTATGTTGTACTGAAAATGTTGTAACAAATGGACAAACTTTAGCTTGTATAGGTCTAGTACTGTTCTGTAGCATTACACTTCTATCAGTGTTGGCTACATCATTGAGGGTATCTGCCAGAGTGTTCTTATCGTATCCCTTTTCAAGGAATCGATTTTTCAGGATCTGAGCTTGGGAATGATATACCTCTAGATCTGTACAATTTCTCCTAATCCTCATGAATTGACTCTTGGGTATATTCGCCAACCAGTTAGGATGGTGACAACTGTTGGTAGGGATATAGCTGTTACGATCCGTATTCTTAAAGAAAGACTTGGTCATAATTCTTCCGTCCATGTTAATGAGTGTTAAGTCTAGAAAATTGATTTCTTGCTTACTATAAGTGTATGTAAGGTGAATATTTAATTTATTATTATTCAAGGTGCCAAAAAAATTGGTCAAAGATTCCTCATTACCATTCCACACCAACACAATGTCATCTATATATCTTTTATAAATAGTTAATTCCGGCCAGTCTCTAGCATATATCAAATCTTCCTCCCACCTTGACATAAACAAATTTGCGAGACTGGGGGCAAACTTTGCCCCCATGGCAACTCCCTTAATCTGCAAGTAATAGGTCTTATTAAACCAGAAATAGTTTTTCATCATAGCAAAATCCAACAGACGTAAGATGAAATCTTTCTGTATAGTTGGTAGGGAACTATGGTGTGTTAAATAAAAATCAGCGGCCTCCATTCCATCACAATGATTAATATTAGTATACAATGAAGTTACATCCGCTGTCACTAAAAATGTGTCTGAAGAAATAGTGACATTATTCACGAGATTTAATACTTGCTTAGTATCCTTTAAATAGGACGGTGTCTGTGTGACCAAAGGTTGCAAGAAGAAATCGATATATTCTCCAATTTTTGAGCACAAAGACCCTATTCCACTAATTATAGGACGACCTGGCGGTTTAATAGGGTCTTTGTGGATCTTAGGCAATATGTATAAGATGGGTAGTTTAGGGGCAGCTGGAATCAAAAAAGCCTTCTCTTTCTTATTTAATATATGGTTATCATACCCATAATTAATAATATCCTTGAGAGACCGTTTAAAGTTAGTAAGGGGGTCTTTTGCTAATGGGACATATGTAGTCCGGTCTTTCAAAATATTTTCGACTTCTGCTATATAGTCAATTTTATTGAGTATCACTACCCCGCCCCCTTTGTCTGCCGGTCTTATTACCAAGTCTTTCTTTTCAAGAAGTGATCTGATGGTTTTATAGTCTCCTGATCCATCAAATGGCCGTTTAACGGATAAATTACCCAATTCTTTAAGAACTTTATCTTTAAATATGTTAACATGAGAGTTAGTTTGTGGAGGGGGGTTGAAAGTTGAAGCATTACGTAAGTTGGAATGTGTAAAATTATCATAAGTTGTAATGTTATGAGGACGGTTAGCAAAAAACCTTTTTAAAGATAGTTGCCTAGCGAATTTGTGTATATCCATGTATACTTGGAATTTATTCAGTTTACAGGGAGGGGCATATTTAAGCCCTTTATCAAGCAACCTAAGTTCATCATTTGTAAGTTCTTTATTACTGAGGTTAAATAACCCTTTACCTACTACATCTTTCTTTTCTTGTTTGTGTCTATTAGTCCTCCTCCCTCCCCTTTTTCCTCTGTAGTGTTTCTTCGCTTTCGTGTATTGCCATTCCCTAAAAAAGGTTGTCGTGGATTATTATAATTAGAATTTTGAGGATTCATGTTTCTATTGGGAGTCATAGGGGGTGCCTGGTAACCATACGATTGATTAGGAGGTGCCTGATAACCATAAGATTGATTATTCCTTCTTGGACCTTGCCAGTATTGTCCATTATGAGATGGTTGTGTCCTTCTATTATTATATTGACGTGGAGGATAGTAAGAATTGTCATATTGGCGTGAAGGAGGATAATGAGAAGAGTTATCATATTGGCGTGGAGATGGATAGTAAGAATTGTCCCCATTACGCCTTTGAAAATTATCGTGTCGCTGAAACCCATTTTGCTTAGGGGTATGAGTGTGCATATATGTCGATGTCTCCATGGTAGAGTGCCAGCGAGAACCAATGTTATCATCATATGGTTCATAAAGAGGTTCAAACCTATTATGAGTCTGAATATTGTAATGTTGAGTCTTTTGATTACCGGTATGATATGTAGGTCGAGATACAGGACCTGAAGTGTTCGGTATGGGGTTATTGATAGGTGGTACCGGTTGAGTTTCCTTATTTTGCCAATTAAATACAACATGTTCAGAATAGTCTTTGTGGTCCCTCTGGTATTTTTTCCTTTTCTTAACCTTCTGTTCCTTTTCTACTCCTTCCAGATGTGTTTTTAATCTGTCTGATTCTATTTTATATTTCTCATTATCTTTATATGGCATGAGTTTTTCTCGAACTGTATTAATTTCCTTATCAAGATTTATTAATTTTTTCTTTTTCCTCAAAATGAGAAATTTAAGTAAGTCTATGCCAGCAGCATTAAAAAATTGATACCATTCCAAATGGCCTTTAATATCATCTGAATCGGGAGGTACATCCCATCGTAAAGATCTTGGCACCATTTGCTCTTTTACATATTTATCTAAAAAAGAGATATCCCATAACGTTTTTATTTCTGCTGTGGTGAGATTTTTAAGATGTAGAAAAAGACCTTTAAGGTCATCACTATCACTGTCAATAGTGAAAAAATCGTCAGATAACTCTGTCCTAGATAATCTGAGGTCAAATATATCTCCCATATTAAATGGTGATAAGTAAAAAGTAGTATCACTGAATAAAAGAGCCGCTTCAACTTAGCACTGGATAAATGGCAAACTAATAAAAGGTATAAAGTGAGCGCTCCTAAGTAAGCAGCTAAGGCACTAAAGGTAATCACAGTATACCTACAAGTAACAGATAAAAACAGAGTGCAGCGCTAAAAAATATGAATACAAACGAGAAAAGTCCATAATAATTAAATAGATGTATATCTTAACGAATCCCAAGGAATAGCTGATAAAGCCCGGAGACAATGGAAAGAGTGCGCACTCACCGGACGCGCATGGAAAATGCGCATATAATAAATATCCCCTGGAATCTTTATGGAAATGAAGAGAATAAGCTCCAACTCTGTAAATCAATCAGCCTGGAGATGTATGAGAGAAGTCCGGAGATCCCCTTTACAGGTGGTAAGGTAATCAGCCAGGATCCAGAGCTCCGTCCCTCCGGTGGTGGTAAACACACACTACAGGAATCCTGCAGTGTAGTAATTCAAACCAATTTTAATAAAAAAATCAGGATAAAAATACAGGGTAGTAGGCTGTGTACAATGGATATATTACAGCAGAGTACGCAGCAAAAGGTACTGACCCTAAGTTAAAATGGCCGCCGGGCTATCTCGTGGCTCCTGGCGGGAGATGACGTCATGCTCTGTCGGTTCCTCCTAAGGCCTTTCGTGCCCAAGCACATCATCAGAGGGGATACCAACCAGAGCATGACAGACGTCCATCTAATTTATACTGAATAGCGGCACTCGCGCATGCGCAGTACGGCGCCGCCATTTTGCCGAAGTTCATGGAGTGCGCATGCGCGGCTCCATAGAGGCCATTTTGCCGTGGGTGAAGTCATATGCAGTTTGTGATAAACAAAAACGGTTGCTACCAACGTTCAATGGTGCAACCAGAAGATTTATTCTTTACACCAGGGAATTAAATAAGGTTAAACACTGGTGTTATAAATAGTAGATGGGTAAGATGAAAACCCATAAGGTGCAATTACACTGCCAAATGAGGATCAGCATTATTATACTCTGCACTACGGCAAAAGGGACACAAGGGGGTGCCAAATCCACCAAAAGGATAAAACACAATTTAAAATATATATACATTGCAGATCATAATAACAACCTATTAAATGGTTGTAAAAATCAATACATGATTAATTCATATTGATAGTAAAAGCATAATACCAGAATATACAAAACCCAGAGAATCATAATATGGCTCAACATTAAAATTAATGAAAAAGAAAGATAGGAGAAAATACCAGGAATCCAGTAGTATCCAAATGACCTTATGTGGCGAAGACTGTATAGATGCATAATATATTATCAATCAATGATTTGCAATAAAGCAGTTGACATCAATTTCAATATTGTGTCCTAATGGGTATAAAGTACCCAATTCGTATACCCACTTGGTTTCTGCTTGTGAGACTGCGCGTGTTTTGTTCAGGCCTCTCCAATGTGGGGTAATGATATCAATAGCCGTGAACTTAAGCGAGGTAGGATCTTGATTGTGATAAATCCTATAATGATTAGATAGAGCATGATCCTTATATCCTTTCTTAATATTGGATACATGCTCGCGTAAACGATCACGTAATCTTCTAGTGGTACGACCCACGTATTGCTTTAAGCAGGGACATTGGAGTAAATACACAACGTACCTGCTATTGCAAGAAATAAAGTGTCTTATAGTATATGTTTTCCCAGTGACATGTGAATTAAATAAATTCACCCTGCGTTTTCTGGTGTTGTCACATTTACATATAACACACCTATTGCATGGGTGAAAACCTAATATATCAGCAAATAGTTTAATATTTTTAGGAGGGTCAACTACATTCGGTGCCAGACTGTGTCTCATAGAGGTCGCTCTCCTAAAAACAATCTCTGGTTTATCTGGCAGAATCTTACCCAGAATAGGATCAGTTTTCAAGATATCCCAGTTCTTTTTTATTAATCTGCTGATAGATCTATGTTGTACTGAAAATGTTGTAACAAATGGACAAACTTTAGCTTGTATAGGTCTAGTAAAATCGGGATGTACCTCCCGATTCAGATGATATTAAAGGCCATTTGGAATGGTATCAATTTTTTAATGCTGCTGGCATAGACTTACTTAAATTTCTCATTTTGAGGAAAAAGAAAAAATTAATAAATCTTGATAAGGAAATTAATACAGTTCGAGAAAAACTCATGCCATATAAAGATAATGAGAAATATAAAATAGAATCAGACAGATTAAAAACACATCTGGAAGGAGTAGAAAAGGAACAGAAGGTTAAGAAAAGGAAAAAATACCAGAGGGACCACAAAGACTATTCTGAACATGTTGTATTTAATTGGCAAAATAAGGAAACTCAACCGGTACCACCTATCAATAACCCCATACCGAACACTTCAGGTCCTGTATCTCGACCTACATATCATACCGGTAATCAAAAGACTCAACATTACAATATTCAGACTCATAATAGGTTTGAACCTCTTTATGAACCATATGATGATAACATTGGTTCTCGCTGGCACTCTACCATGGAGACATCGACATATATGCACACTCATACCCCTAAGCAAAATGGGTTTCAGCGACACGATAATTTTCAAAGGCGTAATGGGGACAATTCTTACTATCCATCTCCACGCCAATATGATAACTCTTCTCATTATCCTCCTTCACGCCAATATGACAATTCTTACTATCCTCCACGTCAATATAATAATAGAAGGACACAACCATCTCATAATGGACAATACTGGCAAGGTCCAAGAAGGAATAATCAATCTTATGGTTATCAGGCACCTCCTAATCAATCGTATGGTTACCAGGCACCCCCTATGACTCCCAATAGAAACATGAATCCTCAAAATTCTAATTATAATAATCCACGACAACCTTTTTTAGGGAATGGCAATACACGAAAGCGAAGAAACACTACAGAGGAAAAAGGGGAGGGAGGAGGACTAATAGACACAAACAAGAAAAGAAAGATGTAGTAGGTAAAGGGTTATTTAACCTCAGTAATAAAGAACTTACAAATGATGAACTTAGGTTGCTTGATAAAGGGCTTAAATATGCCCCTCCCTGTAAACTGAATAAATTCCAAGTATACATGGATATACACAAATTCGCTAGGCAACTATCTTTAAAAAGGTTTTTTGCTAACCGTCCTCATAACATTACAACTTATGATAATTTTACACATTCCAACTTACGTAATGCTTCAACTTTCAACCCCCCTCCACAAACTAACTCTCATGTTAACATATTTAAAGATAAAGTTCTTAAAGAATTGGGTAATTTATCCGTTAAACGGCCATTTGATGGATCAGGAGACTATAAAACCATCAGATCACTTCTTGAAAAGAAAGACTTGGTAATAAGACCGGCAGACAAAGGGGGCGGGGTAGTGATACTCAATAAAATTGACTATATAGCAGAAGTCGAAAATATTTTGAAAGACCGGACTACATATGTCCCATTAGCAAAAGACCCCCTTACTAACTTTAAACGGTCTCTCAAGGATATTATTAATTATGGGTATGATAACCATATATTAAATAAGAAAGAGAAGGCTTTTTTGATTCCAGCTGCCCCTAAACTACCCATCTTATACATATTGCCTAAGATCCACAAAGACCCTATTAAACCGCCAGGTCGTCCTATAATTAGTGGAATAGGGTCTTTGTGCTCAAAAATTGGAGAATATATCGATTTCTTCTTGCAACCTTTGGTCACACAGACACCGTCCTATTTAAAGGATACTAAGCAAGTATTAAATCTCGTGAATAATGTCACTATTTCTTCAGACACATTTTTAGTGACAGCGGATGTAACTTCATTGTATACTAATATTAATCATTGTGATGGAATGGAGGCCGCTGATTTTTATTTAACACACCATAGTTCCCTACCAACTATACAGAAAGATTTCATCTTACGTCTGTTGGATTTTGCTATGATGAAAAACTATTTCTGGTTTAATAAGACCTATTACTTGCAGATTAAGGGAGTTGCCATGGGGGCAAAGTTTGCCCCCAGTCTCGCAAATTTGTTTATGTCAAGGTGGGAGGAAGATTTGATATATGCTAGAGACTGGCCGGAATTAACTATTTATAAAAGATATATAGATGACATTGTGTTGGTGTGGAATGGTAATGAGGAATCTTTGACCAATTTTTTTGGCACCTTGAATAATAATAAATTAAATATTCACCTTACATACACTTATAGTAAGCAAGAAATCAATTTTCTAGACTTAACACTCATTAACATGGACGGAAGAATTATGACCAAGTCTTTCTTTAAGAATACGGATCGTAACAGCTATATCCCTACCAACAGTTGTCACCATCCTAACTGGTTGGCGAATATACCCAAGAGTCAATTCATGAGGATTAGGAGAAATTGTACAGATCTAGAGGTATATCATTCCCAAGCTCAGATCCTGAAAAATCGATTCCTTGAAAAGGGATACGATAAGAACACTCTGGCAGATACCCTCAATGATGTAGCCAACACTGATAGAAGTGTAATGCTACAGAACAGTACTAGACCTATACAAGCTAAAGTTTGTCCATTTGTTACAACATTTTCAGTACAACATAGATCTATCAGCAGATTAATAAAAAAGAACTGGGATATCTTGAAAACTGATCCTATTCTGGGTAAGATTCTGCCAGATAAACCAGAGATTGTTTTTAGGAGAGCGACCTCTATGAGACACAGTCTGGCACCGAATGTAGTTGACCCTCCTAAAAATATTAAACTATTTGCTGATATATTAGGTTTTCACCCATGCAATAGGTGTGTTATATGTAAATGTGACAACACCAGAAAACGCAGGGTGAATTTATTTAATTCACATGTCACTGGGAAAACATATACTATAAGACACTTTATTTCTTGCAATAGCAGGTACGTTGTGTATTTACTCCAATGTCCCTGCTTAAAGCAATACGTGGGTCGTACCACTAGAAGATTACGTGATCGTTTACGCGAGCATGTATCCAATATTAAGAAAGGATATAAGGATCATGCTCTATCTAATCATTATAGGATTTATCACAATCAAGATCCTACCTCGCTTAAGTTCACGGCTATTGATATCATTACCCCACATTGGAGAGGCCTGAACAAAACACGCGCAGTCTCACAAGCAGAAACCAAGTGGGTATACGAATTGGGTACTTTATACCCATTAGGACACAATATTGAAATTGATGTCAACTGCTTTATTGCAAATCATTGATTGATAATATATTATGCATCTATACAGTCTTCGCCACATAAGGTCATTTGGATACTACTGGATTCCTGGTATTTTCTCCTATCTTTCTTTTTCATTAATTTTAATGTTGAGCCATATTATGATTCTCTGGGTTTTGTATATTCTGGTATTATGCTTTTACTATCAATATGAATTAATCATGTATTGATTTTTACAACCATTTAATAGGTTGTTATTATGATCTGCAATGTATATATATTTTAAATTGTGTTTTATCCTTTTGGTGGATTTGGCACCCCCTTGTGTCCCTTTTGCCGTAGTGCAGAGTATAATAATGCTGATCCTCATTTGGCAGTGTAATTGCACCTTATGGGTTTTCATCTTACCCATCTACTATTTATAACACCAGTGTTTAACCTTATTTAATTCCCTGGTGTAAAGAATAAATCTTCTGGTTGCACCATTGAACGTTGGTAGCAACCGTTTTTGTTTATCACAAACTGCATATGACTTCACCCACGGCAAAATGGCCTCTATGGAGCCGCGCATGCGCACTCCATGAACTTCGGCAAAATGGCGGCGCCGTACTGCGCATGCGCGAGTGCCGCTATTCAGTATAAATTAGATGGACGTCTGTCATGCTCTGGTTGGTATCCCCTCTGATGATGTGCTTGGGCACGAAAGGCCTTAGGAGGAACCGACAGAGCATGACGTCATCTCCCGCCCGGAGCCACGAGATAGCCCGGCGGCCATTTTAACTTAGGGTCAGTACCTTTTGCTGCGTACTCTGCTGTAATATATCCATTGTACACAGCCTACTACCCTGTATTTTTATCCTGATTTTTTTATTAAAATTGGTTTGAATTACTACACTATGGGCACCTGTTTTTTGGTTCCTGTTTGGGAGCTAAATCCATTTGCAGGATTCCTGTAGTGTGTGTTTACCACCACCGGAGGGACGGAGCTCTGGATCCTGGCTGATTACCTTACCACCTGTAAAGGGGATCTCCGGACTTCTCTCATACATCTCCAGGCTGATTGATTTACAGAGTTGGAGCTTATTCTCTTCATTTCCATAAAGATTCCAGGGGATATTTATTATATGCGCATTTTCCATGCGCGTCCGGTGAGTGCGCACTCTTTCCATTGTCTCCGGGCTTTATCAGCTATTCCTTGGGATTCGTTAAGATATACATCTATTTAATTATTATGGACTTTTCTCGTTTGTATTCATATTTTTTAGCGCTGCACTCTGTTTTTATCTGTTACTTGTAGGTATACTGTGATTACCTTTAGTGCCTTAGCTGCTTACTTAGGAGCGCTCACTTTATACCTTTTATTAGTTTGCCATTTATCCAGTGCTAAGTTGAAGCGGCTCTTTTATTCAGTGATACTACTTTTTACTTATCACCATTTAATATGGGAGATATATTTGACCTCAGATTATCTAGGACAGAGTTATCTGACGATTTTTTCACTATTGACAGTGATAGTGATGACCTTAAAGGTCTTTTTCTACATCTTAAAAATCTCACCACAGCAGAAATAAAAACGTTATGGGATATCTCTTTTTTAGATAAATATGTAAAAGAGCAAATGGTGCCAAGATCTTTACGATGGGATGTACCTCCCGATTCAGATGATATTAAAGGCCATTTGGAATGGTATCAATTTTTTAATGCTGCTGGCATAGACTTACTTAAATTTCTCATTTTGAGGAAAAAGAAAAAATTAATAAATCTTGATAAGGAAATTAATACAGTTCGAGAAAAACTCATGCCATATAAAGATAATGAGAAATATAAAATAGAATCAGACAGATTAAAAACACATCTGGAAGGAGTAGAAAAGGAACAGAAGGTTAAGAAAAGGAAAAAATACCAGAGGGACCACAAAGACTATTCTGAACATGTTGTATTTAATTGGCAAAATAAGGAAACTCAACCGGTACCACCTATCAATAACCCCATACCGAACACTTCAGGTCCTGTATCTCGACCTACATATCATACCGGTAATCAAAAGACTCAACATTACAATATTCAGACTCATAATAGGTTTGAACCTCTTTATGAACCATATGATGATAACATTGGTTCTCGCTGGCACTCTACCATGGAGACATCGACATATATGCACACTCATACCCCTAAGCAAAATGGGTTTCAGCGACACGATAATTTTCAAAGGCGTAATGGGGACAATTCTTACTATCCATCTCCACGCCAATATGATAACTCTTCTCATTATCCTCCTTCACGCCAATATGACAATTCTTACTATCCTCCACGTCAATATAATAATAGAAGGACACAACCATCTCATAATGGACAATACTGGCAAGGTCCAAGAAGGAATAATCAATCTTATGGTTATCAGGCACCTCCTAATCAATCGTATGGTTACCAGGCACCCCCTATGACTCCCAATAGAAACATGAATCCTCAAAATTCTAATTATAATAATCCACGACAACCTTTTTTAGGGAATGGCAATACACGAAAGCGAAGAAACACTACAGAGGAAAAAGGGGAGGGAGGAGGACTAATAGACACAAACAAGAAAAGAAAGATGTAGTAGGTAAAGGGTTATTTAACCTCAGTAATAAAGAACTTACAAATGATGAACTTAGGTTGCTTGATAAAGGGCTTAAATATGCCCCTCCCTGTAAACTGAATAAATTCCAAGTATACATGGATATACACAAATTCGCTAGGCAACTATCTTTAAAAAGGTTTTTTGCTAACCGTCCTCATAACATTACAACTTATGATAATTTTACACATTCCAACTTACGTAATGCTTCAACTTTCAACCCCCCTCCACAAACTAACTCTCATGTTAACATATTTAAAGATAAAGTTCTTAAAGAATTGGGTAATTTATCCGTTAAACGGCCATTTGATGGATCAGGAGACTATAAAACCATCAGATCACTTCTTGAAAAGAAAGACTTGGTAATAAGACCGGCAGACAAAGGGGGCGGGGTAGTGATACTCAATAAAATTGACTATATAGCAGAAGTCGAAAATATTTTGAAAGACCGGACTACATATGTCCCATTAGCAAAAGACCCCCTTACTAACTTTAAACGGTCTCTCAAGGATATTATTAATTATGGGTATGATAACCATATATTAAATAAGAAAGAGAAGGATTTTTTGATTCCAGCTGCCCCTAAACTACCCATCTTATACATATTGCCTAAGATCCACAAAGACCCTATTAAACCGCCAGGTCGTCCTATAATTAGTGGAATAGGGTCTTTGTGCTCAAAAATTGGAGAATATATCGATTTCTTCTTGCAACCTTTGGTCACACAGACACCGTCCTATTTAAAGGATACTAAGCAAGTATTAAATCTCGTGAATAATGTCACTATTTCTTCAGACACATTTTTAGTGACAGCGGATGTAACTTCATTGTATACTAATATTAATCATTGTGATGGAATGGAGGCCGCTGATTTTTATTTAACACACCATAGTTCCCTACCAACTATACAGAAAGATTTCATCTTACGTCTGTTGGATTTTGCTATGATGAAAAACTATTTCTGGTTTAATAAGACCTATTACTTGCAGATTAAGGGAGTTGCCATGGGGGCAAAGTTTGCCCCCAGTCTCGCAAATTTGTTTATGTCAAGGTGGGAGGAAGATTTGATATATGCTAGAGACTGGCCGGAATTAACTATTTATAAAAGATATATAGATGACATTGTGTTGGTGTGGAATGGTAATGAGGAATCTTTGACCAATTTTTTTGGCACCTTGAATAATAATAAATTAAATATTCACCTTACATACACTTATAGTAAGCAAGAAATCAATTTTCTAGACTTAACACTCATTAACATGGACGGAAGAATTATGACCAAGTCTTTCTTTAAGAATACGGATCGTAACAGCTATATCCCTACCAACAGTTGTCACCATCCTAACTGGTTGGCGAATATACCCAAGAGTCAATTCATGAGGATTAGGAGAAATTGTACAGATCTAGAGGTATATCATTCCCAAGCTCAGATCCTGAAAAATCGATTCCTTGAAAAGGGATACGATAAGAACACTCTGGCAGATACCCTCAATGATGTAGCCAACACTGATAGAAGTGTAATGCTACAGAACAGTACTAGACCTATACAAGCTAAAGTTTGTCCATTTGTTACAACATTTTCAGTACAACATAGATCTATCAGCAGATTAATAAAAAAGAACTGGGATATCTTGAAAACTGATCCTATTCTGGGTAAGATTCTGCCAGATAAACCAGAGATTGTTTTTAGGAGAGCGACCTCTATGAGACACAGTCTGGCACCGAATGTAGTTGACCCTCCTAAAAATATTAAACTATTTGCTGATATATTAGGTTTTCACCCATGCAATAGGTGTGTTATATGTAAATGTGACAACACCAGAAAACGCAGGGTGAATTTATTTAATTCACATGTCACTGGGAAAACATATACTATAAGACACTTTATTTCTTGCAATAGCAGGTACGTTGTGTATTTACTCCAATGTCCCTGCTTAAAGCAATACGTGGGTCGTACCACTAGAAGATTACGTGATCGTTTACGCGAGCATGTATCCAATATTAAGAAAGGATATAAGGATCATGCTCTATCTAATCATTATAGGATTTATCACAATCAAGATCCTACCTCGCTTAAGTTCACGGCTATTGATATCATTACCCCACATTGGAGAGGCCTGAACAAAACACGCGCAGTCTCACAAGCAGAAACCAAGTGGGTATACGAATTGGGTACTTTATACCCATTAGGACACAATATTGAAATTGATGTCAACTGCGTTATTGCAAATCATTGATTGATAATATATTATGCATCTATACAGTCTTCGCCACATAAGGTCATTTGGATACTACTGGATTCCTGGTATTTTCTCCTATCTTTCTTTTTCATTAATTTTAATGTTGAGCCATATTATGATTCTCTGGGTTTTGTATATTCTGGTATTATGCTTTTACTATCAATATGAATTAATCATGTATTGATTTTTACAACCATTTAATAGGTTGTTATTATGATCTGCAATGTATATATATTTTAAATTGTGTTTTATCCTTTTGGTGGATTTGGCACCCCCTTGTGTCCCTTTTGCCGTAGTGCAGAGTATAATAATGCTGATCCTCATTTGGCAGTGTAATTGCACCTTATGGGTTTTCATCTTACCCATCTACTATTTATAACACCAGTGTTTAACCTTATTTAATTCCCTGGTGTAAAGAATAAATCTTCTGGTTGCACCATTGAACGTTGGTAGCAACCGTTTTTGTTTATCACAAACTGCATATGACTTCACCCACGGCAAAATGGCCTCTATGGAGCCGCGCATGCGCACTCCATGAACTTCGGCAAAATGGCGGCGCCGTACTGCGCATGCGCGAGTGCCGCTATTCAGTATAAATTAGATGGACGTCTGTCATGCTCTGGTTGGTATCCCCTCTGATGATGTGCTTGGGCACGAAAGGCCTTAGGAGGAACCGACAGAGCATGACGTCATCTCCCGCCCGGAGCCACGAGATAGCCCGGCGGCCATTTTAACTTAGGGTCAGTACCTTTTGCTGCGTACTCTGCTGTAATATATCCATTGTACACAGCCTACTACCCTGTATTTTTATCCTGATTTTTTTATTAAAATTGGTTTGAATTACTACACTATGGGCACCTGTTTTTTGGTTCCTGTTTGGGAGCTAAATCCATTTGCAGGATTCCTGTAGTGTGTGTTTACCACCACCGGAGGGACGGAGCTCTGGATCCTGGCTGATTACCTTACCACCTGTAAAGGGGATCTCCGGACTTCTCTCATACATCTCCAGGCTGATTGATTTACAGAGTTGGAGCTTATTCTCTTCATTTCCATAAAGATTCCAGGGGATATTTATTATATGCGCATTTTCCATGCGCGTCCGGTGAGTGCGCACTCTTTCCATTGTCTCCGGGCTTTATCAGCTATTCCTTGGGATTCGTTAAGATATACATCTATTTAATTATTATGGACTTTTCTCGTTTGTATTCATATTTTTTAGCGCTGCACTCTGTTTTTATCAATATATGAGATAGACTCATTACATGCAAAGCAAGATAGTTCAAGCCGTGATTTGTCATAATTGTGATGATTATGGCTTACAGCTCATGAAAACCCCAAATCCACAATCTCAGAAAATTAGAATATTACATGCAATCAATAAAACAAGGATTGTACATAGAACAATATCGGACCTCTGAAAAGTATAACCATGCATATGTACTCAGTACTTGGTTTGGGCCCCTTTTGCAGCAATTACTGCCTCACTGCGGCGTGGCATGGAAGCTATCAGCCTGTGGCACTGCTGAGGTGTTATGGAAGACCAGGATGCTTCAATAGCGGCCTTCAGCGCTTCTGCATTGTTCGGTCTCATGTTTCTCATCTTTTTCTTGGCAATGCCCCATAGATTCTCTATGGGGTTCAGGTCAGGCGAGTTTGCTGGCCAATCAAGCACAGTAATCCCACGGTCATTGAACCAGGTTTTGATGCTTTTGGCAGTGTGGGCAGGTGCCAAGGCCTGCTGCAAAATGAAGTCAGCATCCCCATAAAGCTTGTCTGCGGAAGGAAGCATGAAGTGCTCCAAAATCTCCTGGTAGACGGCTGCGTTGACCCTGGACTTAATGAAGCACAGTGGACCAACCCCAGCAGATGACATGGCTCCCCAAATCAACACAGACTGTGGAAACTTCACACTGGACTTCAAGCATCTTGCAGTGTGTGCCTCTCCACTCTTCCTCCATACTCTGGGTCCTTGGTTTCCAAATGAGATGCAAAAATTGCTCTCATCAGAAAAGTGGACTTTGGACCACTGAGCAACAGACCAGGTCTGTTTTTCTTTAGCCCAGGTAAGACGCTTCTGACATTGTTTGTTGTTCAGGAGCGGCTTGACCAGAGGAATGCGACATTTGAAGTCCATGTCCAGGATCCGTCTGTGTGTGGTGGCTCTTGATGCACTGACTCCAGCCTCAGTCCACTCCCCAACACTTTTGAATAGCCTTTTCCTGACAATCCTCTCCAGGCTGCGGTCATCCCTGCTGCTTGTGCACCTTTTTCTTCCACACTTTTCCCTTCCACATAACTTTCTATTAATGTGCTTTGATACAGCACTTTGGGAACATGCAACTTCGTCTGCAATTACCTTTTGAGGCTTTCCCTCCTTATGGAGGGTGTCAATGATGGTTTTCTGCACAACCGTCAGGTCAGCAGTCTTTCCCATGATTGTGATTCTTACTGAACCAGACTGAGAGACCATTTAAAGGCTCAGGAACCTTTTGCAGGTGTTATGGCTTAATTAGCTGATTAGAGTGGGACACTTTGAGCCGAGATTATTGCACCTTTTCACAATATTCTAATTTTCTGAGATTGTGGATTTGGGGTTTTCATGAGCTGTAAGCCATAATCATCACAGTTATGACAAATCACGGCTTGAACTATCTTGCTTTGCATGTAATGAGTCTATCTCATATATTACAGTTGTGTCCAAAATTATTCAACCCCCACTGAAATTGAGTGTTTTGGCCAGTTTGACATTGCTTTTGATCATTCAGTCATCTTGCTTACATTTACATTAAAGAGGCACTTGTAGGTCAGACAAATATAACATAACAGTTATAATGAAATAACCACAAATGTCTTTTCTGTGCTCACAGCATTATCAGTTTTATTCAACCCCCAAGTGACATTCAATCTTAGTACTTAGTACAGCATCCTTTTACAGTTATAACAGCTTTTAAACGTGAAGCATAGCTTGACACAAGTGTCTTGCAGCGATCTACGGGTATCTTCGCCCATTCTTCATGGGCAAAGGCCTCCAGTTCAGTCACATTCTTAGGCTTGCGCACTGCAACTGCTTTCTTTAAGTCCCACCAGAGGTTCTCAATCGGATTTAAGTCTGGTGACTGCGATGGCCACTCCAAAATGTTCCAGCCTTTCCTCTGCAACCATGCTCTAGTGGACTTGGAGGTATGCTTGGGATCATTGTCCTGTTGAAAGGTCCAACGTCTCCCAAGCCTCAGGTGTGTGACGGACTGCATCACGTTTCCATCCAATATCTCCTGGTACTGAAGAGAATTCATGGTACCTTGCACACGCTGAAGCTTCCCTGTACCTGCAGAAGCAAAACAGCCCCAAAGCATGATTGACCCTCCACCATGCTTCACAGTAGGCAAGGTGTTCTTTTCATCATAGGCCTTGTTCTTCCTCCTCCAAACATAGCGTTGATCCATGGGCCCAAACAGTTCTAATTTTGTTTCATCAGTCCACAGAACACTATCCCACAACTTTTGTGGTTTGTCCACATGGCTTTTGGCATACTGCAGTCGACTCTTCTTATTCTTTGGAGACAGCAAGGGGGTACGCCTGGGAGTTCTGGCACGGAGGCCTTCATTACGCAGTGTGCGTCTTATTGTCTGGGCTGAAACTTCTGTACCCACATCTGACAAATCTTTTCTCAGTTCCTCAGCAGTCACACGGGGACTTCTCTCCACTCTACGCTTCAGGTAGCGCACAGCAGTCGAAGTCAGCATCTTCTTTCTGCCACGACCAGGTAGCGTTTCAACAGTGCCCTTTGCCTTGAATTTGCGAATGATGCTTCCTAAGGTGTCTCTTGGTATGTTTAACATCTTTGCAATCTTCTTATAGCCATTGCCCTTCCTGTGAAGAGAAATCACCTCTTCTCTTGTCTTCCTGGACCATTCTCTTGCCTTCACCATGTTTGTAACCACACCAGTAAATGTCTAGAAGGAGCTGAGTATCACAGTCATTTTAAAGCTGCCTAATTGGTGCTTATTATGCTTGATTGCTGCTCGGTGACATCCACAGGTGTTTTCAATACCTGATGGAAAGCACCTGTATGAACCTCTGTTCTTCAGAGTGGTAGTCTTTAAGGGGTTGAATAATTGTGGCAATGAAGAAACCACATAAGAACCATTTACTACTGTATTACATAAACAATTGATGTCATTTTAGTTGCATTTGGGTAGTTACAACGTCCTTGTAGGATTTGATTCTGAATACAATTCCAAATGTACACTATAGTCCCTAAACCCCTTTACAGCATTGGGGGTTGAATAATTTTGGACACAACTGTAGTTTCACCTTTTAAGTTGCATTACTGAAATAAATTAACTTTTGCACGATATTCTAATTTTTCGAGTTTCACCTGTATGTTGGAGATTTTTAAGATTGTTGAAGGCTTGCTCTTTCTTCCCTATTTAAATGAGGGTAAGGACAGGAGCACAGAGGAAATATTTGGAATTCAATTATGCTGCAAAACATACTACCGAGTAGTCAATAAGAGTAGTGATTAGTCTCAACACAGATGGAGAAATAGTAAAACATGAATTTTTTTAATGCAATGCACTAATATGAAAACCCTTTTTAAAATATATATTTTTTAAAATATTCTTCAGATTTTTTTTAACATATAAAAAAGTAATTTTAACATATATTTTTACATATATTTGTAAATGCATTCCAAAAAATGCAGATTTGTATTTTTAAAGACATACAGTATATTTGAAATGTATTTTTAAAAATATTTTTCATATATTTTGTAATAAAAACGCAACTCAGCATGCAGTGTATATATATATATATATATTTTGAAATATATTGAATATGGCCAAAATTGTAGCATTTCAAATATATGACAATATATTTGGGAAGAATATTTGTAAAATATATTTCAAATATATTTTTCTTCCATGTGGGTATGGACATGATATGACATGATAAAAAGCAAATGCTTCTTAAATCAAAAATAATTATTAATTAACAAAATGGCTAGTAAACTGCACAATGTTCAAAAATTGTTCCAAAATCTACCCTTGCAGTGTGTGTGTGTGTTTATTGGGGGGGGGGGGCACTAATTCCTGGAGTTGGGCTTTGAAAAACGGTTCTCTTTTGCTTCTGGGTTCGGAAATGATATATAAGCAGACTAATGCCAGCAGCCCCAACGAGAATCACCCCTCCTATTTATGAAGTGTGCCCAGGCAGATAAGAGTCGGATCAGTGCTAATGCAGCTGGCTGATCGATGGACTCAGGAGCCGTGTGAAGAGAGACAAGATTGAGAATATTTATTATATATTATTACCACTGCCAGCTCTGCTATCATGTAAACAATAGGCTATAGGAATGGATTCTGTCTGCTTAAAAATATGATTGTAATATAATACAAACAAATGGAAAAAAGCAGTTTTGTGCATTTATGGTTCAATAGCTTCTTGTGAAAGGCTTGAAATAACACATGTATGGAAACACTACTAAAAACATAGCAGAAATATCCTTTTCTTGCATTAAACTTCTACATATTAATGAAAAAACACTTCCATGTGAATGATCCTAAAGACAGTACACTGCTGCGATGTATGAAATGCATGCCGTTTTGAGTGATATTTATGCAATACGGTGTTCTTTTAATAAAAAAGATTTTTCATTAGTATTGAAATGGATGTAACGTAAGAGAATCAATGCTGACCAACACACGCATCTACGGTATGCTGTACATATTTGGATAGATAGGACAAGGTTTCTGCAATATAGCTTACAATATGCTGTGGTTTTATGAACTTTTGCATTTACGAGCATAAAGCTCTTAGGGGGAAATCATTTTTTGGGAGAGCTCAGCCTATGCTTCCACCTTTCTCACCTTGGCAAGAATGTTGCTCCACCACCCCATCTGAAGCTTCCTGGGGATACTCACATCACACATCCCAAGAGGCAGTATCACATCATCAGCAAGCTGGCTGCAAGGATCTAGAAGAGACAGCCACCTCCTGATGAAGTCAGTGAAGAAGATGGCAGAGTGGGACTTAGCATGTGGAGGTCTTTGGCAGATTACAGCAAGACAATGCTGGATTTGCTGGACATGTGATGTGAATATTATTATTATTTATTATTATTATACACTGTTTATATAGTGCCAAAGGGTATGCTCAGCGCTGTACAACAGCAAGGGGGACAGAACATGAGACAAGACAGTAACAATACAATACACGAGGGGTTCGAGGGCCCTGCTCTTTCGAGCTTACAATCTAGGAGGGAGGGGAAAGTGGTACAGGAGGAAATGGCTGTGGGGAATGAAGTGGTGGGAGGAGTGGAGGAGGTCAGCTGTTAGGTGAGGGTGGGGTAGGCTTCCCTGAAGGTGATGAGGGTAGGTGACAGTCTGAGGGATTGGGGTAGGGAATTCCATAGGATGGGGGAAGTCCTGGAGAAATCCTGCAATCGGGCGTGGGAGGAGGAGATCAGGGAGCTAGAGAGTAGGAGGTCCTGTGAGAAGCGAAGGGCATGGGTAGGGTAATATTTGGGTATCAGGTTGGTTATGTAGTTTGGGGCGGCGTTGTGAATGGCTTTGTAAGTCAATGTTAGCAGTTTGAATTTGATGCGCTGGGCAATCAGGAGCCAGTGAAGGGATTGGCAGAGGGGGGTGGCGGATGTGGAGCGGTTGGTGAGGTGGATGTATATTGAAGATAACACAGAAAACCAGGTCAGAGGGAAAAGAAACAAAAAGATAACATGAAGATGGTGACATTCTTCTTTAACTTTGGATAGATAAAAAGACACAAATTAATGCAGATCTGTATTCATTCATATATGATTAAATGTGCTGTGGAGGGAGGCATTAGGCTGCAGTGATCACTCCTGTTTATTATTGCTTATGTATTTCCTACATTGTCAATTTGTTGCCTTTGTATATCCATGGTTGCCACCTCTGACATAGTTACATAGTTGGTCTGGCTGAAAAAAGACAAAAAATCTAGTTCAACCATTAAGAAAAAAAAATATAATCCTATACCCACAGTTGATCCAGAGGAAGGCAAAAAAATCCAACAAAGCATGTTCCAATTTTGCTCCTGCAGGGGAAAAAAACTGTGACAGTGTGTTTCCTACATATTGCTATGATTGATACTGTGTTGCCAATGTGAGTTGCCTAAGGTTTGCTATGAGTATTGGTATTTTGCACCTGTTGTTACCCAAGGATTGCTATGATGGCAAATCTGTTGTCCATGTGTGTTACCCAAAGATTTCTATGATTGTCAGTGTGCTGCCCATGTGTATTACTCAAGGATTGCTATGATTGTCAGTGTGCTGCCCATGTGTATTACTCAAGGATTGCTATGATTGTCAGTGTGCTGCCCATGTGTATTACTCAAGGATTGCTATGATTGTCAGTGTGCTGCCCATGTGTATTACTCAAGGATTGCTATGATTGCCAGTGTGTTGCCCTTGTCTGTTACCCAAGAACTACTATGATTGTGTGGTGCCCATGTACAGTGGATATAAAAAGTCTACACACCCCTGTTAAAATGTCAGGTTTCTGTGATGTAAAAAAATGAGACAAAGATAAATAATTTCAGAACTTTAATGTGACCTATAAACTGTAAAACTCAATTGAAAAACTAACTGAAATCTTTTAGGGGGTAAAATAAACATAAAAAAACTAAAATAATGTGGTTGCATAAGTGTGCACACCCTCTAATAACTGGGGATGTAGCTGTGTTCAGAGTCCCTCCAAAATTGATGAAAAGACAAGAAGAAAATTGGTCTGGGAGGCTGCCAAGAGGCCTACAGCAACATTAAAGGAGCTGTAGGAATATCTGGCAAGTACTGGCTGTGTGGTACATGTGACAATCTCCTGTATTCTTCATATGTCTGGGATATGGGGTAGAGTGGCAAGATGGAAGCCTTTTCTTACGAAAAAAAACATCCAAGCCCGGATAAATTTTGCAAGAACACATCTAAAGTCTCCCAAAAGCTTGTGGGAAAATGTGTTATGGTCTGATGAAACCAAGGTTGAACTTTTTGGTCATAATTTCAAAAGATATGTTTGGCGCAAAAACAACACTGCACATCACTAAAAGAACACCATACCCACAGTGAAGCATGGTGGTGGCAGCATCATGCTTTGGGGCTGATTTTCTTCAGCTGGAACTGGGGCCTTAGTCAAGGTAGAGGAAATTATGAACAGTTCCAAATACCAGTCAATATTGGCACAAAACCTTCAGGCTTCTGCTAGAAAGCTGAACATGAAGAGGAACTTCATCTTTCAGCATGACAACAACCCAAAGCATACATCCAAATCAACAAAGGAATGGCTTTACCAGAAGAAGATTAAAGTTTTGGAATGGCCCAGCCAGAGCCCAGACCTGAATCCGATCCAAAATCTGTAGGGTAATCTGAAGAGGGTTGTGCACAGGAGATGCACTCACAATCTGATAGATTTGGAGTGTTTCTGCAAGGAAGCATGGGCAAATATTGCCAAGTCAAGATGTGCCATGCTGATAGACTCATACCCAAAAAGACTGAGTGCTGGATACAAATCAAAAGGTGCTTCAACAAAGTATTAGTGTAAAGGTGTGCACACTTATGCAACCATATTATTTTAGTTTTTTATTTTTACTTCCCTCCACCTAAAAGATTTCAGTTTGTTGTTTAACTGGGTTGTACAGTTTATAGGTTACATTAAAGGTGGAAAAAGATACAATACTGCCACCGTTGTCTATGCATTGATTCTTGTCACAACATTTCTTGGGACTCACTTATTGATCACTTTTATTATATGGAGTTTGGCTTGCATACTTATTATATATAAAATGCAGATTTTTCATTTTGTTTCACATGCACTATTTTTATGATTAATTTCATATGTATCACTATAGTCGTATTTAATTCTTTAGAGTAGCGCACCATAATTTGTGGTAGATTGATATGATTGCCAGTGCGGTGCCCATTTGTGTTACTCAAAGATTACTATGATTGGCAGTTTGTTGATCATGTCTGTTACCTAAGGATTGCTATGATTGCTAGTCTATTGCCCATGTGTGTTACCCTAGGATTGGTATGATTGCCAGTTTGTTGCCCATGTACTGTATGTTACTCAAGGATTTCTATGATTGCCAGTGTGCTGTACATGTGTGTTACCCAAGGATTGCTACGATTGCAAGCTTGTTGTCCAAGTATGTTACCCAAGGATTGCTATGATTGCCAGTGTGCTGCCCTTGTCTGTTGCCAATGGATTGCTATGATTATCAGTGTGTTGGCCATGTCTGCTATCCAAGGATTGCTATGCTTGCCAGTTTGTTGCTCATGTATGTTACTCAAGGTATGTTATGATTGCCAGTGTGTTGTCAGTTGCTCAAGGGTTGATATGATTGTGAGTGTGTTAGTTTGTCTGTTACCCAAGAATTGCTATGAATGTCAAAGCGTTGCCAATATTTGTTGCCATTGTATTGCTATAAATCCCATTTGTTGCCTATGTATTGCTACGACTGCAAGTGAGTTCCCGCATATTTTAATGATTGTGATTGAACCTATGGCAACCAACCAGAAATCAGCTTTAATTAAAGTATATTTTAACTCAGTTTCACTAAGAGTTTCAACATGCTCATGTAATTTCAAAAGTCATTTTTAATACTTTTAAATCTGCAACTTTAAAATATTTCCTAGAGATTCTACAATGAAGGTCATTGTTCAGGAAATTCCTGTTATAGAGTGATGATGCCCCTGTCTCCCAATTATGGTTCTAAGTTGTCACCTGCTATAACTGTCAGTTCTACTGACCTGTCACCGGTATGGTCCACCATTAAAAAAAAACCCATACCAAGAAATGCCATGCAGCCTCCACTGGGGTGTGTCCATATAGAGAAGAAGTGGAAGCAAAGAGATGCAACAAAGGATGAAAATGGTAAAAACAAGTTTTTATTTTTAGAAAATAGCAATTACTTATCATATGCAGTGATTTAGTAAACTACATTCATGTGGATAGAGTTTACTACTTACTTTGATTGCAGTTAATTACCAATTATTGTTTGAGTCCACAGAATATGGTTACACATTGCACTGTAATATTCAGCTTTATATTTAAGATTTTCGCTTTAAATTTGTGTAATATATACATTACCTTTTGGGAAAAATGAAAATATGAGCTAGTGGAACTGTTAATTAATGCATTCCCTTATCTTTTTTCAGTTTCTTTTTGTACATGTCAAGCATGCATTTATATTAGAATTTTGATATTTATTCATCTTGCCTGGGGGGACAGTACATCTTTGCTCTGCTCACTGACTTAAATATAGTTCTGTGCAATGAGCCACTTTTTTGTGTATTCTATGGCAACAAAATAACCTTCCTGGTAATAATAAGTCTTCATACTTAACCCTATGAAGACTCCTAAACAAGCCAAAATTTTGATTTATTTCATGCATTATTTTATTTCAAATTTGTTATTGTATAGAAATAAGTTTATATAAATATATTGAATAATTGATTGCCATAGTATGTTTTTTTTCCTGCAAACAACAATACTTACTGGCATATTTTCCATATGGGATATCCCAGCACTGAGGAATTTTAACTCATGCCGTAATTCCCCGATTAAAGATTTATATAGTGCTTTCTGAGTGAGTACATTGCTGGACTATGTATAAAGTTAATGAGCAATAGGCGTAGCCTCCCTAGCGGTCTGATTATGTCCATATTTCTGTGCTCAAAGCGGTACATTTTTTTGCATGGACATATGTATTTTTTTATTGTAGGCTGTAATTTTTAGGAATAACTCACTGAAATCTGTCCGAACAAGAGTCTAGTAAACATCCCGGGTATGATAAAATTTGAAACACAAAATCATAAATTATAATTTATTAAATAATCATAAAAAATAATAATATAATATTAATAAATTTAATACAATAATATAATCAAACCATAAACATTGAAATTTGAAATATAGCGCCAAGTTCGCACATCACTGAGCAAAGTCGCAAAATCGTTTTCAGTGTCTGATGACGAATTTCCCCACAAATCATTATCACTCAATTCTGCAAGTGGTTCTGATTTACTATCACTGTTCTCTAGCCGGTCTAAAACCACTTTTCACCTAAAGGGGCGCTTTTTGGAGGCTTGGACATTTCTCAGTTTCCAGGCAGAAAGAACAGTAAAAATGCAGGCAGGGCACAGGACAAAGCACTCGGGACAAAATGTATGTGAAATGGTTTGATACAGTAATGTTTTACTATGTGATTTTAGTGTATTTAGTGAATGTCACTTTTACAACGTTCACATTTCCCGCCGTTCCGTCCCCCATACATCCCGACATCGCAGGGAATGGAACCCAGAAGACAGATGCTGGCATTGGCCAGAGGACATTGCCGGGGACACTGCAGGAGGGACATCATGGGAGCGAAGTACAAAGGTAAGTGAAGAAGAGATCCCGGAGCAGCGCCGCATGGTAAGCCCGAGTGTAGCTCGGGGTTACCGCTTGTGGTGCTGAAACTTTACCCCGAGCTACACTCGAGAATACCGCCAGGGAGGTTAAGCTCCATGTGCCCGAGCCTCTTCTAATTTCTTTTATTTGTCTTGGTGATCTCCAGGAATTAACCATATTGTGTGCATAGGATGGGATTCTGTTCTAGCCTGTGCTGTCCACCCACATACAATATATACACTAAATTGCCAAACGTATTGGGACACCCCTCCAAATGATTGAATTCAGGTGTTCCAATCACCTCCATGGCCACAGGTGTATAAAATCAAGCACCTAGGCATGTAGACTGCTTCTACAAACATTTGTGAAAGTGCTCCCAGGAGCTCAGTAAATTCAAGCGTGGTACCGTGATAGGTTGTCACCTGTGCAATAAGTCCATCCGTGACATTTCCTTGCTACTAAATATTCCATGGCCAACTGATAGTGGTATTATAACAAAGTGGAAGCAACTGGTAACAAAAGAAACTCTTAAAAGCAATCCTTACAACACGAAGTACAATGTAAAGCGTCAGAGCAGTGGAGACGTGTTCTCTGGAGTGACCAATCACGCTTCTCTGTCTGGCAATCTGAAGGAAGCGTCTGGGTTTGGCGGTTGCCAGGAGAATGGTACTTGCCTGACTGCACTGTGCCAAGTGTAAAGTTTGGTGGAGGGAGGATTATGGTGTGGGGTTGTTTTTCAGGGGTTGGGCTTGGCCCTTTAGTTCCAGTGAAGGGAACTCTTAAGGCATCAGACATTTTGGACAATTTCATGCTCCTAACTTTGTGGGAACAGTTTGGGGATGGCCCTTTCCTGTTCCAACATGACTGCACACCAGTGCACAAACCAAGGTCATAAAGACATGGATGAGCGAGTTTGGGGTGGAGGAACTTGACTGACCTGCACACAAAGTCCTGACCTCAACCCAACAGAACACCTTTGGGATGAATTATAGCGGACTCTGCGAGCCAGGCCTTCCTGTCCGACATCAGTGCTTGACCTCACAAATGTGCTTCTGGAAGAATGGTCCAGCATTCCCATAGACACACTCCTAAACCATGTGGACAGCCTTCCCAGAAGAGTTGAAGCTGTTATACCTGCAAAGGGCGGGCCAACTCAATATTGAACCCTACGGACTAAGACTGGGATGTCATTAAAGTTCACGTGTGTGTACAGGCGGGTGTCCCAATACTTTTGACAATATAGTGTGTGTGCATGTTCGTATGTATGTGTATATATATATATATATATATATATATATATACAGGGCCGGTGCTACCACTAGGCAAACTAGGCAGCTGTCATCTGACATAGCCAGCCACATACTACATAATGTGTTTGGCTAGCGATGTGGAGTCCTCTTTACAATAAAACGGGAGACAATACAGCAACAATACAGTTCAATACAAGAGGGATAGGAGGGCCCTGCTCCTTGGAGCTTACAATAGATGCATGAAGATAGTAAAATAATTGGTTTTGACTTAGACAATAGATTGCTGTGCTAGTTTATATTCCCAATATCATATGACACATGCAGGCATATATTTTTACTAAGTAAGTTTAATAAAAAAATAATACAGTATAACAAACTCATATAATCTTTGAAGACATTATTTAAGAAGTGAGAATAGACTTTGTCTAAGAAGTGAGATTCCTTAGTGAAAACCAGTCGGGAGAGCAATGCATAGGTTGGTCTTCCTCTGGAAATGCTGATTAGTTGTACTCCTGACCCTCTGATTTTCAATAGTTAGTAGGTAGTAGATCAAGAGAGCTGACTACATTGATCATGTGTTCTAGGTCACTGACTCAGACAGCAGTGTAGTCAGAGAATGATGATGATAGGCACGCAGTTAACATTCCGAGAAGGCACTCAGCCATATTTCTCTTATAATAGGTTTCCTTTAAATTCAGCTTCTGATGATTTTACCAATACATCTGCTGGTTGGCTAGCAGCATCCAAGCCCTTTCAGGAAAAAAAAATAGAATTAGTTAAAATGTATTTCACTCTCCAGTTCATGGCAATTGGTTTCATTTGCTCCAACTCAACTGAAACTAATACTATATGGGCAATTATATCCTTCCTTAAGTGCACCATTGAGATAAAAATAAACAAACTCTTGTTGCTTGGTTGAGTTGAAGCCTTTCGAGTCCAGAACCATAAATAAAGGTTTCTATAGTGGAGTATCAGGAAGCCCACATAGTTAAATGGAATTACAGGTGACAGGAATTGGAGTAAAGCTGCAGCATGCAGATGTCCCCAGGATGACTTTAGTTGACCGTGTCCCATCTTGCCTCTGCAAGCAAACAGTGAGCTACCCTTAAAACCATCATCTGGTATAACTCTGTACACTGAGAACCAGGGATCAGATAGGTGTGTTGTGTGGAGGGAGGCAGATTGGGTTGCAGTGATCACCCCTGTTTATTATTACTTATGTTTTGCCTATATTGCCAATTTGTTGCCTTTGTACACCATGGTTGCCACCTCTGACAGTGTGCTTCCTACATATTACTATGATTGACAGTGGGTTGCCCATGTGTGTTACCTAAGGATTGTTATGATTATCGGTATGTTGCCCATGTGTGTTACCCAAGGATTGCTATGATTGACAGTTTGTTGACCATTTGTGTTGCCTAAGAATTGCCATGATTGCCAGTGTGTTGCCCTTGTCTGTTACCCAAGGATTGCTATGATTGCCAGTTTGACGCCCATGTGTGTTACCCAAGCATTGCTATGATTGCCAGTGTGTTGTCCATGTGTGTTAACCAAGGATTTCTATGATTGCCGGTGTGTTGTCCATTTGTGTTACCCAAGGATTTCTATAATTGCCAGTGTGTTGTCCATTTGTGTTTCCCAAGGATTTCTATGATTGACAGTTTGTTGTCTATGTGTGCTACCCAAGCATTGCTATGATTGCCAATGTGTTGCCCTTGTCTGTTACCCAAGGATTGCTATGATTGCATGTTTGTTGCCCATACAGTATGTGTTTTTCAAGGATTGCTATGATTGCCAATGTGTTGCCCTTGTCTGCTGATTTTGCCAATACATCTGGTGGTAGGCTAGCAGCATCCAAACCCTTGATGATGATAGGCACACGCAGCTAACTTTCTGAGAAGGCAGTCAGCCATATTTTTCTTATAATAGATTTCCTTTAAATTCAGCTACTGCTGATTTTGCCAATACATCTGCTGGTTGGCTATCAGCATCCAAGCCCTTTCAGGAAAAAAAAATAGAATTAGTTAAAATGCATTTCACTCTTCAGTTCACGTGAATCATGGCAATTGGTTTAATTTGCTCCAACCCAACTGAAACTAATACTATATGGGCAATTATATCCTTCCTTAAGTGCACCTTTGAGATAAAAATAAACATTGCATGTTATATTACTCTTGTTGCTTGGTTGAGTCGAAGCCTTTCAAGTCATGAACCATAAATAAAGGTTTCTATAGTGGAGTATCAGGATGTCCACATAGTTAAAGGGAATTACAGGTGACAAGAACTGGAGTAAAGTTGCAGCATGCAGATGTCCCCAGGATGACTTTAGTTGACTGTCCCATCTTGTCTCTGCAAGCCAACAGTGAGCTACCCTTAAAACCATCATTTGATATAACTCTGTACACTGAAAACCAGAGACCAGATTGCCCAATGAGACTACCCTTTATGGGCAAGGTGCCCAACATATTCTTCTCCTCTTCACATCATAGTACTCTCCTCTTCTGGGAGTGTCTAATTGCTCTCTTTGTTGGCCCAGCTTTTTCTGCCCTTTCCTTCACCTTCCTAAATAACTTTTTACACAGTTTCTGGAGAGGGAGTAAGGATGAATAATATAGAACAGCTTTTCTCAACCTTTGAATTTCAGAGGAACCTTTGAAATAATTTTCAGTTCTCCTGAAACCCCCTGCTAAGAATAGTCTATTGGGGGTCATTAGGAAATTGCCCACCCTTAGAGTGGTGGTTGGAATGCCACCCCTACAGACAACTAAAAAGATCATTGGTATTATGATACCTTCTCTGCCAAGTGGTGATAGAACTAGAAATATGAAGGCGCCACCAACTGGGAGGTCAATTAGCCACAGCTTAGGGAAACCCTATAAACCTCTGGAGGACTATAGAGTTCCATGGAAACCTGGTTAGGAATGGCTGCTATAGAGTATCACTTTATAGCTGTCAGTCTGCTAGGGCTGTTGACATCACATCCGAGAAAGAGGCACTCAGTACAGCCGCAAGGCTTTTGAATGCCTATACAAGGAAGGCTTTTACAGGTAAATACCATGAATAAAATATGTTACATGCACATATAATCAAACAGGAAGGAAGTGATGTTGAAATTAATGGTCTGCCAATAGGGTTTCTTTAAATGAAAAATGGACCTTTGATCACAGCTTTAAGGGAGAGAAAGGGAGGTGGTAACAGGGCCAGATCTAGCCTGTCCGATGTGGGGGTGCAGTAAAAAATGTCAGGGGGGCAGAGAACAGGGGTCACTGATGACGGCAGAGGAAAGAAGCACAGCTCCTTCTCCCATCCCTGCACTGCACTCAGCCTGGGCACAGGCAGCAGAGCTCCTCCTCTTCACACAACACATAACTGAGATCAGTATAGGACTGTATAGTGTCAGGCTAGGGCAGCATAAAGGCAGGTTAGGATAATATAGTGGCAGGTTAGGGTTTGCTTAGAGGGGGCACAACTAAAATCTGGGGGGTGCATAGTCCACCCCAGCACCCCCCTAGATCCGGCCATGGGTGGTAAACAGACCAAGCTGTCAAGATAAAGTAGTTGGAGGGCTGAGACAAACCATTTACCACTGACAGGCATGCATTCAATAGTTCGCTTTTATTCATTTCTGCAAAACCCATATCCAGAAATATAAAATAACTGTTTGCTGTAACTGTAAAAAAAAATTGTTAGCTGGATTTTGGCTTTAATTTGTTAGCCAAGTTCATCTAAATCTGCTAGTCTAATACTGCCTGTGACGGACGAAAGATTGCTGCCACCAATATGTGACGATCCCACGATCGGTGTCATCAATATGTGACGAACGCGGTGTTAGACCCCAGCTCTTCTCACCAAACTCGTGACCGAAGGACTAGACAATCTAAAACCGCGATGTCACGTGCGTAACAATGCCACACCCAGCTGCACCCTGCACAATGATTTTCCAACTAATTGGACCACAATCTATGTAACGGCAGCCTGAGCGATTGTTACTGGGTCAGGTTAATTACGCAATTAACCCTTCACACTGCCACCACCTCCTTTTTGTATAGGGAAAGAGGAAACTCGGCAATATCAGCTATAACAGTATAATGGTTGAGATAATCGTCTGTATAACACGGTCACCGCAGGCCTGTTCTACAGAGGGTTAAACAAACACAGTAGCGCTCTTTTTAGAGGCAGAAATTCGTAAATTGCAATTAAGAGCTATAGAAACAGTTCAACACTTTCAGAAGGAAAGATTTATTACTAAAAGGTCAAAAAGGTGCAATAAAAATATTTACAGAAAAAAGATGTAACCAATATACAGTATATATAAATATACAGAGAACAACAGCACAGCAAAGAGGTAACAGAAGGAGGTTAAAGGGTTAAAGTACTTGCCAATCAGCCTTGGGTTTGCAGATCAAGTTTCAGAGCGAAAGGGTACGGGTCTCCCCAGGTGGTACTGATGTTAAAATGGGAGAATTCTTCAACTTAACTTTTCTTAGGTCTGACAACCCAATTTGTAGTTCCCCAGCAGGGGGTGTCTCTGAAGTCAAGGACCAATACCCCGTTTAGGGTGGGAAGGTCTGGGCATAGACTTAAACTAGAGCCTAGATCTTGTCTAGTTCATATTTTAGCTCATAACTCTTCATATGCACTAGTGACACTCCACCCGCGGGTAGATTATTATGCAGACACGTCTGAGGATTGATTAGATATGAATTATGAAATTCTACACTGAATGGTTACCGAGATCTACTTTTCTGCTTTCCTATATATTCCAACCATGGAGAGTGACCTATCAAAATGTTTGTCTCCTCTTGGCCAATCTGACATTATGGCTGGTTTTTATGTAAGTCTCTCATATTCCAAGATAGGAGACATGGGGGAAGAATGGATTTTTAAAAGGGTTATCTGGTTCAATGTCTTTTGAACTCCTGGGAAGGCTGTGTTATCTTTTTACGAGGTGTTAAATGTCACAGGATCTTTGGACAGCGAGGCCCCAGCTCCCTTGGGGTTTTATAGCACGTAGCCCCTTGCTGGGCTCCGGCCTGTGACACTTTTAACACACAGGTCATATGTCACTGTGCCTCTCAGAGAGGGAGGGGGAAGGAAAATTCTTAACAAAATGGAGGGTTGGAGCAAAATGGTTGAACCGCGTCCATCTAAATGTGTACGCTTGCTACACTGCCATGCCCCAAGACTTGAAATGCTGCTGTCCAAAGGTGTCTCCAACGATCCTCCATCCATAGTGTGTTACTGGCAAAATCAATAGGTGAACATATAGGAAGAAAAAGAAAAATCATTTAGTCACCACTTTTAGGAATTGTTAGACAACAAAATAATGTGTTTTTGGTTTTGGGTTTAATACCGCAATAATATGGCTTTTTCTCAGGGCTCCAGCATACAAACAGGGCAGCAGGGGGTGCAGGGAAGATATTTAACAGCCTTGAAGGGGTGAGATCTCAAGTAAACTCATTACTTTGCCCTGCATGAGCAAGGTACAGGTTTGCTTTAAGCTACCACAATGACCGCACTTTATCGCGGATTTATAGCGGTAAGCTTGGCCAAGTGTTATTATGCAGTTCTCTGCAAGCAATCACTTTATTCAGTAACAGAGGATATATTGTGCTGGTGTGGTAGATTAATTCTGTAAACCTCAGTAACAGGTTTGTTACATATGTTACATTATTCAGTGCTGAACATCAGCTTTTCACTCAATAGATCACATTACAATAGGCCTTATTCATCGCTGCTCATGAGCTAACAGAATCAATTTAATGCACACGCCGATCTGCTACACGGCAGGGTCTCATAATGCCAGCTCATTAGTCTGGGCTATTATAATAATATCAGCCAATTCTCTTGATTTTTTAAGAAGGTTAATACCTATTCAGAAATGCTATCGGTGAGGATTAAAGCAAACCTGTACTCCATTTTAAACTTTTTAAAGTCAAAGTTCTGCCTAAGAGGTCAATAGCTTCTTCTGTGCCCCTATCTGACTTAAGGTGGGTACACACGGGTCATTTTTGTTGCTGGACGAACATGATGTAGATGCAGGAATATCCCCCTCCCCCCTTTCCCCCCAGGACATTGTATTCTGACAGAAGGGACTTTCTGTTGTCAGAATGCACTGATCAGCAGCTACAGTTGATTGGCTGCAAGCCGCTGTTTAACCACTTGCCCTCCAGAAGATTTGCCCCCCTTCCTGACCAGGCCATTTTTTGCGATACGGCCGGGGGTAGACTGACCATTCAAGTGCTCAGGCACTGCCTGAGGGCCCGGGGTCAGTAGGGGGCCCAATGAGATGCCCCTGGTACCTTTCATTGGCTTTTTCATAGGCTTTTTTGGGTGTGGGCAAGGACACAGGGGCCCCATGATCCCCTATTGCCGGGGACCCCATGAGTTGTCAGTCCGCCCCTGGATACAGCGCTGCATTTTTTTAACTGACAATTGCGTGGTCATGCAACGCTGCACCCTTTTTTTCTCATAAATAGAGCTTTCAGAGCCCGCCTCCAGGACTTCTCCAGGGTGTCACCCATCCTCTGGAACTCCCTGCCCCAACCCATCAGATTAGCACCTACTCTCCTCTCCTTTAGGCGCACCCTGAAAACCCATCTCTTCAGGGAAGCCTACCCCACCCCCTGCTAACTTGCCTACCTCCTCCACTCTTCCTACCACTCCATCCCCCACAGCTATCTCCTCCTGTGCCACCATCCCCTCCCTCCTAGATTGTAAGCTCGAAAGAGCAGGGCCCTCAATCCCCTCATGTTTTGCATTGTATTGGTATTGTTCTGTCACATGTTCTGTCCCCCTTTGTAATGTACAGCGCTGAGCGAACTATTGGCGCTTTATAATTACTGTATAATAATAATAATAATTTGATTGTCTGTGCGTTTTTTTTTTTTTGCGCTATAAACAAAAAAAACCCGACAATTTTGAGAAAAAATTATTTTTTACTTTTTGCTATTAAACATGTCCAGTAAAAAAATTTTAAAAATCAGATTTCATCAAAACGTTAGGCCAAAGTGTATTCTGCTCCATTTCTTTGCAAAAAAAAAAATCCCAATACTTGTAAATTAATTGGTTTACATGAAAGTTATAGCATTTACAAATGGCGGTATATATTCTGTATTTTTTTTTTTTAACTAGTAATGGTGGCAATCAGCGGCTTTTAGTGGGACTGCGGGACTATGGCGGGCATTCTGACACTGGGGGGAACTGACTTGGTGTCACTGATATCCCCAGTGACACCAATACAGTGATCAGTGCTAATAAAAAGCACTGACACTGTACTAATGGCACTGGACAGGAAGGGATTATATAGACTGGAATTTTTATTTATGTTTTTATACTAGTAATGGTGGCGATCAGTGACTTATAGCAAGACTGTGATAGTGCGGAGGGCATGCTGACATGAACTGACTAACTGCCACTGACATCCCCAGTGACACCAATACAGTGATCAGTGCAGGGGCGGACTGACCATTTGAGCACTTGGGCACTGCCCGAGGGCCCAGGGTCAGTAGGGGGCCCCATGAGATGCCCCTGGTACCTTTCATTGGCTTTTTCATAGTCTTTTTTGGGTGTGGGTGAGGACACAGGGGCCCCTTGATCCCCTATTGCCCGGGGGCCCCATGAGTTGTCAGTCCGCCCCTGGATCAGTGCTAATAAAAACACTGACACTGTACTAATGGCACTGGGCAGGAAGGGGTTAACATGTGGGGCGATCAAAGGGTTAACTGTGTGATGTTTTACAGCATGCTGTTTGAGGCCTTTCCACTGTAAGCACACTGATATGCAGAGCCATTCAAAGCAGTGTGCAGGAGCTGACAGGGGAGAGATCTGTGTTGTTTATACACAGGTCTCTCCCCTTTGGTAATTCTCGGAGATCGCCGGGTGCTGGAGAGGAATCACCGGCCGGGACCTAGTGACTAACAGCTGAAGCCGCAAATGGCAGCGTGGGTAGGGAGCATGCACTCCCCCTACCCGGAACTGCAAATTCACATATATACAGTATATGTAATTTTGCACATCTGTGCAGCCCTGTAGCAGTATTTCTGCTATAAGACAACGTGGAAGCGGTTAATGAAGGTTTTCCAGCAGGTCTGTTTAACAGAATCTAATGATCAGCTTCTGCTGAACAGAGAGGACTACACACAGATCAAAATCTGTTCGGTCTCTACTGGATGAATTTCGATCCGTGTGTGCCCAGCTTAAGTTACACTTTGTTACTAGATTCTGACTTTCCCTGACTTTGTGGCATCTAATAAGGAAATATATTATGTACCATGTACTAGTGGGGGTTTCTCCATCCACCTCATTTGTGGCTGAATGAAAAAAAAAAAAGAAAACTAACAGTGTATGGCCAACATTAGTAGTCTTTCCTCCTTCCTTAAAGCAGCGTTACACCTGAAAAAAAAAGTAAAAGTCAGCAGCTACAAAAATTGAGTTACACATCCCTGGTACTGTATATCTGGTCCTTACAGCAGTGGTGTGACATTTCAATTCACATTTTTGTTCCTAAAGATTGGCAGTCCCAACCCTCTTCGTCTGAAGGTTTGAGCATCTGTACCTTCAGCCAGTTGGTGATGGGCCGAGCCTACATTCAGTTTTACCACGTTTAATTCAGTTAATTAACCACTTCCTGTCCGGCCCATGTATATAAACGGCCAGACAAGAGCAGTGCAGCGTAGGGTGGCCGTTTATAAAGGTCCTCCCGGCTCCCTGCTTGTGCGCGCTCCCTGGGAGCGCACAGCACCACAATCCAGTGCCCGCTGTGAGGTCCTGATCATGTGATAGCTGATTGGCCAATCAGTGATCACATGAAGAGTAGTAAGCAAGATGTCACTTCTGACATCATTGCTTACTACATGTGAAATCTGTGAATGATCACAGAGGTCACATGGTACAAGGCTATTCACAACAGCCAATCAATCACAGCTCACACAGTATTTCACAATGGCTACAAGAATGCAGCCAGAGAGAAGGAGAAATGATTGCTTTTACAGCCTTTATGGATGTGTAAAAAAAAAATAAATCATCACCCCCCACAAATAGTACAGTGTCACCATGGTGACACTGTACTGCTACGGTGACAGTATGTAAAAAAAACCCCATAAATAATAATATAAAAAAATAAAATAAAAATGTAAAAACAAATTTTGAAAAATTATAATTTTTGGTTATAAACTAATTTGTTTTTGTTTTTTTAACTAAAAAGATAACTGAATACATTTTGGCCAAGATTTATGAAGAAATTATTTAATTGCAAAATTTTTTAAGAAGAACACTTTATATAAATTTTTTTTAACCTTTTCATTTATATGGCAAAAAAAGTGGTGAATAAATACCACCAAAATAAAGTTTTATCTGTCTCAAAAAAATGCAAAAAAATTCACATGGGTACAATGTTGCATGACCGTGCAATTGTCATTCAAAGTGTGATAAGCTGAAAATTGGCCTGGACAGGAAGGGGGTAAAAGTGTCCGGACTTGAAGTGATTCATTTCCTGCATTGCAATCAGCCTCCCGTGTTATCACACCTGCACTAACATACTACAATTATTACAGTTGCTACAAAAGATTTTTTTTTTGAAGAAGCACATTACAATTCACAAACACGTTCCATCTACTGCGCCTTCCTAAAAAATGCCAGCAAATTGCCCCATTATATGGTCGTACTGTCACAGGACTTTGTGCTGATCGTTCCCCCCCACCCCGGGGAGGTGATGTAGTACTGCGGCTTTCTCTGCATGAGTGGGTAGAGGATGGCGCGAACAGTGTCAGTAATAGCACGTGTACTGGGGAATTCTCTCACCAGCGTTGCCAAGTAACAGCCCTCTGGCAGTAGAAATTAAATACTTAGGTAATTCCGTTTATTTTCCATGTTAATTGCCTATTCATTATACTGATAGCAGAGGATGCAGAGAGGGAAAATAGATTAGGTTTAACAAACTCATCCCCATCAAGAGGAATGACAGAGGCTTTATAATCCCGTCACCTAGAGGTATAAATAGCTTAGGATGAACCTACACTGTTGAAAGAATGATCCAAAATTCAGAATTTTTCTTTTTTTACAAATAATAGATTTATTTATAATAATAATATAATATAATATAATATATTTATATTGTGTTCTGTGGATGCAGTTTTCTGTTCTGAAAGGGCAGTTATGATCTAATTTCTGTGAATGTGCATTTCAAAGGTTTGATTCCTCCTCCAAAAATGATATGTTATTTAGAGATGGAGCTTGGTGGTGTCTCTCAGCCCCCTGCTTGTTTTATGTCCAGGTTACTCCAAGGATAAGATCTCCGTACCATAATTCTATACACTGGCTGGGCTGGAGGCACAATATTTTCATGTCGACATAGGATTTATTATTTCTTCTGCCCTGGATTTTGGGAAGCTCTGCTCCTTTTTGGGTTATACCTACTCCTAGATTGTAAGCTCCAAGGATCAGGCCCTCCTTTCCCTCTCGTATTGAACTGTATTGTTGCTGTATTGTCTCCCGTTATATTGTAAAACGCTGAGCAAACTGTTGGCGCTATATAAATCTTGTATAATAATATTCCCATCTTCTATCATTTTGTGTTTTACCATGTTGTGTCCTATCCCTGCCTGGTTGGTGTGTCGTTGTGTGAGGTGCCTGTGCTATATTTTTATAATTGCAATCCCAATTGTGCGAGTGAGAGTTATGCGTTATAGATTCCATCTTGTATCAGTTATAAAAGCAGATTTCTTTTTTAACCACTTACCCTCTGGTAGATTCAGTAGCGTCCCGAGGCAGGTGAGGGGGTTGCGGTTCGCACTGGGTGACACCGGCCGCACGGGGTGACACCGGACCCGCTCCACAAAAAGTTAAGTTATAAAGCAAGCCGACGATCGTCGGCTTTCTTTACAACTTACCTTTTAAAGGAGCGGGTCCGGTGTCACCCCGTATAGGTTGCATGCCGATAATCCTGCGGGGTGACACCGGTGTATCGGCAAGATGTGTCTCCCATGTAGATATGTCCCCCTGAAGCAACTGCGCATGTCCCAGTTTCAGGCACGATCAATTGATGATAGAACTACTGCTATCATTGATTGATCGTGCCTGAAACCCAGACATGCGCAGTTGTCACGGACCCGCTCCAAGAAAAGGTAAGTTGTAAAGAAAGCTGACGATCCCCGCAGGATGGATCGGATCTGCGGATTGGGCAGAATGGATCGGAGTCCGATTCATTCAGCATGCGCTGACCCCGCTCTATCATTTTACGTGGCCTACCACTTCGTGGCTGAGTTGCTGTTGTTCCCAGTTGCTTCCACTTTGTTATAATACCACTAACAGTTGACCGTGGAATATTTAGTAGCAAGGAAATGTCACGGATGGACTTATTGCACAGGTGACAACCTATCACGGTACCATGCTTGAATTCACTGAGCTCCTGAGAGCGACCTATTCTTTCACAAAAGTTTGTAGAAGCAGTCTGCATGCCTAGGTGCTTGATTGTATACAACTTTTGCCATGGAGGTGATTGGAGCACCTGAATCCAACGATTTGGAGGGGAATCCCAATACTTTTAGCAATATAGTGTGTATGTATATATATATATATATACAGTTGTGGCCAAAATTATTCAACCCCCACTGAAATTGAGTGTTTTGGCCAGTTTGACATTGCTTTTGATCATTCAGTCATCTTGCTTACATTTACATTAAAGAGGCACTTGTAGGTCAGACAAATATAACATAACAGTTATAATGAAATAACCACAAATGTCTTTTCTGTGCTCACAGCATTATCAGTTTTATTCAACCCCCAAGTGACATTCAATCTTAGTACTTAGTACAGCATCCTTTTACAGTTATAACAGCTTTTAAACGTGAAGCATAGCTTGACACAAGTGTCTTGCAGCGATCTACGGGTATCTTCGCCCATTCTTCATGGGCAAAGGCCTCCAGTTCAGTCACATTCTTAGGCTTGCGCACTGCAACTGCTTTCTTTAAGTCCCACCAGAGGTTCTCAATCGGATTTAAGTCTGGTGACTGCGATGGCCACTCCAAAATGTTCCAGCCTTTCCTCTGCAACCATGCTCTAGTGGACTTGGAGGTATGCTTGGGATCATTGTCCTGTTGAAAGGTCCAACGTCTCCCAAGCCTCAGGTGTGTGACGGACTGCATCACGTTTCCATCCAATATCTCCTGGTACTGAAGAGAATTCATGGTACCTTGCACACGCTGAAGCTTCCCTGTACCTGCAGAAGCAAAACAGCCCCAAAGCATGATTGACCCTCCACCATGCTTCACAGTAGGCAAGGTGTTCTTTTCATCATAGGCCTTGTTCTTCCTCCTCCAAACATAGCGTTGATCCATGGGCCCAAACAGTTCTAATTTTGTTTCATCAGTCCACAGAACACTATCCCACAACTTTTGTGGTTTGTCCACATGGCTTTTGGCATACTGCAGTCGACTCTTCTTATTCTTTGGAGACAGCAAGGGGGTACGCCTGGGAGTTCTGGCACGGAGGCCTTCATTACGCAGTGTGCGTCTTATTGTCTGGGCTGAAACTTCTGTACCCACATCTGACAAATCTTTTCTCAGTTCCTCAGCAGTCACACGGGGACTTCTCTCCACTCTACGCTTCAGGTAGCGCACAGCAGTCGAAGTCAGCATCTTCTTTCTGCCACGACCAGGTAGCGTTTCAACAGTGCCCTTTGCCTTGAATTTGCGAATGATGCTTCCTAAGGTGTCTCTTGGTATGTTTAACATCTTTGCAATCTTCTTATAGCCATTGCCCTTCCTGTGAAGAGAAATCACCTCTTCTCTTGTCTTCCTGGACCATTCTCTTGCCTTCACCATGTTTGTAACCACACCAGTAAATGTCTAGAAGGAGCTGAGTATCACAGTCATTTTAAAGCTGCCTAATTGGTGCTTATTATGCTTGATTGCTGCTCGGTGACATCCACAGGTGTTTTCAATACCTGATGGAAAGCACCTGTATGAACCTCTGTTCTTCAGAGTGGTAGTCTTTAAGGGGTTGAATAATTGTGGCAATGAAGAAACCACATAAGAACCATTTACTACTGTATTACATAAACAATTGATGTCATTTTAGTTGCATTTGGGTAGTTACAACGTCCTTGTAGGATTTGATTCTGAATACAATTCCAAATGTACACTATAGTCCCTAAACCCCTTTACAGCATTGGGGGTTGAATAATTTTGGCCACAACTGTATATATATATATATACAGGGCTTGAAATTTCCACTCGCCTGCTTGCCAATGGCGAGAGGAAATTATGGTGGGGGTGAGTGTGTCCCCCAGGGCTGTCTTTATGAGCAGGCTCGGAGCTCAGGCCTGATCTGTCATTGGCACTGGGAGCTGTCAGACTGCTCAATAGCTGAGTGCAGTGAAAGCAAAGCAAGGAGTGTGTGCTGTGCTCTCTGCCTCCTCCTAGAGTGCAGTACCCGAATTTGTGAGTGAACAACGAAGTACTGCAACTTTTTATGGGGGGTGGGGTGGTGGTGTGTGTACATGTGTGTGTGTTTGTGTGTGTATGTACATTTCTGTGTGTGTACAGATGTCTCTATTTGTGTGTGTTTGTTGGTGGCGAGTAACTCTAAGGCCTGGCTAGTAGCTCAGGACTTGAAATTTTAAGCCCTGTATGTGTATATATATATATATATATATATATATATATATATATATATACAGTATATACACGGTGTGTTTTGGATTCCTATATAAATCTACAGGAATGCAAAACCCGTTTGAAGTAGTTCAACTTCAGTTCAGAAGGAGCTCAACTGCAAGTCAAACATACAGTGGGGATCGAAAGTTTGGGCACCCCAGCTAAAAATTTGTATTAATGTGCATAAAGAAGCCAAGGATAGATGGAAAAATCTCCAAAAGGCATCAAATTACAAATTAGACATTCTTATAATATGTCAACAAAAGTTAGATTTTATTTCCATCATTTACACTTTCAAAATAACAGAAAACAAAAAAATGGCGTCTGCAAAAGTTTGGGCACCCTGCAGAATTTATAGCATGCACTGCTCCCTTTGCAAAGCTGAGACCTGCCAGTGTCATGGATTGTTCTCAATCATCGTCTGGGAAGACCAGGTGATGTCAAGCGCAAAGGTTTTAAATGCCCAGACTCATCTGACCTTGCCCCAACAATCAGCACCATGGGTTCTTCTAAGCAGTTGTCTAGAAAACTGAAACTGAAAATAGTTGACGCTCACAGAGCTGGAGAAGGCTATAAGAAGATAGCAAAGCGTTTTCAGATGTCAATATCCTCTGTTCGGAATGTAATTAAGAAATGGCAGTCATCAGGAACAGTGGAAGTTAAAGCAAGATCTGGAAGACCAAGAAAAATATCAGACAGAACAGCTCGCAGGATTGTGAGAAAAACAATTCAAAACCCACATTTGACTGCACGATCCCTCCAGAAAGATCTGGCAGACACTGGAGTTGTGGTACACTATTCCACTACAAAGAGATACTTGTACAAATATGGTCTTCATGGAAGAGTCATCAGAAGAAAACCTCTTCTACGTCCTCACCACAAAAATCATCATTTGAACTTTGCCAATGAACATATAGACAAGCCTGATGCATTTTGGAAACAAGTTCTGTGGACCGATGAGGTTAAAATTGAACTTTTTGGCCAGAATGAGCAAAGGTACGTTTGGAGAAGAAGGGGCACAGAATTTAATTAAAAGAACCTATGTCCAACTGTTAAGCATGGGTTTGGATCAATCATGTTTTGGGGTTGTGTTGCAGCCAGTGGCACAGGGAACATCTCACGAGTAGAAGGAAAAATGGATTCAATAAAATTTCAGCAAATTTTGGATGGTAACTTGATGCCATCTGTGAAAAAGCTGAAGTTAAAGAGAGGATGGCTTCTACAAATGGATAATGATCCTAAACACACCTCGAAATCCACGGGGAATTACATCAAGAGGTGTAAACTGAAGGTTTTGCCATGGCCTTCACAATCTCCTGACCTCAACATAATTGAAAATCTATGGATAGACCTTAAAAGAGCAGTGCGTGACAGACAGCCCAGAAATCTCAAAGAACTGGAAGACTTTTGTAAGGAAGAATGGGCAAAGATACCTCAAACAAGAATTGAAAGACTCTTGGCTGGCTACAAAAAGCGTTTACAAGCTGTGATACTTGCCAAAGGGGGCAGTACAAGATATTAACTCTGCAGGGTGCCCAAACTTTTGCAGATGCCATTTTTTTGTTTTCTGTTATTTTGAAAGTGTAAATGATGGAAATAAAATCTAACTTTTGTTGACATATTATAAGAATGTCTAATCTGTAATTTGATGCCTTTTGGAGATTTTTCCATCTTTCCTTGGCTTCTTTATTCACATTAATACAAATTTTTAGCTGGGGTGCCCAAACTTTCGATCCACACTGTACCTGTCACTGAATGCTGAAAGAAGTTTTAAGCATTTCAAATTAATGGCTAATTGATGTAATCAACACCAGCCGAAAAACAATCAACATAGGCCCTGAGGGGGACATTGGATAGGAGGAAAAATCAGAGGAAAATAGGCCATTTTGGAAGAAAGTACAACACTCAGGATGAAAGAGGTAGTAAGAACATGAGAGGTAAAGGGCCATACAAAGAAGTGATGTGTACATATGAGGGTGTAAAGTTTAATGTGTGCAAGAGTTTGACACAAATACTAACAGGAAACACCCTTCTCTCTTTATGTTATGCTGGGTGGTGGCAGTTATGCTTGCCCATTACAGGTATATACTTTTATTCCTGATTAGTGTTCCTTCATGTCCTCATTAGTGATGAGCTTGGGTGTTGTTGGACTATGATCCAATCCGATGTGTGAGCCTGCTAGGAAGCTGTTACCTGTAAGGGTCAACCATCTCTGGCCAGAACATTCCCTGCCACACAGCTACACATAAACCGAGGCATGTGTGCATGGGAATGTGGGGTGGGAAATACCCCAGCCTCAGATGATTGGCCTATGCATCTGATTGGCCTATGCATCTGCATGTTTCTTGTTGGGCTCACACAGTTGGGTTCGTATCTTAGTCTAAACATGACTATCAGTGGTGCTCTTCTTCCTTTGGCTTCTGACTCTACCTGGACTACAGTAGAATTGACCAGACTTTCTCAACCCTTTTTACACAGAGGAACCCAAAAAGTAATTTTTAGGTTTCATAGAACCGTTATTAAAACCAATTCATTAGGGAGTGAGAACTGGAAGTTGAATTAGAGGAGTTTTTCCTCAACTGATGCCAAGATGACGGAAATGTATTTGAAGCTTTTTACTAGGTGATATGTGACCTGCTGAGGGCGCTGAGTTTTGGGGCAGATGTGTCTTCCCTATGTTGGAAGAGATGCGATTCACCAAGAACCTTCATTTATCTGTGGTTGGAATGCACAAAGATACAGGTCTTCTGGGAGGAGATCGTCATTTTCTGGTAGAGCCCTGGAGATGTCTGTTTTACAGCACAGAGAAAGCAATTGCACAGTATAAGATATCTTTAGTTCTGCACTTATTAAATGCAACTAAAAGCCTGATCCCCAAGTTCTGGTAAACATAAAAAATCCTGAGCATGAGAGAATGGGTTCTAAAAATTGACCAGGTATGGTCTATTAAAGAGACAATGTATATAGCAGAGGATTCCTTAGAGAAATACTATGCTGTGTGGGGGAAACGGCTGGAGGTATATGGACATGTTGGGCATGTGAAACTGGGAGTTGATTAGGGTACTGACCATATTCATACAGTATGCAGTGGATGTGGTGCCCTGGAAAGATTAAGGAAGGAATGAGATGGGGTCCTCGAGGGAGGAGGGTGACAGAGGGGTCTGTTTTTTTTTTTGGGGGGGGGTTGAGGGTAAAGGTTATAAAGTGACTTGTGTGGAAAGATTTTATAGAATGTGATATGATCAAAGAGATTTAAAAAAAAAACAATTCATCAGGGGTCATTGGGGAAAATGTCCCTTATATGGATAATCAGTAGGAAAAATGCAGCCCCTGCAGTGGTCGTCAGAGTGCTACCCTTACAGACAGCCAAAAAGATCATTGGTGTCTTTCTGCTAGTTCTGCCAGGTAGCAGTGACCCTAAAATTTAATAGGTATCTTCAAATGGGAAGTCAATCAGCCACAGCCCAAGGAACCCCTAGCAATCTCTGGAGGAACCCTGGTTCAGAATGGCTGGAAGACATTTTATAAGGCTATCTACTCCTATTATAAGCATGATTGCTACTTATAGTACATTCCTTGTTGGCCATTAGAGGGCTATGGGTACATCTTAATATAAAACAAAATTACCAGAATACGGAGTGTGAATATTCAAGTCTCAATAGCATTACTTTTGAGTAAATGTTCAAATAATTAAAAATTCTTACATAAGAAGAATATATTAATGTTTGCCTTTAAACTGGTGACATTATAGATGCAGCTGTCTCTCTACCTGTTGTTTCTGTCAACCTCAGAAATAATCAAAGGAAAAACTAATCTAATTTATCGATTACAAATGTCTTCCATGTTACAGATTTGTTTTGGAGCTAGAGAAGACACACACACTTATTTTTTTTTGAAACCTGCACATTCATTACTTCCGAAATAATGATGCTATTAATCATACATTTTCATATTCTCCTATTTTATTATGCTATTAAATAGTGTCACGCTGAGCTCCCTATAGAGTAAATCTATTTCCTCAATAATGTATCACTCAAGGCATACCGCTGTTCCACATTCGTTCAAAAAACTTCTGCTAAGTGCCGCTAGGGAGACGGTGATTGGCTGGAAGTGACAATGACTGAGGTTGTTTGAAATACCATAAGCCACTATTCTAGAGAAGATCAAATATCTTTTATGGGTTCATTCTATCATGCAGTACAAAAGGATAACTATGATGTGCAAAGTGCATTAACCTCTAGCAACCAACAGATTTTAGTTCACTGGATTAGACTGGTCAAATTCTGACTTGTCAATAGGAGATCCTGCAGTTTGCTCTTATTAAAGGCTAAACCATCCCCAGTGACCTCCCTTACATATATGGTTGACTCAGCAGCATGTTTTTGCTTTTTTTTGTATTTACTTTTCCAGGTGTCTTTAGGCCAGTCATGGGACAAGTGATCTCTTCTACCTCTTTGGAACTTCCCTTGCTGTGGGTGACCCTTGATGATGCAGGTCAATGCTGACGTGATGAACCATTAAGCCGTGAGTGATACCCATCAGAGGACAGGCCCATGACCCACTGCATCCACAGAAGGTCCTCTGAGCTATCCCTTGCAGTAATTCCTTGATGGCACTAGATGATTTGGGTTGAATGACACCCGGTATCATCTAGTGGTGAAAATGAAATATTGCAGGGGACAGCAATAAAGAGGAGGTGAGTGTTGTAGCCAAAGCTGATTTCTTTGGCTGCTAAGGAACCATAAAAAAATAAACAGTTGAAAAGCATATACAGTGCATTCATAAAGTATTCAGACCTCCTTCACTTTTTTTTTTCAATTTTGTAATGTTGCAGCCTGATACTACAGCTGTTTAAGTGCATTTTCTCATTAATCTACACTCAGTACCCCATAATGATAAAGTGCAAACAGAATTTTAGCAATGTATGTGAATTTATTTAAAAAGAAAAAAAAAGAAATATCACAGGTACTTAAGTATTCAGACCCTTTGTAGAAACACCAGACATTTAGCTCAGGTTCCTACCATTTCTCTTGATCATTGCTGAGACATTTCTATACCCTGATTGGAGTCCACCTATGGTAAATTAAATTGATTGGACATGATTTGGAAAGGTACACACCTCTGTATAAAAGGCCTCACAGCTGACAATGCATACTGTATCAGAACAAAAGCCATTAGGTCAAAGGGACTGCCTGCAGAGCTCAGAGACAGGATTATTGCAAGATACAGATCTGGGGAAGGCTACAAATACACTTTGTCAAAAAAGGTTCCCAAAAGCACACTGGCTTTCATAATTCTCAAATGGAAGATGTTTGGCACAACCAGGACTTTTCCAGGAGCTGGTCGCCCAGCCAAACTGAGCAATCGGGGGAGAAGGGCCTTAGTAAGAGAAGTGACCAAGCATCCAATGGTCACTCTGACTGAGCTCCAGAGATCTAGTGTGCAGATGGGACAAAGTTCCAGAAGGACAATCATCACTGCAACCATCCACTGATCTGATTTTTATGGCAGAATAGCTAGGCGGAAGCCTCTTATGTACAAAACACATGAACGTCCGCTGAAAGTTCTTCAGGTGCTTTTTTTTTTTCACACTCTCACACACACTCACACACACACATTTTTAATTTATCTTTCGAAGTGCAAAGGTGAAATTTTAATTTAATAAAGCTGTGCTTAATGAAGATGTCCAATTCCCAGTAGCGACCAATCAGATAATGGCTCTTATCAGTGTGAAAGTAAAAGGTGAAGCCTAATTGGTCTCTGCGGAATACTGCACTTTGCGTTACTAGGATGCACGGATCATACAAACCATACATCTATTTTATCAGCTTGCTCGTGTTTATTTCAGGAGAATAAAAAACTGCCTTAAGCAGGCAATACCTCATAGAAGAAAGAAGAAACACTTGTCAGGGCAATAATATTACTCAAGCTCTTCACAAATCAGCCGTCAAGCTGTCCAAAAATCATATTACACAAAGGGACTTTACTTCTCATCCCTTGCAGAAAAACTAATTTCCCCTGCACGGTGTGTAACTAACTCAGACATATGAGTTTTTCCACTGCGATATCTGATAAACTGCTATATAAGTCTCGTAGGAAATACGTGGGATTTGAGTTTTTTATGAGCTTTTCAGTCCCTGGTGTCCACAATATCTAATACTAAGGAAACATCGACCCACTAGTACCAGTCTGTCTGTTTTGCTGCTGCTGATATGCAATCATCAATCATTTCTTTCACTAGCCACACACACAGCAGTTTTCTGGGACTTGGACCAGTTTTAACTAGATTTTGATCAGTCGTATTGATCATAGTGCCACCCTTACATTCGCCAAAATGCGCAAGTCGGTAATAAAAACGGTTAAATTTAAATCTTGGGTATGTGCCAGGCAGCATGTCAGGCAACAAACTGGGCTAAAAGAAAACCATTTTATATAAGCACAAATGACAGAAAACAACCCAGACTAGATGGAAAGCAGAGCGGTAGCAAATCCCAATTAGCCAGAGTATTTATGAACTCGGGAATTCACATCTATGAGCCTGTTTTGTTTAAAACTAAAATTGAACTACCAAAGCCGAATTCCATACATAACCCATAATTCTTGTTTTAATTGAGCTACATTCATAAAACAGGGTTATACTAAGGTATAAGAAGATAATATTCAGTTATATACCAAACAAGCCGATATTATGAGATCGTGCAGGCTGATGGAACACATTTTAATTCCTAATTAATATATGTATCTGATCCATATCATATTTGGTCTCTAATAAATCATAACATCATTCTGTTCAATAATATGCTGGCTGTCAGACTGTAAAACATAGATGGAATTAGTATCGTAGAATAAATAGCAGAGAGTGTACGCTGGAGCATAATAAAACACCCTGTTTAAGTACCTGAAAAGATGGATTCAATTGGCAACTGTTCTTTCCTCTCCAAGAGGGTTCTAGTTCTCCTGGGGGGGCTGTTGCCCATGGGAGATAGTCAGAGAGACAAGCAATTGCCATCTGGGCCTCAGTAGCTGCTGGGCTGAGGGCCTTGAGGAGATTGGTTATGGTTACATGGTTATTTGCTAGAGGGCACAATTCTGAAGTCTAGGTCTTTTGCCTCCCTCACTGAGGATCTGCCTATGGATGCTGGGTGGCACACAGCTCCTGGAACACTGTGAGTAAAGACCTTGCTGGAGACTAGTAGTGCCAGAAAGGAACTAAGTGCCTGATGTGCCTTTATGGACTGCTGCTGTATGGTCTTCAGTGTTGTGGCCATTCCCCCTTACCCCCAGAAAAGCTGCTACTGGAAGATTAGAGAGAAGTTTCTCCTCCTGTTGTTGCTGTTGATCGTTTTGGAATATCCTGTGACCCTAAACCTCAGAGAGACCTGGGTATATTCTCAGTGGCCCCTCTGAGGGTAAGCGCTACATGTTACAAAAGACTGTCATAGACTGTCACAAATAAAAAAGACTGCCATAAACTGCATAAAATTCTAAAAAAAAGATTGTCAGAGACGCTTTGAACATTACATTAAAGGTTAAATCCTGGGAGATGTTAGGAAATGTCAGCCACAAACACAAAGATTCCTATTGTTCACTAGGTTCCTCCATCCATGCTAACCAGCATCATTTGGGTTATCTTCCCTGTTTGCTATTGTGTTCAGACATCTGGCAACTTCGGCTGTCTGAATAACTGAACAGTGACTGTGTCTAGCTGGATGCAGTAACTGTTTAGCCATTTATAATTTTTTTGGTCAACCTTTGTTGAGCAATGGGGTGCCACCAAGGCCACCCATGGCTCACATTTCGACAGGTTCAGCAGGAATTCAGCAGTCAAAATTTCAGCCGTCAATGGCTGGCTTCAGCTTACCAGGAGACAACAAGTTAATCAGAGAGAGGTCATTTAACATCGCAGAGCGTGCATATAGCCAGCGTTTATCTGTGTAGGAGACAGTGGTCTGGCTCTAATAATAACCACTTCATTTTCTGCAGTCGTGCCAAAACGGCAGTTTGTTGAGACACATTTAATTAAGGTTTTGGAAGAAGTGACTCATTTTAAAACATTTCCGCTCAAAGATAATAATTTTATTTCTCTGGGAAAAGTGAACGTGATGAGAGTACACAATGATAGCAGGAGGAAAATCCTATGTATGTGTTGTCAGGAATGGTTAAAGCTGAACTCCAGGTATAATTTTTAGTGCATTGTTACTTTGATCCAACTTGGACTAACATAAGTATACATATTCTGTAGCGCTACCTCCGCAGGAGCTGATTGGTAGATTGGGTTCTCTGTTCTTCTTCCTTTTCTTTGAGAATAACCTTAGCCCCACTTACACACAAGGTTAAGCAAATGGATATATACTACACTGCTACTGGGAGTACAAATATAGATAACCTGCACATAACTAAGGTTCAGTATCAAAAAGCAAATACCAGGCTTGTTATTGGTAAATGAATGCAATATATTGTCACAGGTTGCAGTAATATGTAAAGTATGCACATAAATGACTAAGTAAAGGATTAGGTCAATCACAGTTCACTAGACAGTAAGCTCACTAGGCTATAGCAGCGTCCAATGGAGTTCTGCGCAGCTAAATTAGCGTAAACCTGGTAATCCACAAAATCAGCAATAAGTAGTGGCATTATAAAACAGTAACAGCAATGATAATCAATGCTGCGATAACTTCTCTGAAAAACAGTAGGCTATATCCACTTTAGAGCGCACTCTAAATGAATAGCAGAGATTACAATTAAAATTCCCTAAAGAGGTTCTGTGCTTCTTACTATGGACAATAGGCAAAGTTTTATGGGTGAGCAGTCTTTAGCCTTAGTTCTTCAGCCAGATAACATTGGGGCCCAGTCGTTATGGTGGTGCACATGAGTACAGTCCCAATAAAGTCTGCCTGCAGTAAATAATGCTGTTAGATTGCTAGTCCCTACATGCTCAGTCTCTTCTACAAGAGCAACAGGATAATGGCAGGAGTCTCTTCTCACCAGTCCCAGCAATAAAACAACAGGGGACTCACTGTTCAAATGTCAGCTCACTTCTGGATCTGTCTAGTGTGGCTTCAGTTCTCACCACTTGGCAGCAGGCTTGTGGCAGGTTGATGTGCACACAGGAGCAGCAATGTGCACACTTCTGTCTCCTTGCATCAAAAAAAGAGTTCCTCAGTATTCAGCCTGAGAAAATACCACTTTCTCTTCCCTTATACCTGTCTTACATTGGAAATTGTAGTCCAATGGTCCATAGACTACCATAGTAATGTTTATTTCCTGAACTTCATCTCCCATGATCCAATGCTGCCAACCATCAAGTCTCTTGAGCTCCATCTGCTTGTCAGCTCCCCCTAGTGGATGGAGTTGAGGTTGTATTAACCCATTCAGCTGAAGTGTCCAAATAACTAGTCAAGCACCTGGCTACAATTCCATACCTTTGGGACAGCTGTGGAAGTGTCAAATCAATGTAGTAGTCGCTACGGTGATCACCATGGTTTTCCAGGTCCTGTGCCATGGTGCTGTCCTTCTGCATAGCAAACACAGTTGGTTGCTCACTCGGTACAGGCGCCATTCACAGAACACCTTGTATTTGTTTCAGTTAATACAAAGAGGGGTATTTACTTAAAATCGTGCACTCAGAATCTGGTGCAGCTGTGCATGGAAGCCAATGAGCTTCCAACATCAGCTTGTTCAATTAAGCTTTGGCAATTAAACCTGGAAGCTGACTGGTTTATATGCAGATTTGCACCAGATTTTGCACATTTCAATTTTAGTACATAACCCCCAAGTTGTTCTCTGATCGGACTAAGTGGCAAAGTGGGGTGGTGACATCATCGTCAGGAACTGCGAAGAGTAATCTATAGAAGAGAACAAAGAAAGATATATCATGTCTACTGAACATGGTAATTTTTATCATGATGTAAGTTCATTTCTGGATGTAGGAATTCTATCTTTGTAACATATTTGGATTTTGCTAAAACATTTGATTCTGTCCCTCTTACAATCCTAGCACTGCAGTTGAGGATGAAAGGACTAGGAAAGTTTGTATATGGGTAAATAATTGATTAAAGCCCTTGGCAGACAAAATTGTCATCAGCCCCTTATCCCTTCCTCCTACCCCACTCAGCTTATATGTTATTGATATATATATAGATATATATATATCTATATATATTCACCGGCCACTTTATTAGGTACACCTTTTTACACCTGTTCAGTTGCTTGCTAACACAAATTGCTAATCAGCCAATCACATGGCAGCAACTCAATGCAATTACGCATCTAGATGTGGTGAAAACGACTTACTAAAGTTCAGAATGAGCATCAGAATGAGGAAAAAAGGGGATTTAAGTGACTTTAAATGTGACATGATTATTTTTGTCAGACGGACTGGTCTGAGTATTTAAAAATCTGCTGATCTACTGGGATTTTCATGCACAACCATCTCTAGGGTTTACAGAGACTGGTCCGAAAAAGAGAAAATATCCAGTGAGCAGCAGTTGTGTGGATGAAAAGGCCTTGTTGATGTCAGAGGAGAATGGGCAGACTGGTTGCTGAGACATTCAGATGGTAGGATCAGAATTTGGCGTAAACAATATGAAAGCGTGGATCCATCCTGCCTTGTATCAACGGTTCAGGCTGGTGGTGGTGGTGTAATGGTGTGGGGGGATATTTTCTTGGCACTAGCAAGGTATACTTAATAAAGTGACTGGTGAGTGTACAGTATATTCTGTGTATATATATATATATATATATATATATATATATATTTATTTTTACACAGTTGCTGAGAGTTCCCCCCAGCCAAACACTTCTCCTTTTTCACCACCTGTAACGGAACCGGACCCCGACTGCACTAGAGTATTTCCGTTAGACTCCCGCTTCCCTGTCCGAACACAGATCCACGGACACCACCACTGGCCATACAAGACTAGACGGTACCAGACTTGAAAGAAACCAGGAAATAGACTGCTTTATTCTAACACAGACACAAGACATAAACATTCAAGGGAACAACCCACCTTCCTGCATATGGACACAGGGCGGGGCAAACCAAATCTAGCAACCAGAGACACATCAGCAGACACCCCCAGCAAGCCAATACACAAACACATACATCCCATAATAGTTTGCTCCCAAGCAAGACACACAATAGAACAATGGGATGCACCACATGGCAGTAAACAATGAACAACCCCCACACCCCACCTTTACATGTCTACACAATATCAGGACATTCCACCCTGTACCCCTAACAGGCACAGGGTGACTTACACATAAGAGGGATATGCGGAGCTGAGACAGGGGTCTCCCCACCCCTCCAAAGTGAGCTGTGTTCCATGGGCCCCCCACCCAAAGTCACTCCCGTCACACCACCCATATCTGGATCTCTAAGGGCTGGTTCATGCTAGCAGTTGGGGAGCAGTAAAACCACACGGTTGCACCATAATTTTACAATCCCCGACTGCTACCCCCTTTAACTGCAGAGGCAGTGGTGGGGGGGTCAGATACACATGCTGCAGATGCCATGCTTTGCCTCATAGCCACGACAAGAAATATGCCTAGTCGCTTACAACAAAGTGTAGTGCCCGCCAAACTTGACCCATTTATGGGGCTGCTCTGCAATCACCACGCAACCACTTGCAACATACAAGGTTTCATCACGCTAGTGCAGAATGAAGATCACTCTTCAGAGTGCAAAACCCTCACTACTTTTTTTTCCCTTTTATTTACTGGTTGCAGTATATGACCGTACAACAGATATCCGTATGTTATCAATATTGCCTGATATCTTTATGAATGTACTGTCCTTGTATATTCTGTATGTTCTTCTGTTTACCTATGTAGCCATACTATTTTTTGGAATATTGAAGAAAAAATATATATAAATACTGTGTATGTGTGTATATATATATATATATATATATATATATATATATATATTTGTATGTATTTTTTTCTTTAAAGTGTTTTAAGAAAGAGAGATAATAGTTAATCGGCTTATATGGGTTTTCCTGATTAAGTCTACTATAAATTCAGGCAAATGTGGTCTAGTAATCTTTGGGAGAGCGATCTGATTTGCATGAAAGGCATAATAGCTTTTTATCCTGTGGATATGCCAACTGTTAAATAAAGAAGACATCTGACCATTTATCTGGTGTGTGATCATTCTTCAGTATATGGATTTTATAATGGCCAGGTCTCGCCCCGTGACATGCTCTGAGGGTAAATGTATGGACTAGCGATGAGCGGGGTGATTTTAGCCACATTGATTTGGTAGTGAAAATCCCAATTTTGTCTTTCTTGAAAAAAAAATGTTTTTATAAGGAGGTTGTCTTTATGGAGTGGTGCATATAGGATGGTTTATTTCATTTTTTCATTCTAAGAATTTTTTTCCCTTTCTTTTGGGTGTGTATTTGATCATTTTTTGTGTACTGTACTTTTACTTTTTATTTATTTTTGTTTTAATTTTTTCCTGTTTTTTACTGTTTTTACTGTATGTGAAAAAACAGTGGTGCTCCCAATTTTGCGTGTCCCTATTGTGGACTAACCTGGAGCACTGAGCAGATTCTATAGTCAATAGCAGGCTGCCTGTTGTCTATTGATCCACCTACTGCCTGCTGTCAATCACAAGGGAAATTGACCTGAAAGGGAACTAGTGTCTCCGAATCCCTATCAGTCTTTATCCCTCCAACACCAACATTTTGTCCTTCACATGCTTGTAGCCCTCTGGTCCTAAACTGGGGCCGCTATGTAAATTTAGTTTTTGGCTGGGCTGTAGGCAGCTCAGACTAATTGTACAGTTTCTATCTGGCCTTTCCTCAAGCTCAGTTGGGTTGTGCATTTCTCACTGTCGCCAGTAACTGTCACTGATACCACAGGTCATAGACTGAATAATGAGACTACACAACTAGACTGAATTATGAATATTTATATTTCTTCCAGCCAGCCCACTAGGAGGTCCATGGCTACTGGTGCATGCTGGGAAAGGGTATAAATGTCTGGGCAGGCCATGTTCTTGCTCTCTTGCCTCAGGTAGAGGATTGAGGAGGTACTGCTGGATGGAGCTCTGTGATTAGGCCCTGAATTTGATTTGTCAATCAGGGAAAAGGGAAAAATAGAAAAGCCGGGCATCCACAATAGTCCAGGAAAGGAAGAAAATGAGGTGCCACCAGAGTATTCTGGAAGCTACCTAAAACATATAACAAAAACCAAGAGAAAAGAAAATAGGCTGCACACCTAAAAGGCTAACCTCAAAGCATATTTCCTGTAAATGCCATTCACAGTAAAAACATTGCATCGTACACCTAGTGTGCACATCCCACAATGAGGACCCCCCACCCCCCGGCATGGAAGGACCCCCCAACCTAGACTCAAACCGATGGTGAGGGTGTCCCCTGGGTACAAACCACATCCGTGCCTCCCCAATGGAAACCAGCTACCCTCCCCAAAGGAAAAAAGACCCCCACCACCCCTAACCCTCCCAAAATCCCCAACCACCTATCCTCCAACACATCCAACCTCCCCAGAAACAAAAACAAAATATGAGAAACCCCCGAAGAGGATCTCTCAAAGTGGTCCAAAGCTACTACCACAATGACCCCCCTAAAAAATATCCCACCCTTCAACCTCCCCCCTCCCCCGAAGAGGGAGAGAAAGGAGCTGAGGTGTGTCACTGGCCCACAAACACCCCCCTACCCCCCAGACCCCGCTATGATGTCTCCCACCCACCTACACACCTATAAGGCCAATAGTTGTCCCTGTGCAAAAGCAGACTATAATATGGGCAACGTCAATATATCAAGGTATGGTAAACCAGACAATCAAAAAATCGTATGTATATGAGTAGGGCCACAGCCTCAAAGTCCAACCCAACAGTCAGGTACGTGTGAAATTGTAGTCTGGTATATTCGAATCAGATGGAAGGGCAACTATGTCTATGATGTGATCCAATGAGAAAAGTCCGCTGGGACCATAAAATTGTACAGTCAAGGATAACGCAGGCAGCCTGCAGTGTTGCCCGGCTGGTGACCAGGCAGTGAGATCATAATGTAATGGAGATAAGCCTCTGGATACAGTCCAATCAGCATAAAGCAGTAGAATGCAATACAGCCAGCGGGTATAGTAGCCCAAACAGAGTGCGAGTAACTGCCACAACGCCCTCAATGTGTGTGACCTGTCCAGCCTGCGTAAGCCTGCACAACTGATACGACCTGGATACAACACAGGGTTGCCAGTACTCACGATATGACCACCAAGGTCCTTGCATGGAGCCACGGCTGTTAATCCCAGCAGAGTGACCATATCCTGTGAAGGCTCCTGTGTCTCCAAGAATAACATGATGGATGAAATGCCGCGTCCATAAAATTAAAGTGCTGTAACATTCAGTGAGGCACCATGCGGTGTGGATATGGCGTGTGGAGAATGGAGGGAGGAAAGCGTGTGACCACGCTGACGCTTTTCATTCCGCCTACTTCTGGGACTTCTTCAGAGCTATTAGGCCCTGAAGCCTATTTGAGACCTATCTACACTGAGGTGGTCCTGAGGCAGTCCTGCTTGGTGTGGAGGTAGTCGAGCCAAGGTGAGAGAGCCAGGATGAAGGCTGGTCTCTCAGGAGGGCATGGTGACTCGCTTGGAGGATGCACTAGAATCTGAAAATGCACTGTGGTGTTGCCAGGTCAGCTTAAAGGTTCTGACACTGTGAAGTTAGACTTTGTTTTGGATCTGAAGAGTCTATAAGTGATCTGCTGTGGTATCTGTGGCACCTTAACCCCTCACTCCCTTTACCTCCTTTCCAAGTTCAACACAGGGGCGGACTGACCATTTGGAAACTCGGGCACTACCCGAGGGCCCGGGGTCAGTAGGGGGCCCCATGAGATGCCCCTGTGACCTTTTTTATAGGCTTTTTTGAGTTTGGGCAAGGACACAGGGGCCCCATGATCCGCTGTTGCCCGGGGGCCCCATGAGTTGTCAGTCCGCCCCTGGTTCAACATTAAAACTTTGAAAAGACCAAAAGTAACTGGCACCCAATTTTCTGTTCAAGATTCTCCTTTATAGCCATGGACCCAGCCCTGAGGTAAATGCTAGCTCACTTGCTGCCTCTGGAGGTGTGATCTTGCCTTCAAGGGGTAAAGGGGAGGGGGGCGACACACTCTTTATAAATTCCTTATATTGTCAGTATTTTGGAGGGTCAAGTTAGGCTGTTTCTGCCATGAGACAAGGTAAGAATTAGGTGGAGGCCTCTAGAAGTGCCTTTTAGTATGACTATCATCTTCAGATGTCATTCCATTCCATAGGAAAGAGGATGTTTATTGTACCTTTTTGGGTGATCCTTGCTGTGTTCCCAGCTGTAGGATATACACTCACCGGCCACTTTATTAGGTATGCCTTGCTACCCAGTGTGGTCTTCTGCTGCTGTAGCCCATCTTCTTCAAGGTTCAACGTGGTGTACGGTCAGAGATTGTATTCCGCGTACCTTGGTTGTAATGAGTGGTTATTTAAGTTACTGTTGCCTTTCTATTATCTCGAACCAGTCTGCCCATTCTACTCTGACTTCTCACATCAGCAAGGTATTTTCATCCACACAACTGCCACTCACTGGATATTTTCTCTTTTTTGGACCATTCTCTATAAGCCCTCGAGATGGTTGTGTATGAAAATTCCAGTAGATCAGCAGCTTTTGAAATACTCAGACCAGCCCGTCTAGCACCAACAACCATGCCATGTTCAAAGTCACTTAAATCCCCTTTCTTCCCCATTCTGATGCTCGGTTTGAACTTTAGCAAGTCATCTTCACCACATCTAGATGCCTAAATGCATTGAGTTGCTGCCATGTAATTGGCTGATTAGCAATTTGTGTTACCAAGCAATTGAACAAGTGTACCTAATAAAGTGGCCGGCGAGTGGCAGCTGATAAAAAGGAGAACAGGTTTTGTGTAATCATCCTAATCTAATGAAAACTTAATGCATAATACTGTTTTACAGGTCATGAGACTTTGGGACAGACTGTCAGTGACTCAGACACAGTGCTGACATTATGCCACCTGACTTTTTTTACTGTATCCCCAGATCATATAGGCTAGATCCGGCCCTGGTGGGGACAGTGTGCCACTGAAGGGCTTTGTTTTAAGGTAAGTCCTTCATAATGTACTAGGATGCGATGCATACTAGTACATTATATTATCTTGCAAGGGATTTTTTTTTCGCAAGCTGCGGTTTATTATCGCTTTAACTGTAAGTACAGTACATATCTACTAAACTTGTGCCATTTAGGAGATATTCACAGTTTTAGCAACCGACGAAGTCACCAGAACATGCACAGTTCACAGTAAAAGGTAAGTCCGCCATAACATGTATATGCACATATTATACAGTATGTGGTGCATACTAGCACATTATGGCATTAACCTGCGGGGCACTGGCATTTAAAAAAAAAAATACTGCTACAGGGTGTCACGGCTGTGCAAGATCATGTATATATGTGATTTTGGAGTTCCGGGTAGGGGGCAAGCATGCGTCCTACCCGCGCCGCCATTCGCGGCCTCGGCTGTCAATCACCGGGTCCTGGCTGGTGATTCCTCACCGACACCTGGCATTGAGTATCACCGATAGGGGGAGAGACCTGTGTATAAACAACACAGATCTCTCCCCTGTCAGCTCCTGCACACTGCTTTGTATGGGTCGGCATAGCAGAGTCATACAAAGCAGTGTGCTTACAGTGTAAAGCATACACACAGCACACTGTTAACCCTTTGATCACCCCTCATGTTAACCCCTTCCTGCCCAGTGCCATTAGTACAGTGTTAGTGCTTTTTATTAGCACTGATCACTGTACTGGTGTCACTGGGCATGTCAGTGACACTAAGTCAGTTCCTCCCAGTGCCAGAATGCCCACCACAGTCCCACTATAAGTTATTAAATTACTAGTAGAAAAAAAAAAAAATTCCAGTATATATACCGCCACTTGTAAACACTATAACTTTCACGTAAACCAATTAATTTACACGTATTGGGATTTTTATTTAGCATGTAGCAGAATACATTTTGGCCTAAATTTATGATGAAATTTGATTTTTTAAAATTTTTTCACTGGACATGTTTAATAGCAAAATGATAGTTCTTTTTTTTTCAAAATTGTCAATCTTTTTATAGCACAAAAAAATAAAAAACGCACAGGTGATCAAATACCACTGAAAGAAAGCTCTATTTGTGTGAAAAAAAGGACATAAACTTCATTTGGTTGCATGACCGCGCAATTGTCAGTTAAAGTAACACAGTGCCATATCGAGCAGGGCCTTCAAACCCCTCTTGTATTGTATTGTTTCTGTCTTGTCTCATGTTCTGTCCCCCTTGCTATTGTACAGCGCTGAGCAAACCCTTTGGCGCTATATAAATACTGTATAATAATAATAATATTGCAACAAATGGCCTGGTCAGGAAGGGGGGTAAATCCTCTGGAGGGCAAGTGGTTAAAGAAGACTACTACTGCTTTAAAGTTTATAAACTACAGTACTAGTAATGAACAACAAACTGATGTCATATCATTACTTAGCCACTAGGTGGCGATGTGTGCATATCATTCAAAGCCAACCATCTATCTTTATCTCTCTTTTTTTTTTTGCAGCTATTTCTATATTTTACTGCTAATGATCATCTCATTTATTTTTATGTTTTAATATAGCGATAACTCTGCAGCTGGATCCTCAGGAGTATGAAACCACTCATTTCCACCGTTTTTACATCTTAATCATCATCCTCTCTGACAGTCGTGCGGGAAGTGGAACTTTCTTGTACACTTTTATTTCCTGAATGTATTTAGTTGAAGCATACTATGTAGCACTTTAGGGCTCCCTCAAACCAGCGGCAGCTCTGAACGTATAGATGTAGGTACACGCTGGGAAGAAACAGTGCCAAGGCACGGATCTTGGCGCATTGCACTATTTACTTTGAGTTTTCTTGTTATTTGTTAGTAATTTATTGAAATGTCACAAGTTATTATTATTATTATACAGGATTTATATAGCACCAAGAGTTTGCTCAGCGCTTTACAATATAACAGGAGACAATACAGCAACAATACAGTTCAATACAAGAGGGAAAGGAGGGCCCTGCTCCTTGGAGCTTACAATCTAGGAAGTGACAATTACATTTTTTTAACTGCAATGTGGATTGAATTGTACCATGTTTTGCTGATAAAAAGTAATGCATACATAAAAATTTATCAATTTACTGCCTCTCCCAAAAATGAATGAATTAATTAATTAAATAAATGAATGAACTCCCTACTACACAAAGGGTCCTCACAAATGTGCATGTGCCAGGGGCGGACTGACTATTAGAGCACTCGGGCACTGCCGGAGGGCCCAGGGTCATTAGGGGGCCCCATGAGATGCCCCTGGTACCAGGGGCGGACTGACAACTCATGGGGCCCCCGGGCAATAGGGGATCATGGGGCCCCTGTGTCCTTGCCCAAACTCAAAAAGCCTATGAAAAAGGTACCATGTGCATCTCATGGGGCCCCCTACTGACTCCGGGCCCTCGGGCATTGCCTGAGTTCCAAATGGTCAGTCCGCCCCTGCCTGGTACCTTTCAGAGGCTTTTCTGGGTGTGGTTTGATTGTGGGTGAGGACACAGGGGCCCCATGATCCCCTATTGCCTGGGGGCCCCATGAGTTTTCAGTCCGCCCCTGGCATGTGCTATAATGCCCCGTGGGCTGGCAATTATATCCCTCCTCCCGTGACTAAATCCCAAATAGACTAATAAGTAAATACAATAGTGCTAAAAATTGTGTATATATATATATATATTAACCCCTTGGTGCCGATCGAAAGAGGAGATCGGGACCTTTCCGTGAGTACCGAACATGTGTGCTGGGAGCAGGCAGATTGCGCGCTCTCAGCACAAATGGATTTTTTTAATAGAATGCAAATGTGCAGCCGCTCGGCGTCTAGGCCCAGACGCCGGGAGGCCACACATTTGGCCGGAGCAAAGAGATTAAAGTCTCAATAATTGAGCAAACATATAAAAGTTAAAAAAAATATTGAAAATTGTGTGAATATTCAGTCCTCTGCACTGGTTACACTCACACAAAAAGTAATGCTTGCCATACTTTTTTCAGTAAAAAACGTTCTCTGATTGGAGGAGGTGGAGTGGCAGGGTGGTGGTATCACAATTTCCACCACATCCAATCAGATAATACCTTGTATTCTAAGAGAAAAAAAATACCAGGTGTTCTCTGAATGGTGCCTATGACGAGCCCCCTGTAGTCACTAAGCAGCAGGGCAGCAACTTGGCACCAGATCCATAAGACAGCGAGGATCACTGAAATAGCAGCAACTGAATGGCAATTTTACATTGCAGGACCATGCTGCTGAGAGTTCCTCCAACTTCCACATACACAGCAGAATACACATACCATCCTATACTTATTTTGCTATACAATACAATACAATACACATTACTGCAGGTTGCTCCTGTCAGTCAAGTCACTGGCTCCGCCCCACACATATTGTCACAGTCACATGATTTCCTCAAGGCATTCATTACTGGACTGAAGGTGATTATAGTTCTGCTTTGCCAAAACAGTTATATTCAAGGCATGCTAAGAATGATTACTGTCACAGTTGCTTGTGCTCTCAACTGAACTGTCAAGCCATCAAATGGTGGGTGTCATAGCTGATCACATATACAGCTCCATGTTATCTGCAGATCAAACCGAGGCTATGATGAGAGTTCCCTTGGCTGTAGGATAGGAGAGTTTGTTCCACTTTAAAGTGGTTGTAAATCTCTGAAATGAAAAAGAAAGTATATCGTTCTATAGTGTGTACTTGCCTATGTCCAAAGCACCTAGTGTGATTTCAGTCTCCTCTCTCATTCCTCTGCTATCTGTCATCAGTCACTTCTGATAGTCTTTGGCAACACCAAACAATTTTAGGAGACAGTCCTGCCCTCACTCTTGCACACAGCAGGTGATTGACAGCCTCAGCTGTGTATGTTTCCTCCTGTGTAGAGCAGGGGTGTTAAACTGGCAGCCTTCCAGCAGTTATTTATTTATTTATTTCAGGTACTCATATAGCACCATCAATTTACACAGTGCTTTACATATATATTGTACATTCACATCAGTCCCTAACCCTCAAGGGGCATACAATCTAAAGTCCCTAACTCACATTCATACATACACATACTAGGGCCAATTTAGACAGGATCCAATTAACCTACCAGCATGTCTTTGGAGTGTGGGAGGAAACCGGAGTACCCGGAGGAAATCCGCGCAGGCACAGGGAGAACATGCAAACTCCAGGCAGGAGGTACTGTGGTTGGGATTTGAACCAATGACCCTAGTACTGCCAGGCGGAAGTGCTAACCATTTAGCCACCGTGCTGCCCTGTTGCAAAACTACAAGTCACTTAATGCCTCTGCCTTTGGGAGTCATGCCTTGCAATCAGTGGTGTATTTAGGTTTTGTTCTGCCCTAGACAACACAAAAATCGGACCCTCCCCCCTGCTGGAGAGAGCGTGCCACTGACCAACACCAGCCCCCACCCAAGAGTGCCTTCCACTAACACACACACCCCTCGGTGAAAGAGAAAGACACTCACCTTCAAAGCTCTGGACATCCCCGGGAGTGACAATCAGGCTCTGCATACACCATCAAGCAGCCCACAGCCTCTCTCGGATCCCACCTGGTTCCCAAGCCACATATGTCCCTTCTTCCAGGGAGTGGTGCTGCCCCCCTAAAAAAAATGCCGCCCTAGGCAAATGCCTTGTTTGCCTTGTGGTAAATACACCCCTGCTTGCAATGCCTCATGAGACTTGTAGTTTGACAACAGCTGGAGAGCAGCCAGTTTGATACCCCTGGTATAGAGGGTGGGGGGGGTGTAAATTACTTCCACTCAGGTCTCAGATTACACTCAGCTGTGTGTTCTATGCTGTGCAGCGTGTAACATCAGATCCCTGCCCCTCATCTGAAGTGTAGATATGGTGTGTAAATGATGGACTTTGAACAGATGTCGAGTAGAGAATGTTGCAGAGAAACAGGTACCACTTATGTAGGAGGATTTGTTTCATTTCTGTGTATCACTTGTGGTCCGTCACTTCACTGGGTCTATGGAAGAGTTTACAACCACTTTAAGTAAAGGTCTTCTTTAACCCCTTGACGCCGAGCGCACGCAAATATGCAGCCTCTCGGCATCTGGGCTTTGATGCCGAGCGGCCGCATATTTGCGTGCCACATTAGAAAATACATATGTGCTGAGAGCGCGCGCCCTGCGCACTCCCAGCACATATGTCCGCGACTCACGGAAATGTCCCGATCTCCCCTTGCGATCGGGACCTTTTCCAATCATGCGACCGCCATGACTGTGAATCACTGCTGTCACATGACCTTAAAACCCCGCCTACCTCCCAGCTTCTGAAACTTTTAAAGGGCCGGGAGGTGCCGACTCAAAGGGGTTAATATACTCACCTCTGCTTTAGCTCTCCATTTCCTGCAGAAGCAGTACAGGGAATGGAGAATATTTTACAGTTTTTTAATTAAAATCGAAATCCCCTTTAAGTATATGTAAATGTCAATCTTTTCTGTCCCCTCGGGACTCAGGGCTGGTGTGGTTTTTTCAATAAATCATAAAGGCTTCAAATGAGTTCTGCAATTCCTCCGAATTCCCTCTAAATGAAGGATTTTCACTGTAGCAGTGCGCTCAGCTCGGCAGAAATAATAGGATTTTGGCATGGCGGGGAGATAAGACACCGGGCAGTGTTACTGCAGGCCGTATACTCAGCCCATTTAAACAGTCGAGTGATTACAATTAATTAGAAATATATTTCTCAGCACGCACAGCGAGCATGAAGAGGACGCCCTGCAGCGGATTCCTGACGATTTTGCTGTAAATTTATGAACTGATTTGGGTAAAATATGAAGCAGGTGATTAGGTAAGTCTTACCGATGACTTGTTTCTTGTTTCTTTGGGATTGAGAACAGAGAATGATCCAAACCAATTACCATAAGTCAGCATGGGAGCTTTTTTTCCCCCAGTTTGATTTTTCCTTATAATATTTTACACCACATGGGGTTAAAGAGAACCTGTCATTAAGGAATAAACAGCCTCTGCTAGAAGAAGCCATTCCTGAATCTTGTGAACTAGCCCTGGAACAGTCATTGGATGTGGCTTCATTACTCTGGGACTACTATGCAGCACAGTCAGGGAATGGCAGCTTCAATCAGAGGCTTCTCACATATGAGTTCTGCATGAACAAAGTCGCTGTCAGCCGTACAGGATCACAGCCTTGAATGCAGACCGTGTGCGTTTGGGCCGTGCAACCACATTGCTGTCAGATTGGGAGCAGCGGCTGTGTCCGTGTAGCTGCTGCATCCCAATTGACATGGATGGAACTGTATTTCTTGCATGAGGATGCATGGAATACCTGTGCATCTTGTGAACGCAAACACTACCATGACATGGGAGTGTGCTGTTGAATGCCCATGTGAATGAGGCCTAATGCAGGCCATAGATGGGTCGAAAACCAGCTGTTTAAAAAAAAAAAATTTAAAATTGGTCATTCAATAGGCCGATGTTACCACCAACCTTAAAAAAAATCGGACAAATTTCATCTCCTCTACGGCCGGCATTTAATTACTTCTGTCCCTTGCAGAGAGCTCCACTATTATACTTGACACAAAAAAGTATTGCATTTGCAACAATGTATCCATTTGTATCCATTTCGGATACAGATGTTTTTATTCGGATACAAATAGATACATTGTTGCAACCACAATACTTTTCATATAAAATATAATAGTGGACTGGAATTCTCTTCTTTTTCTTCTTCTTTTTCTTCATCTTCTTCTTCTACTTTTTCTTTTACTACTTCTTTTTCTACTTCTTTCTTTTCTTCTTTTTCTTCTTCTTCTTTTTCTTCTTTCCTCTTCTCCTTCTTCTTCCTCTTTTTCTTCTTTCCTCTTCTACCTCTTCTTCCTTCTCTTCTTCTTCTTCCTCTTCTTCTTCTTTCTTCTCTCTTCCTCCTCTTCTTCCACTTCCTCTTCTTCTTCTTTTTTTCTTCTTCTGCTTCCTCCTCTTCTTCCACTTCCTCTTCTTCTTTTTTTTCTTCTGCTTCTTCCACTTCCTCTTCTTCTTTCCTCTTTCTTCTCCTTCTTCTTCCTCTTTTTCTTCTTTCTCTTCTTCTTCTTCCTCTTCTTCTTCCACTTCCTCTTCTTCTTCTTTCTTCTTCTTCCTCCTCTTCTTCCACTTCCTCTTCTTCTTTTCTTCTTCTTCTTCTTCTTCCACTTCCTCTTCTTCTTCTTCTTCTTCTTCTTTTTCCTCTTCTTCTTTTTCTTCTTCTTGCAGGTCACGGCTCATGCGCAGATTTTTTAATCAGTAAAACGATCGGCCGATTTGATCATCATTGCAAAATCAGCCGATTTTTTCCAACTTTACAGATACAAAAAATGTGCCAAAACCCAGAAAAATGGCAGACCAATTAACATAGACGGCTGATTTTTGACCCGTCTATGGCCTGCATTAGGCTCCGTGTACATCTGGGCATTTTGTACCGTGGGCAGAATCGCCGCGATGATTCCTGATCCCAAACTGCTGTGCAAAAATTACAAACCGCACCACACGTGTTCAGGTGGCATTCATTTTCAATGGCATCTAAAATGTGGTGCGTTTCTGCCGGTGTGTGATGAATTGTTCTGCAGTCGCAACCCAACCGCATCTGGCTTGTCGCCCAAAAAGGAACAGGAGCTTTTTTGGGGGGTGACAAGCTTCACATGACGCAGTTTGCGCAATTTATCACGCAACAATCAGGGAGCACCAACAATGGATGGGACATGGGAGCCTATGAGTGACATCACTGCTCCCAGGCATTCCCATCTGTTGCTGAGCGCTCTCTCCTCTCCCCTGCAGCCGATGCCGGCTGACACAGGGGATCAAGTGACTGGGCTGGAACGGTCTGAGCATAGGTAAGTATATACATTGTTCTTATGCAGGTAAGTCAGCATAAGTGTCAGGAAGGGAGAGGGTTCATTTTTTTACGACTAGTATACCCTGGAAGTCTAATTTTAAGTGCTATTAAACCCTAAAGCAACCATTTATTTTATTGCAGTTTACTAATTCTTAGATGTGCTGGCTGCATTCGTTTTCTTTTGAGGCTGCATTCACACCTGAGCGTTTTGTAATGTGAAGCTCGACACTCCAAAACTTTCAGGGGGAAAAAAAAACAATATTACTCTATGGAGATGGTTCACATCTCCACTCAAAGTCGCCTGAAGCAGAACGCCTGATGTTCAAAAAAGTTTTGGAGCTACTTTTGGAGCTCAATTTGGGCAGATGTGCGCGTTTTTGTTGGATTTTTATTCCCATAGAATAGAGACACACGATTGATGTGTTTGTGCGTGTTTTTGCACGAGTTTTGTGCGATTTTCTGCTCAAATGAAGAAATGTCGAATAAAAAATAGTATTACTATAGGAATAAATACATGTAAAATAAATATAATAAATATACATATAAATAAAAAAAATCATGATTAATAAATAATAAATAAATAAATAATAATTAACCCCTAACCTTAAAAAAAGAAATACATTATTAATAATAATAATAATAATAATAATAAACACCCTAACAAAAAAATACATTATCATCATCATAATAAAAAATTATTGTTATTTTTATTTTATTACTTTTTTTTTAGGTTTTAGGGTTAAGGTTATGGGCTATTTATTATTAATATACTAATTTACTATTATAGTATTTATTTATGATTATTTTTATTTATTTGTGTAATTATTTTACATTTATTTATTCATTTTTTTATTATTATTATTATTATTATTATCGCAACAATAAATAAATAATGAGAAAATAATAAATGAAATACTAAACCCGAACCCAATCCTAATCCCAACCTAACCTTAACTAACCCCTTACCCTGACAAAAACAAAATAATAGAAAATGAATAATAATAATAAAAACTAAAGCTGATGGAAAAACTAAAAAAAGAAAAACTTAGCGACAAATTATATAACAGATGATATTTTTCTCTATTGGCTAATAAAAAAATGCCAAAGTTCAAAAACACCTAAAAAAATTTCAGCCGTTTCTGCATTGCATTTTGTGTTGCATTTTACGTTTTTTTTTTTTGTTTTTTTTTTCTTGGTGCTAGGCAGATTTACATTTCAAAACGCAGCAAAAACGCAATACATGCTTTTCTGCAACGTTTCCATTGAAGTCTATAGAACCAAAAATGCAACTTTTTGCGTTCAAAAAAGTCCCTGACCCTTTCCAAAAAACGCACCGGGTAAAAACACAGAGGTGTGAACATGTCCCATAGGAAATCATGTTAAATGGACTGCAAAACGCTGCAGAAAACGCTTAGGTGCGAACCTAGGGTAATACAGGAGGTGTATTCATGGCCAGATCACCAGGTGAAAACAGAGGGAAAAAACTGAAAAAAGAAAACTAATGCAGCCATCACTTCTAATGATTGGTAAGCTGCAATATATTACATTGATGGTTTTGCATCTATTAATGTGTCAACTAAGATTCCTGCAGTAGTGCAGGGGCGTATTTACCACAAGGCAAACAAGGCGGTTGCCTAGGACGGCATTTTTTATGAGGGCAGCACCACCCCCTGGCAGAAGTGACAAACATGGCAACCATTGACTGAGGATGGGGAGCAGATGAGGCACTGGCACAGCAGTGCGGGCTGCAGAAGGGTGTCCGACTGTTGTTCTCGGATCATTGTCAAAGATAGGCACAGCAGTGCGGGCTGCTGAAGGGTGTCCGACTGCTGTTCCCGGATCATCGTCAGAGATAGGCACAGCAGTGAGGGCTGCTGAAGGGTGTCTGAATGTTGTTCCCGGATCATTGTCAGAGATAGGCACAGCAGTGCGGGCTGCTGAAGGGTGTCCAACTCTCGTTCCCAGATCATTGTCAGAGATAGGCACAGCAGTGCGGGCTGCTGAAGGATGTCCGACTGTTGTTCCCGGATCATTGTCAGAGATAGGCACAGCAGTGCGGGCTGCTGAAGGGTGTCCGACTCTCGTTCCCGGATCATTGTCAGAGGTAGGCACAGCAGTGCGGGCTGCTGAAGGGTGTCCGACTGTTGTTCCCGGATCATTGTCAGAGGTAGGCACAGCAGTGCGGGCTGCTGAAGGGTGTCCGACTGTTGTTCCCGGATCAGTGTCAGAGATAGGCACAGAAGTGCGGGCTGCTGAAGGGTGTCCGACTGTTGTTCCCGGATCAGTGTCAGAGATAGGCACAGAAGTGCGGGCTGCTGAAGGGTGTCCGACTGTTGTTCCCGGATCAGTGTCAGAGATAGGCAGTGCGGGCTGCTGAACGTTGTTCGACTGTTGTTCCCGGATCAGTGTCAGAGATAGGCACAGCAGTGCGGGCTGCTGAAGGGTGTCCGACTGTTGTTCCCGGATCATTGTCAGAGATAGGCACAGCAGTGCGGGCTGCTGAAGGGTGTCCGACTCTCGTTCCCAGATCATTGTCAGAGATAGGCACAGCAGTGCGGGCTGCTGAAGGGTGTCCGACTGTTGTTCCCGGATCATCGTCAGAGATAGGCACAGCAGTGCGGGCTGCTGAAGGGTGTCCGACTGTTGTTCCCGGATCAGTGTCAGAGATAGGCAGTGTGGGCTGCTGAAGGGTGTCCGAATGTTGTTCCCAGATCATTGTCAGAGATAGGCACAGCAGTGCGGGCTGCTGAAGGGTGTCCGACTGTTGTTCCCGGATCAGTGTCAGAGATAGGCAGTGTGGGCTGCTGAAGGGTGTCCGAATGTTGTTCCCAGATCATTGTCAGAGATAGGCACAGCAGTGCGGGCTGCTGAAGGGTGTCTGACTGTTGTTCCCGGATCATCGTCAGAGATGAGTGTAGAAGGAAGACGTCGGGCTTTCCTGATCATGCCTCCCAGGGTGGCCAGTGGGTGAGTGCTGGCATCTCTCTCTCTCCCCAACTCCCCCCCCCCCACATGGGGGGAGGGCGATTTTACTTTTGCCTAGGGCAGCACACAAACAAAATACACCACTGCAGTAGTGTTGTACGTCACTCTACAGTAACTAAGCAGATATACCTGTTTCAGGTCCATCTGTACCACCAATTTCTAATTCAGAGTGAAATAGAATCTATGTGCACCTAATTAACAGAGGGAATGTGGCAGATTTCCATATAGAAGCTCGACGCAGACTCCTGCCAGGTCAGACCTGATGTACCGGATATGCAGCAGACCACTCACATTCCTGTCTCTGCCCTTGCAGAGATTACACAGCACGAGCAGAGACTGAACAAGGTTAACAGCCCTCTTCCTCCCTCTGCACTGAGCTGAGCGGGGGTGGGGACAGCAGAGAGATCAGAGCACGCAGTTCCAGCTCTCCTGTTCTCTGTGCTGCCTGTCACAGACACTACAGAATAGTAAACAAATCATTCCTAATTAACAAGCTTGCCCCCTTCATGTTAATTAGGGGCAGTATCTATTTTGGAAAATGTTAAAGCGTATTTTCACCCAAAAAGGGAAGCTCTGTTTTTCTGCTGCCTTCCCCTTTATTTTCAGAGATCAGCATAGAGGAAAACATCGGGCTTTCCTGATCATTCCTCTCAGGGTGGCTACATTTACTTTTTGGGGGGGAGTGAGTACCTGGGTTTGACTGGTACCCGCTCCCACTTCCATTCAGAATGCCTATGTGCCCTCCTTGCCTGCAATGTTCTAGGAAACATCACAGGTCCCAGAAGGCTGCGGGACCATTCACAAAGTGCAGTGCGGCTTGCGCATGCATAGTGGGAAGCGGGCTGTGAAGCCACAAGGAGTGACAACCGGCCTCCCTTAGAAAACATGCTGGTGCCAGGGACCTGAAGCCCAGTAAAGAATCGGCCTGGGTGAGGACAGTGCTTGATCCTTAGATGGGTAAGTATCCTTTTATTAAAAGTCAGCAGCTACAGTATTTGTATCTGCTGACTTTTAATTTTTTTCATAAAGCCTGAAAATCCTCATTAACTACTTGATCTCTGGAAGGTTACCCCCCCCCCCCCCCCAAACCCACCCCCTGCATAACCAGGCCATTTTTGCACCACACTGACCAGGCCATTATTCAGCACTACACTACTTTAACTGGCAAGTTCACGGTCACTGTACCCAAATTAAATTTATATCATTTTTTCACACAAATAGAGCTTTCATTTGGTGGTATTTGATCACCACTGGGTTTGTTATTTTTTCCCCCAATATGTTCTGTTATAAATCACATCCAAAATTCACAAAAACATACATTTTGGGCAAAATGTATTCTGCTACATGTCTGTGGAAAAAAAACTTAATTTCTGAACTTATTTGTTTTGGTTTCTTTGTATGTATGGATTGCATGTGTTGTTACTGACATGTGGTGAAAATTTCATGTCAATAGCACCTTTAGAAATACACTGCTCAAAAAAATTAAAGGAACACTTTGAAAACATCAGATCTCAATGGGGAAAAATCTCATGCTGGGTATCTATACTGACATGGACTGGGTAATGTGTTAGGAACGTAAGGATGCCCCATTGTTTGGTGTAAATTAAAGTTATCAACCTACAGAGGACTGAATTCAAAGACACCCAAAAATCAAAGTGAAAACATAATGCAGCAGGCTAGTCCATTTTGCTGAAATTTCATTGCAGCTGCAGGGAGAAGAAACAGACAGATCGATATTCACAGAACAGAGTTCTGTGTTTCTTGTGTGTGATTTGCCAAAACCGATCAGCTGACTTCAGCCATTGGAAACATCACTAGTTAAGATGGGGTTGGAAAACCTGCAGTACAATCTTCCCCAGGGCAGACTCTAAACAACCCTGCAGGAGCCTTAATATACTGTCTGTGATGTGAGTGCGCGCTCAGTGGCGGTGGTAGTGACCACATGGGCACATTATTGGGGTGCACACTTGAACTAAAGAATTGTGACATTTGTTCAAGTTGATATTCAGACTGATGGACACATTTTCTTTAGCACTGTTTTTATAGCATTTGATTGTGTCCACAACTTTGTACAATCAAGTCTATTGATAGCACGGTGCCTCTGTATAGGTGCCTCTGTATACGTATCTATTCTGGCAGACTGGCTTTTTCATTTATAGCGCGGTGAATCTGTATACATATTTATTTTGGCAGTGTTTTCTATTTATAGTGCAGTGTGTCTATACTTTTTTTTCTGGCAGTTTTCCATTTATAGCGTGGTGCATCTGTATACATATTTCTGGCAGTTTTCCATTTATAGCGCGGTGCATCTGTATACATATTTATTCTGGCAAAGTTTTCCATTTATAGCGCGGTGCATCTGTATACGTATTTATTTTGGCAATGTTTTCTATTTATAGCATGGTGCGTCTGTATACATATTTATTCTAGCAGAGTTTTCCTTTTACGGTACAGTGTGTCTGTATACGTATTTATTCTGGCAAAGTTTTCCATTTATAGCGCAGTGCATCTGTATACGTATTTATTCCGGCAAAGTTTTCCATTTATAGCGTGTTGCGTCTGTATATGTATATATTCTGGCAGTTTTCCATTTATAGCGTGGTGCATCTCTATATGTATTTATTCTGGCAAAGTTTTCCATTTATAGCGTGATGAATCTGTTTACGTATTTATTTTGGCAGTTTTTTCCATTTTTAACATGGTGAATCTGTATACGTATTTATTTTGGCAGTTTTCCATTTATAGTGCCATGCATCTGTATACGTATTTATTCTGACAGTTTTTCATTTATAGCGGGGTGCTTCTGTATACAAATTTATTCTGGCAAAGTTTTTCTTTTGTAGCGTGGTGAATCTGTTTACGTATTTATTTTGGCAGTTTTTTCCATTTATAGCGCGGTGCATCTGTATACGTATTTATTTTGGCAATGTTTTCTATTTATAGCGTGGTGCGTCTGTATACATATTTATTCTAGCAGAGTTTTCCTTTTACGGTACAGTGTGTCTGTATACGTATTTATTCTGGCAAAGTTTTCCATTTATAGCGTGTTGCGTCTGTATATGTATATATTCTGGCAGTTTTCCATTTATAGCGTGGTGCATCTCTATATGTATTTATTCTGGCAAAGTTTTCCATTTATAGCGTGGTGAATCTGTTTACATATTTATTTTGGCAGTTTTTTCCATTTATAGCGTGGTGCATCTGTATACATATTTATTTTGGCAGTTTTTCATTTATAGCGGGGCGCGTCTGTATACGTATTTATTCTGGCAAAGTTTTTCTTTTATAGCGCGGTGAATCTATTTACGTATTTATTTTGGCAGAGTTTTCCATCTATAGCGTGGTGCATCTCTATACGTATTTATTCTGGCAAAGTTTTCCTTTTATAGCGTGGCGAATCTGTTTACGTATTTATTGTGGCAGTTTTTTCCATTTATAGCGCAGTGCATCTGTATACTTATTTATTTTGGCAATGTTTTCTATTTATAGCACGGTGCGTCTGTATACATATTTATTTTGGCAGAGTTTTTCATTTATCGTGCCATGCATCTGTATACATATTTATTCTGGCAGTTTTTCATTTATCATGCCATGCATCTGTATACATATTTATTCTGGCAGTTTTCCATTTATAGTGCAGTGCCTCTGTATACGTGTTTATTCTGACAGTTTTCCATTTATAGTGAGGTGCTTCTGTATATACATTTTTTCTTTTATAGCGCAGTGAATCTAAATATGTATTTATTTTCACAGTGTTTTCCATCTATAGCGCAGTGCATTTGTATACATATTTATTTTGGACGTGTTTTCTATTTATAGCACTATGTGTCTGTATACATATTTATTCTGGAAGTGTTTTCTATTTATAGCATGGTGAGTCTGTATATGTATTTATTTTCGCAGTGTTTTCCATTTATATCGTGGTGTGTTTGTATATGTATTTATTCTGCCAGTTTTACATTTATAGTGCAGTGCATTTGTATATGTATTTATTCTGGCAGTGTTTTCTATTTATAGCACAGTGAGTCTACATATGTATTTATTTTAGCAGTGTTTTCTATTTATAGCACAGTGAGTCTACATATGTATTTATTTTAGCAGTGTTTTCTATTTATAGCACAGTGAGTTTACATATGTATTTATTTTAGCAGTGTTTTCTATTTATAGCACAGTGAGTCTACATATGTATTTATTTTAGCAGTGTTTTCTATTTATAGCGCAGTGCATCTGTATAGGTATTAATTTTGGCAGTTTTTTTCCATTTTTTACTTTGTAGTATGGCTGCTTTCATTTCGCTGTTTATTGGACTGAGTGGGAGATTTTCGTTTCCATGTGTTATATTGCATTAATAGTGTTCATTTATTTGTTCTATCTGCTCTACAGACATACATAGTGAGCAATGTAGAAGAAATAGGGGAAGAGCAATATTGGGCAGCTGGGAGCTATAATTCCTAAGTCTTACACTGCATGAATGATCTCCGTGCTGCATTTTACAGCCTCTACTTTTTTTTCCTTTTAAATAACTGCCCTCACACAACTATAAGATACATAGGTCACACGCCCTCACTTAACATGGCCGCATGCACTTCATAACAGGAACTCCTTGCCTGACCTCACTTCCTCTGGTTCCTTGGAGACCGCTGCCCATCCATTGCGTACTTCCGCACTGGCTTTGGTAAGGATGGGCGCCTTCTCAGGTTGCCAAGCAACCGCAGAAATCTTGCCGAAGCTCCCGGAGAGAGCGGAGTAGCGGCCTGTAGACTTATGTACCTGAGAGGAGAGCGCTGTGTATGATAGCGCGGTAGGTGTACGGGAGGGGGAGGGGATGACTGGCGGAGCTGTCATAGAGGGCCCAGTCATACCATACCGGTCTGCGGCGGGTTAGACGAGCCAAGGTCTTCCAATGACTGCAGGCCTCTCGTACAGGAGACGTCTAAAAACGTCATGGTGTTAATACTCATGTACACTGGGGTGTTAACCACTTGCCCTCCTGAGGATTTACCCCCCTTCCTGACCAGGCCATTGTTTGCGATACGGTGCTGCGCTACTTTAACTGACAATTGCGCGGTCATGCAACGCTGTACCCAAATTAAATTTACGTGATTTTCCCCCCACAAATAGAGCTTTCTTTCAGTGGTATTTGTTCGCCTGTGCGTTTTTTATATTTTGCACTATAAACAAAAAATACCGACAATTTTGAGGAAAAAAACCCAATATTTTTTACTTTTTGCTATAAAACATGTCCAGTAAAAAAAATGTAAACCAACATTTCGTCATAAATTTAGGCCAAAATGTATTCTGCTACATGTCTTTGCTAAAAAAAAATCCCAATGAGTGTAAATTAATTGGTTTACGTGAAAGTTAGAGCGTTTACAAATAGTGATATATATACTGAGATTTATTGTTTGTAATACTAGTAATGGCGTTGATCAGCAACTTATAGCGGGACTGCGGTGGGCATTCTGACACTGGGGGGGAACTGACTTGGTGTCACTGACATCCCCAGTGACACCAATACAGTGATCAGTGCTAATCCCGTGATCCATGCGCTTTGCCCGCTCCGCATTTCAATTGCACTGTGCTTGTGATCTGCAGCGGGTGTCAGTGCAATCCTTGCGTCACCCGAAATGCCTGTTGCGTTTGCCTGCAGTGGCCCTTTTGCGCCAATCATTTTCCTGCGTGGGGTGCCATTAACCACCTGCCCTCCGGACGGAAGTTTTACCCCCCTACATGACCAGGCTATGTCTTTGCTATACAACGCTGCACTACTTTAACTGACAATTGTGCGGTCATGCCACCCTGTACACAAATGACATTTATATCATTTTATTCAACCGAATAGAGCTTTCTTTTGGTGGTATTTTATAATCACTGGCTATAAATAAAACAAGGCCGAAAGTTAGAAAAAAAAAAAAATATATATATATAATTATATTATTTTATTTTTATACTTTTTGCTATAAAACATATCCAGTAAAAAAGAAAAAATGTCTTCATGAATTTAGCCCAAGATGTATTCTGCTACATGTCTTTGATAAAAAAAAAAAATCCCAATACGTGTATATTGATTGGTTTGTGTGAAAGTTATAGCATCTACAATTGGCAGTATTTATACTGGAATTTTTATTTATGTTTTTATACCAGTAATGGTGGCAATCAGTGACTTATAGTGAAACTGTGATAGTGCAGAGGGCATTCTGACACACTAACTGCCACTGACATCCCCATTGACATCAATACAGTGATCAGTGCTAATAAAAAGCACTGACACCGTACTAATGACACTGGGCAGGAAGGGGTAACATCTGGGGCGATCAAAGGGTTAACTGTGTGATAAGGAATGTGATTAAAGTGTACTATGTTGTGTTTTACTAGGGGAAGTGCTTTGCAGAGAGATGAAAAGCAGCATGTCCCCTAGAGATCTGTGTTGTTTTAAGTGTTTGTAAAGGCTCAAGGTTTTTTACATTCATGTATTCTGTGCATGAAGGTAAAAATCCTTCTCTGTGCAGCAGCCCCTCTAATACTCACCTAAGTCCCCTCTCGATCCAGCGATGTACACTGGAGTCTCAGCTATCACGGGTGGCACTGATGGGCATTGACAGGCATCCCCATTGACTGAGACAAAAGTGGGAGCCATTGGCTCCTACTGCTGTCAATCTAGCCAGTGAGCCAATGAGGAGAGAGGAGGCAGGGCCGAGCCTTGCCTCCGTGTGTGAATGGACACACTGAGCTGCGGGTGCCTCCATAGCAAGCTGCTTGCTGTGGGGGCACCTGACAGGAAGGAGGGGCCAGGAGTGTCTGCGGGGCACCCGAGAAGAGGAGGATCCAGGCTGCTCTGTGCAAAACCACTACACACAGTAGGTAAGTATTTACATGTTTGTTATTTTTAGAAAGATAAAAGGTAATCCTTTAGTATCGCTTTAAACTCACAGATCTCTCCCCTCTCAGCTGCTCCACTGATCACAGAGTCTTTTCCATAAATCGCTGACCAGGACCTGGTGATTGACATCTTCGGGAGCCAATGACAGCGAGGGAAGGGCGATTAGGGGTTTGCAGCATTCTATGCCGTTATATAACGCTATGTGCTATGGTTACATACAAAGTGGCTGATTAGCTATGGACAGAAAATCTAATCTAATCTGCCCCCCCCCTCCGATTCATAGAATCCTGTTGTCTCTAAGATCTCATGCACACTAGGCATCAGAAATGCGTCTTTTATCCCCTAGCCTACAGGGCACTTATACCCCCTTCCTGCCCAGGCCAATTCCCAGCTTTCAGCGCTGTTGCACTTTGAATGACAATTGCGCGGTCATGCAACACTGTACTCATATGAAATTTTTATAATTTTTTGTGACGGAGCTTTATTTTGGTGGCATTTAATCACCTCTGGGTTTTTTATTTTTTCTTAAACAAACCAAAAACCTCTGAAAATTTTGAAAAAAAAAAGTTTTTTTCTTAGTTTTTATTATAAAATTTTGTAAATAAGTGATTTTTCTCCTCTGATATGCGCTAATGAGGCTGCACTGATGGGCACTGATGGGCACTGATGAGGAGGCACTGGTAGGTGGCACTGATGGGCATTGACAGGCATCACTGATGGGCACTGAAAGGCAGCACTGATACATGGCACTGATAGGCGGCGCTGACTGGCACTGATAGGCGGCGCTGACTGGCACTGATAGGCGGCGCTGACTGGCACTGATAGGCGGCGCTGATTGGCATTGATAGGTGGCACTTGCTGGCACTGATAGGTGACACTGAAAGGCAGCTCAGATGGGCACTGATATGTGGCATTGATGTGGCACTGATGAGCACTGACACAAGGCACTGATGGACAATGGTGCTGCTGGGGCTACACTGATCATCAGGGCACACTGATCATCAGTGCCCTGATGATAAGTGTACATGTCCCCTCTGCGGAAAGCCGATTACGGCTCTCCTCTCCTCTGTCAGCGTGAGGGCTCGAGAGGAGAGAAATGCCGATAACCCGCATTTCCCTGTTTACATGTGATCAGCTGTGATTGGACACAGCTGATCACATGACCGAGCCGACATCTTCGGCTCTTCCCGTGATAGGTGATCCGCAGTGTCCGAGGGACACAGCGAACCGCCGATCGCCGCGCTGCGCGCTCCCTGAGCCGCGCATGGGAGGTGAGAATGGGAGGACGTCATATGACATCCTCCCAGAACGAGAGAACCACCTTGCGTCCGTCATATTACTATATGGTGGGCGGGAGGTGGTTAAGGGCGTTTTTTTTTTTTCCCTTTCTAAACACCCCTCTGTATTAGCCTGTGTGTCCTTGCACACATAGATTTCTAGAGGCAGAAAAAAAAAACAGGTCCAGTGCATTAGGGAGAGGAGCGTTTTGCCGCAAAAAAGTCTGATGCGCATAAACGCTTCTAAATGCACTAAAGTGCTAGACACATTTATTCATTTCAACGGCCAGAATAAATTAATGTTCTGGCCAGTGAAATGAATGAATGCCAAAACACTTCATGCACCTGAACACGTCTAAACACATCTCAAAATCTTGGCTTTATGTGCATTTTTAATACTGATTTCTCCTGGCAGGGGAAAGGCTTTTAGAAGAGTTGCATGAGGGCTAAATGCAGCTAAACTGCACCGGAATGCCAGTAAATATACAGCGTGATAAATATCTTTAAAAGTTACTGTATGTATTTATAGGTGATTGTAAATGTTCTATAAACGCATGTCACTGTCAGTGTGAATGTGACCTTAGTGGTAATGATATGTCCCCTCATCTTTTCACAGCGATGGCGGAGGTGCACATTATTGGACAGATCATCGGGGCCAGTGGTTTCCCACAGCACAGTCTGTTTTGCAAATGGGGTGTACACACAGGTATAAATCTGATCTCCTGTTGTATATTGCAATCAGTACAATTGACATTACTTACTATTGTTGTCATGTGCCCCTTGTGCTGTTGTCTCATGGTTTAGTTGAACTGTCTATCAGTAAATGGCGGAGGTGGGTGAAAAGGGGGGCACCGTCTGCTCTCTTGATGAGTGCCTGTCCGCTCCCTGCCGCATCTGAAGATTACAGTGGATGAGGTAAGGGGGGGAGTCGGAGCCGAAAGATTTCAACTAAACCAGGAGACAACAGCACAAGGGATACATCACAATGATAGTAAGTAATGTCACTTGGGCTGATTTTGAATTTTTTTTTTCAATGTAAACTTAGGCTTTTGTTGCCAATACTTTGTTTCCATACTGTAACTCTGTTGTTATAATTACCCTTCTATAACTCAGCAGTGTATAACATACAGTATGCATAGGTGGTGCTACTGGAATGCCAGCAGTTGGTTAAGTTAGCCCATAGATGAGTCTTTTTTTTTTCATTCAACCAATTGGTTGAACAAAAATGAAAAAAAAAAAAAAATTACTTAAGTTCATCATCCACACATATGAAGTGGATGGGGGAATCCTTTCCACTGAGGTATTGTATTCTGGCAGGGGGAAGGCTTCCCCACCGTCAGAATACACTGATCAGCACTGCTAGCCATAACCTGCGGCACTGATCGAATAGAGAAAATGCAACAGGGTGGTTGTACAAAAGTCAATTGGTAGATAGACTTCTGTACAATCTTCTGGTCCATGCATGTATTGAAATATGGCTAGTCCCCACTGAACCGTCCAAATTTCGATCCATGTATGGTTGGCTTTAGCTATCTGTGTGGATATCAACAAAAAAATCATTTATTGGACTTAAAGTAATACTAAAGTCTTGTGTCTTTTTTTTGTTTTTTGTTTAATAACAACCATGTAATACTTACCTGCTCTGTGCAGTGGTTTTGCACAGAGCAGCTCGGATCCTCCTCTTCTCAGGTCCCCTTGCGGAGCTTCTATTTCCCATTCACACACAGAGCCACGGCTCTGCCCCGCCTCCTCTAGCTATGAAGGGCACTTTTGGAAGGAGTCCTCAGACTTCATCTGTAGAGAGTTGAAAATGATAAGTGTCTATTAGCTGTCAGTCTACTATATACCTTTTTATGTATTTAATTCAGGTGGAGCCTGGAAACTGCTGTCTGGTGTGGTAGAAGGTCAAACTCAGGTGGACAATCCTCAAAATGAAGAAATGGCATTTTGGTCACACCCAATTGATATCCATTTTGCTACCAAAGGCTTGCAAGGTAAGAGATACACCAGGAGGGACAGACTCCATGTCCCAGCTCCCTTCTCCCTGTGTCACCATGAGATGTAAAAGGCAGACTCTATGTATCGGCTCTCTTATCCCTTTGTTGCCATGGGGTGTAAGTGGCAGGCTCCATGTATCACGTCCCTTCTCCTTTTGTCACCATGAGGTGTAAGTGGCAGGCTTCATGTCTCACCTCATTTCTACCTGTGTCCCCAAGGGGTGTAAGGGGCAGGCTCCATGTCTCAGCTCCCTTCTCCCTGTGTCACCTTGGGATGTAAGTGGCAGGCTCCATGTATCGGCTCCATTCTCTCTGTGTCGCCATGGGGTGTAAGGGGCGGGACCATGTATCAGCTCCCTTCTTCCTGTGTCACCATTGGGTGTAAGGGACAAGCTGCATGCCTCTCCTCCCTTCTCTCTCTGTTGTCATGGCGTGTAAGAGCAAAGCTCCATGTCTCAGCACCTTTCTCCCTGTGTCACCCTACGGCAACCTACCTCAATGTTTTAACGTGAAATATCTTTCTGGTCTCAGAACCCATACTAACTACCATGCCTATACTTCATGGTACATTACAAGGAAGGTCAATAGGATGAGTGCTTGCTACATTTGTGGTCAGGCCTCTGTTATAGACCACTAACAAGATCCTTGTAGTCAGTGGTTATTTATCAAAGAGGCAGAAACTGCTTATTGCTCAAGGACCTCCATCAGCCTGTGGTGGAACCCCAGCCTTCCATGGAACCCCAGTTGAGAAAGGCTGCCCTAGGGTGTAAGGGACAGGGTCAGTGTGTCAGCTCCTTCCTCCCTGTGTCTAGGCTTCCTTCTTCCTGTGCCACCTTAGGGTGTAAGAGACAGGCTCAGTGTTTCATAGCTCCCTTCTCTCTGTGTCATCCTGGAGTGTGTGAGACAGACCCCATGTCTCATAGCTTCCTTCCTTCTCCATGCAGTGCTAGGGACACATGGATAGTCTCTGATCGTTATAGCTCCCTTCTCCTTATGTCATCTTGGGGCGTAAGGAACAGGCTTCATTTGTTATAGTTCCCTTCTCCCTGTGTTACCCTGAGGTGTAAGTGACAGACTCCATGTTTTATAGTAGCTTCTATCTCCATGCAGTGGAAGGAACACAAGGATAATCTAATCTTCATAGCATCCTTCACACTGCAACTCTGGGGTGTAAATGAGGCTCAATGGGGGTTATTTACTAAAACTACACGGTGCAAAATCTGGGGCAGCTCTGCATAGAAACCAATCAGCTCCCAGGTTTTAATGAAAGCTTAATTGAACCAGCTAAAGTTATAAGTTGATTGGCTACCATGCACAGCTGCACCAGATTCTGAGTGCGCCAGTTTTAGTAAATCCCCCCTCCCAGCATCTCAGCTCCCTTCTCCCTGCAAGGGGAATGACACAGTCTCTGTGTTTCATAGAATCCTTCCATCTTTGTCAACCTTCAGTGTATATAACAGATTTAATGTAGTGATGTATAACACTGGTAATTCGTTCTCCTCAGGTTGGCCTAAGCTCCATCTCCAGGTTTGGCACCAAGACAGTTTTGGAAGGAATGAGCTCTATGGCTATGGCTTCCTTCATATCCCTTCCACACCTGGCACTCACTCTCTGCTGACCCCCACTTGGCGACCCTTGGGCACTTGGCAGGAGCAGATCTCCCAGATGTTTGTGGGTGGGGGACCTCATCTGAAATCTCCAAGCCTCATATACGGAGGTGCCGACCGCTACCGTCTGCAGACTACAAGCATGGGGCAGGTTCACCTGGAACTAACGGTCATACACAGGAACTTTGAGCGGTATGGTGTGGAATGTTAGAGATTGTTTTCATGGGTCTTATCACACTGACATTCCAAGATTCTCCAGAAGAACTCCCAACCCATTTTTTTCCAAGCACAAGCACACCTCAGTGTGTAGAGGTAAAGCTTATAATCCAGCACCTTTTGTCTACAAGGTACTACACACATTTGTGTGATGGATTTCCATACTGACAACTATGATTTTTGTATTTTATAATCTGTTGTGTTTTTATATGAATGTGTTTTTTGTTAAAAAATAATTAAAATGGTTTTTAAAAAAAAAAACAAGAATTTGTGTTTTTGGGCTTTTACTTTCGAAGTATGTTCACTATATGTAATCTTATTATAAAACACTTTCTGGGTATACCCGAGGAGTTTTTTTTTTTTTGTTCAACCCACAGGCTGAACAAAAAAAAATCCTGAGAGGTCGCTGTACTAACTAAGCAATGTTAGTGCAGCAATCTCCCCCACTGAGCTATTGTGTTCTGACAGAACACACAGATCAGTGCTCATAGCCATGGGCTGCCAAAGCTGATTGGATGCTTTTCCAGCATGCCCCTTCGATAAAAGCTTCTGTTGGACAGGCTACTGTACACACAGTCCGAATATCGGTTGGTTTGTGTTGAACCGGCTGATTCCAGCCAATATTCGGCCTGTGTGTATCAGCCTTAAATGTTGCACCATTATTTAATGGCGTAGAGTGCACCCCCCACTATACACCGTTCAATGGTTTCTGACATTGTGACATTTAGGGGATACATAGTGCATTTTGTGATAAACTGGTAAAGCAGTCCACCACCAGATAAAGTCATAACACCATTTTCAAACTTTACCATATCTTTACAAAAGACTCTTTACACTTTTATTTTATATTGGGTTTGGTGGTGTAGTCTGTTTATATGCCCTGTGTCTGCTAAAGCTAGCTCCATTTTGAATATTTTTTCCCTTTACTCTGAACCCTGCTTCCACCTTTAGACAGACATCTTCCAGTCTTACGCATGCTCACAGCAACTGAGCCAAGGTAGGAGGAGGTTTTGGTTTTTTTTTTTTTTTTTGTTTTTTTTTTAGAGATGAAAATAGACAGGATTATCTCAAGAATGGCAAAGGTTTAGAGTTTTTTTGAAGGTAAACACTGGCCTCTTTATTAGATACACCTGTTCAATTGCTTGGTAACACAAAGAACTAATCAGCTAATCACATGGCAGCAACTCAATGCAATTAGACATCTAGACGTGGTGAAGAGGACTTGCTGAAGGTCAAACCAAGCATCAGAATGGGTAAGAAAAGGGATTTAAGTGACTTTGAACGTGGCATGGTTGTTGAGTATTTCAAAAACTGATTATCTACTGGGATTTTCATGCACAGCCATCTTTAGAATTTACAGAGAATGGTCCGAAAAAGAGAAAATATCCAGTGAGCAGAAGTTGTGTGGATGAAAATGCCTTGTTGATGTGAGAGGTCAGAGGAGAATGAGCAGACTGGTTTGAGATGGTAGAAAGTCAACAGTAACTCAAATAACCACTTGTTACAACCAAGGTATGCAGAATACCATATCTAAACAGACAACACGTCAAACCTTGAAGCAGATGGGCTACAGTAGCAGAAGACCACATTGGGAGCCACTCCTGTCAGCTAAGAACAGGAAACGAAGGCTACAGTTTGCACAGGCTCACCAAAATTGGACAATAGAAGATTAGAAAAACGTTGCCTGATCTCAATTTCAGCTGCAACATTCAGATGGTAGGGTCAGAATTTGGTGTAAACAACATGAAAGCATGGATCCATCCTGCCTTGTATCTATGGTTCAGGTTGGTGGTGGTGTTGTAACAGTGTGGGGGATAATCTTTTGGCACACTTTGGGCCCCTTGGTACCATTTGAACATCATTTAAATGCCACGGCCTACCTAGTATTGTTGCTGACAATGTCCATCCCTTTATGATTACAGTGTCCCCATCTTCTGATGGCTACTTCCAGCAGGATAATGCACCATGTCACAAAGCTCAAATCAGCTCAAATTGGTTTCTTGAACATGACAATAACAGGGATGTTCGATTCCTGTCGCCCAACTCCCGGGTCATGCAGTTCTGGGCGCCGAGCAGGTAGGTTTTTTTTTTTCTACCTTTAGCCCTGCTGTGGGCAAGCAGCGGGCACAGCTGAAGGTGCCACCGATTGCTTCCACACAGTGCCAGCCTCTTCACCCCCCCCCCCCCCCGTGAGGTTTCCCGGGTTCTGCTTGCCCATCTGCGGGCCTGGCTCGCCGTTGGCTAGAGGGAAGGGAGAAGAGCGGACAATTCCCCATTGAGAGATTGTAATGCAATGCCCGGGAAAGAATGTGATGCAGTGCGATGTGCACTGCATTACATTCAGTGGAGCAGAGGGGAGACATGCAGGGTCTTTTGAACTTTGGATGTCTCAAAGAGAACCTGTCACCAACAATCATCACATACGGGACTTTGTCCCCTATGTGATGAAAAAAAAAAAGTTTTTTTTTTAATTGTAAAAAATTAAAGTTACACCCAGGCACATACCATCCCCCCCAAAAAAAAATTGATACCCCCGCATATATGCACATACAAACATAAAAGCACACGTTGGGGTACCTACGCATGAAACCGTTGATTGCGATACACGTCACATTATCACCGTGCATGCCAGAGTGAGCAATAATTCTTGCACCAGACCTTCTCCGTAACACTAAACTGGTGACCTATAAGGAGCTTTAAAAGTGTAGATTTATAGAAAATATATGGTACTGAAGTTCGTCACCATTTCATGAGTGCGCACAAATTTAAGGTTTGACAAGTTGGATATCTATTTACTCGATGCAACCTAATCTTTTACATTTTACAAAAAAATTGTGTCAATTATTGCTTTTTTGTGCCATAAAATGTACTTGTTTTTACTAAACTTTTGTGGTGAAATCATGCAACATAAAAAATTGGAACTACCATTATTTTATTATCTAGAGTCTCTGCTTTCAGAAAATATATAATGTTTGGGGGTTTTATGTAATCTTCAGGCCTAAAATGATTTTTTAAACGTGTGCAAAAAACACAAAACCGGCTCTGGCAGCGAAAGGGATAAAGTATAAGCTGACCCACCCTTTCCTGAAGAGCAGCCTATCAGTGCTCATTACACTGCAAGGTCTTTCCCCTCCTTGTAGTCCCTGGGTACAGGGCTGGAGACAGGAAGGGTGGGGAGGAGGAAATAAACAGCGAAATGGTAAAAATATTAAACGTTTAAGTCGCCATAAAGTCCCTTTTGTTTTTAAAAGCCCCAGACATTCCTAAAATCACCTCCGATTTGAATACGGTTTTGGATACATTTTTTTTTTTTTATCTGGACAAATAGATCATCATGAGGGACAAGTAGATTAGGGCACCGATTTAGTCCTTGGACAAGTAGCTTTTTCAAAAATTTCCACACCCCTGCAATAAGTTCACTGTGCTCCAATGGCCTCCACAGTCACCAGATCTCAATCCAATAGAGCACCTTTGGGATGTGGTGGAACAGAAAATTTGCATCATGGATGTGCAGCCGACAAATCTGCAGCAACTGCGTGATGCTATCTTGTCAATATGGACTAAAATCTCAGAGGAATGTTTCCAACACCTTGTTGAGTCTATGCCACAAAGAATTAGGGCAGTCCTGAAGGCAAAAGGGGGTCCAACCCGGTACTAGCAAGGTGTACCTAATAAAGTGGCTGGTGAGTGTATATAAGAAGTGTGTATATTATGTTTGCAGATGGAGAAGAGTTTGCACACGGAGGCAATTCAGTAAAGCTGGCCATCATGGATTGAAATTCGACTGGTTCAGCAGGGACTGGCCAAATTTTGATCCACATATGGGCAGGCTGGTTGTACACAAAAGTCGATCCATTGATTGGGGGTGCTGTGAATGCACAGAAAAGTGCAGGATCTGAAGAAGGATCTCTGTCCTCTCTGCTGCTAATACAAGGTGGGTGTGGAGACAGGTGAGGTTCCGCAGCTGCAGGGAAGGTGCGAGGCCCACATGAAATGTGCCTGGAGAGTCGAATTCGGTCCGTGGGCCTTGTGTAGGTGCAGGGGCAGCCCCACTGCATGGGGAGATTTTTATGTTTCATGGAGTTGGGCTTTAAATAAAGAAACCCTATTGGTTCCCTCTGATCAGAGAGTGCATTTAAAAGCCCATGTCCACCCTCCAACCGCACGGGCGGGACAGGTAAGAGATCCATAGAAGGCATCAACAGCGAGGCTCTTTCTTTCCATACATCATACATCAGCATCCGAGGTTGGTCATCAGCTCTGAGGAAAGGGATTCATCCCCAAAATGCGTCAGCCATTTGACTGCACTGACAGTGAGAACACCTTGCCCGCCGTTGTGGCCATTGTCATTTTTCTATGCTTTTTAGATACATGCTTCGTCTGTGAGTATGTTTTTATTTCATTCCTACAATAAACCTTGGATAATGCACTAAGTGTGTGCGCCACCTGTTTTCTCTCTCTCTCTCCAGGGATTTCAGGGATTCTGTATTAAAATGTCACTTACCATTGCCCAATTCTGGGTCTGTCTAGATCTCAGAAGAAACTGGCATCCTACGTATTTATTTCTGCTAAACGCGCCATAGCTCAAGCTTGGAGAACCCCTTTGGTGGTCTTCCAAGGGGTGAAGACCCAAATGAATGATATGCTGATCAATGAACAGGTGTCTAGCATTCTTCATGATTCTCATCCAAGATTTCTTAAGGTTTGGGAACCTTGGATATGATATTCCTTGCCATCCCTGCCCATTATTAGTTATGACCCCTTATAATTGCTGCCTGTGCTAGCCCTGGATCCGTGACTCTTCTAGTCTCCCTTTCCTCTATGTTTTCTTTCTGATTCCCTTTTTTTTTTTTTTTGCTTTCTTCTAACCTTTTTTTTCTTTCCTCTTCTCTTTACGGTATTATGTTGGACTACTGCCGATAATATTTGGTTCGGCTGTTTACCGTCCTTCCTTGCTGTTATTGGACATTTTATTATTTGGCTAATACAGGTCAGCAGGATGTACCTGTCCCTGAGTTATCGTTACGCTCGGCCCCTGCGTGGGCGTGTATTGAGCTTGTTGTGTTCATAAAACAAAACTTTCTTAATAAAAATATTGAAACAGAAAATATCACTTACATCTGATAAAATGTCACTGTAACTTATATTGCACAACAAGCATGTGTATTCAATGTGCATCTACCATTTGTACATTGTCTTATTAGTAACATGTGAACCTGATTAATTCTTGGCAGAGGAGCTAACAGTCAAGTTGTTATATTAGGCCACCAGCAGCTGTCTGTGACTCACTGTAAATTGAAAGCATTCCTGTCTTCTATCCATTATCTGCTGCACAACTGCTTCTCAGGACCAGTACGTCTTTCCACCTTTCTTTATTTATATTTTAAATTATTACAAGCAGACATATCCGTTTTCCATTTCCCTATATGAAAGGGACGTTTGTACCGTCTTCTGGATTAGCGCTCTGTAGGTGGAGATCCTTTCCTGTTCACCTTTTAGATGTCTGTTTCAGAAAGTTTTTATATAAATGGAAACCATGTATGTGTATACATAAACCTTAAGCTGGATACTGTATGGATGAGGCTCTGTTCTGACATTTTTCCTCCTCGTACAAGCAGAGCCTTCTTTTTATACTGCTGTGGAGGTAAAATAGCAGAAATCTGTGTACATAGGAAAATAGCACCTTCCTTCGATGTACTGCTTTTCCCAGCCAGGGGATGGCACTAGATATTCAAGTACCATTTTACTAAATGTTTCGGGGCACAGAAGCAAATCTAGCATTGAAGAATACAGGGCAGTGCTGGCAGGTGGAGGAAAGGAGCAACTGGCCTTTGGGGCAACTTTGTGTTCACAGAAACAACCCAGCATTGTATCCTCTTCAAAGTCACTTCTGTTTAATCCACATAGTGCTTCTTGGATTGCCTGTATTAAGCACCTATGTGGGGTGGACTAAATAGAAAAACCACATGAAAAAGAAGTTTTGCTGCATAGGCAAGTCATAAAATGCTGATTGCCAATTAGCAGTACACCTCAGCTATACGAAGTGTGCCAATTAGTACTTTTAAGAGTGAGTTTTCAAAGCACCAGAAATCTACAGTACTCTTAAAACAAAGGAGAGTCATCGGCACACGATTGAAGGTTCTCACGTGTTTATTTTTGCAGCTTCAGGACTTTCCTAAATGGTGTATGGGAGAAAGGCCCTGGAGGAGTCAACACCTGCAAGCTGGAGTTCAGTATTGCAGAGGTCTTATGAGGAGCTTCATCTTTTGTGAATGATTTATTTGTGAAATAACATGCCTTAGGCCCCGTTCATATCTTGTGTTTCGGGATCAAGGGCAGAACCACTGTAATTTCACCCACGAACCCAAATTGCATGGCTTTTGAAGCACACGTGTGTGAGTGCCATCATCCAGGGAAAATGTCACCAGCACACCGAGGATCACCAATATGGGTCCAATATTGGACCCACATTGGTGATCCTCGGTGTGTTGGTGACATTTTCCCTTGCTGATTCTGTTCGGTTCCAGCCGATGGTCGCTGTAGCACCCACTTATACACACAGCCATTTTTAACGCAGGAACATGTGCGTTTGGATTGTACACTTGCATTCTGGGTGCCATCATCCTTCACTGACACCCCAAACATGACTCTTTTAAAATCGTGTGAACCTTGTCGTCTGAAAAGGAGCAGGAAACTTCTTTTTTGGGTGACAAACACGCATAGGGAAACCCATTCAAGTGAATGAGCTGCCCTATACTACATGCTAAATCACGTGACAATTGCCTGTCACATACGTGTTCCTGCTATGCAATAATGTGAATGGGGCCTACAACCACTGGTTACCCCCTTCTTCTACCTGTGCTGTATATTGCTGCCAAAAAAAATGTGTGTAAATATCTTTTTTCAATCTGTTATGGTCATTTGATGGTCGCAGCGCAGCTGCTGCAGGGGAGAAGATGAAGCACCGATAACGGATAGGTAATGCCAGCTGGTGAGTGACATCAAAGCTCCTGGAATTCAGTCCTGTCGTCAAGTGACTTATGATACAGATGAGCCAGGGCTTCTGCATCACATGTAGTAGAGAACAAAAGAACAAAGCGAACTAACCTTGCGCATTACCTCAGTAAACAGTTTGTGAATTTATTGATAAATTATACTCACGAGTAGTTGTAAAAAAGGCATATAACATCCAAAACCAACACAGGGTTAGAAGACACGTGCAAGTTCCATCCGGAAGGAAGATAGACTCTTGGTCAAGCTGATGCGTATCGAAGGGGGGGGGGGGTCCATTCTTCCTCAGAGCTAGTCACAAAGAGATAAGCCACCCCTAATTATGGTGCTGCTCTATCAAAGGGCCTTCCCTAATAGGTGGGATGGCCTCGTTTGGGGGGGGGGGGGGGGCTAAATGTGTCGCAACAAATAACATATATAGAGTTGTGTTCAAAATAATAGCAGTGTGTTGAAAAAAGTGAATAAAGCTCAAAATCCTTCTAATAGCTTTTATTTCCATACACACAAATGCATTGGGAACACGACACATTCTATTCCAAATCAAAACATGAAGAAAAATATAACAAATTTGTGTTGTTCCTCTAAAAAAAAATTGAAGAAAAGTGAATATTAGACTGTTCAAAAAATAGCAGTGTTTGTATTCTTCTTTACAAACTCAAACATTCACTATATAAACTGAAAAATGTTTGAAGATTTTTCTTTCCTTTGAATCACTTAATGAATATTTGGTTGTATAAGCACTGTTTCTGAGAACTGCTGTACATCTGTGTTGCATGGAGTCAACCAACTTCTGGCCCCTGTGAACAGGTATTCCAGCCCAGGATGATTGGACTACATTCCACAGTTCTTCTCTATTTCTTGGTTTTGCCTCAGAAACTGCATTTTTGATGTCACCCCACAAGTTTTCTATTGGATTAAGATCCGGGGATTGGGCTGGCCACTCCATAACGTCAATCTTGTTGGTCTGGAACCAAGATGTTGCACGTTTACTGGTGTGTTTGGGGTCGTTGTCTTGTTGGAACACCCATTTCAAGGGCATTTCCTCTTCAGCATAAGGCAGCATGACCTCTTCAAGTATTCTGATGTATTCAAACTGAGCCATGATCCCTGGTATGCGATAAATAGGCCCAACACCGTAGTATGAGAAACATCCCTATATCATGATGCTTGTGCAACCATGCTTCACTGTCTTCACAGTGTACTGTGGCTTGAATTCAGTGTTTGGGGGTAATCTGACAAACTGTCTCCGGCCACTAGACCCAAAAAGAACAATCTTACTTTCATCAGTCCACAAAATATTGCGCCATTTCTCTTTAGGACAGTCAATGTGCTCTTTGGCAAATTGTAACCTCTTCAGCACGTCTTTTTTTCAACAGTGGGACTTTGCGGGGGCTTCTTGCAGATAGCTTGGCTTCACATAGGCGTCTTCTAATTGTAACAGTACTCACAGGGAACTTTACACCTTCTTTGATCTTCCTGGAGCTGATTGTTGGCTGAGTCCTTGCCATTTTGGCTATTCTTCTATCCATTCCAATGGTAATTTTTCACTTTCTTCCACGTCTTTCAGGTTTTGGTTACCATTTTAAAGCATTTGCGATCATTTTAGCTGAGCAACCTATCATTTTCTGCACTTCTTTATATGTTTTCCCCTCTCCAATCAACTTTTAAATCAAGGTGTGCTGTTCTTCTGAACAATGTCTGGAACGACCCATTTTCCTCAGAATTTCAGAGAGAAATGCACTGTAACCAGCATGTACAACATTTGCTGCCTTCCTTCCTTAAATAAGGGCAGTAATTACCACCTGTTTTTCAAAGAATGAATGACCTCACTAATAGAACTCCACACTGGTATTATTTTGAACATGCCCCTTTCAATTAGTGATTCAATTACACAGAATCAGCAGCATGCATGTCATGACTATTGGGTCTGTTGGATTTCTATTACTCTACTACACCTGCTAGTAAATTATTTGCCATGTAGAAATATCATTTCTACCAAAAACAGTGATTGATCAGGTTAGTGATGTCTGACTGCAATTTTTTTTAACACAACTGTAGCATACAAAGCATAGATAAAATCATAATATGATCACAAATGGAAATGCATAAAAGCAAAAAGATGATACCAGTACTATCTTAAACATAAAATGTGTCTAAAATGCAAACGTGATTAATTAAAAGTTCAATACTAAGTGGGGAATAAAGTCAACACAAGGACAAATACCTCAGTCCATATTGAACATGAAAATTCAAAATAAATGAAACGGGCAGAAAGTAATCAAACAGAGACAACATGACCGGAGCAGAACGAAATGAAATACGGTATTTACACAGCAGTATACAGCATAGGTAGGAGGAAGGGGAAGCATTGGTTTTAAGCATACTGTACTTAGCTGTACTTTACTTCCTTCTTTAATGCCTAAGATGATGATGATCATTATGTTGCCTTGAGGAAGAGACCCTGTGTGGCCCTGAAACATCATCTGTAGTAGACATATGTGATATTTCACATAATAATGTTGAATTGAATGTTAGTGGCTCTTCTTCCTTTTATGTGGTGTATACATGGCGCCATCCATTGTGGTTACTACTAGCACTGTCCTGTTACATTGGTTGCCACACTATAAGGAGTGCAGTTCAGATCTGTATCAATTCTACAGCATCCAATCTTTATATGCGTTGGTAAAAAACAACAGCATAATTCTTTGTGTTGAGGGGAGTGGTATTAAAAATCATGATGGCATATGCCAAGGCTGAACAAACTGTATCAGCAATAAGGGAACAGCCGATAAAGTCAAAGCTTACTACCAATAAAAGAATGATGAAGAAAACTCAACAACAGAAAAGTCCAGTAGCTGCCATTGCCAGGTCACTGACTTGGAATGGGGCAAGCATGCGCCAAGTAATGCCAGAACACCTAATCTGTATTCATGTTGAGGGTCAGTGGCTGACAAAGTTCTGAAGGCAGAGGGTCAGCATGGTAGGAGGGAAACTATCATTTTCACAAGAAAAGGGCAGCCATGGCAACCACTTTCTCACATGATGGCTTTATTCTAATGGGATAAATGGTGAGTGCCAAAAAAGCCTACAAAAATGACAGAGCTGTATCCTGTCCCAGTTATCCAGCTTGACCCTTTGCTCTATACTGCCGTTGATGTGTTGTGAAAAGACAGACCCAACTCTTTTAAAGTGTAGGTGTATGTTAAAGAGTCGCCATGTCTATTTAGGGTACAGTGGCAGTGTCAATGTAAAGAGGCCACCCCGACCCAAGGATACCCTGCTAGTGCTCCCCCACCACTCCTTCCTCCATTGTAGCCATTACAGGAATCCCTAGTATTAACTGGTGTTAGATGTCACCCTCTCCAATGTCAAGAAAAGGCCAGGAACTGTATGTGGAGCATAAGTGTAGGGCATACATGACTGAGTTGGCTGAGGAGGCTACAGTTAAGCAGTTTAATAGTTTTGGTTTAAAGTAAATGGAAAGCTTACCTTATTGGTGGACAAAAGGGGGGTAGGGTGTGGCTGTGAATGGCAGCACCTTGGTAGAAGGGAGGAGTTTCTAGGGGGTCAGTGGGAGCCAGGTCATGGGAGAAGACACTTGCCCGCCCTCCCTCCCTCTCATCTTCTTTTCTGAGGTTGTTAAGGGTCATATTTCTTGTGTTGCATTTTCCTGAGGACTGCAAGGGGTGAGGTGTGTTATGGGTTGGTTTATCGGCATTGGGTCTGAGAGTTGGCTTTGTTTTGTCATAACAGCGGGCAGGGGTCTCAGGTTCTTGTAGGCCGGCATGGTCAACAGTAGGTGGAGTGTAATGGGTAGGGCCCATTTTGGTATGGATTTACCTTCCCTATGAAGTGACATCAGTAAGGGCTATCAGTCATTGGGCTGCATCGGGTGTTAAAACGGTTAACAAATTGTCTCTGAACCGCTGTAACTGCAGTTAGTGGCTGGAATAGGAATGTGATGGTTGATACAGCCTACGCAATGGTAAAACGGGCCTTCGTTATCCTGAGACAAAGGTGATAGTCAGTGAGGTATTTTACGGTTGTAAAGTTTTGTTTAAGTAAAATTATATTAAAAATGATTCTGTTATTTATGGTTGTTAATAAAGGGCTGCTATGGCCATGTTAATCCAAAGTATGTGGTTGTGTCATTATTGAAAGGAGCAGAATGGTATATGGATTATGGAAGTAATGGGTTATAGCAGCTGCAACATCAGCAATACTTCAGTCAAGTGACAGTGCTCAGACCTAGTTATTGCCTGCTAGACCCGAGTACTGTAACATGTAAGGAGGTCTAATTCTCCCCTATACACAGACCAACCAGGTATTTGTGCCAGGTGTGGGGGGAGTGCTGGCAAGGCAAGAATTGGTGGGCCAGGGGACTCCTTCACATAGGCACTGTCACATTGTCCTGCATAGGTACATTTCGTATCTCACTTTCATTCCTGGTGACATTTGTGATCAGAATTAGATAGAATAAATAACAGACAGCAATAAAAACTCAAAAGAGATTCAAATCCTAAATAGCTCACTCCAAATCTAAAAAAATGTTTGTCTTTAATTATACTTTTAAAGTGGTATTGGGCAGTGGGATTCCCCCTTACTCTCTCTAGTGGGGACACAGGCAGCAATGAAAGCACCTTTTTTAAGTAGGGTGTGGAAGAATCAGAATCTCTATTTTTGTGTTCACACTGAGAAAATGTACCCACACTTCCTGCCTGTACCTTGTGTCACCTGGGGCAGAGAGTGAAGGAGAAATCTCCTCAACAAGGGCAAACACTGCAATAAATGCCCAACTCAGAATCTATGTTTTTTCCCACTGTATCTAAATTTTTTAAAAAATGTCCAGAGACTGTCATTGCACCATCTAAAATAATGTTTTCCTGGCTGGCATGGCAAAGTCAGAACTCCTGATTTGTAAACTTGCTCTGGGAGAGTGATTCAAGGTGTTGATTAGTATGACAGCCAGGTAACTAACTTTTTCAAAAGAAGAAGAGGTCAGCATCCACAGTTTTTTTCTTAGCATGGGTTTCCTTTAACAGTCTTTTAAAGGGACAAATGACAAAAGAATATCTGGAATCCTTTTTTTTTTAAGATGTTATTTATTCATCTTTAAAAGTGTACAAAGGTACAAATACCAAAAACAATAACTATAAACTTCACATCATTTTACAGAGTCCATGTCCTGTGTAACTCGTATTCATATCCATTATAAAGTGAAGTCTGATTATACAATATCAAGTCAAAAGGTATGTTAAAGGATTATACATAGTAAGAATTGGTCTAAAAGGAACCCAGTTGGGTTATAAAGCGAGTACAGTATATGCAGTAGTTTTTTGGTATAAGAACTAATTGGTAGGCCCTCCACCAGCTCCAACACACAGACCCTATGTCAGGAATCTAGGAGTGACCAGAAAGGTGTGGACTGACACAGGGAAATGCAGGTTTCAGGTATAGTATAATAATACAGTTTATTATTAGCCACCCAGATATATACATAAACGCACAGTGAACAAACCAACCTTCCACTAATCTTAGTAGGTGCAGGAACACAGGCGTAGTCGGGGCTGGAGAGGTGGAACGGTCAGGCCGGCCGTAGGGTTCTGTAATGACCGTTTGGTGGTACCTCTAGTGGTCCTCAGGACAGGATTCCCCAGGGCGCGGAGTCTAAGTCCCAGTCTGCTTATTCACCAGGGCCCCTGATGGTGGGGATGGACTTGGAGCAGACAGGAACCAGGTCGCGGCCCCTGAGTACACCTGCTAGTGGTAGAGGGATCCGCCAGAGGTATGTGCAGGTACGGCTGGATCCGTGAAGGATGGATGGCAGAGTAGTTAGCGTGGTCAGATGGGCCAAGTCAGCAATGTTCGGGCAGCAAGGTACCAAAGGAGCAGGCAGAGGATGGTCAAGGTCACAAGCCGGGTTCAGTAACTCACGGGCAGCGCGGTACAGGGGATCAGGCAGAAGGATGGTCAGACAAGCCAGGGGTTCAACAGGAGACGGTCAGCAGAGGTCAGGATCAAGCCGGGTCAGCAACGAAGCAGGAACACAAGATACCAGGTACAGAGGCTCATGGGAAAACATACACCAAGGCCCAGATCACAGGCCTGCTCATGCCTTAAATACACCTTTCTGCAATCAGCCCCAGGTTTGGCTGATTGCACGTGTGAGCGTCTGGCTGCTGAGAGCACCCGCTGGTCAGCTCTGGTACTGCAGCCCACACAGCAGGTGAGTCCCACCACCAGTGCTGAGTCCATTCCTGACACCCTAGATGCTGAATGCTTGAGAGTCCGATCGCCATCTCAATAAATTGACACACTTGTGACCAAATTCCTTGTACTTGGAGGCATAACCATAAAGTAATGGGACAGAATAATAATCATAAATCAAACTTTCACTTTTTAATACTTGGTTGCAAATCCTTTGCAGTCAATTACAGCCTGAAGTATGGAATGCATAGACATCACCAAACGCTGGGTTTCATCCCTGGTGATGCTCTGCCAGGCCTCTACTGCAACTGTCTTCAGTTCCTGCTTGTTCTTGGGCCATTTTCCCTTCAGTTTTGTCTTCAGCAAGTGAAATGCATGCTCAATCGGATTCAGGTCAGGTGATTGACTTGGCCATTGCATAACATTCCACTTCTTTCCCTTAAAAAACTCTTTGGTTGCTTTTGCAGTATGCTTTGGGTCATTGTCCATCTGCACTGTGAAGCGGCGTCCAATGAGTTCTGAAGCATTTGGCTGAATATGAGCAGATAATATTGCCCGGAACACTTCAGAATTCATCCTGCTGCTTTTGTCAGCAGTCACATCATCAATAAATACAAGAGAACCAGTTCCATTGGCAGCCATACATGCCCACGCCATGACACTACCACCACCATGCTTCACTGATGAGGTGGTATGCTTAGGATCATGAGCAGTTCCTTTCCTTCTCCATACTCTTCTCTTCCCATCACTCTGGTACAAGTTGATCTTGGTCTCATCTGTCCATAGGATGTTGTTCCAGAACTGTGAAGGCTTTTTTAGAGGCTGGCAAAACTGTAACCTGTCTTTCCTGTTTTTGAGGCTCACCAATGGTTTCCATCTTGTGGTGAACCCTCTGTATTCACTCTGGTGAAGTCTTCTCTTGATTGTTGACTTTGACACACATACACCTACCTCCTGGAGAGTGTTCTTGATCTGGCCAACTGTTGTGAAGGGTGTTTTCTTCACCAGGGAAAGAATTCTTCGGTCATCCACCACAGTTGTTTTCCGTGGTCTTCCGGGTCTTTTGGTGTTGCTGAGCTCACCGGTGCGTTCCTTCTTTTTAAGAATGTTCCAAACAGTTGTTTTTGCTATCTCTCTGATGGGTTTGTTTTGTTTTTTCAGCCTAATGATGGCTTGCTTCACTGATAGTGACAGCTCTTTGGATCTTATCTTGAGAGTTGACAGCAACAGATTCCAAATGGAAATAGCACACTTGAAATGAACTCTGGACCTTTTATCTGCTCATTGTAATTGGGATAATGAGGGAATAACACACACCTGGCCATGGAACAGCTGAGAAGCCAATTGTCCCATTACCTTAACAAGTGGGAGGCACATATGCAAACTGTTGTAATTCCTACACCGTTCACCTGATTTGGATGTAAATACCCTCAAATTAAAGCTGACAGTCTTCAGTTAAAGCACATCTTGTTCGTTTCATTTCAAATCCACTGTGGTGGTATATAGAGCCAAAGATGTTAGAATTGTGTCGATGTCCCAATATTTATGGACCTGACTGTATATACATACACACACACCCTATATTAACAAAAGTATTGGGCCACTTGCCTTTACACGCACATGAACTTCAATGGCATCCCATTCTTAGTCTGTAGGGTTCAATATTGAGTTGGCCGGACCTTTGCAGCTATAACAGCTTCAACTCTTCTGGGAAGGTGGTCCATAAGGTGTCTATGGGAATGTTTGACTATTCCTCCAGAAGTGCATTTGTGAGGTCAGGCACTAATGTTGGATGAGAAGGCCTGGCTCGCAGTCTCCGCTCTAATTCATCCCAAAAGTGTTCTATTGAGTTGAGGTCAGGACTCTGTGCAGGTCAGTCAAGTTCCTCCACCCCAAATCCGCTCATCCATGTCTTTATGACCTTGCTTTGTGCACTGGTGTGCAGTCATGTTGGAAACGGAAGGGGCCATCCCCAAGCTGTTCCCACAAAGTTGGGAGCATGAAAATTGTCCAGAATGTCTTGGTATGCTGACATCTTAAGAGTTCCTTTCACTGGAACTAGGGGGCCAAGCCCAACCCCTGAAAAACAACCCCACACCATCATCCCACCAAACTTTACACTTAAACTTTACACAATACTTTTGACAATATAGTGTATATACATGCCTAGCAATGAAAACTGAATAACTTATGGATTCAGAACAAACCCAAGTTCATTCTTACTTGGGAGCATTTATTTTTTGCTCCAGTAAGGCTGTTAACATCCATTTTACTGTAGGTACTTTTCTGGGCTTGTTCACACCAGCTTAAAAGCTAAAACACGCGTGCTGGTGTATGTTGTGAAGGGGCGGTGTGATTTATTGCTATAACACATTGCTCTGAGTTTTTTTTTTCCATTACTTTATTTCGGTGTCACCAAATTACTCATCATTCAACTCTATTCACCCCAATGCATTATGACACATAGTGATGGACATGTGATGTGGTGCTGCATTTGTTATGCATAACACACCACTGCCTGTGTATGGTGTGAATAGGTCACATAAAAACATTTGTTTTCTATTTGCCCTTACATTGATCTATGCAGATCAACAAAGCTCAACAGACATGGTTTGAATGAACCCTTAGGACACATTATAGTTTTATGAGTATGACACAGAAATAATGACATACTGAATGTTTATCACTTTTTGGAAGTGCAAATGACAAACTGTGTTCCCATAACTGGCTGGTATGTTCTCGCTTGACTGGTTCCTCCACTGGTGACTTCTGGGAATCTCTGGTCAGCTGGATAAATCTGTAACTGTAACTCTATAGGGCGCCCATTAATGGACTGTCGGGCCGTGTTCCTTGACACTAATTAACGTGTGGGATACAATTAATGGCTCCAACCCGCAGCGCTATGTAGGACTCCTAGATTTCCTCTTAGAAGCCTTTGATCACTAATTACTGCCGTTAGTCCATAATCCTTCCACTGGTGCGTATAGAGCAATCAAAAGGATTTAATTGCCTAGTGGTTTAATATTGGAATTATGGGCAAAATAAATCTGAAGGGAAAGCTGTGAGGTCATGTGTACCATTGCACCAAAATCATTATAGATGCAGAACTTATAAAGCAATTTCCAAGTTATCTCACCATGATTGGATTTCTAAAATCACAATTTTTTACAATTTGCTATGGAAAATAGCACTCTAGCTGTGTTGGCTGTTTATAAAGTTGCTCTGGACATGTATCATATTTCATCCAAAAATAAAAAAATGTTTCCATATTACTTAGTTGATGAGGATTGTATGCATTAAAATATGCATAGAATTGAAAATTAAAAAAATTATGATATATTCAACTGTAAACAAGTAGAATTCCAAGCTTTTAAATTACATGTAAAGCCATAACTTATTTTTTAGCTTTGGATAAAGTAAGGGAGAGTTAGATCCGCTGTCGATTTTTTTGTGTCCCATTCAAGAGATATTCCTTCACTTCCTGTACTGTAGACACAATAGGAAGTGAGAGGATATCTTTCTAACATGACTGGAACAAGTGTCCCTATTAAAATACTTCTAAAAATCTAGTGAGCTAATAACTTCTTGTGTTCTCTGCATCTGCTCATTGCTATTAGTTAGCATTGTTGCCGGCTCTCTCTGTGGACAACGAACACCTCTCTCTCAAATGTTCTAGAGATGAGGAGGGGGGAATGTCTTCTGTAGCACTCAAATACTTCCTAGTGTGACAACCTTGTTCCTCAATAGATACAGTACAGTGAGTGTTGTCACTCTTGGACAGGAGTTGTGTTACTGGTAGGATCACTAGGTGAAAATAAGGGGAGAAAAACTGAAAAAAAGAAATGTAGAACTAAAGCAGCCACCACATCTAAGGACTGGTAAACTGAATATAAGGTTGTTCTTGAGTTTGGATATGCTTTAAGGCAGTGGTTCTTAACCATGTTTGAACCAGTGACCTCTGTAAGAATCTGATATTCACATAAACATAACTTGCATGCAATAAATATATTGTATGTAGGACAACCATCAGAAATGTTGGGGTCCTGAACAAAGCTTTAGGCCTTGGCCCCTCGGGCCTGACCACAAACATTCTCCAGGGCCTTTCCACTGGCAGTCCTACCGAACCGGCCCACTGGCCAGATTCAGGGCCTTCCCACTGGCGAGATTCAGGGCCTTCCCACTGGCGTCCTTCAGTGCACCCACTTTTGTTTAACACTCTTACAACTTAATATATCCTTCATCTCATGTTCTCCTCTTCTAGTTCCATCACCTCCATCCCATGTCCTCCTCCATCATATATCCTCCTCCTTCTCTGTCCCATGTCCTCCTCCAGTCTCATCTCCCCCATCCCATGTCGACATGATTGAAACCTTTAAATACATCAAGGGGGTGAATAAGGTTCAGGAGGGCAGTATTTTCAACATGAAACCAAAATCAAGAACAAGGGGACATGACCTCAAACTAACAGGAGGAATGTTCAAAACTAATCTCAGAAAGTACCTTTTTACTGAGAGAGTTGTTGATGCTTGGAATAAACATCCAGCAGAGATAGTGAGCCAGTCAACAGTAAATAGCTTCAAACATGCATGGACAAACATAGATCTATACTCAGACATGTCCTCCTCCAGCCCATGTCCTCCTCCAGTCCCATCTCCTCCATCCCATGTCCTCCTCCAGTCCCATCTCCTCCATCCCATGTCCTCTTCCAGTCCCATCTCCACCATCCCATGTCCTCTTCCAGTCCCATCTCCTCCATCACATGTCCTCCTCCAGTACATATCCTCCTTCAGTCCTATCTCCTCCATCTCATGTCCTCCCCCATCCCATGTCCAGCTCCTCCAGTCCCATCCCCCCATCCCATGTCGTCCTCCAGTCCCATCTTCTTCTCCAGTATCATCCTCCCCCTTCCCACGTTCTCCTGTTCCAGTCTCATCTCCCCTATCACATGTCCTCTCCTCCTGAGCAGAGGAAACATGAAACATGGTGCCATTCCACAGCCCCCCACCCTGTGCATATGCGTACATGTGTTCTGTGAGATTAGGGCAAACACTAATGTTAATAGTCTATTTCCTATGCTGGTTGAATGTTTTTAGTTGAGTTAAAACATATAATATCACATAGAGCCATCTAGTGACCAAATGCAGTATTTCTTTTATAAATCAATGAAAAACACTCAACCAGCATAGGAAAGCCTAATGACAGATGTTTGCCTCATTCACACACAACACATGTACATCACTTTCACAAGGCAAATTGCTATGCAATTTTTTTTTCAAATACACTCCTAAGCAAGACATTGAGAATAAAACTATGTAATAACATTTCCAGATATCTTGTGCTCTACATTAATTCTTCAAATATGCTAAAAAACCACACTTTGTTACAGATATTTGGCATAATTAGTTTATTGAGATGACTGAGGTTATTGTCAAAGTTCAGATATTCAACATCATTATACAGAGCAGTATGGCGATAGACGTGCCTCATTATTACACAGAACATTGAGGTTAGTAAAATAGTACAGATTGCATCATTATACAGAGCAATATGGATAGATCACCTTAGCTATCCAGCTTCATTATAGAAAGCAGTTTGATCGTTATTGCATAGACAATCTTCATCATTAAACTGAGCACTGAGGCTGTGATATGGTTATAGATATGCATCATTATTACACAGAACATTGCCGATGGGGAAATAGTGAAGACAGCATCATTACACATCATTGTAGATTCATACCCTTAGCTACCTAGTATCATTATACAAAGCAATGTGGTCATTATTGCATAGACACTCCACATCATTATACAGCACACTAGGACCTTTATCATATATACTCAAAATTATTATACGTAGCAGTGTGATCAATATGTGTATAGAGACTCAGCAGCTTGAGCAGTGTATGGTCATCAGTGTATAGATACTATATATTATTATACAGAGCATTGTGATCATTTGTCACTTTTTGTACGACCCTTGGGACCCCTGCAGCCACTAATCTGTGATTCCCCATTGCTCTGTTTAAATCAGTGATCTCTAGCAGTCTCAGTAATGTGTCTCCAGTCTTTGACTCTCTTAAAGCATGTCCTCAGTCTCCAGCAACTTCTTTATCACATTCAGAGTCTCCGACAGTCTCCTCCAGCATGTCTGCAGCCTCTGACCATCTCTTGTACCATGACTGCAGTCAATGACCATCTATTTTACAATGTCTGCAGTCATTGACCATCTATTGTACCATGTTTGCAGAATCTTGTATCATGTCTACAGTCTCTGACCATCTCCGGTATCATGTCTGCAGTCATTGACCATCTCTTGTACCATGTCTGCAGTCATTGACCATCTCTTGTACCATGTCTGCAGTCATTGACCATCTCTTGTACCATGTCTGCAGTCTCTGGCCATATCTGTTATCATGTCTGCAGTCATTGACCATCTCTTGTACCATGTCTGCAGTCTCTGGCCATATCTGTTATCATGTCTGCAGTTTCTGACTATCACTTGTGTCATGTCTGCAGTCTCCAACCATTTTTGCAGTCATTCACCATCTCTTGTGTCATGCCTGCAGTCTCTGACCTTCACTTGTGTCATGTCTGCATTCTCCAACCATTTTTGCAGTCATTGACCATCTCTTGTATCGTGTCTGCAATCTCTGACCATCTCTTGCATCATGTCTGCCATCATTGACCATCTCTTCTATCAGGTCTGCAGTCTCTAACCATCTTCTGTACCATGTCTGCAGTCATTGACCATCTCCTGTATAATGTCTGCAGTATCTGGCTGTCTTTTGTATCATGTCTGCAGTCTCTGACCATCTCTTGTACAATGTCTGCAGTTTCTGACCATCTCTTGTACCATGTCTGCAGTCTCTGGCCATATCTTTTATCATTTCTGCAGTTTCTGACCATCACTTGTGTCACGTCTGCAATCTCTAACTATTTCTTGTATCATATGCACAGTCTCTGACCATCTCTTGCATCATACCCACAGTCTCTGACCATCTCTATACTATTATACCGAGCAGTATGATCATTATAAGCCCCCTTGCAGACAGGGTCATCCAGCTTTCCAGCATTTTAGTGCCCTCGGGAAGAATTGGTACAGCGTCCAGCCCTGCTGTCTGCAGCCTGTCAAAGTCTATGGCAGGCAATGTGTGGACGGGGCTGAATGCTGTACGGAGTGGTACCAGTATTTATGGCCCTATGCATCCAGGGAAGAATGTCTGGAATGCAGAAGACCTGTTTTCTTGGCATTTGTCTCTGAATGCAAAGGGCCCTAAACTCAGGTACCACTCTGTACAACATTCATCTGCAGCCTACCATAGACTTTGATGGGCTGTAGGCAACAGGGCTGGTTGCTGCAATTTTCCCTTCTGAGTGCACTAAAATGCTAGGAGGGACACACTGCAACTAGAGGGCCCCCAAGGGAAGGGGACTAATAGTATAGATATTATTATTTGTACATTATTGTACAGAGCTGTGTGTGACCATTATCATGAAATACTGCAGGTACTCAACACCAGTACACAGCATAGTATGATTAAAGGTAACAGATACTCAGCATCATCAGTGCACAGAGACCCCGCATTACTATGCCGTACAATAACTCAGTACAGGAATGGTTGAGTCCTGTCTGGCAGGGAGAGGAAGCGTCTGGCTTTCTCCTCTACAGCAGGACAAACATTTCCGTCTGTCTGAGCTGCAACCTGTTATTATGCCGCAGTTAATCATATTTTATACTGACCGCTGGTCAGACTGGGGGTCCCCCCTTCCATCATCAGGTTACTCAGAGATGGGATCAGTGACAGGCGGAGGACAGTCACTTATGTGGTCAGCGTGGAATCAAACACTTCATACTCTCCGTGTCATTCACTTGCACTGATTTTGTTTGTGACTTACTCTCTGGCCTTTTAATCAGACCGGCCACAAGTAACGCTAATCTTCCCCTGCCATTACACAGTAAAACCAACAGTATATACGTTCACACATGGTCTGAATTCCATGACTCACAAAATCTAGGTACATCAAAGGGTCAGCTTGTTTCAAAGTTTTACTTTTCATACTAAAAAACGAAATCTGTTACAGATGTGAGTAACCGACCCTGCTGAGTAATATCTATTGAATGACGTTTCTACTTTATGGCTCTTCTACTTTACATAAGTACTCATCAAACCCCCCTTGAACTTCCCAAGGGGAGCCCATAATGTATTATTTTTTACCAAAGGAAAAAGTTGGAACAGAATTCTAAGTCCCAGATCAAAAACACAATATATATAGTGCATTGCTAAAGTATTCGGACACCCTTCACTTTTTTCAATTTTGTTATGTTGCAGACTGATACGACAGTTGTTTTAATTTATATTTTTCTCATTAATCTACATTCAGTAGCCCATAATAACAAAGTGAAAACAGAATTTTGGAAATGTCTGTGAATTTATTAAAATATCACATTTGCATAAGTATTCAGACTCTTTACTCTGTGCTTTGTTGATGCACCTTTTGTAGCAATTTCAGCCTTGAGTCATTTTGCGTATGATGCCACAAGCTTTGCATACCTGGATTGGGGGATTTTCTGCCATTCCTCTTTGCAGACCACTCAAGCTCAGTCATGTTGGAGGGGGACCATCAGTGGACAGCCACTTTTAGGTCTCTGCACAGATGTTCAATAGGTTTCAGATCAGGACTCTGGCTGGGCTAGTCACAGAGTTGTCCCTAAGCCATTCTTGTGTTGTCTTGGTTGTGTGCTTAGGATTGTTGTCCTGCTGGAAGCTAAACCTTCAACCCAGTCTGAAGTCCCAAGTGCTATGGAACAAGTTTTCATTGATGATATCTCTGCACTTTGCTCCATTCAGCTTTCAATCAACTGTGACCAGTCTCCCATTCCTGCTACTGAAAAAGCACCATGCTTTACTGTTAGAATGGTATAGGGCAGGTGATGAGCGGTGCCTAGTTTCCTCCAGACATAACATTTAGGATGGAAGCCAAACAGTTCAATCTTGGTTTCATCAGACCAGATAATCTTGTTCCTTACAGTCTGAATGTCTGTCAGGTTCTTTCTTTTGCCAACTCCAAGTGGGCTTTCATGTGCTTTGCACAGAGGAAAGGCTTCCATCTAGCTACTCTGCCATAAAGCCCAGATCAGTGAAGGGCTGCAGTGATGGTTGTCCTTATGGAACTTTGTCCCATCTCCACACAGAATCTCTGAAGTTAGTCAGAGTGACCATCAGGTTCTTGGTCACCTCTCTTACTAAGACTCTTCTCTGATTGCTCAGTTTGGCCAGACGACCAGCTCTTGGAAGAATCCTGGTTGTGCCAAACTTCTTCCATTTGATAATTATGAAGGCCACTGTGCTCTTAGGAACCTTGAGTGCAGCAGAATTTTTTTGTAGCCTTCCCCAGATCTGTGCCTTGCAATAGTCCTGTCTCTGAGCTCTGCAGGCAGTTCCTTTGATCTCATGGCTTTTACTATGATACAATATGCATTTTTCAGCTGTGAGGCCTCTTATATAGAAGTGTGTGCCTTTCCAAATCATGTTCAATCAACGTAATTTACCACAGGTGGACACCAGTCAAGGTGTAGAAACATCTCAGCAACGATCAAGAGAAATGGGAGGAACCTGAGCTAAACTTCAAGTGTTGCTGCAAAGGGTCTGAATACTTATGTCAATGTGATATTTTAGTTTTTCCTTTTTCGTACATTTGCAAACATTTCTAAAATTCCGTTTTCACTTTGTCATTATGGAGTACTGAGTGTAGAAATAATGAGAACAAAAAATGAATTTGAACAACTACAGTATCAGGGTACAACGTGACAAAATTGAAAAATTTGACAGGGGCCTGAATACTTTGGGAATGAGCTCTCTCTTGCTCTTTTCTCAATAAAAAAAAAAATATATATATATATTTATAAATAAAAAAAACATGTATGTATGTATTTAATTACAACTGGAGCCCAAAGTATAATAGCTATAGCTACCAAATTTGTGTAATTATCGACATTAAAGGGCTACCACAGAAGTTCAATTAATTCTTTGATGTACCATATTTTGATTATATGTATTACACAGATTTGTTCATTCTCCCTCTAGTCATCATCTGCATATCAAGAAATGTTATCAGCAGTTCCACTTAAGGTGGACCTTTGCATTGAAATCAAACTCTCCTCCTCTCCAACCCTCGACTACAGGAAATTCCCTCCTTTTATTTTTTTTTACTTTTTTATTTTGCAAGTTCCACCAGTCCACCCCTTGTCCTCCATTCACACATAGGGTAGAATGACATAATGCACCCCCTGATCCCCCATATCCCAGGAGGCATCAGCTTCTATTCATGGAAGAAGGAGGTGGGGGCAGGCCAGGCATGTCATTGGGAGGCAGCTGCGTGAACCTAGAAAAACAGCAGCCTCCCAAAGATTGCATGGAGGATAATGGCGGCACAAGACCCGGGTCTTGGCAGCAGAGAATCGGATTTCAGCAGGACAACAATGCTGGATCTGCTGGGTAGGTATGTCTATTTGGAGTTGGCTTTGTGCACAGGAGCACAGTCATGCTAGAAAAGAAAAGGACCTTCACCAAAGTGTTATTATAAGGTTATAATTACAACTGTCTAATCCAGCATTTCTCAATCTTTTGCAACATAGAGGAACCCTTAAAAAAAGCTTTTATATTATGTGATGATCACTGGGAAGAATGCTCCTTACATTGGGGGTCATTGAGAAGAATTCCACCCTTACAGATAGATGAAAAGATATTTGGTGTCAGTGGGAACTTATCTGAGAGACAGAAGTTCCTAATTTCACAAGGAACCCCCAGCAACCTCTGGAGCAACCCTGGTTGAAAAAGGCTAGTCTTATGTCCTTGTGTGTTGTACCATTATCGTATATCTAAAGTATCTTTTCAGAATTATTATTATTATACAGTATTTATAAAGCGCCAATAGTTCGCTCAGCGCTGTACATTACAAAGGGGGACAGAACATGTGACAGAACAACAACAATACAATGCAAAACATGAGGGGATTGAGGGCCCTGCTCTTTCGAGCTTACAATCTAGGAGGGAGGGGATAGGGGCACAGGAGGAGATAGCTGTGGAGGATGGAGTGGTAGGAAGAGTGGAGGAGGGAGGCAACTTAGCAGGGGGTGGGGTAGGCTTCCCTGAAGAGATGGGTTTTCAGGGTGCGCCTAAAGGAGAGAAGAGTAGGTGATAATCTGATGGGTTGGGGCAGGGAGTTCCAGAGTATGGGTGACACCCTGGAGAAGTGCTGGAGGCGGGCATGGGAGGAGGAGACCAGGGAACTAGAGAGAAGGAGGTCTTGTGAGGAGCGGAGTGTGCGTGCTGGGCGGTACTTGGATATTAGGTCAGTGATGTAGTTCGGGACAGTATGGTGGACGGCTTTGTACGTCAGTGTTAGGATTTTGAATTTGATCCGTTGCGCAATCGGAGCCAGTGGAGGGATTGGCAGAGGGGGGTGGCGGAAACGGAGCAGTTGGAAAGGTGAATGAGTCTGGCAGCTGTATTCAGGATTGACTGAATAGCCAGCGGCGAGGCAGGCCAGTGAGGAGGGAGTTGCAGTAATCGAGTGATATGATGAGGGAGTGGATGAGCTGTTTAGTGGTTTCTGGGGTTAGGAACGTGCGTATTTTGGCGATGTTGCGGAGGTGGAGTCTGCACGAGTTTGTTAAAGATTGGACTTGGGGCAAATCCCATATTATACCGTAGCCACAGGAACAAATATCCCATATGCAGAATCCCCCTCTATTCCTGTCTTGGAGGCAACTAAAAATGATGAACTTATCCTCAGTTTAATTCCCAATTTCACTGGTGAACAGGAAAGCAGAGAAGGTGAATCTCACTAACAGGAACACAGACAGGAACAAAAAACTGACAGGGGTTCTAACCTTCTTACCACCCTATCCAAATCTAGAGGAACGTTTTGCCTTTAGTTATCCGTTAACAGTACTCATTCACTGGAAAAATGTGAACTCAATTCTGAGGAGAGTCAAATACGTTTGACCATATAAAGTATGTTCTTTTCCATTTTGGTTAGAATAAAAACAACATTTAAAAATATATATTTTTCTTACTTTGTGGTCCTTTGTGAATTTTTGATATATTGCATATTTTGTATTATATCAAGAAGTCTTCTTTTTATAGCTTGTTTTTAGGGTTTCCTTATCTGTTCTGTTGGAAAAAGTCTCTTGTTTACTGAGCTCAACAGTTCAGGTTGTTATGTACACACATGTGAAGGAGTAGGAGTGGCTCAACCCCTCATTCCACCTTGCTTCTGAATGCTCTGCCTGAGGTTTCAAAATAACAACTGCTGCCCTCTCAACCTCCCTGGCGGTATTCCCGAGTGTAGCTCGGGGTAAAGTTTCAGCACCACAAGCGGTAACCCCGAGCTACACTCAGGAATACCTTGCAGTGCTGCTCCGGGATCTCTTCTTCACTTACCTTGTCCTGCGCTCCCGCGATGTCCCCCCTGCAGTGTCCCTGGCAATGTTCTCCGGCCGATTCCGGCATCTGTCTTCCGGGTTCCGCTCCCTACGACATCAGGACGTACGGGGGACGGAACGGCGGGAAATTTAAAAATGTGAAAAAGTGACATTCACTAAATACACTAAAATCACATAGTAAAACATTACTATAACAAACCATTTCACATACATTTTGTCCCGAGTGCTTTGTCCTGTGCCCTGCCTGCATTATTACTGTTCTTTCTGCCTGGAAACTTAGAAATGTCCATGGCGTCCAAAAAGCGTCCCTTTAGGTCAAAATCGGTTTTAGACCGGCTAGAGAACAGCGATACTAAATTAGAACCACTTGCAGAATTGAGTGATAATGATTCGTGGGGAAATTCGTCATCAGACACTGAAAACGATTTTGCAACTTTTGCTCAGTGATGTGGCGCTATATTTCAAATTTCAGTGTTTTTGGTTTGATTACATTATTGAATTAAATTGATTATTATATTATTATTTTTTATGATTATTTATTATATTATAATTTATGATTTCGTGTTTCAAATTTTAACATACCCGGGATGTTTACTAGACTCTTGTTCGGAAAGATTTCAGTGAGTTATTCCTAAAAATTACAGGCCTACAATAAAAAAAATACATATTTCCATGCAAAAAAATTTACCACTTTGAGCACAGAAATATGGACATAATCAGACCGCTAGGGAGGCTACGTATCTTCCTCCCCTGATGTCCATTGGGTTGTATAATACTGCACACATGCTGGTTCTGTTTTAGAATATAATGGCTTCTCTGTAGATCTGCAATGAACAGATGTGGGGCCATGCTTTTCTAAATAAAACCCAAATCCAGAGAAAATAAAAATCCTCCCTTGCATTGGGGCTGCCCCACACTATAGGGGTTAAATGCTCATTTAGGTCTAGGGGATGTACAGGAAAAGCAGTTTTACAGATCTGATCCTTCACTGCTGCAGCAACTGGGACTCCCCTACCCTCCAGTTCTTCTGCGTCCTCACATCCAATGGAGCCTGTATAGGACTTGATGATGCCAAAGATCTGCTACCACCAGGTTATGGGGGAGAAGAGGCTGGGTGGATTAGACAACACATAGGGAGCCTGTGGGAATGCTAGACCAGGGTTACATGGAACCCTAGGGTTCCTCCAGAGGTTGCTAGAATATCCTTGAGCAATGGGAAATTTCTGCCTCTCAGCTAAGTTCCCACTGACACCATTGATCCTTTTAGTGAAGGTGTTAATTCTTCCCAATGGCCACAAGTCTAAGGAGCATTCTTCCCACTGACTGTCACACTAATGTATCATGAATTGTAGATATAATCATTATTGGCAGGGAAAGTTATTTCAGGGGTTCCTATGCATTGAAAAGGTTGACAAAGGCTGCCCTAGACCTTTCTCACCCTTGCATTTCACCCTTGCAGTGGGGCTGTACTTTTGTGAAGTTCAGCTTTAAATTATTGCATGCATAGTATTACGCAAACTGCGGGCTAGCAGAAGTTGAAGATGCTACTGAGGTTAACCGGCAGAGCAGATGATCTTATCTGAGGTCAGGGATTACACATTTTATTTTCATGAGGAGGGGGAGGGGGAGGAGGAAATTTGGGGTGCTGGTGCAGTAAAAAATTCAGTTGTACCTAAAGTGGTTCAGCTCCCCTGTAGGTGATTGCAATCATATATTCAGCTTGAAAAATCCTGTAAAAAGACTTGTCCCGATGCAAAGGCAAAAATATTTGCTTTATATGGGCCTGTTCACACCACTGCACTACCTTGGTGTGCTTTACAATCAAGGCATGTGTTAGTTTATTGCAGCATGTTCCAACATGGGGCAGCACATAGAATTAACACAGAAGTTACAAAAATAAGAAGAAAAAAAGTAAAGCAGTTACTGCAATACATTATAACAATGCATTGCTCACATGCTAATCTGCTATGCATTACACACTGTGCCAGTGAATGATCCCTTAGCTTCCTTTTTGGATTATTAAAGTCTAATTCTGGGGGAAGAAAAAATATTCCCTTACAGTGGGGGCAGCCCTGTACTGCAAGGGTTAAAACCTAATTTCTGTCTAGGGGACCACAAAAAACACCTTTGCTTAACTGACCTTATGCACCCCCAGCAGACAACATTCTCCTCCTCGGTGGTGGGCTCTCCCCATTGTCCTCATGTCCAGTCCAAGGCTATGGACCCTGCGCTGAATTGTATGATAAAAATAGAAATTGAAGCATCACACCACTAAGAGGTCCAGATACAAGTAGCCAACACATTTCAGGGGCCCATGAGCACCCACTTTATCAGGGTTTTTCTAGTGTGATTACAAGCACAGGCCATTGGCTGCCAAACCAGCTGTTGACGAGGCCTATGTTTGTAATAACATTGGAAAAACTCTGATGAAGGGGGCACTATTGGACTCCTGAAACTTGTTGGCTACTTTTTGGATCGTGCCCCTGATTTCTATCGAGTAAAGTTCTATCTGGGCTTCTTAGCAGTGGTGTGGTGCTTGAATTTTAATTTTTGTCACATTATACTACAGGCCAAAGAAACTGTGGAGATCCTCTGGGGTGTAGAAGCTGCCTACCCGGGAACCAGATCATTTATATCAACATCAATATTTTAAGATAGCAACACCAGTGAGATAACCCTGTGGGTCCAGCACTATTTTTCCACTTTTCTCAACTAAAAGTGATGATGTCAGAGGACCTGTGACCATCGCAGCATATGGGAGAAGAGCCTCCGGAGACCAGAATCGCAGCCTGTAGGAGGTCTGTGGGAGCGGAGGATCAGGAAAGTTAGGCTAGGTGTAGACATGTGGCTGTCAGTGCGTCTGCGGCCAGATTACTTTTCAGTGTCGCTTGACAGGTTGTGAGGAAGTTATTTGTCACCTCCTCACTGCCTGTTTTTACCCCTTAAATGCCACACCACCTCGCCACAACCATGCACATTGTACACGAACCCATTGCTTGAATGGGTTGCATGTGGTGGTGATACTACCCACTGAATGCAACACTGATTTGCTTTCTTTGTGTGAAATCTCTGGTGTTCCTTTCCTATTAAAAACTGACTGCACTAGGCATGAGAGCACAGCGTGGTCAGGCCTCTAGCTATGCTGGGAACTCATTATGCTCTTCTCCAATGATCAGACTTCTGCTCACACACCATCCCTGCACAGCCATTTACTGGGAAGTTCAGCGTGCTGCTGTTTCTCTTTCCCCAGCTCTTTGTTCTCACCTGCATAAGGAGCTTGGAAGGTACATAATCGCATATAAAACAGGGAAAACATTTTACCTTTTATTTCTATTTTATACTAAATGGGTTGTTTTACAAGGTGACAGTTTACACTTCAAAAGGAGGGTGTGGGGGGGAGGGGTTTAAAACCATGGCTCAACTGTGTGTTTTTTTTTTCTGCCCTCCAGCCACAAGTGTGAACAAGGCCTAAAAGTGCTTTTCCTGCTCTCTCTAGACCTAAAAAAGTATTAAACTCATAGAGATTTTAAAGGCAACCAAAGAGATATTTTACTAAAAAAGTTAACTACTTAATTTAGACATCAGGGATGGGCCCCACTTGTGGAGAAGGGAGAAGCTAAGAATATGAGAGGTATGGAGCTGAAGTTTGGGCTACACTAAAGGAGATTATTGATGACGGTCCCCATTTTGTTACAGGTTCTTTTACTCTTGGAAAATCAGATACAAGAGTTATGGACCTATGCTGTCCTTGCGTGTTAGTGGTTCCATCTTTGGAGGTAGCCGTTTGCCCATTTTGAAATTCGGAGACACACGCTCCTATGATATTTGTTAGTGGTTCTATATCCCTGAGAAAGATACTTAAAGTTAAGAAGTTCAAAATGCGTTGGATGTCCCAGTCCGTGGATAAAGCTGGCAATCAAGATACACTATATTGCCAAAAGTAATAGGATGCCTACCTTTACACGCACATGAACTTTGATGGCATCCCAGTCTTAGTTTGTAGGGTTCAAGATTGAGTTGGTCCCACCCTTTGCAGCTATAACAGCTTCAACTCTTCTGGGAAGGCTGTCCACAAGGTTTAGGAGGGTGTCTATGGGAATGTTTAACCATTCTTCCAGAAGCACATTTGTGAGGTCAGGCACTGATGTCAGACGAGAAGGCCTGACTCATAGTCTCCGCTCTAATTCATCCCAAAAGGTGTTCTATCAGGTTGAGGTCAGGACTCTGTGCAGGTCAGTCAAGTTCCTCCACCCCAAACTGGCTCATCCATGTCTTTATGGACCTTGCTTTGTGCACTGGTGTGCAGTCTTGTTGGAACTGGAAGGGGCCATCCCCAAACTGTTTCCACAAATTTGGGAACATGAAATTGTCCAAAATGTCTTGGAAGGCTGACGCCTTAGGAGTTCCCTTCACTGGGACTAAGGGGACAAGCCCAACCCCTGAAAAACAACCCCACACCATAATTCCCCCTCCACCAAATGTTATACTTGGCACAATGCAGTCAGACAAGTACCATTCTCCTGGCAACCGCCAAATCCAAACACATGCATTCAATTGCCAAACCAAGAAGCATGATTGGTCACTCCAGAGAACACGTCTCCATTGCTCTAGAGTCCAGTGGCGGTGTGCTTTACACCACTGTGACCGACGCTTTGCATTGCACTTGGTGATGTAAGGCTTGGATGCAGCTGCTCGGCCATGAAAACCCATTCCATGAAGCTCTCTATGCACTGTTATGCTAATCTGAAGGCCACATGAAGTTTGGAGGTCTTTAGCTATTGACTCTGGAGAAAGTTGGCGACTTCTGTGCACTGTGCACTTCAGCATGAGCTGACCCCGCTCTGTCATTTTACGTTGCCAGAGTTACTGTTGTTCCCAGTTGCTTCCACTTTGTTATAATACCACTAACAGTTGACCGTGGAATATTTAGTAGCAAGGAAATGTCACGGATGGACTTATTGTACAGGTGACAACCTATCACGGTACCATGCTTGGATTCACTGAGCTCCTGAAAGTGACCCATTCTTTCACAAATGTTTGTAGAAGCAGTCTGCATGCCTAGGTGCTTGATTTTATACACCTGTGGCCATGGAGGTGATTGGAACACCTGAAACCAATAATTTGGAGGGGTGTCCCAATACTTTTGGCAATATAGTGTATATATGATTGTGTGCTTTTAAACTAGTTACATGGAATACCACTATTTACTGGCTTGTTAATACAGTTGTGTTTAAAAGTTTGCATACCCTGGCAGAAATTGTGAAATTGTGCCATTGATATTGAAAATATGACTGATCATGCCAAAAAAATGTCTTTTATTTAAGGATAGTGATCATATGAAGCCATTTATTATCGCATAGTTGTTTGGCTCCTTTTTAAATCATAATGATAACAGAAATCACCCAAATGTCCCGGATCAAAAGTTTACATCCCCTGGAATGTTTGGCCTTGGTACAGACACACAAGGTGACTCTCACAGGTTAAAATGACAATTAAAGGTTCATTTCCCACATCTTTGGCTTTTTAAATTGCAATTAGTGTCCGTGTATAAATAGTCAATGAGTTTGTTAGATTTCACATGGATGCACTGAGCAGGCCAGATACTGAGCAATGAGGAGCAGAAAAAAACTGTTAAAAGACCTGCGTACCAAGGTGATGGAATTTTATAAAGATGGAAAAGAATATAAAAAGATATCCAAAGCCCTGAATATGCCAGTTAGTACTGTTCAATCACTTATTAAGTGGAAAATTTGGGGGTCTCTTGATACAAAGCCAAGGTCAGGTAGATCAAGAAAGATTGAAGCCACAACTGCCAGAAGAATTGTCCGGGATACAAAGAAGAACCCACAGGTAACCTCAGGAGAAATACAGGCTTCTTTAGAAATATAAAGATGGTGTGGTTGTTTCAAGAAGCACAATGTGACAATACTTTATCAAAAATGAGCTGCATGGTTGAGTTGCCAGAAAGAATCATTTACTGTGCCAATGTCACAAAATAGCCCGGTTACAATATGCCTGACAACACCTTGACACGCCTCACAGCTTTTGGCACACTGATCTGGAGTGAAGAGACCAAAAAAGAGCTTTATGGTCACAGCCATAAGCGCTATGTTTGAAGAGGGGTCATCAAGGTCTATAGGGATAAGAGTACCATCCCCACTGTGAAGCATGGTGGTGGCTCACTGATGTTTTGGGGGGGGTGTGAGCTCTAAAGGCATGGCTTATCTTGTGAAAATTGACGGCAAGATGAATGCAGCATGTTATCAGAAAATACTGGCAGACAATTTGCATTTTTCTGCATGAAAGCTGTGCACTCTTGGAGTCCAGCATGATAATGACCCTAAGCACACGACCAAGCTGACCCTCCAGTGATTACAGCAGAAAAAGGCGAAGGTTCTCTAGTAGCCATCACAGTCTCCTGACCTTAATATTATCGAGCCACTCTGGGGAGATCTCAAACGTGCCGTTCATGCAAGACGACTGAAGATTTTGCATGATCTGGAGGCATTTTGCCAAAACGAATGGGCTGCTGTACCACCTGCAAGAATTCAGGGCCTCATAGATAACTATTACAAAAGACTGCGCTCTGTCATTGATGCTAAAGGGGGCAATACACAGTATTAAGAACTAAGAGTATTCAGAATTTTCAGCAGGGGTCATTTCATTTGTTTACTTGTGTCCAGGGGCGGACTGACCATTTGGAAATTCGGGCACTGCCCGAGGGCCCGGGGTCAGTAGGGGGGCCCATGAGATGCCCCTGGTACCTTTTTCATAGGTTTCTTGAGTTTGGGCAAGGACACAGGGTCCCCATGATCTCCTATTGCCTGGGGGCCCCATGAGTTGTCAGTCCGCCCCTGCTTGTTGCCATGTTTTGTTTTACAACTGTGCCATTCTGTTATCACCTACGGATGAATATGAATCCCATAAGAAATAAAAGAAATGTGTTTTGCCTGCTCACTCATGTTCTCTTTAAAAATGGTACATAGGTACATTGTACTGTATATTACCAATTCTCCAAGGGTATGCAAACTTTTGAGCACAACTGTCAATTATTTTTTTCTTGATTTTATTTGGTTTGTGATATGTTTTTTGATTTTGTAGAAAAAAATCTTTCAAATTAAATAGATTTTACGATTGTCTAAATAAAGTAAACTTTTTAGTAAAATATCTGTTTGGTTGCCTTCAAAATCCCCAATAGGTTGCCTTCAAAATCCCCAGTAGAGGTTTTTTGTGCATATAGTGTTTTAGTGTTTTCGCATTCGTGCTTAACCATGCATAACCGCGTTTTTCTGCGTTTGTGGTTTTTAGAGTTTCTTACACAAAAATAAATTTTTTTTGCTCATATAAAGCCCAAAATTGACAGCGTTTTTCCGTGTTTACCAGCTTTAGACCTCATGCACACTGGATGTTTTTATAGCAGCTATTTTCGGCTTTTGGCATTTTTTTTCTACAGCCAGTAAACTTCCCAGCATGTTATTCTATGTGTCCATGCACGCATAGCCTGTAATCAGAGTGGCAGGGGCATTTTTTGGATGGAAAAAAACCCCCAGGACTAGAGGTTTTTAGCTGTAAAAACGCTTTAACACAGAAACAAGGAGTAAAATGTGGCAAACCAGCTTTTTTTGGAATTTTTGAGCAAAAAAAAACAATTTTTGTACAAAAATGCTAAAAAACGCAAACGCGGAAAAACACAGCAAAACGCGGCTAAACACTAATGCAAAAAAAGCTTGAAAAACTCGCTTTTAAAAACGTGATTTTACACAGCTACCGCTACCAGCGTTATTAGTCCTCATGCACAATGGGCGTTTTTACAGCGGCTGTTTTTGGCTGTTGGCGGTTTTTTTTCTACAGCCAGTAAACTTCCCAGCATGTTATTCTATGTGTCCATGCACACATAGGCTGTAATTAGCATGACAGGGGCATTTTTTTGGCTGGAAAAAAACCCGGAACTAGTGGGATACTTGAGGAGGTTTTTAGTTGTAAAAACACTCTAACACAGAAACACGCAGTAAAATGTTGCAATCCAGCGTTTTTGGACTTTTTTTGAGCAAAAAAAATTTTTTCTACAAAAATGCTAAAAAATGCAAATGCGGAGAAACGCGGCTAAACACTAATGCAAAAACGGCTAAAAAACTTGCTTTTATAAATGTGATTTTACACAGCTACCAGCGATATTAGTCTTCATGCACACTGGACGTTTTTACAGCGGCTGTTTTTGGCTTTTGGCATTTTTGTCTACAACCAGTAAACTCCCCAGCATGTTATCCTATGTGTCCATGCACACATAGTCTGTAAGCAACGTTTTTTGTCAGGGGTGTTTTTGGGCTGGAAAAAAAACGCAGAAGAGAGGAGGTTTTTAGCGCTAAAAACACTCTAACGCTGAAAAACACGGTAAAAAGCAGTAAAACGTGGCAAACCAGAGTTTTTGGACTTTTTTTTAGCACAAAATTTTTTTTTTTCAGTAAAAAATGCAAATGCAGCAAAGCGCTGCTAAACGCTGATGCAAAAACGCTACAAACCATCACGTTGCGATAAACCCTTGTAGTAAAGGGGAAGCTCCACTGCACGGGAGTATTTTTCCGATCTCTGGAGTTTGGCTTTAATGTGGACAATCCTGAAGTCCGTCTTGTGGGAATATCTGCACATTGTCTCGGAATGGGTTTGTTGTTTTCTGGCTCCGCAGTGACATGTAATGAGGTGCTACAAGGTGTACACATTGCTGTCTTGACATAGTTACCAGTAAACCAGATGTTCTTCGCATACCTCCTGCATCACTAGGGAAGGAGCCGCTCGGGTTCAGCTTGCTAAAACTTGCCGATGGAACAAGCCCCTGCACATTGCAATAACTTACAGTAAATATTTACCACTCATAATTGTAACTCTCCCTAATGTTCTACAAGCGCATCACATGTTAATTACTCACCACGTCTAACCATTATTTACTTTCACTGCCTAATACACCTGATTGTTGGAACAGACAACATTTCTGTCTTCTCCTCGTGCCAGATGATACATGCTGAACTATGGCAAGTGGACCTGTCTCCTAGAACTCAGAAACATGCTATGATTACATTCTGTATGGTTCATTTAGGTTTCTCCTTCACATGCTGCATTCAATGAATCGCTTGCCGCCCGCTCACGGTACATTAAAGGCTCCATTCACACTTGTGCAACTTGTCATGCAACTTTACCATGTTTTTCAGTGACAACCAGGGGCGGACTGACAACTCATGGGGCCCCCGGGCAATAGGGGATCATGGGGCCCCTGTGTCCTTGCCCAAACTCAAAAAAGCCTATGAAAAAGGTACCAGGGGCATCTCATGGGGCCCCCTACTGACCCCAGGCCCTCGGGCAGTGCCCGAGTTTCCAAATGGTCAGTCCGCCCCTGGTGACAACCATTCAAATATGTATGACTTAAACCTGTAAATAAATGCAGCACTAAATTTCGTGTCGATATCAATCTAAAAAGATGTATGATATGATAAACTTAAATAAATGTGCTGTGGAGCGCTAAAAGTCATTAACGTGAAGAAACGACATTATTAAGTGCAAAGGTGACATAAAGAATAAATGATAAATAAGTAGATTGCAAATCCAAAATATACCCTGTTCCAAATTATTATGCAAATTCTATTTAAGTGTCACAAAGATGAAATATTTTGTTTTTCAGTTTATCTCATGGATGGCATTGTGTGTCAGGGCTCTTTTGATCACTGAAAGCAATCTGTGATAATTAGATTGGCAGGTGAGCCCAATTTAAGGAAAAACTACTAAAGGACGGTGTTCCACATTATTAAGCAGAGCACCATTTTCAAGCAATATGGGGAAGAAAAAGGATCTATCTGCTCCTGAAAAAAGTGAAATAGTTCAATGCCTTGGACGAGGTATGAAAACATTACATATTTCATGAAAACGTAAGCGTGATCATCGCACTATTAAGAGATTTGTGGCTGATTCAGAGCACAGACGGGTTCGTGCAGATAAAGGCACATTGAGGATGATTTCTGCCAGATCCATGCATCGGCTCAAGAGAGCAGCTGCTAAAATACCATTACATAGCAGCAAACGGATATTTGAAGCTGCTGGTGCCTCTGGAGTCCCACGGACATCAAGGTGTAGAGTCCTCCAGAGTCTTGCAACTGTGCATAAACCTTCTATTCATCCACCACTAACCAATGCTCACAAGCAGAAATGGCTGCATTGGGCAGAAAAATACATGAAGACTAATTTTCAAAGATTCCTGTTCACTGATAAGTGCCGTGCAACCCTGGATGGTCCAGATGGATGGAGTAGTGGATGGTTGGTGGACGGCCACCCTGTTCCAACAAGGCTGCGACGTCAGCAAGGCGGTGGTGGAGTCATGTTTTGGGCTGGAATCATGGGAACAGAGCTGGTCGCCCCTTTAGGGTCCCCAAAGGTATAAAGGTGACCTCTGCAAAGTATGTGGAGTTTATGACTGACCACTTTCTTCCCTGGTACAGAAGGAAGAACTATGCTTTCCGTAATAAAATCATCTTCATGCATGACAATGCACCATCTCATGCTGCAAAGAATACCTCTGCATCAATGGCTGCTATGGGGATAAAAGGAGAAAAGTCATGGTGTGGCCTCCATCCTCCCCTGACCTCAATCCTATTGAGAACCTTTGGAGCATCCTCAAGCAAAAGATCTATGAGGGTGGGAGGCAGTTTACATCCAAACAGCAGCTCTGGGAGGCTATTCTGACATCTTGCAAACAAATTCAAGCAGAAACTGTCCAAAAACTCCCAAGTTCAATGGATGCAAGACTTGTGAAGCTGCTGTCAAATAAGGGGTCCTATGTTACAATGTAACGTGATCTGTTAAAATGTTTAAAAAGTTAAAATGTTGTTAAAAGTTTGATTGAAATAGCTTTTGATTTTAGTAAATATGCTGCAAACACAACAAATGACAATTTTCAGTTCTTTACAAGCTATAAAGTGTTTTGAAACTTACTGCGCGGAATAATTTGGAACAGTGCATTGGAAGTGTTTTATGTTTAAAAAAATCCTGTTATCATTAGGAGGTTTGTTCAATAAAATGTGAATTGTACTCTTAATAGTTGAAAACATGAGAATTATGCTGACTGTTATTTACATCAATTATTTAGGTAAATGAGAAAAATATCATTTGCATAATAATTTGGAACACGGTGTAAATCGGTGAATTCTGTGACTTCAGTGGTTAAAAATGAGCATGTATTGCACTAACCAGACAGTGCAATATAATGCGCATTTCAGTATGTCAGATCACTCCTGGTCATCTGGATCTGGAAAGGTGAAAATCAGAGGATCATCTGGCAAACAACCGCAAGACAGGTAATCAGTATGTCATCACTCTCCAGGCTCCAGGGATACATATCCATCCAGAAGGGGGACCACTCTCAATTGTAAGTGCGGAGTAATAGGAATCCACCTTAAGGGGGGGCTCGCAATAAAACGAGCCCAAGCAGAAACCTCTGATAGTGTAGTATTTATTTTAATAAGGATAAATGCACATCAAAGGAAATAGAACTCACATCTGGCATTAGACTGAAATAAAGATGGCCATTGGCCTCCCTCGTGGCCTGTGCGCCGTGACGTCACCAGCCGGGCTCCTCTCTAACGCGTTTCGTGCCCATGCACGTTTTCAAAGGGCCCTTATTAAAATAAATACTAATAATGACGCTCATTTAAGGTGAGTGTCTTTATCTCTCTTGCTGGGGGGGTTTGGTTAGTGTCTGGCTCCCTCCTTGTGGGGACGCAGCCAATTTTTGTGTTGCCTAGTTTAGCACAAATCCTACATACACCACTAGTTGCACGTTCAGCATGGGCTATTAACCCCATTCAGCATGCATGCTGAACATGAGAAATGTAGCAGATTCCTCCATCCATTCAGTGCTGATGGACTAATCTTACCTGCCAGCTATTGTATTCTGACAGCCAGCACCCGTGGCTGTCAGAATACCCGACCAGTGGCTGCATCTGATTGGCTGCAATCACTGCAAATTTCCTTTCAGATCATAGTTTGTTGAGCCAGTTGGTGCTGATAGAGCCACTCAGATCAAATTTTGGAGGACTCAGCAGGAAATAGCCACAATTTGCCCTGCTGGGAACACAGACAGCAACCTTTGCTCTATTCCAAACAAAAGAAAGCATTTGGGCTGTAGGCTATGTTGAGGCTTCATTTAGACCTGCAGTTGTGGGGGGGTCGGTAAGGATGCACGATTGAGCTGCATTTCTGCCACCCACCACTCCTCTTCAGCTACAGTAGGCAGCTGACGGGGATGTTTACATCAATGCTTTGCGCCAATGGCAAAGTACACCCGCCATGTAGGGATCGCCAAGCAGCAAGCCTGCCAAATGCTAGCAAATGGGGGAGAGCTGCGATCACCCTGCAACCTTGTGCAATGCATGTGCTTGTGGTGCGATTGATGAAAACAGATGGTGAGGGGGTGCCACATCGCTTCCTCGCTGCCTGTCAAGTAGCCTCTGAAGTACGATCCGAACACAGATTGGGCTTCAGAGGAAAGCGAGATTTAGCTGCATGTCTACATATACCCTTATGCTTACAGTTGGGTTCAGTAAAAACAGGCAATTAAGCCACTGTTTTTACTACCCCCACCTGCCCCTCTTTAAGGCTAGGTTCACACCTATGCAGGTTGTATTTGAGCCGTTTCTGCATTGCGTTTTTGCACCTGTGTTTTTGATGCTTTTTGATGAGTTTTTTTTTTTTCATTTTTCTTGTTGCTAGGCAGATTTAAAACGCAAAACACATTAAAAACACATCAAAAACACAGAAAAAACGCAATACATGCTTTTCTGCAGTGTTTCCATTGAAGTCTATAGAACCAAAAACGCAACTTTTTGCTGTAAAAAAAGTCCCTGACCCTTTCCAAAAAACGCACCGGATGAAAATGCAGAGATGTAAACATGCTAAATCATGGTAAATGGACTGTACTGTGTTTCTGCAAAATGCTGCAAAAAACGCTTAAGTGTGAACCTGGGGTAAGCTCCAGTCGGAGATGTATACTTGCAGCAGCTGCGATGCTTTGTAGCACAACAAAAATTATCTGCTTATTGCATTCAGCGGGTAAAATGCACGCTTTGAATGGGTCGCGCAGCAACCACCCTGATATCACATAGAATACATGCCATTCGGGCTCTGTGGTGCAGGCTTTTAGGGGTTAAAAAGAGATGGTGAAGAGAGGATATCGCTTTCTCACCAAACGCCATCTGAAAACCAATCCACTGTAGATCACTCTTCAGAAGGCAACACTGATGTAAAAAAGCCCTTTATGACTTCTGTGTTGATCCAGCAGACTGGAGATGTCCACTTGATTTCAGTTTGGGCAGCAGAGCCGGGAATCCTCCCAGTTTCTCCGTGTCCCTGTGGTCAGAGCACAAACCATTTATAGTGGAATCTGCAGGCTAAACTTAGAAATGAGATGAGACTTCTATGTGACTAAAGGGACTTTCTGGGATGACCTGTGCTGATGTCACCAGGACAAGCCCTAGAAAGATCCAGTCCCAGGGAGGAGGAAGATTAGCTCAGTAGGTCCATGTCAGTGGATTAGTGGCTGACTTCTCAACTGACACCCACGGCTGGGATTTGAAGAACTAATGACTGAGAACAAGTTTACTTTCCATAAGGAAGGGCTCAGAACATGTGACAGCGCAGTTTCTATTTGGCTAAAGTCAGCATTGTTTTAATGCAGTTTCTTTTTTATTATTATTATTATTATTATTATATTATTATTATACAGGATTTATATTATTATATAGGATTTATATTATTATACAGAATTTATATTATATAGGATTTATATTATTATATAGGATTTATATTTTTACACAGGATTTATATTATTATATAGGATTTATACTATTATAGAGAAGTTATATTATTATACAGGATTTATAATATTATACAGAATTTATATTATTATACAGAATTTATAATATTATACAGAATTTATATTATTATACAGGATTTATAATATTATACAGAATTTATATTATTATACAGGATTTATATTATATAGGATTTATATTATTACACAGGATTTATATTATTATACAGGATTTATACTATTATACAGGATTTATATTATTATACAGAATTTATATTATTACACAGGATTTATATTATTATACAGGATTTATATTATTACACAGGATTTATATTATACAGAATTTATATTATATAGGATTTATATTATTACACAGGATTTATATTATATAGGATTTATATTATTATACAGAATTTATATTATTATATAGGATTTATATTATTACACAGGATTTATATTATATAGGATTTATATTATTATACAGGATTTATATTATATAGGATTTATATTATTACACAGGATTTATATTATATAGGATTTATATTATTATACAGGATTTATATTATTATACAGGATTTATATAGCACCAACAGTTTGCGCAGCGCTTTACAAAATGAAGAGAGACATTACAGTCACAATACAATTTGGTACAAGAAGAAACAAAGGGCCCGGCTCATCAGAGCTTACAATCTAGGAGGAAGGGTTGAGTGATACAAAAGGGGGATGGGCTGATGGAGGAAATAAATGGCAGTTTACTAGGTAGAAGCAGGATAGGCTTCTTTAACCCCTTCACGCCTAAGGGTAAAACAAATCTTAATGCCTAAGCACAATTTTGCAATTTTGACCTGTGTTAGTAAGACCGTACATATCATCACAACTACTTTGTACATCCAGGTACAACCGCATTTTTTTCAGGACAAATTGGGTTCATTTGGTGGTAAATGGCAATGGATATTTCCTGATTTCTTTTTTATTATCAAAAGGAAAACTGGCCCAAAATAGTAAACAAAATATATTTTTTTTTAATTTAGATGTGTGTTTCTTGTTACTACCATAACCTACCACCCAAGAACAACCCAAAATACATTTTCCAGCTCTTGACGATCGCAGCGATACCATATATGTGTATGTTATTTGTTGTTTGTACCCGTAGTACAGCCCAGAAACAATAGTGTACATTTTTGTTTTTTTGTTTTTTTTACCTAAAAAAAACACACTGACACTAATACCATTTTAAAAAAAATCCTGACCTTTGACTTTGACCTTTGACCCTGACCTTGACCCAAACACTTACCCTGGCACTGAACTAGAGCAAACCTTGATCTAGGTATTTTTTCTTTATTTTTTTAATACTTTTTTTTTTTTAACAAACATTTTTTCCCCTCTATGCCAGAACTTAGAGAGATACAATGTATTTCTCTCCTCCATTCATAAAGAGAGAAAAAAAAAAAGGGGGCCGAGCTGTACAGTGACTGATCACTGATAGCCATTCAGAGGCTATTATTATTATTATTATACAGGATTTATATGGTGCCAACAGTTTGCTCAGCACTTTACAATATAAAGAGAGACAATACAGCAACAATACAGTTCAATACAAGAGGGATAGGAGGGCCCTGATCCTTGGAGCTTACAATCTAGGATATCACAGCAATCATGTGACCCGGAATCGGGAGTCCTGGGTCCCAATCATTCGAACGGGACCCGGGGCTCTCAGTGACACCCCGGTCTTGGTGCTGGGAGCGCGCTGTGTGGCGCACTCCCAGCACAAAGACAGGTATGCAAATATGCTGCCCCTCACGAAAAAAAGCCCAGTTCTGTGAGACCGCATATTTGTGTGACGTCAGCGCAAAGGGGTTAAAGAGATAGGATAGATCAGGGATCATCTAAAGGTAGATAGATTTTTCTCACACTTAGAGCTGGCGGGGGACAGGGGCAGCATCGGAGTGTTGCTGCATACACCTAGGTAGGTATAAATAGGGAAAAAAAGCCCTACTTCTCTTATAACCACTTTCCATTCTGCCTTATAGCAGAAATACTGCTACAGGGCGGCACGGGTGCGCAAAATCACTTTGTTGAAAGCACAGACACACAGCACACATAGTGAAACAGCACACAGTTAACCCTTTGATTGCCCCACATGTTAACCCCTTCCTGCCCAGTGTCATTAGTACAGTGTCAGTGCTTTTTATTAGCAGTGATCACTGTATTGGTGTCACTGGGGATGTCAGTGACACCAAGTCAGTTCTCCCCAATGTCAGAATGTCTGCTGCAGTCCCACAGTCCCGCTATAAGTCGCTGATCACCGCCATTACTAGTAAAAAAAAAAAATCTGCGTCTATATACTGACATTTGTAAACGCTATAACTTTCACGTAAACCAATTCATTTACACGTATTGGGATTTTTTTAGCAAAGACATGTAGAAGAATATATTTTGGCCTAAATTTATGATGAAATTAGTTTTTTACCATTTTTTTATTGGACATGTTTAATAGCAAAAAGACAAAAATATTGTTTTTTTTCTCAAAATTGTCGATCTTTTTTATAGCGTCAAAAAAAAAATGCACAGGTGATCAAATATCACTGAAAGAAAGCTCCATTTGTGGGGAAAAAAGGGCATAAATTTCATTTATGTGCAGTGTTGCATGACTGCGCAATTGTCAATTAAAGTGACTCAGCACCGTATCGCAAAAAATGGCCTGGTCAGGAAGGGGGGTAAATCCTCAAAAGGGCAAGTGGTTAAAAATGATAAAAATATATTGTGAGCTGACTGATCATATTTGTTCTCTCATTTATCAATAATAACCATTGATAATGAAATAGGAATGGAGCAGATACTTCGGGGAGTTCAGGATTGCCAATTAGATTGTTTCTTTTTATCAGTATTGATGGTAATCTTTGCCTGTAGATAAACATCACATGTATTTATTTGGTTTTCATGTTACCAATTAAAGTTTGTGGTTAAAGACAGTATCCAGTTTCCCAGAAATATTTACATTGGCTTTGCAGGGTGTTCATTGGGCTTTCTGTAGCTCATGCACCTTTCTGAGCCCGGGTTCACACTGATGCGGTTTTGTGTGCAAATTCCACAATGCATTTCAATCACACCCCGGTCATGCAAACTACTGCAGGTGTGTATGTTAACAACACCCCGAAATCGGTCCCCAAAACGCGGTGCAATGTGCAGAATCGGATCGCGTGGGCGTCAATATCTCAGGGGATGTTTACATTTCTTGTGACAGCAATAAAAGTGATAAAAAAACAGTGAAAATGTAAAAAAAAATTACAGTGCCCACCCTCCTGTGCAAAGGCTAACGCATGCATCGGTCCCGCACGCACACAGTGATCATCTCACACATGTGAGGTATCGCTCCGATCATAGGCAGTAATTCTAGTACAAAACTTCCTCTGTAAATCTAAATCTTATGAATAGTAAGATTTACACCATTTATTGCCGTTGCACAGGTGGATGCAGTTTTAAAGCATGACATGTTTGGTATCTATAACAACAGTGCATAGAGAGCTCATGGAATGGGTTTCCATGGCCAAGCAGCTGCATGCAAGCCTTATTGCACCAAGTGCAATGCAAAGCTGTGGATGCAGTGGTGTAAAGCACGCTGCCACTGGACTCTAGAGCAGTGGAGACGTGTTCTCTGGAGTGACCAATCACACTTCTCTGTCTGGCAATCCGATGGACGTGTCTGATTTTGTCAGTTGCCAGGAGAACGGTACTTGCCTGACTGCATTGTGCCAAGTGTAAAGTCTGGTAGAGGGGGGATTGTGGTGTGGGGTTGTTTTTCAGGGGTTGGACTTGGCCCCCTAGTTCCACTGAAGGGAACTCTTAAGGTGTCAGCATACCAAGACATTTTGAACAATTTCATGCTCCCAACTTTGTGGGAACAGTTTGGGGATGGCCCCTCCCTGTTCCAACATGACTGCACACCAGTGCACAAAGCAAGGTCCATAAAGACATGGATGAGCCAGTTTGGGGTGGAGGAACTTGACTGACCTGCAGAGTCTTGACCTCAACATGAATGACTTAGAGCGGAAACTGTGAGCCAGGCCTTCTTGTCCGACATCAGTGCCTGACCTCACAAATGTGCTTCTGGAAGAACAGTCAAACCTTCCCATAGACACCCTCCTAAAGCTTGTGGACAGCCTTCCCAGAAGAGTTGAAGCTGTTATATATGCAAAGGGTGGGGCCAACTCAATATTGAACCCTACGTACTAAGACTGGGATGTCACTAAAGTTCATGTGCGTGTAAAGGCAGGCGGCCCAATACTTTTGGCAATTTAGTGTATATGTGTTCACATCAGGGGCGGACTGACAACTCATGGGGCCCTCGGGCAATAGGGGATCATGGGGCCCCTGTGTCCTTGCCCAAACTCAAAAAGCCTATGAAAAAGGTACCAGGGGGATCTCATGGGGCCCCCTACTGACCCCGGGCCCTCGGGCAGTGCCCAAGTTTCCAAATGGTCAGTCCGCCCCTGGTTCACATGTATATGTAATCCAGTGCAATTGAAAATAAGTGGAAATGTATGCATCTGTATGCTATATGGATGTTTGCATGTCTGTACACATGTAAACGTAAGCACTTTATGGACCATTTGCGCTGTTTTACGCAGGATCTTTCTGACAGCCATATGTAGCCTAGATGATCAGTAATTTGATTATGGCCATGTGCATGCACCCTGAGGCTCCTTTCCCACAGGTGCCATCAGCAGGGGAACTCTGACCCATGAACAGATCGCTGATTCAGAACAGAACGGGATGGGTATCACTTTTGGGACATTGCGCCCTTTCATTTTTTTTTCCCCTTTTATAACCCAGAGCTTTTCTGGAACCATAATGGATCTATGGGCAGCCAGATGAAAATGGACATGCATTTGTTTACATGGGACTACCATGTCACGTTTAGGTCCAAAAAAATGGAAAAGGACACAGGCATTTTCCACTTTTTTCTGTTCTTTTCCATTTTTTTCTAAACCTGGATAAACTCGGAGGTAATCGGATGTATCACCTGCTTCCCCATAGACTTACATGGAGCTTACATTTGTGCCACCCATGTGAAAGGGGCCCTATTCTTTTAGGCATATGGAACTATGAGAACTACAACCATTCAGACAGCAGCTTCATAGAACTGACCTATGGGGACACAGAAGTGAAATCCAACTCTGAATATAATTGGTTGGTTCAACAGAAACAAACGTGATTGTACAACATAAACTTTTACCCTAGGTTCACACCTAAGCGTTTTCTGCAGCGTTTTGCAGAAACGCAGTAAAGTCCATTTTACATGATTTCCTATGGGAGAGGTTCACATCGCCGTGTTTTCCCCATGTGCGTTTTTTGGAAAGGGTCAGGGACTTTTTTTAACACAAAAAGTTGCGTTTTTGGTTCTATAGACTTCAATGAAGACACTGCAGAAAAGCATGTAGTGCAATTTTGATGCGTTTTGCGTTTTATTCTGCTCGGCAACAAGTTAAAGAGAAAAAAAATTGCAAAACTTATAAAAAAATGCTACAAAAAAGCATGTATTGCGGTTTTGCCACTTTTTAATGTGTTTTTGCGTTTAAAATCTGCCTAGAAACAAGAAAACAAAAACGTAAAATGCATCAAAAACGCAAGTGCAAAAATGCAATGCAGAAATGCCTCAAACGCAACGTGTGAACCTAGACTTAGAGCATTGCTGATAAATTTGTTTATTACTTACCGGTTACACTGACATCTCGATGGTCCTGTCAGCACAGGTAGGTATGGCCAGGTGTTCCAGGAAACAGGCACCTCGGGCTAAACTATTCTTAATGGTTCTGAGAAGTTTGGTATTAAAGGTTCATTGTTAGACACCTGGTGACCACTAAGATCAATCAGGTCAGTTAAAGATCTACAACAGCGCATACTTAAAACTCATTTATGTGAACTGTAAATCCACCAAACAATTCAGTTTAACCACCCATGTAATTCACAACCCCCTGTCACACTTCATACTCAGATGGATGACACCACTGTTTCTAACTGCAGCTTTTCTTGTCATGACTGCATGAAATTAAAAAAAAAAGGGGACATCTGATTGACACCTTTCTGCCATTGTACACAGTCAGGAGGTTGACAGTACTATTTTTACTGCAACTTTTCAGCTCCCTGAGTCACCTATCTGCTCAATGGACAATGAAAGAGACTCATCATACTGCTGAAGTCCTCTGTCTGCTCTCATTTGGCTGAAATATACCTCTACATCTCCACCTCTAGCTCCCTGTATCTGAAAGCATCATTAGCACTGATCTCAGCATTCCCTGCACTCACAGTATGTCCTCAGTCTTCCAGGTTGAATCAAATTAGAAGACTGAGGACATCTAGTGGCCAAAATAAATTACTGTGGCGGAAACAAAGTTGGTAATAAATTGAAATATTGCACCCAGAGATCTGCCCCCTTTTCATCTGCTAGGTGTCCAGGAGTCCACAGCAGGCCACCATGGGAGAGAGCAGCTGAGGAGACAGAGTCGGATTCCTGGAGCCAGGTTTTGGTAACAGCAAGTAGGTTGAGGGAGCGGAAGAAGAAGAAATCATTGACAGAGGACAGTGTATTGGAGACTGAGTGGGCGTTCCAGAGGACACATAAGAGGGGGGGCTGGCTCGTGGAAGCAGAGGAATTGAGGTAAGAGAGTGACTGTTGCGGCTGCTGCCAGAGAAGGGAGACTGCTGCATCTGCAGATGGGAGTGTGATGGTGGAGGGCCAGAGTTTGGGGTGATATCTCCGGAAGATAGTAGTAGGAGGGAGGTGAGGTGGGATTCATATGAGGGGCGATGCGGCAGTGATTTGGAAGGGGTGACATTATCTGGGCTCAGAGCAGGAGATGACAAGTGCAGTAATATTGAGCGGGCAGAAGTGGGGTGACATGTACAGGCTGTGAGCTGAGAAGGAGGGCTGAAGAAATGAGAGTTTGAGGAGAGAGGGCGTTACAGCAAAAAAGGAGACTTAGTAACAGCATGTAGGAGGGCGAGTAGAAAGTAAAAAAAAAAAAGGAAGGCTGAGGGAAAGAGATAAGAGAGGAAAGAGCAGACTACTTGCAGTGGAGCACTAATATTTGTACTTGCCTTTGTTGAAGGGCCACACACTTACAAGGAAGGGCCAGCCTGCACCCCATACCCCAGGTTCACACCTAAGCTCTTTCCGCAGCATTTTGCAGAAATTAAGTACATGCCAGTTAACATGATTTCCTATGGGACATGTTCATATCTCTGCGTTTTCATCCGGTGCATTTTTTGGAAAGGGTCAGGGACTTTTTTGAAAGCACAAAGTTGCGTTTTTGGTTCTATAGGCTTCAATGGAAATGCTGCAGAAAAGCATGTAGTGCATTTTTGCTGTGTTTTGCATTTTAAATCTGCCTAGCAACAAGAAAAATTTTTAAAAAATGACCCCCCCCCTCAAAACGCAGCAAAAACATAGCAAATACGCAGGTGCAAAATTGCAATGCAGAAATGGCTCAAACGCAACCTGCATAGGTGTGAGCCAGACATGCATGGTGAAAGTTTTCTGCGCTAAACAAATTGCAAGCAACATGGAGACAAGATAAGGCAAAGTGTTTGATCCTGGCCAGAGCACCATGAGCCCTGGTTCACACTAATGCGGTGCGGCACATCGCATGTGATTTGCACAGGAACCGCACTGAATTCCTGTGCAAATCACATGCGATGTCTGTGCGGTGCGATTTGAGCCATACATCTTACCAAAAAGGTGCAGGACCCTTTCTTTTCTTTCACCTGACTTGCATCGCATGAGTTCTCACACCCATGCGATGCGAATTCTGGTAATCACACTGCGTTTTACCATCTTTTTCGGGGTGTTGTTAATTTAACATTGACACCCGTACCAGATCGCATGGACATCATGCGATTGCAATGCGGTGCGGGAAATGCACAGGAGAGAGAGTAATTTAAAGTGTTACTAAACCCACAACAGTAAAATCAGTCTGTATATGCAGTAAAGCATGCTTGTTATACTCACTGTGGAACCTAAGGGGTTAATTCTCCGCGTTTTGTAAAAAGGATGTTTGATCCTGTCTTCTCTAATCCTCCCCTTCTTCTACTGTCCCCAATCTATCTCCTGATCATCTGATAGAACAGAGCCTTGGGGGCAAGCTTCACATGCTCTGTTTGGTGAAAAATTTTAGTGTGTTTCAACGAACACAGCAGTGGCAGCCGAGTAATTGTAACAAAATAATTACTAATTCAAAACACTCATGAAAAAACCTGAGTTAACAAGTGAGATGCAGCTACCAATTACTCGGCTGCCGCTGCTGTGTTCGTTGAAACAAACTAGACACAAAAAAATTTTCAATTAGTAATTATTTTGTTACTTGTATGTGTGTGTATCTATATATATATATATATATATATATATATACATACATGTGGCAGTGTATCTTTCTGCTATGACTAAGAGCTAGTGGAGCATGAAACGCGTTAGATTGGAGTCCTGTATCCCTGTCATATTTGTGGAATATGCTATAAGAAGCATAGGTGATTTTAGATTGTAAGCTCCAAGGATCAGGGTTCAGCTCCATTCCCATAACCTGCATGTCCTCTTTAACATACATAGTTAGCAGTTGACAGTTGTGTCTTATATCTAGATCAGTGGTCTCCAAACTGCGTTCCTTGAGAAACTATTCCTCTCACTGTCACCAACCATAAGGTACCATTCCTGCCATTGACACCAAAAATGGGGCATTATTCCTCCCTCCTAGATTGTAAGCTCCAAGGAGCAGGACCCTCCTATCCCTCTTGTATTGTTGCTGTATTGTCTCCCGTTATATTGTAAAGCACTGAGCAAAGTGTTGGTGCTATATAAATCCTGTATAATAATAATAATAATAATAATTTTACTGCCTACAAAGGTGATTTTACTGAATGTGAGAATAAATGTTTGCTTTTGGTTTTATTACTGCTTTTATTGACTTAATGGCCCACTACATGAAAAGAATAATAACAATAATTCAAAACATCAAAGCAATAAATAGCAAAAATGGAAACCAGTTAATGCAAATATCTAAATAGTTCTATATATAGAAAAACAGTACAAACCCTATAACTTTATTTATTTTTATTTATTTCAGGTACTTATATATCGCCGCTAATTTACACAGCTCTTTAGATATATATTGTACAGAGTCATGGTTGTTGTTCCCCTCCCCCTTCCCCCTTCCCCCCCTCCCACCCCTGTCTGATCCCCCCTTCAAACTTTCCCCTATTTCTTTAATGTACTCGGGAGACATTACTTTGATTGGCTGGAACAATAATGTCTTTTATTGTCAACTTTTACCTACCTGTTTCTGCTAATAATATATAGACATTTGTACTGTGACTCACATTCATCTTTTTTATGTCCTATTGCCACTACAATGTCCAGTGTACATTAGCAATTTCTCTTTGTTTGTTTCAATCAGCTTTATTGTTAATAAAATTGTTTGAACAAGATATATATTGTACATTCACATCAGTCCCTAACCCTCAAGGAGCGTAGAATCTAAGGTCTCTAGCTTGCGTTCCTGTACTAATGATTGAACATAAGCTATGATGATATAGTAATAGTATGGCCATATTAGTGAAAGTAGCCCATAGCTCTTTTCTAGGTGTACTGGTCCTTTAAACAGCGCAGGGTTAGTTCTTTTACACAGTGCTGTATTCACGGAACATTGGCAGTATCGCCGACCGCAAGAAAATGTGGAAATCTGTATTCTGTTGATGTCAGCATTACTTCCAGCTTTCTGGCAGTACAACCGATTGCCCTATAGTGCCTACAGAATGAGCTGTGTTCATGTGCAGAGTGGGATAACCCAGCTTGCGTGGACACCAAAGAGTTAACAGCCGGTCTTCACAAGAAGTATGCCAGGGGTCTTCAAACCTTCTAAGCAAAGGACCAGTTTACTGTCCTACAGATTTTAGGGGGGCTGGACTGGAAAATGTCCCCCATCAGTGGGAGTAAACAATGCCCCATCTTTGGTGTTAGTGAAAGGAATTGTGCCCCATCAATGGTGTCATTGGGAGAAATTGTGCCCCAACATTGGTGTCGTTGGGCCCCATTCTTGGTATCATTGGGATGAACTGTGCCCCATCATTGGTGTCATTGGTGGGAATTGTGCTCCATTGTTGGTATTATTGGGGGAAATTGTGCACCATCATTGGTGTCATTGGGTCCCGTTCTTGGTATCATTGGGATGAACTGTGCCCCATCATTGGTGGGAATTGTGCCCCATCGTTGGTATCATTGGAAGAATTTGTGCCCCATCATTGGTGTCATTGGGCCCCATTCTTGCTATCATTGGGATGAACTGTGCCCCATCATTGATGGGAATTGTGCCCCATCCTTGGCATCATTGGGAGGAATTCATTGGTGTCAGTGGATTAAATAGTGCCCCAAAGGCCAGATAAAGGCAATCAAAGGGCCGCATCCGGCCCCCGGGCTGCAGTTTGGAGATTACTGGTGTATGCTATGGGAGATGTGAGACAAGAGCATGTAGGGGGTTAGAACCTCTGTCGGGTTTTTCCTTGTTTTGTTTGTCCTCATTGGCGGAAATCTATCCAGAAGGACACAGACTGGAAGTAAGGGTAAATCTGCCTGACAGGGACACAGGCAGCAATGTAAACCTTTCCCTACTCTATCCAAGACTGTTATGAAATATTTTGACTGGAGTTTTAGGCCTCTTGCACACTGCAGTGTAAAGTGTTACTAAACCCACAACAGTAAAATCAGTCTGTATATGGAGGAAAGCATGCTTGTTATACTCACTGTGGATCCTAAGGGGTTAATCCTCTGCATTATGTAAAAAGGCTGTTTGATCCTGTCTTCTCTCATCCTCCCCTTAGTCCAGTGCCCCCCTCTTGACAAGATATATCATGTGGAGTCACTCTGCACATGCTCAATATAGTGTGTATTGCTAGAGATTTTTTTTTTTCTTGGGAGAGTGCATGTGATCAGCACAGGGTCAATCAGCACTGTCCAGACAGAGGATAAGGGGTTCTGCATTCTCTAAGAGAAGATAGAAAACTCCTACAAGCTTTAACCAGTGCTCTGCTGGACACTGATAGAAGTCACAAGACTACTCTAACTGCTGATGAGAAAAGGTATTTAGCAGTTTATATTTAATAAAATAATTGCATTTCCATGTTCTGTGTACTGTGGGAGAGCAGATATAGTGAATGCAGGGTCCTGGGAGACCAGATATTGTGAATGCAGGGTCCGGGGAGACCGGATATAGTGAATGCAGGGTCCGGGGAGATCGGATATAGTGAATGCAGGGTCCGGGGAGATCAGATATAGTGAATGCAGGGTCTGGGGAGCCCAGATATAGTGAATGCAGGATCCTGGGAGACCAGATATAGTGAATGCAGGGTCGGGGGAGACCAGATATAGTGAATGCAGGGTCCGGGGAGACCAGATATAGTGAATGCAGGGTCCTGGGAGACCAGATATAGTGAATGCAGTGTCCGGGGAGATCAGATATAGTGAATGCAGGGTCCAGGGAGACCAGATATAGTGAATGCAGGATCCTGGGAGACCAGATATAATGAATGCAGGGTCCTGGGAGACCAGATATAGTGAATGCAGGATCCTGGGAGACCAGATATAGTGAATGCAGGGTCCTGGGAGACCAGATATAGTGAATGCAGGGTCCTGGGAGACCAGATATAGTGAATGCAGGGTCCTGGGAGACCAGATATAGTGAATGCAGGGTCCTGGGAGACCAGATATAGTGAATGCAGGGTCCAGGGAGACCAGATATAGTGAATGCAGGGTCCGGGGAGACCAGATATAGTGAATGCAGTGTCCGGGGAGATCAGATATAGTGAATGCAGGATCCTGGGAGACCAGATATAGTGAATGCAGGGTCCGGGGTTTAGTAACACTTTAAAAAGCTCAGTACAGCGTTTTTTTTTAATGAGGTAAAATGTAGCTTATTTTTTACAATGTGCCTTTGCACACAGGCACGTAACCAAGTGCCGCATATTGCTCAGGAAATTTTTTTTTAAAAAATCAGAATTTTTGGTCAGTAATTTAAGCCGCGTGTGCACAAATATGCGCATATGGGCATAAATATTAAAGCATTTTCCTTAAGAATATATTGTGCGCGCAGATGTGCTCAAATGCGCCCATAAATACGTGCAAAACAAATGTCTGAAATTACGTTCCAAAAAGCAGATGGTACCGTATGCAAGAGGCCTAAGTTTGAGGCTTCCTGCACACAGACGTTTGCAGGCATAAAATACTGTATACCTAGTATAATATTCCTGGAGTCTTCCCGCACCTGAGGTGCCGCGGGTGGGGTATACAACTGAGCGTAGATGTGAATGGCTGGACGCCCCGTACTCTTCTCTGGCTTTTTCCCGCAGGTGTGTGTATGACGTCTTTCCCAAATGCTAAATTTTTGTGTTCAGAAAGATTCACATCTATGGTCGTACAGCCCACCTGTGGCATTTTTGTGCTGAAAAAATGCTGGGAATTTTATCCTAGGCATTTTTTGTGCAAGTGGTATTAGTTCCACTTTTTTTTTTTCCTGCTACAGGGCGGCACAGGTGCGCAAAATCACGTACATACAGTATCTCACAGAAGTGAGTACACCCCTCACATTTTTGTAAATATTTTATTATATCTTTTCATGTGACAACACTGAAGAAATGACACTTTGCTACAATGTAAAGTAGTGAGTGTACAGCTTGGAGTCCTCTTCCACTCCTCCATGATGACATCACTGAGCTGGTGGATGTTAGAGACCTTGCGCTCCTCCACCTTCTATTTGAGGATGCCCCACAGATGCTCAATAGGGTTTAGGTCTGGAGACATGCTTGGCCAGTCCATCACCTTTACCCTCAGCTTCTTTAGCAGGCAGTGGTCGCCTTGGAGGTGTGTTTGGGTTCGTTATCTTGGAAATCTGCCCTGCGGCCCAGTCTTCGAAGGGAGGGGATCATGCTCTGCTTCAGTATGTCAGTACATGTTGGCGTTCATGGTTCCCTCAATGAACTGTATCTCCCCAGTGCTGGCAGCACTCATGCAGCCCCGGACCATGACACTCCCACCACCATGCTTGACTGTTGGCAAGACACACTAGTCTTTGTACTCAACTGGTTGCCGCCACGCACACTTGACACCATGTGAACCAAATCAGTTTATCTTGGACTCATCAGACCACAGGACACGGTTCCAGTAATCCATGTCCTTAGTCTGCTTGTCTTCAGCAAACTGTTTGCAGGCTTTCTTGTGCATCATCTTTAGAAGAGGCTTCCTTCTGGGACAACAGCCATGCTGACCAATTTGATGCAGTGTGTGGCGTATGGTCTGAGCACCGACAGGCTGACCCCTTACCCCTTCAACATCTGCAGAAATGCTGGCAGCACTCATACATCTATTTCCCAAAGACAACCTCTGAATATGATGCTGAGCACGTGCACTCAACTTCTTTGGTCGACCATGGCGAGGCCTGTTCTGAGTGAAACCTGTCCTGTTAAACTGCTGTATGGTCTTGGCCACCGGGCTGCAGCTCAGTTTCAGGGTGCCGGCATCTGTCTTCCGGGTTCCGTTCCCTGCGAGCGTCGGGACATACGGGGGACGGAACTGGCGGGAAATTTGAAAATTGTAAAAGTGACATTCACTAAATTCACTAAAATCACATAGTAAAACATTACTGTATCAAACCATTTCACATACATTTTGTCCCGAGTGCTTTGTCCTGCGCCCTGCCTACATTTTTACTGTTCTTTCTGCCTGGAAACTGAGAAGCGTCCATGGCGTCCAAAAAGCGTCCCTTTAGGTCAAAATCGGTTTTAGACCAGCTAGAGAACAGCGATAGTAAATCAGAACCACTTGCAGAATTGAGTGATAATGATTTGTGGGGAAATTCGTCATCAGACACTGAAAACGATTTTGCGACTTTGCTCAGTGATGTGCGAACTTGGCGCTATATTTCAAATTTCAGTGTTTTTGGTTTGATTATATTATTGAATTAAATTTATTATTAATATATTATTATTTTTTATGATTATTTATTAAATTATAATTTATGATTTCGTGTTTCAAATTTTAACATACCCAGGATGTTTACTAGACTCTTGTTTGGACAGATTTCTGAGTTATTCCTAAAAATTACAGGCCTACAATAAAAAAACTACATATTTCCATGCAAAAAAATGTACCGCTTTGCGCACAGAAATATGGACATAATCAGACCGCTAGGGAGGTTAAGGTTTGAGTTTTAATTCCTCTGCTATTTTATCTGAAACAAAAAATAAAAGTTTTGCCTTTAGATATTCTTTATTGAACGTGATATATATTAGCACATGAGACTTGCCAGCGTGCTATTAAAAAGGGTGTTGGCAGGTTTCTTTTAACTGCCGCAAGCAGCATCAAAGAGGAGGTGAGTGAGAGGTGCTTTTCCTCCAAATATTTTCCCTTGCCTTGACACACACTCAAAATGCTCCAAAGACAGCCAAAGAATTCTCTTGTTAATTTTTTTTTCTTTGTCAATTTTGACATGCAGAAAATGTCCATCGGACCTCACCCTTGCCTGTGAACCTGGATTACCCAGAATGCCTGAGAAAATATAAAGTGTTTCTACACCCAGGACCCTGCATTCACTCTATCTGGTCTCCTACAGTACACAGAACACGGAAATGCAATTATTTTAGTAAATATTAACTGCTAAATGACTTTTCTCATCAGCGGTTAGCAGTCTTATGACTTGTAGCAGTGTTCAGCAGACCACTGGTTAAAGACTGTAGTTTTAATTCTCCCCTGATTGTCCTATGAGGCTTCAGGACCCCTGACTCTCTGTCTGGACAGTGCTGATTGGCCCTGTGCTGATCACATGCACTCTTCCCAAGAAAAAAAAAATTATCTAGCAATACACACCAAACTGAGCATGTGCAGCTTGCCCCCAAGGCTCTGTTCTATCAGGAGATGGATCGGGGACACTAGAAGCAGGGGAGGATCAGAGAAGTCAGGATCATACAGCCTTTTTACACAATGCAGAGGATTAACCCCTCAATTTCTACAATAAGTATAACAAGCATGCTTTACTGCATATATAGACTGATTTTACTTTGGGTTTAGTAACATTTTAAGATGGTCATGCACAGATTTTTTTTTTCATTCAGCTCACAGGCTCCTTATCTATGCCACTCTAGCAAAGGACTACAGAACACCTCCCAGCCTTGCAAAGGCAATTGAAGCTGTGCAACTTTCCAGCATGATATGCTGAATTTGTGGCTACTTCCCTGAAGAAGAATTTCATGCAATAATAATTTGGAATGTGCAGGATATTTCCACTGAAAGGACTGACTGTGGAAGTACATCTACTACAGCAGAGACCTAACTGGATTTACCACACCGTGCAAAAGAATGTTTTCTCATTCATAAATGTATCATGCAACTATACGTATATATGTGAAGAAGACACAATGCTTTTAAACAGGGTCCTATTTTTGGCTGTTTTTTATATTTGTGTAGCACTACCCCTGTAGGAATTGTTGAGTTTTGGGTCTCCCTATAGCCCCGCACACCCAGGCAACACACATTTTCCACATCAACTTGTATCCAGGAGACAGTACCCAGTCCTTGGGCTTTTTTTGAGGTTTTATTAGGGGATTTAGAACTTGGATAGGGTTAGGGGTGTATGAAATGCCCAATGGAACTGAGAAACCAAGGACAACTTCTTGAACTATGTACAAATGATTACAGCAATCTCTTTTGGACAGCTAGCCAGCATCTCCTGTAGTACCACCCCAGACCCTAGATACTCCTTATCCAGCTGTTCTGTCCCTGAGCAGGGGATCCAGTGTCTGCCACATAAACGGTGAAACAGTCCTGGGTAGCAGGCTAATCCAGTTTCCCACTAGAGTGCCTCCTTTCCCTATCTGGCCCAGGGAGTGCAGGTCTACTCACTCAATCCTTCTCCTATGTTGCTGGTGGGTCGGTGATTGCTACCAGGCCTTTTAGCTGGGCCGCTCTTTACCTGCCTTACAGCTGGTCCTCTCTCAGGGGGTCGGTGAAGTCCTGAGCTTCCCTCCTTCCAAGGTCCTCTGCCTGTAGGTGAGCCCCTCTTCATCTGGGCCCCCTCACAGGCTCCTGCCTCTAGCCTAACATCCTCCTCAATTCCTCTCCAACTCCTCCAACTCTCCTGCAGCTGAGCACGCTTGGTTTCTCTTAAAGGATATCCTTGCCCCTTGCCAAGCCTCCTGTTGGGGATTGGCCAGGATCCTCTAAGAGCACAGACCAGCCACTCCTCAGATCCGCCCACTGCTTCTAGATCTTTTTCCAAAGTTCTAGAGCAGGGGGAAATTCCAGAGGGCTGGTTTGCAGAGCCCCTCAGCTCTGACCACAATTTGAACCCTGCTAGCCATCATACCCTGGCTACTACTAAGCCCTCCTAGGTAACAATCAGAATCTAGCTCCCCCTAGCTGACTAGGAGGGTGCTACATTTGGAATAAAATGTAAAATTTATTTTATATAATTATTTTGTATTGTTTAATTTCTTAGGTTGCATCTAAAAGTTCCAATAGATCCCAATCAGATCCATCTAAATGGAAGGGAAGCAGCCTTGTTTGGTTTAGCAAAATGGACCTGAACGGACACAGGTGTAGGTGGATGTAAACAAATGACTATCTGTTTACATCACTCACCCATAGACATACTTTGTGGTTCAGTCTGGATCCATCTGAACAACTGACAGACAGATCTAGACTGAACGCCTGTGTGAAAGGACCCTTAGGGTTTACTTATCTTTTAAACATCTCCGCTCATTTCTTGTTAACTTGTGGTTATGTTAGAATGAAATAATGTCTCTTCCGTCATTTCTGACATATGGCTCTATCGCTGGGATAAAGGGAACCTGTCAAGATAGTGATATAAAGATCAATTATGGGTAATTTTTTTTTTTAAGATACAAACTCCATGGCTGTCATCCTTATCATTGCTTTACTAATTGAGTCACTAACCTAGAACAACTACATACCCAATAAAGTGTTGGAACACCTGAGATACAGATATTTATTGCAGGTCAGAGAATCACTGTGTAGCAGGGCAGGACTGACAACTCAAGGGGCCCCCGGGCAATAGGTGATCATGGGGCCCCTGTGTCCTCGCCCACACTCAAACTACATCCAAAAAAGCCTATGAAAGGTACCAGGGACATCTCATGGGGCCCCCTACTGACCCTGGGCCCTCGGGCACTGCCCGAGTGCCTGAATGGTCAAACCACCCCTGCTGTGTAGTAATAATAAGGATGGGCACTTACTGGCAGCCCGGTTCATTACTGGAGTCTTTTGTGCATTGCTATTGATATATGAATTTCACACAGAGCTGATTAATGTGCTTAAAGGGTATTTAAACTCGAAAGCCCTTCACACTTAAAAAGCATACATGTTACCATACATGGTGTCACATGGGTTGTATTAAGGCAAGCCATTCGTTTTAAACAGGCTTTCCATGCACAAGAATGGACAAAATTACATACAGCAGCATTTTTTCCAATGTAGCTCACCACAACACATGGTAGTGCATTATCATGAGTTCTGGTGCACTGTAATGCACATGTGTTGGTTGGCAATTCAAAATGAATGCCATCAGATTGTACAAATGCAATTAACAGCATACCTTGAATATGCTCACATTGTGTTTATATGATCCACTGCCTTATCAAGTCTGTTGGCAGCTTTAAGGAACATTCTGCATCAGAACATTGACATGTTTTTGTACACAGGGTCCCACGGTGTGGAAAAGTATTTAATTAAATATGTTTTAAAAGAATAAGAAATAGAACAAATAACTATGCAAATAATGTTGGGTTTAATACTGTGTTGCCATATGAAGCGAGGGGTTGGTTGGTTTTGTAAGAATGAAATTGCTACCAGACAACAATGACAAGCTCTTTTTGAAGATCTCTGATCTCACTGCTGGCCTTCGTTGCATCCATGTTTATCTATTCAGCCATCAATGAGTCCATCCTTCCTTCCTTCCATATATCCATCCATCTGTTCCTCTGGTCTACCACCCATCCTTCCATCCATCCATCAGTCCGTTTGTCCTTTCATCCATCCTTCTTTCCCTCCTTTCTTCCTTTCATCTATCTATCCATCTATATATCCTTCCTTTCATCCATCAGTCCGTCCATCCTTCCATTCATCGATCCATCCTTCTTTTCATTCTTACATACATCTTTCCTTCCATCCATCCTTCTTTCCATCCCTTCATCCTTTCTTCCTTCCATTCATCCTTCCATCCTTCCTTCTATACAGTATATACATCCATCCATCCATTTGTCACTCTGTCCTGCCACCCATCCTTCCATCCATCTACCAGTCCATCCTTACATACATCATTTCTTTCATCCATCCTTCTTTCCATTCCTTCATCCTTTCTTCCTTCCATTCATCCTTCCATCCATCCTTCTATATATCCATCCATCCATCTATATGTCACTCTGTCCTGCCACCCATCCTTCCATCCATCCATTAGTCCGTCCTTCCATACATCATTCCTTCCATCCATCCTTCTTTACATCCCTCCATCCTTCCTTCCTTCCTTCCATTCATCGTATATGTATCCATCCATCCGTCTATTTGTCCTTTTGTCCTGCCACCCATCCTTCCATCCATCCATCAGTCTGTCAGTCCTTCCATACATCGTTCCTTCCATCCCTCCTTCCTTCCATTCATGCTTCCATCTATCCATCTATATATCCTTCCATCCATCCATCAGTCCGCCTGTCCTTCCATTCATCGATCCGTCTTTGCTTTCATTCTTACATACATCCTTTCTTCCATCAATCCTTCTTCCGATCTCTCCATCCATCCTTCCTTCCTTCCTTTCATCCTTCCATTTATATATTTATCCATCCATCCGTCCCTCTGTCCTGTCACCCATCTGTCCATCCATCCGTCCCTCTGTCCTGTCACCCATCTGTCCATCCATCAGTCCGTCTGTCCTTACATCCATCCTTATTTCTATCCCTCCATCCTTGCTTCCTTTCTTCCACTCATCCTTCTGTCCATTCCATCCACCCAGGGGCAGACTGACCATTTGGAAACTCGGGCACTGCCCGAGGGCCGGGGTCAGTAGGGGGCCCCATGAGATGCCCCTGAAACCTTTTTCATAGGCTTTTTTGAGTTTGGGCAAGGACACAGGGGCCCCATGATCCCCTATTGCCCGGGGGCCCCAGGAGTTGTCAGTCCGCCCCTGCATCCACCCATCCCACTAGGATGACTTTGTTGGAATCCTTAGAGCACTTCAAACCTTGGAATCATTTTTTCGTGACCCCATGTTTGAAATGAGTACCAGAGTGGAGATATTATTCTTTTTTTTTAATAAGGCATCAACTAAATATGCTGCGTTCTACAGTAATAAAAGAGAGCAAATTATAGACTCCTCCAGACAAGACACATGACACCGAAGGAAAGCCCTGCCCATAAAAGCTTAAAATCTAAGTGATAGTTAATGAGCTTTCCTCTCTCCTCGCCATGATAAAGGTTTATTAACCTCTACTTCACCAGTGCCAATGCAAGGGGCAATCTCCTCTCTGCCGTGTCTCTCCTATGACATTCAAGGGTCAATATTGCAGTGTAGGGTACTCCTAAATATTCCAGTACATGCAAAGATGAAAAGGTTAATGGGAGTTATTTACTAAAACTGGAGAGTGCAAAATTTGGAGCAACTCTGCATAGAAACCAATCAGCTTCCATGTTTTATTGCCAAAGCCTAACTGAAAAAGCTGAAGTTAGAAGCTGATTGGCTACCATGGCACAACTGCACCAGATTCTGAGTGCAACAGTTTTAGTAAATCCCCCTAGGGGTGTCTGGTATCAGTTCAGTATACAAGGCTCCTGGGTATTTTAGTCTATGTAGGGATGAGAGGGTTAATAATGCCAGTATTATCACTAATGGCCTGCGGAGACATTAGAGAGTTAATTATTTTAGGTAGTATTGGAGGTTCCTCGATATGTTAGTCTATGCAGAGATGAGAGGGTTAATAAGATCTGCCCTTTCATTGCTGGGTGTGAGAGGCTCCTGGGATATTCCAGCCTGCGGGGCCCTTCTTCTAACACTGTAATAAAATCTGCTATAGACACATGATCTGACGTGTTGGTTTTTGCCCAACCCAGAAGAGCTGAACCCGGGAATACAGAGAGCTGGATCTGTATGTGAATTTCTGTGAATCCTCTGCCAGCCTGTCCAACTGTCCAGATCCCTTAATCATATACACCAAGAGGTCTATTTAAGGGAAAACTTCATCGAAAACATTTTTTTTTCCAAAAATGTATTTTTCATGGATGTTGGCAAGTTGACTCCCATGCTGGCACCTTGTATTTGGGGGATTGGGGGATATCAAAATTCCCAGCTGCACCCTATTGTTGCCATATCTTCAAAGCAAAAGGATGGTGTCAGGTGGCATTGTCTATTACTAATATTATGCAGGATTTATATAGCACCAACAGTTTGTGGAGCACTTTAGAAAGAAGGACAGTACAATTACAATAGAGTTCAATACAGAAGGAATAGAAGGGCACTGCTCATGGAGCTTACAATCTAAAGTGTCTATGGTGTGGCAGCACAGGGCATCATTCTGAGTTGGCACCAAAACTTAGATTTCCAGTTAGGATGCATCTTCTAACCACGCCAACCCTTTCCTTGTCTTCTGAGCAATATTAGCTGTGACCTTTTTAGTAGAAAGATGCGATGTGTATTCTTTGCTGAGCTGCCCGTGGAGAATCAGAAGCTGGCATTGGGTAGCATTTTCTTTGTCCTTTTTTACTTTGTTAGGACATAAGTAAATATAAAATAATTCATATTCAACCAACAGGTGACAAGATACCAGTAAAAGCAGCAGGTTTTTCGAGGCTGCTTTAGAGTTGACATGTGAATTGGAAGCAGAGTAACTAGATTACATATACACTCACTGGCCACTTTATAAGGTTCACTTTGCTAGTATTGATTGGACCCCCTTTTACCTTCAGGAATACCCTAATTCTTTGTGGCATAGATTCAACAAGGTGTTGGAAACATTCCTCCAGGGGCAGACTGACCATTTGGAAACTCGGGCACTGCCCGAGGGCCCGGGGTTAGTAGGGGGCCCCATGAGATGCCCCTGGAACCTTTTTTATAGGCTTTTTTGAGTTTGGGCAAGGACACAGGGGCCCCATGATCCCCTATTGCCCAGGAGCCCCATGAGTTCTCAGTCCGCCCCTGCATTCCTCTGAACGTTTAGTCCATATTGACATGAGTTACTGTTGCCTTTCTATCATCTCAAACCAGTCTGCCCATTCTCTAACCTCTGACATCAGTAAGGCATTTTCATCCACACAACTGCCACTCACTGGATATTTTCTCTTTTTCAGAACATTTTCTGAAACCCTGGAGATGGTTGTGCGCGAAAAACCCAAACCCTGCTTTATTAGGTACACGGTGTGGTCTTCTGATGCTGTAGCCCATCTGGTTCAAGGTTCGATGTGTTGTGCATTCAGAGATGGTATTCTGCATACCTTGGTTGTAATAAGTGGTTATTTGAGTTACTGTTGACTTTCTATCATCTCATGCCAGTCTGCCCATTCTCCTCTGAACTCTAACATCAGCAAGGCATTTTCATCCAAACAACTGCCTCTCCCTGGATATTTTCTCTTTATCGGACCATTTTCTGTAAATCCTAGAGATGGCTGTGTGCTAAAAACCCAGTAGATCAGCAGTCTTTGAAATACTCAGACCAGCCCATCTGGCACCAACAGCCATGCCATGTTCAAAGTCACTTAAATCCACTTTCTTCCCCATTCTTTTTTATAATTTACTTATTTATTTTTTCTAGTACAAAGAGGAACATCTTATTACATAAATAAACCCAATTCCCCTTCCCCATTCTGATGCTCGGTTTGAACTTCAGTAAGTTGTATTCACAACATCTAGATGCCTAAATGCATAGAGTTGCTGTCATGTGATTGGCTGATTAGCAATTTGTGTTACCAAGCAATTAAACAGCTGTACCTAATAAAGTGGTTGGTGAGTGTATAGTGCACCTCTGTAGGAGTTGCTAGTGAATTTGGTCCAATTTGCCCCTTAGAGCAAACAAAGGCAGGAATACAGTATTTTCTTCACACTTCCACTGGCTTCAAAGAACAGGGTTTCTTTTTGGGGTTTTATTGGGAACAATGAACTTGGATAGGGAGAAGGAGCATGGGATACTCTGTAGAACTGAATAACTCGAGGACTCCTCACTTCTGGTTGCACTTCACACAACAAGAATGCCTCATAGGATCTCTATGCTGACATGACTAGTACTCCTTTCAGAATTTAAAAGCTACACTAATGCAGGCCATAGATGGGTCGAAAATCGATCGTTAGTGGGCTATTTGTTCGGCCGTTTTTCGGTATTTTGGCAGATTTTTTTTATCGGTGAAGTTGGAAAAAAAATCAGCCGATTTTGTCGATTGGCCGATTTTCGCGGCACTGATGGGCAAATCGGCCGATTTTTTACCGATAAAAAAATCTGCGCATGAGCAGTGACCTGCAAGAGGAAGACAAAAAGAAGAAAAAGAAGAGGAGGAAGAAGAGGAGGAGGAGGAGGAGGAGGAAGAAGAAGAAGAGGAGGATGAAGAAGAAGAGGAGGATGATGATGAAGAAGAAGAGGAAGAGGAGGAGGATGATGACGAAGAAGAAGAGGATGATGACGAAGAAGAAGAAGAGGAGGATGAAGAAGAAGAAGAAGAAGAGGAGGATGAAGAAGAACAAGAAAAAGAAGAAGAAGATGATGAAGAAGAAGAAGAGGATGATGATGATGATGATGATGAAGAAGAAGAGGATGATGATGAAGAAGAAGAGGAAGAAGGATGAAAAATAAGAGGAATTCCAGTACGGCAAAAAGTGTCCCTGCAGAGAGCTCCGCTATTTCTTTGACAGTTCCTTGACATTTACAGCGGTTGCAACATTGTATCTATTTGTTTCCAAATAAAAACATCTGTATCCTAAATGGATACAAATAGATACATTGTTGCAACCGCTATAAAAGCTCTCTGCAGGGACACCTTTTGCCGGCTGTAGACGGGATGAAAATTGGCCGATTTTTTTTTACCATTGCTGGTAACGTCGGCCGCTTGAACGACCGATTTTTCATTTTTTTAAAAGAAAAATTGGCCGTTTTTCTCCCCGTCTATGGCCTGCATAAGTCTCTAACTCTTCAGCACTGGGGTCATTCACTTACATAACCACAGGATCATTGGTTATATCTTGTTAATATCCGCCAGGCTTTTCCTAGTGAGGGATATATACACTATCACCATCATAGGACAGCTGGACTCTTTCCCACCAACTTCTTCCTGGTCTCTCTCCAGTGAGCTTCTCCTGACCCAACTTGATCTAAGAGCTCAAGCTTTCTAATAGGCCCCCCAGCTAAGCCTAGCTGGGATCTCGGAATCTTCTTAACAGCTTCTTGTAGAAATCTCCCCCAGCACAGGGGTATCTTCCAGTGGAACTGGACCCAGGAACTCCGCACCCTGATGCTTTGGCTTTAGACTATTTATGGGCTCTCTCACAGCCCACTGGGCACACCTTCCCTGGGATTGGCTGAAGTCCTATAAATATTCAGGCTGAACACCCTGTTCTTCCTCCTAATATGATTCTAGAATCCTCTAGAAGACAAGGGGAAGTAATGGCAGCAGCCTGTGAGACACTGAGCAGCCCTTATTAATCAGCCCCTGCTCCTCTGATTGCAGTGCCACATACCATGCAGAATGAGTCATAGAGAAGGAGAATATCCCTCCTCTCTCCTAGCAGATATTGGGCCATCTGGTTTACTCAGTTATATACACAGGGTGCATTCAAATATGCACATGGTGCTGGGTTTTCTCACTGTGCTTGTTTATTATATAAAGATTGTATAGAAATAATTCAATTGTCTACTTTCAAAAATAAAATAACCAAAAACCATTATACATTCCCTTTATTAGAAAGCAATGTTTATTTGCCTCTCCGTGTAAAGTGGACGCAACAGAGAGATCAGAATACATACACTGGAGTCATAGAGAAGGAGAATTTCCCTCCTCTCTCCTAGCAGATACTGGGCCATCTAGTTTAGTCAGTTACATGTACATAAGGTGCATTCAAACATGAAGATTGCGTTTCTTTATAAAGATTGTGTGTAAATATTTAAATTAAAATATAGTGCCATTCAATAATGGTGCAGCGCTAAATATTATTAAAATTATGACCATAAATCTGATAAAAGGGTACTAGATAAAAGTTTGTAAATGAGCATAAAATAAATAGTAAAACAGTTCAAAGGTGACTTTCAGTGCTCTTAAGGTGCCTGTTTATCCCGGTGGGTCGGTGCTTGTGCAATATTTGTGGAAGAATTGCGCACTCACTAGACGCGCAATATAAATGCGCCTGTAAACATAAATCCAGATGTCCTCAGGGTAAGCCAGGAGATGGGGTAACTTCCCTCTGAAGGGTAGGATGGTACATCAAATGGATCCTGGGGATTTACTGGTGATCTAAAACAGCCAGAGCTCCCCTTAAGGGCTGAGTGGGTGCTGCTCTCTGGATATGCAGGAGAATCCCTCTCTGGGTACTGGGATGGATCTTTCTCTTGTGCAGGGCGTCTGAAATGTAATACTCCACCTCACGCCGCTCCACACAACACTTCCTCCGGCGACACTACGACGAAGGACCCCTGTGCGAATACTAATTGGTGAACTTCGTGCAAAAAATGACAGGTGCTCCTCTGCTCAATCGGTGCCCCACATGGATGTGCACTCACCGTTAGCCATGGATCACCTATCTCTAGGTTAGTCTTAAGCGCCTGGTTTGGGACTAGCCCAATGCACGATGGCAAGAATGGCACCAATATTCATTCCTGAGAATCATGCGATCTGGCTGATAGTAACCAATAGGATGATGACCAGTGTGGATATAAATGACAGTGTAGTTTCAAAAGAGCCTTTTTAAACTTTCTCCTCTCCTCCCAGGCAGTAAACCAAGTTTCAGCATGTGAACAGAAACAAAAGCAAACATCCCATAGTGTAAAACCATAAAAAACTTTAATGATGGGGAGAAATTATAAGAATAAAACTCACAAAAAAGTGCCTATAACCTGGCACTCAGTGTATTCAGCCTTGCTGCCTGTGAATAGGAACCAATATGGCACTTCCTGATGACAATCCATTGATCGAAACCAATCGAGGTTTGAAGACGCAACTTCTGCTGACGTCATTTCCACCATTTGGTTCGCATTGCCATCTTGGTTCCTATTCAGAGGCAGCAAGCCTGAATACACGGAGTGCCAGGTTATGGCAACATTGCTTGTGAGTTTTATTATTATAATTTCTCTCCATCATTCACAACAGCCTTGTACCATGTGACAAGCTGTGACCAATCACAGCTCGCACAGTATTTCTCAATGGCTGCCGGAATGCAGCCAGAGAGAAGGAGCAATTATTGCTCTTACAGCCTTTATGGGTGTAAAAGCAATCAGTGTAAAAAAAGAGAAAAAAATCTTCATCACCCCCACAAGTAATACAGTGTCACTATGGTGACACTATACTGCAAGGGTGACAGTATGTAAAAAAATAAATAATAATAATATAAAAAAGTAAAATAAAAATGTTTTTTTTTATTATTAGTTTTGGTTATAAACTAACTTGGGTTATTTTTTTTACTAAAAATATAGATGAATACATGTCGGCCAAGATTTATGAAAAAAGATTATGCATTTGCAAAATTTTATAAGAAAAACACTTTTTTTCAATATTTTTGGTCTTTCATTTATGTAGAAAAAAAATCTAAATCCCAGTGATGAATAAATACCACCAAAATAAAGTTGTATCTGTCTCAAAAAAAATGCTAAAAATTCATATGGATAAAGTTTTGCGTGACCACCCAATTCTCATTCAAAGTGTGATAGCACTGAAAGCTGAAAATTGGCCTAGACAGGAAGGGGGTGAAAGTGTCCAGATGTGAATTGGTTAACTTCACATCAGAAGTCCTTCACATTGGAGGATTTCCCATCATATCAGAGGCCCCCCTCACATCATAGTTCACATCAGAGTCCCCTGTCACTACAGAACCCCCCCCCCCAATCACACAGTCCCCCAACACACAGCCTCCCATCACCGAGTCCTTGAATCGCACAGTTCATTTATCACAGAGCCATTGGTTGTAGTTGGCCTGCCTGCACCATGGCAACCCATGGCGCTGGTCCAGGGGTCTCGTGCTAGCTGCACCTCGGGGGAACCCAGATGGCACCCTGATATTGAGAAGCACTGCCAGAGAGGAAGCCTATGCTTAAAGCGAGTTACCTAGCAGGATCACTTTTAATATAAAAATGACCATCCCCTAGTGACATATTTGGTATATTAGGGGAAGAAAAATATTATTTTCTAATTAGGGCAATGATGTCACACAGAAGATTGGGAGCATTTGCTGATGGAAAGTCCTTTCAGCTGCTTTATGAGATTGATTTACTGAAGGCAAATACACTGTGCACTGCAAGAGCAGTTGCGCTAAATCTGAGGGGAATCTCTGAAGCGAGGTGAAGCTCTGCTGATTTCTGTCATCCAATCATGTGCAAGCAAAAATGTGATTTTTTTTAATTTTTCTTGCATGTTCCCCTTAGGGCAACTGCACTTGCAGTGCATGGCCTATTTGCCTTTAGTAAATCAACCCCAATGTGTTCAATGGGCAAACTGATCCACATAATGCACAGACTTTACAGCAAATATGAAACGTCAACCCTACGGTCTTTTATTTGGCGGATAAAGCCTAGTTTTATGGAGGTCCCGTGTTCCTAGCTCATATGTGTCAATATTTAAACTTTGGTTCTTGTATATGGCCACTATCCTCCATTCATTTGCTTTATCTCATCAAGGCTTCATCAGGAAAAAAAAACATAACCAAAAACACCATCGTGCAATGGGGAACTTTACCTTTCTATTATTTGTAAAATGCACTGTTATGAAGATGTAAAGGAAGGAGAGGACAGAGACAGAGGCCCCTCCATCACATCGGAGGTCCCCATCACATCAATCACATCAGAGGTTCCCGATCAAATCAGAGGTACCCCATCAAATTAGAGGTACCTATCTTGTAAGAGGTGCCCCCTTTACACCAGTCTTCCCTTTCACATCAGAGGTCCCCCATCACATCATAAACAAGTCATCAAATCAGAGGTCCCCATACTGAAGGATGTGGTGCTCTCCCACCACATTGAAATAAGAGAAGACATTAACAGCTTGTATTTTGCCATTGCAACTCAAGTTACACATTTAAAAACAATATATATATATTAAAATAAAGCTAAACTTCAGGCAAATATAGGAGACACTAATTAATGCAGCTCTATAATGAATTATTTGTCCCAACTTTTTTTTTTACGCAAACATTGTAAATATGTGAACTTCATTTGGTATCACTCTCTTGCAATCTACTGTACAGTAGAGCTCAGACTGGAAATGGGAGAAACATCATATGGAAGCAATCAGTTGTGTTGCAGTGCAGATAGCATGCTGGTAGAAGAAGAGAGCAGAGTGATAGAGAAATCAGCTCCTCAGTCTGCTGCTTCTCTTTTTATTGTCCAGTCACATAGTGGTGGGAAGAAGACCTCTTAGGGTCAATTTCTACCACTGAGTTGTGGTAAAGCACATTATGTGCTATGGTACGTTGCAGTACCATTCATGTTGAAAGGCACCTCAATGCACCTCCATAAGCCACCTGCATTCCAGAACTCCTACAGGAAACATACAACCATGCATTGGGAGACTATAGAAAAGACCTTGTGGCATCACTCCAAGCTGAGAAGTAAAAGAGAGTAACCCTGCCGGTATATGAAGAGAGGGAGCAACGTCCCAGAATGCTTCCAGTGGCTCTGAAGTAGTGTGGGGAGGGACGCCGCTCTAACCATTACTGGGCGTCTGATGTGTATAGGATAGAATGGACTCAGTTGCTGCTCCAGACACACCCACTGACAAGTTTTGTTGTGCCCATCGGGACTTGGTCACAGACCAAGCTACCATTGTTTGGAGCGAAACGCGTCAATAGGTGTGGATGGAGCAGCAACTGAGGCCATCCTATCCTCTATACACACCAGACTCGCAGGGCTGGTTAGAGCGGTGTCCGTCCCCACACACAACCATGTGTTATCATGCATTGCATCTGAAAAAATTGGTGCTTTTCTGTTTTTTTGAGCAGTTAATTGAACGGGCTAGTTTAATGCAACACAGGTCAATCAACAGATGTAAAAAGATCTAAATGGGTCATAAGTGTTCCTAAACTGCATCAGAGAACAGTCAGTCCTCGTCCCTGACTATACAGTGCTGTGTAAATTTCAGAACTGGATGGACAAAAATACAAACCAGTTCATCTGTGCACTTAGATGTATGGAGTTCAGCTTTAAGAAGAGAGATCATAGTAACTCAGTCCATGACTCAGAATTAGTTTGATGGAAAGACAGAATTGCTCATTAAACATGGTTCCCATACCATCACGATTTTAATGAGTGTGGAGGAGATGTGCTCATGTTTGCGGAGTGTATTGTATTACAGAGTTGTAGAGGACACATACCTTTGCATTAGTTGCTATACCACTGCTTAAGTCTGAGAGTTTATGTTGCCTGTGTATTACATTGCGGGTCTTGTTTCACTGCTTGTACAGGGAACCTCACATCGAACAAGTTAATAATAACTGTGAACAAAACAGGCAGTCATGTCATGCATGGTCCCATACACACCAATACAATTGTATTTGGGATACAGTGGATCATGAAAAATTGGGATTCCATAGAAGTCCACTCATGAATGGATCCTGTACAGACAGAAATATTTGGGCTGCCATGGCTAATATCCTTCTAAAAAGGCTAATTGACTGGCACAATCTGGCTTAATATATCAAATGGCGTAGGAAGTAGACCACAGTAGGTAATGTTGACACGGGGTTTTAGGGAGGCACAGATTGTTCCTCTAACACTGTGATCGTATTCCAATGACTGTATTTAATGCTTAAAGAACAAGTCTCATTTTCCATTACAGTTTTCTGTCTTCCAGGGACAAAATACATGTAGCATTTTGTTCCATATTCCTACATGTCCAGGAAAGACAAGCTACATGGTTACGAGCTATGAAGTTGTGGTCCACAGATGTCCAGGGGGTTCGGACCCAAAGGTTTTGATATCAACCCCTGGGCCATCTTGTGGTGTCCACCATAAAAAAAAAGAATGAGGAAGGAAGGCCCTTATAGTGTAATTAGTTTGCTCAATTATGGTGATAAGCTCAGCAGGTTTGAAGATAGAAAAAAAAGAAAAGAGGGAAAACAATTTACTTCTATTGAGGTTGTGGTCAATTGTGGTGTAGGGACACACAACCTTCCATTGGCACATGGGGAGAAAACCCTGTCCCCATGCAGGAGATAATAGGTCACTCACAATGCCACTGGGGTCCCAATCCTGGATCCTCTGCAGAGTTTCAGGTGGGTGTTGAGCTCATTAAATAGGAAAGGTCTAGAAAAAGCCCATCGGTGGTGCAATCGGCAGAGGTGCCCAATAACATAAGTTTAAGGATGGGTGAGTCATCTCATTTAATGATCATTGCACTGCTTTAGTTCACCAGAGAATGCATTTCGTAGCTATAAATTGCCACTTCTTCTGTTGAGGGTGATACACTTATGTGTTGTATTTCTCAATTGTTGCAATTCTCTCCAAATGAATGTATGAATCACCCTACACTAAAGACGTGCCAATTTACAGTCACGAAATGTGTTTTCTGGTGAAATAAAGCAATTCAATGCTCATTAAACCAGATTTCTCCAGCCCATCCTTAAACTTATCTTAACGTGTGCCTATGCCGATCAGGCCACCATCGGGCTTTTTCTAGACCTTTCCTACTCAAACAGCTACATGGTCAGACAGGATGCCCCTCAACTTCATGGATGTCTGACAATGCAGCTAGTAAGGAGATATCTGCATTGATATCCAGCATTTGTCTCTGTCTCAAAGCACTTTCCTGAGTCAAGTGCTGGCAAGGGGAATGCAAAAGTATTCCCCATCCCAAATCCTCTTACCGGTGCTTGTCTTAGGCAAGTGCTTGGAGCTGGAGAAAAGCAACATCTATCAATGCAGCAATCTCCTTGCTAGCTATGTTGTCAGATGGCCACTCTCTGCATAATCCAGCACTGGCCATCACCAGGAGAAGACCAAAAAGGAAGAGGACCTAGCATATCATGTTGGTGGGGAGCATGGGGACAGGAGTTAGGCTTTAAAGATGAGATAGGACATCAGGCACACAGAGAGTGCAATGTTTTCAATAGGGCAGCCTACTCATAGACCTGCATTGTGAGAAACAGTAGTAATGAACAATCACTGTGTGTCACTGGGAAGCAAGAACCAGAGTTTTTTTTACAGTGCCTTGAAAAAGTATTCATACCCCTTGAAATTTTCCACATTTTGTCATGTTACAACCAAAAACATAGATGTATTTTATTGGGATTTTATGTGATAGACCAACACAAAGTGGCACATAATTGTGAAGTGGAAGGAAAATGATAAATGGTTTTCAAATTTTTTTACAAATAAATATCTGAAAAGTGTGGGGTGCATTTGTATTCAGCCCCCCAGAGTCAATACTTTGTAGATCCACCTTTCACTGCAATTACACCTACAAGTATTTTTGGGGATGTCTCTACCAGCTTTGCACATCTAGAGAGGGACATTTTTGTCCATTCTTCTTTGCAAAATAGCTCAAGCTCTGTCAGATTGGATGGAGAGCGTCTGTGAACAGCAAGTCTTGCCACAGATTCTCAATTGGATTTAGGTCTTATCTTTGACTGGGCCATTCTAACACATGCATATGCTTTGATCTAAGCCATTCCATTTTAGCTCTGGCTGTATGTTTAGGGTCATTGTCCTGCTGGAAGGTGAACCCCCGCCCCAGACTCTAACAGGTTTTCTTCTAAGATTGCCCTTTATTTGGCTCTATCCATCTTCCCATCAACTCTGACCATCTTCCCTGTCCATGCTGAAGAAAAGCATCCCCACAACATGATGCTGCCACCACCATGTTTCACGGTGGGGACGGTGTGTTCAGGGTGATGTGCAGTGTTAGTTTTCCACCACACTGTCAGGAATCTAGGAATGACCAGAAAGGTGTGGACTGACACAGGGAAACGCAGGTTTCAGGTATAGCATAATAATACAGTTTATTCTTAGCCACCCAGATATATATATATATATATAAAAGCACAGTGAACAAACCAACCTTCCACTAATCTTAGTAGGTGCAGGAACACAGGCGTAGTCAGGGCTGGAGAGGTGGAACGGTCAGGCCGGCCGTAGGGTTCTGTAATGACCGTTTGGTGGTACCTCTAGTGGTCCCCAGGACAGGATTCCCCAGGGCGCGGAGTCTAAGTCCCAGTCTGCTTATTCACCAGGGCCCCTGATGGTGGGGATGGACTTGGAGCAGACAGGAACCAGGTCGCGGCCCCTGAGTACACCTGCTAGTGGTAGAGGGATCCGCCAGAGGTATGTGCAGGTACGGCTGGATCCGTGCAGGATGGATGGATGGCAGAGTAGTTAGCGTGGTCAGGCGGGCCAAGTCAGCAACGTGCGGGCAGCAAGGTACCAAAAGGAGCAGGCAGAGAATGGTCAAGGTCACAAGCCGGGTTCAGTAACTCACGGACAGCGCGGTACAGGGGATCAGGCAGAAGGATGGTCAGGCAAGCCAGGGGTTCAACAGGAGACGGTCAGCAGAGGTCAGTATCAAGCCGGGTCAGCAACGAAGCAGGAACACAAGATACCAGGTACAGAGGCTCATGGGAAAACATACACCAAGGCCCAGAGCACAGGCCTGGTCATGCCTTAAATACACCTTTCTGCAATCAGCCCCAGGTTTGGCTGATTGTGAGCTTCTGGCTGCTAAGAGCACCCGCTGGTCAGCTCTGGTACTGCAGCCCACACAGCAGGTGAGTCCCACCACCAGTGCTGAGTCCATTGCTGAGAGCACCCGCTGGTCAGCTCTGGTACTGCAGCCCACACGGCAGGTGAGTCCCACCACCAGTGCTGAGTCCATTCCTGACACACACATAGTGTTTTGCTTTTAGGCAAAAAAGTTCAATTATGGTCACATCTGACCAGAGCACCTTTTTCCACATGTTTGCTGTGTCCCCCACATGGCTTCTCGCAAACTGCAAACGGGACTTCTTATGGCTTTCTTTCAACAATGGCTTTCTTCTTGCCACTCTTCCATAAAGGCCAGATTTGTGGAGTGCATGACTAATAGTTGTCCTGTGGACAGATTCTCCCACCTGAGCTGTGGATCTCTGCAGCTCCTCCAGAGTTACCATGGGCTTCTTGGCTGCTTCTCTGATTAATGCGCTTCTTGTCCGGCCTGTCAGTTTAGGTGGACGTCCATGTCTTGGTAGGTTTACAGTTTTGCCATACTCTTTCAATTTTCCAATGATGGATTGAACAGTGCTCTGCAAAATGTTCAAAGCTTGAAATATGTTTTTATAACCTAACTCTGCTTTAAACTTCTCCACAGCTTTATCCATGACCTGTCTGGTGTGTTCCTTGGCCTTCATTAAACTTCACTAATGTTCTCTAACAAACCTCTGAGGGCTTCACAGAATATCTGTATTTATACTGACATTACATTATGCACAGGTGGACTCCATTTACTAATTAGGTGACTTCTGAAGGCAATTGGTTCCTCTAGATCTTAGTTAGGGGTATCAGAGTAAAGAGGGCTGAATACACGTCACACTTTTCAGATATTTATTTGTAAAAAATTTTGAAAACCATTTCTCATTTTCCTTCCGCTTCACAATTATGTGCCATTTTGTGTTGGTCTATCATATAAAATCTCAATGAAATAAATTTTACGTTTTTGGTTGTAACATGAGAAAATGTGAAAAGTTTCAAGGAGTATGAATACTTTTTCAAGGCACTGTATATATCTGACCTCATGTACATATGTAATTACAAACTATACATAGAAGCAAGGTTTTTAAAATATAAACATATCTTGATAAGGTTATTTTCATCACGCTGATTTCTTTTACAAAAAAAAAATTGAAAAAAATTATGCACTTTAGCTATGGTACCTGTGGGTGCTAAGACTGTAGTCTCCATTCATTTGTATTGCTCCCCTAGGCAGGCTCCCCCACCTGGGAGGGTGATGAATAGACAGGACAGTGCCCCCAGAAGTGCTAGCGGCACTCTGTCATCCAGCACTTGCTTGAGTACACTCTACTGAAAGGCAGCGTTGTCTTCCACTATGTTCCTATGCACAGAATCATAAGGAAAATTCAGCCTATTAAATCTGCCAGCCATTTACAAGCATGCTCGGCTTCTTTTAAGAGAATTACAGAAACTATAAAAAATGAATATAAATATTTTTGGCTGTGGGCTTACATAAGCTTTAGAAATTGCGAAGAGGAACTTGGAACATGCCGATAAGATCACACAGTGGAAAAATTGGAAATGTTCCTATGTCCGAAAAAAAAATATTTTATGTATAGTCAATGGTTTGTACACTGAGTCATGTACTTCTTTTTGGGTTAGCATTTTTGTTCCCTTGTATGGTTTAACTAAATATAACACATCAAAAATGAAAGGAAAGTGACATTGTGTTGGTACTTGATTTTTTGATCACGCTGCTCTGGCCAGTGCAAATGATATAATGTTGATATATTTTATGTGCACAGACACCGCCATTTGTTTTACTTACTTTTATACTGTTGATTGAGCAAATAATAGAGAAGCTTCTTGCTATAAGTCTTTCTCCTCCCAAACTCCCCACGGTTTACATTGAGCTATGCATGTCCAGCTCAGTGTCCAATCCTGACAAATGCCAGGTGCCAGGATGAATTAAAGTGGTTGTAGACCTCTGACATGATATATGAACAAAGCACATATTTCTATAGTCTTTACTTGCCTCTCTTCAAAGTACTAAGTGTAATTTTTGTCTGCTTCCTCATTCCTCTGCTATCAGCATGAATCACTTTTGACAAGTTTTCCTGACACCAAGAGAAAAAAGGTGACAGGGGAGGGCACAGTCTGTGATTGACAGCCTCATTTCTTTTCCAGCGTGCTTTGTGAGGGGGTGTGTTCCTTCCCTCCAATCAGCTCTCATAGCTTTTGTACAGTGGGTAACTACAGATCCCCACCCTTTGATTTTCAGCGCTGAGACATCCTGTGAAAATTCTGCACTTTAAATAGATGTAGAGGGCAGATAAACAGGTACAACCTATGTAGCAGGATTTGTTTCATCGCTGTGTATCGCTTGAAGTTAGTCACTTCACCGGGTGAATGTGAAGGTTTACAACCACTTTAAATCCCATGTGCATGCATGGGAGTCATGTCACCCTGGCTTAGCCAATCAAGATGGCCAAAGATTCTGAACCCAAAAGAGGTTGGCAATAAAACTCATTAATGTTGCATTGCAGGAACAGAAGAATGTTTACATTATAGGTACCAGCAGGTCTGTGCAGGTTTCTGTCCTGGGTCTGCATGCACTGGCTTCACCTTTCATCACTTGTGACCCTGTCACATTTTGTGGTAGGAATCGGTGGCAACTGCAGAATTCCTCTTGTTAGAATTAGGCTACCTTCACACAACAGTTTAGCAGGTGCTAGCAGGGGCGGACTGACAACTCATGGGGCCCCCGGGCAATAGGGGATCATGGGGCCCCTGTGTCCTTGCCCAAATTCAAAAAAGCCTATGAAAAAGGTACCAGGGGCATCTCATGGGGTCCCCTACTGACCCCGGGCCCTCGGGCAGTGCCCGAGTTTCCAAATGGTCAGTCCGCCCCTGGGCGCTATGGATGGCCACCAGTAAAAATCAGTAGATTCTTGCTGGTGGTTGTAAACGCTGTAAATGTTGTAAACACACAAACTGTATGCAAACAGCTGCAGCACAGTGGCTAAATGGTTAGCACTTCTGCCTGGCAGTACTAGGGTTGTTGGTTCAAATCCCAACTACAGCACCACCTGTCTGGAGTTTGCATGTTCTCCCTGTGCCTGTGTGGGTTTCCTCCCATACTCCAAAGACATGCTGGTAGGTTCATTGGTTCCTGTCTAAATTGGCCCTAGTATGTGAATGTAAGTTAGGGACCTTAGATTATATGCCCCTTGAGGGTTAGGGACTGATGTGAATGTACAATATATATGTAAAGTGCTGTTTAAATGGATGGTGTTATATAAGTACCTGACATAAATAAACTGTACAAACCAATAGTAGCCTGAACCCAAAAATGTACTTATCCAAAAAAATATATATATGGTGAGTAAATGCTGCAATGCTCCCTTAAATCATCAATACAATACAAATGAAATTGGTAGTAAAGGCCAACTATAACTATTCTTAAAAACTTCCCCTCTCCTCTGCCCTATCCTGTATAAAAAAAAAATCCTTATTTTAATTAAGTCTGATCACATGATTCAGCAGCTCTCTTGTGTAAGGATGTACTTGACAACAGCTGTGACGTCAGTCATGACGTCATGACAGTCATGACATCACACATAGGCTCCAAAGGCCCATCCAGGCCCTTGGAGCTGGAGCTGCCGGATCGCATCATCGAACCACAGCGAATTAAAAAAAGTTTTGTTTTTTTTTATACCGGGTACGCAGGATAGGTAGGAGGCAGGGAACAATTTTAACCCCTTCACACCGGATCGTCCTGGCGTGAAGAGGAGTTCCTGAGTCGGGAGGTGGGCGGGGCTTAGTGTCATGTGGCCGCCGTGATGTCACGTCACGGCCGGTCACATGATCGGGCAAGGTCCCGATCGAAAGAGCGGACCGGGACCTTTCCATGAGTACCACACATGTGTACTGGGAGCACGCAGGGTGCACGCTCTTAGCACTTATGTTTTTCGTTACATGAACGCAAATGTGCCCAGACGCCGGGAGGCTGCACATTTGCGTGCGGCCGGCGTGAAGGGGTTAAGAACAGTTAGCCCTGGTTCACACTGATGCGGTGCATTTTCAGTGCGAATTCCAAACCGCATCAGAATCACACCCCTTTCATGCGAACCGCTGCGGGTGTGCATGTTAAGTTAACAACACCCCAAAAGCGGACCGCAAAACATGGTGCGATGTGATGAATCGGATCGCATAGGTGTGAATACCTTTGCGATTCGATTCTAGTACAGACCCAAAAAAGGGTCCTGCACATTTTTAGTGCGGGTGCGGTCTGAATAGAGCCATACAAAATGTATGGCTCCGATTGCACCGCACAAAAATCGCATGTGATTTGCACAGGTATGCGGTGCAGTTCCTGTGCGAATCACATGCGATATACTGAGCCGCACATATGTGAACCCAGGCTAAAAGTTAACTTTATGATAGGAAGGAAAACATTCAGCTACATCGCCCTCACTGAAGCAATGAAGCTGAATGTTTTCCTTCCTATCATTGAGGAGCGGAGGGAGTTGAGACCAGGAGAGGTGGAATTTATGGGTGGGATCATTCTCTTCATAATGATCGCTTTGTTGATGAATCTTCCACATCCACTGATATTTGATTGAAATGCTGATTAAACACCAGCATCTGGTGAGTTAGCACTTTGACGGTGTGTTGAGCACAAAGGAATTCACAGTTGTGGCGAATATATTTTTTGAAGAAAATTATATATGGACTACACTTTATTTTGGATTTATTATTTTTGATGTCTCACATTTTTTGCACATATTAATTTGTTTTGGTGGCAGTTTTTTTATTTATTTATTTATTGATTTATTTATTTTGTTTATATTTATATATATTATTTAAGGGCATATGTAGCTATGAGAGCTCTGTTTATGGTATTTCCATTTATTTATACACTTTTTTTTTGTTTAAAATAGCAGCTCTAATCATACATTTGATGAATAGGAATTTGATTCTTATATCATGTCAGTTTGGCGCGATGATATGGGCTATTAATTGATTAGTCTATCAATTTGTCAATTTATTTGATATATTGATATTTAATTTATTCTAGCCTATATACAAAGTTTTTTGAAGTTAACTTTATCTTCCACTTAGATGTATAAAATCTATCATTTAGTAAATATAAAAAATATTTAGGAAAAATTCCATACTTTGGTGCCATGAATCTTATTTTCACCCTTTTCTTATCATCAAACTGTGCAATCCGTGTCCAAGATTGGAAAAGCGTGACATCCAAACAGAAAATGTGTCTAGCCTTCACCAAACACATTCCCTGCCAGAACTCCACCAAGAAGTGAATTATCCTCTTCAAAAACAAACGCACCTCTTGGCTGGACCTTGGGGCTCCATTCCAGGCTGCAATGCCCCCCCCCCCCCGTCGCACTGCATGGGTTAAATTCTCATTTGGTAAAAGGGGGAAAGGATTAAGGTGACAATGAATGCAGTTTTTTTACATCAGTCATTGGAAAATATCAAGTATACTAGTCCTGGTTTTTTTTATCTTTTTCAGTCTGCTGTTTTCAGACTCCTTTTTTGTCCTGTGCATGCTCTCCACCCTCCACTGATGTACCTCACCGCTACTAGCTAGTGTAGAGTGAGCATTCTGTTCCCACGCTCTGCTATATGTTTTACAATTGCCAGAGCTCTGAATACATCTGTCTATAGCAGGGCTGTGGATAATGGGGTAACACCGGTGCTCCTGTATGGGGCCCAGGCCAGCAGGGGGGCCCAAGCAGTTGGGTAAATTGGATGTGTGTAGGGAGGGTGATTAGCACGGTGCAAATGCAATTACTGGAACCGATCCCCTGTATGGCTCTCTCTGCAGCAGCTGAAAACTGGTTTCTTCCCCTCTCCTTCCCACTAGCAGTCAGCTGCTGCAGAGAGAGAGACATACAGAGAATCAATTCCAGTAATTGCCCCCCCCCCGCCACACCCATCACATCCCTGTGCATTATACATTGTTGCCCAGGCCCCTCTTTGTGCCCAACCCTGCAGTGCTCCTTGGTTCTCTCCTTCCCACCGGTAATGTAAGCACACAACAGGATCCTTCAGGATGATGAACACAATGAGTGATCAGTACCTATTACTCACTGTGTTCATTCATAGCTGAAGCATAGTAAACTGTGTTTTTTTTTGAGGGGGGGAGGGGAGGGCCCCTGTCATGTTTGCTGTATGGGGCCCCATGGTTTCAAACAGCAGCCCTGGTCTATAGATGTGTTGTCCATCTCCAGGGTGAGGAGGAAAGGGTAGCTATGGTCAGATACCCCAGAGGGGGGGAATGGAAAATGAGCGTAGCCACCCTAGAGAAGAAAGGCTGAGAATAGCAGAAAAAAAAACTTGCATTTCAGAGATAAAACAAAGGAAGAGAAAGATAGAAGGTGCATTCTACTTATATTTAAACATATCAGTTTTTTTTTTAATTTATTACAAAAATAGAGTTTGGTGTCACTTTCAGTAAAAATACTTACAGTGCAAAAAAGTGTGAAAAAGTATTTGCCCCTTCCCGATTTTTTTTTTTTCATATTTGTCACAAATTATTCAAATCTCCAAACAAATTTTAATATTACACAAAGATACGAAATGCAGTTTTTAAAAGATGATTTCATTTATTAACTACCCGGTAATGCAAAATCATTTATATACTGTATATACCCGTGATTTTGCACACCCGCGCCGCCCTGTAGCAGTACTTCTGGTATAGGGCAGACGGAAAGCAGTTAAAGGAGAAAGGCTGTCCAAACCTGCCTGGCCCTAGGTGAAAAAGTAATTGCCCCCTAAACTTAATAACTGGTTGTGTCACCCATGGTGGCAACAACTGCGATCAAGCCTTTGTGATAACTGACAATGAATTTGGGCCAGTCTTCTTTGCAGAATTGTTTTAATTCAACCACATTGGAGGGTGTTCAGACATGAACGGCTTGTTTAAGGTCATGTCATAGCATCTCAATCTAATTTAGGTCTGGACTTTGACTAGACCATTCCAAAACCTTCATTTTGTTTTTATTTAGCCATTCAGATGTGTGCTTGCTTTTGTGTTTCAGATCATTGTCCTGCTGCGTAACTCAAGTGCACTTGAGCTTGAAGTCATGAACTTATAGCCGGACATTCTCCTTCAGGATTTTCTGGTAGAGCGTAGAATTCATGGTTCCATCAATTATGCCAAGTTGTTCAGGTCCTGAAGCTGCAAAGCAGCCCCAGACCATCACACTACCACCACCATGTTTGACTGTGTGATGTTCTTTTTTTTGCTGTGTTAGTTTTACACCAGATTTAAGGGGGCGCACACCTTCCAAAAAGTTCAACTTTTGTCTCGTCAGCTCACAGAATATATTCCCAGAAGTCTTTGGGATAATCTAAATGTTTTTGGCAAATGTGAGACAAGCCTTTGTGTTGTTTTTGGTCAGCAGTGGCTTTCTCCTTGGAAACGCTCCCATGGATTTTATTTTTTCCCTGTCTTTCTTATTATTGAATCGTGAACACTGATTTTTAACTGAGGCAAGTGAGTCCTGCAGTTCTTTAGATGTTGTTCTGGGTTTTTTTTAGACCTCCTGGATAAGTCGTTGTGCTCTTGGTTATTTTTGTAGGCCGGTCACTCCTGGGAAGGTTCACCACTGTTCCAAGTTTTCTACATTTGTGGATAATGTCTCTCAACGTGGTTCGTGGAGTCCCAAAGCCTTAGATATGACTTTGTAACCCTCTCCAGACTGATACATGTAAATTACTAGTTCTCATCTATTCTTGAATTTCTTTAGATTGTGGCATGATGGATTGCTTTTTGTGATCTGTTAGCATGCTTCACTTTGTCAGACAGCTTCTATTTAAGTGTTTTCTTGATTCAAAATGTCTGGCAGTAATCACGCCTGGGTGTTTCAAGTGAAATTTAACGCGGCTTTTCAAATCACAGTTCATTCATGATTTAGCGGAGGGGAATCCCTTTGTCACAGGACAGCAGAAACACACACACAATGACCAGTTTCTAATTTCCTGACATTTTTGGAGGACAGTAGAAATGCACACAGAATGACCCCATTTTGTCGTAATAGCACCCCAAGGTATTTTTACAATGCATTGTGAGGCTTATGAAGATTTCATCTTTTTGCCACAAATTTTTGGAAAGTGCGCAAAGGCAATGAAAATTATTATTATTTTTTTTTTTTACACAAAATTGACAATTTAAGTCCTTTATGCCAGTCATATGCATATATGTGGCTTCTCTGTGGGTGGGCCATAACGCCAAGAGGCCATATACTGTATATGCGTACCTAAAGATGAACAGAACTGTGCCGATCGCGGTGGTCATATGATCAGAAACCCAAGCATGGAAATACTTGAAATTAAAAACAAAAAAGAGAGAGATTCTGCACGACAGAATCAAGAAAATGCCTGCTGCTAACACCTACCACAGTCCCAAAAGGAGTGTGTTCAAACAGACACAAGAAATTGGTGTGGCACTGCCCCTATAATCTATTACAATGGCAATGAGAAACAAATGCGCACACTCGTACTATAGTGCACCTCCCTCTAAAACCAAACAACTCTAGTGCACGAAACACTAGGCTACAATGTGAATAAAAAAATCTTTATAATTAGTGAGCCACTATGACCTAAATCATATTATAAATGAAGGATGTGTGACTTATCGGAACAGTAAAATACCATGAACTATAGTGCACCTCCCCCTAAACTTACAATTCCTTATAAAAGTGTACCACATAAATAAATTACATTAGGGTACGTAACATTGGGAATGAATAAAAAACATGCTATATCCACAAAAGAGTCTTTGATTCTTGTGAGTGAATGCAATCTAATCTGGCATCTAGTCATCTCAGTATATGCTTTGACATCTGACATTCAGTGCCGTTTACCATCCAGTGCCCTTTGTGTGAAGTGAACTGAAATTGTCTATAAGCATTGGTGACATAAAATCGCGCTCCCCCATATTCACCACACTCACCGCTATTTTAGACCCCTATAAAAAGTGGGTAATATGCGCTTCAATGGATGGTGGCAGGGTGATTGATGTGTCTTCCCCATCCTATCTGGTTAATTCCTCCTCCATACGGACCATAAAGTGAGAATCCAGAAAGAGAGACACTCCATAGTGTAAATCCTTTTTTTTATACGAAAGGAATAAAAAATATTGCACTTACAGGTAAAAAGAGAAGTTCCCATAAGTCACACATCCTTCATTTACAGTTGCAAGAAAAAGTATGTGAACCCCTTGGGATTACGTGGAGTTTTGCATGAATTGGGCATAAAATGTGCTCTGAATGTCATCTAAGTCACAACAATAGAAGAACACAGTCTGCTGAACATAATACTACACAAACATTAGATGTTGCCATGGTTTAATTGCACATAACGTGTAAACATTCACAGTGCAGGGAGGAAAAAGTATGTGAACCTTTGGACTTAATAACTGGTTGACCCTCCTTTGACAGCAATAACCTCAACCAAACGTTTCCTGTAGTTGCAGATCAGACCTGCACAACGATCTGGAGTAATTTTGGACCACTCCTCTTCACAAAACTGTTTCAGTGTAGCAATATTCTTGGGATGTCTGGTGTGAATCGCTCTCTTAAGGTCATGCCACATTATTTCAATCGGGTTGAGGTCAGGACTCTGACTGGGCCACTCCAGAAGGCGTATTCTGTGCTGTTGCAGCCATTGTTTTGTTGAATTACTTGTATGCTTTGGGTCATTGTCCTGTGGCACCTATCCTCTGCGGAGCTTCAGTTGGCGGACAGATGGTCGTACGTTTTCCTGTAAAATGTCTTGATAAACTCTGGAATTCATTTTCCCATCAATGACAACAATCCGTCCAGGTCCTGAGGCAGCAAAGCAGCCCCAAACCATGATGCTCCCTCCGCCATGTTTTACAGTGGGGATGCGGTTTTGATGTTGGTGTGCTGTGCCTTTTTTTCTCCACACATTGAGAGAAAAAAAGATTGATTGAGTTGTTCTTCCCAAACAACTCAATCTTGGTTTCATCTGTCCACAATATATTTTGCTAGTAGTGCTGTGGAACATCCAGGTGCTCTTTTGCAAACGTCAAACGTGCTGCAATATTCTTTTTGGACAGCAATGGCTTCCTCCGTGGTGTCCTCCCATGTACTCCATTCTTGTTTAATGTTTTCCTTATTGTAGATGTGTCAACAAAAATGTTAGCATGTGCCAGAGATTTCTGTAGGTCTTTAGCTGACACTCTGGGATTCTTCTTTACCTCATGCAGCATTCTGCGCTGTGCTCTTGCAGTCATTTTTATAGGACGACTACGCCTAGGGAGAGTAGCAACAGTGCTAAACTTTCTCCATTTGTAGACAGTCTGTCTTACCGTGGACACATGAACATCAAGGCTTTTGGAGATACTTTTGTAACCCTTTCCAGCTTCATGCAAGTCAACAATTCTTGATTGTAGGTCTTCTGAAAGCTCTTTTCCACGAGGTATGGTTCACATCAGACAGTGCTTCTTGAAAGCAGTAAACCCAAAACAGGTGTGTGTTTTTTAAGGACAGGACAGCTGTCAGCAACACGTCCAATATCATCACACTGATTGGAGTCAAGGTTGGCTCACTCCTGGCTCCAATTAGCTCTAGGAGAAGTCATTAAGCTAGGGCCTCACATACTTTTTCCTCCCTGCACTGTGAATGTTATGCACTGTACATGTTATGTGCAATTAAACCATGGCAACATCTAATGTTTCTATAGTATTATGTTCAGCAGACTGTGTTCTTCTTTTGTTGTGACTTAGATAACGTTCAGAGCACATTTTATGCCCAATTCATGCAAAACTCCACGTAATCCCAAGGGGTTCACATACTTTTTCTTCCAGCTGTATAATATGATTTAGGTCATAGTGGATCACTAATTATAAAGATTTTTTTAAATTCACATTGCAGCCTAGTGTTTCATGCACTAGAGTTGTCTGGTTTTAGAGGGAGGTGCACTATAGTACAAGTGTGCACATTTGTTTCTCATTGCCATTGTAATAGATTTTACGGGCAGCTCCACACCAATTCCTATTACTTGGAATTACACAAAATAAATTCTGCTACTCCTCCAGGAGTATGGTGTTACCACATGTGTGAGATTTTTTCAATGTTTGAACTTATTATATACTGGACATTGTATCTGGTTCATCACAAAAATCAAGCAACTTTGTATTAAAAACAGTGTATTGTAATGTTTGCCCTGTACAAGCGGTCAGAGACTTAAACGTAATGTAGCATCACCTATAGCAGTCTCCTTTCCTATAAGACAAGCGAACCTAGCCTACTGGTACGTGGCTGCCCCCAATAATGCCATGTTCTCTGGCCAGGAGGTACATGAGGCTGATCAAATGTTGAACCTGTGGTTCCAGGTGTGCAGTTGTCTGCAGGGAATGGCTGGTGTTTCAGAGGAACGTAATTAGTTGGATAGGCAGATTGGTCAGTTCAGGCAGCAGGCAGAGACGTGGTCAGAAAACAGGCACAGGATCAGTCCAGACAGCAGGCAGATGCATGGTCAGAAAACAGGCCAGGGTCAGTACAGGTGACAGGAGGAGGCCACCCTGCACTGGTGTGGCAGTGATTGGGAACAATTTCATTGGCTGCACTGGTCTGGCAACACTGGTGCTGTTGTGGCAGAGATCAGAAATGCTATTGTTGGCTTACAGTGGTCTGTTGACACTGGGGCTGGTATGTCTAGCGATCAGGAACACAGTTGCTGACTTAAACTGGTCTGCTAATACTGGAGCAAGTGTGGCAGTAATCAGAGACACTGTTGCTGCCTGCACTGGCTATGGTCACTCTGACACTGGTGTGGCATCAATCAGGAAAATTATTGATGGTTTACACTGATCTGGTGACATTGGGACTGGTGTGGTGGCAATCAGGAAATCTGTTGCTGGCTGCACTGGTCTAGTGACTCTGGGATGGGTGTGTTGGTGATCAGGAACACTGTTGTTGGCTGCAATAGTTTGGATCACTGACACTGGTGTGGCGGTGATCAGAAGCACTATTTCTGACTCCTGATGTGGCGGTGATCAGGAACACAATTGCTTTCTTACACTGCTCTGGTGACACTGGAACTGGTGTGGTAGTGATCAGGAACACTGTTTCTGGCTTATGCTGGTCTAGTGAAATTGGAATGGTGTTGTGGTGATCAGAAATACTATTGATGGCTTACACTGGTCTGGTGACACTGAGAATGGCATGGTGGCAATCAAGAACACTGTTGTCGGCTTGCACTGGTGAAACTGGGACTAGTGTGGTGGCGATCAGGAACACTGTTGCTGGCTTACTGTGGTCTGGTCCCACAGGAGTGGTGTGGTGGTGACCAGGAACACTGTTGCTGGCTTACTGTGGTCTGGTGTCACAGGAGTGGTGTGGTGGTGACCAGGAACACTGTTGCTGGCTTACTGTGGTCTGGTGTCACAGGAGTGGTGTGGTGGTGATCAGGAACACTGTTTCTGGCTTACTGTGGTCTGGTGTCACAGGAGTGGTGTGGTGGTGATCAGGAACACTGTTGCTGGCTTACTGTGGTCTGGTGTCACAGGAGTGGTGTGGTGGTGATCAGGAACACTGTTGCTGGCTTACTGTGGTCTGGTGTCACAGGAGTGGTGTGGTGGTGATCAGGAATATTATTATCGACTTACACTGGTATGGTGACGCTGGCCCTACTCTGGCGGTAATCAAAAACACTGTTTCTGACTCACTGGTCTGGTGACGATCAAGAATACTGGTTGCTGATTGTGCTGCTCTGGAGAAACTGTGAGTGGAGTGGAGGTGATTAGGGATACTAGCTGGCTGCTCTGCTGGCACTGTACTCATGAAAAAAAGATCCTCTGCTGATCATATGACAGGAGCCAGACCAGTGGCTGCAATATGCAGCTTTAGGTTACATAGGTGATCACTCTGATTGGTCACAGCAATCACATGGAAAGAAGGACACAGTCATCACAGATCAGAGTGAGTGGGAGGATGTTTTAAAATGCCCTCAGGATTGAGTTGTCTGGTCATTTATGTACAATGGCCGAACAGCAAAATTTAAATATGAAGTTGCATTTTGTATCTTTTATATTTGCCTGAAATTCAGCTTTAAAACAGGAGACATTATCTTTTATCTCTTGGGAACCTTATTGTTGAGATCTCTGCACTGGATCTGTACACATGCTGTGGCCCTTATGAGGAGTTCCCTGTTGTATTTTTTTTATGGAGAAAGCAACAGGAGGACCTGGAATGCACAAAGGTTGTAAGGAACACCCACACCTCCCAGGTGGACAAAATCAGAGTGGGAAATTATGACTGGGAGGTCTCACTGCTGGAGTATCTAACATATACACTATATTGCCAAAAGTATTGGGACACTTGCTTTTACACGCACATGAACTTTATTGGCATCCCAGTCTTAGTCCGTAGGGTTCAATATTGCATTGGCCCCGCCCTCTGTAGCTATACCAGCTTAAACCTTCTGGGAAGGCTGTCCACAAGGTTTAGGAGTGTGTCTATGGGAATGTTTGACCGTTCTTCCAGAAGCGCATTTGTGAGGTCAGGCTCTGATGTCGGATGAGAAGGCCTGGGTCCCAGTCTCCACTCTAATTCATCCCAAAGGTGTTCTATCATGTTGAAGTCAAGACTCTTTGCAGGTCAGTCAAGTTCCTCCACTTCAAACTCGCTCATCCATGTCTTTATGGACCTTGCTTTGGGCACTGGTGTGCAGTCATGTTGGAACAGGAAGGGGCCGTCCCAAACTGTTCCCACAAAGTTGGGAGCATGAAATTGTCCAAATTGTCTTGATATGCTGACTCCTTAAGAGTTCTCCTCACTGGAACTAAGGGGCCAAGCCCAAAACCTAAAAAACAACCCGGCACCATAATCCCCCCTCCACCAAACTTTACACTTGGCACAATGCAGTCAGGCAAGTACTGTTCTCCTGGCAGCCACCAAACCTAGGCACATTCATTGGATTGCCCAACAGAGAAGAGGGATTCATCACTCCAGAGAACAAGTCTCCACTGCTCTAGTGTTCAGTGGCAGTGTGCTGTACACCACGGCATCCGATGCTTTCCATTGAACTTGGTGATGTAAGGCTTGGATGCAGCTGCTCAGCCATGGCAACCCATTCCATGAAGCTCTCTATGCACTGTTGTTGTGCAAATCTGAAGACCACATGAAGTTTGGAGGTCTTTAGCTATTGACTCTGCAGACAGTTGGCGACTTCTGTGCACTGTGCACTTCCCCCGCTCTGTCATTTTACGTTGCCTATCATTTGGTGGCTGAGTTGCTGTTGTTCCCAGTTGCTTTCACTTTATATTGACCATGGAATAATTAGTAGCAAGGAAATTTCACAGATGGACTTATTGCACAGGTGGCAACCTATCATGTTACCATGCTTGATTTCACTGAGCTCCTAAGAGTGACCCATTCTTTCACAAATTTATTTATTTCAGGTACTTATATAGCGCCGTCAATTTACGCAGCACTTTACATATATATTGTACATTCACATCAGTCCCTAACCCTCAAGGGGCGTACAATCTAAGGTCCCTAACTTACATTCATATACTAGGGCCAATTTAGACGGGAGCCAATTCACCTACCAGCATGTCTTTGGAGTGTGAGAGGAAACCGGAGTACCCACACAGGCACAGGGAGAACATGCAAACCCCAGGCAGGTGGTGCCATGGTTGGGATTCGAACCGATGACCCAAGACTACCAGGCGGAAGTGCTAACCATTTAGCCACTGTGCTGCCCACAAATGTTTCTAGAACCAGTCTGCATGCCTAGGTGCTTGCATTTATACACCTGTGTGATTTGAAGGGGTGTCCCAATACTTTTGGCAATATACTGTATATGAAACCAAGGCCTGACACAGTCTACCATGCTCCACCTACAAGCAAAATATCACTTTTAGGTGGACTGACCCTTTCAGAACATTAGATTTTGATTTTAAGTTCCTCTGGGTATGTACTGATGTCAACGGTTCAGCGTTCTCTTTAAAACAGTTTCTAAAACAACTTGCTTGTTATTCCCCGTATAATTCTTTATGTTTTTCAGTCACCCCAGGATAAGGTCAGCTGTGCTGTTTTCCATCATTTTGTAACATGAAGCTTTGTGGTCAAGAAAATATTTGGTGAGAATTTTTCCTCCATCCAAAAAGATTATTCTTCTAATGGTAATACTGTGGGTGGAATAGAGCATAATACTTGAGAGACCTCTGTGGCTCCTGAGATCAGAAGGCTGTCATAGGATGGAAGTGACACGTTGGGTTTATGGTATGTAACATGACCAATGCAGGAGAGTTAAAATTAGCTTATAAACCATTTTTAAATATATAAAAGTGAAAGGACTGCTGTCGCCTTCACTGTATTGCTTCCCACCCAACTGCAAGGCAGCACAAAATTTTACCCAGTGAACTGTTTTAGGCAGCCAGAAAGTAGCTTATTTGCCCTAAAAGTCTTGATGACTGATAACGCCTAATATAAGTTTATATAGTCTATTATAGCTAAAGGCAGCAAGCACAGCTGTCAGGAATGGACTCAGCACTGGTGGTGGGACTCACCTGCCGTGTTGGCTGCAGTACCAGGGCTGGCCAGCGGGTGCTCTCAGCAGCCAGAAGCTCACTCCTGCAGTCAGCCAACACCTGGGGCTGATTGCAGGAGGTGTATTTAAGGAATGACCAGGCCTGTGATCAGGACCTTGGTGTATGTTTCCCATGAGCCCCTGTACCTGGTATCCCGTGGTCCTGCTAATCTTCCTAGTTGCTGACCCTGCTTTGATCCTGACCTCTGCTGACCTTCTCCTGTTGAACCCCTGGCTTGCCTGACCATCCTTCTGCCTGATCCTCTGTACCGCGCTGCCCGTGAGTTACTGGACCCGGCTTGTGACCCTGACTATTCTCTGCCTGCTCCTCCGGTACCTCACTGCCCGCACGTTGCTGACCTGGCCTGCCTGACTACGCCTGATGCTACCCAGACGATCCATCCATCCCACACGGATCCAGTCACTACTGTCCAAACCTGCCAGCCCCTTCACATCAGGCTTTCCCCCGGTACATACCCTCGGCGGACCCATCTACCACAGTTGGGTGCACTCAGGGGCCGTGACCTGGTCTCAGTCCTGCGCCAAGTCCATACCCACCATCAGGGGCTCTGGTGAAAAGGCAGACTGGGGCTTAGACTCCGCGCCCTGGGGAATCCTGGTCTGTGGGTCACTAGAGATCCTGCCGGGCGGTGCCTGATGGTACCTTACGGCCCGCCTGATCATTCCACCTCTCCAGCCCTGACTACGCCTGTGTTCCTGAAACCTGCTACTTCCCTGTGTCAGTCCACCCATTTCTGGTCATACCCGGATCCCTAACAGAAGCAAAGGAGGATGGGAATGCATCCTCTTGTCACATGACTCTCTCCTGTGCAACTATCCCTCTGTGAGAATAGCAGGGGGTCCTGCATTGCATGTGATGATGTCGGAGTGTGACTGCTGGAGAGAGTGCTGAAGAGAAGGGGCTTTGGGGACTGCTCACAGAGGAGGAACTGCGGGAGAGAGGGGTAGGGTAAGTAGGACAACTTTTTAATGGTACCCTAGACAAAAAAGGAGGGGACTTCCCTCACACCCAAAGGCTAGTTTTCAAATTTTACTGGAGTTCCTCTTTAAACATTTAATTAACACATTAACAAACAAATTATTTTACTACATGTAGCGCTACCTCATGTGGACACTGGCATTTATCTGGTTTTTCCCCAACAAGTACAAAGGCTGCCCATCCACACAAGCAACAGTCCTTTCACATGGGCTCCAATAAACAGTCTAGGGGATGTCTTTTGGTATTTTATTGCTTGAAGAGCTTCAATAGGAGAAGGGAGCTTGAGCATGGAATACTCCAAAACGCTCAGTAGTAGTAATTGGAGGACAACCTTTGCTAGAAGTGGTAGCCAGTGTTAAACAGTCTAAGGCCCCACAGCTAAAGACCATTTGACAAGTCTTTGTGTTGGCATCTGCTTGTTGGTACCCAGTGCAGTACACCTCCCAGCCATCAGTTTAAGGACCAGTTTAAGGTCACTACTCACAAGTCCCCAGGACAGCTGCTTCCTTCCAGCTTCCTCTGGACATGGTCCAGTAAGTGAGATGGCACCTCTCTAAATCAAATCCCTTGTTGTGGGGTTCTGCAATCAGCTACAAGTAAAGTCCTTCCAGGTCCTCAGCTCTGGCACTGCTGTGACCTTTAGAGCAGGTGTACAGTCCCTTGGATTCCTAAAAGAGCAGCTCTGGCTCTGAAACCCTCCTGTGGAGAAGGACTCCAGTGTTTCCATTCTACCCCCCCTAATGGACACTCCTCTCCAGGGATTGGCTGGACCCTAATAAACATTCAGGCTGGTTGTTTTGAACCCCCTGCCCTAAGCTATGGAAGCTTCTTCCAAAGGCAGGGGAAGCAAAGAAACTCCCAGTCTGTAAGACCCAGAACAGGCCAGAACAAACAATTACTGCTCCCCTGATTACAGAAGAAGCCAAGAACTAAATTTACCTAGCATCCTATGGTAGGAGGGTGCTACATCCATATCAGAATTGCTCAGATTTTGAATGGAACCAAGAGGCCGCATTGGCTTGCAGTTGTGGCGCAGCCCCATTTACTTGATTGTGCAAGTTTGATAGGGAGTGCCACCTGTCATCTTGGCAAGCCATGTTAAATTCATCACAATATGCTAGTTTTTAGGAGGCTGACCCAACCACCTGTTTTTACCATCCCCTGGTCAGCCTTGTGAAAGAGACCCTAAAGAGACCTTGTTGCTTTGCCCAAAACTATCAAGGTTACAGGTCCTCTTTAACATTTAAAATAATTTCCCTAAGTCCCTAATACTAGCCTAAACCCTAGTCTAATCCCAAAAGGTAACGTAATGCTCCCTGTATCATACTGACCTAATTCTTTCTGTCAGCCTTTAGCATACACTGAACGTGCCAATCTCTGGTGCAAAAGACTACCGTTCAGGACCCAAGGAAACCAACCTGAACCTTTGTGGGTGCTGACAGCTATAGAGATGTGCTGATCGGGGAAGCCAGCTGCAAGATATGAATCTCTGGATGAAGTAATGACCCACTCAGCAGTTAAAGGTAACCTGTTGAAAGAAATTCAGATGAAGCAATTGTTAACGTTACATTTGAGAACCGTAGATTCCAGGCTGTCGGGATCCAGTGGCTTCAGTACAACTTGAACCACTGACCAGAAGCCAATGGATTATGTCAGACAACTAGTACTTTCACAGTGAGCTTAGCAATAGCATTCCCTAGCTGGCTGTCTGCCTTCAATTCTCTCTTAGTCACTGACCTGGAAACAAATCAGTAAAGTCAGAGTGAATTCAGAACTCCTGATCTGCACACTTGTTTAAATGACTCTGAAAATACTAAAGTCATTGTATGAGAATGACAGCCAGGCAACTAGCATTTTCTGTAGATGAAATCATCAATGGTAACTCCCGCATGTCTCTTAGCACAAGTTTCCTTTAGAAACTGTTCACTCTAGTGCATTGTGGAAAAGCTCTTTGAAATACCATAAGGGAATTGCAGTAGGTAGCAGTAGTAAAAATTCAATAATTTGGAGGTTAAATGAGATTTTTAGTATAGTATAACACTTTTGATAATTAAAACCAACAATTTAAAAAAAAAAAAAAAAGAAAGATAAATCAGCACAAGGGATATTACTTGCTATTAATCCAGTGTGTCCCTTGTGCTGATGACTTCTGCATTACTTGAAATCTTCCTCCTCTGATCCTCACACACCAGCCACTGTAATTTTCCAGAGTTGCAGGGGTTAATAGAGGCAATGGACCTGTGATGGGCTCTGCTCAAGAGTGCCGAGTGTGCCTGCTATTTCTGCCCCCCCCCCCCATTCATAGAAGTTATACTATAGCTTCTATGAATGGAACACAATCTATAGATGGTAGCGCAGTCACTACTTCAGTCACTACTTCAGCCTAGCATCACTGGGGTCATTGGTTTAAATCAAAGTCATGGCACTACCTGCACTGAGTTTCCATGTTCTCCCTGTGCCTGTGTGGGTGTCCTCCCATACTCCAAAGACATGCAGGTAGGCTAATTGGCTTCTGTCTAAATTGGCCCTAGTATGTATATACTGTATATGAATGTGATTTGGGGACCTTAGATTGTAAGCTCCTTGAGGGCAGGGACTGATGTGAATGTACAATACATATACTGTATATGTAAAGTGCTGTGTACATTGATTGTGCTATATAATGTGAGTACCTGGAAAAATATATATAATATAGATCAGCACAAGGGACACATCAGATTAATAGGAAGTAATGCCCCTTGCACTGATTTTTGTTTTTTAGGCTTTAAACAGTAAAAATGTATAAAGGTTTTCATAGCTGATCAAATGAGGGACAACTGAGGAAGAAAGAGGCGATACCAAAAAAGAGATGTTCTCCTTCAATGGGTGCTATGCCCACCAGTACTAAGCAAAGCATTTGGTTTTCTTGCTTCAACATTTTCTGCAATGTCCGTCTCTTGCTAGATGCTGCGGACCCATTGATTGACATCTGCTCCCTAAAGGTTCTGTCACATGAGAGCGCTTTGCTCGGTTCAGCAGAGAATACATGAGCAGATCCCCTGCTAACTTGGGGCTGAACGAGATAGATGTCAGTTTTTGACATCAATGTCTGTTCAGTTTGATTCCACATTGACACAACGGAGAGTGGTGGACCCACGATAGTTCTATGGGTGGCCAGATGTAAACTGACTTGTGGCCACGTACATCAGGCTACCTCTGATCTGTCATGTTTAGGTATGGAAAAATGGAAAAGGACACAATCATTTTCCATTTTATTTCCAGACCTGGACAGACTCAGAAGTACCCGGGTATCAACAGACACAAGTCCATTTACATCAGCCTGCCCAGCTGCCCAGCCTGCCCAGCATAGAGCTGCATGGAGCTTCTGATCAGGTCCACTTGAAAAACGGACAGGCGGACCTCACCAGAAAGCCCGTTTGAAAAGGCCGTTCAGCAGGGCTCCCTCTGCCAAGATGACATCTGAAGTTCAAGGAGCACATTACCCCAAAATTATGCAAATTCAGATGTGCGCTCAGCTGCCAAGTTTCGCCTTTCAAAAGTATGAATGAATGCAAGCACCTGTAGGTGCCATAATGTATAGTCACACCTTGCAGAACATCCAAAGAGCCACCAAAAATGAGAGATAAACATGTGCAATTCATTCACAAATGGAAATTCTGATAAAATTTTCATTATTCGGAGATTTGGATCTATCTGAATCTGCAAATCACAATAGTAACGAATTTCAAATAATATGAAATAAATTATAACAAAAACAACAAATTTCTTTGTATTCATTTGTTTCATTCAGATGATGTGATGCGATAGTTTGGGCCTTTTGTAAAAATTTGAAGCATCCAAAATAATGTAATGATATAAAAAATGATCCAGATTGATTCATATCCTTTTGTTTTATTTGGATCAGAGCGGAGCGGTAGTCTTTGACTCTTAAATATCAGCCGATTCTTTCTATATTACATTTTTCATTATTATAAAAAATGTACTACATATGAAATTGAAACACATTGCCATAAATACAGTAAGGTATAAAAGTGAAATAAAATGATTCCTACTTATTGTATTGGGTTGGATGGAAATGGATCCATCAGAATCTCTGAATCATAACATAAATAATGAATCTGAAATTAAAATAATTCGAAAGGTTGTAATGGTTTTTTTTTAAATAACAAACATGACTGTCTTACTTGCTGAATGGTTTTGCACAGAGAAGAGCCACTCAGTGATGTATTTAGTTGTTGTGCTGCCCCAGGCCCCACTACCGCCACTCTCCGACAAGTGCCCCCCCCAGGCCCCGCCAAACAACCATTCTCCACCCCCCCACCCCCCCTGAGCCTCGCTATTGCCACTCTCCGCCTCCCCCACTCTCGTCTCCTGAACCGATGCCTACCCTTGCCATTCTCCCCGGACTCTCTCAGTCTCTGCGAGTCTCTCTCTCTCTGCTCTCAGGACTGGACCCACTTACTCCATGCTGCCACATCCTCCTAGGAGTCTCTCATGGGTCAGTTCGCCCCTGCTCACCAGGTCCTTTTTCCAGTGGGGGATGGTGCTTCCCCCTCCCCTAAAAATTGCCGTCCTGGGCAAAAGCCTTGTTTGCCTCATGGTAAATACGCCGCTGGCCCCAATCCTCCACTTTTTGGGTCCCCTGCTGGTGGTTCTAGGTCCTCCCCCTGCCAAGTGCCCCCAATAGCAAGCCTCATGCAGTAAGAGCATTTGAGCAGTCTTGCTCCCCACCCATGCTCCTGTGAAAGGACATTGTCCATTCACACACAGAGCGCTGTTTGGCCCCACCCTCTGGTCTCTCCTCATTGGTTCACTGGCTGTAATTGACAGCAGCAGGAGTGAATGCTTCCCGCTACTGTTTGAGCTAATGAGGAGAGAGAAACCTGATAGAGCCACTGCTCTCATGCACATCGCTGGATCGAGAAGGGGCTCAAGTAAGTATAAGGGTGGACTGGGGCAGGGGGGGTAGCTGCAACCAGAAGGTTTAAGGTATTAAGGTAAAAAAAAACCTTCTGCTTTTAGAACCACTTTGATTGTGTTCCATTCGTTACTTTTGGATTCACGTGACTCCAGTCGATATTGTCCAATCAGCTCATTCCATTTCTCTTTGTGAGCTGGACTAGCAGGAATGACTCAGAGTGCATAAGTATCTCCAGAAATAATGAATGCACACGTTAAACCGAATATAGCCAATCTTCCTAAATAACTTCCGAAAATACGAATTGAATTGGAACAACAAATATATGAAACGAATCTGAATATCTGAAATTAATTCCGAAAACAGACCATTTTAACATAATGAATATGAGGAAACAAAATGAATTTTTTAATGTAAAAAAACATAACAAAACAAATGTTTCCGTCCTGCACATCTCTACCGGGAGAGCTCTTTTATGCATATTCCTGCTTCAGTGATTAAAGTCACACTAAGGACTTTTTTTTTCCAATTGGTCCATAGTTATGATAGGAGGCCTCATTGACCAGTAGTAAAGTACAAGAGGCTGGAGGGGACGAACCTTCAGAAACCGAAGTCAAAGTTTTTTGCAGGGTGTGTGACTGTACATGCAGTCTCCTTATAATGCCAGCATCATTCATGCAAACATTTTGTCTAACAAAACTTTCTATTGAAGTTTGGCACACAGACAATTTTAAGGAACTGATCTTTTTTTTTTACTTTCATGATCTGGTCCACATTGTTACACGATAGTCCTCCCTATATCGTAGCATGCAGTGGTCATGTGAGATATTCCATGTGTTAGTACATTCTGCTGCGGCTGTTTTCTAATAAAACATTATCAGGTTTCACTGTGAGCCCTCACCACCCCCAGGACCCAGCAACAGTTCCTTAAACTACTCTGTGTCTGTGTGTGTCAAACTTAAAATCATACCATCATATCCTGGGTGGAGCCTGAAGTTACAGAAAAAGCATTAAAAAAAAAACCTCAGCCTGTTACAGCACACAGGAGGAAGAAGAGAGAGAGAGAAAGAGGGGGCCGGTAGAAGCATGTTCTAGCAAGCTGAAAGACAAGGCCATCAAATTACATAGGAGAGAGTGGGAGCAAACTACATTCAAAGCACATCCAATACAGCTTCTTCAAGGAGAACTTTGGCACACACTTTAAGGAGTGTCAGACATCACCAAGGCAGCTTAAAGTTCCACCACATCCTCACCCAGGTGGGATGCTGTTTACTATTCTCGTGTAAAAACTTTGCTTCTTTTTTTTTTTTAAGTCAAGTTATGCTTTGGCCAAGCTGTACATCATCTGAGCTTTGAGACTGGACTCTTCCACATGGGTTCCAAGTGGATGCTCTAACAATAGTTAGATGATGAGCTCAAAACAAGTCTTGATTTAAATTGGCCAAGTGGAGAAAAATTGGAGGGACAAGACAGGTAATAAAGAAACCCTTAAAGCCTGGAAGTCAAGAAGGTTCTTCTCCTTGCCTTGTCATAAAATTTAGACCATGGGACTCCAGTGGTTGTGGTCATTGGTTTTGATGGTGGACCTTCTCCATGTGGCTATGTCAATGTCTACGTGTAAGGCAGTGGACATGGAACAGGTGAAGAAGAGGAGGATTGAAGCCATTAGAGGGCAAATTCTTAGTAAACTGAAGCTCACCGAACCTCCAGATGTAGAGAGTGAGGAGATGACAGTTCCCACAGAGGTCTTGTCTATATATAATAGCACTGTGGACACGATAAAAGAAAAAATAAAGAAGGAAAAGCCTGTCGTGGAGGAATATTATTCCAAACAGGTTGAAAAGATCGAGATGGTCAAGAATGGTAAGATAACCAAAACCTCCTTAAAGATATTTTTGGGTGTTTGTTATGTTATGTTCTCATGTATTTTATTTCTGTACAGTACATAAACTTGTTCTCAGGAGAAATGTATGCTGATCATATTTAAAATCACCAACACAAAGACTAGAAAATGATAAAGTGAGAAGAGAAATGAGGGGAGGATGGAGAGTATTGCTCTTCTGAAGATTTTATCCCAATAAAACTCGAAAGGTTTTTACTATTTAATAGAAGGGCTTGGGCAGCAGTTCTTAGAAACATAAACAGAAACACAACACTGAGAGCAAATAAAGACTTTCATAGAGTAAAAAGCAGCGTATCGTGTTTAGAGCCTCTAACCGGCAAACTTTGTTCTGACTGCTCTAAACCGATGAAAATACAATCAGATTGGTTGCTGTGGGTGGCTACGCTTTGTACAACATCACTGCTCTTCAGAGGTCCACTAAATCAGCTCACTTTATTTAATTGCACTTTTTTCTTAAATTGTTTTTATTGGAAGCTTACTTCAATCTGTACTGATCCTCACAATATATCTGCTGGTTGCAGGACATGAGACTCTACTACCCTTTTAGTAAAAGAATGGTGCTATTAAAATATAACAAAGTTTCTCCTTTTTGGATTAAAGTAGTATTGAGCCATAAAAAACAAAAATGTAGTATATTGCAGCTTACCTACAGTATCATTAGATGTGGTGGATGCATTAGGTTTAATTTTTTAGGCTTTTCCCTCTGTTTTCACCTGGTGCTCTGGCCAGTAACACACCTCCTGTCTTATAGTGCCGCCACTCTGCATGAAGGAGCACAGGGGACACATTTGGACAGCAGCATTGTCAGTCTGGGGGGAGAGGAGTATTAGATGTACTAGAAGAGTTAAAGCCAAACTCCAGCTAACACTTTATAAGCAGTTACAGCAAACACTTTTTTTTCCTTTTGGGATAAAGGTTTTACACAAATAAATAAAAGCTGATCATTGTACGCACCCCTGATAATGTTATATGGTTTGTCTCATCTCTCTAACTGCAAGAAAGATTGTTCTTTTTAATAAACAACAGACTCAATGGCCAGATCACCAGATGAAAATAGAAGAAAGAAACTCTAAAAAAGAAAACTAATGCAGCCATCACATCTAAGAATTAGTAAGCTGCAATATAATAAATTCCGGCTTTTGGGTTTACTATTTCTTTAAGTTGTTTGTTTTAATATTCTTGTACTTGCCAATTCAGCCAAACCAACTTATAAATTGTTAAATGTATTGACAAACTTTTAGAGTCTTTAACGTTTAGCACTCCTCAACTTTTCTTCTGTAACTGATATCCCTACATTTAGTGTTAATGGTACATTAGTGTCACAGATGTATAAAAAGTGTGCTTTAGGGAAAAAAAAAGTCTTGTTGTATATAACAACCAATCAGAACCTTTGTTTCATTTTTAAAACTGGAATCTAAAATTGATAGTTGATTGGTTGCTTTAGCCAATAAGAATATTTTCGCTTTGGAACTCCTTTCACATATCAGCCATGAACTGATCTATGATAGAACCGTGCAAAGAATAACGATGCCTACTTATCCATAGCAAGCAATCAGAAATCAGGTTTTTGCATTTAACTATAATAAACTGTTCATTTTTGATACAGATAGTTGCTAACAATCCTGGGGCCGTACTAGGTTGTAAAGGTTTATCCCCAGAATTAACCCTGGTTTTCAGGGCTCCCTGTGTCATATAGCTGGCTATATGAGCAATTTGTAGATGAAATTCGCTCTGTGGGTGGTCCTGTTGGCACCCTCCTGCCTGACATCCTTCATTGGAAATCCAAAGGGAGTTGGGTGGAAATTTGTTGCCCAAATAGCGCCTACATCTAATCAGCTGCAGCCAGTTTTCGGTATTTTGACAGCTTGTGCCTCCACCAGCTGCAGCTGGAGAATCTGTTAGATTTTTTTTTTATATATCTATGTGTGTATGGCCAGCTTAAACATTGTCTTTGTCTAATTAAGGGCCATATCACACCAATGGGCATGTTGCTGATGGCAGCAAAAAGATCACTAAGAGGGCACTTGTGTGCTCCTATTACGTTTCCCCCCATCTGTCCAAAATCTCACTCGCCACTAACCCTTGGTTCACACCAGGGGCGGACTGACAACTCATGGGGCCCCCGGGCAATTGGGGATCATGGGGCCGCTATGTCCTTGCCCAAACTCAAAACACACCCAAAAAAGCCTATAAAAGGTACCAGGGGCATTTTATGGGGCCCCCTAATGACCCCGGGCCCTCGGGCAGTGCTCGAGTGCTCAAATGGTCAGTCCGCCCCTGGTTCACACCTATGTGTTTAGTGCATTTTACTGAAATGCACTACAGTCCATTTAACATGGTTTCCTATGGTTCACATCTATGCATTTTGAGCCAGTGCTTCTTTTTGTTAAGGGTCAGGGACTTTTTTCCTGCAGCAGGTTACATTTTGCGTGTAATACACTTCAATGGACTCGCACTAAAAACACAAGTTTTGCATTTGTGATGCATTTTTGATGAATTTGCGGGGGTTTTTTTGCTAATAGGAAAGTATGACAGTTATGTTCATGTAGTGTGACTTTGATGCGACTTTTAAGGAACTTTACTACAACTTTAAACTCTCAGGCACTCAAGTAGAATCAATGTAGTATCAAAATCTCACTACAGGAACAGAACTGTCATACTCTCCTATTAACCAGAACCCCCTCCGCAAAACACATAAATAATGCGTGTTCAAAAAGCAAAATGTGCTGAAAAAACGCATCAACCGCATCCTGCATAGATGTGAACCTAGCGTAAAGGAACAGAGCCAAAACATCATCGTCAGCCAACTAGAGCGTGACACTGTAGGAGCAGGTGAGTGTACTTTATGGTCTGTTACTGACAAGCTGCCACCAACAACAGGACCACTGGTGGGACATGGATCTAAAATCTATATTCTTAATATGTACCAGTGCACACTTGGCATTTCTGCTCATTAAGCAGCTTTTATTTAGTAGGATATAACTTATACAAACAGAATTTAAATTCCATTTATAAAATGTATTCGATAGTATATTATACTGTAGTAGTATATATTATATTATTGTGTAGAAAATAAAAAATAATCAGCAGCTAAATGTCCCTAGATATGATTTTAAACTGTTGGCAACTCTGGACTTCCATACACAGCCAGATGTTCTCAAGGAATGACTGATTCCAGCATTTCCTGGGACCAGGGGCGGACTGACCATTTGGAAACTCGGGCACTGCCCAAGGGCCCAGGGTCAGTAGGGGGCCCCATGAGATGCCCCTGATACCTTTTTCATAGGCTTTTTTGAGTTTGGGCAAGGACACAGGGGCCCCATGATCCCCTATTGCCCGGAGGCCCCATGAGTTGTCAGTCCGCCCCTGCCTGGGACCATCGTGAAGTACAGTGGTGAGTAAATAAATTATTTATTCTGGCCAAAGAACTTCATTAACTCCCAAAGGCTTGATGTGTGTAAACGCGTACACTTTTACACGTGTCAAGCACTTTTTTAGCCAAAATGTTGCTGGCTTCAAGGAGAGTTAAAGATTATTGCCAGTGTGCATGAGGCTTTAGGAGTTTGTAGATGTTGAATCTTGTAGTCACATATTTTTCAGCATCTTGGAAAATCTCTATGACCAATTGGCAATCCTTGGATTACCGTCGTGGTCAAGGAGGAACGATGAGTCCCAGCACTGTTCAATCCAAAGGAAGATGGACAGAATTCTCAACCTCTCTGGACACCAGGTCTGGGACTGTATTAGGTGCAGTAGGCTTATGCCTATAGGCGGCAGGGAGAGGCGGATTTTCTTTGTTTAATATCTGCTACACATTTTCTTCCCTAATATAAGCATACTACTGTCTTATAATTATAATAAATATATAATAATATAATAAATTCTAATTTTATATCAAGATTGTCATAATATTCTAAGCCAGGTTAGAACCAGTAACACAAGAAAATGTTCCATGCAAAGGAGGTACTCCTAGCAGAAGGGTGATGCGTTGGGTGATAAAGACTGTGCCCAGAGTCTCCAGTGATGAAAATCTGGCCCTGATGATCACCGTAAAGCTGCACATAGATGGATCGAATTTAGCAGGGACCGGCCGAGATTTGATCCATCTATGGGCAGGCTTGTTGTACTGAAGTTGAATCATTGATCAACTTCAGTACAACCAGCCTATTTGATTGTCTGCATGCAATCACTGCCGGTGGCTATAGCCACTAGCAGTGATCATTGTGTTCTGCCAGTTGGGAAGACTCCCCACCAGTAGAATACAAAAGTGCTGCAGGAGTTATTCCCCCATCAACACTAACTATGTTAATGGGGGAATCGAGTGATTTTCTTTCCTTTCAACCGTGGTGGAAGGAAAGAAAATTATATAATCTATGGCTTGCCTTAGGTCTTTTTCACATCGGTGGCAAGAGGGCAGTAAGATCAGGTGGTTGATCCTCATTTTCACCAGCCCCCAACTACTCACCTAAATCCTAACGTGGCAGCTGGAGGGTTGGTAATTACACTGTGGCCATGGCACATTTAACTTGGCTTGGAGCCAACACCTGTCAAACTCACCCACTGGAGTCAATGGGACCGCTCTGGAACCGCAAACCAAAATGCTTGGTTTTTGGTGCAGTATATAGTTCAAAATCCCCCTTGGGAATGAAAAAAGGATCACCTCCTAAATACCTGCAGCCACTGCTCTACTGCCCTCTAAAAAGTGATCTACTGGAGATCACTTTTCATTAGGTGCTAGAGACTGCTGCCTATGTGAAAGAGGCCCAAACTGCTATACAGTGTTGGTCTTTGTACATTATTTTTGCAGTATTTGTGTTTAGTTGTGCCTATGTGGTTCAGTTGTTGGTTTATGAATGTGGAGAGTGAAGTTACCATATATGAGAAGTCAGAGGAAAACTAATTAAAGTAAGGAGTGCTGTCTGGTTACAATGAAAAGCATTTCAATACTAACTGACATCCAGTTGTAGCAGCACCGCCGAGGGAATGAAAGGGTAAAAGGAACCATATTGTGACCACATTGCATCTCTTCCTGTATTTTTGGTTGCCATTTCCTTATCCATCTGTCCTGCTCCCCTTCCTCTTTTGTCAAAGCTTTTAATATCCCCTTGCTTGTCACCGGTCATTCTTCCGGCTCTTCCTTTATTCTCCAGCTGGGTTTTATCTATTTTCTGTTTCTCTTCGCTTTCTCTAAAGAGAAATTATAGTATGTTTTATATACTGCATAGTTGAAGCTATTATTGCAATGTTAAAGTGGTTGTAAACCTCAGACATGGAATATGAACAAAGCATATCCCTCTATAGTGTGTACTTGTCTCAATTCAGAGCACTAAGCGTCATTTCTGTCTGCTGCCTCCTTCTTCACTTCTAACAAGTTTTCCTGACACTAAGAGAAAAATGGTGACAGGGGAGGCACCTCCAACAGATTGACAGCCTCAGCTCTATCCCTGTGAACCTGTATGGAGGTGGATGTGTCTCTTCCCTCCAATCAGCTCACAGTGCACTCCTCACTGAGCTCTGCAGTGTCTCATTTCAGCTCCCCTCCCCCTTTTTTTGGAACTATCAGACAAGCTTTATAATTTCAGCACTTTGAACGGATGTAGAGAATAGAAGACTGCAGATAAACAGGTACAACTTCCATAGGAGGATTAGTTTAATTTCTGTGCATCACTTCACTGGGTATATGTAAGGGTTTACAACCACTTTAACCTTAAGGTAAACCTGTGTTTTGTCCATACAAGATAATGAAATAAGCCAGTTAAATTGTGTCCACCATCAGGCGTATATCTATCATCCTTTACTCCCCCCAGTCTGTTCAGCCACTGGCAGTAAAGGGAAATATCTATAACTCCTAGGTTTGGGGGAGCATGTGACCCACTTCCCTTCCTTCTATGTAAAGGCACTGGTGTGTGATGATTGCCCAATCAGGTTTCCAGGGCTGTTGCATGGATCAAGGAGAAGTCATAACTTCAAGCGGTATTAAACCCAAAACCAAAAATTTAATATGTCGCAGCTTACTAATCATTAGATGTGATGGGGGCATTCATTTTGTTAATTTTGTTAAATTCATTTTAGGCTTTCTTTCTTTTATTATTACCTGGTGATCTTGTCAGTAAGTCTGTTGTATTTCAAAAGTTCAAGCTGACCTATAGATGTAACAGGTTGAAGGTTACGACAAACCATTTAGTACTGACTGTGGGGTGCTTACAATGATCAGCTTGTATTTATTTTTGTAAAACATAAAAAAAGCTATAACTGCTAATAAAGTGTAAGCTGGAGCTTGGGTTTAACCCTTTCATGCCGGCCGCACGCAAATGTGCGGCCTCCCGGCGTCTGGGTCTAGACTCCAAGCGGCCGCACATTTGCGTTCATGTAACAAAAAACATATGTGCTGAGAGGGCGCGCCCTGCGCACTCCAAGCACACATGTGCGGTACTCACAGAAAGGTCCCGGTCTGCTCTTTCGATCAGGACCTTTCCCAATCATGTGACCGGCCGTGACGTGTCGTCCCAGCGGCCACATGACACTAAGCCCCACCCCGCCCTGCCCACTTCCCGGCGCAGGAACTTCATTCTCACGCCAGGATGATCCAGCGTGAAGGGGTTCATTTGTTACTGTATCTATATCTGCTAGTACATCTAACACGACCCCCCCCCTCCATTCCCCAGACTAACAATGTTGCTGTCCAAAAATGACTCTGTTGCTTCTCCATCCAGAGTGGGGGCACTCCAATACAGGAGGTGTGTAACTAGTCAGATCAACCAGTGAAAACAGAGGGGAAAAACCTAAACAAGAAAACAAATGCAGCCACCACATCTAATGATTGGTAAGCTGCAATATATTACATCTTTGGTTTTGGGTTCATTACCACTTTAAGCGGGCCATGCACCAGTAGAATTTTGTTTGTACAGAAATTTAGAAAAACGTGCAACAGAGCATTCAATCTCGCCATCAATGAATTGACTGATTTCATTTGAAACCCCTAAAGTTTTGTTCAGACCTGCTTATTTGAATGGAATCCCAGATGTATCAAATAGGTGTCCTTTGTATCTAGAACACACGCATTATAACATGTACAATTTTTCCCAAAGCCTGCGTTCACACCGATGCGTTGCAGAATTCACAGCATTTTCTGTGCGAATTCCACACCGCATCACATTTGCACCCCGTGCATGCAAACCGCTGTGGGTATGTATGTTAAGTTAACAACACCCCGAAATTGGTCCGCAAAACGCGTTGCGATGTGAAGAATCGGATCGCATAGGTGTGAACACCCATGCGATCCGATTCTAGACCGGCCCAAAAAAGGGTCCTGCACCTTTTTGGTGCAGATACAGTGCAATTGGAAACATACAAAGTATATGGCTCCAATCGCACCGCACACAATTCGCATGTGGTTTGCACAGGAATGCGGTGCGGTTCCTGTGTGAATCACATGCGATATACAGCACCGCACAAGCGTGAACCCAGCCTGAATGAAAATCATGTTCACAGAATTCTGTTCACTGAAAATAAATTTTCATCTTGCTTTGAATTCTATTTTCACCATAGTTGAAAATGAATGTCAATTTGACCCCATGAACGACTTCAAAATCAATGGTTCCAAAAACAAAAAATGTCAAATAATATTCCACTGGTGTATGGCCAGCTTCTGAACTTGCACATGGCGCCCTCTCTTTACTCAATGGTGATGAAGTGACAAGGAAGGGAAAGGAAGGTTAGTACATGAAGCTGGAGAGGACAGTAGTTGAGTGAGCTTGTTACTTTGCCTTTCATGGGCAAACCATAGGTTCACGATATAGTAATGGTATCAAAACATATTTTTTTACAACAACGGGCAGTTTTCATACAAAGTGGTGAATGCACCTAACAATGCGGTCTCAAAAAGGTAGCATACCCACACAGGAGTGATTCATCGGACATAACTTAAAACAGAACTTCAACCAAAAGGTTCCTCTTTTCTGCCCCCTCCCCCTCCTTCCCAACGTTTGGACACTTTTAAGTTTTTGAGGTGGAGTTGGTACCTGTTTTTGACAGGAACCCACTCCCACTTCCACTTGGATCGTCTAGACCACATGTGTTAAACATAAGGCCCATGGGCCATATCTGGCCTGCTAGGCCATTTCATGTGGCCCTTGCACCTCCCCTGCAGCTGTGGCACCCTCCTCGTCTCCACCCCTCACCTTGTCTCAGCAGTCATCAGAGAGGAGGACAGAACTCCTACAGATCCTGACCTTCTCCATGCAGACACAGAGAGCCTAGTCTCCAGCTTCTTCCCAAGGAGGTAAGGGGGGTTCACTGTAAGTAAGGGAGGGAAGGGGACTCTTGACTTCTGATGGTGGGGGGTCTTGACATCTGATGTAAGTGGGATGTATGTGGGAGGTGGGGTGCTCTGGACATCTAGAGTTACCGATACAACTGGCCCTTTGAAGGTAACCATAATTCTGATGTGGCCCGTCATGAAATTGAGTTTGACACCCATGGCCTAGACGATATAAGCAGAAGTTCAGCCCCCTCTCTTTGCCCCCAGCCTTCTGGGACATGTCACAGGTCCCAGAAGACTGCAAGACCATTCATAAAGCACAGCACGGTTCACACATGCACATTGGGAAGCCAGCTGTGAAGCCACAAGGAGTCACCGTTGACTTCCCTTAGTAAATATACCACCTCCAGGGAAAGGTGAAGAACTGGCCTGGGTGAGCATAGTGCTGAATCCCTGGACAGCTGAATGTCCTTTTAATAAAAATCAGCAGCTACAGTATTTGTAGCTGCTGACTTTTAACTTTTTGGAATGGACTGAAGAAAACACCATCAAATCGGCTGACAGAAATTCAACATGCTCAGAAGAGTAGAGGAACCGTCATGCTAGGGAAATTATAAGTATATGATGAGGTAGTCTCATGATGTTACTTTATAAACCGGCAGAAATAAGCACAGAAGACGTGCCTTGCATTAAATTATTGGCGTGTAATTTAATCTTGAGTTAAGAAGAAAACGTTAGCAGAGTGCTGAAGACAGACTATGTACAGGCGATAAACATGAAGGAAAAAAAGAATAAAAATGAAGAAAGGAGTGGAAACCCACAGAAGTCGTTCAGAGTATTATCAAAAGTCCTCAAAGGACTGAAAGTCAACCTTAGTTGCCAAAGTTGGGCCAAGCATGAAGTACCTATATGGTGAAGTGACAAAACCACTTAAAGGCATTTTTATGTAACTTTCACATTTTTATTGCGGTTCCACATTTTGCTATTGTGGTACGTTTGTACAATTGTAGTTCAACTTAGTGATACCTGAATATGTGAAAACTAGAATTGCTTGAGCACAGTGCTGTTATTTATACAATGTCTAGATAAAAGCTACCTGAATAAAATAAAAATCAGAAAAATCCCGACTGGATATATAATACCAATAAAATGTAAAATATATAAGCTAACAAAAATAGTGATATGTAAATGTAAACACTTTACGTTGGCAGGACCCGGCGCAATAAATGGGCTGTGAGACCGGTAGGAGGCTGTCCCGAATATGTAGCCCTTTGATTGACAGCACAGTGCTGATGTCATTTGAAGCATGAACTACCAGCCCCTGATCATTAGTAGTTGACTATGAGCTATCCAGGATAGAAAGCTTGTTTACAATTTATGGTAAAAACTCTCTGGATCTTTATAACTCTCTTAAATACTCCACATTAATACAGTAGATAAAGAAAAGGAAGAATCTCCTTGGCGTAAAACCATTAAGTTTATTGAATAGAAACAAAGCCAATTTTCAATTAACATTATGGAAAGATATGGTGGGGTCTCAGTCATCAGATGTCAGAATACTATATATCTATATATATATATATATGTATATATATCCATACAGTGCATCCAGAAAGTATTCACAGAGCTTAACTTTTGCCAAATTTTGTTATGATACAGCCTTGTTCCCAAATGGATTAAATTACTGTTTTTTGTCAACATTCTGCAAAAAATACCCCATAATGACAACGTGAAAGAAGTTCATTTTGAAATCTTTGCAATTTATTAAAAAAAAAAAAACACATGTACTTAAGTATTCACAGCCTTTGCTCAATACTTTGTTGAAGCACCTTTAGCACCAATTACAGCCTCAAGTCGTTTTGAGTATGATGCTACAAGCTTGGCACACCTATTTTTGGGCAATTTCTCCCATTCTTCTTTGCAGTACCTCTCAAGCTCCATCAGGTTGGATCGAAAGCATCAGTGCACAGCCATTTTCAGATCTCTCCATAGATGTTCAGTCAGGTTCAAGTCTGGGCTCTGGCTGGGCCACTGCAGGACATTCACAGAGTTGGCCTGTAGCCACTCCTTTGTTATGTGGGCTGTATGCTTAGGGTTGTTGTCCTGTTGAAAGATGAACCGTCACCCCAGTCTAAGGTCCAGAGCGCTCTGGAACAGGTTTTCATCAAGGATGTCTCTGTACATTGCTGAATTCATCTTTCCTTCGATCCTGACTAGTCTCCCAGATGCTGTCGCTGGAAAACATCCCCACAGCATGATGCTGCCACCACCATGCTTCACTGTAGGGATGGTATTGGCCAGGTGGTGAGCAGTGCTTGGTTTCCTCCAGATATGACGCTTGGCATTCTGGCCAAAGAGTTCAATCTCTGTTTCATCAGACCAGAGAGTTTTGTTTCTCTTGGTCTGAGAGTCCCTCAGGTGCCTTTTGGCAAACTCCAGGCAGGCTGCCATTTGCCTTATACTGAGAAGTGGCTTCCGTCTGGCCACTCTACTATACAGGCCTGATTGGTGGAGTGCTGCAGAGATGGTTGTTCTTCTGGAAGGCTCTCCTCTCTCCACAGAGAAACGCTGGAGTTCTTTCAGAGTGAGCATCAGGTGCTTGGATTTCTCCCTGTCTAAGGCCCTTCTCCCTCGATTGCTCATTTTGGCCGAGCCGCCTGATGGTTCCAAATTCTTCCATTTACCGATGATGGAGGCCACTGTGCTCATTGGGACCTTCAATGCTGCAGAACTTTTTCTGTACCCTTCCCCAGATCTGTGCCTTGATACAATCCTGTCTCGGAGGTCTACGGACAATTCCTTGGACTTAATGGCTTAGTTTGTGCTCTGATATGCACTGTTAACTGTGGGACCTTATATAGACAGGTTTATGCCTTTCCTGATCATTTTCAATCAACTGAATTTCCCACAGGTGGACTCCAATCAAGTTGTGGAAACATCTCAAGGATGATCAGTAGGAACAGGATGCACCACAGCTCAATTTTGAGTTTCTTGGCAAAGGCTGTGAATACTTATGTACATGTGGTTTTTTTTTTTTAATAAATTGCAAAGATTGCAAAACAAACTTCTTTCATGTTGTCATTAAGGGGTATTGTTTGTAGGATGTTGAGGAAAAAAATGAATGTAATCCATTTTGGAATAAGGCTGTAACATACCAAAATGTGGCAAAAGTTAAGTGCTGTGAATACTTTCTGGATGCACTGTATATACACACACTTTATTAGGTACACCTGTTCAATTGCTTGGTAACATAAATTGCTAATCAGCCAATCACATGTCAGCAATGCATTTCGGCATCTAGACATTGTGAAGACAACTTTATGAAGTTCAAACCAAGCATCAGAATGGGGACATAGTGAGCACACCTCACTATTGCTATAGGAGACAACAATGTTTCTTACTTCAATGTTACCATCATGGACTTTCAGCATGTGATGCAACTATCTTATGTTGTGTCTCGCACATGACTGCGAGCCACCATCCATCATGATATGGTGGTAATATAGCAGTACATACCAGCACCGCTCAGCCTTACAAGACTCCATCTGACATACAGGTGGTCCAGTGTAGAGTTCTTCCAAGTTTGACAGCTATTATACTACATTATAGAACATCTTGTATGGTCCTCATAAATAAAATGGTTATCATTAATGGTATATAATGGTATATAATGGTATATAATTACAGTATGTGCCATGATTGTTTTTAGAAGTTATAAATAAGGTTATGCAGTTGACGATGTGATGAACATCATGATCTTGATAAATGTACTATGATATATTTGTCATCATCATTGATGGTATGATATTTCTATGGTTAATTCAAATGTGTGTGTGTGCTCCCCTATTCACAAGCAGAGTACCCATTTTGTTGACTTTAGCTGAAATTAGTAAGATAACAGTTACCCCCCCCAAATGCTACAAACCCACAGCTATCCTTCTAGTTGATCCCTAGAAATATTTATTTATTATTAAACTGTCTGGACTACAGACAGTCTATGTTGCCCCATGGCATTCAATCACAGGCAAACTTATACTAAGAAAATGTTAGAGAATGCAAATATGTCACTGATCAGCGAAGCTTCAGTGTGCCACTTATCACCAGTTATCAGCAGTCACCTCCTCTGTGGCAGTTATCAGGAATTGTCTCCTAAGTCTCAATTAGAAGCAATTACACCCTCGCTCTGCCACTTTTAAGTAATTATATGTAATTACTTTCTCATGAAGCCACTTATTATCAACAAGATCATTTTATTATCCTTTATCAGCCAATCCACCCTCCCTGAGTCCTGTGGCAATCACTACGCCTTCATGATGTCATTAGTCCGCCAATACTACATATGATTGGTAGTTGTCAATAACTTATAGTCACATGTTTGTCCACAGTACCTCGGAATATAATTAATAACAAGAGTATTAATGATCTATAATTATTTCTAAACAGTGTTTCTGATTTATTCCTAAACCCTTGCCGTAAAAGTAAATTATAGCTATACCTAGAGGTGAAAATTGAAAAATTAGAATATCGTGCAAAAGTTCATTTATTTCAGTAATGCAACTTAAAAGGTGAAACTAATATATGAGATAGACTCATTACATGCAAAGCAAGATAGTTCAAGCCGTGATTTGTCATCATTGTGATGATTATGGCTTACAGCTCATGAAAACCCCAAATCCACAATCTCAGAAAATTAGAATATTGTGAAAAGGTGCAATATTCTCGGCTCAAAGTGTCCCACTCTAATCAGCTAATTAAGCCATAACACCTGCAAAGGGTTCCTTTAAATGGTATCTCAGTCTGGTTTAGTAGGAATCACAATCATGGAAATGACTGCTGACCTGACAGTTGTGCAGAAAACCATCATTGACACCCTCCATAAGGAGGGAAAGGCTCAAGAGGTAATTACAAAAGAAGTTGGATGTTCCCAAAGTACTGTATCAAAGCACATTAATAGAAAGTTATGTGGAAGGGAAAAGTGTGGAAGAAAAAGGTGCACAAGCAGCAGGGATGACCGCAGCCTGGAGAGGATTGTCAGGAAAAGACCATTCAGAAGTGTTGGGGACTTTCACAAGGAGTGGACTGAGGCTGGAGTCAGTGCATCAAGAGCCGGCACACACAGACGGATCCTGGACATGGGCTTCAAATGTCATATTCCTCTTATCAAGCCGCTCCTGAACAACAAACAACGTCAGAAGCGTCTTACCTGGGCTAAAGAAAAACAGACCTGGTCTGTTGCTCAGTGGTCCAAAGTCCTCTTTTCTGATGAGAGCAACTTTTGCATCTCATTTGGAAACCAAGGACCCAGAGTATGGAGGAAGAATGGAGAGGCACACACTGCAAGATGCTTGAAGTCCAGTGTGACGTTTCCACAGTCTGTGTTGATTTGGGGGGCCATGTCATCTGCTGGTGTTGGTCCACTGTGCTTCATTAAGTCCAGGGTCAACACAGCCGTCTACCAGGAGATTTTGGAGCACTTCATGCTTCCTTCCGCAGACGAGCTTTATGGGGATGCTGACTTCATTTTCCAGCAGGACTTGGCACCTGCCCACACTGCCAAAAGCACCAAAACCTGGTTCAATGACCGTGGGATTACTGTGCTTGATTGGCCAGCAAACTCACCTGACCTGAACCCATTGAGAATCTATGGGGCATTGCCAAGAGAAAGATGAGAGACATGAGACCGAACAATGCAGAAGAACTGAAGGCCGCTATTGAAGCATCCTGGTCTTCCATAGCACCTCAGCAGTGCCACAGGCTAATAGCTTCCATGCCACGCCGCATTGAGGCAGTAATTGCTACAAAAGGGGCCCAAACCAAGTACTGAGTACATATGTATGCTTATACTTTTCAGAGGTCCGATATTGTTCTTTGTACAATCCTTGTTTTATTGATTGCATGTAATATTCTCATTTTCTGAGATTGTGGATTTGGGGTTTTTATGAGCTGTAATCCATAATCATCACAATTATGACAAATCACAGCTTGAACTATCTTGCTTTGCATGTAATTAGTCTATCTCATATATTTTTTTTACCTTTTAAGTTGCATTACTGAAACAAAGGAACTTTTGCACGATATTCTAATTTTTCGAGTTTCACCTGTATATTGTACTACTGATCCATAACTGCACCCTCCCTCTATTATCAGCCTATCATTTTATCTTCCCTTTACTAATTTCTCTACTACTGATATATTGTTTTCCTGCCTCTGTCCCACTGATCCATAGCTACACTATCCCGATAGCACCAGTCTATAATTTCATCCTCCCTGAACCACTGATTCATATCTACACTGTCCTTCTACAACCAATCTAAAATTTAACCATTCCCCCTACCCTTCCCGTACCACTGATCCAAAGCTATACTATTATTATTATACAGGATTTATATAGCGCCAACAGTTTGCTCAGCGCTTTACAATATAAAGGGAGACAAGACAGCAACAATACAGTTCAATACAAAAGGGATAGGAGGGCCCTGCTCCTTGGAGCTTACAATCTAGGAGAGAGGGGCTAGTGGTACAAAAGGTAGTAACTGTGGGGGATGGACTGGTAGAAAGAGTAGAAGATTCCATTATTAGCTGAGGGCAGGATAGGCCTCCCTGAAGAGATATGTTTTCAGAGATCGCCTAAAGGTGAGCAGAGTAGGCGATAGTCTGATAAATTAGGGTAGAGAGTTCCATAGGATGGGGAAGCTCTGGAGAAGTCCTGGAGATGAGCATGGGAGGAGGAGACAAGGGAGCTAGAGAGCAGGAGGTCTTGCGAGGAGCGGAGAGTACGGTTTGGGTGATATTTGGAGACAAGATTGCTGATGTAATTTGGTTCAGAGTTATAAATGGCTTTATATGTTATTGTTAATGTTTTGAATTTTATCCGTTGGGCAATGGGAAGCCAGTGGAGGGATTGGCAGAGAGGGGTGGCTGATACAGAACGGTTAGTAAGATGGATAAGTCTGGCAGCAGCATTCATGATAGACTGAAGAGGGGATAGCCTGCGATGAGGTAGGCCAATGAGGAGGGAGTTACAATAGTCAAGGCGAGATATAACAAGGGAGTGAATGAGTTGCTTAGTGGTTTTCGAGGTTAGGAACGGGCGTATCTTAAAGATGTTGCGGAGGTGAAGCCTACAAGATTTGGACAACGATTGGATTTGGGGCTGAAAGGACAGATGGGAGTCTAGGATTACACCTAGTACCCTGGCATGAGGGGAGGGACTGTGATTGTGTTATTGATCTTGATGGAGAAGTCAGGGGAGGGGGCACGGGCTGGAGGAAATAGTATGAGTTCCATTTTGGAAAGATTGAGTTTGAGGAAGTGGAGTGACATTCATGCCGATATGTCACTTAGTAGGTTAGTAATGCGACTGGAGACTGAAGGGGTGAGGTGAGGGGTAGAAAGATAGATTTGTGTGTCATCAGCATAGAGATGGTACTTAAAGCCATGGGAGTTTATCAAGTGACCAAGGGAGGAGGAATAGATGGAGAAGAGTAGGGGCCCAAGGACGGAACCTTGAGGGACCCCTACAGAAAGAGGGAGTGAAGAGGAGGAGCCAGAGTTATAAGTAACGCTGAAGGAGCGCTGCGATAGGTAGGAGGAGAACCAGGAGAGAGCAGAGTCTCGGAGGCCAAGAGAGTGGAGTTTTTTTTTGAGGAGGGGATAGTCAACCGTATCAAAAGCCACAGAGAGGTCAAGTAGTAAGAGTACGGAGTAGTGGCCATTGGTTTTAGCAGTTAGTAGATTTAGTGAGTTTTAATAGGGCAGTTTCAGAGGAGTGTAGTGAGCGAAAGTCAGACTGTAAAGGGTCAAGAAGGTTGTTGTCAGTGAGGTAGGAGCTCAGGCGATTGTAGACTAAGCGTTCTAAAAGTTTATAGGTAAACGGGAGCAGGGAGATGGGTCTTAAGTTGTTCAGGTTGGTGGGGTCCAGGGATGGCTTTTTAAGTATGGGAGTGATGTGTGCATGCTTTAGAGGGGAGGGGAAGGCACCAGTAGAGAGGGAGAGATTGAAGATGTGAGTGAGGGAACATAGGATGGAAGAAGAGGGTAATCGTAGTAGTTGTGAGAGGACAGGATTCAGGGGGCAGGTGGTGAGACGGGCTTCTGAGAAAACCTTAGTGACCTCTTCGGTAGTAGCAAGGTCAAAAGAGAAAAGTGTTGACGGAGGTTTAGTATAAGGTATGCTAAGTGGGATGGATGTCTGTGCAGTGGAGATGCCCCTACGAATTGCAAAAGTCTTGCTTTTGAAATAATTTGCAATCTCGTGAGCAGTGAGTGAGGTGCTGGATGGAGGTGAAGGTGGAGAAAGTAGAGAGTTAAAAGTAGAGAAGAGACGACGAGGACTGGATGACAAGTTATTAATATGAGTGACAAAGTGGGCTTGTTTGGCAGCATGGAGGGAGGAATTGTATGTTAAGAAAGCAGATTTATATAGGGTGAATGCTTGTTGAGATTTGGTTTTACGCCACAATCGCTCCAGCGCTCGACTGTCGTTTAAGATTTCTGGTGTCGTCAGTCTACCAAGGTTGTAACGGTCGGGGCCTGATGTTTCGTGTTGTTAGAGGAGCAAGTGAGTCTAATGTGGATGAAAGCAAACTGTTATAGACAGTAGTGGCCAGGTCAGGGCAGGAGAGGGGAGAGATTCTGTCGTAGAGTTGGTCAGTTGCAGAGTGGAAAGGAGCAGGGTTCAGGTTGTGAAGTTTTCTGCAGGTAATTGTTTGCTGCTTGGAGGGATAAGTGTTTGAAGATGAGGACACTGTGAAGGTGATGAGATTATGATCAGAGAGAGGAAAGGGGGTGTTTGTGAGGTTGTAGGGAGTGTAAAGACGGGAGAAAATAAGGTCTAATGTATTCCCATCAGAGTGAGTGGAGGACTGTATACATTCTGCTAATGCAAAAGATGAGGTTAGGTTGAAGAGTTGGGAGGTAGCCGGGTTGTTGACATGAATGGGGATGTTAAAATCTCCAAGAATGATAGTGGGTAGTTCAGAGGAGAGAAAGTAGGGTAGCCAAGCGAATAAATCATCAAGAAAGTGGGACACCTGTCCAGGAGGCCAATAGATCACTGCAATCCTCAGAGAAATGGGAGAAAACAGCCGGATGCAGTGAGTCTCGAAAGAAGAGAAGGATAGAGAGGGAGGGTTAGGGAGGACTTGAAAAGTGCTCAGTGGGGATAGAAGCAAACCAACCCCACCACCTTTCCAACCACTGGTTCTGGGTGAGTGAGTCCAGAGAAGGCCTCCATAGGAAAGTGCTGCGGGAGAAGCAGAATCTGCTGCTTGAAGCCAGGTTTCTGTAATTGCTAGTAGGTTAACGGAGCGGGAGACAAAAAGGTCATGGACAGAGGTGAGCTTATTGCAGACAGAGGGGGCGTTCCAGAGTGCACATGAAAAAGGGAGGGTGGTTTTTGGGAGCATGGGGATTGATATTAAATTGAGGGGATTGCGCTATTCCTGGAGGAAGGAGGGTGGCTGGTGTGGGGGTGAGATACTGGAGGACCAGGGTTTGGGGCGATATCCCCAGAGGTTAAGAGAAGAAGAAGAGTGAGGAAAGTAACATGGGAGCAGGATGTACACGAGTATAAATGCCTTCCAGTCCTGGTGTTTGGGACAGCAGGTGAGTGAAGTATCAGCAGGAGGTGATGAGAGCAGTAGTAGGGAGATGGTAGCAGTGAGGGTGAGATGTGTAATCTTTGGGGTGGAGCAGAGGGGTAAGGAAAGGAGATTTTGGGAACGCAGGATAATAGTATACCACTGATCCACAGCTATACTAACCCTCTACCACCAATTTTTAACTATACCATCTCTATACCACTCATCCATAGCTACACTATCCTTCTACCACCAATTTGTAACTTTACCATCTCTTTATAACTCACCATTAGCTACAATATCACTCTACAACCAATTTATACTTTCAGTCCCTGTACCTGTGTATGCACAGCTATACTAACCCTCTACCACTAATTTGTAACTATACCGTCTCTATACCACTCATCTATACCTACAATATCCCTCTACCGCCAATATCTAACTTTATCATCTCTGTATAACTCATCCTTAACTACAATATTACTCTACAACCAATCTATACTTTCGCCCCATGTACCACTGATCCACAGCTATACTAACCCTCTACCACCAATTTGTAACTATACCATCTCTATACCACTCATCCATATCTACACTATCCTACTACCATTATTTAATTTTTCCCTCCCTTTATAACTGGTCTATAGCTATACTGTATCTACCACCAATTTATAATTTCACCTTCATCCACAGATACACCTTCAATAAACCACTAATCCATACTTACACCATTGCTACAGTAAACCACTAATCCATATTTACACCATCATATGCCACTAATCCATAGTTACACCATCACTGTCCCATTAATCCATAGTTACACCATCACTGTACCGCTAATCCATAGTTACACCATCACTGTCCCATTAATCCATAGTTACACCATCACTGTACCGCTAATCCATAGTTACACCATCACTGTACCGCTAATCCAAAATTACACCATCACTGTACCATTAATCCATAGTTACACCATCACTGCACCACTAATCCATAGTTACACCATCACTGTACTATTAATCCATAGTTACACCATCACTGTACCGCTAATCCATAGTTACACCGTCACTGTACCATTAATCCATAGTTACACCATCACTTTACTGCTAATCCATAGTTACACCATCACTATACCGCTAATCCATAGTTACACCATCACTGTACCTCTATTCCATAGTTACACCATCACTGTACTATTAATCCATAGTTACACCATCACTGTACCATTTATCCATAGTTACACCATCACTGTACCATTAATCCATAGTTACACCATCACTGTACCGCTAATCCATAGTTACACCATCACTGTACCATTAATCCATAGTTACACCATCACTGTACCATTAATCCATAGTTACACCATCACTGTACCATTAATCCATAGTTACACCATCACTGTCCCATTAATCCATAGTTACACCATCACTGTACCATTAATCCATAGTTACACCATCACTGTACCGCTAATCCATAGTTACACCATCACTGTACCGTTAATCCATAGTTACACCATCACTGTACCATTAATCCATAGTTACACCATCAATGTACCGCTAATCCATAGTTACACCATCACTGTACCGCTAATCCATAGTTACACCATCACTGTACCATTAATCCATAGTTACACCATCACTGTACCATTAATCCATAGTTACACCATCACTATACCATTAATCCATAGTTACACCATCACTGTACCGTTAATCCATAGTTACACCATCACTGTACCGCTAATCCATAGTTACACCATCACTGTACCGCTAATCCATAGTTACACCATCACTGTACCGCTAATCCATAGTTACACCATCACTGTACCGCTAATCCATAGTTACACCATCACTGTGCCACTGCCCCAGAGTTATATCATCACTATACCACTAATCCATGGCTACACTATGGGGTTGATTTAGTAAATCTGGAGAGTGCCAAATCTAGTGCAGCTCTGCATGGCAGCCAATCAGCTTCTAACTGCCGCTTGTTCAGTTACGTTTTGACAATAAAACCTGGAAGCTGATTGGTTTCTATGTAGAGCGGTACCACATTTTGCACTCCCCAGTTTTAAATGAACCCCTACAACTATACTAATAATTATAATCTGTATTTATACATCACTGTCCCAACAATGTATAGTTCCACCATTGCTGTACTAATCCATAATTATGCCATCCCTGTATCACTGATCTATAGGTGCCCCATCAATGTATTGCTAATCCATAGGTACACACCGCCATTGTATGAACGTATCACTGCTCTCACTATACTATTACCAGCTCAGTCATCATCAACATTTCCCATTGACCTGAATTCTTTTTTTGTTTTCAATATCCTGTGCCAATGACTATGGATAAATGCAGCTGTCATTCACACACAGCGCAGGTGAATACAGAATCCATTATCAGTGGTCAGAAAATAAATGAGCCTATTGAGGCTGCGATTTTTTGACACTTAGGGACCTATTTATAAATCAGTAAATGTGAAGTTCTCTGAATCAATTGCCTGTACTTTGCATGCTGCAGATGATTGCTCACCCTAAGGACCCTTAAAGGGTAACTCCACTTTTGTGAAATAATTGAAATGACATTTATAATCGCTGGAGCAGCCATCTGTAATTTCATTTTTATTAAAAAAAAATGACCTTTTGCTTTCAAACTGCAGACAGCTGCGATTTTCTGCAACTGCCAAAACAATGAAATCTTCCTTCCTTGTAACCATGGCAACAGGGGGGCATTCATTGTACAGCGCGTCCCCAGAAATGTCACTTCCTGCTCTTGCTAGTGGCTTCTTGCCCGGCAGTTTGCTGCCATTACACGACCGGCACTCATAATATACATAGGTCAGGCAGACCCTTCTACTCAGCACACGGGAAGGAGGAAGTGAATGGAATTTCCTTGGTCATTTCTGCTGAACAGCAGGAATTAGGAATCTACAGAGAGAAGAGTGATTATTGCTCAACCAAAGTGGAGTCATGATTCTAAGTGGCTCTGTCGCTGAGTAATGAGTGATCAATTGGAAGCACCATATAAACAAAGATGCTGACCTGATCTCCAGGCACAGAAAAATATTTCAATATATTCCTTAATCCCAACCCCGGCACCACCTGCCTGGAGTTTGCATGTTTTCCCTGTGCCTGTGTGGGTTTCCTCCGGGGACTCCGGTTTCCTCCCACCAGGGGCGGACTGACAACTCATGGGGCTGCCGGGCAATAGGGGATCATGGGACCCTGTGTCCTTGCCCAAACTCAAAAAAGCCTATGAAAAAGGTACCAGGAGCATCTCATGGGGCCCCCTACAGACCCCCGGGGCCCTCGGGCAGTGCCCGAGTTTACAAATTGTCAGTCCGCCCCTGCCTCCCACACTCCAAAGACATGCTGGTAGGTGAGTTGGCTCCTGTCTAAATTGTCCCTAGTATGTATGAATGTGAGTTAGGGACCTTAGATTGTACATCCCTTGAGGGTCAGGGACTGATGTGAATGTACAATATATATGTAAAGCGCTGCGTAAATTGACGGCACTATATAAGTACCTGAAATAAATAAATAAATTATAGCCACAAATGATATACATTCACTTTGCGTGCCCCAAAGACCTTTTCAAACCCAGATTTTACCTTGTAAAAATCAATCTTGCTTAAGCTGCTCTGGATGGAAGATTAATTTTTTCAGCAGCTGTAGCAAACACCTCTAAGGCTCAGTTCACACTAGCTGTGTCAGCAGTCCTCAGACAGGTGCTTGGAAAGCGTTTTAACACTTCTCAAATGACTATGAAAATTCTGCACATGGCAGCACACAGTGCTGTTCACACTGAAGCATTAGCGTCGCGTTGCGTCGTGGCAAAACTGACGCCTTGTGTTGAGACAGGAGGGGTTGAAGCCTCCCATTCAAGTCTATGGTGCCGCTCCGCATAGCCTGGCAGGCATTTGCGGTGCGGTTGCGGAGCGTTAATACCATTTAACTTCATTATAGATGTTTGTGGTGCGGTTTTAACGCTTGGCAAATGCCTATCAACCACCTCAAAACTGCGCATGGGGTGTTTGAGGAGTGTTAAAACCGCTTCCCAAACTCCTGTCTAACGCCTGTCAAATGCCTGTCTAACACCTGTCAATTGCTATAGGGCGTTTGGCAAGAGTTAGAAGTAAGGACAAGTGTGAACGAGCCCTAAGGCCAGCCACAGATGGTGCAATGTTCTTTCCTGCCACCACTGATTGCAGGAAAGAAAATTGCTTGATTTTCCCATCAACACAGTAATGCAGGCCATAGATGGGGAGAAAAACGGCCGATTTTTCGTCCGAAAATAAAACCGGCCGATTATCTTATCGTTAGTGGACGATTTTGTCGGCCGTTTTTCGTGTATTTTGGACTTTCAGATTATCGGTGATGTTGGAAAATTTTCGAAAAACGCCCGACTTTATCCTCATTGATGGTCAAAAACGAACAATCGTTTTCCGAAAAAGGATCACAAAGGCCACAAAATGACATCATTTCCCGTTATAGGTTACTCATTAATCGGACGATTTTCATAATAATTGGTGGTCAGGTAAGTTTTTTAGACCGACCGATAGTTCGTTAATCGGCCGAAAATCTGCCGTTTTTCTCCCCATCTATGGCCTGCATTAGGCTAGGTTCACGCAGGTTGATTTTGACCCTTTTCTGCATTGCGTTTTGCACCTGCATTTTTGACGCGTTTTGCTATATTTTTTTTTCTGTTAATTTTTTTACAAATTTTACTTGCTAGGGAGATTTAAAACACATCAAAAACGCAACAAAAATGCTATACATGCTTTTCTGCAGCGTTTCCATTGAAGCCTATAGAACTAAAAATGCAACTTTTTGCATTCAAAAAAGTTCCTGACCCTTTCCAAAAAACACACCGGATGAAACCGTGCAGATGTGAACATGTCCCATAGGAAATCATGTTAAATGTGTTACTGTGTTTCTGCAAAACGCTGCAGAAAATGCTTAGGTGTGAACCAGGGGTAAGTGTTGATGGGGAAATCCCACCTATGGCACAATTGTGTTCTCGCAGTGGAGGGGGGAGCTGTCCATGCTGGGAGAACACACCGCGATTCTAGCAGGTGGCTGCAGCTGCTGGCAATAATTGCATTAAAATTCCAGCATGCTGGTTGTACCCGAGTTGATCGATCAATCAACGTAGGTACAATCGACCTGTCCATGCTTGGTTCAAATCTCGAAGTCCCTGCTGAACTGGACGAGGTTCAAACCATCTATGGTGAGCTTTAGCCTGGGTTCACACTGATGCAGTGCGGAATTTGCACTGGTTTCTGTGCCAATTCCACACCGCATCATAATCGCACCCTGTGCATGCGAACCGCTGCGGGTGTGTATGGTAAGTTAACAACACCCCGAAATCGGTTCACATAACTCGGTGCAATGTGCAGAATCGGACCTCATGGGTGTGAATACCCATGCAATCCGATTCCAGTGCAGACAAAAAAAAGGGTCCTGCAACGTTTTGGTGTGGATTCGGTGCAATTTGATCCTTACAAAATGTATGGCTTCAATCGCACCGCACAGAATTCACATGTGATTTGCACAGGAATTCAGTGCAGTTCACATGCTATATGCCGCACTGCACAAGTGTGAACCTAGGCTGAGTGTTACAATGAATTACTATTTATACAGAGCTATACACTGCCTCCTGCCTAATCAATGCTCAATTCATCAATTAATATGTGCATAACAATAATGCTTAAACATTAATAGCATGATATATTGCATGATAAAATCATTAAAGTGACATATAGGGGTTGATTTACTAAAACTGGAGAGTGCAAAATCTGGTGCAGCTGTGCATGGTAGCCAATCAGCTTCTAACTTCAGCTTGTTCAATTAAACTTTGACAAATAAAACCTGGAAGCTGATTGGTTTCTATGCAGAGCTGCACCAGATTTTGCACTCTCCAGTTTTAGTAAATCACCCCATGGCATCCGAAATAAAGAGTCCAGTGTAGAGATGGAACGAATGAAATATACGGGTCACTTACAAGGATTACAAGGACACTTTAGGATTCTTTTAATGCAGCAGACACTTTAAAAAAGCACTTTGAAGCACTGGACACTTTATTTTCAATGCAATATGTCACTTTATTGATTTATTAATGCAATATTTAACTTGATTACTTAATAAACTTAACTATTTAATTTAAAGCATTATTATTATGCACATACTGTATATACTGATTAACCACTTGCCCTCCTGAGGATTTATCCCCCTTCCTGACCAGGCTATTTTTGCGATACGGTGCTGCGTTACTTTAACTGACAATTGCGTGGCCATGCAATGCTGCACCCAAATGAAATTTACGTCCTTTTTTCCCACAAATAGAGCTTTCTTTTGGTGGTATTTGATCGCCTCTTCATTTTTTTATTTTTTGCGCTATAAAAAAAAAAACGACAATTTTGAGAAAAAAACAATATTTTTGACTTTTTGCTAATAAACATATCCAGTAAAAAAAATTGTTAATTTTATTCAAATACTTTATTATACATTTTCAAAATACCATTTTCCATGTACAAAAGCTAATAAAACCACCATAATATGATACTCACTTTTATCTATCAATATATCAAAATATTAACATTACTCTTGGTATCCTTTTTCCCCCTCTCCCTTCCCCTCCCTCCTACCTCATACCTCCCCAGCCTCTTAGTCTTCCCCCGCAGCCCTGATTGATTTCTTTCCTACTCGTCCTATTTATCCTAAAAGAATATTACTCTTTTAATTTAATATTATAATTATCCTCCATGTCTTCTTTTCCCTAGTATATATATTCCAAGTATGAGTTTGACTTTTTAAATCCTTCCCACTTTTCCCATCTTTTACGGAAAATCTCCATCCTATGTTCCTCCATGTGCTAGAGTTCCTCCAATTTGTAGGTCCTCTCCACCCTTTCTATCCAATCCTTTACTCTCGGTGCTTCTTGTTCCTTCCAAAATTTAGGTATCAGTCCCTTCGTGGCATTCAAATAGTACACTAATCCGATTTTTTTGTATTTTTTTACTGAAAGCTCAGAGCCATAAAAAAGACAAATCTCTGGTTCCTTTGAAATATTGACCTCTGTTGTTTCCTGTATTAGATGTACTATACCTCCCCAGTACTCTTGTATTTTATGACACTCCCAAAGGTGAAACATTGTGCCTCTATCTCCACATCCCCGCCAACATAAAGGTAAATTATCTTCACTTATCCTATGTGCAACACTCAGTGTGATGTACCATCTTGTCAAAAATTTATAGTTCATTTCTACCTCCTTCATATTTACATTTCCGTGAATTAAACTATACATTTTCTCTTGTTTTTTCTCATCAATTATTACTCCTAAATCCCTCTCCCATTTTTCTATAAATAGTGGCCTTATATCCTTACTTAAATTTGTGAGTATCTTATATATTTTAGAAGTCACGTGCTTCCCATCTCCTCGTGGGGTGCTCGAAGGGGTTCCAATCCTCTTTTTCAGTAAAAAAAAAAAAAATTAAATTTCCTCATAAATTTAGGCCAAAATGTATTCTGCTACGTCTTTGCTAAAAAAATCCCAATACGTGTAAATTAATTGGTTTGCATGAAAGTTATAGCGTCTACAAATGGCAGTATATATACTGGAATTTTTGTTTTTTTACTAGTAATGGCATCAATCAGCGACTTATAACAGGACTACAGCAGGTATTCTGACACTGGGGAGAACTGACTTGGTGTCACTGACATCCCCAGTGACCTCAATACAGTGATCAGTGCTAATAAAGAGCACTGGCACTGTACTAATGGCACTGGACAGAAAGGGGTTAACATGGGGCGATCAAAGGGTTAACTGTGTGCTGATTTACTATGGGTTCTGTGTGTGTGCTTTCCACTGTAAGCACACTGCTTTGTATGGCTCTGCTATGCAGACCCATACAAAGCAGTATGCAGGAGCTGACAAGGGAGAGGTCTGTGTTGTTCATACACAGGTCTCTCCCACGTCGGAGATACTCAGCAATCACCGGGTGCCAGCAATTAATCACCAGCCGGGACCTGGTGATTGACAGCCGAGGCCGCGAATGGCGTGATACCTGATTTTGCGCATCCATGCCGCCCGGTAGCAGTATTTCTGCTATAAGGTGGTGTGGAACCAGTTAAGCAGGAGGTAGTGTGTAGTACTGTACATATAGTAATACTTTGTAAAAATAGCAATGACATCACCATTGTGCTGTACATGGCACATGCAGAGGGCAGAGCTGTGGGAGGGATTCAGTAGGCCCACCCACTACAGGCTGTTTGTACTACAGGAGGGGGTGGAGACAAGACCAGTCACCCTGCACAAGGAGAGAGAACAGCAGTGACCGGTCTTTATTACAGGAAGCTTCTACACAGAGGCAAAGTTTCACACTGGATTACTGCACAGATCTGGAATAAATACACAAAATACAACAAGATTCAAGGAAAAATACACCTCTTGTATTTATACAATGTTTTCTTATCCTAGAGCTCAGCCTTAAAGTAGAATTAAAACTCTACAAAAATATGTTCTTAGTTGTGCTGCAGGAACTATTAATATTATATAGGATTTATATAGCTAAAAAGCCATAATCTGCGAATACACACAGCATGTTAGCACATTATGGTAGACTTAGCTGGCTAGTGATCTCATCGGTCATGGTCGCTGCCATCATCTCCCAGTCTTCCGTCCAGGTTCTGGCTCTTGAGCCGCTTGGTTGGCTGGGCCACAATGACGTCACTCTCGCACATGTGCAAGGGAGTCGCATCATCATGGCACAGAGCTATAACTGTTTGCTGAGCTGTGCATGTGCAGCTCAGTCTACAACAACAGGCAGGGAAAAGGGATTAAGACAGAAGAGACCAGTAAGGGTCTCTCCTGTCATAAAAATCCTACCTGACACTTTTTTTAATTCCACTATGAGTAGTTATCTTTGAGTCAGATCCTCATTCTATTGAAGAGCTATGGACACTGCTATTAACCAACACTTAGGTGTCTCAGATACCTGGTCCCATGCTGGGCACTGTAGTTCCTGTCACTGATTGCTGTGCTACTATTGTGTCCTATAGTGATGTAGCAGCCAGTGGGGGACCGGGTATCGAACATACCTGTACCTGTGCAGGTAAGGGGTGTCTGTACATAAAAGCAAACATAAAACTCCCAGAGATTGCATCCCATTGTCCTGCCTTGTTGCTAGGACGTTGCTAAGACACACCCAGCTGTTACTGTTCACATTCACTATCACAGGAGTGAGCTCTAAAATGCTGAGCTCAGAGCCCCTGCATCATAGGAGAGAAAGCATAGGTGAGGAGGTTTGAATCAGAGGAAGATCTTGCTCCTGTGATGTTGGGGGTGAACAGTAACAGCATGTCTTAGCAACACCCTAGCAACAAGACAGGATGGATCAATGCAATCTCTTGGAGTTTTTCAAGCAGGCTTTATGAGGTATTCAAATGATCTAAACCTATAGCATAGAGGGCATAATTCAACGTTGGTCAAAGCTGTACAGCTTGTTTTTACAGACTCCCCTTATCTACATAGACAGTTTTTGGTAAAGGTTAGCTACGGTCTTTAAGGGTCATTTCATACCTAATCTAATTGTATTTACAGTCCATTGGAACTTTTCCAGTGAATGGAGTGCAATTAATAAGGGAGGAGGGTCTCTCCCCTCTCCCTATTTATTGGGTGCAATGTTGCGTGCTGACCACGTCACTGACGACGTCCTAAGAATGACAAAACGCGTAGGGTGGAGCATCATAGCGTGATGTATGATGTCACTATGCACCACTATGGACCGCGGCCATTTTGATGGATGGAAACTTTTATACAGATATGCTGATGTTTATCCTGCTGATTGTAAGTGGAATATTTTTAATGAATGCATTCTTAACATATTAAACTGTGAGCGGTTACTTTTTCCCTCTTGGCTATCCAATGTGTGGAAAGACATCTGCCATCTAAGAGCTATATAATTCGGAGGATCTCTTATATATTGTCTGGATTTTCTGCCAGTCCTTGATACATCAGCTGAACCTGATAACTGTGCTGTTTGACCAGTCCTTCGGGTGGTCAAACTCTCTGGTAAGAGGCTGTGTGATTGGGTGGAAGGTGAAGGACTTTTTCTATTCTTTTTGGGTTCTGGCTTCTTGCAAAGCACCAGCACTTCCAGATTATTTGGACTTTTTTTCATTGGTTTATTTGTGTTGTCTGTATGTGACCTCTCACCTTTGGTGGATGATTGGTTATTAATAATAATCATACGTATCATCAACTAAGCACTACACTGATTGTTTAATATATTTTCATACCTATGTGCCTGCTGTATTGCAAATCTATTTTTAATGTAAAGTGGGGGAAAACATTAAAGAATACAGATTTTCCAAGGAGGAGAGGTCTAAAAGCAAACAAAAAGATGTATAGATGCATGTTTGTATTAATCCTCACTTTAAATGGCCTTCTTAACCACTTATTGTCCGGCCCATGTACATAAACGGCCAGATGGGAGCAGTGCAGGAGTGGGTGGCTGTTTATAAACGTCCTCCCGCATTCTCTGCCTGTGCGCGCTTCCTGGGAGCGTACAGCACCATGATCCTGTGTCCGCTCGCTGGACAGGCCTGCTGTGTCTGATCACTGTACGGGACCTCTGTGTGAGGTCCTGATCATGTGATCACTGATTAGCCAATCAGTGATCACATGAAAAGTAAGAAGCAAGATGTCACTTGCTGACATCATTGCTTACTACTAGTGAAATCTGTGATTGATCACAGAGGTCACTTGGTACAAGGCTATTCACAACAGCCTTGTACCATGTGACAAGCTGTGACCAATCACAGCTCGCACAGCATTTCTCAATGGCTGCAAGAATGCAGCCAAAGAGAAGGAGAAATTATTGCTTTTATAGCCTTTAAGGGTGTAAAAGCAATCAGTGTAAAAAAAAAATCTTCATCACCCCCCCACAAGTAGTACAGTGTCACTATAGTGTACTGCTATGGTGGCAGTATGTTAAAAAAAAAAAAAAACACAAATGATAATATAAAAAAAAAAATAAAAATGTAAAAAGAATTTGTGAAAAATTATAGTTTTTGGTTATAAACTAATCTGGGTTTTTTTTTTTTGTACTAAAAAGATAGCTGAATACATTGTGGCCAAGATTTATGAAGAAATATTATTTATTTGCAAAATTTTATAAGAAAAACTTTTTTTTGAAAATGTTTGGACTTTTTCATTTATATAGCAAAAAAATAAAAATCCCAGTCGTTTATAAATACCACCAAAATAAAGCTTTAACTGTCTCAAAAAATGCTAAAAAAATTATTATGGATACAGTGTTGCATGACCATGCAATTATCATTCAAAGTGAGATAGCACTGAAAGCTGAAAATTGGCCTGGACAGGAAGGGGGTGAAAGTGTCCAGACTTGAAGTGGTTAATAATAATTATATGTATCATCAACTAAGCTCTACATTGATAGTTTTTTTTATATATTTTCATACCTATGTGCCTGCTGTATTGCACATCTATTTGTGATGTAAAGTGGGGGAAAACATTAAAGAATACAGATTTTCCAAGGAGGAGAGGTCTAAAAGCAAACAAGAAGATATATAGATGCATGTTTGTATTAATCCTCACTTTAAATGTCCTTCTTAATGCACATTAACATGAAAATGTACAATGCAGGAAATTTTAGAGAACAATGATTTACAGCAGGGTGATAAGGACAGGCTCCATTAAAATATTTTTAGCACATAAATTGCATTTAGCAAAAAATACAAAAAAATCTACATCTAATTTATTGCAGCAAAATTAAAATGTACAAATAGGTCCTAAGAAAGCTACCATTTCTAATTTACAATACTACTGATAACACCTCCAGTATTACAATCCAAAATCACAGTGAGCATGTGAGGTGAGAAATATGGCACCTGGCATTACTGACTTGGCTTTTAAAGGTTGAATCTCCAGGGCAGTTATGCTGATCCCAGATCTATAAGACCTCATTGAGATCGGTTCTGACACCTGTAGTCCATGCCCATATGAATGAGCCCTTACCCACTGAGCCACTGACCTGGAACAAGCATATAGGATGGAAGTTCAGACTTCCTTGGCTGCATTGTTCCTGGTCAATGACTCATTAGGTAGGAAAACCTGGATGACAGTCCCTGAGTCGTACTTTTTTAAACCAAGTCAGCCACGGCAGATCCCATATTCATAGCCCCAAACATTTATTTTAACACTAAAATTAATAAATGGATTACTCACTAAGTGGAAATGAGAGGTGTCATAAATCACAGATAGGGAGATAATAAACAAGGTTTTCCTAGTGCTTTTGTTCTCTAAATACTGAAACTTATTACATGACTGTTTACTTTATAACTACTTTACACCTCCTACTTACTGTGAAAAGTACAGGGATTTTCCCAGATTGATTCATACTCTATTCATCAGTACATTAACAAGTAGGTCATGTTATTTGGACATATTTAACACTTATTGGCTCATGTTGTGTTATCCTGCATAATGTACAAGCTATATATACAGTTGTGGCCAAAATTATTCAACCCCCACTGAAATTGAGTGTTTTGGCCAGTTTGACATTGCTTTTGATCATTCAGTCATCTTGCTTACATTTACATTAAAGAGGCACTTGTAGGTCAGACAAATATAACATAACAGTTATAATGAAATAACCACAAATGTCTTTTCTGTGCTCACAGCATTATCAGTTTTATTCAACCCCCAAGTGACATTCAATCTTAGTACTTAGTACAGCATCCTTTTACAGTTATAACAGCTTTTAAACGTGAAGCATAGCTTGACACAAGTGTCTTGCAGCGATCTACGGGTATCTTCGCCCATTCTTCATGGGCAAAGGCCTCCAGTTCAGTCACATTCTTAGGCTTGCGCACTGCAACTGCTTTCTTTAAGTCCCACCAGAGGTTCTCAATCGGATTTAAGTCTGGTGACTGCGATGGCCACTCCAAAATGTTCCAGCCTTTCCTCTGCAACCATGCTCTAGTGGACTTGGAGGTATGCTTGGGATCATTGTCCTGTTGAAAGGTCCAACGTCTCCCAAGCCTCAGGTGTGTGACGGACTGCATCACGTTTCCATCCAATATCTCCTGGTACTGAAGAGAATTCATGGTACCTTGCACACGCTGAAGCTTCCCTGTACCTGCAGAAGCAAAACAGCCCCAAAGCATGATTGACCCTCCACCATGCTTCACAGTAGGCAAGGTGTTCTTTTCATCATAGGCCTTGTTCTTCCTCCTCCAAACATAGCGTTGATCCATGGGCCCAAACAGTTCTAATTTTGTTTCATCAGTCCACAGAACACTATCCCACAACTTTTGTGGTTTGTCCACATGGCTTTTGGCATACTGCAGTCGACTCTTCTTATTCTTTGGAGACAGCAAGGGGGTACGCCTGGGAGTTCTGGCACGGAGGCCTTCATTACGCAGTGTGCGTCTTATTGTCTGGGCTGAAACTTCTGTACCCACATCTGACAAATCTTTTCTCAGTTCCTCAGCAGTCACACGGGGACTTCTCTCCACTCTACGCTTCAGGTAGCGCACAGCAGTCGAAGTCAGCATCTTCTTTCTGCCACGACCAGGTAGCGTTTCAACAGTGCCCTTTGCCTTGAATTTGCGAATGATGCTTCCTAAGGTGTCTCTTGGTATGTTTAACATCTTTGCAATCTTCTTATAGCCATTGCCCTTCCTGTGAAGAGAAATCACCTCTTCTCTTGTCTTCCTGGACCATTCTCTTGCCTTCACCATGTTTGTAACCACACCAGTAAATGTCTAGAAGGAGCTGAGTATCACAGTCATTTTAAAGCTGCCTAATTGGTGCTTATTATGCTTGATTGCTGCTCGGTGACATCCACAGGTGTTTTCAATACCTGATGGAAAGCACCTGTATGAACCTCTGTTCTTCAGAGTGGTAGTCTTTAAGGGGTTGAATAATTGTGGCAATGAAGAAACCACATAAGAACCATTTACTACTGTATTACATAAACAATTGATGTCATTTTAGTTGCATTTGGGTAGTTACAACGTCCTTGTAGGATTTGATTCTGAATACAATTCCAAATGTACACTATAGTCCCTAAACCCCTTTACAGCATTGGGGGTTGAATAATTTTGGCCACAACTGTATATATATATACTGTATATATATATATATATATATATATACACACAGTTGTGTTCAAAATAATAGCAGTCAGACATCACTAACCTGATCAATCACTGTTTTTGGTAGAAATGATATTTCTACATGGCAAATCATTTACTAGCAGGTGTAGTAGAGTAATAGAAATCCAACAGACCCAACAGTTATGACATGCATGCTGCTGATTCTGTGTAATTGAATCACTAATTGAAAGGGGCATGTTCAAAATAATAGCAGTGTGGAGTTCTATTAGTGAGGTCATTCATTCTTTGAAAAACAGGTGGCAATTATTGCCCTTATTTAAGGAAGGAAGGCAGCAAATGTTGTACATGTTGGTTACAGGGCATTTCTCTCTGAAATTCTGAGGAAAATGGGTCGTTCCAGACATTGTTCAGAACAGCATACCTTGAGTAAAAAGTTGATTGGAGAGGGGAAAACGTATAAAGAAGTGCAGAAAATGATAGGCTGCTCAGCTAAAATGATCACAAATGTTTTAAATGGCAACCAAAACCTGAAAGACGTGGAAGAAAGTGAAAAACTACCATTCGAATGGATAGAAGAATAGCCAAAATGGCAAGGACTCAGCCAACAATCAGCTCCAGGAAGATCAAAGAAGGTGTAAAGTTACCTGTGAGTACTGATACAATTAGAAGACGCCTATGTGAAGCCAAGCTATCTGCAAGAAGCCCCCGCAAAGTCCCACTGTTGAAAAAAAAGACGTGCTGAAGAGGTTACAATTTGCCAAAGAGCACATTGACTGGCCTAAAGAGAAATGGCGCAACATTTTGTGGACTGATGAAAGTAAGATTGTTCTTTTTGGGTCTAGTGGCCGGAGACAGTTTGTCAGACGACCCCCAAACACTGAATTCAAGCCACAGTACACTGTGAAGACAGTGAAGCATGGTGGTGCAAGCATCATGATATAGGGATGTTTCTCATACTACAGTGTTGGGCCTATTTATCGCATACCAGGGATCATGGATCAGTTTGAATACATCAGAATACTTGAAGAGGTCATGCTGCCTTATGCTGAAGAGGAAATGCCCTTGAAATGGGTGTTCCAACAAGACAATGACCCCAAACACACCAGTAAACGTGCAACATCTTGGTTCCAGACCAACAAGATTGACGTTATGGAGTGGCCAGCCCAATCCCCGGATCTTAATCCAATAGAAAACTTGTGGGGTGACATCAAAAATGCAGTTTCTGAGGCAAAACCAAGCAATAGAGAAGAACTGTGGAATGTAGTCCAATCATCCTGGGCTGGAATACCTGTTCACAGGGGCCAGAAGTTGGGTGACTCCATGCAACACAAATGTACAGCAGTTCTCAGAAACAGTGCTTATACAACGAAATATTCATTAAGTGATTCAAAGGAAAGCAAAATCTTCAAACATTTTTCAGTTTATATAGTGAATGTTTGAGTTTGTAAAGAAGAATACAAACACTGCTATTTTTTTGAACAGTCTAATATTCACTTTTCTTCAATTTTTTCTTCATGTTTTGATTTGGAATAGAATGTGTAGTGTTTCCAATGCATTTGTGTGTATGGAAATAAAAGCTATTAGAAGGATTTTGAGCTTTATTCACTTTTTTCAACACACTATTATTTCGAACTCAACTGTATATATATATTTATATATAAAATTCCAGGGGACATTCCACTGGCAAGCAAGGGGGAGTGGAGAAGTGGAGGATCAGGTAAGTGAAAGTGATATCCCTCTCCCCTAGACTAAACCAGCAATTAACCCTTGCAGTACGGGTGCAGTCCCACTATGAGGGATACTTTTTCGAGACAAGTTTCCCGGAGTTGGGCTTTAACCCTTTCACTGCCGCTGACATGTATCATAACTTGCCTTGCATGGTGAGTGGGGGGTTACAAACACTCCCAGGTGCTATAGCATCCAGGAATATGTGTAAATCTGAGAAGTTGACTGTTGGCTGTAGGATAGTGACCAGATCAGTTTCAAGCTCCCCTGGTACATATGCCCCCCTCCCCCCCCCCTTCATCAGCTTTTCTCCAGCGCCAAGGTGTTCTTGAGCTCCCTACCAGCCAGTTGGCTTCCAGATACTGATCTTAGACCATTTTGTTGGGCCCGCATGGGATGACATCACTCCCGTGCAAGATTTCATTCATTTTGGCATTGCCGAAATTGTACACTGAGCTGTGCATGCGCAACTAAGTGTACTGGCAGGTAAAAAACTTTGATGCAGGAGATACTTAATATGTCTCTTTGCCATTAACAATCCTTCCTGTTTTTTTTGTTAAAGTTCCACTTTAAATTGAGTGTGTTGAAAAAAAATATCTCATAGTGGACTTTTTGTAATCCTTTACACTCACGTTCAACTGATGACCTGTAGGAGCTTTTAAAGAATTTCCTATGGAAAATTTAGGTTGCAAAGTCTGTCACCCTTTAACAGGTGCATGGGTAAGGCTTGACATGTTGGGTACCTTTCTGCTTCGCACAACCTCATCCTATATTTTACCTAAAATAGATTTATACTGTATGTTGAGTTTTTGCGCCCTAAAATGAACTTGGGTGAATTTTTTACTGAAATGTTTTACCTTGGAAAACCATTGTGCTAATATTGTTCCATTCTCTGTAACTTTCTACCCCAGTATGTCTGGTCAGCCCCCACCCTGTCCACTTTTAGGAGATCTTTGAAAACACACTTATTTAGGGAAGCCTACCCCACCTCCACCTAAGAAATGTACTTGAGTCACCTCCATCAGATCATCCCCTGCAGCTATCACCTTTTGTACCACCTCCCCCTTCCTTTAGATTGTAAGCTCCATGACCAGGGCCCTCCTGCTCCTTTTGTATTGAACTGTATTGTAATTGTATTAATTTCAGTCCACCAAAATATCTCAATCCTGTGTGTCCAACTTCAATATTTCCAGCATTCCGGACCCAGTGATACCTTGAAAAAATAAAACTAAAATAGTGTATTACCTTCAAATAAATGTATATATCTTTTAAACAAATAAGTATATACTATATCTGTGCAAAAATTATATGTGCAAAAATATATTGACATCAATAGATTCAACTGTGAGTAACACGTGAATCATGCAAAATCACTCTGTGTACATTCCAATTAACTAACATAAAGTGATAAATTGTGAACACTCAAAAACAGCACAAAAAAAAGTCAAAATCACGTTTTTCCAGTCAACAAAATGGCCACGCCACCACTTCCGGTTTTGCGCAATTACGTCAGACGTCACATCCACTGATGCGTTTCGTCACTTTATTTTTTTCAAGGTATGACTGGGTCCGGAATGCTGGAAATATTGAAATTGGACACACAGGATTGAGATATTTTGGTGGACTGAAATATATATATTTTTTGGGACTATATTTTTTTGGGACTGTAATTTAATTTTTGGTTTGCTTGTTTTATAGAGTTTTATTGAGTTGAGGTGAAGGAAAAGGTTTTATCAACAGTATTTGCTTTCAAGGGTGAAAGTGTGACTTTTTCTTGGGCTTAAAAGTTGGGATACACTTTAAGAGTTATTTTAGGTTATAAATTACCGAATGATTTATTGAATAATTGTACTGTCCCCCTTTATATTGTAAAGTGCTGTGCAAACTGTTGGCGCTATATAAATCCTGTATCATAATAATAATAATGTGTGACGTAAAAATTTGGCACTATCATTTTATTCTCCAGGAACTATTTACTTGGCACAACCTCATCCTGTGTATTTTACCCAAAAAAGAGTAATGTATTGCGTTTGTGAGCCCTTAAATGAACTCTAGTGAATGTTTTACTGAAATGTTGCACTTGGTAAACCATTGCAATAATATTGTGTGACATAAAAAGCTGGCACTACCACCATTTTATTCTCCGGGGTGTCTGCTTTCAAAGAAGATATAATGCTTTGGGTGTTTTAAGTAATCTCCAGGCCTAAAATGGCTTTTTAAACATATGTACAAAAAAAAAAAACACAAAAGTGTCTCTGGGTTAAATGAACTCCTGCATTGACTGTTGAAGGCTTCATTCATTAAAGTGGAAAATCAGGCCTTGATACCAATAGCAAACCTGATACGCCCATTCTTGTTCCCAGTGAAGTGTGGCTGAATGATAAAAGCAGGAATGTCATTGGTTGTTAGGGCCGGCAATAACTGTTGTTCATTGATTCACCTTTTATAAGTGAGGCCTACAGATATGCCAACCAGGATCATGGCCTACACCATTCAGGTCTGATACTACAGACATGAATGAGAGGGTGAAGGATTATTTCATACAAGCTCATGTAGAGCCAGAAGCTCTTTCCTATTTGGAACATGATCTAGAGGAAAGCCAGTCAGACGAGAGGTTGTGTAGCTAATAGCTTTCAATCGCTTACTGAGGGAGGGGAGCTGGGAATAGTAAACTATTTATTTGACCGTCTGCCTGAGCCCCCGTGCCCCGCATCCCATAGGACTTCAAACTATGAAGCGATTGTTACAGAAACTTCCCCAACTGGCCGTATTGTAAACACGCAGGAGCTGCCGTCTGATCTACACATGAAGCACAGGCCCGTCTGGAGCACATGTGTTTAGCAGCCCCTGTTACACTGACAACTCTGCATTTTCAGCTGTATGTCTGCACTCAGCGCAGGTCCCGGTCTGTCTTCCATAGGTCTTGGCCTGATGCACTCAAATAACTGCCAACGCTGTAAAATCAATTGCTACTGAGCTAGCTGATCTTTGCCAAAGAAGTTCCATATTGTGACAGCAGACTACAAAGCAGTGACGTCCATATTAAATTATACCTGATCTTGAACAAATACATAACATACTTTTTGTATTAATGTTGCCCTTTCAGTAGCTAAACCTACATTTAAAAAATGGCAGTTAGTCATGCTATGCTCTTGTGTAGAATCCACTCAAATCCACACCGCTCTAAAGATGGCCATATACAAAGTGTGACAATTTAATTCTTGAAATGCCCGCGACGTAGCACTATGGTGATGAGACACAGCCATTCACACTTGAGCGTGTTCTGAGATGTTGTAACGTTCACACGCCTGGGTCGCAGATCAGTTGACTCAATCTTTGTAGAGTAGTAGAAGAAATAACACATAACACGTGTGTGCTTGCACTGTTGGTGGAAAATGAGTGACAGGAATCTGGAGCAGCACATTAACATCAAATTTTGCGTGAAAATTGACAAACCTTTAAAGCTTATGGTGAACATTGCATGAAGATATCAAGTGTTTTTGAATGGCATCGGTGGTAGAGTAGGGGTGGGAAGATGTCCATGATGACGCAAAAAGTAGGCAGCCAAAAACACAAAGGATGAATGTGCAAATGTGGAAAATGAAAAGGTTATGGGAAAAGATCAGAACTCTGGCTGTCTCCAGAAATTAATTCCAAAATTTTGACCAACCACCTTATTCCCCTGCAACGTTTGGCTATTTCCACAATTAAAAAATGCCTAAAAGAAAACAAACTTGATGACATTCTGGTCATCCAGTGTGCCAAAGATGTTCCATATTGTAACAGCAGACTACAAAGCAGTGATGTCCAAATTAAATTATGCCTGATCTTGAACAAATACATAACATACTTTTTGTATTAAAGTTGCCCTTTCAGTGGCTAACCTACATTTTAAAAATGGCAGTTAGTCATGCTATGCTCTTCTGTAGAGTCCACTAAAATCCACAACACTCTATAGGTGGCCGCATACAAGGTGTGACAATTTAATTCTCGAAATGCTGGTGACATAGCACTATGGTGGTGAGTCACACAGCCATTCACACTTGAGCATGTTCTGAGATGTTGTAACTTTTACATGCCTGGGTCACAGATCAGTTGACTCAACCTTTATAGAGTAGTAGAAGAAATAACACGTAACACGTGTGTGCGTTGAACTGTTGGCGGAAAATGAGTGACAGGAATCTGGACAGCATATTAACAAAATTTTGTGTGAAAATTGACAAAACTTTAAAGCTTATGGTGAACATTGCATGAAGCTATCAAGTGTTTTTGAATGGCATCGGTGGTAGAGTAGGGGTGGGAAGATGTCCATGATGATGCAAAAAGTGGGCAGCCAAAAACACAAAGGATGAATGTGCAAATGTGGAAAATGAAAAGGTTATGGGAAAAGATCAGAACTCTGGCTTTGTCCAGAAATTAATTCCAACATTTTGACCAACCACCTTATTCCCCTGCAACATTTGGCTGTTTCCAAAATTAAAAAATGTCTAAAAGAAAACAAATTTGATGACATTCTGGTCATCCAGCGTGCCAAAGATATTCCATATTGTAACAGCAGACTACAAAGCAGTGACGTCCATATTAAATTATGCCTGTTTGTGTTATGACACCATCATGAGTAGAATCTGCATAAATCTCAGGTTTTCCCCTGTCTTTGTAACTGACCTAAATGGAATGAATGGTATTTTTATAATCTGCTCTCTGGTTATCATGGACAGCAAACAAACCCAACCTGACATCATGTTTTAAGAATCCAGCTTCATCATGTAATAATTGGGGAGAGTTAGAAGATTATCAGCTGATGTGCGTAAGCTTCAGAAAAGAAAAACTGAACATTTTCCCCCGAACGCCCAGGTCACCCATATAAAATAATAATTTTAGTTGCTGTAACCAGCTTTCATGTTGGTGCTCTTGAGGGACACCCTTTGTATTTATATGCAAGGCAGCACTTGTGTCACATTACTGTCCGATTAATGGCCTACAGTTTGGATAGGCTTTTCCAAATGCTAAAATATGCAGGAAAGAGATATGTTTTGAAATGGCATTGATTTTATCACTTATTTAACGCAATCAAGTAATTTGTGGTGATTATACATTCTGACCGTGAGTTCATACTGTAAAAGTTAAGTTTCTCATATTTGTACTTGCTGTGCCATATTATTTAGCTTTGTATTTAAAGTACAACTAGAGGCATTTTTTAAAATATTTGGATAGTAATGCCTAGTACACACGATGAGAATCCATTTTTTTTGCATGCTAGTCTCCATATTGAAAATTAAGCGGTTACTTAATTTACAAAAATTCTCATACGACAGAATAGAATTTCGGAAGTGATGTCATGTATTGTATTTCCGGGTGACTACTGTACTGATTAAATGAAAATTGTACAAACAGGTATCGTACGAGAAATATTTTCTGGCTTGTTCCTTTGGTTATTGTCGCATGAACTGTCGTGATCGGCTCTCGAAAGATGTTTACTAACATAGCTCCCAACTGTCCCTGATTTCAAGAGACTGTCCCTGGTTTCACGCAAAGTCCCTCTTTCCCTCTTTGCTTCTCATTTGTCCCTCATTTTGGTCTGATCTACAGTGCCCTGATAAAGTATTTATACTCCTTGAAATTTTCCACATTTTGTCATGTCACAACCAAAAACGTAAATGTATTTTATTGGGATTTTATGTGATAGACCAACACAAAGTGGCACATAATTGTGAAGTGGAAGGAAGAGGATAAAGGGCTTTTAAAGTTGTTACAAATAAATATCTGAAAAGTGTGGGGTGCATTTGTATTCAGCCCCCCGAAGTCAATACTTTGTAGAACCACCTTTCGCTGCAATTACAGCTGCAAGTCTTTTTGGGATGTCTCTACCAGCTTTGCACATCTAGAGAGGGACATTTTTGCCCATTCTTCTTTGAAAAATATTTCAAGCTGTCAGATTGAATGGAGAGCGTCTGTAAACAGCAATTTTCAAGTCTTGCCACAGATTCTCAATTGGATTTAGGTCTGGACTGTGACTGGGCCATTCTAACATAGGAATATGCTTTGACCTAAACCATTCCATTGTAGCTCTGGCTGTATGTTTAGGGTCATTGTCCTGCTGGAAGGTGAACCTCCACCCCAGTCTCAAGTCTTTTGCAGACTCTAACAGGTTTTCTTCTAACATTGACCTGTATTTGGCTCCATCCAACTTCCCATCAACTCTGACCAACTTCCCTGTCCCTGCTGAAGAAAAGCATGCCCCCAACATGATGCTGCAGCCATCATGTTTCATGGTGGTGACGGTGTGTTCAGGGTGATGTGCAGTGTTAGTTTTCCACCACACATAGAGTTTTGCTTTTAGGCCAAAAAGTTCAGTTTTGGTCTCATCTGACCTGAGCACCTTCTTCCACGTTTGCTGTGTCCCCCACATGGCTTCTCGCAAACTACAAATGGGAATTCTTATGGCTTTCTTTCAACAATGGTTTTCTTCTTGCCACTATTTTAAAAAGTCCAGATTTGTGGACTGCATGACTAACAGTTGTCCTGTGGACAAATTCTCCCACCTGAGCTGTGGATCTCTGCAGCTCCTCCAGAGTTAGTCTCTTGGCTGCTTCTCTGATTAATGCTCTCCTTGCCCGGCCTGTCAGTTTAGGTGGACTGCCATGTCTTGGTAAGTTTGCAGTTGTGCCATACTCTTTCCATTGTCAGATGATGGATTGAACAGTGCTCCGTGAGATGCTGAAAGCTTGGGATCATTTTTCAGATATTTATTTGTAATAAATTTTGAAAACCATTTATCATTTTACTTCCACTTCACAATTATGTGCCACTTTGTGTTGGTCTATCACATAAAATCCCAATAAAATACATATATGTTTTTGGTTGTAACATGACAAAATGTGGAATATTTCAAGAGGTTTGAATACTTTTTGAAGGCACTGTATATAGTTGTATATAAAATGCAAGTTTTATTTTTTAAAAAGTGTTTCCCAGTGCTAAACCTTTCACCCAACTTCTAAATTGCTGCATTTGTAAATTTCACAAGCTGGTAAAAATAATTAGCAGTTTAAAAAAAGCACCTGTGTGGCTAACTTATCATTGTTTTTGGATAATTCTCCTTTAAGGGTTCATGTCAGTGGGTGTGTCCTATTCCTACATACTTTTGTTAATAGGTGTCCCTCGTTCCCATATCAAAAAGTTGGGAGGTATGTACTAATGATCAGATTATCATACGATTTTTGTTTATCACGTGTATCGGCCCTAAGGGAGGGTATAACAGCTGTAATTTTTTTGCCATCTGGGGAGATTTCTCTTCACTTCCTGTCCCATAGCCAAAACAGAAAATTAGAGGAAATCCCACAAAAGCGAAGGATTCCCTGGCTGCCAGCAGGTTCACCAGAACTAGTGTCTCCACTGGAAGATTTTCCCTCTAATCCTGTTCTAGTCCAGCCCAAAATTTGAGATTTCCTTGTACTTTCACTTTCAGTGATGATAAAATAGAAAGAGGGAATACTCCCAATGGAAGCACAGATAGCAATACAAAATTAGACAGGTGTCCTAATCCTTCTAAAACGAAAAAACAAAATGTTTGCCTTTAGTTTTAATTTAAAGTATATCATATACCAAAATTTTTTTACTGTAGTTTTGGATAATTAGAAGGGTTAAACTTCTATTAGATTGTTTTTGCTGACTGTAACCAATTGGAGAGATTTTCCTTAATTTACTGGCCCATAGACACAGTAGGAAGTGAAAGGGAATTCTTTTCTTATACAGTTGTCACTGTGGTAGCATAGGAACACTTTCCCTCTACACGACAGGGTTGCTAAACTCCCTCATACTATCCAAGACCAAAAATAAAAAAGTTTAACCTCCCTGGAGGTATTCCCGAGTGTAGCTCGGGGTAAAGTTTCAGTACCACAAGCGGTAACCCCCGAGCTACACTCCGGAATACCTTGCAGCGTTGCTCCGGGATCTCTTCTTCACTTACCTTGTCCTGCGCTCCTACGATGTCCCTCCTACAGTGTCCCCGGCAATGTCCTCCGGCCAATGCCGGCATCTGTCTTCTGGGTTCCGTTCCCTGCGACGTCAAGACGTATGAGGTACGGAACTGGAGGGAAATTTAAAAATGTGAAAAAGTGACATTCACTAAATACACTAAAATCACATAGTAAAACATTACTGTATCAAAGCATTTCACATACATTTTGTCCCGAGTGCTTTGTCCTGTGCCCTGCCTGCATTTTTACTGTTCTTTCTGCCTGGAAACTGAGAAACGTCCATGGCGTACAAAAAGCGTCCCTTTAGGTCAAAAGCGGTTTTAGACCAGCTAGAGAACAGAGATAGTAAATTAGAACCACTTGGAGAATTGAGTGATAATGATTTGTGGGGAAATTCGTCATCAGACACTGAAAACGATTTTGCGACTTTGCTCAGTGATGTGCGAACTTGGCGTTATATTTCAAATTTTAGTGTTTTTGGTTTGATTATATTATTGAATTAAATTTATTATTATATTATTATTTTTTATGATTATTTATTAAATTATAATTTATGATTTCATGTTTCAAATTTTAACATACCCGGGATGTTTACTAGACTCTTGTTCGGACAGATTTCAGTGAGTTATTCCTAAAAATTACAGACCTACAATAAAAAAATACATATTTCCATGCAAAAAAATGTACCGCTTTGAGCACAGAAATATGGACATAATCAGACCACTAAGGAGGCTACAGGCAAATTTGTCTTTATTACATTTTCAACAAATTAACAAAACAAGGCATGAGAAATAATGAAAACAAGTTCAAATAGATGAACATAAAAAAAAAAATCACAGATGTAGCAATGATCCATGTGGATGGGCGAAAATGATTCCAAACAACAGAAGGAAGGAAGGAGCAATAACACAGTAACACATATTACGGAGATATGAAAAAACAGTTTCAAGGGGGGCATACCCAGCAAGATGTATGAAACAAAATGAGATAGCTCTGTATGTATATAAAGCCTGTATAATAATAATAATATGACCAACAGTATAAACCCAAACTGAGAAAAAAGAGAAGAAAGTATAAAAAGAAGAGAAAAAAGAGAAGTCAGTTGTAGAGATGGTGAAAGATGAGAAGAGAGAGGGTCGGGAGACGGGATCAGCAAAAAGCAGAACCAAGGTGTTCCTCCACCAGTATCCCACTGGGGTGACCCCTCTTCCCGCACCTGGGTGCAAGGCTCAACTCCATTAGGGCACGACAGGGAAACACATATCATGGAGAGTCAAAGAAGAGGAGCAATGGAGTTGAACAGACCACAGTAACTTATGTTCCTCATAGGTATCATTGGCAAATGCCAGCATGTCCTCCATACGCATGATAAGCACATTAAGCACAAAAACCCAAATCGGAAGAGTCGGGGGAGTGTCCGTTTTCCAAAAGAGGAGTATCAATTGGTGGGCTGCAGATAGAAAGAAGCGCAACAGACTTTTCTTTTGTGTTGCCGGTGAGCCCTGTAATATAGAGAGTAGAGCAATCTCCGGCAAAGGGGCGAAGGACTCACCATAGACCCTGTTATACACAGCAAAAACCTGTCGCCAGAAGGGTTGTATTTGGTCACAATCCCACCAAATATGGAGCTGTGTACCAACAGCCAAAAATTACTTAAAACCCCAAATAATTAAATATTTTCTGAGAGCAGAGACCCTGTACAATAAAATGGTGGGTGTTGCAAATTTTTATGTCTTACAATATTTGTGCAACTCTTTGTCAAATGCAAACAGTTTTGATTGCACAAAAACAGTATAATACACAATATTTGGTAAAATATAAAATAGGGATTGCTTCGGGTTACATAGTTACATCATTAGTCTGGCTGAAAAAAGACAAAAGTCTATCCAGTTCAACCATTTAAAAAAAGAAAAAAAGTTATAATCCTATACCCACAGTTGATCCAGAGGAAGACAAAAAAAACCAGTAAAGCATGATCCGAATTGCTCCTTCAGGGGAAAAAATTCCTTCCTGCTCCCCCGAGAGGCAATCGAATATTCCCTGGATCAACTTTACCTATAAATGTTAATGGGTAAATAGGTCTATTAGATCTCTAATGTCACCTCTACCTCCATTGCATCTATTAAAGCACAGAATGTGCTTGGGTGAATTCCTGGAAGAATGGACAAATCCCATGCTGGGCTATTGTATTACCTGCACAGCAATTGCAAATGATTGGATACAGTTGGCATGGTAAGACCAGTTAGGAGGAGGAATATGGCTCACATCAATCTCAAAGGATGCATCTAGAAGACAGTAAGTTGACTGAACACCTGAAGACCCGGAAGTTCTGAACGTCAAGGAGTGGATCAATGCGTTTTGAATTCAGCTTGCTTCTTCAGGATCCACTCACTTGGATTAGTTAATGATTTGGCTGACAGACAATGATACAGAGTTAATAAAAATCTTTGTACACATATGTATATATACACATAGAAACAAGAAACAGCCAATATATAAGTAGCCATTTTACAGTCAGAGAGCGGAAAAGAGGAAAAAAGTTGAAAGCAAAACGCGTTGATCCACCTCATTACCTTGGTATAAAGAACAAGCAATATTTGTGGTTTATTAGACCTGCAACTGTAATACTCATGATTTTAATGGAATTTTAAGGTCATAAAGCTGTATATGCATATGCAGTATGTCTATGAAATGGCACATTTAAAGTTCCTTCACTCAATCCTCCACAATTATACACAGGGGTTGTAGCAAAACTATTCCAATATTATGGACATTGATATAGAGCCGGGTTCCTGGTTGGTCCCTTTTGCAGGTATAGCTATGTAAAATATAAGTGTCTGTACTGTTTCAAATCCAGTAAAACACTGTCTCACCTTGCTCTGCTCATGCTCATTTGCTCTCTATATTTTGGCACTGTAGCAAAAATGTAGAGGCTGATCAGCTGAGAGCCTAAAGATTTACAGCTGCTCAGGGGCTCTGAGCTTCAGAAAAATGGTAGCCTCCAGCAAGAAGAAACAGGGACAATGCTGGAGGCAATTCACAGCACACACTAATTTTGGTAGCCTAATGCGGAATGTATGTTCCTTTGCTAAAACCATTCTTTTTTTATCAAGTTGTTATGGGTAACATTCCACTTTAATAGATTAAGATCATAGAGACTGTTCTCTCAAGTGACTTATTCATTGAGCTTAGAGAACAAGTTGATGCTGTGCTCACTTCAATCATCCAATCATGTGACAATAAAATCCCTCTTTTCCTTTAAGCTATATAAACTCTCACTTTGCAATTTTCACTTGTTTAGTAAATCCTATTCCTATTGCCTAGTTCATTTTGATAGCAAATTTAAAATTTAAAAGTGACACCTGGAGGACAAAGAGCGTATTGGGTCCCATAAATAAATCAGGTTAAATGAGAAGCATATCAAATACTATTTTTGCATTACCTAAATGGTGAAAATCTGTTTTATTTTAATACCTTTTTTTTCTTTTGCAAATATCGCCTCAAAATCATTAAAGTAAATGTTCAACCTCACTGTCACAGTAACGAGTGGACAGGACAATGACCAAAAATCTACAGCAGGGGTAAAGACAGCAATAAAAAGCTGACAAGGTTAGCTTTCCCCTCCTCTGCTGTACAGCTTGGTCTTTTAAAGTTGAAATTACCAGACTTATGCAGGCCATAGATGGGTCGAAAACCGGCCATTTAAAAAAAAAAAAAAAAAAAACTCGGTCGGCGTTACCACCAACGGTAAAAAAAAATCAGCTGATTTTCGTCCCGTCTAGGGCCGGCATTTAATTACTTCTGTCCCTGCAGAGAGCTCAGCTATTATATTTGACATTAAAAAGTATAGCTGTTGCAACATTGTATCTATTTGTATCCATTTCGAATACAGATGTTTTTATTTGGATACAAATAGATACATTGTTGCAACAGCTATACTTTTTCATGTCAAATATAATAGCGGACTGGAATTCTTATTCTTCTTTTTCTTCTTCTTCTTCTTTTACTTGCAGGTCATGGCTCATGCACAGATTTTTTATCGGTAAAAAGATCGGCCGATTTGCCCATCATTGCCGTGAAAATCGGCCGATCAGCAAAATCGACTGATTTTCTTCCAACTTTATCTTTAAAAAAAATGTGCCAAAATCCAGAAAAACGGATGACCAATTAACCCAGTAACGGTGCGAAAATCGGCCGATTTTTTTTTTGGCTGAAAAATCAGCTGATTTTCGACCCATCTATGGCCTGCATTACTCGCAGGATCACCAGGTGAAAATAAAGGGAAAAAAAGCTAAAAAATTTAAACTAGTACAGCCACCACATCTAAGAAGAGAACTGCAATATATTACTTTTTTGGGGAGTTTATTACTGCCTTAAGCATCACTGCACTCATCAAGACTCATATCTGACAGCAGATGTGTGAGTGTATGTTCTCTAACAGGCCAACAGTAGATATTTATTGTACAAGGGTCTATGTGTGAATGGCAAAATGACTTATCCATAGTTTGTTCTTATGATTATCCCTACAGAATTTACTGAAGTTAAGCCCAACGAGTTCCTATTCACCTTCAACATGACCCAAATAAGGGAGATTGTGGTATCTAATGAAATGTTGCACCAGGCTGAACTGCGAATATTTCGGAAAAAGTCGACAAAAGCATCAACGAGTAGAGAGGTCAGAGTGGAGCTGTACAGGGTGAGTCTATGGGGACACCATTGGGGTCATCAGCACTATTACTGTATAAATTCACTTTAGTGACCAATGTGACATGTTGCTTTTAGTCAATAATTCAAGTTTCTTTTAAAACTGTCCAAGGCAACAATGGTTGAAGTATACTTACCTTGTGGTGCCTGCAAAGCTTTTAGCTTCTGAAACATGGCTCGGTTACTTGGGAAATTTGGAACAACAATTTTCATTCCTTATACACTAAATGGACAAAAATTTGCTCCAAAATGTTAGGATTGGATTCACAAAGACAGATTCATCAATACATGGTTTGATGGGTTTGTATGGAGTAGAAATGAGCTTGAGCATCCTTCAAACTCATCTTTACCTGTACCTGGGTTTCCAGATATTTTCCAACGAGCTGTAGGTGGAGTCATTACCCGCCCGGCAGCAGACATAAACAAATGGGGCAGGATGTTGGTGATGGTAGTGTCCTTATAAGGACACACGCCCAGATTTAGTCATTGACTAAGGGCATGCCCATATTTAGTCAATGTAATTGACTAATTATGGGCATGTGTCCATATAAGGGCAATGCCATTGATGTTGACCTTGTATGTCATTAACTAAATATGGAAAGGTGTCCTGACATCACCAACATCATGCCCATTTGTTTATGTGTGCTGCAGAGCAGGAAATGACCCGGCCTGCAGTTCATTGGTTTAGAAGATAGCTGGAAGCCCAGGTTCAGGTAGAGATGAGTTCAAAGAATGCCTAAATTCATCTTTCATGTGGAGGAACTTGAATGACCTTCACAAAGCCCATACCTCAACCCTAGTGAACACCTTTGAAGTAAATTGAAACACAGTGTGAGCCAGGTCTTCCCATCCAACAAAATCTTTTTACAAAAGTAGATTGTTACAGCTACCAAGGAAGGACAGGAAGCTACTCCATAATAATGCCTACGGTTTTGGAATGGAATATTCAACAAGCTCATATAGGAGTGACAGGTGTCCACCAACTATTGCCCATATAGTGCATAAATTAAATAAATATCTGAATAAACCTGTGAAGGTTCTCATTTATCCAGGTCATGGTATAGCTAGTAGTAGTTGGTCACATTCAACTGGACTTGTTCTGTAATATTGAAGACATGAAGACATTTCATAGTTTGTCCAAGCCACTTCTTCACTTCCAATGAGTACGAGAAAGATACTCCAACATTTACATATATCCACAGCTTGGGACAGCTTATGATACATCACTACAAGACCTTATTTACATGTCATTATTGAATGTTGTGGAGATAGTGCTGATCAGGGGTGGACTGACCATTTGGTAACTCAGGCACTGCCCGAGGGCCCGGGGTCAGTAGGGGGCCCCATGAGATGCCCCTGGTAACTTTTTCATAGGCTTTTTTGAGTTTGGGCAAGGACACAGGGGCCCCATGATCCCCTATTGCCCGGGGGCCCCATGAGTTGTCAGTCCACCAATGGTGCTGATTAAATAGATTCCTTCAGGATAAGATGTCATACCAAGATTATGTGGTCAGCAGAACCTTTTTAAATATGCAGTTGGAACTTTTATTAACAATGCAAGTCTTATTGAGTTAATTCCTGACATTTCACAACATACAGCTAAAAATATTTTAAAAGCTTTACCTTTTATCAGTAAAAATCAATTGTTGATACCGAGTCCAATGACTTTGTCTAGGCCAAGATAATGTCCTCAGTCTGCTGTAGGCAGATGGAACATTTCCACAGTCTTCTCAAACTCATTATTTGACCATAATTATGTGACTTTTCAGCAAGTCAGATGTGAGGCTTTAGCAGGGGCTGATCTGTGTCAGACATCAGCTGGTGACCCCGAATAATGCCTAAACAAAAATGGATCTGTCCTTCTGGAGAGAAAAGCAGATGAAAACAAACTTGCACAGCTCCAAGGTCCCTGCTCCTCCACTCTGATAGTAACTGCTTTGCCACTTAACAAAAGTGCCAGCCCAGCTTGTCAGCCACTCATTAGAAAGCAAAGATAAACTCCAGATGGCCGTACTCTTTATTATCAAGCGCAGATTAAAAACATCATTGCCGTGGGGGACGGAGAGTGTTAACGCGTTTCGCGCCATCTAAACACATAATTGTAACTAATGGTGATTAAGTGATTTGAAGGCGCAAAATGTATTAACACTCTCCGTCCCCGATGGCAATGTGATGAAGCCGGCTAAAGAGTGCAGCCACCCAGAGTTTGTTTTGTTTTCTAAAAAGCAGATGAAAGTTTTGTCAGGAGTACTGTGATATATCTCTTAAGAAATAATGAATACCTGAAAGTGCTATACTTTGAGCCAGTTCATACCACCTACATGGCTAAAATGCCACATTTTACATTACATACTTTTTTTTTTAACTTTATTTAAATGCATGGCATTTCATTCATTTCTATGCACTGCAACTGAGCTGCTGTGTTTAGACATGCAGACAGAAACTGAATTGCAGGTGGGTTGTGATGGAGGGACAGAAAACCATAGACATGGTGCAGATTTCCACACTGCAGCCCACCCCAAGGGCAGCGTTTAAGTGTAAACAATTGTTTTCTTATGGAGATCTAAATTTTTATAGTACAGATAACTGCAAATCTCTGCACAAGTGTGAACATGTCTTTACACTTTGTTTAACATCCATGCACATAACATAAAAAAATAAATATTCTGAGGCTACATTCAATTTAAACATTGCATTAGGTTTTCGTATACATTTTAAAATAATGTTTTTTTTTCACTGCAACCAATTAAAATTCAGGGTCTCTATTCTCCCTCAGGTTGTCAGCAATGGCTCTCCTCGATTTCTTGATAGCATGTATGTATGGATAACAGATGATGATGAATGGATTTCATTTGATGTGACAGAGTCTATAAAGAGATGGCTTGCTGACCCAGGTAAAATGCGTTATTTCTTTCATTGGTCCAGGTGGGGGGGTTCAAAAATGACCAGTCTGTGGTAGTATAGTTTATTATGAGAAGGTTTTTTCATGGTATTAATTTTTTTTATATAGATCGCATAGAAAATAAAATAGTTTTTGCATGATAATATTATTAAAATAAAGCGTGGTTTGTACAAAAAAAAAAGCATACTGTTATCCTAACCACTTGAGCTCTGGAAGATTTTACCCCCTTCATGGCCAGACCATTTTCTTTTCTATCTAGCACTTTAACTGGAAAATTGCTTGGTCATGCAACACTGTACCCAAACTAATTTTATATCATTTTTTTCACACAAATAGCGCTCTTTTTGGTGGTATTTGATCACCACTGTGTTTCTATATTTTGCAATATAAATGAAAAATTTTGGAAAAAAATCTTTTCTACTTTCTGCTACAAAACATATCCAATATAAAATAAACAAAAATCTAATTTCTTCATAAATTTAAGCCAAAATGTATTCTGCTACATGTCTTTGGTAAAAAAAAGTCCCAATAAGTGTATATTGATTGGTTTGTGTGAAATTTAGTGTCTACAAACTAGGGTATATATATATTAGAATATGTATGTATTTATTTATTTTAAAATACTAATATTGGTGATCAGCGACCTATTGTGGGACTGCAATAGTGTGGTGGGAAATCTGACACTAACTGACGATGAGGGGAACTGACTAACTGCCACTGACATCACCAGTAACATTAAAAAAGTGATCAGTGATACACTTTCACTGTACTAATGACACTGGCTGGGAAAGGGTTAACACCTAAGACGATCAAGGGTTTAAATATGTGCCTAACTATGTGTAATTTGTGTAGTGTGCTGCTTTTATGAAGAGATTTCATTGTTTCTCATCCCTGCCATGAATCATTGGCTGGGATCTGCTGCCAGATTCCCACTGTTTATAATCACACCGGGTGTCCACTGGGGGGGGGGGGGCACACGCCTTACACATGGAAGCAGGCAGAGACACACCAATACGTTGCTTTGGCTTCACGAGCTGCTCAACCCCACCATTGTGGGCAGATGGTCCGGAAGGGATTATGTAAAGACAACGTTATCAGCAAATCAACAGAACAACAACTGCAATATAAAAATTGCTCTGGTCCATAAGGGGCATACAGGTGTGAAAGCTGAAATGGTTAAAATGTAAAAAAAACCTTTTCTTCAATAAAAAATGGAGGAAGGCTAGAACACGTGTCAGATTATTATCACAGCCAGAGATTCATCCCCCATTCTCATGGCAACATAAAACGATAGGGAATCCAAAGGTCAGGAGAAATCTTCCAGTGGGGACACCAATTCAGGTGACAACTAAGAAGGACTTTCCACTCACTTTAGAGAGATATTCACTGACTAGGAATGAGCCGCAAAATCCGGCAAAATTAAATTCACCTTTTGCAAAATTATTCGGAATTTACTCTACGGTAACATTAATTTATTATTAGTAATAAATGTTATAAACATTATTTTATATAGCGCCTTTAAAGGTAGCTTCTCAAAGTGCTTTATTATACAGGATTTATATAGCACCAACAGTTTGCTCAGCGCTTTACAATATAACGGGAGACAATACAGCAACAATACAGTTCAATACAAGAGGGATAGGAGGGCCCTGCTCCTTGGGGCTTACAATCTAGGAGGGAGGGGCTAGTAGTACAAAAGGTAGTAACTGTGGGGGATGGACTGGTTGGAAGAGTAGACGATTCCATTATTAGCTGAGGGCAGGATAGGCTTCCCTGACAAGATAGGTTTTCAGAGATCGCCTAAAAGTGAGCAGAGTAGGCGATAGTCTGATAAATTGGGGTAGAGAGTTCCAGAGGATGGGGGAAGCTCTGGAGAAGCCCTGGAGATGAGCATGGGAGAAGGAGACAAGGGAGCTAGAGAGCAGGAGGTTGTGCGAGGAGCGGAGAGTGCGGTTTGGGTGGTATTTGGAGACAAGATCGGTGATGTATTTTGGGACAGAGTTATAAATGTATATATGTTATTGTTAATGTTTTGAATTTTATCCGTTGGGCAATGGGAAGCCAGTGGAGAAACTGGCAGAGAGGGGTGGCAGATACAGAGCTTTACAAGGAAAAAAAAGAAATATACAGAATAAAGCAATGGAAATAAAGGGTCAATTACATGAAAGCTTGTCTAAAGAAAAAAGTTTTTAGATTTGATTTGAATGAGTTTAGAGAAGATGACCCTTTGATGTTTTTTGGAATTAATTCCAGAGTTTTGGAGCATAGCAGGAGAAGGCTCTGTCTCCCACTGAGTGTAGGTGGGACATACAGAAGACCAGTATTTGAGGAGCAGGGGTAACAAGGGGACAAGGGAGTAGGTTGAGACAACTTAGGTCAGACAGATAACAGGGTTCCAAGACGTGAAGTGCAAGAGGATCTTGAAGTCTATGTGAAACCTGATCAGTAGCTAGTGCAAGAACTCCAGAATAGGGGTAATATGGTTTCTTGAACCAGGCCTAGTGAATATTCTGGCTGCAGAATTTTGTACATATTGTAGCAGATTAAAGCGGTAGTAAACTTTGTTTGAAAAAAAAATACTTGTCCCCCCGCAAGATAAAGGCATAATGTGCTAATGTACACATAGTAGCACATTATCACAGATGTACAGGACCTATGAAACAGTTTCTTCTAGCAGCGCCCTGTCATCGCTGAATACATCTCCACCCGATCTTCCTTCGGGGTTCACCAGCTCTGGCCACTTAAATGGCCGAGCCACGATGACTTCACTCCCGCAGGAGTCACGGCTGTGGCACAGCTCTCTCAATATGCGGCGTTCCATCCATTGAGAGCACAGTACGTATGCGCCGGTGACATCACTGGCTGTTTCATATGTAAATATCTCCTAAACAGTACACATTGAGGAGATATTTACGGTCAACACAGATATGCCTTATTATACTCTTACCTGTAGGTACAAAGCAAAAAAGGGAGTTTGCTCCCACTTTAATAATGGATTTAGGTGCACCAGTGAGTAGAGCATTGCAGTAGTCCAGTCAGGAGAACACAAATGTATGGATCAGCTTTTCAACTATGTGTGATAGCATTGGACGCAGCCGAGCAATGTTTCTCAAGTGGAAAAAAAAGATGTTCTGACAACATTTTGTACATGTGGATCAAAGGTTAACCCCTTGACGCCGATCGCATGCAAACATGTGGCCTCTCGGCGTCTGGGCCTTGATGCCGAGTGGCCGAATATATGTGTGCAATTAGAAATGACATATGCGCTGAGAGCGCGCGCCCTGCGCACTCCCAGCACGTATGTCCGTGGCTCCTGGAAAGGTCCCGATCGAAAGGAGAGATCATGGGGATTTCTGATCATGTGACAGCGAATTATAGCGGTCACATGACCCTAAAACCCCGACTTCTGAAACTCTTAATGATCGGGGAGGTTAAACTAGCATCAAATATCACCCCTAGATTTTTCAATTTAGACTGAATAATTACAATGCATTTTGCAGAAATTATGGCTAAATTTTGAAACCATATTCATCAAAATTTATATTTTTTTTCCTTTAAGCAAAATGTTGGCAAAATGCATTTGAGTCAAAGGAAAGATACACTTCTAAAAAGTTATACCAAGTAAATAAATGTAAGAAATTTTGCCAAATTTCACCGCTAAACCCTTCCTCTGGTTTCATGTTGAGCCTCCTAGACACAAGTGAGGGGAGATCTTCCCTACTGAGGCACAGAAAAGGGTTTTAACAATTTCCTACTCTTTCCAAAATTAGACTTACTTCATTTGGTAAAAGTGAAGTATTTCAAAACATTTTTTTGTAGAAATATTTTTACTTGGTAAATTTTCTCGTGCTTAAAATAGTAAAAAGAGTAGACGTTATTCCTTAACTATGGGGAAGCTTTAATATTGAAGAAGCCACTGTCAGGGTAGAGCTCCTGTGGATTTTATGATGGGTCTCAAATGCAAACGTAATTAAAAGCAACTTGTGTTGCTTTTGGCGATGAATTCCATTCTGATATAATGTTCTGATAAAATATACATTTAAAAAAAATTGGAAACATAATGGTGTTAAGTTGTTTTGGAACCATTTTTACGGGGCTTTTAGATATACATGTATAGGTTGTGCATAAAGTCTTATGTAAAACCCACGTGCCAATCATCTGCTGAATTTTACAGCCGTTAGCTGATAGAAGAGCTCGGTTGATCTTTGTCGTGAATAAGGAGTTACTGCGGGGCAAAACATGTCAGAGTAGTGGCAGGTATTACATACAACAGCCTGCATTTTGTGTCTGACGATGAGCCAACCTTCAGCCGCTTAGGCGCAGCCTACAGCCCACTCCATTCCACTGTGCATTTCTGAAGCCGTCTTGTTAACAAGGCACCTGTGGCAGGTAAGGCTAAGAAGGAGGTTTGACAAGTTCAGCTGTCATTCAGCAATTCAGAATCCAAATTCGTACATTTTTTTTAAACTGATATAATTGAGGAAAGATGATCTAAACTTACAACTTAAAGTGGTTGTAAACCTCAGACATGAAATATGTACAAAACATATCCCTCTATAATGTGTATTTATTGCAATTAAGAGCACTAAGTCTCATTTCTGTCTGCTGCTTTGTTCCTCTGCTATCAGCATGAATCACTTCCGACAAGTTTTCCTGACACCAAGAGAAAAATGTTGACAGGGGAGGACCTCCAGCAGATTGACAGCCTCAGCTCTGTTCCTGTGAGCTCTATGAAGGGGGGTGTGTCTCTTCCCTCCAATCAGCAATCAGAGATCTCCTCACTGAGCTTTGCAGTGTGTAACTTCAGCTCTCCACCCCCTTATTCTGAACTCAGACAATCTTTATCATTTCTGGACTTTGAATGGGTGTAGAAGAGGAAAGACAGGTACAACTTATGTAGGAGGATTAGCTTCATCTCTGTGTATCACCTGAGGTCAGTCACTTCACTAGTTTTATGTATGGGTTTACAGTCACTTTAAACGCTTGCTGATCGCATCACTTAGATGTAGGGTTGCCACCTCATCCCTTTAAACCCGAACACACATTAGTGATACAAGTTCTAAGGCTAATTTAATGCACAAAAGGCACCAAGTGAGTTTATTTACCACCTTAATCATCCACAGAACCTGTTTAACTAATATTATTATTATTATTATTATACAGTATTTATATAGCACCAACAGTTTGCTCAGCGCTGTACATTATAATGGGAGACAGTACACAAGACAGTACAGTAACAATACAGTACAATACACGAGGGGTTCGAGGACCCTGCTTCTTGGAGCTTACAATTTAGGAGGGAGGGGATAGTGGTACAGGAGGAAATGGCTGTGGGGGATGGAGTGGTAGGAAGAGTGGAGGAGATCTGCAATTAGGTGAGGGTGGGGTAGGCTTCCCTGAAGAGATGGGTTTTCAGGGTGCGCCTAAGGAGGGTAGGTGACAGTCTGATGGATTGGGGTAGTGAGTTCCAGAGGATGGGGGAAGCCCTGGAGAAGTAATATGTGTTTATGTGTTCGGATTTAAAGGGATGAGGTGGAAACCCTACTTAGATGTGCAATGGAAAGGCAGCTCTCCTGCTCTGGATCACATACCTAGTACGTGATTCAGCTCGTCCAGTTAGGGGGTGTGCACTCACACCGCCCTGGCTGTGCTGTGATTAGAAATAGCACAAGCTGATCAGTGATCAGTGGGTCCCAGCTATCAATCATTGGCCAGGACCCGCTAAGCAGATTGAGCTGTTGTGCCGTGATTGTCAAAGAGGCTGACAGGACAGAGCTCTGTGTATGTAAACAATACAGAGCTCTGCCCTGTCAGTGTTGATGGTCTGGTTTTTGTTTCCCTGCCATGCAGGGAATAAACATCTGCTTATCCCCTAGTAAAAGCACACACTGTACACACACAAAGCACGGTTAGGTATACAATTAACCCTTTGATAGATGTTATCCTCTTTCCAACCAGTGTCATTAGTACAGTGTTAGTGTATATTATTAGCACTGATCACTGTATTAGTGTCACTGATTCCCACAAAGTGTCAGTCAGTTAGAGTCAGATTGATGGCCGTACTATTACAGTCCCATTATAAGTCGCTGATCACCACCATTACTAGTATATAAAATAAATAAATATTCCAATATATATATATATACCATAGTTTTTAGACGCTACAAATTTCGTGCAAACCAATCAATATACCTTTTTTGTGATTTTTTTTTTACCTAAAATATGTAGCAGAATACATTTTGGTCTAAATTTATGAGTAAATCTGATTTTATATATATATATATATATATATATATATACACACACATTTTATAGCAGAAAGTTAAAAAAAATATATATATTTTAAATTGTCAGTCTTTATTTGTTTATAGCGCGAAAAAGAAAAACCTCATTGGCGATCAAATACCACCAAAAGAAAGCTCTATTTGTGTGAAAAAAGTTACATTTCATATGGGTACAGAGTTGCATGACCGCGCAATTGTTAAAGTAACTCAGTGCAGTATAGCAAAAAATGGCCTGGTCGGGAAGGGGATAAAATCTTCCACAGTGGTTACAGAGGAACTAAACTCATTGATTTAAAGTGGAACGTTACCCATAACAACTTGATAAAAAATAATGTTCTTTAGCAAGGAACATACATTCCACATTGATAATTCTGCTACCAAATTGAGTGTGTACTCTAAATTGCCTCCAGCATTGTTCCTGCTTCTTCTTGCTGAAGGCTGTCATTTTGCCCTTGAACAGCAGTAAATCATGAAGTGGAACTAAACCCATCTCCAAAAATAATTACATTCCTGGAATGCCGGAATTGCTAACTGTCACATTTGCTTGTGTCCTCAACCAAACTGTCAAACCATCAAATGGCAGTGTCATAACTGATCACATGCAGCACCATGGCAGTTGCAGATCAAAGAGATGCAGCTTCCTTGGCTGTAAAGGATAGGAGGGTTTAATTCCGCGTTAAAGCAGATTGGCCTCTAAAAAATGTATCAGTGCCTAAAACTGGAGAACAATAGAGCATGTGCACAGCAGGGTGACACATTGTTTTACTGCCTTTTAAACAGTACAGACCAGGGGCGGACTAACCATTCGAGCACTTGGGCACTGCCCGAGGGCCCGGGGTCAGTATGGGGCCCCATTAAATGCCCCTGGTACTTTTTATAGGCTTTTTTGGGTGTGCTTTGAGTGTGGGCAAGGACACAGGGGCCCCATGATCCCCTATTGCCTGGGGGCCCCATGAGTTGTCAGTCCGCCCCTGGTACAGACACTTATTTGTAATGTTTTACATAGCTATACCTGCAAGTGGGACCAACCTAAAGTGATGTAACATGCAGGACCTGATTTTCTGACTTTCCACTTTAACTTTCAAAAAACAGTTACATCTCTGGCATGCCAGGATTGCTAACTGTCACATTTGCTTGTGCTCTCAAACTGTCAGACCATCAAATGGCTGGTCCCATAACTGATCAGATGCAGGGGCGAACTGACCATTTGGAAACTCGGGCACTGCCCGAGGGCCCGGGGTCAGTAGGGGGCCCCATGAGATGCCCCTGGTACCTTTTTCATAGGCTTGAGTTTGGGCAAGGACACAGGGGTCAAATGATCCCCTATTGCCTGGGGGCTCCATGAGTTGTCAGTCCGCCCCTGATCACATTTGCAGCATCATGGCATTTGCAGATCAAACAGAGAATTAGATGGCAGCTTCTATGGCTGAAAAGGATTAGGAGGGTTTAGTTCCACTTTAAAAAAAGAAGCAATGTTATTCGTGGATATAAATGACTGCACACTGTATATGTGCACCTTAAAGAGGAACTAAACCCACTGATTGATCTGCTTCCCAAGGCTCCATGCACACTAGCTTTTTTTAAGCTCCTAGAAGTTATTATGAGCATTTTGTTTTCTGCTCCTAGAAGCTAATAGTGTTATCCTATGTCCCCATGCACACTATTTTATGCTAGAAGCGTTTTTCAAGCTTCATCGTTTAAGCACTAGATACATTTTCCTTGTAGAGTTTTTTGAAGCTTTTTCACATCAGAAAAAACACTGAACGCTCCTAAGGCTCAGTTCACACTAGCTTTGTCAGCAGGCGTCAGACAGGCGTTTGAAAAGTGTTTTTAACGCTTCTCAAATGCCTATGAAAATTCTGAACATGGCAGCACACAGTGCTGTTCACACGGAAGCGTTAATGTCGCGTCGCAGCAACACGGATGTCTTGTGTCAAGTCAGGAGGAGTTGAAGTCTCCCATTCGAGTCTATGGTGCTGCTCCGCAAACGCCTGGTGCGGTTGCGAGGCGGTTGCAGAGCATTATTACCATTTAACTTCATTATAGGCGTTTGTGGTGCGGTTTTAACACTTGACAAACGCCTATCAACCGCCTCAAAACCACGCATAGGGCTTTTGGGGAGCTTTAAAAACGCTTCCCAAACGACTGTCTAACGCCTGTCAAATGCTATAGGGGCGTTTGGCAAGAGTTAGAAATAAAGTCAAGTGTGAACGAGCCCTAAATGCTTCTAAATGCTACTAAAACACCCCTAACAGCTTTTTTTGAGCGTTTTATCTTTTTTTAATTTTTCATGTAATTCTATTATAATATAATATAATTAAAAAAACTGTAAAAATACTAATAAACCGCTAACGCTATTAAAATGCTACTAAAAAGCTACTACAAGCTGGCAAAAAAATGCTATTATCAGCAATTTTCATCCAGCGTTTTTTTTCTAGCATTTTTGAGCTTATAAAAAAACCACTAGTGTGCATGGAGCCTAGAATCTTTACATTCAAAAAATGTATATTATATAGGGCGCGCTTGTTGGAGCCCAGCCTCTGTAGCTGTAAGATAAAGGTGCCAGTTGGATATCAGGGATGGATGGATGGATGGATGGATGGGAGCAGTTACACTGAGCTCTTCTTAGAGTAGAAGCAAGGCTCTAATGCAGTAACAAGAAAAAGAGAGGACGGCGCCTCTAAGTGCAGTATTGACAATTTATTTAGTAAACAATGGAAAATTTGCACTTACAAGATAAACGGTTAAAAAGACTCATCTTGTGGTAATTAGATCCAGGTGGGACATCCAGCCGTCCAGCAGCAAACTATGTCTATAGGATTAGAAAGTAGAGTCCAGGATGTGCCTGTGCATCAAAAATGAAGCTTGGAGAGCAGAGTCAGATGTAGCAGGTGAAGGGGGCGGTAATGCATTTCGGAGCATGCTCAATAGGCTTCTTCTCTGAAGAATAGGCTCTGAAGGTCTGAAGAAGGAGCCTATTGAGCATGCTCCAAAATGCATTACCGCCCCCTTCACCTGCTACATCTGACTCTGCTCTCCAAGCTTCATTTTTGATGCACATCCTGGACTCTACTTCCTGATCCTATAGACATAGTTTGCTGCTGGACGGCTGGATGTCCCACCTGGATCTAATTACCATACCATGAGTCTTTTTAACCATTTATCTTGTAAGTGCAAATTTTCCATTGTTTACTGAATAAATTGTCAGTACTGCACTTAGAGGCGCCTTCCTCTCCTTTTCCTTTACATTCAAAGCCCTGAATGATAACTGTTACAGTTGCCTGTGAACTCAACAGAACTGTCAAGCCATCAAATGTCTGGTGTCATATTTGATGACATGTACAACACCATGACACCTACAGATCAAACAGAGGATAAGGTGGCAGCTTCCTCAGTTGTAAAGGACAGGAGGGTTTAGTACTGCTTTAAAGAGAGACAATCAGAAATGGATGTTTGTAGGAATCTGAATCTGTGTTCCTATGCTGTTATAATAGAGCAGGTTTAACCCTTAGGCCCCATTCTCACCTGAGTGTAGCATATTTGTGCGTGATTTGTTCAGGCAGTTTTCAGGCTTTTTGAGTTCTGACATTTTTGTATTAGCCAATAGAGAAAAATGTCATCTGTAACATCAATTATTGCCATGTTTTGCCATGCCAGAAAAAAACTCTTGGTTGTGTGACAAAATGTGCTAAAGCACATGAAAACGCGCGATTTGCGCATTTCCAAGTATTTCTATGGGAATGAAAACTAGTAACAAATGCATCACTTTGCCCAAATGGAGCTTCAAAAGTAGCTCCAAAACTTTTTTGAGCTTCAAGCGTTCTGCTTCAGGCAACTTAGAGTGGAGATGTGAACCATCTCCATAAAGTAATATTGATTTTTTTTCTCCCTGAGCATTTTGAAACTTCAAGCTTCGCACTACACAACGCTCAGGTGTGAATGGGGCCTAAGGCACAGCTGTATGTTCTGGTATTTACCTGTATTCTCTCCCTGTTAGGGCAAAAAAACTGGCCCAGTGTTGGGTTGTTGGGCTTCAGTGGAGGCTGCTTTGTCTCTTGCACGTGTTCAGGATTAAAAAGTTACCACTTTTTGGGCTGCCGGAGAAGGAAACACTTGTCAATCAACAAATCTTCTCGTGTTCTATGATATATTCCTGACAGCGTAGTAAGATATACAGCTTTTTGAGTATTTGTTGTCAGTCCTGAGCTCAGGCAGCAATTAGGATGGCCTTACAACTCAACATTTCCATGACAAGGAAAGAAAACAAGTAAATACCAAAAAAAAATCTGATAATCCCTGACAGCAAGGCTGCAATGTTAATACATTTCAAGAGTAGAGTCTCCAATTCTTTGAGATGCCAATTGGTGACTTTTTAAAGTTTGCATCCCAATGTCTACTGGTAGCAGCACAGTTTTCATGTATAGTGCCCATGAGAATGATACTGCTTTAGCACATCTAGAACTGTTTGTATTTTCAGGTATTACTCCATCTTCCACAAGCGAGAATCAAAGTTTCAAACTGCAAATGCCTTGCTCTTGTTCGGGCACCAAGGAAGAAGAACCGCTGGAAATTGGTGGTAAGATAGGAAGCAAAAATATTCTTTTTAAACATGGTCAGAAAAATAACTGTTTTAATCTACACACTTTGCAATCCAGAAAATGCCCAGCACTTTCCCCATCCAGCCAGCACTTAATGTCTATATAAACTGTACATTTTAGGTTTATGTACATATGACAGTCTAAACAAGTACCAAAATCCAGTTACTATGTTATGCACGAGCCTTATAAAGTGAACAAAAACTTCCTTTACGTTCCCTGACTAAGTATTTTCCTCCTCCATTTGTGTCTCACATGCTCCCCCTCCCAGACACTGCAGCTCACAGTGGTTGGTTTCAGCAACAGAGGTAGGGCAGTGGGCAGGACTAAGAGTGGCTACAGGATAGTGAATCAGCAGTGACAATGCCGATAGCCACAGCACCTGCAACATCCCCCCATTCCACAGTAGTGCAAGGTGGCACAGCCTACATGAGAGTGGCAACTTCACTTTAAATTTAGAAGCAGTCCAGCATAGTTGTCCCACCGTCACAGGAAGCTGCACTAGGTGGACATAAGTGCTGCAGAACATGTATTTTTTGGGAGGCCATAGTTCTACTTATTTTTTTACAAATATTTGCAAATAAATGTGAATCCACTCAGCAGTGTCAAGGCATCTCTTTAAAATGTAGTCCAACTCTAAACTGTCTACGATCCCAAATTTATATTTATACCTACGCCTGGGGACACACACTTGAAACTGTTGTGTTATATGTATCTTTGTACCTGATAAATAAATGTCTCTGAAAATCACAGAAGAAAACCGGAGTGCTGCAATTGTTAGAAGTATATGTGTGTATAGGTAGTGCTTACCCCCAAGGAGCCGCTGTTTTCTTGAGTCCTCTGTTCCCAGAGCCCACGACTCTGTAAGCATAACTGACACACCCAGGATGAACAGGGTATATTTATTGTGACATATATATGCAGCAACCAAAGAAATGTAAATGGAAAACATCCCTCAAACATATATATAAAACAGTAGCAAATACAAGAGGGCATTTAATTTGTAAACAAATATACTGTGTATAAACATTAGTAAATAGGATATAAAATTGATAATAAGCCAATGGTCCAGAAGATGTCCGTAAGCCCTATACTGGGGATGGTCCTGCCTAGAGGGTCAATGTTACAATAACAGTCTGTCACTCTTTATTAAACCCTTTCCCTGCTGGCCAGCAAGTTGAGCTAAGATTTGGTATTGGAGCGCTCAAGATAAGTTCCTCCTAACCCAGGTATAGGCATCTTCACTGTGTCCCAAACAAACAATACTGTTCCTCTTTAAAGTGGTAGTACACAGCAGCTAAAAAAAAAAAAATTCCCTGCAAGTTAATGTCATAATGTACTAGTATGTATCACATACTAGCACATTATGAAGGGCCTTCCTTAAAATGAAGCCTTCCAGTGGTACCCTATCACCTCTGCAGAGGCTTCCATCTTTACCTGCTCTTCCTTCCAGGTTTGCAAGCTCTGGCCTTCTGACTGGCTGAGCCGCAATGTCATCACTCTTGGGCCTCAGCACAGTGCTCTGAAGGAACGGCACAGGTATGCCATTCCTTCAGAGCGCATGCATTGGATCTCAAAAAGAGCGAATATCTCCTAAACGATGCATGTTTAGGAGATATTCATTTTACCTACAGGTAAATTTTATTATAAGTGTTCCTGTAGGTAAAAGTATAAAAAAAGGAGTTTACTACCACTTTAATAGGGTGCAGTAGGGTTTGGCCAGCTGCCTCTCACCAACTCCTGAGGTCACAGCTGGTCTCGTTCTGCAGGTCAGCAACAATCAGGCAGTGGAACCAGTCAGCATCGGTGGTGTTCTCATGTACCAGCAGATATCAGTTCCTCTGTCTTTCTGTGTCCCTGATGCGGTGGAAAACATTTTGGCACTAGGGCCTTTCTTTTCCACTCCACAAAGCCCCGTTAATTCTGTGATGTGTATTTCCTCTACCAATCTGATATGCAAGCTCAATCTGTCTGGGGACTATCTCTCACACAAGTCTCAGTTTTTCCCTGCAGGCTCTAGTTGTCCCAGAATGCCCAGCAATCCATATCCCCTTCCTCTGTGTCCTCCTCTAGCCAATCACTATCTGTCCAGCATACACATCGGCTAACCCAAAATGACACTTCCTTTTGTGGTTATGGCACAAGCAGTGAAGGAAAACCTCCCCAATGGAACACAGATGTCAAAAGAAACTAATTGGGGGCTATAAACCTCCCTTATACCATCCAAAATGAAAAAAAAAACAAATTTTGGCTTTTGTTCTACATGATTACATGCTGATAACTCAAAATGATGGACTAAACATCAGATTCCAAAAAAATTGTTCACAGTTTCGGCTGCTGTTGCATTTCGTGTTAAAATAATAGCACTATGGTCAATAGCAGATGGAGTAAGCCAGCAGATGTTCTACTTTAATTTTCAGGGTTCTCGAAAAAACGAGGAGACATGGAAGGGCTCTCACGGAATGAATTCCCCCCCTACCTCCTAATCACGTACACCCCAGAGTGGCGAATGGAGCAGACTCCCAGCACCCGCCGCAAGAGAGCAGTGGATGAGGAATACTGCCGCACGTTAGTATCCAATTCACAAAATTTATATAACATATGTCAATTGTTCAGTATGTAGCCATGCACAGTAGGAATTAACATAGGCAAGAGAGGGGCCCTTAATTTTAAAAAGCAAAGTTTGTATTTGTCTTTTATGACACTCTTTGTTTTGGGGGGATGTAGAGAGGTTTTATATTACAGTTACATGCAAACACACAGAGGGTACTTACTATTTCTTGTTACAATTTAGAATTGGAGAGGTTACTTTAAAATGACGCTCTGTTACAAATAGGATTTTGCTATCTTCTCAATATCAGGAGCCTGATTAGCAGGTACATTTTTCACTTACATCCATTTTTTTTTTAATTTAATGATGTGCAACAGACACAATAAAACGTTGACATCACATAAATTGCAACAGGTTACATAATGCTTAAGTCACATCTGGAATGCCAGGGCGCCAATGTGAGGTATGTATAAAATAAGTACAATAAACAGCCATCGTAATGTGCAGCAGTATGTATAAATAATTAAACAGATGGTATAGATTAAGAAGTTATAGGCAAACAGTCCCATCAATAGTGACAAAAGTACATGAATATAAGCACATCATATGAGACCGCTCTGAGGAAGAGGCTAGTCCTCGAAACGCGTCAGTCATTTTGGATGTCCATCATTCTCATCACCATTCAGAAACGCAGTGCGAATTTGACAGAGCTGTCTCATATGATGTGCTTATATTCATGTACTTTTGTAAGTAGAATACCTTCTTTTAAATTTAATAAACATACTTTTAAAGGTAATGCACAAGGCTGGTGCGCCCTCTGTTTTGTTTTTCTCTATTAGTACTTTTGGACTCCCCGGTTCTTTGAAGGCAGCAAGGCATGCATATTCCAAGACATTCGTTCATTCGTTGTGTGATTCCTATGACATAGAGTCCATCCCTAAGAGCAGGAGTATTTGGGTTTTCCACTTTCCCATCAATAGTGACAGTTTGGGTGCAATCCCTACTCACTAGGAGAGTTCCCCCACACAAGGAGAGTTTCTGCATACATGGGATACAGGTCCGAGCAGCATTTAGGAGGTGTTTAAGAAAGGATTTGTGATACCTCCTCCTAGAAAGAGGGGTGAGGTTGAGTAGAACTGCAGCAGCTTATCCTGAATGGAGATATCCGTAAATTTATGGATAAGTTGGAGTATGGACTGCCAGAAAGAGCGTAATTTTCGGCACTCCCAAAAAATGTGAAGAATAATGCCCACATGTAGGCCGCAGTGCCAACATCAGTCCATTTGTTGTGGGAAATTTTTGGCAAGAATTGATGGAGTCCTATACCAGTGTGTAACTACTGTATATGTGATATATATATATATATTGTGATATGGGGGATTCTTAGCTCAATGGTAGATGCTTTTTTTAGTGAGTTCACGCCAGACAGGAATTAAACTTAAGGGCCTGTTAGCCCACTTTTATTAAATAGTAACTGAAAAGTCCGTTCAACACAAGGTTTCCACGCTGGGGGCTTCAACTTCACTCAAAATAATACACAGTGAAAATGCAGAGCCACCTGGCTCTCTGGTTAGCAGTACCTCTGCTTGGCTTGGTCTCCTAGACGACTGGCTATTCAGGCTCTCTCAGCCTAGGTGACAGCTCTTTTCTGTTCAAGCCCCACATGGCCTCTTGACAGTTTTCCCTGTACCTTAGCTTTCTTCCTCCAGAGACTCACAGATTCCCTCCAGCCCCTTGGACTCACTGGCCTCTGCAACTTCCTCAGCCTCCCAGCCCTCTCTTGGTCTCCAAGACTCTTGTAGCTGGCCAGACTTTTCCAGTCCTTGGGCCCAGAATCCCCCTCACAGGTGTTGTAGTCTCCACTAGGAGCTTCCAGGTCTCCTGACAGGGCTCTGTCTTCAGGCTTGCAGCAATAGCAACTGCTATTCCACCTCCACCACTTTTGAGCTATGCTTAGATCTGCCTTATAACAAGTGTGTGCACCCGGACACAGACACACACTGCAGAACATCTGAAAAACCTGGACACAAGACTGAAGACTCCGTTTCATCCAATACTCTTTGAAGCCTTCAAGCTTACAGCCCCAATCCAGACTTACCAAATCCAGAGAAAGCTTAAAACATAGCTTTCTCTGCTTGCAAAACATTTGCTGGAGCCTCTCAAACTGACTGTTCGAGAGTCCTGTGTTCTTCTCAAACCCATTTCCACAGTGACAGAGCCTCTCACTGTCAATATATATATATATATATATATATATTAGTAAAATTATTGGAATATATTTTTCAAAATAAAAACATTATCAAAGAAAATAAAAAGAAAATAAAAATGCCCCCGTAGTAGCCAAAACCAATATGCATACAGTATATGTTTATATCTGGTGCAGACAGATACTTTATTGTACCTCACTTTACTTCAACGTGGCTGAAGGTTTTTTACTTTTATGCATTTTATGCATGGAGGTAAAAAAACCTACTGTGTTTTATGGAACAAAAAATCTACTGTGTGCAGCTCCCCCCCCCCCCCCCCTCAGTCCCCTAACACTTACCTGAGCCCTATATCAATTCAGCACTGTGCATGGGAGCAGCGGCTCTCCCGGGTCTCTCTCTCATTGCCTGAGACACAGCAGCAGGACTCCCACTGCTGTCAATCACAGACAGTAGGAAAGAGTGGGGTGCGTTGCCAAGCCATGCTCTGTGTGTCTTATAGACACACAGAGTGGGGCTCAGGAAAAGCACACGAGTGCCCCCATAGCAAGCAGCTTACTATGGGGGCACTCAACAGGAGGAGGGGCCAGAAGCACCAACGGGGGACTCAAGAAGAGGAGGATCAGGGCTGCTCTGTGCAAAACTATTGCACAGAGCAGGTAAGTATAACATGTTTGTTATTTTTTTTAAAATTAGCTTTTAATATAATTTTAACCTATCACAATACACCAACACCAGCTGAAGCTCTTATACAAATGCCGACATTGTGAGAGTGGATGGAAAATTTAAAAAACCCTTTAAAGAAAAGTTTGTGTTTCTATTACAGGAACAGTGGGAAGAACTGCTGTTTAAAACCCCTTTATATTAACTTCCGAAAGGACCTTGGTTGGAAATGGATTCATGAACCTAAAGGATATGAAGCCAATTATTGTTTAGGAAATTGTCCATTTATCTGGAGTATGGACAAACAGTACAGCAAGGTAAGCCCTGGAGTATAGTGGCAACTGAGTATGAAGGGCTCTTCCAGCAAGGAGAATGATAAAGATGGTCACGGTAAATAAACAATGGAAGGGCCAGTGACGGACTGACAAGTTATGGGGCCCTCAGGCAATAGGGGATCATGGGGCCCCTGTGTCCTTGCCCACACTCAAAGCACACCCAAAAAACTTGTAAAAGGTACCAGGGGCATTTCATGGGGCCCCCTACTGACCCGGGCCCTCGGGCAGAGCCCGAGTGCTCGAATGGTCAGTCCGCCCCTGGGAAGGGCTAAATGCACCAAGATTGGTAATCCACAAAAAGACTTAATTTAAGTTCCCAAAATTCAGAACAGCACAAGGTGAATTCTGATTGATTTGTAAGGGGTACTGTACCTTGCACTTGTCCCAGCCACTGTAGAGAGAGGCTATGGGACATGGAGTAAGTGTCTCCATCTGCAGGGTGACACAGAAAGAAAGTGAGCTATAAGATATGGGGTTTGGGGTTTGTTAATCCCAATGAAAGGTGAAGCAGACAGAAGGGGGGGGGATATGAGACATGGATTCTGTCCCTACCACTAAAGGGTTATACATCTAAAAAGGAGCTATGAAACATGGAGTTTGTCTTTCCTACTGAAAGGTTACATAGCTAGAAGGGATCTAAGAGATATAGGGGTTCTTATACTAAAACTTGAGAGTGCAAAATCTGGGGCAGCTCTGCACAGAAACCAATCATCTTCCAGGTTTTATTATCAAAGCTTAACTGAACAAGCTGAAGTTAGAAGCTGATTGGCTACCATGCACAGCTGCACCAGGTTTTGCACTCTCCAATTTTAGTAAATCAACCCCATGGAGTCCATCCGTCCCTTTGCAGGGGGAAACAGACCTAATGAAGCTATGAGACATGGAGTCTGTCCCTCCCACTGCCATTGAGTGGTATGTACAAGGTGTGACAATTTAATTCCCATAATGCCTGTGCAATAGCACTTTGGTGGTGAACATGCTTATGCTGAACATTCCATGAAGGAACCAAGTGATTTTGAATAGCATAGGCAGTTTAACTAGGGGCAGGAAGATGTCCAAGTTGACGCAAGAAGTGAGCAGCCAAAAATGCAAAGGACGGTGTCAGGGACTGCGGGTCTCGCCCGCGGCGCACAGGTCTGCGCATGCGCAGATTGCCTAGGTGCACCAATGTGCAGGCACTAGGACCTGGGCATCCGCGGCAGCAGTTGCGGCCGCGCATGCGGGCGCGCGCCTGGCACCAATGACGGTGCAGGGTGCACTATTTAAACTGGCAAGGCGGTGATCAAGTTGCCGCAAGGTCTAGTTCCTGTACCTGTGTTTCTGAAGTGCATTCCTGTTGCCGATCCTGCTTGTCCTGAATTGTGTTGACCTTCTCCTGCTCTGATCCCCGGCTTGTCCCTGACTATTCCTCTGCCTGTCGTTAATGTTACTATTGGACCTCCCGTTGCTGAACCTTGGCTGGTGACCCGGCTACTCTCTGTCTACTGCTTGGTACCTACCCACCGCCACCGTTACGGACCCGGCTAGTCTGACCATACTCACTCCTGACTGTCATCCATCCATCCTGCTCGGGACTTGGCCTTGCCAGCCTCTTCACATCAGGCTCATCCCTGGCACATACCCTCAGCGGGACCCCTCTACCACAGTTGGGTGCACTCAGGGGTCGCGACCTGGTTTCAGTCTTGCACCAAGTCCATCCCCACCATCAGGGGCTCTGGTAAAAAGGCAGACTGGGACTTAGACTCCACGTCCTGGGGAATCCCATTCTGTGGATCACTAGAGATCCCGCCAGGCAGTGTCTGACAGATGGATGCAAATATGGAAAATGAAAAGGATACTGGAATCTGATCAGAGGAAAAGACCTCTGAAAACTCTGGCCTGACAAGTTGATTCTCCACCATGACAGTGCTCCTGCACATGATGCGTTACGTGTTTGCAAGTTCCTGGCCCAGAAATCCATTCTGAAACTTGACCAACCACCTTATTTCCCTGACTGACCACCCTGTGATTTTTGGCTGTTTCAGAAATTAAAAAATGCCTTAAAAGGACACAGATTTGATGACATTCTGAACATCCAGTGCACTGCAACAAAAATACTGCACGGCATTCCGGAAAACTAATTCCATAAATGTTTCTGGCAGTGGTATTATTATAGAGGATTTATATAGCGCCAACAGTTTACGAAGCGCTTTACAACATAAGGGCAGACAGTACAATTACAATACAAATGAATACAGGAGGATTCAGAGGGCCCTACTCGTTCGAGCTTACAATACAGTCATCTAGAAAAGTGCATCATCTCACAAGGGGACTACTTTGAAGGTGACAACCTCCACTAGTGTATAGGAAAGGAAACATTTTATTTTACAGTTCAGTCCTGGAATTAAATTGTCACACCTTGTACATACTTGCTCTGAGTCAGTGACGCAAAATATTGAAGCATAAAGAAAACAGTACAGTGTCTTTATTTGTTTTTAGCAATAGGAGAAAGCTTTCCTAGCGCTTGAACAAGCAACAGCTCTGACAATTTTTAATAAAGCCCAATGTTTGTTGGTTTCAGGTCCTGTCTCTATATAACCAGAACAATCCAGGAGCCTCTATCTCGCCATGCTGTGTACCAGAAGTCTTGGACCCACTCCCTATTATCTACTACGTGGGCCGAACAGCGAAAGTGGAGAAACTGTCAAACATGGTGGTCCGATCTTGTCAGTGCAGCTGAGACTTAACACTGGAGGTCAGAGGTTAAGGAAACAACACGGTACTGGACTTTGCTACCACCAACATTAAACAGAGACACCTGTGGTCTACACTTGCCTTTGCACTCTGAACTTTCATATCTGAGGTCTTAGGTTAAAAGAAACTTTCCTCTCTTGTGCTTTCAGTGTGCTTGGGTTCAAAGTTCAGCAGACAGTATTCCTGCTAAGTACAAATAGCTGCTCAGCAAAACCACCAGTAAACAGTAACTCACCATTTTCCCTGCAAAGTTCAACACTCCTGAAGAGCCTTGCCCTTCTACTCCCTTTGGTATACAAACTACAGTCACATTGTTTTTTTTAATGTATGTCATTGGGAAACACCAAAGTCAAACTGGAATTTACAAGCCTAGTAAGCATGCCAAGAAAACCATGGACAAGCAAAGAAAATCCAAAAATGTTTCCTCTTCCACTATGGCTATGCCTTTCTTCTGCTGGCTGTGCCAGCTTGGTAGAGTGGTGAACATGAAGCCTAGATGATATATCAGTCATTGCCAAGGAAATGAACTAAGGAGTGGTGGAGGCTGCTCAGCGCATCTGAGCAGAGATTTAAGTCTATTCAGACCAGTGACATGTCAGGGTACTTTCACTCCTTTGGAAAAAGTCACAGTTGCCCCATTACTGGTCTTGTCTTGGGCAACAAAAGATAACAGACTGCTATGTATTATATGCTATGCTTTATGAATGAGACGTAGTTCCAAGAGTGCCTCAAATCAGGTAGGATGAGTTGATGTGCAGGTTGTCCCTGTACTGTGGCATCATATAACCCACCAATTGCTGCTGTACCTATATCCACTACCACAATTGCTGTCTTGATTGTCTTCATTATAAAGAATACAGTAATGCATTTGATTCCATAGCATACACAGAGATCCACAGGCACATTTAATTGACCCAAATGAGACTGCTCCATTTTTAACCAGCCAACCCTGGGCCCTTAAAGCCAGTAAATATAGAATACATAAAATAATTACCTCAGCTGCAGAAACTGCTGTTCTGGTACTTTACAGTGGTAAGTTATATGACCAAAATTTTAGGCATTGCTTTTGTGATGCCTGCCTGCTGAAGGGGGAATTGAAATAACGTAGAGCCCCTGGCTGATCTTCCCCTTCAAAAGATCTCAAAAGACCAGTTGGGTTCTGGAGGAGCAGTTAATGCAGCCAGGGTTAAGTTTCAAGGCTTCTGTTACCTTTGCTGTCTAAAAGGTAGAAGCAATGAAAAAAACTTGCTTTTGAAAAGCCACTTTATAGTATTAATAGTAGACAGAGGCTTACAGGTGCTTAGTAACCATCATGAAAAGCCAAGTTCTGCTCCTGGAGCTCCTGGAGCCATGTCATAGCTGCTGTCAGTGAAGATGCTGGCCAATCTGTCCTTCTTACAATTTTGCCATGATTCACTTATAAGAGTCAGTCAGGCTCTACTGCTGACTCTTACATGAGTCAATGACAGTATGTGAAGCAGACAAATTATTTGGAATCCTAGAAACTAAAATTTCTGGAGAGGGGGGGGTGTACAATTCGCAGAAATAATGTATTAATGGACATCGTATTTAAATTACAAAAAATTCCACTAAAAGTTGTCAGCAATTCTGCTTCTTTGGAATGAAATGGAAATGGTGCCTACTCAGGGAAAACAAACACATAAAAAGACCATTAATTTCAGTGATGGACAATAATTCAGGGTGAACGGTAAACACCTGACATACATTGACTAATTGCAGTGGTTTGGAAGGCAGATTATTTCTCTTTCTAAGGTAAAATTTTGTCTTTATCAGTTTTTTTTAATATAGTTTGACTTTCTTATTTAAAAATAAATGATTTAAAGTTCATAAATAAAATTGGTACTTGGAAAAGATGTGTGTGTGTTTATTGAAAAAAAGTTTTAAAAGACAGTTTTTAGTAAAGGGAAAATCAGCTAAGAACTGTCTGCATCTAAACTGACTGCATAACATACGCACAATGCAATGTCAAATAGTTAAAGTGAACCTTGCAGTAAAAATGTGATCTGTTGAAAATACTGAGACCCCTCATGGATAGCAGCTTTACAGTAAGAAATGCTATTAAATTTATTTTCCTTACCCCCAACTTCCATCTGAGGTGCCAATGTGATAGTGACGTCAACCTCCTTTTAGCAATCTGCTGTAAATGCTAAGACCCCTCACAAATATCAGCTTTACAGTGAAAAAGCTAATAAAAATACTTACCTTACTCATGATTTCCACCTGTGACGCCTAGGTGAAAGTGAAAGCAACCTCCTCCTGGTGAGATCCCGAGGAATGCTGGGAATCCTAGAACACAGGAGAACACAAACACTGTGCTCGCATCCCCTCGCAATATTTGGTATGCTCAGCATTCTCCAGGATCTAGTCAGAAGCAGCATGGTGTTACCACTTGCAATATGGCAGCTGTGGGAGAGGCAAATATATTTATTAATTTTGTTTCCCCTACAGTTTTTTTTAATAACTATAAAGCTTTTATTTTTGACTGGGGATGGGAGATGATCATATGTAGTAGAGCAGTCATTTATAGTAGAGCAGCCTTTCTATACAGCATTCCAAAAGAGGTGTTTAGGGTTCCTTGGACAGTGAGCAGTGGTGATTCCGCCTGACAGTGTCAACTTAGTTTTAGAGCCATTGCGTGGACCACTTGAACATCATCTTCTCAATGATCACCAATTTACCATGTGTATTCTTACTAACTACCAATGTAAGAGACACTTATCCTCTCATTAATCGTCAATGTACCATGGTATTCTTCCTACTGACTACCAATGTAAGATGCATTTATCCTTCCATTAATTGCCAATGTACCAGGATGTTCATCCTACTGACTGCAAATGCAAGAGACATTTACCCTTCCATTCATTTTCAATGTACAAGTCTATTCTTCCTACTCACTACCAGGGCAATCTTTCTGATTAGTAACAATATAAGAGACATTTATCCTCCCACAAATTTTCAATGTACCGGGGTATTCTTCCTACTGACTACCAATGTAAGAGGCATTTATCCTCCCATCAATCCTCAATGTACAAGGGTATTCTTCCTACTAACTACCAAAGTAAGATATATTTATCCTCCCATCAATCCTCAATGTACAAGGGTATTCTTCCTACTGACTACCAATGTAAGAGGCATTTATCCTCCCATCAATCTTCAATGTACAAGGGTATTCTTGATACTAACTACCAAAGTAAGATATATTTATCCTCCCATTAGTCAATAATATACCAGCCAGGGTATTCTCCCTACTGACTACCAATGTAAGAGGCACTTATCCTCCCATCAATCCTCAATGTACACGGATGTCCTTCCTACTGACTACCAAAGTAAGAGACATTTGTCCCTCCCAATAATCATCAATGTGCCAGCCAGGGTATTCTTCCTACTGACTACCAATGTAAGAGGCATTTATCCTCCCATTGATCCTCAGTGTACTGGGGTATCCTTCCTACTGACTACCAATGCAAAGGAGCATTTATCTTCCCATTAACTGTCAATGTACCAGGATATTCTTCCAACTGACCATCAATGTAAGAGACAGTTATCCTTCCATTAATTGTGAATGTACCAGGATATTCTTCCTACTAACTACCAATGTATCGATCCTCAATGCAGCAGGGTATTCTTCCTAATGAAGAACATAGGAGGCATTCATCCTCCCACTGATCCCCAATATACCAATGTATTCTTTTTGATTAAAAAAAACCTCTAAAATAATGAAGTTAATGTTGGGTTGTTTTTGGGCAAGAACAGGCCTAGAATACTTATAATGAGCTTTTGTAACCCACAAGAGCCAATTAAAGTAAAGTGCACGCTTATAAATTTTTAAAAAATTGTCTTAAAGTGCAATAAAATCCAAGACCAAAAAAATAATCAATTGCAGCTTACCCATCCTTAGATGTGGTGGCTGCATTCTTTTCCCTTTATCAGACTTTTTTTCCATTTATTTTCAGCTTGTGATCCTGCCAGTAACCCAATTTCTGTCCTAGGATGACAAAGCTCACTTACTGTATTGTATCTATGGAGACGCAGTGTTGTCACCCTAGGACAAGAAGTGTTTTTGGACTACACAGGGAAAGGTTTTCTGTAGTACACAGGGAGAACTGGGAAAAATTCTGACTGGTCAGCACAGGCAGGGAGCACTGGCACTGGAAGTTATCAGCTCATAAAATTTCTGGGTGGATCATCATTTTTGTTGCACTTATTGATGTTAAGCAGAAGGGATCAAATAAGAGAAGTTTAGTTTTAGGATGTACTATACCTACACTTTATTCACCTTCCCTATTGACTTCAATGCATTTTACCAATATGGTGAAATTTACTATTTTACCCACAATTTCAGGGCAATGAAAACTCTCCATTTCGCTCATCCTCTTACCAATCACCAATGCAACAGGATATTCTTGCTAGTGATTACCAATGTAAGAGACATTTATCCTTGGACTGATTCCCAATGTAGTGGTGTATACTTCCTGGTGACTACCAATGTGAGAGGCATTCATCCTCCCACTGATTCCAAATGCAATGGGGTATTCTTTCCAATGGCTATCAATGTAAGAGACTTTTATCCTACCACTGATTACCAATGTGCCAGGGTATTCTTCCTAATGACTACCAGGATGAGAGCCAATAAGCTTACAATTGATCTCCAATGTACTGAGATATTCTTCTTAATGACTATGAATATGAGGGGCATTCATCCTTCCACTGATCCCCAATGTACAGGGGTATTTTTCCTAGTAACTAGCAATAATAGAGACATTCATCCTTCCACTGATACCATGTGTACCAGAGCAGTCCTTCTAATGAGTACCAATATAAGTGGCATTCATCCTACAAATGATTCCCGGTGTATTGCGGTATTCTTCTTAATGACTACCAAACTAAGAATCTTTAATCCTCCCACTGATCCCCAATGTACCACGGTATTCTTCCTAATGATTACCAATAATAAAGGCATTCATCCTCCCCAGTGTACTGGGATATTCTTCCTAGTGAAGACTATAAGAGGCATTCATCATCCCACTGATCCCCAATGTACCATGGTATTCTTCGTAATGATTACCAATAAAAGAGGCATTCATCCTCCCCAATGTGCTGGGATATTCTTCCTAGTGAAAAATATAAGAGGCATTCATCCTCCCACTGATCCCCAATGTACCACGGTATTCTTCCTAATGATTACCAATAATAGAGGCACTCATCCTTCCCAATGTACTGGGATATTCTTCCTAGTGAAGAATATAAGAGGCATTCGACCTCCCACTGATCCCACATGTACCACAGTATTCCTAATGATTACCAATAATAGAGGCATTCATCCTCCCCAGTGTACTGGGATAGTCTTCCTAGTGAAGAATATAAGAGGCATTCATCCTCCCACTGATCCCCAATTTACCAAGGTATTCTTCTTAATGATTACCAATAATAGAGGCATTCATCCTCCCCAATGTACGCGGATATTCTTCCTAGTGAAGAATATAAGAGGCATTCATCCTCCCAATGATCCCCAATGTACCGCGATATTCTTCCTAATGATTACCAATAATAGAGGCATTCATCCTCCCCAATGTACTGGGATATTCTTCCTAGTGAAGAATATAAGAGGCATTCATCCTCCCACTGATCCCCAATTTACCAAGGTATTCTTCTTAATGATTACCAATAATAGAGGCATTCATCCTCCCCAATGTACTGGGATATTCTTCCTAGTGAAGAATATAAGAGGCATTCATCCTCCCACTGATCCCCAATGTACCATGGTATTCTTCCTGAGAAAAAACTCTATATTAATGAAGCTAATGTTGGTCTTTTTTTAGACCAATGTACCAAGACCATCATTCTAAATGAGTACCAATATAAAAGGTGTTCATCCTCCCACTGATTCTCAATGTACCGAGGTATTCTTCCTAATGGCCACCAGTAATAGAGACATTCATCCTCCCACTAACACCCAATGTACCAGGGCAATCTTTCTAATGAGTACCAATATAAGAGGCATTCATCCTCCCACTGATCCACAATGTACCAGGGTATTTTTTCCTAGTGACTACCAATGTAATGGGCTTTCATCCTCCCACCAATCTCCAGTGTACCAGGGTTTCTTCTTAATGTCTAACAGTATATAGAGAGCATTCTTCCCCCCACTGACCATTATTCTATCTAATTTTCAGGAACAGCCTTTTCATATCCTTAAAAACAGCCATTACATTCCCTAAACCTTATAAATTGCTGAGAATTGGTTACAATAATCCACGAATCTGGATATTCAGCCTTAAATTAACTCTGCAGGTTTAAGATTTATGTGCCCTTGCTTAGCTTTATTTTAGTCTGAATCTGACACTTTAGCCGCTCTGCCAACTCCTTAGAGTGCAAAACAGGATCAAATAACAGAGCCCCGTATTTAAGCGGAATATAAACTGCAGGGCTCAGTTATGCCGTTAAGACTGAACTTATTCAGCTAGTTGAATGAGCAAAATTAATGGGGTCAACTGGGGTTTCCAGAAAAAAAATGACCAGTTTGAGTTATACAGATGTCAAGTGTGCATTGACACATTCCTGACAAGTAAGAAATTGAAGTAACAGTATCATTTTTCAAAACAAACTCTTTTATCATTGCAAGGCCATTCAGGAGCTCTAGTCCAGTGACTTTGCCTAGGCTCGGAAGAGGTTGTCAGTCTGCTGCAGGCAGGAGGAAGCATTTCCTCAGTCTCCTCTCCCCCACTGATCATACTTCAACATTGTAGCCATTCACATTTTATTTATTCTTTACAAGTACTGATATAGCGCCATCAATTTACGCAGTGCTTTTACACATATATATTGTACATTCACATCAATCTCCAACCCTTAAGGGGTGTACAATCTAAGGCCCCTAACTTACATTCATTCATACACATTCTAGGGCCAATTTTGACAGGAGCCAATTAACCTACCAGCATGTCTTTGGAGTGTGAGAGGAAACCGGAGTTCCCGGAGGAAATCCACATAGGCACAGGGAGAACATGCAAACTCCAGGCAGGTAGTGCTGTGGTTGGGACTTGAACCGATGACCCTAGGCGAATGTGCTAACCACTTAGCCACTGTGCTGCCCTAGATATTGTGAACACCAACAGCCAAAACTGCACAACCACCAAGATTTACAGGACTAGTGCATAAGAGCTGTGCTAGTTAAGACCCCCTACACCACCGTCTCACTCTCTCACATACCCCCTTAACATACCATTAACCTCCCTAGCGCTCTGATTACGTCAGTATTTCTGTGCTCAAAGCAGTACATTTATAAATACAAATATGCTCAGTGATAATCAATAAAATAACTTTTCTTATGTAATAATCTCCAAAAAATCCAAAATCTGTAATTATTCAAATAAAGTCCAATTTTAAATTAAAGTCCAATAAACAAATACGTGTAGTCCAAAAATTGATTCAAGTGTAACAAACTCTCCGCTGCTTGCAAAACCTTGATTACCTCAAAAAAACAAAAAAATATACATAGTGCATTATCCTTTATAAATAAAAATTAACATATAAAATCAATCCAATAATATTCACCCAAGTGAAAACACGGTTTTGCAAGCAGCGGAGAGTTTGTTACACTTGAATCAATTTTTGGACTACACGTATTTGTTTATTGGACTTTAATTTAAAATTGGACTTTATTTGAATAATTACAGATTTTGGATTTTTTGGAGATTATTACATAAGAAAAGTTATTTTATTGATTATCACTGAGCATATTTGTATTTATATTTGTACACCTCTAAGGGTAGAGGTGAAGCGTGCTTATAAATAGTTGGGAAAATTAGTGATTTACATATACAAAGCAGTACATTGTTTTCAATGGAAATATGATGTTTTTATATTGTAGGCCTGTAGTTCTTAGGAATAACTCACTGAAATCTGTCCGAACAAGAGTCTAGATAAAATTTGAAACACAAAATCATAAATTATAATATAATAATCATAAAAAATAATAATATAATAATAATAAATTTAATTCAATAATGTAATCAAACCAAAAACACTGAAATTTGAAATAGAGCGCCAAGTTCGCACATCGCTGAGCAAAGTCGCAGAATCGTTTTCAGTGTCTGATGACGAATTTCCCCACGAATCATTATCACTCAATTCTGCAAGTGGTTCTGATTTACTATCGCTGTTCTCTAGCTGGTCTAAAACTGCTTTTGACCTAAAGGGACGCTTTTTGGACACCATGGACGTTTCTCAGTTTCCAGGCAGAAAGAACAGTAAAAATGCAGGCAGGGCACAGGACAAAGCAGTAGGGACAAAATGTATGTGAAATGGTTTGATACAGTAATGTAATCCTAACAGACTACAATGTATTGTGTTTATGTCATATTTTTGCTTTTTTGAATCTCCAGTCGGTTCTGCCCCCCTGCCTACCGACGCTCGCAGGGAAGGGAACCTGGAAGACGGATCCCGGTGTAGCGGCAAGATGAGTATCCTCATGAAGATGTGTCTCCCTGACACATCTGCGCATGTCTTGGTTTCAGAGACGGTCAAGCGATCACAGAGCTACTGCATCCGATCTCTCTCCTTTCCATGATGGTTCTATCCATCTTGCGGGAGCGTCGGCTATTGATCCGCGGGATCAGCTTCAGCAGTGCGTGTACTCAGCGGTGCAGCCTAAAAGGGGTTAACTGCGGCAGTTCTGTGCTGTGGATGGCGATCGGCTACTTCTGCCGAAAACCATGACATGTGCAGATGCGTCAGGGAGACACATCTTTATGGGGATACTCATCTTGCTGCTACACCAGCATCGGCCGGAGGACATGGCTGGAGGACACGGCTGGAGGACACAGCGGGAGGACATCGCAGGATCGCAGGACAAGGTAAGTTACATTACAGTGTAATGCCGAGTGTGGCTCGGAGTTACCATTTTTGGTACTGAAAAAGCACAGCTCCCGATGTACACAGGATGATGTATTTTGGCACACTGACTTATAAAGGTCGGTGCTCCCTGTGACTGTGCATGCAGCATTGTGCTGCCATCTGTTGGCGTGTTACAAAACTAGTCTCGAAGCTTCTTGATACCACCTCGTATTTTAAATGGAACCCTTAAATATCAGCTCTAGGAAGCTGTTTTTTAAGAAACTTTTGCAGATGAGTTTAGGCAGAAGCCTCTTCTCTTTGGATTATCTCTTGGTATTGGGCGGTTCATGATGCAGAGAGTGGTGCCAACATGATGACATCAGTATCAGTCTCAGCATGTATTCACTGTGCAGGGTGCAGTGGTGACCAGGGGCGGACTGACCATTTGGAAACTCGGGCACTGCCCGAGGGCCCCGGGGTCAGTAGAGGGCCCCATGAGATGCCCCTGGTACCTTTTTCATAGGCTTTTTTGAGTTTGGGCAAGGACACAGGGGCCCCATGATCCCCTATTGCCTGGGGGCCCCATGAGTTGTCAGTCCGCCCCTGGTTAATAATATCATCTCTGAGCCAGCATCCCAGTTCAAGGAGTAGACGCTGACCCTGGATGATGCCTGAACAAAGATGGTGCAGTACTTCTAGGCAGAAAAGCAGTCTGAAGCAATTTTGGGGGGACTGTTGTTCCAGGAGGTGTTACAATTACACACAATCATACATTGCTTAGCATGCTGCACTTTGATTTTTAAACTAATCCATAAAAGACGTCTGTTGTGGTTGCAATATTAAGCATTGCAAAACACGACCAATAGTTCTTGTCACAGGAGATGCCAAACTAACTATTAATGGAATTATTTGGATTCATGATTTTCTGATAAAGAGCGGCGTGTATGAGCGGGTACACAACTGATTTCCTGCCAGTTATAATCGTCTACTTCCCGTCAGTGACATCATTGCTGATCCAGTCACAGGCAAACAGTGACTACACAATGAGGAGAGCTCACAAGTCTGTGCTGACGAATTTCCAGTTATGAGAAAAGGATATTCTCCTGGATGATAAAAACGCATGCATCATTGATCCCGCTATCTGACACATTGCATGTCAACTCAGATGAGCAATATGTTGATCTACAAGGACCACATTAATCCAGAAATCACCTTTCATTGTCCCTATGCCTTAGTCAACAAATACATGGAGAGGTTTGCATTTTTGTTCCTGCATGTGGCCAGCGCTCTGCCTCAAAATGTCATACTTGGACAAAACTGAATCAGGAAAATAAAAGTTGCTTTAACCACTTGCCTATCGGGCACTTTTACCCCTTTTGGGCCAATTTTCAGCTTTCAGCACTGTTGCAATTTGAATGATAATTGCGCGGTCATGCAACACTTTACCCATATGACATTTTTATCATTTTTTCACACAAATAGAGCTTTCTTTTGGTGGTATTTAATCACTATAAAAAAAAAAGAGAAAAAATGTGAAAAATTTTTTCCTTCACTGATGTGCATTGATGAGGCTGCACTGATAGGCAGCACTGATGAGGCAGCTATGGTGGAAATTGATGAGGAGGCACTGATGCTGCTGCACTGATATGCAGCACTGATAGGCGGTAATGATGGGCACTGATAGGCAGAACTGACTGGCAGCACTGCTGGGCACTGATGGTGTGCACTGCTGGACACTGATGAGTGGCACTGCTGGGTACTGCTGGGTGGCACTGAGGGGCACTTTTGGGGCTGCACTGATAATTAGTGCCCTTATCAGTGCAGATGTCCCCTGACACTTACCGATTATTGGCAGTACTTTCCTCACTCTGTGACAGCGTGAGGAAAGTGCTGCCGATAACCGGCAGCTATATTTACTTTGTGATCAGCTGTGTCATTGGACACAGCTGATCATGTGGTAAAAGGCCTCTGTGATTGGCCTCTTACTTAGTCATGTGATCAGCTATGCCAGGTCGCATCGCTGGGGGGCGCGCATTCTGGGAGGGCGTCATATGACGCTCTCCCAGAACTGGACAACCGCAGTGCAGCCATCATTTGGCTATAGCGTGGTTGTAAAGTGGTTATTTAATATACTGAACGCTCCTGTTTAGGGCAGAAGCTGTGAAGAAGATATTGGACACATATCTGACTGTTCTCAGATGTACCATCAAACACAGCTATAGACATAAAGTAGATTAAGGGGTGGGATACATCTCCACAGCTTGTAGTGAACACAGTCAAGTTGAATAAACAGTCAGGACTTGGATCACCTGCTATTGGCACTGTGATTCCCAGAGCAGAAGGTTGTCACTCCAGTGTCCACCAGTGGGTGTCTCCCAGCAACCAGTAGATCCCAGTAATCAGTTTCAGCAGTTAGAGCAGTTTTGTGACTTCTATAAGTGTCCAACAGAGCATTGGTTAAAGCTTGTAGGAGGAGTTTACATTTCCCCTCATTGTCCTATGAGACTGCATATTTAATTACATTTTTTTTATTACAGCTACTGATATAGCGCCGTCAATTTACACAGCGCTTTACATATATATTGTACATTCACATCAGTCCCTAACCCTCAAGGTCCCTTAGCCATCTAAAGTCCCTAACTTACATTCATACATACACATACTAGGGCCAATTTAGACAGGAACCAATTAACCCACCAGCAATCCTTGGATCCCCTGACCTTCCGTCTGGACAGTGCTGATTGGCCCTGTGCTGATCACATGTACTCTCCCAAGAGGAAAAAAAACTCTCTAGCAATACACACCAAACTGATCATGTGCAGCTTGCCTCCAAGGCTCTGTTCTATCAGCAGATAGATTGCGGACAGTAGAAGAAGGGGAGGATCAGAGAAGACGGGTTCAAACATCCTTTCTACACAATGGGGAGGATTAACCCCTTATGTTCCACAGTAAATATAACATGCATGCATTACTGCATAAAGTACAACATTTTAAAGAATGGTTAGTGTTAGGCTTGAATTCCACTTTAAGCGCTCATTCACATGTATGGCAGGGATTGCTGCTCTTCTAAAAAGCATGTGGGCGGAGCTTACTGCACCCATGTTGGGACCCAGAAAAAGTGCTCCCTAGTGCCCCCAAAGGCGGGCTGAGGCTGCTGTTAAGGCAGCACCCCAACTTAAAAGCGAGTGCATTGCATCCCTTTAAGATTGTCCTCAAGAAACTTCAGACCAGGCAAAGTTAAATAGCAATGAACCTACTTTTAATGTTCTTTGAAGTAGTTTAAATAATACAGATGAATCGTTCTACAAAGATGTCTTCTATACACATTCCTGTACACAATCTTTTAAAAGCCCCTCACTGGTGCCCCTGGTTGCCCCATGAGGTAGTCATGTGTTAAATAGGTGAGAAAGTCCTTAGAGTCCTTTGGTCAATTCTGAGTCTATACACTGAAACCCTGGCTGGGCTCCCACACGGGGTGGTTAAGTGCAAGTAGTATTTCCCATCCCTAGCAGCATTCTGTTCTTTGAATGTGGAGACCTGGAACCATACCTCTGTCTTACTAACTGCAGTGCCCACAAGAGGTGTTTCCTTCTCTTTTTATGTGTTTGGCCAAGTGGAAGGCGGTACTTCCCCAAAAAGCCCAGGAAAACCTAGCCAACTGGGTTAACCCTTACCTCCCTGGGCAGGGAAAGCCCAACTAAACAGTGCAATAGTATAACACAGACCTCTACCCATAGGCATAAACTGAACCCACAGTTAGTGGGTGGTAAAATTAAGGCTCCATCACAGGGTTTTGATCCCCCCCCCCCCAACTGCTAGTGTAATCACTTAACAACTGCCGGCCCTCAATGTAACGTGGACGGGCGGCTGCTGTAGGCAAAGTGACAGGGCCATGGATAATGGGGTACCACCAGTCCTTCTGTATGGGGCCAGGCAGGGGCAGACTGACCATTTGGAAACTCGGGCACTGTCCGAGGGCCCGGGGTCAGTAGGGGGCCCCATGAGATGCCCCTGGTACCTTTTTTATAGGCTTTTTTGAGTTTGGGCAAGGACACAGAGGCCCCATGATCCCCTACTGCCCGGGGGCCCCATGAGCTATCAGTCCGCCCCTGGGCCCAGGCCAGCAGCTTGGCGAATTTGAAGTGGGCAGGGAGGGTGATCAGCATGGCGGCGAAGGGGGGGGGGGCAGGTACTAGAACTAATTCCCTGTATGGCATTCTCTGCAGTAGCTGAAAATTGGCTTCTTCTCCCTCCCACTGGCTTTCAGCTGCTGCAGAGAAAACCATACAGGGGATCGGTTCCAGTAATTGCTGCCAGCTTCCCTCCTTTCCGTCCCACTGTCAGCTCCAAGCACACAATAGGATTGTTCATGATGGAGAGTGAGGGAAAGGTCTGGTAAATATGTCACATTTACCATCCCCCTCCTTTCCTGAATGAACACAATGAGTGATCAGTACCAATCACTCACAGTGTTCATTCATAACTGAAGCATAGTAAACTGTTTTTTTTTTTGCACGGGGGGGGGGGGGGGGGGCCTGCCAGGTTGGCTGTATGGGGCATGTGGTTTCTACCAGCAGCCCTGCAAAGCGATGTACCCATATGTCGCTGCCTACTTCCAAGTTTTGGCTGTGCACATGAGCGCCCCCCCACCTGACAACCACTGTGATTGTACACAGAAGAAGCCTGTCAGCAAGTCCAGGCCTGATCATCTGTGTACGATCACCGCCCAGAGCTCTGTGTTGACAATCAACACAGAGCTCCGTACAGAGGGAACAATCTCTGTTTCTCATTACTGCAAAGCAAGGATGAGAAACTTAGACATCTAGTAGTAAAAGCAGCACACTTTACACACATTACACATAGTTAGGTACACATTTAACCCCTTGATTGTCGTAGATGTTAAACCCTTCCCAGCCAGTATCATTAATGCAGTGACATTTTGGACAAAATTTATGAAGAAATTAAATTTTTTATTGGATATGTTTTAAAGCAGAAAGTGAAAAATTTTTTTTTTAAATTTTTAGTCTGTTTATGTTTATAGCGCAAAAAATAAAAACCCCAGTGCTGATCAAATAACATCTAAAGAAAGCTCTATTGAGTGAAAAAAATTATATAAATTTCGATTGGGTACAGTGTTGCATGACCGCACAATTAACAGTTAAAGTAGCACAGTGCGGTATAGCAGAAAATGGCCTGGTCATGAAGGGGGTAAAATCTTCCATAGATCAAGTGGGAAAATTAGTTGAATTTCTTAGTAACGCAAATTGCTAATCAGCCAATCACATGGCAGCAACTCAATGCATTTAGGCATCTAGACGTGGTGAAGGCGACTTGCTGAAGATCAAACCGAGCATCAGAATGGGGAAGAAAGGGGATTTAAGTGACTTTGAACGTGGCATGGTTGTTGGTGCCAGATGGGCTGGTCTGAGTATTTCCAAAACTGCTCATCTACTGGGATTTTCATGCACAACCATCTCTAGGGTTTACAGAGAATGGTCTGAAAAAGAGAAAATATCCAATGAGTGGCAGTTGTGTTGATGAAAATGCTTTGTTGATGTGAGAGGTCAGAGGAGAATGAGCAGACTGGTTCGAGATGATAGAAAGGCAACAGTAACTTAAATAACTACTTGTTACAACCCGGGCATGCAGAATACCATCTCTTAACACACAACACGTTGAATCATGAAGCAGATGGGCTACAGCAGCAGAAGACAACACCGGATAGCAAGGAATACCTAATAAAGTGGCCGGTGAGTGTACACTTTATTTCACTTTCCCTATTGACATCAATACATTTTACAGAAATTTGCTGATTTTAGCTAAAAATTCAAGGAAAACTCTCCATTTCACTCATCCCTAGTCTTGTTCTAATTGTGTGGTTTCATCATACGGACGTTTCGTTGGATGCACGACAATCCATACGTGACAGGCGAGGCTCGCAGGTTTGGCATTCTCCCCAGATCTGAATTGTTCTGTCCTATACTAAGTAAAGTGAGCCTTCATCTTCTTCCTCCTTGACACTTCAACCCTGCACTGCCCGCTGACAGATATCACTGTTCAAAAGACTAAAGCAGCTGCGGGCTCTAAAAATAAACCCTAGAAGGGATATGCCAGGCCATATCGGCCTCAGCACCGAGGAGCATCCTGCCCCCCCCCTTATCACCCGGCTCCACAGCCCCTCTGAAGACTGGATAGCATCTGCTGATACAGCCCTCAGCTTGTAATCAACCCACAGCTGATCTCTGTCAGCGCCGTCCAGGAAACCGTGTGACTCTGCAAAACGTTGATACGCCGACTGAACATCACTCGTTTCTATTCAAGACAAAAAGACTAAAGCCTGTCACCAGCTGATTTTTTTTTTTTTATTTGAATAAATTGTGTAAGAGTTTTTATTAGGTTTTTTATTTCTGTCTGTGACCCCATTGGGGAGATTTTCCCTCACTCCCTGTCCCTCTGACGCCCTTACAGAATGGTTGTCATGGGACAGGGGAAAAAAAACCCATTGCCGTAAGTTCTAAGCTTTCCTTATTTTAATATAAATGTGTTTTTGTTTATGATGTCCCCATTGAAGAGATTACTATCACTTCCTGGCCTGACAGGAAGAGAGGGGAAATTTCCACAATTATGAGGGCTAAATATAAACCTGGCCTGGCCCCAGTTTTTATAGGCATTATCCAAACAAAATATAGAATTTTCCCCCACAGTTATAACCTTTTGTACCACTTGTCCCACCATAATAGATTGTAAGCTCTTATGAGCAAGGCCCTCTTAATCTTCTTGTTTTTTATTGTATTGTAACTGTAGTCTCCCTTTATATTGTAAAGCACTGCGCAAACTATTGGCCAGGGCTTTTTTTCTCAGAGAATAGGAACTCTTTCTTTGAGTCACCCCTTGTCTCCACCCCCTACCCACCTCCAAGCATCATTCCCTTGGTTCCACCCCTTACCCACCTTCAAGCATTGTTCCCTTGGTTCCACCCCTTACCCACATCCAAGCATTGTTCCCTTGGTTCCACTCCTTACCCACATCCAAGCATCGTTCCCTTGGTTCCACTCCCTACCCACCTCAAAGCATCGTTCCCTTGGTTCCACCCCCTACCCACCTCCAAGCATCGTTCCCTTGGTTCCACCCCCTACCCACCTCCAAGCATCGTTCCCCTGGTTCCACCTCCTACCCACTTCCAATCATCGTTCCCTTGGTTCCACCCCCTACCTACTTCCAATCATCGTTCCCTTGGTTCCACTCCCTACCCACCTCAAAGCATCGTTCCCTTGGTTCCACCCCCTACCCACCTCCAAGCATCGTTTCCCTGGTTCCACCCCCTACCCACTTCCAATCATCTTTCCCTTGGTTCCACCCCCTACCTACTTCCAATCATCGTTCCCTTGGTTCCACCCCCTACCCACCTCCAAGCATCGTTCCCTTGGTTTCACCTCCTACCCACCTCCAATCATCGTTCCTTTGGTTCCACCCCCTACCCACTTCCAAGCATCGTTCCCTTGGTTCCACCCTCGACCCACCTCCAAGCATCGTTCCCTTGGTTCCACCCCCTACCCACCTCCAAGCATCATTCCCTTGGTTCACCCCTTACTCACCTCTAAGCATTGTTCCCTTGGTTCCATCCCCTACCCACCTCCAAGCATCATTCCCTTGGTTTCACCCCCTACCCACTTCCAAGCATTGTTCCCTTGGTTCCACCCCCTACCCACCTCCAAGCATCGTTCCCTTGGTTCCACCCCCACCCACCTCCACTCATCTTTCCCTTGGTTCCACCCCCTACCCACCTCCAAGCATCGTTCCCTTGGTTCCAACCCCTACCCACCTCCAAGCATCGTTCCCTTGGTTCCACCCCCTACCCACCTCCAAGCATCGTTCCTTTGGTTCCACCCCCTACCCACCTCCAGTCATCGTTCCTTTGGTTACACCTCCTATCCACCTCCTAGTACCACCCGTTTTAGAGAATATAGAATCAAGTATCATTTTGGAGTGTCAAGTAATTTTATGAAATGTGTTAATGATAACAAGAAAAGCAGTAAAATAGAAACCCTGCAGCCAGCAACAATAGACACCCCCAACAACAATTGATCCACCCACAACAATAACCATCCCAGCAACAGTGGACCCCCACAACACTAGACCTCCCCACAGGAACAGTGGACCCCCACAACACTAGACCCCCCCAGGAATAATAGGTCCCCCCAGCAACAATGGATCAATGGATCAACCGCAACATAATACCCCCCTCAGCAACAATAGACCTATGACAGCAACAACATACCTCTCTGCAGCCAGCAGCAATAAACCCCCTCCCTCAACAGTAGATCCCTCCAAGCAACAACTGACCCCCCAGCAACAACTGAACCCCCAGCAACAACAGATTCCCCACCAGAAGCAACATACCTCCCCAGCAGCAATAGCGCAAGCAAAAATAGATCCCTCCAGCAACAGTAGTTCCCCCAGCAGCCAGCATCAATAGTCTCTGCAGCACACCCCAACACCCTCTGCCATTACATACATTCAATGCTGGAGGTGCCAGGACTGTATTCCCCCTTAAAAAAAAGCTCTGCTATTGACGCTGTATAAATCCTGTATAATAATAAAATAATTTTGGCTGTAGTTGTGCTTAAAGCTGAACTCTGAGAAAAGCAAATATTGTCTAAATACAAAAGGTGTATTCTTACTTAAACCTTGTGCAGTAATCCAGTGTGAAACGTTGCCTGTAATAAAGCTTCCTGTAATAAAGACCGGTCACTGCTGCTCTCTCTCCTTGTGCAGGGTGACTGATCTTGTCTCCGCCCCCTCCTGTAGCTTTCTGCAGCTATCCTGTAATGGGTGGAGCCTACTGGGTCTCTCCTACAACTCTGCGTTCTGCACAGGCTATGTATAGCAAACTGATGATGTCACTGCTACTTTTACAAGGTAATAACTGGGTTTGCAAAGGCACTCTGTGCACACAAAACAGATGTATAGCCTCTGTGGCTACTGAGGAATAGATTTTATTGAAAATGTATGTGCCCAGCATTCTACATTAAATGGGTTTCTGCTTACATACAGATTTATCCCTTTCCCTGGGAAAAAAAATAGGCCCATTTCCTGAAGGGTGTCCTGATACATTCCTGGCTGCATGCTTCATCTTAGTCCGTGACTCAATATGCTTTGAAGCAGGGAGAAAGATGATAGCCTTTAAAGTTGTACCTTAAATTGAAGTTCATTTTTTTACAAAAAATAAACACCCCACACCTCCCTCCCTCTTCCCATTTTCCCCTGGGCCCTACTGTACTTACTTCCGTGGGTAATTAGCTGTCACTACCAGGGGTGGACTGACCATTTGAAAACTCGGGCACTGCCCGAGGGCCCGGGATCAGTAGGGGGCCCCATGAGATGCCCCTGGTACCTTTTTCATAGGCTTTTTTGAGTTTGGGCAAGGACACAGGGGCCCCATGATCCCCTATTGCCCGGGGGCCCAATGAGTTGTTAGTCCGCCCCTGGTCACTACCCATGCAGGCAGTGCATTTCAGGCATTTGAAAGCCCCACTCTTCTACCCCTTATGGATCAAATCAATTCTGATTGGTCAGGTGCTGGCACATGACCATTTTGACCAATCATTGTTCTGACCTGTCCTGGAAGCCCTAAGGAAAAAGGGGAAAGATGAACTGGGATTTCAAATGTCTGGACCACTGCACTGGTTTTGTGTGGTTAGGAGCAGCTAATTACCTGTCCTGTAGGGACAGTGTAGGTCAGGGTTTCTCAACCAGGGTTCCACAGAATCCTAGGGTTCCTCCAAAGGTTGCTAGGGGTTCCTTGAGCAATGAGAAATGTCTGCTTCTCAGATAAGTTCCCTCAATCACCACTGATCTTTTCAGCTATTTGTAAGGGGGTAATAATTTCCAATGACCACAAGTGTTGGGAGCATTCTTCCCTGTGACCATCACACCAATGTATCCTGAGTTGTAGATATAGTCATTTTTAGCAGGGGTTCCCTGAGACCGCAAAGTTATTTCAAGGGTTCCCCTGTGTTGAAAAGGTTGAGAAATGATAGTGTAGGGTGTTAGCTCATCTTTATTTTCTTCCTGAAAAGCTGAACTTGCACTTTAAAGTAATCATCATTTATAAGAAATATCAAAGCTACCATTGCTGACTTGCTCCTGAAATTACTAGTTGGCTGTTGTGCCCACCCTCAGTCACTGTCCAAGAGCAAAGGTGCATATGGTAAAGTCCTTATCTGGACACTTGTTCTTCTTTATTGACTTAAGATCTTATGGTTAGAGGTATTTACAAAAAGAGAAGTCAGCAACAACAGTTTTAAAGAAGAACCCCAGGAATGATATTCTTTATAACCATTGGGCCAGCTTGGCTTGTTGTAAATTTCCATATCTGACAACCACAGGGCCACTGAGGTGCTGGGAATCACTGGAAATCTGCACTACATAAAGCAGTATTTTCAACCTTTTTTCAGCCAAGGCACCCTTTAAAATTCTGCACATCTTGAGGCACCCCATTCTAAAATGTTAAAAACGAAACCAATAGTTTTACATAATGCAGCAACATCCAGACGAGTAAGATACCCAAGGTTAGAGATGTATTCTCCAAAGCAAATACACCTTTGCATTTTGGTAATGACTAGTATTCCAGGGTTTCTCTTTCTCTATCACTCAGCTAATGTGACCCCAGTACTGATGGAGAGGGCAGGGGCAAACAAGGATGCTGCGCATGTGCCCAACGTCCTCATCATCCGATGATGTCATTGGTTGTTACGATGCCGGCAGCTAGAAGATTGTTATGGTGCACAATGAAAAGCTTTGGCTTTGTGTAACTAAAAGGAAGGCTTGATCCACCTGTTGGCTTATAAAGACTTTTTTAGAAGTTTTTAGGCATTTTGCCAAGGCACCCCTGAAAAAAACCTGAAGGTACCCCAGGGTACCTGGGCACCCTGGTTGAAAAAGGCTGACATAAAGTGATAGCACTGATCTTGGTGATGCTTCAGTGGCTTTCCCTCTGCACACTGACCACTCGTTTGGCATTGTTGCCATTCAGAGAACTCCTTGTATGTTTTTCATTCATTACAAGATGTTCGCTAATTACATGAGGCGAAGATAGTGGTGTCATCTGCCCCTTTTCTGCACCTTGTCCTATCAGAAAATGTCTTGTATTCACTGGAAAAAAATACGGGGCATTCCTTGATTGCTGAGCAAGTAGCAAGTGTGCAGAGGAGAAGTCACTGGAGAAGGACTTGGAAGATCATGGCTATTTCTTAACCACTTCCCGACCGGCCGTTGTATATAAATGGCCGGACGGTGGCAGTGCAGGGTCGGGTGGCCGTTTATAAACGGCCGCCCGCATCCGAGGCTCGTGCGCGGCTCCTAGAGCGCGCACCCGCGAGCCCGGTGATCGCCGTGTCCCTCGGATACCGGCGATCACCTGACGTGGTACAGGACCGTCCTGTACCATGTGACCGACTGTGTCCAATAAGGACACGGTCTTAATGTAAATAGAAGCCGCATGGTGCGGCTTCCGCCCCCTTGACCGCGCACGCGCGTGCCCAGAGATCGCCGGGTCCCTCAGATACAGGGGATCAGGTAACATGGTACAGGACCAATGAAATCGTCCTGTACCATGTGACCAACTGTGTCCAATAAGGACACAGTCTAAATGTAAACAGAAGCCGCATGGTGCGGCTTCCGGCTCCTTCTCCTCACACGGAGTTCTGTCTGTGAGAGAAGGAGCCGGATAGCCTGAGCAAGCCTGATCGCAAGTGTCCCTAATTGTCCCTGATCACGTGTCCCTGACTGTCTGTCCCTGATCACAGTGTCCCTGATCACATGTCCCTGACTGTCTGTCCCTGATCACAAGTGTCCCTGACTGTCCCTGACCACAAGTGTCCCTGACTGTCTGTCCCTGATCACAAGTGTCCCTGACTGTCCCTGACCACAAGTGTCCCTGACTGTCTGTCCCTGACCACAAGTGTCCCTGATTGTCTGTCCCTGATCACAAGTGTCCTTGACTGTCCCTGACCACAAGTGTCCCTGATCGTCAGTGTCCCTGATCGCCAGTGTCCCTGATCGCCAGTGTCCCTGATCGCCAGTGTCCCTGATCGCCTGTGTCCCTGATCACAAGTGTCCCTGATCGCCAGTGTCCCTGATCGCCTGTGTCCCTGATCACAAGTGTCCCTGATCACAAGTGTCCCTGATCGCCAGTGTCTCTGATCGCCAGTGTCCCTGATCACAAGTGTCCCTGATCACCAGTGTCCCTGATCGCCAGTGTCCCTGATCGTCAGTGTCCCTGATTGCCAGTGTCCCTGATCGTCCGTGTCCCTGATCACAAGTGTCCCTGATCGCCAGTGTCCCTGATCGCCAGTGTCTCTGATCGCCAGTGTCCCTGATCGCCAGTGTCCCTGATCGCCAGTGTCTCTGATCGCCAGTGTCCCTGATCGCCAGTGTCCCTGATCGCCAGTGTCCCTGATCACAAGTGTCCCTGATCACAAGTGTCCCTGATCGTCAGTGTCTCTGATCACAAGTGTCCCTGATCACAAGTGTCCCTGATCACAAGTGTCCCTGATCGTCAGTGTCTCTGATCACAAGTGTCCCTGATCACAAGTGTCTCTGATCACAAGTGTCCCTGATCACAAGTGTCCCTGATCGTCAGTGTCCCTGATCACAAGCGTCCCCGATCACAAGCGTTCCTGATCGTCAGTGTCTCTGATCACAAGCGTCCCTGATCACAAGCGTCCCTGATCACAAGCGTCCTTGATCGTCAGTGTCCTTGATAGTCAGTGTCCCTGATCGTCAGTGTCCCTGATCGTCAGTGTCCCTGATCGCCAGTGTCCCTGATCGCCAGTGTCTCTGATCGCCAGTGTCTCTGATCGCCAGTGTCCCTGATCGCCAGTGTCTCTGATCGCCAGTGTCCCTGATCACAAGTGTCCCTGATCACAAGTGTCCCTGATCGTCAGTGTCTCTGATCACAAGTGTCCCTGATCACAAGTGTCCCTGATCGTCAGTGTCTCTGATCACAAGTGTCCCTGATCACAAGTGTCCCTGATCGTCAGTGTCCCTGATCGTCAGTGTCTCTGATCACAAGTGTCCCTGATCACAAGTGTCCCTGATCACAAGCGTTCCTGATCGTCAGTGTCTCTGATCACAAGCGTCCCTGATCACAAGCGTCCCTGATCACAAGTGTCCTTGATAGTCAGTGTCCCTGATCGTCAGTGTCCCTGATCGTCAGTGTCCCTGATTGTCAGTGTCCCTGATCGTCAGTGTCCCTGATCGCCACACAGCGGCCCAGCTGTGTCCCTGATCACTGCATAGCGTCCCAGTGTCCCTGATCTCCACACCAGCAGGTCTTGATCACCTCCACACTACCAGGTCCTGATCATCATACCACCAAGTCTTGATCACCGCCACACCTGCAGGTCCCAGGACAGCTATACCAGCGGGTCCTGATCGCCGCCACACTAGCAGATCCTGATCACAGCCATACCAGCAGGTCCTGATCACCACCCCAGCAGATCCTGATCACCACCAAACTAGTGGGTCCTGATCCCCGCCATACCAGCGGGTTCTGATCGCCGCCACATCATTGGATCCTGATCGCTGCCAAACCCACGGGTCCTGATCACCACCATACCAGTCCTGATCACCTGAGAGCCATTACAGCAAACTGTGAGTACTTTTTAGTCTTTGCACACAGTTTACACACACACTCACAAAACATTGCCTGCCAGCTCACGGTATCTCTGATCACACATTTGGTATCGCCATATTCAGGAAGAGTTATAGAATGTGTTTTGGGGTGTAATTTTAAGTATGCCTATGTTGTATAATAGAAATATCTCATAGATTGACAACTTTGCGTAAAAAAAAAACATTTTCATTTTCTTTTCACATTTTCCAAAAACTTTTGGCAAAAAATGCAGTCTTCAGAAGACTCCACATGACTCTTAAAATATACCTTGGAGTGTTTGCTTTCCAAAATGGGGTCATTTTGTGGGTAATTCCATTGTCCTGATGCTCCAGGACCTCCAAAATGGCATTAGGTAGTCAAGAAATTAGATGTGTCATTTTTTTCCCCTAGAACTGCAAAAGATGCTTATTGGATGTGGAGCCCCCCCTATGTGGCCAGACTGTGAAAAAGTCTCACACATTTGGTTTCGCCATATTCAGAAAGAGTTATAGAATGTGTTTTGGGGTGTAATTTTAAGTATGCCTATGTTGTGTAATAGATATATCTCATAGACTGGCAACTTTGCATAGAAAAAAATACATTTTCATCTTCTTTTCACATTTTCCAAAAACGTTTGGCAAAAAATGCAGTCTTCAGAAGACTCCACATGACTCTTAAAACATACCTTGGGGTGTTTTCTTTCCAAAATGGGGTCATTTTGTGGGTAATTCCTTTGTCCTGGTGCTCCAGGACCTCCAAAACTGTGATAGACAGTCAAGAAATTAGATGTGTAATTTTTGCCCCTAGAACGCCTAAGGGTGCTTATTGGATGTGGGGCCCTTCTATGTGGCTAGGCTGTGAAAAAGTTTCACACATTTGGTATCACCATACTCAGGAAGAGTAGCAGAATGTGTTTTGGGGTGTAACTGCAAGTATGCCTATGCCGTGTGAGAGAAAGAACTTGTTAAAATGACGACTTTGTGAAAAAAAAATTAAAATTATTTACTTTCATCATTTCCCCTTAAAAAATTTGCAAAAAATTACAACTTCAAAAAACTCTCCTTGCCTTTCATTAAATACCTCAGACTGTCTACTTTCCAAAAAGGGGTCATTTGGGGGGTATTTGTATTGTCCTGGCATTTTAGGGCCCTGAGAAACTATATAGGTAGCCAGTACATCAGGATTGATAAATTTTCAAATATATCAAATATATATACCGTGGTCTGTGGACTCTATAACTTTAATACAGACTAAATAATACAAACTGATTTGGGTTATTTCTACCAAACAAAGGTAGCACAATGGATTTTGGCCTAAATTAATGAAGAAAGTATATTTATTTGCAAAATCTAGTAACAAAAATGAAGAAAAACATGTTTATTTTCAAAATTTTCAGTCTTTTCCCACTTTTCTAGAAAAAAATAAAACCCCCAGTGGTGATTAAATACCACCAAATGAAAGCTCTATTTGTGTGAAAAAAATGATAAAAATTTCATTTGGATACAGTGTCGTATGCCTGAGTAACTGGCATTCACAATGTGAGAGCACTGAAAGCTGAAAATTAGCCTGGTCAGGAAGGGGGTAAAAGTGTCCGGTCTGGAAGTGGTTAATGTAGTGCCATCAACTACAGTGATTGTGGCCCTCAGGATATTAGATACTTACATCAAGCTAAGTTGGCCCAATGTAAGTTTGTAAAAAAAAAATGTAATTACTGGAGTTCAGCTGTAACCTCCCTAGCGGTCTGATTATGTCCATATTTCTGTGCTCAAAGTGGTACATTTTTTTGCATGGAAATATGTATTTTTTTTTTAATGTAGGCCTGTAATTTTTAGGAATAACTCACTGAAATCTGTCCGAACAAGAGTCTAGTAAACATTCCGGATATGATAGAATTTGAAACACGAAATCATAAATTATAATTTAATAAATAATCCTAAAAAATAATAATATAATAATAATAAATTTTATTCAATAATATAATCAAACCAAAAACACTGAAATTTGAAATAGAGCGCCAAGTTCGCACACCACTGAGCAAAGTCGCAAAATCGTTTTCAGTGTCTGATGACGAATTTCTCCACGAATCATTATCACTCAATTCTGCAAGTGGTTCTATTTATTATTATTATTATTATTATTATACAGTATTTATAAAGCGCCAATGGTTCGCTCAGCGCTGTACATTACAAAGGGGGACAGAACATGTGACAGAACAATACCAATACAATGCAAAACATGAGGGGATCGAGGGCCCTGCTCTTTCGAGCTTACAATCTATTTTACTATCGCTGTTCTCCAGCTGGTCTAAAACCGCTTTTGACCTAAAGGGATGCTTTTTGGACGCCATGGACATTTTTCAAGACAGAAAGAACAGTCAAAATGCAGGCAGGGCACAGGACAAAGCACTCGGGACAAAATGTATGTGAAATGGTTTGATACAGTAATGTTTTACTATGTGATTTTAGTGTATTTAGTGAATGTCGCTTTTTCACATTTTTAAATTTCCCACCATTCCGTCCCCCGTACGTCCTGATGTTGCAGGGAACGGAACCCGTAAGACAGATGCATCGGCCGGAGGACATATCCGGGGACACTGCAGGAGGGACATCGCGGGAGTGCAGGACAAGGTAAGTGAAGAAGAGATCCCGGAGCAACGCTGCAGGGTATTCCCGAGTGTAGCTCGGGGTTACCGCTTGTGGTGTTGAAACTTTACCCCGTGCTACACTCGGGAATACCGCCAGGGAGGTTAAAGTTTCTTTCAGTAAGCCTCCTATCCACTCTGTCATCCTTACTCAAAATATCATTAGCATATTATTATTATTATACAGGATTTATATAGCGCCAACAGTTTGCTCAGCACTTTACAATATAACGGGAGACAATACAGCAACAATACAGTTCAATACAAGAGGGATGGGAGGGCCCTGCTCCTCAGAGCTTACAATCTAGGAGTATGAAAATCTTGTTAATAAATTCTGCCCATTTTTAGAGTTAATAGGCAAACTACTGTAAAATAAAAGCATGGATGTCGGGCATTATCATCGAGGAATAGTGCCAACACATAAAAAAAAAAAAAAAAAAAAAAAAAAGGAAGGTCTTTTCATGCACTTTGAGGGCAATATTATAAAGCACAAATCCTTTAAATCACATGCTTGAGGCATGCCTTAAAACCATAACTGCAGGAGGGACATCGCCGGAGCGCAGCACAAGGTAAGTGAAGAAGAGATCCCGGAGCAGCGCTGCAAGGTATTCCCGATTGTAGCTCGGGATTACCGCTTGTGGTGCTGAAACTTTACCCCGAGCTACACTCGGGAATACCTCCAGGAAAGTTAAAGTTTCTTTCAGGAAAGTTTTTCTTTTAAAAACATGTCATCACCCATAAAAAAAGGTTCCCTTTAAAGATGTCCAAATGTTTTATTTTGAACCCAATTGGGTGGTATGGGAATTACCATTTTATGGGTAAGCAGTCTACATAAGAATTGTGGCCCTGCTGCCTTCTGCACAGAGCAGTGTCTGATGTCTTCACACACATTCCTCCACACACTGTATAGTGAGATGTTGGATTGGGAGAGGTCGGGCCCTCTGTGTCTACTGAGAAGAAACAGCTGTTTTTAGATACAATAACACACATTGCTGGTCAACTTCCTGCCTCTGGCTACTCCAGGAAGGAGGAGGAGGTAGAGCTCCCCGGTGTTAACTGCATCTGCACAGGACCTGAGCTCCTCTATACGTCATACTACAGACATGACTACTACTAATCCACATTGGTACATACTGTATAGCAGTGTCAGTACATGTTGTGTATACACTAAATGAGGGATATAGCCCTTATTTTTGTATTTGCGATAGAAGACAGACTTGTGGATTCCTTATGTTTTAACAAGGCTTTACTGTGCTTCACATTGGTTAATTGTAGGGCTTTTTTGTTTGTTTTGGCCCACCTCACTGTAGCAGGGTCTCCAAGCTTTCTAAATAAACTTTAAACTTTAGGGAGCTGGACTGTGGCTAGTGAGAGTAGAAAATGCGCCAACATCAGTGGAAGTAAACAATGCCTCGGGGTTGGTAATCAGTGGGAATAAAAAAATTACATAATGCCTGTGGTTAGTAGGAAGGAGAAATGGTGTTATAATTGTTATTAGTGGGAGGAATAGTGCCCCATCGTTGGTATTAGTGGGAGGAAAAGTGCCCCATCATTATTAGTTGGAGAAATAGTACTCCATCATTGTTATTAGTGGGAGGAATAGTGCCCCATCATTGTTATTAGTGGGAGGAATAGTACTCCATCATTGCTATAAGTGGGAGGAATATTGCCCCATCATTGTTATTAATGGGAGGAATAGTACTCCATCATTGTTATTAATGGGAGGAATAGTACTCCATCATTGGTATTAGTTGGAGGAATAGTGCCCCATCATTGTTATTAATGGGAGGAATAGTACTCCATCATTGTTATTAGTGGGAGGAATAGTGCCCCATCGTTGGTATTAGTAGAAGGAATATTGCCCCATCATTGGTAATAGTGGAAGGAATAGTGCTCCATTATTAGTATTAGTGGTAGGAATAGTGTCCCATCATTTATATTAGTGGAAGGAATAGTGCTCCATCTTTGGTATTAGCGGAAGGAATAGTACCCCATCATTGGTATTAGTGGAAGGAATAGTGCTCCATCATTAGTATTAGTGGAAGGAATAGTGCCCCATCATCGGTATTAGTGGTAGGAATAGTGTCCCATTAGTGGTATTAGTGGAATGAATAGTGCCTCATCGTTGGTATCAGTGGAAAGAATAGTGCCCCATCATTAGTGTCAGTTGGAGAAATAGTGCCCCTTCATTGTAATTAGTGGAAGGAATAGTGTCAATGGTAGGAATGGTGCATCATTGTTAGTGTCAATGCAAGCAATAGTACCTCATATCAGTGTGAGGAACAGTGCCCCAAGGGCCATATAAATGCAAGCAAAGGGACACACTCACGGGCCGAGGTTTGGAGACCACTGCTGCAGAGGAATATCTACTAGACCAGGACTGTATGCATATGTCATGGTATGGAGTGTGTTCTGGACGTGGGTTGCAAGCATATTTGTCAAAGTATACAGTGTGTTCTAGATTTGTGCTCAATTGTGGCCCCTTCCTTGTACAAAGGATTACAAAAGACTGAAACAAAGTCACACCTAGGTACTTACATTAGCTGCAGTGTACAATAGAATATTTTATATGGTATATTTACATAACTGTTTTAAAGAGGGGTGGTTATATCTCCATTTGTGTACAGTTAATTTTATTTTTATTATTATTATTATTATTAAGAATAGTAAAATTGTTTTTGAATTCTAATATATGCTCTTTTCAAGACTTATGTTCAAAATTAGGCATTACCTAGAATTACTTTTATAAATTCCTCCGCATAGGACATGCCCTTGGAAAAATTTCAAGGACTAATCAGTCCCTAATATGGGATATAATTAAAATCTATGACCAACCTTCCCCTTTTCAGAGGGGTATTTCTTGTCTGCACAATATTCTGCTCACTCCCTCCTTGCAGATTAAACCTTCCTGTATGATATATTGGGAATGTCTCTTCAATTTCTCTCTTTCTCATGAACAGTTGTTTATCGCTGAATAAACCGAAGAATAAATCTAGATGTACAGTTTGTCCCATTGGGAGATTACTCAGAAGGTCTATCGGAGATGGTATTTCACCTTGGACAAACTTGCCAACATCTTCCTGGATCGATCCCCTAACTGTTGGCAGAACTGTGGAAACTCTGGATTTATGCACCACATCTGGTGGTATTGTACACATCAAACCCAATTTCGAAAGGATATCAATGCCTTTTCATTTTTCATTTTACATCTCTCCATCACCCCCACCCCACAACTGGTGCTACTGGGAATAGGTCTTGAAAACTGGCCTACTCAATACCATACTGTGATCACACATATCCTCTTTTCATCCAGATTTGTACTTCTGCGGAAATGGAAAATCACAAATCTATCAACTTTTCTAGAATGCCTACAAGTACGTTATGATCACTGTGAGATCATTTTGAGCAGCGTGGTGGCTAAGTGGTTAACACTTCTGCCTAGCAGCACTAGGGTTGCTGGTTTGAATTCCAACCATGACACTACCTGCTTGGAGTTTGCATGTTGTTCCCTGTGTCTGTGTGGGTTTCCTCCAATATTCCAAAGACATGCTGGTAGGGCAATAGGCTCCTGTCTAAATTGTCCCTAGTATGTGTATGAATGTAAGCTCCTTGAGGGCAGGGACTGATGTGAATGTACAATATACAGTCATGGCCGAAATTGTTGGCACCCTTGATATTTCTCCAGGAAATCATGTATTTCTCACGAAACGTATTGCATTAACACATGTTTTGCTATACACATGTTTATTCCCTTTGTGTGTATTGGGACAAAACAAAAAAAGGGAGGAAAGAAAGCAAATTCGACATAATGTCACACAAACCTCCAAAAATGGGCTGGACAAAAGTATTGGCACCCTTTCACAACTGCGGATAAATAAGAATGTTACAAGCATGTGATGCTCCTGTAAACTCACCTGGGGCAAGTAACAGGTGTGGGCAATATAGAAATCACACCTGAAAGCAGATAAAAAGGAGAGACGTTCACTTAACCTTTGCATTGTGTGTCTGTCTGTGCCACACTAAGCATGGACAACAGAAAGAGGAGACGAGAACTGTCTGAGGACCTGAGAACCAAAATTGTGGCAAAATATCAACAATCTCAAGGTTACAAGTCCATCTCCAGAGAACTAGATTTGCCTTTGTCCACAGTGCGCAACATTATCAAGAAGTTTGCAACCCATGGCACTGTAGCTAATCTCCCTGGTCGTGGACGGATGAGGAAAATTGATGAAAGATTGCAACGCAGAATAGTCCGGATGGTGGATAAGCAGCCCCAAACATGTTCCAAAGACATTCAAGCTGTCCTGCAGGCTCAGGGAGCATCAGTGTCAGCGCGAACTATCCGTCGACATTTAAATGAAATGAAACGCTATGGCAGGAGACCCAGGAGGACCCCACTGCTGACACAGAGACATAAAAAAGCAAGACTACAGTTTGCCAAAATGTACTTGAGTAAGCCAAAAGCCTTCTGGGAAAACGTCTTGTGGACAGATGAGACCAAGATAGAGCTTTTCGGTAAAGCACATCATTCTACTGTTTACCGAAAACGGAATGAGGCCTACAAAGAACAAAACACAGTACCTACGGTAAAATATGGTGGAGGTTCAATGATGTTTTGGGGTTGTTTTGCTGCCTCTGGCACTGGGTGCCTTGACTGTGTGCAAGGCATCATGAAATCTGAGGATTACCAAAGGATTTTGGGTCGCACTGTAGGGCCCAGTGTCAGAAAGCTGGGTTTGCGTCCAAGATCCTGGGTCTTCCAGCAGGACAATGACCCCAAACATACGTCAAAAAGCACTCAGAAATGGATGGCAAAGAAGCGCTGGAGAGTTCTGAAGTGGCCAGCAATGAGCCCAGATCTAAATCCCATTGAACACCTGTGGAGAGATCTTAAAATTGCTGTTGGGAAAAGGTGTCCTTCCAATAAGAGAGACCTGGAGCTGTTTGCAAAGGAAGAGTGGTCCAAAATTCCGGGTGAGAGGTGTCAGAAGCTTATTGATGGTTATAGGAAGCGACTGATTTCAGTTATGTTTTCCAAAGGGTGTGCAACCAAATATTAAGTTAAGGGTGCCAATACTTTTGTCCAGCCCATTTTTGGGGTTTTGTGTGACATTATGTCATATTTGCTTTTCTGCCTCTGTTTTATATTTGTTCCAATACATACAAAGGGAATAAACATGTGTATAGCAAAACATGTGTTAATGCAATACCTTTTTTGTGTGAAATACTTGATTTTCAGGAAAAATATCAAGGGTGCCAACAATTTCGGCCATGACTGTATGTAAAGAGCTGTTTAAATTTACAGCGCTATATAAGTAACTAAAATAAGAATGGGGACCCTGGACTCAAGACTCTCATAGTGCCTCGTTACCTTTACGAGCATTTTGCCTGTGGTTACTCTAAAGTGAAGAGTAACGCCCTCTGGGTTGTATACTTTTCCCTACCCATTTACACTGATAGGGAGGGAAGGGTAAGATTCAACATAATTCTTTTGTATGCTACTCTGTCCACTGACATTACATCTTAGACGATTTCTAAAAGCCTGTATTTCATTACATATCATTTCTATTCCTGGTATAATGCTATACCTGATACATGAGTAACCTATTTGGATTATATCTCTTACTTTTTTATCAGTTTGTGTATTCTAAATCTTGAAAATAAAAGAAATAAAGTGTTAAAAAAATTGTTCTTGAAAAAAAAAAGGGGGGTTCCATATAGGATTCCTGAGCAAACTCCACAGCTGATCATGTTGATTATATGGGGATTGAATGTTTAGGAAACTAGAATGGGAGAATAGGATTTTCCCAAAAATACAGGATGTTGCTGCCAGAAGTAGATTGTTGTAGTCAGACAGGGAGCACATTAACAGTTTAGGTTCATGTCATTTGACCCTATCCCTGTGGGTATGTATGCATGTTGCGGTGTAGCAGTGCCTGTACTCTGGCTGTGCTGTCATGGTGTAGTAGTTTATGGGGTGGGGGTGGGCACCGGTAAATGCCATCATTCATGACTCTGCACTTTCCATGATACAGAGAAGTTTTCCTCTCACATCTGTTTTCTATCAGGTGGAGCACAAGCTATAATTACAGGAAGGGGCGATGTGACAGGGGGATGTAGGGAAATATGAGGCGCACACCTCCTATGATCACCGCCACCCCCCCTTCCCCCTTAGATAGTAATAGCACTTTGTAGAGATGTCAGTTACATAAACATGTCATTTTCTTGTATAGAGCCCTTGGGTTAGTTATTTGTCATACGATGATTAATGGCCGGCATATGGTTCATTTATTGAGAAGTATGAGAAAATCAGAGGATGCTATGAGTTTAGAATAACTCAAACACAGCCAGGAGGAGAAGAAGGGTCTTATCAGCCACTTTTCCTAAACAAAGGTCTAGTCTGTACCACTAGGAGAAAGCAGGATTGCCCATTCTGCCGAGGATCAAGGCTTTCTGGACGTCTACGTAGGGAGTTGATGTACCATCTTGTGCAATCACACAGTCACCGCTTCCAAAAATATCACTGAGTCACTGACCACCCCAGGAACTCCCAGGTTCACTTTCACTCTGGTACTCACTGGATCAATATGTAGCTCAAGTGTTCCATCATCAGATATTATTCAGCATGGCCTTTATGAGTAGTTATCACTCACTACCCCCTGTCTGAGGAGCTACTGACAACTCACCCAGCTACTGTGCATCAGCTACTGTGTCTTAAGGTACCCACAGCCAGAAAGCTCTTGTTTAATCCATCCAATTTTGAGCTAGATCAGGAGACTCTTGCTATGTGTATGAGAACCTTTAGACAAAAGGTTGCATAGTTGACCAAATAGACAAGGTTAAAACTGATCAGATACATTGGATTTTCCCATCCAGTAGTAGGCTTTGTTATCCCAAGAGAAGAAGTTTGTGGTATCTATACATAGGCATGCAAGGTTGATCGATACTAGCATTATTATTATTGTTATTATTATATATAATATTATATTATATACAATATATATTGTTATACGGGATTTACTGTATATAGCACCAACAGTTTGCGCAATACAGGAAGAATGAGAAGGTCCTGCTCAATTTAAAAGGAGAGGGTCAAGTGATACAAAAGGTATTAAATGTAGGGGATGAGCTGATTGAGAAAATACATGTATAGGTGTAGGCAGGATAGGCTTCTCTGAAGAGAACTGTTAGCATGCAGATCTATGTACAGATCTTTGGCAGTTGGGTTAAGTATGTGTGGCTAAGTTTGGTTTCTGCCCCACTGACTTGCCTTGCACCTAGCTCACAGCTTACTTGCTATTCTGTTATCTAATGCAAAGCACCTCATCATCCATTAACCTTTATTCTTTATTTACTGTTTTATGGTACTGTACCCTACCTACTGTGCTATCCATCAATCCATAACACCTTATGTGAGTTAATGCTTGGGATCCCCGCTCAGGCTGATGTCCTGAGAGGTGGATGCCGCTGGTTGGTGAGGGTGCAGGCTGAGGATGGGTTCGTCTTGACTTAAGGCATGCAGACAAGATGAAAGGAGATATCCTGGCTGCCGCACACTTTGCCCAGCCATGTTGTACAGTGCTCAGCATAAATGAGTACAACCCAACTGATTTGTCAGAAAATCTTTACTTGCCTTTCAGAATCAACATTTTCTATGGGACACTATACTACAAAATACTCCCACAAATGCGGGCCATTGATTGCAAACAAGATTTGTTAATTTGCACACAAAAAAGTATTTTTCCTAACAAATTCATTCAAGACCATGTTGCAAAAATTATACTCCCCCAAATGAAAGTCTTAGGAGCAAAGCTACACTTTAGACAACAAAATCCTAATTAACAAGAATTCAACTACAGATGTGTCTAATTATTCATGAAACAGGTGTCCAGCAGACAGTTGATTATAAAAGGTAATTACTTAACAAAGAAAACCCCTTCCCATTTCATGCTGTCAGCAATGGCACCACATGAAAGAGAAATGTCACAAGACTTGAGAAAGAAAATAATTTTTTTACACAAGAAAGGTGAAGGCTACATGAAGATCAGCAAAGCTTTACTAAGCAGTCAGAATACTGTAGCAAAAGTGATACAAAAATGTAACAGAGATTGAACTGCAACCATCTCACCGAGACGTCCAGGCCATCCATGGAAGTTAACACCTCACCAAGAGCGTCTTCTGATGAGAAGGGGTTAAGAAAATTTAGGACTGGACTGTGATTGGGCCCTTCTAACACATTAATATGCTTTGATCTAAACCATTCCATAGTAGCTCTGGCTGTATGTTTAGGGTTATTGTCCTGCTGAAAGGTGAACCTCCACCCCAGTCTCAAGTCTTTTGCAGACTCTAACAGGTTATCTTCTAAGATTTCCTTGTATTTGGCTCCATCCATCTTCCCATCAACTCTGACCAACTTCCCTGTCCCTGCTGAAGAAAAGCATCCCCACAACATGATGCTGCCACCACCATGTTTCATGGTGGGGATAGTGTGTTCAGGGTGATGTGCAGTGTTAGTTTTCCACACATGGCTTTTAGGCCAAAAAATTTAATTTTGGTCTCATCTGACCAGAGCACCTTCTTCCACATGTTTGCTGTGTCCCCCACATGGCTTCTTGCAAACTGCAAACGGGACCTCTTATAGCTTTCTTTCAACAATGGCTTTCTTCTTGCCACTCTTCCATAAAGATCAGATTTGTGGAGTGCATAACTAATAGTTGCCCTGTGGACCGATTCTCCCACTTGAGCTGTGGATCTCTGCAGCTCCGCCAGAGTTACCATGAGCCTCTTGGCTGCTTCTCTGAGTAATGCTCTCCTTGTCCGGCCTGTCAGTTTAGGTGGACGGCCATGTCTTTGTAGATTTGCACTTGTGAAAACAAAAGAACAGCTCCAGGTGGGTGCCAAATCTGTGTAGTCCCTCCACAGACACGCAGGTGCTGGCCCGATCTGTGATCGTAGACGCAGTGAAAAGACAAAATGGTTGGCTGCACAGATAGCGATGTAGTAAACGAGATCCTTTACTGAAATCCTTTACACACAATGTGATAAAAACATGATAGCTTCAAGACTGGACAGAGGAACAGTAGACGCATTTCATGTGAACTCATGCTTAGTCATTACTAAGTAATGACTAAACACGTGTTTGTGTGAAACGCTTCTACTGTTCCTCTGTCCAGGCTTGGAGCTATCATGTTTTTATCACATTGTGTGTAAAGGATTTCAACAGGTTTGCAGTTGTGCCATACTCTTTCCATTTTCAGGTGATGGATTGAACAGTGCTCTGTGAGATGTTCAAAGCTTGGGATATTTTTTATAACCTAACCCTGCTATAAATGTCTCCACAACTTTATCCCTAACCTGTCCGGTGTGTTCCTTGGCCTTCACAGTGCTGTTTGTTCACTAATGTTCTCTAACAAACCTCTGAGGGCTTCACAGAAAAGCTGTATTTACTTAGATTAAATTACACACAGGTGGACTCTATTTACTAATTAAGTGACTTCTGAAGGCAATTGGTTCCACTAGATTTTTGTTAGGGGTACCAGAGTAAAGGGGGCTGAAGACAAATGCACGCCACACTTTTCAGATAATTATTTGTAAACAATTTTGAAAAACATTTATCATTTTCCTTCCACTTCACAATTATGTGCCACTTTCTGTTGGTCTATTACATAAAATCCCAATAAAATACATTTACGTTTTTGGTTGTAACATGACAAAATGTGGAAAATTCCAAGGGGTATGAATACTTTTTCAAGGCACTGTATTGTGCCTACTGGTCCATCAACTAAACTAAAGCTTTCCTACTGTTCCATCAGCCACTATAGTGTAACCTAGTTAGAGTATTGCTCCATCAACCACAACATAAAACCTTACTCAGTTGTAAGTTGTTCATGTATCCCTTAAGCATCTACTAAATTTCAAATGTGGAGAATGGAAATTGGCCCAATTGGCCACAATGTTGATAAGGTACTCATGATTTTCCTTGAATTAGGAGCATTTACCAGTCATATACTGTATGTATAAAGAGAGAGTCACACCTTATTAAAGTAAAAAGTAGAAAAATATATCAATCCCTTAAAAATAACAAAAAAAAAACATTCATGACTTGAAAGTTAACCAACCAAGACACAGACTGCTAATCTTTCAAAGGCCCCAAAGTTCCCATGTGTTCTTCTTTCTACAAGTAAGCCTCCTATCCACTCTGTCATCCTTACTCAAAATATCATTAGCATATTATTATTATTATTATACAGGATTTATATATCGCCAACAGTTTGCTCAGCGCTTTACAAGATGAAGGTAGACATTACAGTTACAATACAATTTGGTACAAGAAGAAACAGGGGGCCCTGCTCATCAGAGCGTACAATCTAGGAGATAGTAATATAAACCTCCTAGTGATGGGCAGATTTGCCAGGGTTTGATAAGTCTTGTATTATTATTATTATTATTATTATAATACAGGATTTATATAGCGCCAACAGTTTGCTCAGCGCTTTACAATATAACAGGAGACAATACAGCAACAATACAGTTCAATACAAGTGGGGTAGGAGGGCCCTGCTCCTCAGAGCTTACAATCTAGGAGTATGAAAATCTTGTTAATAAATTCTGCCCATTTTTAGAGTTAATAGGCGAACTACTGTAAAAAAAAAGCATGGATGTCGGGCATTATCATCAAGGAAAAGTGCCAACACAAAAAAAAAAAGAAAAAAAAAGGAAGGTCTTCTCATGCACTTTGAGGGCAATATTATAAAGCACAAATCCTTTAAATCACATGCTTGCAGCATGCCTTAAAACCATACCTGATGTTACATGATTAAACCCACAAAAGAGATGAAAATATCAAAATACTACACCTGAAACAAAAGGCCACTTTTTTAAGGAAACCCCAGAGTTTTATGCTAACTTTAATTTTATGCCTCAACATTTTTGTTCATGTAGCCATAAAGTACATCTAAATCCACAAATCACTATAGTCACATGCAAGTTTTAATGTGTTGAGTAGATATAACTTCAAAAGTTTTTTGTTTGTGCCATACAGAATTCCTATGTGAGCAGAACAGCATTCCAGAAGAATTTGTTACACTTGTTTTAGTATGAACGCAGTGTCACATTAGACAGAATAGCCTCTGATGCTGCTTTCACACTAAAACAAATTAATCCAGAGGGCTAGTATCATCCTATTGTTTAACCTGGTGAACCTGCCATGAAGTTCATTGTTTAGGCAACTGAACTCCTGCATTGTCACCAGTACTGTTCCCCTACTGGAGACTACAAGCGGCAGCATTGCCATACAATGCAAAGACATCGTCCATCCTAATCGCTAGTGGGAAGCTTGTCCAGAAAAAAAATAGATTAAAAAAGTGAAAAAAAAAAGTATTTTATAAATGTTGCACAGCCCTGGAGGAGCTGCTGGTGAAACTGATGCATTTCCCCAGATCAATGCACACACAGACAGGCACACAGCGTTTTTCTTCACTCCTCCACTGGCTCGAATGAACAGTCTAGTCTAAGGGTTTCTTTTTAGGGTTTTATTGTAACAGTGACCTTGAATGGGATGAAGGGAGCATGGGACACCCCAGAACTGGTGAACTGCATTTTTGGAGGAATTTTTTATCTTGCACAAATGTACACAGTCACTAACTTCCAGCAGTTGGGTCATCTACTCACATCATCAGTTGCCTCCTTCTGTTATCCACCAGGCAATCTTCAGAGAGGGAGACACAGACTTACACCACCATAGGACAGCTGGACACTTTTCCCCCAACTTCCTGGTATTCTTCAATGAGCTTCTCCAGACCCAAACTAGGCTTTGCAAATGGGTCCCCAGCTAAGGCTGCATCTGGGACCTTGATGTCTTCTAGATGGCACCTCAAATTATCCTGCCCTGGGGCCGAGCCCCTACACAGGGGTCTCCTGTAGCAGGACTGGACACAAGAACTCTGCTCTTTTGCATCAGGCCTCCGATTATTTATGGGCCCTTCAGCCATCTTCCAGGCACACCGCCCCAGGGATTGGCTGGTCCTTCATAAATTTCATGCAGCTTACTCTGTTTTTCCTCCCACTATAAGTCTAGAATCCTCTAGAATACAGGGGGATGTAATCAGAGCATCAGCCTGTGAGACACTGAGCAGGCCAGAACAATCAATCCCTGCTCCTCTGATTACAATGCAGCTAAACTAAATTTACCTACCAACATGCACTTATATAATAGGGTGATACATGACGAAAAAGGCAATAGTTTATTATACACAATGCCTTAGCTAGCTAAATGTCACCCTGTCTTAACTACCATGCTACATCTCGTTCACATAACCGTCTGCATTATACCCTAACCAATGCCCCATCAGTGTATTAACAAACTCCTTCCCGTCATATTATTCTGCAGGGTCCCTTTTTACCTCTTGGCAGCTGTTCTCCTTCTGGTAGACATGTTCCCCAGCTGCCCCTCATCCCACATGGATATAAAGCCACATAAAAGGGACACACCTGTGCTTGTTAGGGGTCTCAGACATTGTTTGATCATGGAGAATAAGATTTCAAAGAGAACTGTGTGACACACGGTGGGACCCCCAGCACGTCAACCCACATCTGAATGGAATTATCAACCAGAATCCAGCACGAGCTGCTTCACATGTATCCAGGGAGACAAGAATAACAGATGGAGCAGCGTAACCTCACAGAGCTGATTTATAACAACCAGAGGAATAAAAGGATATATCTATTAAGACTGAGAAAGAGAGACAGAAGGACAGAAAGATACAACTTAAATGATACAGAACTGGAGGGAGGGAGGAAGAAAGGGAAAAGAGAATGCCAAAAGGAAAAAGAGAGGAGAAAGAAACAAGGAATGGGAGAGGGGAGGAAAGGAGAAAAGAGGAGAAATAATAGCAATGAGATAAATCAGGTCTGCCTGTGAGTTTTTCAGACAGACCTGATTGGATGGTCCATGTATTCCTAGGGACCGGCGGGTGTCAATGAACTTGTGTCTGTTTACTTACCTCCAATTCAATCCACTTAAAAAGAAAAAATGGACCTATCATCTGCCTGCTCTGCTCAGCGAGGGATCAGTGAATAGATCCCCACTGAGCAAAGCGGATTCTGCCCCATGTAAAAAGAGCCAAAAAGAGAGGAGAGAAGGAAGAAGAGGGCAGAGGAGGAATGAGGAGAAAAAGAGAGAAGACAGGAGTAGCATAGGTACATCTGTTTGATTGGGCACGGCACACATGAGCTGCCGTGCCTATCTTCCCGTTAAAAAGGTGTTTGCACCTTTTTCAAAAAGCAGCCGCAGGGAAATCACCATGCAATTTCCCTGCGGTTCCTGCACCTGCAAACAAGCTGTGGGTTGAGATGCTCAAGGGTGCTATTAAGAATGAATGGCAGCCCTGCGTGTCTCTACAGAGTGGGGCGATTTGGCTGTGGGTGGTTGCAAGTGTGGGAACAGCAGGGGCGGACTGACAACTCATGGGGCCCTCGGGCAATAGGGGATCATGGGGCCCCTGTGTCCTTGCCCACACATCTCATGGGGCCCCCTACTGACCCCGGGCCCTCAGGCAGTACCCGAGTGCTCGAATGGTCAGTCCGCCCTTGGGGAACAGTTGTGATTTCCACACCCGCATCCATCCGCGCAGATGTGAACCTAGCCTAAAGGGAGAAAAGAGAAGCAAGGAGTGGAAAGACACAAACAAGGGGATAAGGAGAGGGCAAACAAAGAAGAGGAGAAAGAGTGACACAATAAAAGAGGAGTATTGCAGAAAAGGAAAGGAGAAAGAACAGAGATGAGAAGAAATAGTGGAGAGCGAAGCAGTAATTGAGAGTAGAAACAGAAGAAAAAAAAGGAGAAGATGAGAAATACAGGAGTAAGAGAAGAGATGAAAATAAAAGTAGAAACAGGAGAAGAAAAAGAGGTCAGGAGAAGGAGCAATGGAGAAAAGAGATTTCATAATGGAAAGACAGAGAGAGAAATAGACATAGAATTACACACATTAACCCCTTAAAAAAGCAATGTATACAGTGCAATGCTCTAGACTAGAGCAGCTACGGATGAGCTTCGAGTTTAGGTTGAATGTGAATTTGACCCAAACACAACCTGGCCATATTTGGGAAACTTGCCAGCCTGAACCCTTGACTGATGTTTGCAAACATCAGCTGGAGATCTGTCATTTGGCAGATTCCTGGCCAGCTGATGTTTGTAAACAAACCAGCTCTGATCCTGGGTGATGTCTTTGACCAAATATGGTCATGATCATATTTGATGAGTGATGTCATCCAGCAATCTGAACCAGTTTATTTACATACAGCAGCCAGCCAGGGTTTTGTCATTTTGTGGCAATAGTGCCGCTGGTGAACATCATTGGGCAGTGGGTCATCATGTTGGTGGGTCAATACCGCCATGTTTAATAGACACCTGCATATGATAACATAGATAAACAACTCTGAATGTGGTGCTTGTGCATCTTATTACCATCCATCTACACATGTCAACGGGGCATTGATGCTCTAAAAGCTGTATGAACGTAGTGTTTACGCTTCTTATTTCTATTCATCTCCAGATGTCAACATGGCGCCCACGCTCTGAAAGATATTTGTCTGGATCTGGCACTGGGTCTTCTCCTCCACACAGGCCGGTGGTGACTTGAGCGATTTGGTCCCCCCCGGGTTCTGGGACTGATGCTTGGGGAGTGTTTGCAGGTACTCTCCTCTGTACTTATAGAAATGTCCAAGGTCAACTAGACCTGAAGAAGTGGGTACTCTCACGAAATGCTTCGATTGTTATACATCGACCTTATACTATGCAATTTGCATGAACCCAGTTGATGTGCTGATCTTCAGATATGTAATCCATGTAAAAACTATTTTTTTAAACCATTTTTTCTGTTGTTACATTTTAACCTTTGTCGAATTGATACATTTGTAGTAAATTTTTTTTTTCTTTTTAATATTGTGTGGTTGAGGCATAAATTAGGATCCCACTATAATATGGTTATCGTTGGGCAATCGTTGGGCAGAGGGTCATCATGACTGAAGTGGATCTGCATTACTGGATGATGTGGTTGATGTTGGATTCACCCTGGGGGACATTGTTTACTTTTTTGTTTGGATGTTTTTATTTCCTTTGTTTGTTTTTTGGGGAATGAGTAATACATAATCATTCGCAGGATGACAAATCAGGATATCTTAGGGGCCTCCTTATTCTAAAGGGGGCTTCCAGATTCTGATATACTTCCCCCCCCCACATCCTATCTTGAGAACAGGATGTAAGGATGAGGCCCTTGTCCCCTCAACATGGAGACAAGATGCCTTGCAAGGCATGTGAGCCAGGCTGGTACAGGAGGGCTCATGCTCACTGCCCTATTTTTCCTGGCTTCTCAGGCTGCATGCCTGAATAAGGATCTGGTTTAAATTTTAGAGTGGATCCTACACTTTATCTCCCATTTTGTATGCGCATTGTCCCTTTAGGAAATAACAGCATGTTGCCCCCCTTAAAATTCATAAAAGAGCCTAAATCTAGCATGCAACCTGGGTGGACAGGGAAGGAAGGTGGACAAGCATTCATTCCCTTTACTAAATTATACCATGCCACTTGCTTTTATCATTGGGAGGGTTTTTGAAGGCAAAAGGGCCTCACCCCCACATCCTGTCCCCTAAAGGGAATGTGGAGGTTTGCATGGGGGTGATTTAGTGGAATCTATTAGAACAAACAAACCCCCAGATACCCGCCTCCAGGGGAATGAGTATGTGGTTCTGCAAAACAAAAAAAAAAGTTAAAAGTAAAAAAATAAACAATGTCCCCTAATGTAAATCCAATGTCAATAACTTCATCTGGTGATGTAGATCCTCATCGGTCGCAATGATTCACCACCCAACATTGTTGCTCTGCCACCTCACAATGTTTCCACAGTGCCACAATGAATCATCATTGACCAGCTATGATCATGACCATATTGATGTCACCCAGGATCCTCAGCAGGTTCTTTTACAAGTAGCAGCTGGCTCGGGATAATTTTTTGTTTTCATTTTTGTCATTTTGCATGGGTAGTGGTCACCCCTTTATCGGACAGCGGGTGATCATCCAGTGGAAACTTCATTGAGTGGCAGAAATCTATAATTTATGCTGGGAGTAGCATCAGGGCAGCATCGCCGGGCAGTGGGTTGTCGTAGAGACATGGAAACATCATCAAGCAAGAGGGAAAGATCGCCAGGCGGCAATTCATTACGAGCGATGGAGATTAAAATTGCTGCATGACGTGATTGATGTTAGATTTACATTGGAGAACATTGTTTATTTTTTTAATAAATTACATTTTCACGGTTGTGGGTGCTTTTATCTAATTTGTTTTTGTGAATGACTGTATTTGACTATATTTGATCAATGATGTCACCCAAGATCTTTGCCTAGTTTGTTTATGAACAGGAGCTATCCAGGGAACTGTCAATTAGTGACAGTGGTGTTACCACCGCTTAATGACAGATCCCTGGCTAGTTTGTTTACAGACAGAAGTCAGCTGGGGATCTGTCAATTAGCAGTGGCAGTGCTACTGCTGATAAATGACAACTACTTGTCCGCTGTTTACAAACAAAAAATTTCAGTTTTAAAGGATTAATTCATATTGCTCCCTAACTTTACATGCAGCTTTAAGACATCCCCAAAGCATGTTATTTAAAGGATTTTTGTATTTAGAATGTTGTCTTTTAGGCTGCATTAAAAGACCCTCTTCCCACTGAATAATATTTTTTTTAATTCTTTTTGCATTGCTACATGTCCACCATGGTAGTGCGGCGCTACCCATGCCCTTTTTTAGCAAAAGCCTGCAAATTAGCCTTGAAAAAGGTCTGAAAAAAACAAGATTTGGCTCCCACAGATATAAAATTGGGTTTGGCGCTATGTTTGTTAAATATCCAGTGAACCGAACTTTGCAAGCTTTCTCATGTCTAGTAGCAACCATCCCAACCTCATACTTCACTGGTCAGGTTTTAGTAAGAATCTGATTGACTGCTACAGCTCATTTTTTGCACCATCATTGTTTTTTGCTCTGCAAGAAAAGAGAAATCTGTCAGGAAAGCGTCAGAGTGGATGGAGTCTTAGAACAAGTATATTTAGAAGCACTGACATCTGTAACAAAGAGAATTTCTATATGTGTAATGTTGTAGAGCCTGGAGTATGTGATATCCTGATATCCTCCCGAGACCATTTCCAGTGGTCAGTGTTGTAGATCATGTCAGGATATAGGAATGCTTTCTTCTATTACTCCCCCACATTCTCCTTATCGGACCACCAGCTGAAATCTAATCACCTTGGGAGTGTCAATGCACCCTTCCATTCCGAACCTCCTTCCTTGCTGCATGCTCTCACTCTCCTTTACGGCTTGACATTTTATTTATATGAAAAGCCAAGTTTTGTGAGTGGAACATTGCAGTGTGGGATTTTATCAACTGTTCCAACAGCAGATCAGGAGTATTAAATAAGTCAGAATATTAAGTTCCAAAACTATTCAATAGAAGAGTGTGTTGACACAAAACAATGACATCATGTGAATGCTTACATCCAGAGCATTGATCATATATTGGCCATATACTGGCAGAAAAGATTGCCTGACAGCTTCCATCTTGTCTGGTGGTGGCCCATCTTCAGATCTGACAGATGAGGATATTTGTTAGGGGTTGCAAACTCCAATATTGAGCAAGTGCTGATAACTGAGATAATATAAAAGAACTGATGTGGTCCTGAATGCCAGGTTAAACTCTGAAGAGGCCCCTAGGCAGTCAAAACCTTAGGGCCCCCTCACAGGTTTCCAGAGTTTTTTTGCGCACTGTAGTGGGATAACATTGAACTAAGTAGTGTGCACATTGGCCAGTGGATGGAGATGACTATCACTACTGTACATTAAACGTACGTAGACTGCACCAACAAACTGGCAGCTGAAAGAAGATGAGCCTTTAAGAGACAAACTGTAATGTGAACCTGATGTCTGTAGTTTATGTACTTTAAGTTGTTATTACGTACATTACATGAATACAGTATTTTCTCTATAGAGTCTTTAATGTAAAGTTTTATTTTTTCTACCTTTCGTAAACAATTTAAGAAAGCTTCACTGTAATTTTCTTTCAAGATCAAATCAATATTATTTTGATCCATTGTCACGGGGCCCTTAACTAGAGTGGGGCCCATAAGCCAGTAATCCGGCACTGGTGGTCCTGGATTTTAATGCATGTACTATCCAGACTTCAGTCCTTAAAGTGGAAATTTAGCCATAACAACTTGATAAAAAAAAATGTTCTTTAGCAAGGAACATACATTCCACATGCTACCAAAATTAGTGTTTGCTGTAAATTGCTTCCAGCATTGTTCTTGGTTCTTCTTGCCAGAGGTCGCCGTTTTACAGAAGCCCAGAGTCCTCAGCAGCATTAAATCTTTAGGCTGTCAGCAGATCAGCCTCTACATATTTGACACAGTGCCTAAACATAGGGAGTAACTGAGCATATTTTTTATGTTTTGCATAGCTATACCTTCAGCGGGCAGCCTGAAGCAATCTAGCAGGACTAGACTGTCACTGTTGGCCAAAAGCGTATAAATTAACCAGTTGTTGGGATGGTATAAAATAAATTTTCTCTGATCATTGATGATCCTTTAACACCTTTAAGGCGTGTGTCGATGGGCTTTTGTTTGTGCCACAACAGATTCTTTCCCCATACAAGTCAATGAAAACGCAAAAGCAGCTTGAAGCAGCAAGGCAGCTTCGAAGGCACAGTAAGCTACATTTGCTCATCAACACATGCCTTTGAGAAATCCTTATATTGTTCTCTGCTGATTAAGAAGATATAAGCTGGTAATGTGCCATCTCTTGGGAACCCACTTGAACTGCACCATCTGGTGGAGGTAAACATAAGGTTAACAACAAAGGGGACTGTATGCGTTCAAGCACTCATGTATAGCAAGTATATATATATATATACACAAACAAAACTTTCTTCTTATCCTGAAGACACAGCAGTAAATGAGAGGAAATTTAAAGTGAAAGGAAATTCCCTTTTGGACCACTGTCACTGCAAAAGTTGTCCCCACTGGAATATTTCTCCTTGCCACCTGTTCCAGTGACAACTGAAAATGTTGGATTTCCCATCACGTCATGAAAAACAGGAAGAGCGAGTCTCTTTACTGGAAACATACACATCATTACACATCTAGTTCCCGTGTCACTTCCTCCCATGCTAGCCTCCAAGACTTCTACCGAGCTTTTCCCATCCTATGGAACTCCCTATCCCAATCTGCCTGACTATCTCCTAATCTATCCACCTTTATACAATCCCTGAAAACTCCTCTCTTTAAAGAAGCCTATCCTGCTTCTAACTAATGCACTGTGTTTTTACTTTCTCCAATAGCTCATCCTCACAGCTATTACCCTTTGTATCACTTTACCCTCCCTCTCAGATTGTAAACTCTAACAAGCAGGACCCTCTGATTCCTCTTGTACCAAATTCTATTGTAACTGTAATGTCTGCCTTAATTTTGTAAAGTGCTGTGCAAACTGTTGGCGCTATATACATCCTGTTTAATAAGAATAATAATAAAAAAGGGAGGTTCCATTTTAAGTACTGGTACCCTGCTCCCTGTGAGGAATTGGCACCTTTGGGGAGCGGGGGGGAGTGGGTACCCAATTTTGACAGGTATCAGCTCCCACTTCTGCTGCGACCGCCTATGCGATCGGAAGAGGAAGTTGTCCTCCCTCCCCATAGTCTTCTGGGACATGTGTCAGGTCCCAGAAGACTATTGGACCATTCACAAGGCACAGCGCTACTTGCGCATGCGCAGTGGGCATCCGGCTGTGAGAAACTGGCTGCGGTGAGTACAATACTGGATCATGGGACAGGTGAGTGGCTGTTTTTGAAAAGTCAGCATTTACAGTTTTTGTAGCTGCTGACTTTTATTTTTTTTTTGGCTTGACTGAAGCTCCGCTTTAAAGACCTGACAGACATGCTAAACCCTCCCTAATCTACAAAAATCTAAAAACAAACACTTTTGACTAGACTAAAATGTAACTCAAAGCAAGTTTTCAGTAACAAATGCAGTGTAGATATACTTCCTTATATAAGTATAATTGTTTTTTTTATAATTGTTTTCTACATTTGATAGTGTAATAGATATTTCAAAGGGGTGACCAATTTTTTTTTACATTTACGTGGCACAGGATCTGAGAAGGTGTCTCTACATGCACAAATCCATCCTGAAGTGTGACAAGCAACGTCTGGCACCAACAACCATGCCATGTTCAAAGTCACTTAAATCCACTTTCTTCCTCATTCTGATGCTCGGTTTGATCTTCAGCAAGTCGTCTTCACCACGTCTAGATGCCTAAATGCATTTACTGCCATGTGATTGGTTGATTAGCAATTTGTGTTACCAAGCAATTGAACAGGTGGCTGGTGAGTGTATGTTGATTAGAACCTTTTCCATAACAAGCAAGGTTCTAGAGATTAAGGGATTGTAGGCCAGGGAGAATCCAGGTGGTAGTCACCCAAGAGGGAAGAAACGACACACACGGAGTCCCAGATTTTAAGGAAGTGTATTGTCAAGAACGTTCTAAGCACACATTAGCAGGGTTATGCTGAGGGTTCAAACTAGAAGAAACACTCACTCACAGATAATTATGCAGTACTTGTGGAGAGTGATGCTCTGATTCTGACAGCACCTGACACAAGAGGCAGCTGGTAGGCAGTATGCAATAAGACACTGTTGGCAGAAAGGTTCCTCACAGTAGTGGCCTCCTCATCCACTGGAACCTTTCATGACACGTACAGAGGCCTAAAAAGGATGTTATTTTCTCCTTTCTATCAAATTACATGACAGGTCACACTGCTGTGACTGGGGACTAAAGGTTATGCCAGATCAGTGGCGTCGCTATGGGGATGCAGGAGATGCGGATCGCACCTGAGTGACACACACCAGCATGGTGAACCATTATGCCCCTCAAATATTTTTCAAGGTGTAGCGGGTGCAGCCAATTCACCCTGCATGCTCTCCCGTGGCCACACTGTGACAGGGGACAGGCACAGCTGCAGGCTGCATGTTCTGGAGCCAGCTCGTTCGGCTTCTCCCTCTGTCAGGTCCAGAGCAGCTGTGACAAGGAGTGTTTCCCCTCTCTCCCCCCCTTCTCTGGTAAGCAGCATGGAGATCAAAGACACACAGAGCGGACTGTGTGTGGTTTCTTCTCCCTCACCCTTCTTCTGTCAAAGGAGGGAGAGATTAGTCATGCAGTGGCAGGACCGAGCAGCCTGCAGAGGGGGCACTGAGTTGTAGGCAATCAGTGAGCAGTAATAATATGCAGTAACTTCTAGCAAGAGTGTTTTTGATGTGCACTAACCCCTAAGAACCAATAGGGGAGTGTTACTGATGTGCAGTAACTTCTAGCAACCAATGGGTGAGCAGAAAGGATGTGCAGTAACCTCTATCAAGTAATGGGTGAGCGGTAATGATGTTCAGTAACCTCTAGCAAGTAATGGGTGAGTGTTAATGATGTGCAGTAACTTCTAGCAACCAATGAGTGAGCGGTAATGATGTGCAGCAGTAACCTCTAGCAACCAATGTGTGAGTGGTAATGATGTGCAGTAACCTCTAGTAACCAATGAGTGAGTGGTAATGCTGTGCAGTAACTTCTAGCAACTAATCACTGAGCGGTAATAATGTGCAGTAACCTCTAGCAAACAATGGGTGAGCAGTAATGATGTGCAGTAACCTCTAGCAACCAATCAGTGAGCTGTAATGATGTACAGTAATCTCTAGTAACCAAGCAGTGAGCCTGGACCAATCTGTGAGTGTGGAGCAGTTCTTCATGTTTACGTTTTTAAAGTTTTTGACATTAGACTATATGTGTGTTTGTTTTTTGGGATGTTGGGATAGAGAGCAAAATGGCATTGGGAGAGGCCCGAGAAAATGTTTTCCCAGGGTCCAATCAGTATTAAAGATGGCCCTGTACCCAACCGCAATGATATCAATCATATTCATGACAGCATATTTACGGGGGCTGGTTTGGGGTGCGCACTGTGACCTTGCGCTTCCAGCCTGAAACAAACATGCCCAGCTCCCTGTTTGGCACTATGGCAGGCTAGACAAGAGAGAGCCCAATGCGCTAGCCTGCCCAGTTTCTATGTTATATGGGAAAAAATTTTTTTTGGGGGGGGGTGATGCTATTTTTTACCATACCAGGTAACACCAACCCTAGTGACGCCACTGTCCCAGATGAATAACATTAGCTTTGGCTCTGACATAGAGGGTTCGTTCCTCAAAACACGTTAGCTACGGTTTATAATCTGTGTATTGCTATGGGAGCACTTCCATCAATTGATTCAAGAATGGAGATATGAGGATGCTCTGTCCATATGATGTGATCGATGGTTACATGCCTATAATTTTAATTAGTTAAAATTGTTTCAAGATTTTCTGCATCAGAAGAGAGCTGCAAGGCTGTAAACATCTCTGTGACATCACGTACACTGTATTAGTAAATGAGAATTTCTAATTTTGCGCCTAAACCAATATTTTTTAGCATCCAAGTGCTTGGAGTATGTTTTATAATAGTAGTCCTGCCCTGCCTTCTCTCACTTTCCAAATCATAAAGGGGCTACACTTTGGGGTCAATCTTATCAGAGGCCAGTCTGCTTACCAGAATGTTTTTAGATTATAGGATGAAACAAAGAGAAGTTGAGGTATGTACCTGAGCAAAACATGGAGAGAAGATATAATGCAAGTATAGCTGCCATCATGGCTGCCCTAACATGTCTACCAGTGTCTTCTGCATCTTTGTAGCCCTGAATCCTGGTGTACTCTGATATACAAATCTAGACTTTGTAAACAAAAGTCAAAAAGCTAGCTTATCCCTCCTTCAACTCCTTATAGGACACAGAGACTGTCCGTCACCTTTAGCAATCATTCATTAAGATTTGTTTCACAAAGCACACTAGAATTTTGGTGTATTAGACTGCTTAAAGTAGAACTATAGGCAAAACATTTTTTTTTTTCATTTTGGATAGAGAAAGAGAGGGTTAAAACCCCTGTTAGTTTATTATTTGCCAGCTGTGTTCCATTGGGGAGATTTACCTTCACTTCCTGCCTAAGAGCTAAAACAGGAAGTGGGAAAATCTCTACATATTAAGGGAATTCCTGGGAGACCCCCATGTCACCAAAACTAGTGTGACCTAGTAAATTTCCCCTTTACTACTTTTCTGGGGACAACCCAAATTTTGGGGTTTCTGTTTCGATGATGATGGTTAACAGGATAAATAGAGAGGTTGAATCTTTAACGGGAGCACAGGTGGCAACAAAAACCTAATAAGTGTTCTAATCCACCTCCACTCAACCCAAAGCTAGTTATACTTTAAGTCTGCTTTTTATGCATGAGGACACTTTATATAATTACATCTAATACATGAAGTATTTTTCATGGCACCAGAAGGCACTATTTTTTGAAGGCACCAGAGGGGGGGGGTCTGCTTTTTATGCATAGTAACAATTAATATAAATACATCTAACACATGGACAGGCAGCACAGTGGCTAAATGGTTAGCACTTCTGCCTGGCAGTACTAGGGTCGTTGGTTTGAATCCCAACCATGGCACCACCTGCCTGGAGTTTGCATTTTCTCCCTGTGCCTGTGTGGGTTTCCTTTCACACTCCAAAGACTTGCTGGTAGGTTAATTGGATCCTGTTTAAATTGGCCCTAGTATGTATGAATGTAAGTTAGGGACCTTAGATTGTACACCCCTTGAGGGTTAGGGACTGATGTGGATGTACAATATATATGTAAAGCACTGTGTAAATTGATGATGCTATATAAGTACCTGTAATAAATAATAATGAAGCCCTCTATTTATTTAGAGTCTTTCAGATCTTAGAGAATAGTATGCTCATATTGGCTAGACAAAATAAAGCTTTTGCACATTAGAGATGAGTTACATTATACTCAAAGATACACTTATAAAAACTGGAATCAGACTTATGACTCAGACCCAGTGAGTGGGACCACCCATATAAACAGGCAATTGAAGGAAAGCCAGCCTTCAATGCCTATTTTCCCAATGAGAGATTATCATCCACTTGACCCCTTTTAATAAAAGTTCACATTTTACTGTAAGACCACCAAGAAGCTTCAATGGGAACGGGCAACCTGTGGCTTGTCAGCTGTCATGCAACAATGTAGCTGAATTCTAAAATTAAATTAACCATAATTACATAAAGCAAAATAATGCAATATGGACAGTGGGAATAAAAAAAAGTTCAATGACTAACAGAAAGGGCTTGATCTACCCACCAACAAAGGTGTCTACAAAAGATATGAGCTGCCAACCATTCTTTCTTTGGAGGAAGTCCCGTCCCAGGTGCACACTGAATAGATGCCTCAACAAACCTGACTTGAATTGTTTTCTCTTCCTGACACTCATGCCTATTGCTTTGTAGGTGGGAGGAGGGGAGAGGTAATAGAATTCCAAGTTGGAGAAGTTGAAGGTTGAGGGAAGGTTTTAGATCTAGTATCAATCACTCATACCTATTACTACCCACTTCCGATCTTGAAAGTAATACCCATGGAAACACGCAACATCTAAAGTGATACTAAACATATCTTTTTTCCTTACCTGCTCTGTGTAATAATTTTGTACAGAGCAGCCCCAATCCTCCTCTTCTAGGGTACCCTGTTGGCTCTCCTGGCTCCTTCCCCCTTCTAAGTGCCCCCAAAGCAGTCTGCTTGCTATGGAGGCAGTCGTGTGTGCTTGCTCCAGAGCCCCGCTCCCACTCCCTCCTCACTGGCTGTGATTGACAGCAGTGGGAGCCAATGGCCTCCACTGCTGTCTTTAAGCCAATGAGGTGTGAGAGCTGAGAGAACCTCGGCTCCTGTGCACATCGCTGGTTCGAAATCAGGCTCAGGTAAGAAAAAGGATAAAGATCAAAAGATCAAAGGATTTTATTTTAACTTTTGCTTTAAAAAAGAAAAAAATGTGTTTACTTCTGCCAACAACCAGATATGACGTCTTGACATCGCTTCGGTCCTCCATCATGACAGAGGCGATCAAAGAGCATAGAGTCTTTCATCTCCACCATCTTGAGGAGGCCGCACCTTTGGATTGTTTTTCGAGTTGGCCAACGTTAACAGTAAGCCCGAGAAACACTGGTGAGTGACTGGAGAGGGGAGACGTCCCCTTCCAATGCTATGGAAAGTGATCCAATGGCTCAAGAGCCTTTAGGACCGCTTTCATGTAAAAGCCGGCCATTCATTGAAAAAAATGATACCTGGATATGGCTTATTTCTTCAACCATAACCCCAGTAAACCACTTGAAAACTGCAACATATATATATGTATTGAGGTCTTCAAGTGGTTAAATAATAGATAAAGTACAACCAAAAGTGAGTACACCTTTTGGATTAGGAGAGATATAGACTGACATGATTTTTAATTCCGAAGTTGCTTTATTGTATTGTATTCTTAGCCAACACCATTCGGGACATTGTAAGATCCCCTTCATCAGGGCTATTAAATTAAAAAAAGGTAAAAACCAATATCAGAATCTTATTGACATAAAAAAAAGTCAAAATGAGAAAAAACATGTAAAATGCAGCATCATGGTATCTACAGTATGTTGACAATCTTTAAAAAACAATAAGTAAAATATAAATATCAATAATTATTGTTTAACAAAGATTTGCACTTTTCTAATTATTAATGAATTATTTACATTATATTTAATTATTACAGGTACTTATATAGCGCCGTCAATTTACACATCCTTTTTACATATATATTGTACATTCACATCAGTCCCTAACCCTCAAGGGGCATACAATCTAAGGTCCCTAACTCACATTCATACATACACATATTACGGCCAATTTAGACAGAATCCAATTCACCTACCAGAGTGTCTTTGGAGTGTGGGAGGAAGCTGGTGTACCCGGAGGAAACCCATGCAGGCACAGGGAGAACATGCAAACTCCAGGCAGGTGGTGCTGTGGTTGGGATTCGAACCAACGATCCTAGTACTGCCAGGCGGAAGTGCTAACCATTTAGCCACTGTGCTGCCCATGTATTATATAAATTATACAATGTTTTATTTTTTAAATGGATAGATATGTTTTCAGATCATGATTGTAATTTACTCAATTTTATTAACTGACAACATTAATATCATAACACTGTTTTTTATATGATTCTCTCATTTTAAACTGCTGTTGGTACTATGGTTCTGATCTAGATTTTAATTTTTTTTGTTTATGGACCTTGTAAGGGAGATCTACTTATGCCCTGAATTGCATTGGGGAAAAATTATAGCAATTTTTGAACTGAGAACCATCCATCCATCTGTACAAGGCTTTGCCCTCCTGATTGGTTCATGACAATGATGGTTTATACTATATTTATTCTATAACTTCACTCAGCATCTGATTGGATACTTTCACACTGGGATGGTATACCATAGGTAGTGCTGCATCACTAGCTGATTCTCAGACCTTGGTGACTTTTCCTACTTACTGCACAGCCAATTCTATTGAGAAACTGGACTGGTCCCAACAAAACAGAGAGCCAGCTCACTCTTCTAGGGAGTTTTTGGCTCTGTTGTACTCAGCTAGGCAGCAGTTTATTTTCTAGGTCTGATCAGGTCTATCCCTAAACCTGAGGGTTGATTGCTTTTTCCTACCTCTGGAAGAAGGTTCCGGAAATAAAATAGGGTTCAATCCCTAGACTATGAAATTTATCTGATCTCAGCCAGCCCTGCGTTGGGGTGCCTGGAAAGGTGTGGCTGGGAGAAGACAAATGTTAAGAAGTGCCTGTTTAGAGGTCTCTTCTCCTGGGGCCTCTGCCCCTGGGAGGCAGCCTGTTTTACTGAAGAGTTGTGGCAGTTAGGCCCCAGCATATACTTGGCTAAGGGCCTGAAAGACATCTGCTGGTGGACGCTACTCTAGGAAGCTGGTCTGGAGAAGGAGAAGGAACCCTTTCACTAAAAAGTGTCATGAGAAAGCTCTTTGGGGAGCTGTCTCTGGACATTGTGAGTAGGATCCTTTTCCTAGAGCTTCAGGTATGCCTGTCCTTTGAGGGTTAGACAACAGAGGTTGCTACAAGAATTGTGACTGGTCTTACAGAGTCTCAGATTAACTGGCTGCCTCCTCTACCTACAGCAATACTTAAGGCTGTTATGGAAGGACTTTGCTCGAGAATCTGTCCTCTTGTACCTGCTTGTGTTTTGGGAGTATCCTGCAGTCTCATCCCTCCAACCCCCTTTGTAAAGTACTGCAATAAATCTTCAAAAAGACACCCCTTGTCTGAGCCTGTGCTTTTCGATGTGCTGGGAAACTGGTATCTGCACCTGGCATCCCCTGAACAGGTAATAGAAACCTGGTTTATTTCCAGCAGCTCCTTGGAGCAACAGAGGGAATACAGTTGTGGGCAACAAAGCAACATCATATGATCATAGGTAAGACCTGCATTGATCAACAATATATCAAGTGCAAGAACCATATGTGGAGATATGTGGTCCATGAGGAGTATAGGGGAAGGCTTAATTCTCGTGGTCTAGGTTAAAAGTAATTGCACATGCAACTTCCTCATGGATGACCTAGAAGGGTTAGCATTGGGAAGGAGAGAATTGGAAAAAGAAAAACAGGGAAGAAACTCACATTTTTAGAAGAGGTAATGCCTGCTCTTGTCAAATAACCTAATAACCAAATAACCTAATAACCTAATAAACCAAAAAGACACTTGACGTAAGGGCCTCCTCAAAGCCCTTTTTTTAACCGAATCTAGTTGGTAAGCCCCTAGACTGTGGATGAAGTGAGTGATGTGTCAGACAGAGTGGACAGACACGTGGGAGGTTGAGCCGGTCTTGTTCTGGAGGGTCCCAATCGATGTGTATATACAGAGTCAGTCTGTTTGAGTCCAGATCAGACACCGACAACAGGGAGGGGGGGAGAAGGGAGGCAGTCATCACACAGGATGTTTCCCACAAACACAATTATCTTCTGGTTTTTGTGGTCAAACAAAACTCTCAAGAGAAAGTGACAATTATAGAGCAGAGAAAAATATGCTATACATTTCACTCTGCATCCCAGAGCCATGACACACTAAGAGGACCGAAAGTGTGCCTACAATGTATTAAAGACCCAGTCCGACTGGCCTCCTAGATTTTAAAAGACACACAAAAAAACTTACCTATTCTGAAGAAGCTAATTACCTCTTCTGATTTTCATGTCTCCAAATGCTGAGGAACTGTTTCCATGACCCCATCTGTAGAGGGGAACAAGAGTACAGGCAGAGTCACAGACTGGTCGGCTCTACCTGAACATCAGTCCCTAAAACCCTTTGGCCCAACCAGGGAGGCTCCTGCTGAATGCAATGGTGAATCACATGTATACAAAAATGTATTTAGCTGACAAAAGATTTGTGCAATAATACACATAATGTTTTTGACCAGAGTTACTCTTTAATAAATTCGTAGCACACTAATGAAACTGTTGTGATTTGTATTTAGTTGGACGGACGCTGCACTGCTTCAGTAAACAACAAGGTCCCTCCACCCTCTTTCTCCACAGCCATGAATAGAATTGACTGTTGGCCTAATTAGTTGTTTTTCTGGTGAGTTATTCATTTGGACTGGGCTAAGAGTACCGCAGCAACTGAACCGTGAATTCCCAGCTATAAGCACTAACACTAATATAGTTCCATTCTAATTGATACTGGTAAAATGTTGAACAGTAGCCGAGCATGGTGGGGATGGACTACAATGGTTGAGAAGATTAAAGTGATTGTAAAGGCACGTTTTTTCTTTATTACCATAACAAACATGTTATACGTACCTGCTCTGTGTAATGGTCTTTCACAGAGCAGCGCCAATTCCCTTCTTCTTGAGTCCTCCTCCGATGTTCTGGGCTCCTCTCCCCCACCAAGTTCCCCTGCTTGCTATGAAGTCAATTTGGTATAAGACACACAGAGCGCTGCTCAGGCCCACCCCCCAATCCCTCCTCACTGGCTGTGACTGACAGCAGCGGGAGCCAATAGCTGTTGGCCAATAGCTGCTGCTGTGTGCCAGCCAATAAAGAGAGAGAGTCGAGAGATCTTTGGCTCTCGTGCACATTGCTGGATCGAGATCAGGTTCAGGTAAGTATAAGGGAAGGGGGTGGGGGTCTTGGGAGGGAAACTGCTTGCAGAAGGTTTATAACCTTCATGCACAGAATGCATGAAGGTAAAAAAACCTTCTGCTTTTAGAACCACTTTAAGTACAGTTGTGCTAAAAAGTTTGCATACCCTGGCAGAAATTGTGAAATTTTGGCATTGATATTGAAAATATGACTGATCATGCCAAAAAATGCTCTTTTATTGAAGGATGATGATCATATGAAGCCATTTATTATCAAATAGTTGTTTAAATCATAATGATAACAGAAATTACCCAAATGGCCAAATCAAAAGTGATCAAAAGTTTCCCTCCCCTGGAATGTTTGGCCTTGGTACAGACACACAAGGTGACACACACGGGTTAAAATGCCAATTAGAGGTTAATGTCCCACATCTGTGGCTTTTTAAATTGCAATTAGTGTCAGTGTATAAATAGTCAATGAGTTTGTTAGCTCTTACGTGGAAGCACTGAGTAGGCTAGATACTGAGTCATGGGGATCAGAAAAAAACTGTCAAAAGTCCTGCATAACAAGGTAATGGAGCTTTATAAAGATGGAAAAGGACATAAAAAGATGATCACTGGTGTGGTCACATGATCCCCTGGGGTTTATTTAATAAAGCTGGAGAGTCCAAAATCAGACTCCCTTCTGCATAGAAACCAATCAGCTTCTAACCTCAGCTTGTTCAATGAAGCTTTGGCAATGAAACCTGGAAGCTGATTGGTTTCTATGCAGAAGAGAGTCTGATTTTGGACTCTCCAGCTTTAGTAAATAAACCCCCCTGTGTCAACTGGAGGCGGCTGCAAGGGAGAACAGAGGGAGCTTGACAACGGTTGAGAATGCCTGGGAGCGGTGACGTCACCCCTAAGGTCCCATAGCCCATCCGTTGTCGGAGGTCCCTCCTCTCCCCTGAAGCCTCTGGCTGACACGGGGGAGCCGGATCACATGACCGGACAAGAGCGGGCTGAAAAAAGGTAAGTATATATATTTTTCTTACACAGGTTCATCAACATAGGTGTTAGGAGAGGGAAGGAACATTTTTAACACTAGTTACGTTAAGCCTGGAATTCTACTTTAAGAATACAGTATGTGCCAATGAACATATCCTGGTGAAATATTGAATATGAATTAAGCAGGGCAAGGATGAACTACTGTGGTTGTTGATAAGTTTAAGTATATGTGTTAATGAACATTTACTGGCAAAATGTTGAACATGAGTCAAGCATGGCAAGGATGGACTACAATGGCTGGAAGTTAAGTATGTGCTAATGAAGATTTACTGGACAAATATTAAACATGAGTTGAGTATGGTGGGAATGGACCACAAAGGTTGAGAAGTTTATGTGCTCATAAACATTTACTGATGATATGGTGACCATGAGTCAAGCATGGTGGGGATGGACTACAACTTAAAGCATATGTAAACCCTCACCTTGTAAAACAACCTATTCTATTTAAAATAGAAATGAAAGGCAAAACATTTGTGTATATAGATATAAAAAAATATATAAATACTTTTTTTTTCTTTTACTATAAGTAATCACATGACCTCTGTTCTCCGCTGCGACATAGAAAACTGCGGGTGGAGACTGCGTGTGTCAGCAGGAGAAAGCAGTACACTAATCTTCCCAGGGAATGACTTTGCAGGGGGACTTGTCAGCACAAGTCTTGGCCATTGGAGGACAGGCAGGCTGTTCTTCCTGCACAGCCAAAAAAATGACCAAGCTGGGATGAATGTGCTTCTATGCCAATCGTGGTCAGTTTGAAAAAGGAAAGCAGGGGAACTGGCAGGATCACCAGGTATTGCACACAAAGGAAACAATACAAAGAGAACAGGATACTTTTTAACATGGTACATCAGATACATATTAGGAATATGAAATGTTGGGCTAACATACTCTTTAGAGTGGAACTGCACTACATCTGTGGTACATTAAGTAGCACAAACCAAAAATGCTATATAATTTAATTTTATATTCAAAACAAACTCCTCCATCCAACCATGTCACCATACTTTATTTTGCTGAGAAATTATTTTGAAAAACACCTCCTGGCATTTCTCGCAGAGGCCATCTTGAGTAAGGGTAGATGATTCATGTAGCAGTTACTTCCTGAAATCCATCTGTCCTTAGCTCAGGCATAGGCTGTGCTGAGAACCCTCCCCTCCTGAAGCCTCCTGAGAAGTATGACATCATTTGCCTAGGCATGGAAACCAGGAAGTAAATGAAGAAATGCAAAAAACAGGTTAAAACAAGCAAATGTGTTATATTTTCCTATCGATTTACTAATTCTAGCAACATAAGGATTAGAAATAGCCCATGAGATTTAGAGAGTGAAGCTCTTCTTTAGGTATATGTGCTAATGAGCATTTACTGGTAAAATATTAAACATAAGTTGAACGTAGCAGGGATGAAGAAGTGTAATTGTACTGGTGAAATATTGCACGAGTCAAGCATGGCGGGGATGTACTACAACGGTGCAGAAGTTTAAAGTGGTACTTCACCCTAAAAGGGAAGTTCCACTGATGCTTCTCTTTCTTTCTCCTCTAACACTTTTAGGACTTTTTTTGAGGGGGAGCGGGTACCTATTTTTTAGCAGGCACCTGCTCCCATTTCTGCTGGAATCGCCTAGGCGATCCCACTGGAATTTCACTTCCCTACACCCGTAACCTCCTGGGAGACGTCATAGGTCCCAGGAGGTTGTGGGACCATTCACAGGATGTATCGTGGCTCGCGCATACGCAGTGAGGAGCCAGCTGTGAAGCCGCAAGGATTCACAGCTGAATACCCTCTGTTAAACATGGTTGTCACGTACCTTAGATAGTGAGCCTGACTTGAAGAGGCAGGCCTCCCGTACAGCTCCGGCTCAAGGGCCACTGGTGGTGGGACAATAGCCACAAGAGCACGACAAGGTATGAGTGCCTGTGATCAGTCCAGTAGTATGTGCGTGAGTGGAAGTCCACAGGCAGGTGAAGAAGCAGGACAGGTTGAAGGAGGACAGCTTGGCACGGATCTTGGTGGACGGCAGGTTATACCTATACCTATACAGCAGGGAGCAAAATCCAGATGCGGACTCGCCGGACTCATGGACTGTAGTCAGCAGAATGGAATATGCGAGGTCAGACAAGCCGGGTCGGTAACAGTTGGGCGGATCAAGCATAGACAGCAGACGGCAGAGAAGTCAGGTCACAGGCCAAGTCAGCAGCGGAGGTACAATTGGATAAGATCAGGAGGCAGAAGAATAGTCCAAGACAAGCTGGGGTCGGGGCAGGTAGCAGACAAGCGAAGATCAGGAACAAGCCAGGTAGTATCAGAGGTCGGGCATAAGAATCAGGAACACACTCAGAAGCTGAAGACCAAACAGCAATGAGACAAGATTGCAGCCAGTTTAAATAGACCTTTTAGTGCCAGCATTAGTGACAGGTGCATGCCTGGATGCACGAGTGCGCATGCCCAAATCCATGCACATCCGTGTGGCCCGTTATTTTTCTGCGCATGCGCATACTTATATGCCGCGAGCCCTCACTTGCACTATGGACAAGCCTTTCCTGACAATGGTGGTGCTGGGGACGCGAAGACATCTATTTATTAAAAGTATATAAATAAATACTGTAGCTGCTGTCACTTAATTTAAAAAAAAAACGACTGAAGAACCTCTTTAACTATATGTGCTAATGAACATTTAATGGCAAAATATTGAATATGAGTTAGGCACGGCAGGGATGGATTACAATGGTTAAGAGGTTTAGGTATAAGTACTAGTGAACATTCTATTTCCATCACAAAAAAAGTTTGAAATAAAGAAAAAATAATAACCCGTTTTTGCAATAGTAGAGACATTCACAGGACAAGAGCTAGCAATCGAAGCAGACAACTGTTATTGTAATGTCACAGTCAATATCATGATGCCAAAGTATATATTCTAAAGTAATGGCAAGGAATTAGGATATGAACTTTTTGTACTTCTCTGTAGCAGCCAATCAGATTTAATCTTCAGTTGTTAACTGTCATTTTCCAGAATTGGTTTAATATAAGCCCAGTTTTCAGCTATTTTTTTTTAAAGATGCCCCAGGTATTGTAAAATATGAAATCCAGTTCAGACAGTAATTTGTTTAACCAGTAGATGTCCTCAGTCTTCCAGGATAAATGATCTGAAAGACTGAGGACATCCTGTGAGTCCAGGGTGTCATGGACCCACCCCTGAGGGCGCATCACCACAGCACTCTACAATCACAGCTTTAGAGAGCTGCACTGATGTCAGCAGGTTAGTGCCATTCTCTACATCACTGAGGACCACCCATCACCAGGAGAAAATCAGTAAAAGATTTGGCACCTTTCTGAATGTTAGAGTTAGGCTCCATTTACACGGGACATTTCTGAACAATGGAAACTGACTGCTGGAAAACGTAGGTTAAAAAACGTCTGTTTAGCCGTGTTTGCATACCGCGTTTATGAGCGTTTGCATTTAGAAGCGGTTTTTAAAGATAACCTCAGGAGACCTTCCAAAATGCCCAGAATGCACTTAAAAACAGTAACAAATTAACTATTTCAGACATTTTGAGAGAAATAGAGAGAGCAGTATGTGTTGAGATTAGCTGTCTTTGTTTTTTTTTGTGGTGCTTAGATGTGTTCCAGCTCATTTCTGTGCAGAAATTATTGCAGCAGTGTCTAACATATTTTCTTTCATGCAAAACCTCAAAGTATGGTGTACCAGGTCCATTTGAGTACTGGGAAAACGCTTTGCATGCATTTTTCATGATGAAAAAAGGCTCTGGACAGCATCTGGAAATGGAATAGTTAAAAAAAATTTCCAAACGCAAATGGTTTTAAATGCAGTTAGCTGAGTTTACACATGTTTACAAGCGTTTGGCATTTGAAACGCTGATAAAATGTACTCCTGAACGCAAGTTGGGTGTGTTGAAAAAAACAACTGTAAACGACGATGTGTACATGGACACATAGGGAAACATTAGGGAGAGTTCAGGGGCTGCTGAAAAAACATGCAGAAAAGCTCCTAAACGTGAGTTTATCAGCTGCAGTGTACATGGAGCCTTAGGAAGTAAATTCGTGTTCGGCACCCTCCTAAATAGTTCGAGTTTGGAAGTAGGAGAGGTTAGTGTTGGGAGACAGGCTATAGTTAGGGACTCCCCTTAATGGTTAATTTTATGGATGATTTAGTGTGATGAGGAACCAGTAGGTACAGTGTACATGTAAGTAGAGGATGCAAGCCATACCACCTTTCAAGTATCATTACCTCTCTGCATCATTACACTGATCACCTGGTCCCATGGTGACGCCCCCTTGGGGGTGGGTCCATAAGACCCTGGACTCACAGTATGTCTTCAGTCTTTCAGATTATTCTATCTCGAAGATTTAGAACATCTAATGATTAAATCCCTTTCTCTTTACGGTGCAACAGTGCGGGTCTGAGGGCAATATGTACTGTCTACAGGGGCGGACTGACTATTTGGAAACTCGGGCACTGCCCGAGGGCCCGGGGTCCGTAGGGAGCCCCGTGAGATGCCCCTGGTACCTTTTTGATAGGCTTTTTTGAGTTTGGGCAAGAACACAAGGGCCCCATGATCCCCTATTGCCCAAGGGCCCCATGAGTTGTCAGTCCACCCCTGACTGTTTAATAAAATAATTGTCTTTCTGAAACAAATTAAGATTTTATTTGGGGTGGTATCTGATTTTTACATATTTTAAAAAGGTCAGGGAGACAATATCAGTGATGAAGATCACGGACTGAAACAGATCCGGGAACTGAGTGTCAACTCACTAATCAGGAGCGTAGACAGATGTAACCCAACGACACTTCAAAGAACACAATATAAAAGTATTTCAACAACATCTAAGGAACACAAGCACACCGAAGCCTGTAATTTCTATGTTGCTACAGTAAATCCTCTTCACCCAGCAACAGAATTTAAAGGGAGTGTACAGTTATCTCAATTTGTAGCTATACAAGAAAAAGAAGAGGGAAAAAAAGATCAGTTTGATATTAATAATAAAATCAGTGTCTGTTATTGTTTTTTTTAAATAATTGTTATGTATAATTTGTCATTTTATATATACACAGTACATGGGAGCAGACATATTAGCTCATTAAATATGCAGCATCTTCTTCTTGCTTTGAAGTGCTTTACTGCTCCTTCTAACAAAACAATTGTATGAGTCAGCTGACCCACTGAAAACAAAGTACCGTAGTAGATGTCCTCAGTCTTCCAGGTTGAATAGAAAATCAGCATAATTCAATCTGCTTCCCCTGAGCCCAGGCCGTAATGGACCCACCTACAGCCTGTGACTGCACAGTAAAAGGAGAGCAGCATCATTCAACACACTTTCTCTATCTTGACCATCATGAACCCACCCATAGCCTGTGACTGCACAGTGAAAGGAGAAACAGCACAGTGAAGAGCTTATCTCCTTGTCACTCTGCTTTCTACTCCTCTCAGCGTGCTCTTTGCCTTCACACGTACTGAATGGCTCCTTATGCTGCTTCTTCCTCTCCCAGTCTAAGCTCTGCTGTACAGATGCTGATACCAAGTCAAATTCAGAAGCTTATGCTGCTTACATTTGTGTATAGTTGAGTCCCTTAGCCTTATTTCCACATTATATGTATGAAAACATAGGAACTGGGGTGCAGAAAAATGGCAGCAGGTGCTCTGGACTGATGAGCCAAAATCTAAAATATTTGGTTGTAGCAGGAGGCAGTTTTTCCACCAAGGGGCTGGAGAGCTGTACAATAATAAGTGTCTGCAGGCAACAGTGAAGTATAGAAGAGGATCCTCGGAAGTTTGGGCTTGCATTTCTGCAAATGGAGTTGGAGATTTGGTCAGAATCATTGGTGTCCTCAGTGTTGAGAATTCCAGGCAGATACTTATCCATCATGGCACACCATCAGGGAGGTGTGTGATCGACCTCAAATGTATTCTACAACAGTACAACGACCCCAAACATGCAGTCAATGTCGTTAAAAACTATCTTCAGTGTAAGGAAGAACATGAAAGTGGTGGTTTGGCCCCCACAGAGCCCTGATCTCAACATCATGGACTCTTTCTGGGATTACATGAAGTGACAGAAGGATTTGAGGCAGCCTACATCCACAGAAGATCTGTGGTTAGTTCTGCAAGATGTTTGGAACAACCTACCTGCCAAGTTCCTTCAAAAACTGTGTGCAAGTGTGCCTAGAGGAATTGATGCTGTTTTGAAGGCAAAGAGTGGTCACACCAAATAGTGATTTGATTTGGATTTTTCTTCTGTTCATTTACTTTTCATTTTGTTAATTGATAAAAAATAAACTACGGGGGACGTTCAAGTCAAACCTGGACTTTTGAGATTACATAATAAAAGAACAAATTTCACAGAGTGGAAACTGCATTTGTTTTTCAACATACTCCCCTGCTACATTTATACACTCATCCCAGCGTTTAGCTAATACCTGGAAAGCTTCAGCATAGAAAGATTTGTCAGTACGCCTGAACCATCAAAGGACAGCCTGCTTCACTTCGTCATCAGTGCTGAAATGCTGACCTCTGAGGAACTCTTTTAAGGGTCCAAACAGGTGGACATCACTCGGAAAGAGGTCCAGACTGTAAGCAGGGCCGGATCTAGCCTATCTGATCTGGGGGTGCATTAAAAGAAAATCAGGGGGCATAAAGTCAGCATTGTGTTTGAGTCACTGACAGTCTGTCACACCTGACCTGGAAACACTATTACGCATTAGATTAGGGTGATTAAACAAAACCTGTGCCCCCTTATATCAGATGTCCTATCAGAGTCCTCCTTTACATCAGAAGTCCTCATCAGAGTCCTTCTTTACATCATGACTAGAGATGAGCGAAGAAATGAAAAATTCGATTCGACTGATTCGGCGAATTCGTGGACAATATTCGATTCGAGTCGAATAAATTCGCTGTGAATTTAACTTAAAAAAGGGTGTTTCTAGGCTTCAGAGAGACTTAATATTAGTGCAGAACACTGTACCTTTAATTTAAATGCCCTTGGAGTCTGCTGGGGAAGAGAAATAATACTGTCTGTCAGTATGACATGCAGATGAGTGCCGTCGATCTTAGAATCACTGCACACTTCACTCCTTTGGCCAGTCACGGGGCCAAAACCAGTGTTTGGAGCCACAGTGTGGCGGTGGAGGCAGCAGCAATGGGAGGCCATACAGCAACCTATGACAAAATGGAAACCAGCAGGAGCGTGAGGAGACCTGAAAGTGGCACATGGCAGAGTGGGAGCAATGGGAGGCGGTACAGGGACCCAGGTCACACTATGGGCCCAGCAGCAGCGTGACCAGGCGGTACGGGGGCCCATGGCCGATATGGGGCTTGGTGGCACCTATGGAAGGCCTGTAATCTGCCAGCAACCTATGACAAAATGGACAACCGCAGGAGTGTGAGGAGATTTCAAAGTGGCACATGGCAGAGTGGAAGCAATGGAAGGCCGTACAGGGACCCAGGTCACACTGTGGGACCAGCATCAGCGTGAACAGGCGGTACGGGGGCCCATGGCCGATTTGACCTCATTCATCCCATAGTCCTGCCGACTCACGAATAGCGTGGCCTCCTCAAAGGGCCTGAGCAAGCGCAGGTGTCACACATGAGCTGCCAATGGCTGACATCTAAGTTACACAGGGAGTACCTTTATCCGCTTTTAACATCAGGAAATCTGTGATGGCCTTTAGCTGTTCGTAAAGGCGGTCTAACATATGTAGGGTTGAATTCCACCTTGTTGCAACGTCACAGCATGAGGAGTCGGTACGGGGGCCCATGGCAGATTACATGTCTGGCAGCAGCTATGTGAGGCCCGTAATCTGCCTGCACCCTATGTCAAAAAATTTAACACACCAGCAGTGTGAAGAGACCTGAAAGTGGCACATGGCAGCAGAGTGTGGCGATGGAGACAGCAGCAATGGGAGGCCGTACAGGGACCCATGAGAGACTCTGGACTTGGCAGCAGCATGAGGAGGCGGTATATAGGGGCCCATGGCAGATTAGGGGCCTGGCAGCAGCTATGTGAGGCCCGTAATCTGCCTGCACCCTATGTCAAAAAATTTAACACACCAGCAGTGTGAAGAGACCTGAAAGTGGCACATGGCAGCAGAGTGTGGCGATGGAGACAGCAGCAATGGGAGGCCATACAGGGACCCATGACAGACTCTGGACTTGGCAGCAGCATGAGGAGGCGGTATATAGGGGCCCATGGCAGATTAGGGGCCTGGCAGCAGCTATGTGAGGCCCGTAATCTGCCTGCACCCTATGTCAAAAAATTTAACACACCAGCAGTGTGAAGAGACCTGAAAGTGGCACATGGCAGCAGAGTGTGGCGATGGAGACAGCAGCAATGGGAGGCCGTACAGGGACCCATGAGAGACTCTGGACTTGGCAGCAGCATGAGGAGGCGGTATATAGGGGCCCATGGCAGATTAGGGGCCTGGCAGCAGCTATGTGAGGCCCGTAATCTGCCTGCACCCTATGTCAAAAAATTAAACACACCAGCAGTGTGAAGAGACCTGAAAGTGGCACATGGCAGCAGAGTGTGGCGATGGAGACAGCAGCAATGGGAGGCCATACAGGGACCCATGACAGACTCTGGACTTGGCAGCAGCATGAGGAGGCGGTATATAGGGGCCCATGGCAGATTAGGGGCCTGGCAGCAGCTATGTGAGGCCCGTAATCTGCCTGCACCCTATGTCAAAAAATTTAACACACCAGCAGTGTGAAGAGACCTGAAAGTGGCACATGGCAGCAGAGTGTGGCGATGGAGACAGCAGCAATGGGAGGCCGTACAGGGACCCATGAGAGACTCTGGACTTGGCAGCAGCATGAGGAGGCGGTATATAGGGGCCCATGGCAGATTAGGGGCCTGGCAGCAGCTATGTGAGGCCCGTAATCTGCCTGCACCCTATGTCAAAAAATTTAACACACCAGCAGTGTGAAGAGACCTGAAAGTGGCACATGGCAGCAGAGTGTGGCGATGGAGACAGCAGCAATGGGAGGCCATACAGGGACCCATGACAGACTCTGGACTTGGCAGCAGCATGAGGAGGCGGTATATAGGGGCCCATGGCAGATTAGGGGCCTGGCAGCAGCTATGTGAGGCCCGTAATCTGCCTGCACCCTATGTCAAAAAATTTAACACACCAGCAGTGTGAAGAGACCTGAAAGTGGCACATGGCAGCAGAGTGTGGCGATGGAGACAGCAGCAATGGGAGGCCGTACAGGGACCCATGAGAGACTCTGGACTTGGCAGCAGCATGAGGAGGCGGTATATAGGGGCCCATGGCAGATTAGGGGCCTGGCAGCAGCTATGTGAGGCCCGTAATCTGCCTGCACCCTATGTCAAAAAATTTAACACACCAGCAGTGTGAAGAGACCTGAAAGTGGCACATGGCAGCAGAGTGTGGCGATGGAGACAGCAGCAATGGGAGGCCATACAGGGACCCATGACAGACTCTGGACTTGGCAGCAGCATGAGGAGGCGGTATATAGGGGCCCATGGCAGATTAGGGGCCTGGCAGCAGCTATGTGAGGCCCGTAATCTGCCTGCACCCTATGTCAAAAAATGTAACACACCAGCAGTGTGTGAGGAGACCTGAAAGTGGCACATGGCAGAGTGTGGCGATGGAGACAGCAGCAATGGGAGGCCGTACAGGGACCCATGAGAGACTCTGGACCTGGCAGCAGCATGAGGAGGCGGTATATAGGGGCCTATGGCAGATTAGGGGCCTGGCAGCAGCTATAGGAGGCCCATAATCTGCCAGCACCCTATGTCAAAAAATTCTACACACCAGCAGTGTGAGGAGACCTGAAAGTGGCACATGGCAGCAGAGTGTGGCGATGGAGACAGCAGCAATGGGAGGCCGTACAGGGACCCATGAGAGACTCTGGACTTGGCAGCAGCATGAGGAGGCGGTATATAGGGGCCCATGGCAGATTAGGGGCCTGGCAGCAGCTATGTGAGGCCCGTAATCTGCCTGCACCCTATGTCAAAAAATTTAACACACCAGCAGTGTGAAGAGACCTGAAAGTGGCACATGGCAGCAGAGTGTGGCGATGGAGACAGCAGCAATGGGAGGCCATACAGGGACCCATGACAGACTCTGGACTTGGCAGCAGCATGAGGAGGCGGTATATAGGGGCCCATGGCAGATTAGGGGCCTGGCAGCAGCTATGTGAGGCCCGTAATCTGCCTGCACCCTATGTCAAAAAATTTAACACACCAGCAGTGTGAAGAGACCTGAAAGTGGCACATGGCAGCAGAGTGTGGCGATGGAGACAGCAGCAATGGGAGGCCATACAGGGACCCATGACAGACTCTGGACTTGGCAGCAGCATGAGGAGGCGGTATATAGGGGCCCATGGCAGATTAGGGGCCTGGCAGCAGCTATGTGAGGCCCGTAATCTGCCTGCACCCTATGTCAAAAAATTTAACACACCAGCAGTGTGAAGAGACCTGAAAGTGGCACATGGCAGCAGAGTGTGGCGATGGAGACAGCAGCAATGGGAGGCCGTACAGGGACCCATGAGAGACTCTGGACTTGGCAGCAGCATGAGGAGGCGGTATATAGGGGCCCATGGCAGATTAGGGGCCTGGCAGCAGCTATGTGAGGCCCGTAATCTGCCTGCACCCTATGTCAAAAAATTTAACACACCAGCAGTGTGAAGAGACCTGAAAGTGGCACATGGCAGCAGAGTGTGGCGATGGAGACAGCAGCAATGGGAGGCCATACAGGGACCCATGACAGACTCTGGACTTGGCAGCAGCATGAGGAGGCGGTATATAGGGGCCCATGGCAGATTAGGGGCCTGGCAGCAGCTATGTGAGGCCCATAATCTGCCAGCACCCTATGTCAAAAAATTCTACACACCAGCAGTGTGTGAGGAGACCTGAAAGTGGCACATGGCAGAGTGTGGCGATGGAGACAGCAGCAATGGGAGGCCGTACAGGGACCCATGAGAGACTCTGGACCTGGCAGCAGCATGAGGAGGCGGTATATAGGGGCCTATGGCAGATTAGGGGCCTGGCAGCAGCTATAGGAGGCCCATAATCTGCCAGCACCCTATGTCAAAAAATTCTACACACCAGCAGTGTGAGGAGACCTGAAAGTGGCACATGGCAGCAGAGTGTGGCGATGGAGACAGCAGCAATGGGAGGCCGTACAGGGACCCATGACAGACTCTAGACTTGGCAGCAGCATGAGGAGGCGGTATATAGGGGCCCATGGCAGATTAGGGGCCTGGCAGCAGCTATGTGAGGCCCGTAATCTGCCTGCACCCTATGTCAAAAAATTTAACACACCAGCAGTGTGAAGAGACCTGAAAGTGGCACATGGCAGCAGAGTGTGGCGATGGAGACAGCAGCAATGGGAGGCCATACAGGGACCCATGACAGACTCTGGACTTGGCAGCAGCATGAGGAGGCGGTATATAGGGGCCTATGGCAGATTAGGGGCCTGGCAGCAGCTATAGGAGGCCCGTAATCTGCCAGCACCCTATGTCAAAAAATTAAACACACCAGCAGTGTGAGGAGACCTGAAAGTGGCACATGTTTGAGGCATGATTCATGGCGGATTTAGTCAGTTGTGTCAGGAACTGGTGGTTTGAAATCCAGACTAATCCACGCCTGATTCATTTTCACAAACGTGAGTCTCTCCACACTTTGGGTGGACAGTCGTGTCCTCCGCGGAGTTACAATACCTCCTGCCGCACTAAACACGCGCTCCGATGCCACGCTACTGGCCGGGCATGACAGCCTTTCAAGGGCAAATTCAGCTAGTTGGGGCCAAAGGTCAAGTTTCGTTGCCCAGTAGTCAAGGGGATTGTCTACCTCGGTTGGCAGGGTGCTGTCCAAGTAGGCCCAAGCCTGTTGTTTGAGCTCCTGCTCCAGGTCCACCTGATGCTGCTGCTGCTGCTGCGGCTGGTTAGTAGTTTCCTCACTGCGCTGGTGAAGAAAGCTACTCATCATCGACTGCAGACTGAGGCAGCCGCTGCTGGTGGAGCTGCCACTGCTCCTACCACCCCACCCCTCCCCTGCTGCCATGCCAGCGGAACGCGAGCGCACAGGGCCCACAGTGTCTGAGGATGGACGTTGGCGCACAAAGGCAGAGACCAACTGACTACATAGGTGGTTTTTATAGTACGTAATTTTGGCCTCCCTCTCAGCAGGTGTGAAAAAGGCCACCATTTTGGACCGGTAGCGAGGGTCCAACAAGGTGGACAGCCAAAAGTCATCCCTCTGTCTGATGGTTATTATTCGGCTGTCGCTACGCAAGCAACCGAGCATGCTATGGGCCATTTGTGCCAAGGAATGCGAGGGACTCCCTGCCTCCATCTCCACAGCATACTGCCACGGTGCGTCTGGGTCCTCTGTCTCCTCCTCCTCCTCCTCTACCAGATGCTCCTGCTCCTCCACTCCTGTCCGCTGAGTGGAAAAACCACCCATTTCACTCAATAATTCCTGAGAACAAATGTCCTCCTCTACCTCCTCCTCTTCTTCCTGTCCTGCCCCCACAGGGGTCATGTGGCGTTGAGATCTGTGCGCCACGTCTACCGCACCCTGACCAGCCATTGTTAACAGCATTTGTTCCAGGACGTGCAACAGAGGAATGACGTCGTTCATCCCATAGTCCTGCCGACTCACGAATAGCGTGGCCTCCTCAAAGGGCCTGAGCAAGCGGCAGGTGTCACGCATGAGCTGCCAATGGCTGACATCTAAGTTACACAGGGGAGTACCTTTATCCGCTTGTAACATCAGGAAATCGGTGATGGCCTTTCGCTGCTCGTAAAGGCGGTCTAACATGTGTAGGGTTGAATTCCACCTTGTTGCAACGTCGCAGATCAGGCGATGCTGTGGAATTCCGTTCTGCCGCTGCAGCTCAATGAGGGTGTTCTTTGCGGTGTAGGAATGGCTGAAATGCATGCACAGTTTACGTGACATTTTAAGGATGTCTTGCAGTGGGATGGTGGATTTTAGGAACCGCTTGACAACCAGATTGAACACGTGAGCCATGCATGGCGCATGGCACAACCTTCCTTGACGCAGAGCAGACACCATGTTCTTTCCGTTGTCAGTCAACATGGTTCCGATTTTTAGTTTGCGCGGAGACAGCCATCTGTCGATTTCTCTGTTCATTACACTCAGCAGTTCCTCCCCTGTGTGACTACGTTCGCCAAGGCATACCAGGTGCAGCACAGCGTGACACCGTTGCGCCCTGCACATGTGATATGCCGGTCGGGTAATGGGACTTGGCACGGGGGTGGCGGCTGAGGACACGGCGGAAAAAGAGGTGGTAGAGGCGGACATGCTTGCTGGACCAAGGACGTGCAAACGTGGAGGCAAAAGCGTCGTGACCTGTCCAAGTTGCTGGTGCGGCTGTGCCGGCACCACGTTCACCCAGTGGGCCGTAAATGACATGTACTGTCCCTGACCGTAGTTACAGCTCCACACGTCGGCGCTGCCGTGCACTTTGGCAGAGACCGACATGCTCAAAGACTGGCCCACCATCTCTTCTACATGTGAATGCAGGGCTGGCACTGCCTTTTGGGCAAAGAAATGACGGCTTGGCACTCTCCACCGCGGCGCGGCACAAGCCATCATTTCTCGGAAAGGTGCTGAGTCCACCAGTTGGAAAGGGAGGGACTGCAGCACCAGCAACTTGGACAGGAGGACGTTCAGCTTTTGCACCGTCGGGTGCGTGCTCGCAAACTGTTGTCTCTTGGATACGGATTCCAAGAAAGACTGTTGACGGAATCCGAGAAGAGGAGTAGCAGGAGAAGGAGCATCTGAACGAGCGGAAGATGCCAATGAGCGACAACTCCCCTCAGCAGAGGTGTTGGAGCCTTGACTGGCTGATAGAGGGCGATTGACGACGTCGGGTGACGGAGCAAGTAACGGAGCGGGTGATGGAGCGGGGGCTGGGGCAGGCAGAACCGCCGTATGTTTATCACGGTTTTCCCAGGCCACCGAATGGTGACGCTGCATATGCTGACGCAACGCTGTAGTCCCAACATGGGCCCCCTGGCCACGCTTGCATTTCTGGCCACATAGTCGACATACGGCTACGTTTACTTCCTCGGGCGGCTTGAGGAAAAATTGCCACACCACCGAGTAGGAAACTTTGCCCCCGCTACTCTTCACTGGCTGACTGCTACTTCCTCCGTGCGCAACGGCACCACTACTGGCCGTGGTGGTAGGCTGCAGTGGAGCTGGTGCTCTACTCCGTGGACGTTTGGCTCCACTGACACTGATGCGACCCTGCTGCTGTCTCCTGGGCAACCCACCGACTGTTTTGCTCGCTGCCAAGCTGCCACCCTCTTCTCCTGATGATGCGGAAGAAATTGCCTGATGACGACGAGGCTGCCAAGTGCGATCAACCTCCTCATCATCAAGTAGGGTCTCCGCCTCACTACTAGCCCCCTCGGCTGCGTCTGGGTCAGGAGACAGACCTGTCTCTAGACCGGCTACCGAGCCACTCTCCTCGCCAGTACTTGTTCGCTTGGCTGCTGAAAAGGCCGATGTCTCCCCCCGTTCCTGACCGCCCTCTGTTAGCTCTTCCTCACTGTACAGTGGGGCTGAGCCCACAGCATGCGATACTTCGCTTGGTGAGGGAACAGCAAAGGACAGGGGCAGGTAGAGGACACGTGATTTCAGTGGGCTTGGTCCCGGGCCATGCCAACTAACGGTTGTGTCTGACGTACCCACCGACCGTTGGCTGTAGGTGTCAGAGGTGACCTGGGAAGAGGAAGACGACCGAGCCAACCAATCAATGACGGCAGGGTTGTCGGTGGAGACACGACCGCTGGATGACACCGGGAGCACTGGCCTCTGGCTGCGAATACTGCTGCCTCGACCCCTTCCTCTGCTGCCACGTCTGCTCGCTCCTAAAACATTGCCTCCTCTGCCACTCCTCTGCATGTTGTCTGACATACTATTTAATTCAACGATTAGGTGTCCCTGAGTAACAATTCTCTGGCACTCAGTAACAATTCTGTCTGTCCCTGAGTATGAATTCTGTGGCCCTGAGTAACAATTCTGTGTCTGTGCGAGTAACAATTCTGTGTCTGTGCAAGTAACAATTTTGTGTCTGTGCGAGTAACAAATCTCTGGCACTCAGTAACAATTCTGTCTGTCCCTGAGTAACAATTCTCTGGCACTCAGTAACAATTCTGTCTGTCCCTGAGTAACAATTCTCTGGCACTCAGTAACAATTCTGTCTGTCCCTGAGTATGAATTCTGTGGCCCTGAGTAACAATTCTGTGTCTGTGCGAGTAACAATTCTGTGTCTGTGCAAGTAACAATTTTGTGTCTGTGCGAGTAACAATTCTCTGGCACTCAGTAACAATTCTGTCTGTCCCTGAGTAACAATTCTCTGGCACTCAGTAACAATTCTGTCTGTCCCTGAGTATGAATTCTGTGGCCCTGAGTAACAATTCTGTGTCTGTGCGAGTAACAATTCTGTGTCTGTGCAAGTAACAATTTTGTGTCTGTGCGAGTAACAAATCTCTGGCACTCAGTAACAATTCTGTCTGTCCCTGAGTAACAATTCTCTGGCACTCAGTAACAATTCTGTCTGTCCCTGAGTAACAATTCTCTGGCACTCAGTAACAATTCTGTCTGTCCCTGAGTATGAATTCTGTGGCCCTGAGTAACAATTCTGTGTCTGTGCGAGTAACAATTCTGTGTCTGTGCAAGTAACAATTTTGTGTCTGTGCGAGTAACAAATCTCTGGCACTCAGTAACAATTCTGTCTGTCCCTGAGTAACAATTCTCTGGCACTCAGTAACAATTCTGTCTGTCCCTGAGTAACAATTCTCTGGCACTCAGTAACAATTCTGTCTGTCCCTGAGTATGAATTCTGTGGCCCTGAGTAACAATTCTGTGTCTGTGCGAGTAACAATTCTGTGTCTGTGCAAGTAACAATTTTGTGTCTGTGCGAGTAACAATTCTCTGGCACTCAGTAACAATTCTGTCTGTCCCTGAGTAACAATTCTCTGGCACTCAGTAACAATTCTGTCTGTCCCTGAGTATGAATTCTGTGGCCCTGAGTAACAATTCTGTGTCTGTGCGAGTAACAATTCTGTGTCTGTGCAAGTAACAATTTTGTGTCTGTGCGAGTAACAATTCTCTGGCACTCAGTAACAATTCTGTCTGTCCCTGAGTAACAATTCTCTGGCACTCAGTAACAATTCTGTCTGTCCCTGAGTAACAATTCTCTGGCACTCAGTAACAATTCTGTCTATCCCTGAGTATGAATTCTGTGGCCCTGAGTAACAATTCTGTGTCTGTGCGAGTAACAATTCTGTGTCTGTGCAAGTAACAATTTTGTGTCTGTGCGAGTAACAATTCTCTGGCACTCAGTAACAATTCTGTCTGTCCCTGAGTAACAATTCTCTGGCACTCAGTAACAATTCTGTCTGTCCCTGAGTAACAATTCTCTGGCACTCAGTAACAATTCTGTCTGTCCCTGAGTATGAATTCTGTGGCCCTGAGTAACAATTCTGTGTCTGTGCGAGTAACAATTCTGTGTCTGTGCAAGTAACAATTTTGTGTCTGTGCGAGTAACAAATCTCTGGCACTCAGTAACAATTCTGTCTGTCCCTGAGTAACAATTCTCTGGCACTCAGTAACAATTCTGTCTGTCCCTGAGTAACAATTCTCTGGCACTCAGTAACAATTCTGTCTGTCCCTGAGTATGAATTCTGTGGCCCTGAGTAACAATTCTGTGTCTGTGCGAGTAACAATTCTGTGTCTGTGCAAGTAACAATTTTGTGTCTGTGCGAGTAACAATTCTCTGGCACTCAGTAACAATTCTGTCTGTCCCTGAGTAACAATTCTCTGGCACTCAGTAACAATTCTGTCTGTCCCTGAGTAACAATTCTCTGGCACTCAGTAACAATTCTGTCTGTCCCTGAGTAACAATTCTCTGGCACTCAGTAACAATTCTGTCTGTCCCTGAGTAACAATTCTCTGGCACTCAGTAACAATTCTGTCTGTCCCTGAGTATGAATTCTGTGGCCCTGAGTAACAATTCTGTGTCTGTGCGAGTAACAATTCTGTGTCTGTGCAAGTAACAATTTTGTGTCTGTGCGAGTAACAATTCTCTGGCACTCAGTAACAATTCTGTCTGTCCCTGAGTAACAATTCTCTGGCACTCAGTAACAATTCTGTCTGTCCCTGAGTAACAATTCTCTGGCACTCAGTAACAATTCTGTCTGTCCCTGAGTATGAATTCTGTGGCCCTGAGTAACAATTCTGTGTCTGTGCGAGTAACAATTCTGTGTCTGTGCAAGTAACAATTTTGTGTCTGTGCGAGTAACAATTCTCTGGCACTCAGTAACAATTCTGTCTGTCCCTGAGTAACAATTCTCTGGCACTCAGTAACAATTCTGTCTGTCCCTGAGTAACAATTCTCTGGCACTCAGTAACAATTCTGTCTATCCCTGAGTATGAATTCTGTGGCCCTGAGTAACAATTCTGTGTCTGTGCGAGTAACAATTCTGTGTCTGTGCAAGTAACAATTTTGTGTCTGTGCGAGTAACAATTCTCTGGCACTCAGTAACAATTCTGTCTGTCCCTGAGTAACAATTCTCTGGCACTCAGTAACAATTCTGTCTGTCCCTGAGTAACAATTCTCTGGCACTCAGTAACAATTCTGTCTGTCCCTGAGTAACAATTCTCTGGCACTCAGTAACAATTCTGTCTGTCCCTGAGTAACAATTCTCTGGCACTCAGTAACAATTCTGTCTGTCCCTGAGTAACAATTCTGTCTGTCCCTGAGAATGAATTCTGTGGCCCTAAGAATTCTCTGGCACTCAGTAACAATTCTGTCTGTCCCTGAGTAACAATTCTCTGGCACTCAGTAACAATTCTGTCTGTCCCTGAGTAAAAATTCTGTGGCCCTAATAACGTTTCTGTGGCCCTAAGTAACAATTCTCTGGCACTGAGTAACAATTCTGTCTGTCCCTGAGTATGAATTCTGTGGCCCTAACTAGCGTTTCTTTGTCCCTAAATAACGATTCTGTGGCCCTCATTAACAAGTCTGTGTCCCTGAGTAATGGTTCTCTGTCCCTAAGTAACTTCTCTCTGTCCCCAATTCTCGTTTCTGTGGCCCTAACTCTGTCCCTGTCCCTAGTACAGAGCGGTCTGCCTCTGTTCAATGACTGCAGGCAAATGAAGATTTCCAAAATGGCCGCTATATATACCTCGACCATTACACAGTGCTGGCTGGCTGGCTGCTGATTGGCTGATGCGATCACATGTCGTTGAGGAATGCATTATGGGGCAGCGCGCCTTGTCTGCGCGCCTTCCCCGACATCCCCGCTCCGTCGCCGCACATGTCAGCCGCCATTTTCGGAAAAATTTCGATTCGCGCGTCCGAATTAGGCTGTTTTTCGGATTCGGCACGAATCGAAATTTTTCCGATATTCGACTCGAATTCCACTTCGGATGCTTCGATTCGCTCATCTCTAATCATGACTACTCATCAGAGTCCCCCTTTACATCAGGTTCTCATCAGAGTGCCCCCTTACATCAGATGTACCAATCAGAGTGCCCCCTTACATCAGGTTTCCCCATTAGAGCCCCCTTACATCAGTGTCCCTAATAGAGCCCCCCTTACATCAGTGTCCCTAATAGAACCCCCCTTACATCAGTGTCCCTAATAGAGCCCCCCTTTCATCAGTGTCCCTAATAGAGCCCCCCTTACATCAGTGTCCCTAATAGAGCACCTCCTTACATCAATTGTCCTCTTAAGAGTGTCCCCTTACATATGATCAGTTATCCCCATCTGAATGCCCCCTTACATCCAGTGTCCCCATCAGAGTGCCCCTTACATCCAGTGTCCCCATCAGAGTGCCCCCTTACATCAACTGTCTGCATCAGATCAGTGGATGCACTCTCAGAGATTTGGAAGGGGGGTGGGCACAAGTAATATTTGGGGGGGCACAGCCCACCCACTGCACCCCCCTAGATCTGGCCCTGGCTGTAAGGGGGATATGGCAATACCTCCCAGCTGAGTTGCTGTAATGTGCACATAGTGCGGTGAGCAGTATGAGCTTGTGAGTTGTCCTGGAGAAACAGGACGCCCTTAGTGATCAAACCAGGCTGTTTTTTCCGCAGACGTGCACATCACTTGTGTACCGGCCAAAAGCAGAAAGCTGTCTTGGGACCCAGCGTGTGCTAACTTTTGGAATATTCAAGTATTTGTGAATGATTGTGTTCAGTGTTCCCACAGAAAGATTTGTCTCTTGTGACAGGTTATGCATTAATTATCCAGTATCAGGCGTTCCACGCGCTGAATGTTCACAGGAATGGCTGCTGTGCGCTGGGAACCACCACGGCTGGGATTGCCACTGACGGACGTACGGCCATTTTTGTAACATTTACACCATTCAGATATCTTACTGTGCTTGATGCCTTCTCTAGATGTCCGTGGGTTTTCTTTTCAACCCCTTGCCTACCGGGCTCATTTACCCCCTTCCTGCCCACGCCAATTTTAAGCTTTCAGCACTCTCATACTTTGATTGACAATTGCGCGGTCATGCAACACTGTACCCAAACAAAATTTTTATACATTTGTTGATACAGATAGAGCTTTCTTTTGGTGGTATTTGATCACCACTGGGGTTTTTTATTTTTTGCTAAACAAACTAAAAAACTGACATTTTTGAAAAAAAAAGTTTCTTTGTTTCTATTATAAAATTTTGTAAATAAGTCATTTTTCTCCTTCACTGATGTGCGCTAATGAGACTCCAGTGATGGGCACTGATAGGGTGCACTGATGGGCACTGATAGGCAGCACTGATAGGTTGCACTGATGGGCCCCGATAGGCATCACTGATGGGCACTGAAAGGCAGGTCTCATATATGACACTGATAGGCGGCATTGATTGGAACTGTTAGGCGGCACTGATGGGCACTGATAGGTGGCACTGATGGGCACTGATAGGCAGCACTGATGGGCACTGATAGGCGATACTGACTGGCACTGATAGGCGGCACTGGCTGGCATTGACAGACAGCACTGACTAGCACTGATAGTTGGCACTGAAAGGCAGCTCTGATGGGCACTGATATGTGGCGTTGATGTGCACTGGTAGGCACTGATATGTGGCATTGATGTGCAGTGTTGGGCACTAGTATGTGGCATTGATGGGTGGTTAAAGACACTTCATCGCCACATGCTGTCCCATGCACGCACTAACACTGTTGTCTGCCATCTTGAGTAACGGTCTCTGGACTGGTCCTCGACATGTGCGCCGCCTATCAGTAATAGGACACACTTGCCGCTTACTATTGCCTGTAGTACCACCATGCTACCATCCCTTTTTATACCTGCAAAATAAAAGTCCCGGCATGACTTGAATGCCCCTCGTATTAACACTGCAATTTCTGAAATCATTCTTCATTTAAAGCATTTTTTCACAACTGCCTATAACTTTTGCTCAGAACTGTATATTTTGTTGAAAGTTTTTGTGCCCAGCATTCAAATTTAAGGTAAACACTGCAATAACTCAAAAAAATAACTGAAAATAAAATATTTAAAGTATGAAAGTGTCTGAAAGAAGAACTGCCTGTGTTGCTTATAGTAATCGAACTGAAACAAACTAAAGACATGAAAGGAACAGGGGGCAGACTGACCATTTGGAAACTCAGGCACTGCCTGAGGGCCCGGGGTCAGTAGTCAGTAGGGAGCCCCATGAGATGCCCCTGGTACCTTTTTCATAGGCTTTTTTGAGTTTGGGCAAGGACACAGGGGACCCATGATCCCCTATTGCACGGGGGCCCCATGAGTTGTCAGGCTGCCCCTGGAAAGGAATAATTGTTTTGGTGGTCGCCAGTAGTTACATCGGTCACATTGGTTGCTGTGGTTCAAACACATGGAGGGTATTACAAAGATAGTTCTGTGACGATGCAACGCTCTTCCATTCCAAGCTTCAACCGATGACAAAATAATGAATAACCCGCAGCAGAAGCGGAGCTATAAATATCCAATAATACGAGGATGAGATGCTCTGCCTCTGGTGATTCTCCCTTGGTGTTTAAAATAACTCAGATTCCAAAAATTCCTTAATTCCCACCCGGGGGCAAGGGAGGGGGTATGGAGGTGTGGGGACTACTCTCTGAATTCTCGTGGTAATATCATATTCGGCGTGTGGGCGGATTCTAAAGAGATACTCCCGAAGCATCAAATATTTAACCCCACATTATCAAGTGCCAACAAAGCTCTAATGAGCTGTGTCCAAAGTGCAGTGACCAATCAGAAATCATCTCTCATTAGCTTAAGTGCACTCAGTTGCTGACAGCTCAAAGTAGATTGGCTGCTAGTACACGTGATGTCATTAAAGGCTTTTCAAGCCACCACCGGCTCCTGACACTTAAAAGAGCTGTTTGTGGTTTCAAGTGGTCACTGACAGCTAGTCTGATGTGGGATTTTACCTTTGTACTGCCCTAGCATGAATATGTTAAGTTCCCATTCACACTTGGCGACTTGGAATCATGGGCAGAATCGCCACGATTCTGCCCGCTAATCCAGATCACGTAGCAAAACATGCACCGCACATTTGGATGCTATGGGCAGCACAGTGGCTAAATGGTTAGCACTTCCACCTGGCAGTATTAGGGTCATTGATTCGAATCCCAGCTACGGCACCACCTGCCTGGAGTTTGCATGTTCTCCCTGTGCCTGCGTGGGTTTCCTTCAGGTACTCCAGTTTCCTCCCACACTCCAAAGACATGCTGGTAGGTTAATTGGATCCTGTCTAAACTGGCCCTAGTATGTGTATGTATGAATGTGAGTTAGGGACCTTAGATTGTACACCCCTTGAGGGTTAGGGACTGATGTGGATGTACAATATTTATATATATGTAAAGTGCTACGTAAATTGATGGTGCTATATAAGTACCTGAAATAAATAAATATTCATTCTAAATGGCACCCCAAACAAGGTGTTCATTTGCTGCGATTGTCACATCAGAATCGTGCTTTTAAAAATTTTGGGAAGCTTAAAAATCACCCACGCAAAGTCGCAAACGGAAACATAAGAAAACCACAAGGGGGCGCCAACCTAAGTGCAGTATATGGAAAAAGTTATTTGATAAAATAGCCAAATAGCTACTCACAAGGAAGATATGAAATAAGGCGTTGAAAACATGTCCAGAGGGCACCAATAGGGATGCGAGGACGGGTCAGGTGATGAGTCAGGTGACGCGTTTCAAAGCTTCCGCTTTTTCTTCAGACCTCTGCCCTCTGGTTCCTGACGTCCATGCGTTCCACGCTGGTTACGGCGCCTGTCATGGCGTCCACCGCTGACAGTTTACCATACATCCCACTTCTGGGACACCATCGGCCCCTATACTGGGCCCCCAGAGGACATGTTTTCAACGCCTTATTTCATATCTTCCTTGTGAGTAACTATTTGGCTATTTTATCAATAAACTTTTTTCATATACTGCACTTAGGAAGGCGCCCCCATGTGTTTTTCTTATATTCCTACAGTCTGCTTCACTCTATGGGGAGCTGCTAACGTTAGTGCCTACATCATGGACTTGTTTTAATGTTTCTTATTCATGTTTTTAACAATTTTATCTGTTACAATATTACTGAGCTATTACCTTCTCTCAGCACCAAATTCTTATATTTAAAGTGGAAATGTGAGTTCCTGCTATGTGAAGTGTGAATGGGGCCTAAACCAAAGAAAAAAAAATGAAAATTTTAGATATGGCGGTTGTGCTACTTTTCTTGTTTCAGGCTTTTTGTCCTTTATTTTGATCTGCTAGTAACACATTTCCTGAGGGGCCACCATGCAGATTACAATCTGACTGTACAATCTTTGCACAATCAACTTTAGATTTACCAAAACTATGCAATATGAGGACCTACCCAATCTATCCAATCAATCTGTATCGAATTAGGCAGGCCCTTGCGCTATATAGTTGTTTGTAGATCTAGAGGAGATTGTACGATCAGATTGTAATGTGTGGTCCTCATATTATATGGTTGATTGTACACAGACTGTAATGTGTATAGTGAGCCTTATCTGATTGACGTGCAAATCAATCAATTTGATCGAATCTGCAAATGACCGAATAGCCAAAACTTCCCTTCTGATTGATTTGGGTTCCATTTAGATTGGATTCAATTAAACTGGACAAAGCAGAAAATTATAGATTGTTTTGAATTGATCAGCAGCACCAAAATACTTTGCTTATGAATATGATTATATTTTGATTGATCAGATTATGAGATTAGATGGTGGAAACAGAGATGCGATCATATCTTAACTATCCACTTCCCTATGAGTAGTATATTGATCAAATGGGTTGTCAGCTATACAGTAGATCAATTATTCCTATAGAAGAATGGTACGCTAGCCAGTTGTGTATTTAGGTTTTGTGCTGCCCTAGGCAACACAAAAATTGTCGCCCCCCTCAGAATGAGCCTGACATTGACCAAGAACACCCCTGCCCTCCACCTGAGCCTTCCACTACCACTGCCCCCTATACACCAGCCACCATCCCCCATGGTGATAGAGAGAAAGATACTCACCTTCACAGCTCCAGACATCCCCAGGAACGAGAGTCAGGCTGTGCATACACCGTCATGAAACCCACAGCATCTCTCAGAACCCACCAGGTCCCCATGGCACGTGTGTCCCTTATTCCGTACCTTCTTCCAAGGGGCAGTGCTGCCCCCCCTAAAAAATGCCACCCTAGGCAAATGCCTTGTTTGCCTTGTGGTAAATACACCCCTGATGCTAGCTACTTGCAATGGAGCAATGTGATGTATGGACATGTTATCTTCTCCATCAGAACTGATGCCATGTGCGATGGCACAGTGTGGTGCTATAGTCAGCCCTTGCCCTGTAACATCAGATATCCCATCCTACTTCCACCCACTGCTTATAATAGCAACACAAGCCATAGCAGAACAATGGAAGATGGCTACTGATTGCCCAACACATGTCCATGGACCTGCTTTGGTCTACCAACCATAGAATGAAAAGCACTGGTCTCCACTATATCCCAGTCTAATGCCACTACATCAGTGGTTCTCCACCACTGGGCCACAGCCTCCCTCTTTCCGGGTCTCCAGCTATCTGCAGATCTCCAACCTCCCAGCTCACATAGTTCACCCAACCTCCCATAGCTTACCACAATGCCCAAAAACCCTCCTCAGTGCCCTCTGGGAACCCTCAGCCCCCACAGTGCCCCTCCCCCCCTCATCTTGCAGTAGAGCAGTGGTTGTCAACTTATGAGCTAAAGAGGGCCTAAAATTGGGCCCCTGACATCACCAAAGGGCCGCACATAATGTTCCATATATGTATTTAGAGACTGCAGACCTAATAGATGAAATGAAGGTCAGACTGTGTGGACAGGATACATTGGTGGCTGGAGATATCATGTAGAAGACAATACAAAACTGGGAACATGTTATATGGTGTTATATGGGGCTAGTGGAGATCAATGTTATTATGCTAACCAATGTTCTCACTATAGACTGTTGAGGTCTGAGGGACGCACATCATACACCAAAGAGTTGTATGAGGCCCTCAAGCCTCAGGTTAGGCACCAGGGCTGTAGAGCCTCTAGCCTCCAATAATGCCCCAACCTTCAACTAGGTCCTACTGTGGCTCCCAACCCCACACAGTGCCCCTGCAAAGTCCCCAGCCTCCTGGAGAACCCTCATTCCCTGCAGTGCTACCAAGTGCTTCAGAGTCTCCTAACCCCCACCAGAGCTCCCCCATGGTAACACTCAGCCCCCTCCAGAGCTTTTCATCATTTCAATTCATATTTTGTATTTCCATACTTTTATTGTGTGAGTATAAACTATTTTTTTTTTTTTACTGTTGGGGCACAGAAGAATTAATGGACCCAGGTCTTGATATGGTTGAGAAGCACTGCTCTGGAGAAGGGGGGGATACTCACATGTAATCTGTATATCACTCCCCTTAGCACCCATTGTACCAGATTTCTTACTGGGCTTATCCAAAGGTGGACCTGGGCAGCAAAAAAGACTACAGGCACAATTTTGTAAAGTACAGAACAAACTGTTGGGATCATATAAATAATGTAGAACAATAATAATAATAATAGTAATTTACAAAGCTAACACACCAGGATAAGTATCCTTTTTTTTTTTAAAAAAAAGTGACAGTTATTTTCAGTTGAATCCAATGAAATTTAAAAAGTACTGTCACATAGGCTAAAAATCAGGTGCCTTAAGCTGGCCACAGACAGTTTGAATCTCGGCCAGTTCAGCAGGGACCAGCCGAGATTTGATCCAAGTATAGACTGAATGTAACTAAGTTGATCAGTCAATCGATCAACTTGGGTACAACCAGCCTGTCGAATTTTACATTCGATTATTCCTTGTGGCTATTATAGCCACAAGCAGTAATCATTGTGTTCTCCTGGGGGGGGGGGGAACGGTTCCCCCAATGGGAGAACACAATGGTTCCAAGGGAGGGACAGACAGTGTTGATGATGGAATCAAGCGATTTTCTTTTCTGCAACCCATCCAACTACGGCCAGCTTTAGGGTGGTGTAAACTCTTACTTATACCCAGTGAAGTGACTAGCCTCAGGTGATACACAGAGATTAAACAAATCCTCCGACATAAATTGTACCTGTTTATCTACAGTCTTCTCTTCTCTACGGTCATTAAAAGTGCTGAATTTATAAAGCTTGTCTGAACGTTTAGAAAAAAGCGGACAGAGAGAAGAAATTATACACTGCAGAGCCCAGTGAGGAGAGCTCTAAGAGCTGATTGGAGGGAAGGGACACACCTTCCTCCACACAGCACACAGGAACAGAGCTGAGGCTGTCAATCTACTGGAAGTCCCTCCCCTGTCACCATTTTTCTCTTGGTGTCAGGAAAACTTGTCAGAAGTGGTTCATGCTGATAGCAGAGAAACGTGGCAGCAGCCAGAAATGACCCTTAGTACTCTGGATTGAGACAAATACACACTATAAAGGGATATACTTGTTCATATTTCATGTCTTAGGTTTACAACCACTTTTTGTGAATTCAGCCTAATATATAAAGTAAATGGTCACTGTAAATGTTGTAACCTCTTCTACTCTGTTGGGTGCACAGAGATCGACAAAAGACTCACAGCCAATGCTGCCCGGCCGTTCTCTACTTAGGATGGACCTTTATTTTGAATATACAGCCACTTCCAAAGCTTATCATTTGAAGGGAGTTAGCCAGCAAAGCAGCCCATGGGACCTCATTGCTTTTTGCATGACACCAGCGATGACTCAGCCGAGAGAGAAGCAAGCATGATATACTGAGTCAAGCATTGCAGGGGAACATTGCTAGGAGCTGTGCAATGTATCTATATCCCAGGACCTTATGACCCAAAAAGGAGAAATCCATAACCAAGATATTAAATTGGACATAGCGTAGATTGCATTACTCAGATGAGAAGTGTAAGAAGAGAAGGAGATGAAGACGTCTTTACAATAAAGAATACCTAATTACATAAAAATCTCTGACCCCCTGCAGACATGCATCATCACACTAGGCTCCAAGCAGTCTTCATGACAAAGGTGGGGAAGAGGAATGATGGGAAATGCAATAAAAATGCAGAGATATAATGATAGATGGCCTCGTGTAAGGTTAATCACCCCAAAAACAAACAGTTCTGTTTTCAGTATATGCCAGAGATTCATTATTTTTGCATCTCTCATAGATTTGGGCATTAGCCCCTTCACGCCTAAGGGTAAAACAAATCTAAATGCCTAAGCACAATTCTGCAACGTTGACATGTGTTAGTAAAACCGTACATATCACCACAACTGCTTTGTACATCCAGGTGGATTATACCTTGATTTTTTTCAGGACAAATTGGACTTTCATTTGGTGGTAAAGGGTAATGGATATCTCCTGATTGATTTTTTTTTATTATCAAAGGAAAACTGGCCCAAAATAGCAAAAAAAAAAAATTTTTTTTTATTTAGCTGTGTGTTTCTTGTTACTACCATAACCTACCACCAAAGAACAACCCAAAATAAATTCTCCAGCTCTTGACGATCGCAGCGATACCATATATGTGTATGTTATTTGTTGTTTGTACCCGTAGTACAGTCCAGAAACAATAGTGCGCATTTTGTTTTTGTCTTTTTTTTTTTTTACCTAAAACACACTGACACTGACATTAACACTAACTAACAGTGATACCAATTTTTTTTTTAATTTGACCTTTGACCCTGACCTTTGACCCTGACCTTGACCCAAACACTAACCCTGGCGCTGAACTAGATCAAACCTTGATCTATGTATTTTTCTTTATTTTTTCGTTTATTTTTTAATATTTATTTATCTTCTTTCTTTTTTCTACAAACATTTTTTTCCTCTCTATGCCAGGAGTTAGAGAGATACAATGTATCTCTCTCCTCCATTCATAGAGAGAGAAAAAAACAAGGGGCCCGGGCTGTACAGTGACTGATCACTGTGATAGCTAATCAGAGGCTATCACAGCGATCATGTGACCCGGAATAGGGGGCTCTCAGTGACACCTCGGTCTTTGCGCTGGGAGCGGCGCACTCCCAGCACAAAGACGGGTTCTGTGAAGCTGCATATTTGTGTGATGTCGGCGTCAAGATCTTTGCATGATCTCTGCTTCGGCACACCCATCGTTGTGCTTACTAGTTGTCTAGCTCTCCCTGTTGTTATTTATGCAGTTCACATTAGGAGTAATGCAACGGGAAGTGGCAGCAACCATTTTGTGGCAGGAGGAGTGAGACTACAAGGTGAGCAGAAGCAGAGCTAAAGCGATGCCCTGAGATTTTATCACTGGAATAGCAATGGGATAAAGAATGTCAGTGTGCAACTCAGCCCATTGGACTTCACTTCAACCTGAAATGTCACTTTTGGGTGGATGGGTACTTTCAAGTGGAATTAAACCTGAACTGTTTTTTTTTTTTAAAAACACAGACACGTAGGATTATTATGACAGAAGATACGCCATTGGTCTGTTTTGTCATAACTGCTTCTTTCTACGTCTAACCTTCTGTCATCCTTACTCTTACACTCTTAAAATCAGGAAGAGTATCCGCAAAGTCCACCTTCTTTTGTGGTTAAATGATGAAGTCGGAAGTGACGAAACACATCAGGGCGTGACGTTACAGAGTGGCCATTTTGGAAAAGGTTTTCATGCAGTTTTGCCAGTAGGCGTTTATGCTACCACACCTTGCTTGTTTGTGAGCACATTTTCTTTATTAAAGAAAAATATCCCTATTTATTGCCTACTACACTATTTGAAGTTTATTTTATCACATGTTATGATGCCATTTTGAATCGGATACGCTGTGAAGTGAGAGGAGCCCCCCTCCCCCTCTTTGTGCAAGTGGACTTTATCAGTTGGTAAGGTGCGTAAGATAGTAGGTGGTGGTCAGTGTGTTCACCAACACTGGGAATATTTTGTTTGATGTGAGGGGAGTACGTATGCTATTGTGAAGATATGACACTATATATAATTCCTTTGGAGGTGCATTTTCTGTACGAAATTGGACGACTATAGCAGGGGCGGACTGACAACTCATGGGGCCCCCGGGCAATAGGGGATCATGGGGCCCCTGTGTCCTTGCCCAAACTCAAAAAAGCCTATGAAAAAGGTACCAGGGGCATCTCATGGGGCCCCCTACTGACCCCGGGCCCTCGGGCAGTGCCCGAGTTTCCAAATGGTCAGTCCGCCCCTGGGCTATAGGCGTTCAACCACGAAAGAAGGTGGATACTCTTCCTAATTTTAAGAGGGTAAGAGTAAAGATGACAGAAGGTTAGACGTAGACACATGGTGGAGTGGAGTGTTTTACACATATTTGCACTCATTTTGTAAGTGCGTTTCTTTGTATTGGATATTATGTGTTTTGGATAATGCACTATATGCTATTTATTTTTTTGAGAGTATTAAGTGGAGGAAGAGGAGTTTGTCACTTGTGAAAGAAAGAAGAATTTTCTAATAGAAGACATCTGCACAATTGTCTTTTTTGACACAGAGACGCTGAATAAGAGTTGGACTATATATTTGTGACTTTCGGGAAAAAAGTATAATTTGGCGTCTGGGGTTATTTATCACTTATTTTATTAGTATTTAGTAATACACCGACTTACTTATTTACTTGCTTCTTTCTACTGTCAGAATTATTGTACACTGAGCCGTGCATGTGCAGCTCTGCATACATGTATAGCACTGCTCTGTGCCATGTATAGCACTGCTCTGTGCCGTGACCATGTGACATCTCTGTGTATGAGCAGAAGTGACATTTTCACAGCCTGGCCAGTGGCTTGGTACCCGGAAGGAAGACCAGGTAAAGATGGCAGTGCCCGGGCTCGATGGGAGCGATGACAATACAGCGCTGGGGGGGGGGGATCGCTTGCCAGATAAGTCTGCCATAATGCACTGATATGCTATGCATACTAGTACATAATGGCTAACAGCTTCTGGGGCCCGAAAAAAAGAAAGAAAAAAAGGCAGAAGTTTAATTGCCTCCAATGGCTTCCCATTGCCCAACAGATAAAATTCAAAACATTAACACATTACATATAAAGCCATTTATAACTCTGCCCCAAATTACATCACCGATCTTGTCTCCAAATATCACCCAAACCGTCCTCTACGCTCCTCGCACGACCTCCTGCTCTCTAGCTCCCTTGTCTCCTCCTCCCATGCTCATCTCCAGGACTTCTCCAGAGCTTCCCCCATCCTCTGGAACTCTCTATGCCAATTTATCAGACTATAGCCTACTCTGCTCACTTTTAGGCGATCTCTGAAAACCTATCTCTTCAGGGAAGCCTATCCTGCCCTCAGCTAATAATGGAATCTTCTACTCCTCCTACCAGTCCATCCCCCACAGTAATTACCTTTTGTACCACTAGCCCCTCCCTCCTAGATTGTAAGCTACTATCCCTCTTGTATTGAACTGTATTGTTGCTGTATTGTCTCCTCCTCCCATGCCTGACTCCAGGACTTCTCCAGGACTTCCCCTATCCTCTGGAATTCACTACCACAATCCATCAGACTGTCACCTACCCTCCTCACCTTTAGGCGCACCCTGAAAACCCATCTCTTCAGGGAAGCCTACCCCACACTCACCTAACAGCGGATCTCCTCCACTCCTCTTACCACTCCATCCCCCACAGCCACTTCCTCCTGTACCACTATCCCCTCCCTCCTAGATTGTAAGCTCCAAAGAGCAGGGCCCTCGAACCCCTCGTATATTGTATTGTTACTGTATTGTCTCATGTAATGTCCCCCACTATATTGTACAGCGCTGAGCAATCTTTTTGGCGCTATATAAATACTGTATACTGTACTGTACTATTGTCTCCCATTATATTGTAAAGCGCTGAGCAAACTGTTGGCATTATATAAATCCTGTATAATAATAATAATAATAATAATTGTTCTTTAAAGTAGAGCTCCAGGAAAAAGGTAAAATTTTGTAATAAACAGATGGAAGTGACAAAGTCATACACTCCTTTGGGTTTCATTTACCAAAGTGCCAAAGAAAGGTCTTTGTGGGATAAAGAGAAGAGGGTCACTTGCTCTCCAACACCTCGACGTTCTGGGTATTTCCAAGGGATCTAACTGAAAACTAGGGTCAGGTGTGTGGCAGTGCTAACAGGAAACAATCTGACAGGAGGAAAAAGTAGAGCAAACAAAGGGATGACTCATTACTGCAGCCCCATTGCAAGGGAGAATTTTTGAATTTTGCTGCAGTTGGGTGTTAAGGAGCAGGAACAAAACCTGGGCTTTATTATATAAGTAGAAAGTTTAGATCCTGCCTACACCCACCCCATGTGCCCCCATCACTGTCAGTAAATGAGACTGCCCATCACAGTTACGAACCAATTGTGAAGAGGGGGAGATAGTTTTGTAATTGTGTACCCTGTGTGCGTGGGGCTTAACGCACCCTAGTGAGGACAATATGAATAGCACTTACAGCTGTCTATACCTTAGGCAGGAGCTGCAGTCATGTAAAAGTCATGTGGAAGACTTAGAGGTAAGTGGATTGCATAGTTAACACTTTATAATCCATAGCTAAACTTCTTACACTGTTGACACTAAAGCACTACAGATGCAACTTCTGTTAGAGATCACCTCTCCCTAGGTATTCAGCATTTCTGAGCCGATACTGCGGAGCATGTTCCTGTCTCCACCAACCCAGCAATCCCGTCACCTCACTCCCAGTGACAACATTTGTATGTTACTGTTGTACACAGGAAACACGTAATTCCATAACTCCATGCTTGTTCTCCTTAACCGATGCCCCTCTACATCTCTTTCCTGTGACTCCAAGATAGATACCTAGGTACTATGTGCCATGGTGTCAGTCCCAGAATGTGGGGAACCAGCCGCTAGTGAAGGGGTCATACATAACACCCCTTCACTGCCAGGGCATTCATAACCACTGCAATGTCACCCGTCTTCTGGCTGGTTGGCTGCTTTAGCAAGTGACACAGATGGTAGTGCTTAGCAATGGCAATATAATTTTCTCTGAACAGCATTCTGCTTGTTAGACCTCTGTACTATATCTTATCTAACCTCTTAGTCCCCTGTTGTAAGCCCTGTTCTTGGATATGCCTTACATACACCCTTTTAAGGGCCTCAGATTAGACAGCTGAATTGAACAACACAATTATTTACTAAAGTAGTTGGAGGTAACACGGAAACAGTTCTCCAAAACATATTCGGCATACACTTCTGTACAGAGATCTCTAGGTGCCCCTTGAGGTAGTCATACTTGAGTTTAGCAGCAAAGTCCATAAAAGTAATCCATAGCAAGGCAAGAGTCCTCATGAGCACTAAATCCAAAAGGGCAACAGTTAATCCACAAAAGTCCAGCATAAGTCCATGTAGATCCATGTCTCTTGAAATCCTGACTGGGCTCCCACAAGGGGACAAACCAGCAAATTAATGGCTACATCTTGTCAGTATATCCAGACTTCTCTCTTGGGGCACCAACAAGCCCCTGTTTATATGGTATGACCTGTAGGGAAAGGTAACTTTCTGAAAAGAGTGGGAAACCCTTCTCAGGTCCATCACCCAGCAGGTCAACCCAGGGCAACTGTTACAGCAAGCTACATTGTAACATTTTGTATTTTGTATTTTGTTTGACCTGAAGAACGTCTGAGCATAAAAACAGCAGGAAGGAAAAAACTTTTAAGAACACTTTGGAATCTGCTGCTTACACCAGTTTCTGTGGTGCTCTACAACTAAAAATGTATGTCCTTGTGGGTGCTGCTCTTCCGTCTTCCTGGTACAGTAAGAGCTGTAACTGGCACAAAGGTCAAGAGAATAAACAGGTGGCGCACACACCTAGTGCATTATCCAAGGTTTATTGAAAGGTAAAAACATACTCACAGACGAAGCATTTGCATAATGACGATGGCCACAACGGCAAGCAAGGTGTTCCAACTGTCAGTGCAGACAAATGGCTGACGCGTTTCAGGGACGAATCCCTTTCCTCAGAGCTACTGATCAACCTCTGGTGCAGATGTGTAGTGGATGGATGATGGGAGCCTTGCTAGCATACTTTTCAGCTCTGAGGAAGGGGGTGCATCTCCCGAAACGCGTCAGCTTATCCCTATTTAGGGCACAATGTTTGTGTGACTGTTATTGCAGACCACATATTCTGCCTTTATCTTCGTTGGTTTGTGAGTATATAACCATTTGTCTATTCAATAAATACGTGGTGTACCACGGTAATGCACGATGAGAGTGCGCCCTTTTTTTGCTTTTTTCCCTTTTGGTTGTGCATTTCCTGAGGCGCTGGAGAGTACATAAGATATCTGGCACAAAGGTCAGCTTTACATCAAGTGGATGGAGTTTATTACTTCCCTCACCAAAGCACGAGGTGCAGGGAGCTTTGACTCAGTGTTTGAGAGATGATACAATAATAGGATACCAAACTCTGCTATATTAATTACAAAGCGTCTCTGTCTGTGTAAATTATAAGGCGATTGTACAGTTCAATTTAGGGCTTGGCTTGCTGAAGTAGAAGAAATGAGGTGCCTATTCATTTCTACAATCCATCGGTATTCTAAGACTACAAGCTACTCAGCCAAATCTGAACTATTTATAACAACCACAACTCAAAAACACACCACCAGTGCCACTGAAAGAACTAGGGACATCTAGGAACTACATCTTGCTATACTGTGTCTTATGATAATGTTGGAACTAAATCACCACATAGTTTTTAGAATTAAAGCAGTAGATACATCTACAATGAACATAAAAACAGCTGTTAAGCAATTTTATATAGAAGCGATTTTCATTCAGGGTTCCTCCACATGTTGTTAGGGATTCCTTGAGCTGTGGGTGATTAACCTCCCATCTGATGGTACCTACATAGTTCTGAGTCCAGTGCCACATGGGAGAGCCAGTGGTATGACACCAATGATCTTTTTAGCTGGGATTCTGGCCACCACTGTAAGGAGGGCATTCTTCCCACTGGTCACCACCCTAAGAGGGGGCATTTTACCCACTGGTCACCACTCTAAGGGGTCATTTTCCCACTGATGGTACCTACATAGTTCTGAGTCCAGTGCCACATGGGAGAGCCAGTGGTATGACACCAATGATCTTTTTAGCTGGGATTCTGGCCACCACTGTAAGGAGGGCATTCTTCCCACTGGTCACCACCGTAAGAGAGGGCATTTTACCCACTGGTCACCACCATAAGAGGGGGCATTTTACCCACTGGTCACCACTCTAAGGGGGCATTCTTCCCACTGGTAACCATTCTAAGGGGGTCACCAGAAATAGGTTTTAGAACTCAAAGCAGTAGATACATCTAATATGAAAATAAAACAGCTGTTAAGCCATTATATAGAGCAACCATTCTCTAGGGTTCCTCCTGATGTTGTTAGGGATTCCTTGAACTGTAGTTGATTAACCTCCCATCTAATGGTACCTATATAGTTCTGAATCCATTTCCCCATGGGAGAGCCAGTGGCGTGACTTCAATTATTTTTTTTTAGCTGTAATTCTGGCCATCACTGTAAGGGGGCCATTCTTCCCACTGATCCACACTCCAAAGAGACCATTCTTCTCACTGATCACCTCTGTACGGAGCCATTCTTCCCACTGACCACCACTGTAAAGGTGTCATTCTTCCCTCTGACCACCATTGTAAGGGGGGGGGGGAATTTTTCGCACTAACCAGCACTATAATGGGACTATTCTTTCCACTTAACACCACTGTAATGGGGGCATTCTTCCCACTGACCACCACTGTAAAGAGAATTTTTCCCACTGACCACCATTGTAAGAGGGGGAGCATTTTTCACACTAATCACCACTATAATGGGGCTATTCTTTCCACTGACCACCACCGTAAAGGTGTCATTCTTCCCTCTGACCACCATTGTAAGGGGGGGGGCATTTTTCACACTAACCACCACTATAATGGGGCTATTCTTTGCACTGACCTCCACTGTAATGGGGACATTCTTCCCACTGACCACCACTGTAAAGGGGGCATTTTTCCCACTGACCACCATTGTTAGGGGGTGCATTCTTCCCACTTATCACCATTGTAAGGGGATCATTTTTCCCACTGACCTTCACTGTAGGGGGGCATTCCTCCCACTGATCCCCAATTAATTTTAGCAGAGATAAAAAGGTTGAAAAAGGCTGAGATAAACTACCCTTCCTCTATTGGTAGTCCACAAATGTATATGTTTAATACAGTGACAAAAAATATGGGAACAAAAACATGGTTTAAAAGCCTTGTTTCAGACATGCCTCTTAATGACATACTTAGGCTCATCTTCCTGCTTTGAATTGTTACACATTAGTCCAACTGTATTGCAGTCTATGGGTCATCCAACTCTCTGAAAACAAAGCCTTCCTGGCATAGCTAATTTCTCAGCAGTTGTTAAGGTGGAGGCAATGTCATTGCACAAAATATCTGAGAACTCCTTCTAGTGGCTAACATACAAATACTGTTTTGATACATTTGCTGCTAAAGGACAGGTTGGTGAATTATTCAGATTTGTAAATGGCAAGTATTATCTTTTCTGATACCTTGCTGCAGACTCTTGAAGAATTCATTGTGACAAATATGGTTCACTTTTTCTTTGTTTCCATGGGGACTGTAGACCATGTAATTTATGTGAACATTACCTACAGCAGGTAAGTGTCAATGGCTGTATTTTGCTACAACAAAGTCATTAATTCCTCAAGAATTTCATGAACTTGCTAATTGGATTCTGTAAAATATTTGATCAGCTTAAAAAGTGGTTCCCTGGAATGGAAAATGGATGAGCTTGCCCTGCATTGATATAATTGCTATTTTAATTTAATACAGATTTAAAAGACACCAATGAATGCAGCTAGGTATTCATGAATACATTGTTACTTGAATACATTGTTATTTGCATTTTTTTCTATGAAATGTGTGATTTGGATTTGGTATCAGCCAATTGCAAAGCCATGCAGGTGTGTTGCATGCACATATGCTGGCAAAGAAAACGCTGATAAGAGTAGAAGGGTGAATTCATCAGTCTCCTGCTGGTCTTTCATTGGCCAATCAGCTGGCTGGGGGTGAAGACAGGACACCACTGTTACCCTTCTAAAGTATACAACTGTAACAGAGAAAGTGGTGTCAGTACAGAGGCTGAGATGCCAAAGGAGTCCCTGTCTTTAGCAATGACAGGACTGGCTCCTGACCATGTGATTGCTGTGACAGCCAATGATCAGACAGCCCACCCCCCAGGACTAATAGCCAGTGGTGTATTTAGGTTTTGTGCTGCCCTAGGAAACACAAAAATTGTCCGCCCCCCATCCCCCCGCACAGAGAGCCTGACACCAACCAACACCACCTCCCCCCTGACCCCCCACGTGAGAAAGCTTTCCACTACCACCACCCTCCATACACCGTTCACCCCTCAGTGAGAGAGAGAAAGATACTCACCTTCACAGCTCCAGATATCCCCTGGAATGAGAGTCTCTGAGGCTCTTCAAACACCGTCAAGCAGCCCGCAGCCTCTCTCGGATCCCACCTGGTCCCCATGCCGCATGGGTCCCTTCTTCTGTCCCTTCTTCCAGGGAGTGGCACTGCCGCCCCTAAAAAATGCCGCCCTAGGAAAATGCCTTGTGGTAAATACACCCCTTCTAATAGCCCAGTTAAAAGATCATCGGGAAGTGGTTACAGTAGATAGGCTATGCACTAACCAAACTTTGAAATGCTGCCTCCCCACTGCCATTACATTTGATGCATACAGTTTGTAACAAAGGTCAGAGTAAATACCTTTTTTAATCATTTTCCTAGGGGTCACATGACTGCAGAGCTCCAGATCCCCTCCAACAACGCCTAGAGCACCATCAAATGACATCACTGCTCTATGTGACCAATTCCCATTGCTGGCTCTCCATATTACACTGCCGTGCGGTCACGTGACCACTAGAAAAACGATATTAGCATTGCAATTATTCCCAGCTGTGTGCAGCAAATGTATGTGTATGGCAATGGGGAGGTTAGTACATAGCCTCCCTTCTAATTTAAAGATTGTCTAATGAAGTTGGCTTGTTGTGGAGAAATAAAAGATCGAACTGATCTGTGGGCTCTGCACCCCTATAAGCCCCCTGGTAAAAACAGAAATACCAAGGGTAGCGCCACCATGGGTTATATTTAGGTTTGTGCCATTATGGACAGTTGGACGCTGGGTGACAGTGCCAGGGTGCAATAATCACGTACGGGCACAGACAGGATCCGCCTTGTTGTCAGGTTATATTTAGAGTAAAATGCCAGTGTAATAACACAGCTAAACCACAAAGCCTGCCCGGCCTGCCAGGAAAATATTCTTCCACTGCCTTTTACAACTCCCCCGTACTACAGTACCCATGTATTTTCATGTCAGAGCTTGCACACATGTCTGCCTGTTAGGAGAGACCTGCCTTCTCATGAGAGGAGAAATATGCCATCTCTGTACTAGGATGGCATAGACTGGCAGATTTTATGAGATGTGGCAGCCGGATCCCGAATGCAGTTTTCATTCCTATCTAGTAGGATGTTATATAATTATTTGCATGGAAAGGCCAGACTGGAAAATTGCTGAAATCAACCACAAGCTTGGGGTCAATTGTTCTCAATCCCATGTGTAAATTGTTGGTTGCAAATCCAATTTACTGCATCATTACCAACAATTAGGTACAGTTGTGTCCAAAATTATTCAACCCCCAATGCTGTAAAGGGGTTTAGGGACTATAGTGTACATTTGGAATTGTATTCAGAATCAAATCCTACAAGGACGTTGTAACTACCCAAATGCAACTAAAATGACATCAATTGTTTATGTAATACAGTAGTAAATGGTTCTTATGTGGTTTCTTCATTGCCACAATTATTCAACCCCTTAAAGACTACCACTCTGAAGAACAGAGGTTCATACAGGTGCTTTCCATCAGGTATTGAAAACACCTGTGGATGTCACCGAGCAGCAATCAAGCATAATAAGCACCAATTAGGCAGCTTTAAAATGACTGTGATACTCAGCTCCTTCTAGACATTTACTGGTGTGGTTACAAACATGGTGAAGGCAAGAGAATGGTCCAGGAAGACAAGAGAAGAGGTGATTTCTCTTCACAGGAAGGGCAATGGCTATAAGAAGATTGCAAAGATGTTAAACATACCAAGAGACACCTTAGGAAGCATCATTCGCAAATTCAAGGCAAAGGGCACTGTTGAAACGCTACCTGGTCGTGGCAGAAAGAAGATGCTGACTTCGACTGCTGTGCGCTACCTGAAGCGTAGAGTGGAGAGAAGTCCCCGTGTGACTGCTGAGGAACTGAGAAAAGATTTGTCAGATGTGGGTACAGAAGTTTCAGCCCAGACAATAAGACGCACACTGCGTAATGAAGGCCTCCGTGCCAGAACTCCCAGGCGTACCCCCTTGCTGTCTCCAAAGAATAAGAAGAGTCGACTGCAGTATGCCAAAAGCCATGTGGACAAACCACAAAAGTTGTGGGATAGTGTTCTGTGGACTGATGAAACAAAATTAGAACTGTTTGGGCCCATGGATCAACGCTATGTTTGGAGGAGGAAGAACAAGGCCTATGATGAAAAGAACACCTTGCCTACTGTGAAGCATGGTGGAGGGTCAATCATGCTTTGGGGCTGTTTTGCTTCTGCAGGTACAGGGAAGCTTCAGCGTGTGCAAGGTACCATGAATTCTCTTCAGTACCAGGAGATATTGGATGGAAACGTGATGCAGTCCGTC